>NC_056055.1:236129487-237379487 GCF_016772045.2 Ovis aries
AACTCAGATGCCATCAGGGCCCAGAGAGGAAAGGCAAGTGGGTAGAAGCTACTGGGTTTAGGGAAATAAGTATTGTACAATGTTATGCTATAGGCCAGTGTGCTAATCCTCCAGCCTTTAGCCCAAGGATTATCAGGGGCAGCTACCCGATTCATCTTTGATTCCACAGTTCCCAGCTCAGTGCCTGACACTGTAATGGAAATGACCTGGAGTTCTTGAGATCCAACTCTGCTCTAATGTGCTGTGTGGAGTAACAGAACTCACTCAGCCTCTCTGCCCTTCTGTCTTTCACGTTCTCCGTTTCTTATTTCTTTTTTTGCCAGCCATATGGCTATGTAAGATCTTAGTTTCCTGACCAGGGCTTAAACCTGGGCCTAGGCAGTGAAAGCGCAGAGTCCTAACCTCTGGACTGTGAGGGAATTCCAGGGATCTCCGTTTCTTTATGTCTTACCTCTTCAAAAAAGGCATTTTGCAGATCATCTCAGCCAGTGAATTTTTCACTTGGTTCCTGACAGACTTTGGCTTGAGGTGCTGATCTGGGACCTTCACAAGATGAGAGAGCAAACTGAGACAGCAAGCTGCCAGTCCTCTTTCTCCACACAACCAGAGGGCTCCCACAGTCTTTTTTTTTTTTTTTTTTAGTTTTAGAAATGTATGATTTCTTTCGAAGAGAAGAGTCTGCTGCTAAGAAGTTCGAAAACCATAAGGAATGCAGTAGGTTCTGCCTGGATTCAAATCCTGATTTTTCCACTTTCTTGTTATATCATGCAAGTGATCTAACCTCTCTGAGCCTCAGTTCCCTCTCCTAGAAACTGCAGGTGGTGATAATAGTGCCCATTTCAAAGGGCTCCTGTGAGGTTTAGTGAGTTAATTCATGGAAGTGGCTCTGAACAGTGCCTGCGCAGAATGCTTAAGAGGTGTTAGTTACTGTGTCATATTAAGGTCTTCATCCCTAGTCCTGGCACAAAACTTCTAAAACTCATGCAGTGCCCTCAGTGATAGGGAGTGTCTCTTCTTATTCACAAGTCCCTTTTGATCACACCTGAGTTTATTCTAATGAGGTGACTTAGGATGAGACCCATAGACAGACCAGAAAGACCAAGTGACTAAAGACGGAAATTTTAGCCCCTCCTACTGAGCTCCAGGGCTTCCCTGGTGGCTCAGATGGTAAAGCATCTGCCTGCAATGCGGGAGACCTGGGTTCAATCCCCAGGTCAGGAAGATCCCCTGGAGCAGAAAACGGCAATCCACTCCAGTACTCTTGCCTGGAAAATTCCATGGACGGAGGAGCCTGGTAGTGCTACAGTCCATGGGGTTGCAAAGAGTGGGAGACAACTGAGCAACTTCATTTTCTTTTCTCACTGAGCTCCAGGAAAGAGGGGCAGCAGTTAGTGACCAAGCTCGATAACAACTCTTGAACACTGATATCCTGAGAAGTTTCCAAGTTGGTGAATCATCTGAGAAGGTTGTGCACTCCAGCTCCACAAAGACAGAAGTGCCCAGGACCCTTGCAGACTTCATACTATACACCTTTTCATCTGGCTGTTCATTCAGTATCCTTTATAATAAATCAGTAAAAGTAAGCAAAGTGCCTTTCTGAGCTCTGTGCACTGTTCACAGACAAATTATCCAACCTGAGAAGGAAGTCCTGGGGGGACCACCCTATAGCTGGTTGGTCAAAAGTAAGTGTGGCTAGAGGTTTGCAACTAGCATCTGAAGGAGAGGCAGTCTTGTGGGACTGAACCTTGATGCTGTGGGTCTGTGCCAACCTGGGTAGTTAGTGTCAGAATTAAATTGTTGGACCATCAGCTGGTGTTGGAGAATTGTTTGGTGTCAGAAAACTCTCCAGAAACTGTAATTGGTGAGCATGTTCAGTCCTCTAACTTGGAGGGAAAATTTAATAGCATTTCCTCTATCATGTGAGTGAACTTTCTCAAAAACCTTCAGTGTTTCAACCCACAGAGGGACTAATGGTGGAAGGAAGATTCAGACACAGCATCTAGGCTTGTTTTAGGTCAAGAGAAGAACGTAACACCTCAGAAATTTCCTCACTTTAGCTGCTCCTGATGCATCTCTCTCAGAGGCTGACCATGATCCTGCCTTCTCACTCCGGAAGCGTGGGTATATTCTGAATCATCTCTGTCCTTTATTTCTAAATCCTGCTTCATTTCCTCCACATTCTTTCCCTAGTCCAAGGGTTAGTCATCTTTTGTGTCAACTACTCCAAGCCCCTCCTGACATCATCCTCAGCTCCTAACACCCGCAACTTCTTGCCAAAGATGTTTCGTCTCTACATTTACACTGCCTTCCCCCTTAACATCCTGGACTTCCTGGTGGTAAAGAGCATGGATATGCTATGGCCCAAGGCAGAAATATTCTTTCACCACGTATTTGCTGACTCCTGACATGATCCAAGCTCTGTGGGATATAGAGATAATTTATGACATAGTCATGGTTCCAAATAATAGCAAGGATAAGAAAGCCTTCCTCAGTGATCAGTGCAAAGAGATAGAGGAAAATAATAGAATGGGAAAGACCAGAGATCTCTCTCTAATTTCTAATAAGGAAATTAGAGATACCAAGGGAACATTTCATGCAAAGATGGGCTCAAGAAAGGATGGAAATGGTATGGACCTAACAGAAGCAGTAGATATTAAGAAGAGGTGGCAAGAATACACAGAAGAACTGTACAAAAAAGATCTTCATGACCCAGATAATTACGATTGTGTGATCATTCACCTAGAGCCAGACATCCTGGAATGTGAAGTCAAGTCGGCCTTAGGAAGCATCACTACGAACAAAGCTAGTGGAGGTGATGGAATTCCAGTTGAGCTATTTCAAATCCTGAAAGATGATGCTGTGAAAATGCGGCACTCAATATGCCAGCAAATTTGGAAAGCTCAGCAGTGGCCACAGGACTGGAAAAGGTCAGTTTTCATTCCAATCCCAAAGAAAGGCAATGCCAAAGAATGCTCAAACTACCACACAATTGCACTCATCTCACACGCTAGTAAAGTAATGCTCAAAATTCTCCAAGTCAGGCCTCAACAATACGTGAACTGTGAACTTCCAGATGTTCAAGCTGGTTTTAGAAAGACAGAGGAACCAGAGATCAAATTGCCAACATCTACTGAATCATCAAAACAGCAAGAGAATTCCTGAAAAACATCTATTTCTGCTTTATTGACTATGCCAAAGCCTTTGACTGTGTGGATTACAATAAACTGTGGAAAATTTTTAAAGAGATGGGCATACCAGACCACCTGACCTGCCTCCTGAGAAACCTATATGCAGGTCAGGAAGCAACAGTTAGAAGTGGACATGGAACAACTGACTGGTTCCAAATAGGAAAAGGAGTACATCAAGGCTGTATATTGTCAACCTGCTTATTTAACTTATATGCAGAGTACATCAGGAGAAACGCTGGACTGGAAGAAGCACAAGCTGGAATCAAGATTGCCAGGAGAAACATCAATAACCTCAGATATGCAGATGACAACACCCTTATGGCAGAAAATGAAGAAGAACTAAAGAGCCTCTTGATGAAAGTGAAAGAGGACAGTGAAAAAGTTGGCTTAAAGCTCAACATTCAGAAAACTAAGATCATGGCATCTGGCCCATCACTTCATGGCAAATAGATGGGGAAACTGACAAACTTTATTTTTGGAGGGGACTCCAAAATCACTGCAGATGGTGATTGCAGTCATGAAATTAAAAGACACTTACTCCTTGGAAGGAAAGTTATGACCAAGCTAGACAGCATATTAAAAAGCAGAAATATTACTTTGTCAACAAAGGTCTGTCTGTCTAATCAAGGTTATGGTTTTTCTAGTAGTCATGTATGGATGTGAGAGTTGGACTATAAAGAAAGCTGAGTGCCAAAGAATTGATGCTTTTGAACTGTGGTGTTGGAGAAGATTCTTGAGAGTCCCTTGGACTGCAAGGAGATCCAACCAGTCCATCCTAAAGGAGATCAGTCCTGGGTGTTCATTGGAAGGACTGATACTGAAGCTGAAACGCCACCTGATGTGAAGAACTGACTCATTTGAAAAGACCCTGATGCTGGGAAAGATTAAAGGCAGGAGGAGAAGGGGATGACAGAGGATGAGATTGTTGGATGACATCACCGACTCAATGGACATGTGTTTGGGTAAACTCCTGGAGTTGATGATGGACAGGGAGGCCTGGCGTGCTGCGGTACAGGGTTCGCAAAGAGCTGGACATGACTGAGTGACTGAACTGAACATGGTCCTCATAGAGCTCACAGTCTATGGGGGGAAACTAAATCAAACAAGGATAGTAAATCCCAGTAAAAACTCTCATGGAGATAACACTGGTCATCCCAAAGGAGGGTGCCTCCTTGAGGCTGTAGTGTGAAGGAAGGTCTGGGTTGGGTGGGGGGAGTAACAAGTGAGCTGAAATTTGAATAGGACGCTTCCAGCCTGAGCATTCAGATGGGAGATGCATTCTAGACAGAACAACACATGCAAAATATGGAAGTAAGTGATGGTGTGGTGTGTGTGTGGTGTGGGCCAGACTTTGTCTAAATGGAATGACCCAGGGGCAGAGGCTAGTTCTGCTGATGTCAGGCCATCAGTTCTGGTCCCATAGGACAGATTTAAGAGTCAGTCAGCCTGTCCTTGAGCAGGGTGTCACAGGCATGATGTGATACAGCCAAGAGCCTGGCAAGCACAGGTCACAGCCCCAGTGGAATCTGCTGTCATTAGGAGTAAATGAGATAGTGTATGTCAAGTACCTGGCTCAAAGCAAGCACTCAATAAATGGAAGCTATTATTGTTATTATTATTGAATAGCATTGTGAGTGTCACGAGGGAACTGGCAGATGCTGTATGTGGAAGGGGCTCCAGAGAGGATCTGCTAGAGAACCGTTACATTTGGGCTAAGACTTTGCCAGGCTGGTTCTTTTTTTTTGTAGGAAATGGGCTCTGGAGAATCTAATGAAACCTGCGGACCTTCTCCCAAGAAAAAGACACACATCTGTTCAGATGATGATTTGTATGTTATTTCACGGACTTCCCAGACTCCTGGAGGCCTGTATAGTCATGGAAACTGGTTGGACACAGCTGTTATTTGCCAAGCATGGCTGAGAAAAGAACCCACTCTTATCTCAGCTTATTATTCTAAGTGAAAACCTCACCTCACATAATTTCTTTTTTAAAATTTTTTAAAAATTCATTTTTTAATTAAACAAAAATTTAATTAGTTAACAAAAATTTAATTTTTGTTGGAGTATAGTTACTTTACTAGAGAAGGGAATGGCAACCCACTCTAGTATTCTTGCCTGGAGCTCCCCAGAGACAGGGGAGTCTGGAGTCCATCGGGTTGCAAAGAGTCAGACACAACTGCCATGACTGAACACACACATAGTTGCTTTACAGTGTTGTTTTAATTTCTGCTGTGCAGCAAAGTGAATGAATTATATGTATACATTCATTCCTCCTTCCCTGGTGGCTCAGATGGTAAAGAAACCGCCTGCAATGCAGGAGACCCCAGTTTGATCCTTGGGTCAGGAAGATTCCTGGACAAGGAAATGGCTACCCACTCCAGTATTCTTGTCTGGAGAATACTGTGGACAGAGGAACCTGGCAAGCCACAATCCATGGGGTCGAAAAGAGTCGGACATAACTGAGCAACTCACATTTTAACTTTATACATATATTCACTCTTTTTAAGATTTCCTTCCCATTTAGGTCACCACAGAGCATTGAGTAAGTTCCCTGTGCTATACAGCAGGTTCTTATTAGTTATTTTATACATGAAGTGAAAGTGAAGTCTTTCAGTCACGTCCAACTCTGCGACCCTATGGACTGTAGCCTTCTAGGCTCCTTCACCCATGGGTTTTCCAGGCAAGAATACTGGAGTGGATTGCCATTTCCTTCTCCAGGGTATCTTCCCAACCCAGGGATTGAATCCTGATCTCCCACATTGCGGGCAGACTCTTTACCGTCTGAGCCACCAGCAATGTATATATGTCAGTCTAAATCTCCCAATTCATTCACCCCTCTACATAATTTCAAGTCTATGAATAATCTGTGTGGTTTTTTAAAAAAATAATTAAATTTATTTATTTTTAAAATAAGGATAATTTCTTTACAGTATTGTGTTGGTTTCTGCCAAACATCAACATGACTCAGCCGTAAGATGCATACCTACATCCCCTCCCGCTTAAATCTGTGTGCTTGGGATTTCCCAAGTGGGGCTTCCCTGGTGACTCAGAAGTTAAAGCATCTGCCTGCAATGCAATGCGGGAGACCAGGGTTCGATCCCTGGGTCGGGAAGATCCCCTGGAGAAGGAAATTGCAATCCACTCCAGTATTCCTGCCTGGAGAATCCCATGGATGGAGGAGACTTGTACAGTCCACAGGGTCGCAAAGAGTCAGACACGACTGAGTGACCTCACACTCTAACTTTGGGACTTCTCTGGTGATCCAGTGGTGAAGACTCTGCCTTCAAATGCAAGGAGTACATATTCGATCCCTGGTTGGGTAACTAGGGTCCCACATGCTGTATAGTGCAGTTAAAAAAAACCACAACTATTTGGCAAAAAAATAAAATACCTAGTGGCATGCTGACAAGCGGATAGAGGAGGGAGACCAGTGAGGGGACCATTCTGATAATCCAGGAAGAAGACAGGGCTGGTTTCGGGGGCATGCATCCTCTGCATCACGTGGGACACACCCTGTGCTTGTTTTTATGCTCTGCTGTGTTTTCATTCCTATTGGGCCATAAGGAGCCTTGCATTTTCATTTTGCACTGGACTCCACAAGTTATCTCGCCAGTCATAGGAGACCTTATGCATTTGAGTGCTCACCCTGTGTTGTTCAGTCACTTAGTCATGTCCAACTCTTTGCAACCCTGTGGACTGCAGCATGCCAGGCTTCCCTGTCCTTCACTCTGTAAGCTGCGCAAAAGTGGCAGAGCTGCAACTGGAACCCAGGCTGCTTGGGTCCAGAAGCATGGGTCTTATAAGGTCTATGTCACTGTGCCTTCTGTGTCCAGAGTGCTAGTGAGACTGGAGAAAAGGTGAAAGAATAAGAAACATTAATTCTTGGGGACTTTCCTGGTGGTTTCATGGTTAAGAATCTGCCTTGCAAGGAAGGGGATTGATCCCACACTCAGGCAACTAAGCCTGCAGTGCCCCAACTAATACCTGATGCCGCCAAAAATAGATAAATTAAAAAAAAAATTGTTTCTTTTCCCAGAACACTGTTCTCCACCTTGGCTTTTCCTTCTAAATCTGGGTATCAATGCTATGTCCTAAAAGAGGCTTTCCTGGTCTCCAAACGTGAATTACAGCTCCCTTATTCTTTCACTCTTCCTTATCTTTTAAGGCACTTATCAGAATTTGTCATTATGTATTTATATGTTTTCTGGTTTTGATGACAATCTGTCTCTAGACTATTATCTCAGCGAATGCAGAGGTCGGTTCATCCCCTTATTCCCCAGTGGAGATCCTGGTACCTAGTAGGTATTCCATAGATATCAACTGGAAGGTAAGTTCATAGAATATAATGACAGGTCAGATGGGATAGAGAAGCCCCCGAGGATGATGCAGAGATTCCCACTTGAGTGATGCTAGTCCTCAAGACGACTCTAAGAAGTTAGGAGTGGTGCTGGAATGAGTAAATGGATTGGGAATGTGTTTGAGAGTTTGAGTGCTTTTCAAGGGGTGTCTTGGAGAAGGCAGTCTTCCACTGACAAGTCCTTCACTCCCTCCCCACTGCTGCCTGGGATATGGGGACTACAGCCCCCTGGGCAGACCTCTGCCGTCAGGCAACTCTGTGCTCGTGCCCCAGGGAGCCTGCCTGTTCCCTAGCCTGGGAAGCTCAGTGGGTTCTGGAACAGCGCTGCAGGGCTCATTTCTGGATCATAGGGGCCCCAGGGGTGTGTATGCAGTCAGGTCGGGCTCAGTAAATGCCAGTAGAGGAAAAGAGGGAAGAACTCTGGAGGGAGGCTGGGAAGGGTAGCAGATACGGGAACTGGAGTGGAAGGAAACAGAGGCCAAGGTTGGAGCCGCCAGGCCCTGGAGACAAGGTGGACAGAGGCATGCTCCACACTCTCGGAAGACCAGGCACAGAGCTAAGCGCTTGATTCACATAACTGCATTTCATCTTTGTGGCAACACAAGAGCAATCATAATTGCTCCTATTTTGTTAAGAAAACGGAGGCCCAGAGAGGTGACGTGATTTGCCCAAGGTCACACAGCGAGCGAGCTGCGAAGTCTGGGTTTGACCCAAGCCTGCTCTCTGCTCACTTCATTCCCTGCCTCTTCGGCGCTGCCCTCGGTTTCCGTACCCCTTCTCCCCACCCCTCCACTTCCTTGGCCGCCCCGCCCCCCCCTCCCCTCCCCTCCGCTCCGCTCCCCTCTCCTCCTCTCCTGCCCTCCCTCTCGGCAGCCGCGGCGGCCGAGCCACGTGGTGGGGCCGGGAAACCGCGGCCGCCGAGCGCCCGGGCGGCTGCCCCAGCTGGGCAGTGCTGCTCTGCGCTGCGCCGCGCTCGGTGCCTGCGCGCCCCTCTCCGCGCTCCCCGCCAACCGCCCCGGGGCGGGAGGCGCGCCCGGCAGCGGGGCGTCCAGACAAAGGAGGCGCGGCAGAGCCGGCGCGCGGGCGGACCGACCATGGACTCCGAGCGCGAGCGGCCGGCCCCAGCCCTGAGGACCCGGCGCTCCCGGGCCCGGCCCTAAGGCGCCCGGCCCCGCCGCCCGGGGCGCCCAGCGCGGAGGACGCGGAGCCCGCGCGGCACGGAGGAGGCGGCGGCCACCGAACTAGAGGGGCGCCGCGGCGGTCGGCGCGCGCGACCCCCGGAGCCATGGGCAAGTGCAGCGGGCGCTGCACGCTGGTCGCCTTCTGCTGCCTGCAGCTGGTGAGCGCCGCGCGCCCGGGCGGCCGGGCCGGGTAGGGTAGGGCGCGGCGGGGCGGGGTCCCGGGGCGAGCGGGTGGGGTGTGGGTCTGGGTGTGGGTCTGGGGCGAGCGCCCGGGTTGGGGGTGGTCTGGAGTCACGGAGCGGACGGGCGGAGCCTGCTCCTGCTGGCCCGGCTGTCTCTTTGTGTGCGCCTCTCGCCCGGCGCTCCCCGGCCCCCGAGTGCGTCCTGTGCGCGAGTCCCCGGCCCGCCCGGCGCCTGGGGCTCCACGCGACTGGCCAGCACTGGACGAGTGGCCTCCTGTTGGGGAGATGCGCTGTGGGAGTGTGGCTCTCCGGGGCTTGGGGGTGTGTCCGAGGCGGGTGTGTGGATCCCTTGAGGTTCCTGCCGTGTGTTTTCCTCCAGATCACTCGTTTGCGTGGGTCTCTGCCTCTGGTCTCCGCCCCACTGAGCGTTTCTCACAAACTCTCTGCTCCTGTGTGTCTCTCTCCGCGTTTCTCCTTGGTATGTGTCTAGATCTCTGACCATTTCTGGTCCATGTTCATCTGTGTGTGGGGGGCTCTTAGACTCCAAGAACGTTCTCTCCTTTGTGCTCTTCCTGCCTGCCTCCACCCTCCTGACTGGGCAGGCCTAAGAGCCCCTCCCTGGAGAGGGTCACAAGGAGCTACTCGGTCCTGGGCCAGCTGACCAACCAGGTGTGGGACTGCCCTCCCTGCTTTGGCTGTGACCACCGTAGCGATAGGCATTGTCAGTCTTTCCACCAGAGGGGCGGCGTGTGGCGGGGTGGAGGGGGTGAGACATACTTGGGTGCCCAGGGAGGGTGGGAGTACCTGGGGACACTGTACATAATCCCAGGGAAGCCAGAGGAGTGAATTTGGGGGCTGAAGAGGACCAGCTCTGCCTCTCAATACAGACTCTGGCAAGTGAGTTTGGGAAGGTGGATAAGGAGAGGCCAGGATCTCCTGCCTATGCTAGAGCTGAGATCTAACCAGTAAAGAGGTCTGGTCTGGGTTCCACTTTTGCCTGCATCCATTGCCCTTCCTCCACCACTGGTGTGTACATACAGTAAAGCAGAAGGAAACTCTGAGTATGGATATACAGACCCCATTCGTCTTTCTTCTTTCCTCTTGGGGACCCCAGCCCCAAACATTCCATCCACAGACCTGCCCTCTCGGACAGTGGCCCAAACAGCTGGGCCCTGAAGATTGGAGCCCTGCTCCCAGCTGTGGGCTGCAGGGCAAGTGACATCTTGGTCAGCCTCTCTGCGAATTGCTCATCCTTGAGGTTGGCAGGGGGGATTAATTAAGATCAGGTAGAATGGAAACTCCAGAAGGGCAGAGATTATCTGTTTTGTTCCTGCTAAATCCCCAGCAGCTGGAACAGTGCCTGGCACTCCATTAATATTTGTAAAGTAAATGAGTGAATCAGTTATTTGGCAACTCCTGGCTCCCGGTAGAAACACCCTCTTTATCTCCTTTCAGGAACATAAAATTCCAAAAAGTGCTGAACCTTTCCAAGGAATTTTCTTTCTGAGTTAATTTTAAACTAGGACTTTTTCTTATTAGAGAAGTAACCTGGGACGTCTTGGTGGTCCACTGGCTAAGACTCATCGCTCCCAGTGTCGGGGGCCCGGGTTCAAGCCCAGGTCAGGCATCTAGATCCCACATGCAGCATCTAAGAGTCTGCTTACTGCAACTTAAGATCCACTTGCTGCAAATAAAAAAGGAAAAGAAAGAAAGAAAAGTAGCATATACATTTTATTAAATGATTAAATCAATAAATGGAGCAGAAGATAAAGATGTTTCCTTCTATGCCCAGACCCACCGTATTCTCTGTTGATGATAATAACAGTCCTTAGCTTTGGGGAACAGTTACTAGGTGCGAGGTGCCCTTGTAAGCACTTTTCCATGTATTAACTCATTTAATTCTCATAACAATCCTATGAATTTACTTGTCCAGAGTTCTCTAGTTAGGGGCTATAAAGCCAGACAGCTGACCAGCATCCTCCCTTGCCTTCTTTACTGGAAAATAAGTAGTTCTGGCTGTGATGAGGGGTGCTTACTTCTCTGTAGATAAATGAAAGTGGCGAGGCAGTCTCCCTGCTTCTCTCTTACCTGCCTCCATAGCTCTCCCCAGCTCAGCTAAATCCACCTTTCCACCTGGAGGGCTCACCAGCATAAGTGGCTCTGGAATCCGACAAGACCTGGGTGGGCTTCTGATCCTTCTGAGTCTTAGCGGGATGCCTTTGGGTAGCTTGTGAGCACTCCATGAGATAATCTGGGGAGGTGCTCCAAGAAGGGACTTGGAAATTGGTCTCTTGGGTCTGTTGCTCTGTCTGGGCCAATTGCAGAGTGGGTCCCTTCAACTGTCGCTAATCCCCAGGAGCCTCTGCTGCCTCGCAGCCTCTGTAATGTGCTCCTGGATGGTAGAATTCACCAACCTGACCATCCCAGGGAGAAGGGAGCCTGTTTTCTCATCCAGTGGAAAGGGGCAGAGAAGGAAGAGGCTGCTAAATATTTCTCAGCTAAAAACTTTTGCAGAAGAACTGTATCATTTTTCTTTCTCATGTGGGGTTTGATGATTACAATAAAACAGCCCAGTTCTAAACGCTCTTCTGGAGTTGGGTTAGACTTGCTTTGGGTGAGGGAGTAGGGTGTGAGGGTGCACTAGAGGGTGGAGGAAGCAGGTGAGGGCTGAACTGTTCAGGTAGACAAGTACAGGGGACAAGCCTCTGAAGTTTGACATGACGGACATGGGACCAAGTCCTGGCTCTGTCACTTCCTTGCTGTGTGATCATAAGCAAGTTGCTTGGCCTCTCTGAGTCACGTTTTGTCATCTGTTAAATGGAGATGATAGAAACAGTTCCCGAGGGACTTCCCTGGTTGTCCAGTGGTTAAAAATCTGCCTTGCAATGCAGAACACCTGTTTGATCCTTGGTGCAGGAAGATCCCACGTGCTGCAAGGCAACTAAGCCTGTGCTCTGGAGCCTATACCGACTGAGCCTGCGTGCTGCAACTACTGAAGCTCCTGCACAGGTCCTGGGACCCGTGGAAACTAGAGAAGCCACCTCAGTGAGAAGCCTGTGCACCTCAGCTAGAGAATAGCCTCCACCCTCTGCAACTAGAGAAAGCTCGAGCAGCAACGAAAAACCCTGTACAGCCAAAAATAAATAAATATTTTTTAAAAAAGGAAAGAGTGCCCAATCCTTAGAGGTGTTGTGAGGGTTAAATGCATATAGCTTGCACTGTGCCAGGCACAGAATAAGCATTCAGTAAACTGTAACTTTTTGTTGTTGTTATCTTTTTAGAAAATTTTTTTAAATTTGTTTCTTTCACTGCACTGGGTCTTTGTTGTTGCACTCGGACTTTCTCTAGTTGCGGAGAACGGGGCGTGCTCTCTAGCTGTGGTGCGTGGGTTTCCTATTGCAGTGGCGTCTCTTGTTGCAGAACGCAGGCTCTAAAGCACACAGGCTTCAGTAGTTGTGGCCCACAGGCTTAGCTGTTCCGCAGCATGTGGGATCTTCCCAGACCAGCGATCGGACCTGTGTCCCCTGCATCAGCAGGCAGATTCTTAACCACTGGACACCAGGGAAGTCCGTATTGTTATTATCTTAATGATGTATATCCTGAGATGCTTCCCCAGAATTGTGACCCAGACATATCCAAGGGCCATCCTGCACTCTTCCTTTGTGGGAAGCAGCACGTAATTGGACACGAAGCTAAGAGTCTGGAGGCCTGGATTCAAGCCTTCCTCACTGACATCCGGTGAACTTGGGCAAGTCTTTTCCCTACAGCAAGCCTTGGCTTTTCCTCATCTTAAAATGGGAAGAACCACTGGTCTGTGTCTCTAGGGCCTTGCTAGTTCTGCCCATCTGGCACACTGAGAGGATGTCTGGACTAGCCTGGAGGTTCCCATGTGTCAGTCTGGTTCCACTATGTGGAACATCTTGGGCCCCTTGCTTTCTCCTTACCTGGTGTATCATCTTGACATTATTAATGTTATTCCTAATTTTTGTGTGTTTCCCATTTACCTCCCCTGCCCTTCTTTCCTAGTCCACCTCCTTCCTGAAACCTTGCAGGCTATGCTATTCTTCCAGTAAGAGGATGAACCAAGGAGATTTACCCAAAGGAATCATCATCAATTTCTTCACCATCGTCATTATCACTCCCATTTCTGGACTCCGGTGCTAAGCACTTTATATGCATTACCTCATTTAACCCGATGAGCTTACATATGTAACGTACTTGGCAGAGTGCCTAGTGTGTGTTCAACGATCGAAACGTAAGCTATTTTACTGCTTTTATCCTTCTTATTGTTACCCTACAAAATGTGATAGAGGTTTTTATTAGCCTGTTTTTCTGATGAGGAAACCAAGGCTCAGAGAGGTCTAAGCTAGTCAGTGATGGAACCAAGATTCATGCGCTCTTTGGCCTGAGCAGAGAGCCACCCTCTCTGCCCTATGTCGCTCTGCTACTCATGCTTCAGCAGCCTGTGGCCTTGGACCTCTTCACTGCGTCAAGCCTCAGTTCCCTTATCTGAAAACTAAAATGGTACTATTTCAGTAGGATCACGCACCTGCCGGGCTCCGTGAGCCGGTGAGTGGTCAGTAATACATCATTGCCATGGTTGTTCTTGTCCCCGCTCCGGGTGACCTTGGACACATGCATTCGCTCCTCCGGGCTGCAGTGTCTTTCTCTGTCCGAGAAAAAGAGTTATCCTTACCCCTCAGAGTTGGAAAAAGGGCTTAGCCAGCTGCCGTGTACATAGTAGGTACTCAAAAACAAAAAAAAACACCGATTTTATTCTTTTCCCTTCTGGAAAGCTCTTTGCTTTCTGGAAGGTAGTGGATGAGAGGGGGAAATATGTTGCTTCCTGCTGAGCTGCGAGTAATGGTGTGAAACGTGGTCAACCTGATTGATGTCGTTATTAGCAGCAGTGATGGTGAAGACCGGAGGGAGCTGGGTTCTGCAGGGGTCTGCACTCAGAAGCAGCTGCATCTGCACGCTCAGGGCGTCCTGGGGAGTGGCCAGCTCTACTCTGGTCCTTGGGCCCGGCTTCAGAGTCAGGGCACTGGCCTTCTTTGTTCCTTATACCCCTTTGGACAACATAGGGGCTCAGGTAATCAAGTCCCTTTTGCAGATGGACAGACTAAGGCCAAACAGCCTTCAAGACCCTGGATTGGGGCAGGGGGCAGCATACGACCCTGGTTCTGCTCCTTTGCAGGGGTGGGTGGCTGGGCGAATTTGACATAAGTACCCCATAAATGGAAGCCACTCTGAGATCTGGCATAGTGGAGTGAAAGGCCAGTACCTCCGGGATCAGGCAGACATTGCTGCCTTGCTTTGTGACTTCCAGAAAGTCCCTTACCTTCTCTGAGCCTCTGCTATAAAGTAATCAGAATAACCATGGTACCCCATGGCAGTTTGAGGGTGTTCCCTGAGCTGATGACCGGACAGCACTGGCCCAGGTGAGTGCTCCCTGTGGCCTTGAGGTTCGGATAAGTCACTTCAGCTCCCATCTCTGCCTGGATTCGAGATTTTAGTGATCAAGAGTCGTACCCATAAACTCTTCAAGTCTTAGTTTCTTTACATGAAAAATGTGTGGTTCTGTCGGAAAAATTAATAGGAACGATTTCCTTTTTATTTGGTGTGTGCTGTGAGCCAGGCACTACAGTAAGCATTATACATACCTTGTCCCTTGTTACTGTCTGGCTTATCCATGGCCCCCCGTATACTGGGGACAGAAGAGGATTCACACATCAGATCTAGAACTCCACAACTTCTACCTTGCATGCCCTGTTGTGCCCCCTGTAGGATTTGGGAGATGGAGGATGCGAAAGCTGATGGAATAATCTAAATCTTCCTTCATCCGTAAAGAACTGTTACTAGATGACTAGATGCCAGACCTTCTGAGCTGCTTATTCAAATGCTAACCCCATCCACCATTCCCACTTCCACTCACCCCAAGGCCTGTGTTAGGTTTAAGGGAATTTATGACACAGGTTAAGAACAAACTACCCAAGAAATTAACCTGTATTGAAGACTTATCAGCCTTCATAACAACTCGATGAGATAGGGTTGGTCTTTATACCCATTTACTGATGGGCATACTGAAGTCAGAAGAATGAAATGACTGGTTGCCAAGGAAACAGAAGATACAGTCTAGGCGGCACATAAATGATCAAGGGGAAAGGATCTGAGAATAGTTGCAAAATCTGGACCAAGTAGAGATGGTCCGCTCTGATGGTTGAAGTCTCTTTTCTCCTCTAGTTTCAGGGAGTCGTGAGTGATGGGAAGCAGGCTGAGGCCAGAGATGTGGAGTTTTTAAAATTAGCTCATTTTGGTTGCACTAGGTCTTCGCGGCTTTGCACAGGCTTTCTCTAGTTGGGGGCAAGGAGCTGCTCTTCATTGCAGCACACGAGCTTCTCATTGAGGTGGCTTCTCTTGTTATGGAACACAGGCAGTAGGCACGCGGACTCGGTCATGGTGGCGCATAGCCTTAGCTGCTCCACAACATGTGGAATCTTCCCAGACCAGGAATCAAACCCATATCCCCCCACCTCATTGGCAGGTGGACTCTTATTCGTACCGCCGGGGAAGTGCAGAGATGTGTTTTTAAAGGCCAGCTCCTGGCCACAGTGGGTGGAGATGGCTTTGGTCTGGGGGACCCCAGTCCCTATGCTCTTGGTCTCCCTGCTGGTCCTGGAGAGGGAGAAGGATGGTGATTCAAAGACTGAGAGAAAGCCTCAGGCAGCAAAGCACGCCTCCCGGGGACTTGTGCCAGCAAGTACTGGGGTTTTGGAAGAGCAGTTGCTGAGGCTGTGGGTTCTGATGGCTTACCCTGGCCTCCTGGCCTCTGCCTTTCAAAGCAGCTAGTACATCCAGAGTCAAGGAGTTCAACTGGGAAGAGCTTGAGCTGTGTCATCTGGCTGGGGGTTGAGCTCCATCTCTTGTCTCTTTATAGCCGGGTGACCTTGGGTAAGACACTTAACCTCTGTGAGGTTCCACCTGCACTTCTCTGAATCAGGGTACTAGTAATCTGCCTCAGAGAATTGTCCTTCCTGGAGTTAAAATAGGCTGCCTAGGAGCCCACAAAGTATTCACAGTCTTTTAAAAAGTACATTTATTTAAATAAATGTATTTATAATTTTCTTATTTTATTTTTTAAAATAAATTTTAATGTATTTAGTTGTTTTTAGCTGTGTCAGGTCTTGGTTGCAGCATGCTTGGTCTTCGCTGTGGTGCATGGGCTTCTCTCTAGCTGTGGTGCTCGAGTTCCAGAGCGCGTGGGCTCTGTAGTTTGCAGTCACGTGGGCTCAGTTGCCCCGTGGCATGTGGGATCTTCGTTTGCCTACCAGGGATCGAACTCGCATCCCCTGAATTGGAAGGCGGATTCTTAACCACAGGACTACAAAGGAAGTCCCAGGGTTCACTCTGGAATGCCTTGGAAATGAGACAGCAGATTCTATGAACCTGAATATCGTGGGATAGGAAATGGACATGTCCTTTTATTAAACTAGTTGAAGCAGAGGTTCTACTAAATCTGTGTGGCCTTCCGCCTTACTGTCCCTCGATCTTCTCTTGCCTAAAATGGGAATGATAATAGCACATTCTCATGGGACTGCAGTGAGGGTGACCTGAGATAAGGCAGAGAGAGCTCTGGGCACAGAAGCCAGCACTCACTCAGAGGAGATCAAAGAAGAAGCTTGGCTCTCTGCATCCCCCTCTGTAAAGGGAGAAGGTTGGACTCCTCATCTCAAAGGACCTCTGCAGCTCTGACTCATCGATGAGTTCCATCCTTTCCTGGGTGGAGATCAGAGCTGCTGCCACATCAGCCCACTTTGCTGCAGGCTGTGGTGACTGATGGGAGTATCAGGCTCTGGGCGGAGGAGGCGACTCCTGCTGCCAAAGACCTGCCTGAGCTAGACACCTGGGTGTCAGGTTATCCAGGATTCGGGGAACCTCTTCCTTCCGCTGTCTGTTTGAATGAGATTCCCTATCCCAAATACCCACATGGCATATTTGGCTGTAAAATCAAGTCTCAGGCTACAGAGGCTCAGAGTAGGAGGTTCTAACCCATCACTAACTCCTCAGGGGAACTTCCTCACCCCTAGGAAGATAAAATACTGTCAGGTAAGAGGGCAAACATTGCCTCAACTAACCCTACCCCGAGAGGCATTCAGCAAATATTTATGAAGCATCTACAAAGTTCTGGGCATGATTCTTGCTGCTGCCCAGAACCATGATTCTTGGTCACTTTAGGGTACAAAATACGCCCTCAGCTGCAAGTCAGAATCCCAGGATTCTGGTACTCACTTGCTGTGCAACTTTGAGCTGGTCCTGTCCCTCTCTGGGCCTCTTTTTCTCCAGTTTGTGAAACCAGGGGATGGAGGAGAGGGTGTTGAGCTCCATCAGCAGTTTTCAAACTACAGAGGCTCTGCCGTAGTGGGCTGACCGTTGAGTGATGAGTTCCCTGTCTCTCATAAGGATTAACATGTAGGTTGGATGACTTGGATGTGTACTGATCTCATGATGATCCAAGTCCTTTGGAAACACCAGATGCTGATTCTAGGTCCTGAGAGGACAGTGGCTATCATACAAAATGATGTATATTATGAATAATGAAAATTGTGAGCACTTTTGTGCTTTTACCATGCCCCTTTACCTTGAGCCTGCTCCCCTACCACCCCAAATCCCAGAGCCTGGCTGAGCTCCTGGCACTGAAGTGGGGAAGAGTAGAAGTCTGCAGGTACTTTACTCCATGCTCACTCCGGCTACCCATTGCCCTCGAAGGAGAGGCAGCCCTGGGATTATTAGGGTGGGGTGGGTCCTACGCCTCTTTCTTTGGGGGTGGGGGCGTTAGGTTCTGCAGCCCCAGCCTGAACCAGAGATGTGGGTTTTCAATTACACAATTAAATGCACAATTAGACATAATTACCAGTGCTCCGAGCCCGAGACTGCTCATAATAGGCGTGTAATCTACTGCAGCCTCTGTTTACACTACTCAGCGCGCTCCCTGATGCTGCCAGGATGCCTTCACACTGCACTGTTGCCATGGAGACAAGCCCGCTACCACCATGCAGGGCTGACAAATGGTGTTCTGGTCCTGGACCCCTGGATTGTTTCCGAGGTCTCGGCGGCCAGCCCTGGAGTGGAGCGGCCAGCCAGGTGCTCCCTGCCCTCTGACATACGCCGCTGGTTTGAGCTAGCCTCAGAGCCACCAGGGAGAGCAGGAGGCAGGAGCGTCAGCCTCCCCTCCCCCCACCCCAGAGTCCTCAAGGCTGGAGCAGGATGGCCCAGGTGCTGTGAAAGGTCTGAAGTTATCAAGCCACAGTCTGGACACAGGCTGGACAAGGAGCCATGCACGCAGCCCGCTCCCGCATGGGCCCGGCTCTGCTGTGCACGGGCTCCATGACTTCAGAGAAGTCTTCACCGCGCTCCAGGGCTCAGTTTCCCCATGTGTAAAACGTCCAATAGAGAAGATTTACGGAGCGTTTCAAAGCACTGCCTAATGTCACAACTGCTTTACCTGTAGTAGCCTATTCACACTCACTACACCCCATGTGGTAGACAGTTGTGAGCCCCGTTTTCCAGGAGCAGACTCCAAGGCCACAGGCAGTTATGTCAGGCAGTGGAGGAGCTGCGATACAAACCTGGCAGGCTGACTCCAGATCCCGCTCTTAGCCTCTAGCATATGGCCTTGCCTGTGTCATCCCACATCCCCAGAGCTGGACCACTCTTCTCCTCACCTCCTAGAGGAGGCCTCTGAGATTCAGAGAGGAGCAGTTACCCGCCCAGGGTCACCCAGCAAGGCAGTGACACAGCCGGGTCTGGCTAATGCCAGAGTGAGGATGGCTAACTTTGGCCTCTTAGTGGAAGTCATAAAGGGTGAAAAGATTTCCTTCTAAAAGTGCACACCAAGAACCCCTTGACCACCACCTGGCCTGGCCGCAGCAATGGATGAGTCCTGGGGTCTCTCGGATCCAGCGCTTCTATTTGACCTTGAAGGGAATCTTGGTCCAGTACTTTAATCAATCTACCCCAACCTTGGTCACTGGAAAAAGCATTGTTATACTCTCTCTCTCTTTTTTTTTTTTAACCTCCTTTCTCTGTCATTCAGCATATTATGGATACTGTATGCCATAATATCCATACATCCGTAATATCCATACGTCCCTAAGAGCTGGTACTGACTATGTGCCAACTGTTGGGGCCCAGATTGATCAAACACAGCAGAGAAGTGACACTGGAGCCCAGAGCTTCAGGGTCAGGTGGGCTTGGGTTCAAATCCTGTCATTTAATGCATGGTCTGGGGCAAGGTATTTAACCTCTCTGTGCCTTAGTTTCCTCATGTGTTATTAAGGCATCAACCTGTACCTTGCAGGGTGTTGACAGTATTCGCAATAATAACTACCACTTACCAGATGCTTACTGTATGCTAAGCATTTGGCTAAGACCACTCACTATATGTTCTGGGTGAACCTTCATCACACAGGTTTAGCAGACACAGCAACTGAGACTCAAGAAGTTCAAGTGTCTTGCCCAGGGCCCCAAAAGCCTCAAGTCCAGAGCCCCTGCTTATCTTTACTAGGCATCCTGCCAGCATAGACATGCATGAGATCCTCCTGCCACCTCCCTGGAGGCCCTGGCTGCTTGGCCAGTTCTTCTCAGGGAAGGAGGCATCCAGATGAGAGGGCAGTCTGAGGGTGACAGTGCCCTCACCCACGGTTCTGTCTAGCTGGATGGCACCCACTGAAGCCCTAAAGCCTGGGTCTTCTGAGAGGAGGGTATCAAGACCCATCACTTCCCCTCCATACTCTCCAGCTGGGAAAACTAGGATTTGCCTAAGCTAGTGGTGAAGAACCTGCCTGCCAATGCAGGAGAGGTAAGAGACCCAGGTTCAGTCCCTGGGTCAGGAAGATTCCCTGGAGGAGAGCATGGCAACCCACTCCAGTACTCTTGCCTGGAGAATCCCATGGGCAGAGGAGCTTGGCGGGCTACAGTCTGCGGGGTTGCACAGAGTCAGAGACGACTAAAGCGACTTAACACAAGGACAGTGCAAGTCAATGGCAGAGTTGAGACTAGAACCCAGAGTCAGTTTTGCACACTTCTTGTTACCTTCCTTTTACCACCCCCCACCCCCACCCCCGACCAGTCCTTTGGAGAGAGGTATCTGGGGCCTGTGGTGTGTATATTTCTGTGTTTGTATGTATGTGTACAGGGGCTTCACAGGTGTGCTAGGGTAAAGAACCCACCTGCCAGTGCAGGAGATATAAAGAGGCGCAGGTTCAATCCCTGGGTTGGGAAGATCCCCTGGAGGAGGGCATGGCAACCCACTCCAATATTCTTGCCTGGAGAATCCCATGGACAGAGAAGCCTGGCAGGCTACAGTCCATAGGGTTGCAAAGAGTCGGACATGACCAAAGTGACTTAGCACACACCCATGCATGTATACATGCAAAACTGCACAGCTGCATGCCCAAGCGTTTGTGGGGCAGACACTGGCACATGGAAATATGCGGATCGATAAACATCCCTTCTGCTTCCTCCCTCTTCATTTATTCATGAACTCTGAACTCTTTGGCTCCAGAGAAAACTGCCTGGAAGAAAGCAATTAGAGCATAATTAGAACCACTCCTATTATCAACTCTCAGTGGGAGAGGAAGGGGGCTGCTAGGGCGTAGGGGTGGCCCCGGGAGTTCCCATCACCCCAACTCCTGCAGTTGCCCATTCAGCTCCTGCTCACCCCACGAAGCTCAGCCACCCTGGAGTCGCAGACACTAGTCCATCTTCAACAGGGAATAAGGACCTTATCCCTGGAGGCGTCCAAGCGCTTGATAAAGCGAGGGAAGAGAGCGTTCTGCCTTGCACGCTGAGTTAGAGTAGGTGATTTCCAAGTCCTTTCAGCGCTGAGCTGCTTGGGTGCCCCTGCCAGGACCGGAGCCAGGCGCTGCAGGAAAACTAAGAAGCACAACATGGCTCCTGCTTCCTAGAAAACATCCCTGTATCAGATTGCATTGAATGAAGATTACAATGACAATAGGAAATGTAAATTACCTGGAGGAAGCAATTTACCATTCATTGCCAGCTGATTAATAGCAATAATAACAGCACCAGCAGTCGGTGTTTATGGAGCGCTTCCGAGCCCAGAGCCATGGCTCTTGCCCAGCGGGGGTCCCACCAGCAATGAGGGGTCTCACTCAGGAGCAGGCATTCCTCCTCCTGAACCTGAGGACAGGAAGATAAGACGCAGTGGGGTGCCAGGCACTATGCTTCTCAGTCAGATGCATTTTCTTACTGAATCTTGCAGGGACCCTAAAGGGTAGATACTAATATCTCCAGTGTACAGGTGAGGAAACTGAGGCTCAAAAAGTGACACAGGCTGCCCAAGATAACTGTACCAAGACTCAAACCCAGGCCTTTTGGACTCTAGAACCCCCCTGTGCTTTGTACTTCACTGGGTCTGAGGGTGCAGTTTGCTTTCTCCTAAGCTTCAAGTTGGACCTCGGAAAGCTATTTAATGCACCTTCTGTGTCCATCTCCTGGCAGAAGGTAACGTGTTGAATCATCTTGTACCTCTTTTTCTCACCATGTGCCAACTGAAGAAAAAAATGGAAGAGCCCTACTCCTGATCTGGGTCACTGCTCCCAGAACCAGCCTTGGCAAAGGACATTGCTGGCCTAGCAGATGAGGATCTGGGGCCTCTTAAGAGAGGGTCACCATGGATACAAGGGCCTGGGCTGTAACCAAGGAGACAGCCCCCCAGCCCTTAGACTGTG
The DNA here is from genome assembly GCF_016772045.2 of Ovis aries. Lineage (NCBI taxonomy): Eukaryota > Metazoa > Chordata > Mammalia > Artiodactyla > Bovidae > Ovis > Ovis aries. The sequence goes on from NC_056055.1 coordinate 236,151,147, forward strand.
GCAGGAGGGTGTGGCCTCATGATGGGGAGGGGAGGAAATTGCCACTTGGGGCCCAGGTGGACAGAGAAGGAGATGCTGGGCTACATGCAGTCAGAGGAGGAGCCTGGGACCGAGATGCTCCCACCTAGGGATGGGGTGGATACCTGAGGACCACAGACTTCCTCTTCCTTTGTCCTATCCCACCTGAGGGGAGGTTGCCATGATAACCAGTTCCCCTTCATTGACCCTCTGCAGGGTGCTGCCCTCTTTCTCCAAGTGACAGGTGGTCACCCTGGCAGCAGGCTCTGTGTCCCCCAGGGGTCTCTGACTTTCCAGGAGCCCCTCCCTTACATGTGAAGATAGATGGTTCTGCTACACGCTGCAGCTCTGTCCTGCTGGAGCTGAGGGTTCACGTGGGACCAACTTTTGTTTGTTTTTGACAGCCTTGTGTGGCACGTGGGATCTTAGTTCCCCGACCAGGGATTAAACCCGTACCCCCTGCTTTGGGAGCGTGGAGTCTTAACCACTGGACTGCCAGGAAATTCCTTTTTTTTTTTTTCCAGCTTGAGGCCTGCTTTCAGATGTGGGCCTTTTACCAGCCCAGTGATTGTCATGAAGTACAGTCTGATCCTGCCTCCTTCTGTTTCTCCCTTCTCCATGGCTCATTGTTGCCTACAGGGGGAGGTCTGATGGGTCTCAGACTTAAGCGTGCATCAGAATCATCTAGAGGGCTTGTTCAAATACAGATTTCTGCACCATGCCTCAAGTTTCTGACTTAGTAGATCCAAGGTGGAGACCGAGAATTTGTGTTTCTAACCAGTTCCAAGGTGCTTCTGTTGCTGCTGATCCCACACTGAGGACCAGTGGGCTAGCCAGTGGGACAGTGGGCTGCCCCACGTACCCTGACACAACTTCCACACCCTTGAGCTCAGGCCACGTGGAGGGAAGCTCACCAGCTGCACCTCATACCTCTGTGCCTTGCATTTGCTGCTTCTGTCTCTGGAGGGCCCCTTCCCCTCTTCATCTCCTAAGGCCTGCTCACTCATCTCCTGTTTGGAGCCTGTCTTCCTGCACCTGTCTTCCTATGGACTCTGGCAACACCTTGCCCCTATTACGGCAGGTATCACTCTGTTGTCATCTGTCCCTATTTCCACATGAAATCGTTCTCTGTAGACTGTGAGCTCCATGGAGTCTGGAGAGGAGCCTGAGCCATCTGGTCCTTGGAGCCTGGCGCTGAGTCTGGCCCTCAGAAGGCCCTCAGTGGTGGCGATGCTTGAGTGAGCCCCGTAAGCAGATGGAAAACCCTGGTGAATAATCACAAAGCTTACTTTGCCTACTCTAGTTCTGGCCCTGTGTGAGATCCTGGGGATTCAGCGGTCTGGGAGGCAAAGTCTTGGCCCATGTGGGTTCAGGTGCTGTCAGTGATCATGTTGCCGCGTGGGCAGAGCTTTGCAAAAAAGAAGACAGTGAAGGAGCCGGGTGTTAAGGGGAGGGCTTCTCAGAGATAGCCTTCAGGGGAGTTGAACAGTCTGCAAGCAAGGCACAAAGCTTTTCACAGACTTACTGCATTTACTCCTGACTACAGCCCCACCAGGCAGGAACTGTCATCGTCCTTGTTTTACAGATGAGCAAAGGGGGACCCAGAAGGGGAATTCACCAGCCACAAATCACAGCACGCAAGCGGCAGAGCTGAGGTCTGCCTGGATTTCATGATGCTAAATCCTTAGCTCTCCCATCTGCTGGGGCTACCCAGAGTCCAGGCACCTATGTGGCCTGAGACTTTGTCGGGAACGAGGCTCCAGTGAGGGTTTACCGGCTTGCTCGCAGCAGACCCCAGGATCCCCTGTTAGGTCAGCCCCAAGGCCACTTTCAGGACCTGCCAGGGCATGTCCAGAGGGAGCCTGTGCAGCTGGTGGGTGCGCTCCAGAACCCTTGGGACTGGCAAAGGACTGCTGTTGTGGGGGCGGGGAAGGTGTGGATGTTGGCCTGCACGTGTGTCCCAGGCTCCCAGACCTGTGTGTGAAGGAGCCTGGTCCCTTCTGGGGGACCAGGGAGGGACCAGGAAGGGACCAGGAAGACACTACTGTATAACAGCGTAGAGCTCTGAGGAATCTGAGAAATCTCAGCACACAGCCTGGCCTTCCAGACTGCTGTGTCTGGGTGGGAAGACAGACCATATTTTATCCAAGTTTGTCAGCTTGATTCGGAACTTAAATATCTGGACGCGTGGTGCTCTGTTGGTACTTTCGCCTCAGTGTCTGAAGGCCTCCAGATGTTAGCGAAGCTTCTGGACTCAGGGGTGGGTGCAGGCAGAGGCTACCAGGTGCCGTGTCTGCCTCCGGCAATAACAGCTGCTCCAGCCTGTCACTGCCTGTCTGCTGGTCAGCAGCCCCGGGAGCCACCTGAGTGGGCTGCTCTCCCCAAGCTGCCACTCGCTGTCATCCCCGAGATAGGCCACCAGGGACACAAGGATCCTCCCGTGAAGGGAGAGGCTGGCTGGGGTCCAGCCTGGGAATCACACCGTGCTTGTCAGCTGTTGACACGTGGAGCTGGTTGGCTCCTGGGCCTGATGGGGGCGGATGGAGGGTGTGAGGATGCGGTTTATCAAGGCCTGTGGCCAAATCCTTGACATATGCTAATGGACTCTTGCCCTCCCAGCTGTGGGAGGCAACAGTGAGACTACCGGCTTCTGCCTTTCCCTGGGAGCGTGAGGGGAGGCAAGGTGCTCAGCCTCTCTGGAGCCAAGTTTCTTCATCTGTAAAGTGGAGATCATTGGATCCTGCCTTTTAGGGCTGCCCAGCAAATTCAGCAAGAGAATCCATGAAAGGCGCTCAGAGCGGCACCTGGCCCTTAGTGCTTAGGAAGTGGTTCAGTTCAGTTCAGTCGCTCAGTTGTGTCTGACTCTTTGCAACCCCATGGACTGCAGCACACCAGGCCTCCCTATCCAGCACCAACTCCTGGAGTTTACTCAAACTCATGTCTGTTGAGTCGGTGATGCCACCCAACCATCTCATTCTCTGTCATCCCCTTCTCCCACCTTCGATCTTTCCCAGCATCAGGGTCTCTTCAAATGAGTCAGTTCTTCACATGAAGTGGCCAAAGTATTGGAGTTTCAGCTTCAACATCAGTCCTTCCAATGAACATTCAGGACTGATTTCCTTTAGGATGGCCTGGTTGGATCTCCTTGCAGTCCAAGGGACTCTCAAGAGTCTTCTCCAACACCACAGTTCAAAAGCATCAATTGTTCGGCACTTAGCTTTAACCGCCGTAATTACAGCCAAGGCGAATCGTGATGAGGCTCCAGGAGGTGGTATGGCTGTAAAACTCCCAGTTAGGACTGTTTGCTGAAAGGGAAACTCGCGACAGAGAATCTGGGACTGCGGGAGCCAGAAAGTTCCCAGAGAACATCCCTCCAACCCGTTGTACAGATGAGTCCACAGAGGCCCCAGGAGACAGTGGGCCCGAGGGCATCTTAATCCCTGTCTCCTTCCCAGTGAAAGTCAGGGAGCCTGTCACTGAGGCTTATTATGGACTGTTCCAGAAAGTGAGTTGGGAAAGATTGTGATTGTGTGTGTGATTCCAGACAAAAAGAACCCTGAATAGAAATAAGCTTTCCAGGTGAATGGAAGCGAACTGCTCTCTGCTCAGTTCTGGGCAGCCATGGGCAAAGGGCTGTAGGTAGACCTGTTCTCGTGGGCTCGATGTTTCTGGGCAGGAGTTGGTGGGGAACAGGGGCAAAGGTGCTGCAAAGTCAAAATGCTATAGACATTCCCAGGAGATGAGCTCAGACCCCATTCTGACACCTGGTGACCTCAAGAAAGGGCCTCCCTCTCCCTCTCTGGACCATGGGGACACAGTTCCCCTAGCAGGATACAAAGTCTTACTCAGGTAATCTAGGGCCAGAGGACCTGAATTAAAGCTTTACAAGCTGTGGGACCTTGGGCAAGTTACTTTTCTCCTTTATGCTCCAGTTTTCCCGTGTGCAGAGCATTGAACTGGCGTGTTTCTGTGGAGGATTAAGTGAATCAAAGCATGCTGAGCATTCGAGATACTTGGCACATCATAAGCATTAGCTGTTGGTCTCTGTGTCATTCTGGGGATAGAATGAAATACCACCTGTGAAGGGTGATGCTCAGCATGTGCACATAGTAGGCACTTAAGAACCATGACTTCTTGGGACTTCCTTGGTGATCCAGTGCTTGAGAATCTACCTCCCAATGCAGGGGGTGTGGGTTTGATCCCTGGTCGGGGAACTAAGATCCCACATACGAAGCGGTAACTAGTGAAAGTCACTCAATCGTGTCCGACACTTTGAGACCCCATGGACTATACAGTTCAAGGAATTCTACAGGCCAGAATACTGGAGTGGGTAGCCGTTCCCTTCTCCAAGGAATCTTCCCAACCCAGGGATTGAACCAGGGTCTCCTGCATTGCAGGCAGATTCTTTACCATATGAACCACCAGGGAAGCCCAAGAGGTAACTAAGCCGTCTCAGCTAGAGAGCCCACACCGCAACAGAGACCCAGCGAAGCCAAACAAAAAAGAACCATGCCTTCCCTTTCTTTCCTCCTGTGAACCAGGCCTGGGGATGAGGCAGGGCCCATCCTTGGGAGGGCCCCTCCCCCTCCCTCTCCCTCCACTCTTGCTGCCTTGCAGACAGCGCACCCCTTCCTCCAACAGGTCCACCAGCAGCCTTCTGGCCTGCAGCCAGGAAGCGATTATAGGCGGCAGCTCCACCCCTCAGCTCTCCTGCCCTCCCTTTTCATCTTCCCAGCCAGTCCCTCAGGAAAGGGGATAGGGACTAGGATGAGAAGGTCTCCTGGGGGTTGCAGGTATCTGGTTAAGAGCCAGACTCTGGCTCCAGAGCCACCTGGTTTGCCACTGCTCAGCGCCCTCTCCAGCTCTAAGACCTCAGGCCACGCTCCCCTCCATAGCAAAAGGGTGATAGCCCATCCCTCATTTAAATGAGAGAGTGCGCACAAAGCACTTGCCGCAAAACCTGGAGCAGAGCTGCTGTTGAGTCTCTCAGTCGTGTCTGACTCTGCGACCCCATGGACTACAGCCCGCCGGGCTTCTCTGTCCATGGGATTTCCCAAGCAAGAATACTGGGGTGGGGTGCTATTTCCTTCTCCAGGGAATCTTCCCACCCAGGGATCGAACTCATGTCTCCCACTTGGCAGGCGGACTCTTGACCACTGAGCCTCCAGGGAAGCCCCTGGCACAGGGTAAGTGCACACAAAGTGCTGGTCATCGACGTTAGTACTGGTGTTGAAGTTCAAAGCCAGGCATCTCAAAGGGAACTACTTCAGCTGTGTCACGCAGAGGGGCAGGAGGGGTACTGCCGTCCTGTGCAGGGCCTCTCACAATCCTTTTTTACCACCCTGGCTCTCACAGACCTCAAATGATCCCTTCCTCTAGCCTTCTGTTGGGCCAGAATAGAACACTGGGGGCAGGTCCCCTGGAACAGATAGATCACCAGGGAAGGAAGAGGGTGACAGGGAGGGGGAGTGACAGTCATTCTTTCCTAGGTGCCACCGGTGAATCAGAGCAGGTGAGCAGACCTTTACCATATGGGAGGGGGAAGGCAGCACAGAAGGAAGGGGACCAGAGCTCCCCTTTACCTCACTGAGACTCAGTGTCTTCATCTGTCCAGGGGGACTAACAATCCCATGTTCCAGGGTGGTGGCATCCATCGCAGTCTGAGCTGTGAAGAGCTGTCCAGATGTTGGCAGCTGGCTGTGATTCCCCACTGGAAGGAGAAGCCGGGACCCGAGCCAAGGTCTGGACAGTGCTGGAAGGGGGATCCTGAAGCCCCGGAGAGGGACTTCTGACACCCACCGCAGTTGCTAGGCAGACTTCCCACCTGGCCTATCATCAGGATGGCAAGTCAGAAGTGGTTGCTGTTACCATAGCAGTGAGACTGATTTTCATCAGTGTTTCCTCCTTGGGAGCATCAGTACAGGAGGGGCCACTAAATAAGCCGGGGATTTGGGGTTTTTTCCATCAGGTCACATGAAGAGTGACTCAGCCAGGGGAAACGACCTCCCAACTCATTCCAGATGTGGACTGGGAGCACTTGACCCTGTAGTAGGTGCTTATTGCCCTCCACCCCCACACCGTGAACCTTTATCCAAACGGCGCTCAGAGGGCTTGGTGCCCCCACCCCAGCCACAGTGGGCCTCCCAGCCCTTCCGTCCACCTTCTCCCTCTGATTCCCCCTGCTCTAGGCATGGGGGTCTTCTCTGGACCTGTCTACTTGCCAAGCTCCTTCCAATGCAGGATCCTCGGCCTGAACCTTCTTTCCCCCTGTCCTCTCCTTGCTAACCCTACTCTTCCTTCAGATCACTTCCTCCCTAAAGTCTTCCTCAACCTGTCATACCTCTCATTCCTGACACCTCTAACATTATTATTAGCACAATAATAACTTCGATTTGTGCACATGTGTCTCTGTGTATGTGCTTCCCTCTTCCCCTGCCTGCGCCTAAATGTAATCTCCATCAGGATGAGAAGGGCAAAAATGTCTGGACTTTTTTTCTCCTTATTTTATTGAGATATAATTCATATACCATAAAATTCACTGTTTAACAATTCAGTGGTTTTTAATATGTTCACAGAGTTGTGTGACCGTGGCCATTATCTAATTCCAGAGCATTTTTCATTGCCCTAAAAAGAAACCTCAAACTCATTCCCGCTGCCCTCTGGCCCCTGGCTACCAGTAATCTACTTTCTGTCTCTCTGGGTTTGCCTGTTCTGGACATTTGTTATAACAGCATCATGCGATATGTGGTCCTTTGGGGCTGGCTTCTTTCACTTAGCATGATGTTAAGGTTCATTCGTATTGTGGCATAGGTCATCCCTTCATTCCTTTCTGGAGCTTAATAATATTCCATTGAATGGATGTATCACATTTTGCTTATCCACGAATCAACTGATGAATGTTTGGTTTGTTTTCACTTTTTGGCTGCTATGAATAATGCTGCTGTGAAGATTCCTATACAAGTTTTACTTGAACTCTGTTTAATTCTGAGGTATATACCTCGGCGTGGAATTGCTGGGCCACATGATGTGGGTGGGTGCTTAGTTGCTCAGTTGTGTCCAACTCTCTGCAAGCCCGTGGATTACAGCCTGCAGGCTCCTCTGTCCATGGGGATTCTCCAGGCAAGAATACTGAAGAACGTTGCCATGCCCTCCTCCAGGGGATCTTCCCAATCCAGGGATGGAACCCAGTCTCCTGCATCCAGGAGATTCTTTACATCTGAGCCACCAGGGAAGCCCCATGATAACTATGTGTAATTTTTTGAGGTCAAACTGCTTCCCGCAGTAGCTGTACCATTTTACATTCCCATCAGCAATACATAAGCGTTCCGATTTCTCCACGTCCTCACTACACCAGCTGATTTAGAGTAACTGTTCCTGGGGGTGTAAGGTAGTACTACATTGTGGGTTTGATTTCCCTGGTGACTAATGATGTTGAGCATCTTTTCATGTACTTATTGGCCAATTATGTATCTTCTTTGGAAAAATTTCTATTCAAGTCCTTTGCTCATTTTTAATTGGGTTGTTTATTGTTCTGTTGTTGATTGGAAGAGTTCCTTGTCTTCCCTTGTGGCAGTTCCTGCCAGTGAAGGAGACATGGGTTTGATCCCTAGGTCAGGTAGATTCTCTGGAAAAGGAAATGGCAACGCACTCCAGTATTCTTGCCTGGGAAATGCCTTGGACAGAGGAGCCTGGTGGACTACAGTCCATGGGGTTGCAAAGAGTCAGACGTGACTTAGTGACTAAATAGCAACAAGAGTTCTTTATATATTCTGGATTCTAGATCCTTATCACGTCTATGATTTGCAAATATTTTCTCCTATTCCATGAGTTGACTTTTCACTTTCTTGATAGTATGCTTTTATGTTCAGAAGGTTTTGATTCTGATGATGTCCAATTTATCTAGTTTTCCTTTGGCTGCTTGTGATTTTGGTGTCATATTTAGGAACTGTTGCCTGTTTTAAGTTCACTCAGATAGACTCCTGTGGTTCCTTGCAAGAGCTGAATATTTTTAGCCCTTATATTTAGGTCTGTGATTCATTTTGAATGAAGCTTTATATGTGGTGTGAGGTAGGAGTCCAACTTCATTCTTCTGCATATGGATGTCTAATTGTGCCAGCATCCTCTACTGAGTAAATACTTTCTCCACTGAATCATCTTGGCACCCTGTTGGAAGCTTTTTGTAAATATATGAGTTTATTTTCAGACTCTAGATTCTATTCCATTGGCTATATGTCTGACCTTATCTCAGTACCACAGTGTCTTGATTACTGTAGTGTGTTGTTAAGTTTTGAAGTCAAGAAGTCCTCCAACTTTGTTCTTTTTCAAGATTATTTTGGCTGTTTTGGGCCCCTTGCATTTCCATACAAATTTTAGGGCTGGCTTATCCATTTCTGCAAAAAGAGTAGTTGGAATTTTTATAGAGATTCATTGAGTCTGTAGATCAATTTGGAAGTATTGCGATCTTAACAATGTTAAGTCTTCTAGGTTATGAACACTGGATGTCTTCCCATTCATTTGGGTCTTTAATTTCTTTCAGTAATATTTTGTAGTTTTCACCGTATGAGTCTTGCACCTACTTGGTTAAATTTATCCCAAGTACTTTATTATTTTCTATATTATCGTAAAGGAAATTGTTTCCTCATTTCAAATTTGAATTGTTCATTGCTAGTATATAGAAATACAATTGATTTTTGCAAACTGATTTGGGACCTTGCAACTTTAGTGCTCTGATTTAGTAGCTCTAACTTTTTCTTGTGTGTGTGTGTGTGTGTGTGTGTGTGTGTGACTTCTTTAGGGCTTTCTATGTACAACGTCATGTCATTTGCCTCACAGATAGAGAGAACAAACTAGTGGCTACTGTGGGAGAGGGAAGGGAGGGGATGGGGGGGAATATGTAGGGGTGGGGAGGAATATATAGGGGTGGGGGAAATATATAGGGGTGGGGGAAATATATAGGGGTAAGGGGGGAAAGGGCTATGGGATTACATGCAAATAGGTTGTGAAACTTTTTTTAAATTGAAGTATATTTGATTTACAATGTTGTGTTAGTTTCTGGTGTAAGCAAAGTGATTCAGTTATACATGTATGTGTGTATTCTTTTTCATATCCCTTTCCATTACAGTAAAACTATTAAAAATTGTAAAGCACTATAGAATTTTAAGGTTCTTTCATTCAATTAAAAAAAAAATCATATTATCTGGAAAAGAGATAGTTTTACTTCTTTTTTTTCCAATCCAGGTGTCTTTGCTTTCTTTTTCTTGCCTAATTGCCCTGGCTACAATCTCAAGTACAACGATGTGAGGGTTTCTGGTGTTTCTCTTTAGACATTTGTTTGTTTGTTTGTTTGTTTGTTTGTTTTGAGCTGTGCTGGGTCTTCCTTGTGGTGCATGGGTTTCTCTTGCTGTGAAGCACAGGCTCTAGAGAGGATGGGCTCAGAAGTTGCCACGTGTGGCCTGCGCTTCTCTACTTGAGGTGTGCAGGCTTCGGTGCCCCACGGCATCTGAGATCTTAGCTCCCTGAAGAATCCAACCTGCATCCCCAGCATTGGAAGGTGGATTCTTAACCCTTGGACACCACCAGGGAAGTCCTTCCAATACAATGTTGAACAGAAGTGAAGGAGAGTGGACACGTTGTCTTGTCCCTGATCTCAGTTTCTCACCATTAAACATGGTACGAGCTGTGGGCTTTTTCATAGATGGCTTTTACCCAGTTGAGGAAGTTACCTTCTGTTCCTGTTCAGCTGAGTGTTTGGTTCAGTCAAGGGCTGTGTCTGTTTCTGCTTTTGCTCACTACTGTATCTAGTAGAAACTGTCTAGTATTGGTACTGCTATTCAGTGAAGATGTACTGGTTGAACAAAGGGAAAATGAAAAAGTCTCATAATGACCGAAAGAGCTCAAACTTCTCAAGACCCTTCCTACAGTGGTTCCAGCTTCTGTATCCCCGACCTCAGGTTTAGACACTTTCTCTTTACTCATTCCCTTTGCTTTATCCTGGCCTGACCCACAGATGTGGGCTCTGATATCAATTATCTCCATTGCAGATGAGATAGGCTCTGATATCAGTTATCCCCATTTCAGCCATGGTAAGAGGCTTACTAGCTGTGTGGCCTGTGGGCAAATGGTGGAGGCAGGATTTGGTCTGGCTGACTTCTCAGATTTCAGTTCCTGTATCCGCCTGGTTGGTGAGGGGTCAGCGTGGGAGCTGAACCACAGGATAAAGAGCTTCATCTCTGCAGAGGATCCACTCTATCCTGATCTGGGGGGAAATGGCCGAAGGAGAAGGCTCTATGTCAGAGTAGAGTGTGTGTGTATTTTCTCAGTCATGTCTGACTCTTTGCAACCCCCTGGACTGTAGCCCACCAGGCTCCTCTGTCTGTGGAATTTCCCAGGCAAGAATACTGGAGTGGGTTGCCATTTCTTACTCCAGGGGGTCTTCCTGACCCAGGGATTGAACCCGCATCTCTTGTGTCTCCTGCATTGGCAGGTGGGTTCTTTACCACTGCACCACCTGGGAAGCTTCAGAGTAGAATATCAGATGCATGTTCTTTTGAGATAAAACAGACTTCCAGGAGATTCTTCTCTTGCATCAGGCTCCCTGGAGGTCAGTTCTGCTGTTGGGGATGCTCAGGTGGGAAGGAGGAGGAGCCAGGGCTTTACTGTTCTGCTTCTTTTGACCCAGTTGGAACAGACAGTGCGAGCCCAGGAGTTCTGTCCAGCGAGGAGGGGATCTTGATGGTTCCCAGGGGTCAGTTATCCCATTGAGTCCACTCCTTAACCTGGTAGGCAAGTAGGGTAGGGACTTCAGGCCCCATTCTACATATGAAAAAACTGAGGCCCCGAATGATCAAACAAGTTCTCAACATTCATAATTTTCTGAGTTAGACAGGATGTCACAGATTCATAGCAGAGTCCAGGAGGCAAAAGGCAGGGTCGGAAGGAGGCCCTGAAACTGGTGTTGGTCTGAGTGCCTCTGCTTACAGACAAGGGCCGCCCACTCTCAAGGCTGACTCAGCCTGGCTGGCTCAGAGGGAGCACCGGGTCAGCTTCAAGGGAGCCTTTTGAGGGAGCCCTGGGATAGCGCACTTGACATGGAGATTTGCAGGGGTGCTGTGAAGGCAGGCAGGCCACCCACTTGAGGTGATAGCAGAAGGGCTGCAGGAGGGCCTCCGGAAAGAATGAAAGAAACCTTCACTGAAGGGGTGAGAAAACTTCAGCAGATCAGAAAACCATCTACAAAAGTGAGGGTGAGGTGGATGGAAGGACTGGACTCAGAGGAGACCAGAGAAAGGCATCTTCCGGGTGCATCTTCTGTGCCAGGCATCTGCTTTATATCCTCTCATGTCCGCTCGGAAAGGCGGGTTTAATTCTTTTCCTGTTTGTAGACAAGGGAACCAAGGCTTAGGAGGTTTAGACTTGCTGGGCATCACAAGGCTAGCAAATGAGGAGTCTGAACAGAACGCATCTCAGCATCCTCTGTGGCCCTGGCGGATCCTCCGGGAGGGCACCAGTTTCAGCAGTTGGGGGAGGCATCAGCAAGAGTGGTGCTGACACTGTGCGGGAGCGAGAGGAGCTGATAGGGAGAGTGCGGTGGTGTGCAGACTCTGGAGCCCACAGCGTGTTTGAATCCTGCTCTGTGACCCGGGACCTGTGACTTTGCTCCCTGAACCAGCGTCCACAAGCGAAAAATGACACTTCTCAGGAAAGAGAGGAGTCAGTGACACGGACGTCAGGCCGCATGCACAGAGCAAGTCCCTGGAGCGGAGGCCTTGTTTCTTCTCTGGTCTCTCACTACACAGAGACTTGGAGTCAATCTTCTGAGCAACCAGTGCAGGCCTGGTACAGAGTCAGTGTCCACGAATGCTTGGTGAGTGAGTGAGGAGATCAAGGGTGGAGCAAGGGGCCAGACCCAGCCAAGCAGTTGCTGGACTGGTTGGAGTGGGGTGGCAGTGGTGGGGAGTGGAGTGGGAGGGTCAGGGGAATCAGGGAGAGTGCCTTAAAGGAACCTGCACACCTGGACCACTGTGGTCTCCTATCCAGAACAAGAGTCCTCTGAACTGTGGGTTCTGGAGTCTACACTGTGAATAATCACAGTGGCTTTACTTATAGCTGAGGACCAGCAAGTGTTCTGAGTGTTTTACATATATTCCCTCATTTAGGCCTCAGGACAAACCCATGAAATAGGTACTGTTATTATTATCTTCATTTTACTGATGAAGACATTAAAGCACAGAGAGGTTAAGTGACTTGCTGATGATCTCACAGCTAGGAAGTGTTGAAGGTCAGATTCAAACCCAGACAGTCTGGCTTCTAGACCACACTTTTAACCACTACATTATATAGCTTCTTTGGGGTCAAGCTGCAAAAGTCTGGCCTTGGGATGAAACCAAAGACTTCATAGTGAAAGTCACTCACTTTCGTGTCCGACACTTTGCGACCCCATGAACTGCAGCACGCCAGGCCTCCCTGTCCATCACCAACTCCCGGAGTCCACCCAAACCCATGTTCATCGGGTTTGTGATGCCATCCAACCATCTCATCCTCTGTCATCCCCTTCTCCTCCTGCCCTCAATCTTTCCCAGCATCAGGGTCTTTTCAAATGAGTCAGCTCTCTGCATCAGGTGGCCAAAGTATTGGAGTTTCAGCTTCAACATCAGGCCCTCCAAATGAACACCCAGGACTGATCTCCTTTAGGATGGACTGGTTGGATCTCCTTGTAGTCCAAGGGACTCTCAAGAGTCTTCTGCAACACCACTGTTCAAAAGCATCAATTCTTCGGCGCTCAGCTTTCTTTATGGTCCAACTCTCACAACCATACATGACCACTGGAAAAACCATAGCCTTGACTAGACAGACCTTTGTTGGCAAAGTAATGTCTTTGCTTTTGAATATGCTGTCTAGGTTGGTCATAACTTCCTTCCAAGGAGTAAGCGTCTTTTAATTTCATGGCTGCAGTGATTTTGGAGCCCAGAAAAATAAAGTCAGCCACTGTTTCCATTGTTTCCCCATCTATTTGCCATGAAGTGATGGGACCGGATGCCATGATCTTAGTTTTCTGAATGTTGAGCCTTAAGCCAACTTTTTCACTCTCCTCTTTCACTTTCATCATGAAGCTCTTTAGTTCCTCTTCAATTTCTTCCATTAGGGTGGTGTCATCTGCATATCTGAGGTTATTGATATTTCTCCTGGCAATCTTGATTTCAGCTTGTGCTTAGTAACAGTAGTATTCCCATTTTACAGATGAGAAAACTGAGGCTCAGGGAAATGACTTTCCCACATCCCACAGCTTGTTAAGTGACAGCTAAGACTCCATCCAGAGCCTGGGCTGATAACTCCTAGACTCTGTTCTCAGTCCCTTCCTGGGCAGATGTTGACTCCTGATTGTTTTCGTCAACTTTCTGATCTTCACTACCCCACTTCCATTGTCATAGCCACTCCTGAGATCCTCTGCTGCTGCTGCTGCTGCTAAGTCGCTTCAGTCGTGTCTGACTCTGTGCGACCCTATAGACGGCAGCCCACCAGGCTCCCCCGTCCCTAGGATTCTCCAGGCAAGAACACTGGAGTGGGTTGCCATTTCCTTCTCCAATACGTGAAAGTGAAAAGTGAGAGTGAAGTCACTCAGTCATGTCCAACTCTTAGCGACCCCACGGACTGCAGCCTACCAGGCTCCTCCATCCATGGGATTTTCCAAGCAAGAGTACTGGAGTGGGGTGCCATTGCCTTCTCCGTGAGATCCTGTACACCTCCATAATTAATTCTCACTGCCTAAGTGCCAGCTTCATTAATGTGCTTTCTACCATGAGTTTTTGACTTAATAATATGATATCGTTCATTGTACTTAATGGGGGGAATCTGATTAATCGCTTTTATATTTATCCAAATGTCCATTTGTCTATAGCAGCCATGTCCTGGGAGAGCCTGGTTTATGGTGGGTTTTCACTGTCTGGGTTGTCTTCCCCCACTCCCCAGATTCTCTCTGGAAGGCACCCTCCTCCCAGGCCTTCACTCCCCACTCCAGAGCCTGCTGAGGAATGGCACTGGGGATGTGCTGACAGTTTGGACATGGGAATGGGGCAGAGAGTAAAGGGGGCATCTCCAAGAAGGTGGGAGCCCTAGGAGGGAGTCTCCGAGCATGGAGAGGGATTCTGGCTCCTGCCTTCAGCCATCCGAAGAAGGCCTTGATGTCTCCATCAGATTGCCTGTCTCCAGCCCCCTTCCCCAGTCAGGGAGCCCCGTGCTTGAGGCATCCATCCATGGATTCTACCTCTGTCCATGGAATCCTCCAGGCAAGAATTCTGGAGTGGGTTGCCATTCCCCTTTCCAGGGGATCTTCCCGATCCAGGGATCAAACCCGAGTCTCCAGCATTGCAGGCAGATTCTTTACCATCTGAGCCACCAAGGAAGCCCTGGCTAACCCTACTCAAACCTTCCTTGGCTCCTGGGGCCAGTGGGATAAAGCTCTGGGTCTGAGGCCCAGCTGCAGGCGTCCCCACCCTGCCACTCTCACTTCACCCATGCGGAGCTGCTCCAGGCCCCCAAGTGGACCACACCCTGCCACATCTGGGGTGACTAACTCCTCCCAGTTTGCCTGGGACTTTGGGGTTTATCCCTTCAAGTGCTGGACCTGGAGAAACTCCACAGCCCAAGGCCAGTCGGGATGGTTGATCACCCCACCCACACCTCGGGGGGTTTTGCCCATGCTCATTCATCCCCTGGTAATTTCTTTTTTATTTTGTTGTCTTATAAAAGCATTGCTCATCAATGTAGCAACCTTATAGAAATCTCGCTAGTGGACTTCAAAGAGCCCCCCTCCAGTTCCAGTCTCCAAAGTTAACAGCTTGATGATTCTTTTTCTTTCTTCTGCATGAAATTTTGATCCTGCTGGGAATTCCCTGGTGGTTCAGTGGTTAGGCCTCTGCGCTTCCACTGCAGGGGGTACAGGTTTGATCCCTGGTCGGGAACTAAGATCTCTCATGCCTCTCGGCACAGCCAAAAGAAAGAGAAAAAGGATCATACTTCTCAGGTGGTCCTGCAGCCTTTCACACCACACAGCTTGACCCTCTTTCCACACCCTATTGTAATGTCTGTGTTGGATTCATCTTAGGGAGATGTCATAATTTACTGTGTGTCCTTTTGAGGGACATCCAGAGGATATGCAGCTTTTTTTTTTTTTTTTTCAAGTCCAAGGCCATTTTTTTTTTAATGTATTTTATTTTTGGCTGTGCTGGATCTTTGTTGCTGTGCGAAGGCTTTCTTTGGTTGTGGCAAGCTAGGGCTACTCTAAGTTGTGGTGCCTGGGCTTGTGGGTTCTTCCCGAACCAGGAATCAAACTGGCACCACGGGACCACCAGGGAAGTCCAAGGCCGAATTTAAGTATCACCTCCTCTGTAAACCCTTCTTTAACCCTCCACATGGTCTTAAGTCTCTTTCTTATTACTGTCATTATTTTAATAATAATAGTTAACATTTACAGAGTGCTGATTATCCAGCACTTGACATACATTATCTCATTTCATTTTCACAAGTCCAAGAAGTGCAGAGACTCGGTATCCCCATTTTACAGATGGGGAGACTCAGGCTCACATGGCAGATAAACCCAAGCAGTGTGGCTCCAGAGCATGCCCTGAACTGCCTTGCATGGTTTTCCCAAGGGTACACTGAAGTGGTGGTGCCAGGGCCCGGGCCAGGCCAGATGCCCTCCGCTGCCCTCCTTCCCAGCTGTGCACCAACCAGGTCAAAGCCCAGAGGTGTTGTTGCTGAAAGGCCAGATCTGGTAGCCTACAGTGTCTAATTCACTCTTGCCAAGACCCAGAAATTAGGGGTGGAGAGGGCAGGCTCTTGGGCTTTTCTGGGCCTGAAAGAAGGGTATGCCCACAAGCAGAAAGCAGAGTGTCAAGACTGGAGATTGGAAGTTGGAGGTGTGGGGCAAGACTTGGACTTGGGAATGAATTTACAAATGTGTGTGCAGTTGTGTCCGACTCTTTTCGACCCTTTGGACTGTAGTCTGCCAGTCTCTTCTGTCCTGGGATTCTGCAGGCAAGAATACTGGAGTTGGTTGCCATGCTGTCCTCCAGGGGATCTTCCCCATCCAGGGGTTGAACCCACATCTCTTACATCTTTTGCACTGGCAGGTGGGTTCTTTACCACTGGGAATCTAGAATACCCCTTGATTTGCTCAACACTGCTGTCAAGTTGGCACCTTGTGCCCATTCTACAGAGGAGAAGACTGAGTCACTGGTCTGAAGGTCCTTCTCTGTGCTGTCCACACCGCCTCCCACTCTGGGGCCTGCGAGTTTGGACTAGATGGTCAATGAGGAGTTAGGCGTCCCATGAGATAGAAGGACCCTTTGATTTTAGACTGACCTTTGTATCACCCTGGGCTGCTAGGCCCAATGGTTATGCAAATTAATGTAGATGTATGCTAATTAGGCCTCTTCAAGGCCTGTTGTTCTTATGGAGCTGCCGGCTCAGAGGTATAGGGGGATAGATCTGCCCAGAAAGGGCCTGAGGAGCCCCCCAGCTGGGGACAGGTCAGCAGTCACCGGGATGAAGGGATGGGGTTGCCATGGAGACAGAGGCCAAGCCCCAGTCACTGCCTCAGGATAGACCAGGACTGGCCAGATCAGCCCACTGAGACAGTCCAGGGCCTCTCTAACAGCTCTAAGTGTGGTCTCCGAGGGCTAATTATGTGGAAGGTAGTGACCAGCTGCTCCCTGGCTCCTCCAGGCCCGGATGAGGTAGGGGGCTGGGCCACAGCGGGTGGGTATGAAGACAGACAGATGGCAGTCTGAGGGCTAGGAGACTGGGGAGCTGTCCTGAGGAAGAGGGCGCAGCACGGGGGTGGTGGGAGGAAGGAGGTTACCCCTAGAGAGCAGAAGGCGCAGGGTTGTAGGGGTGAGTCTCCCAGTCTCCAAGAACCACGTGGTGGGGTTCTGTAAGGGCTCTGCCCCAGCAGACATTTGTAGAATCAGCTCTTCTGTGTGACCCTGGGTAAGCCCCTTGGCTTCCCTGAGCCTCAGTTTCCTCATCTATCAGTAGAGGTCAGATTAAGAGATGTGACCTGGGACTTCCCAACTGGTCAGGGGTTAGGACTCTGCACTGGCCTGCAAGCCATTTGGCACACCCAAAAAAAGTATAGAGAGCAATGTGACTGGAGTATGAGGGGCAGTATGCAGTAGGTACTCAGTAAGTGGCTGTACAATTCCAAGGCCCACTGGGAGAGGTTAGCTTAGTCTTGGTGGGTCTTTCTTTGTATTTTGTTTTGTTTTTCCATCCTCACTGCACAGCTCCTGGGCTCTTAGTTCCCCAATCAGGGACTGAACCTGGGCCCTTGGCTGTGAAAGTGCAGAGTCCTAACCCCTGGACCACCGGCGAAGTCCCTGGTTTTCTTGTGGGAAAGAGCTTCTTCTCTTCTTGCCCCCTCCGGCTTCCCTTGCTCCCTGGCCTGGGCCGGGTGTTCTGGCATCTGTCCTGAGGAGGGGAAGGTTTCTCATCCAGTGAGGAAAGGAACTGGGCCCTGTGGACTCAACCACTGAGCTGTCAGCACTAAGCCCACAAAAGACACTCAGGAACTGTTGGCAGAATGAATGAATGAGCAGATTTGAAGTGCTCAGAACAGTGCCTGGTGCTGGTTGGAGGTTAATAAACATCAGCTGTTACTTCTCTGCCCATGGGAGGCTGGGCTGGGTGGCTCATCAGAGCAGAGCAGATTCTGTCCCCACCTCTGCTCTGTCCCTTCATATCACCTTGGCTGTCTGGAGAGATGTCTGGCAGGTAGGAAGAGCAGTGGAGATAAGAACTCAGATCTTAGCTCTGCCACATCCTGTCTGAGACACTTGGGGAGACTCAAGAAGACTGCTCTGAGCCTGCCGTGTAGGAGGGGAACCTTCATATCAAGGTGGCCACACTAGGGCTCTGGGGAGAGGGCTGCTGGCACCTCGAGAAGGGGTGGTGATGGGTCTGAGTATAGTCAGGCAAGGGGAGGCAGGGCTGTGATGACCCAGGCAGAACCTAGAGAGACAGGTTGAACCAGGGACTGGCAGAACCAGAAGTCCCAGGATCCCAAGGCCAGTCGCCCTGCAGGCAGGTAGGCTGCAGCAACAGCAGGCCTAGATAGTAACCTGGAGCTGGAGTGGCCCCCATAGTGCAGATGAGAACACTGAGGCCCAGAGGAGTTTTGCCCTTGGTCCCAAAGCACGTTCCCATCACAGGAGATCTCAGATCCTGAGCCACCCAGCTGCTCTTCCACATAGTCTTGCGATGAATCAACAACATCTTACAACATTTTCTCTTAACTTTTAAAAAAAAGTGTAGGTTTGTTGTAAAACATCTCAGAAATCCAAAAGTATTGTGTATTTAAAAGCAGAAGTCTCCCGTTTCCCGCTCCCTAGGGAGAACTTCTCATAACCATTTGTTGTATGTTTCCCTGGCCCTCCGTTCGGCATTTACAGTCACACACATCTTGTATCTGTCTTTTTTTTTTTTTTTTTTCTTTTAAACATAAATGGAATCATATTGTTCTGCAGCTTTTTTTTTCTTTTTTTTCTTTTCACTTAACAGTGATAGCCTTGGACATTTTCCAGGAGGATCCAGGCTGGGCCAGAGAGAGGCAGAAGGGCTGCGAGAGCCCTTGCAAAGAAAGGGAGAGAGAGAGTGTGTGTGTTGCGGTAGGAGGAATTCCCCACAAGTCACTACACACAGTGAGTGGGAAACCAGGCAGAGAAGCCTCCATCCTCGGCTCCCAGAGGACTGTGGCATTTGGTCTCTAGGCTTGAATTCTCTGTGGCCAAAGCCACACTGGCTTGCTTATCACCATATACCCCACATTGTGCCTGGCACATAGTAGGTGCTCAAGAAATGCTTGTCGGATGAATTGAGTCCCTTTTAGGCCCATCTTCCCTGACCCTGCCAGAGGCTACCTAGTCTCCGTTGACTGTACTCTTTAATCTCTTGCTGGGTGTTTATTTTGACTCATGCTCAAATGGCTATGGACGCCAGATGGACCCTAGAAAGGGGGTCCATCCCTGAGCTCTGAGCTCAGAGAAAGAGAGAAGACCCTCCCCTTAGACAAGTCACTGCCCTTCTCTGCTGTCAGTTTGCTCCCCTCTCTAATGAGGGCTTGGACCAGCGGGTCTCCAGGGGTCCTTCCAGCTCTGCCATCTGTGGCTTCAGCCCCACTACCTCATTTCACGGATGAGGAGCTGAGTCGACTTTAATTTTGTCAGCTGCCTCAGAAATCCATTGGGAAAGCGGGGGGCTTCAGTTTGGGGATGCATCTGAGGTTGCTGCCGTGTCCTAAGCACCAACTGTGTGCCAGGCACCCGCTCTAGAGCTTCACATGCACTGTCCGGAATCCTCAGGGCATTTTTCCGGTGAGCAAACAGGCTGGCTCAGAAAGGGGGAGTAACTTGCCCAAGGCCACACAGTGAGTCAGGGGCTGATCTGGGAGTGGAGCTCTGGTCTACCTAGAGCCCCCAGTGGCGAGCTTTTCTCGCCTTAGGATCTCTGTGAACTAAAGCCAATAAAGGAAAAAAATTAATAATGTGATGTCAGTAAAGGAGACCAGGTTGGACCAAACTATTCTCCAGAAACTTCAGGGTCCCCTTCCTCATTGTTTTCCTAGACAACCTGACTTCTGTATCTAAGTCCCCTGGCGACATGGCTAGAATTTGGGGCAAAAAGTAGTTGACTTGCAGAACTGGCTGGCAAGGGCTTGGGCACAAGAGGCTTCTGATGGGGTTCTGAGGCCCCAGGCTTAGCCCTCTCCCCCAGCTAGTTTCCTGGGGCTGGGGTGGGCCCATCTGCATTATTCATTCTTCACCCCTCAACCCCCAACCCCCCACCTGGTGCTGGGCTCCTGGGGTTGGCGTCTAGACAGACAAGAGCATCCTACTGAGAACAGAGGCAGCCCTGACTCAGGGCTGAAGGTTACCATGGCAACTGCATCCCCCTCAGCTGGCAGCTACCCGATAAATAAATAATCAGGGATGGGGGTGGGGAGCTCAAGGCTGGGGGAGGGGCAGCAGGGGAGCCTGGTGGAGACTTCACTCTGGAAAGAGGGGTGGGTTAGGCTTGAAGTGGCCTGGGGGCTGGTATTGCAATCGGCCAGGTGAGAGAGGGTAGAGGGAGGAAAATGGCCAAAAGTGAGAGATTCAGATCAAAGTACCGGGACTTGATGACTGGGCATCAAGTGAGCAAGAGTCTAGGACCTAAAGCTTAACTTTCTAGCTCATGTAGCTGGACACCTCATATTAAGTTCATGATGAACCATCCAATGGGTGCTTGGTTATAAAGGGGCTGGAGGCTTAAAGGACTGAAGTTGATGGGAGGTATGCATTTGCTGGGACACATGGGTATGAAGAGAGGCTGGGCTGCACCACAGTCAGGCCTGAGAAGTGGAGGATGTGTATGCCAGGCATGGCTCTCACTGCTGGAAATGCAGCAGTGAACATCCCCGCTCTCGTGGAATTTGCTGTCTAATGCAGGAGATGGTAAATAAGAAGTAAGTAGTATGTTAGTCAGTGAAAAGTGCCATGGAAAAAAAATTAAGTGGTGGAGGGGGCGAGGAGCGGGGAGTTCTGCAAAGGAATATAATTTTACATGGTGCTGACTCTCCTCAAGATCAGATGAGGGAGGTACTGTGAAACATACCCATTTTGTTGCTGAGGAAACTGAGGTACAGAGAGGTTCAGTGACTTGCCCAGAGTTGTAGCAAAACCAGTGGCACCAGGGTTCTAACCCAGCTCTGCTCCTAATTTCCCAGAAACAAATTGTTATAGCAGGTGGGTGGGGGAGTGAGTGGCAGGAAGGATGTGAAGAACTTTAATCAACTTTGGATGTGAGAACATTGGGATAGATAAGGCATTAGCTGGAGGGGAAAAGCGGTTATTGTTTTTTTTAATAGAAGAGGCTTGAGCATGTTTAGGAGCCAGGGGGAAGGATTACGGGCAGGGGAAGAAGTTAAGTTTACAAGAGAAGAGATTGCGGATGATGTGAGCTCCTGAGAAGGTAGAGGACACAGTTCGGAGTGCAGGAGGAGGCACTGGCCTTGGGTGGGAGGAGGAGTGGAGCCTCAAGTGTAGGAGATGGGGGTGAAGGAGACCAGGCCTTCACCCAGAGCAGGGGTGAAGGACCCCCGGGAGGTGGAGGACAGCGAGAAGACCTGAATATCATCAGGGAGAGTGATTCCCCGGGGAGCTTCTTGGAGTTGATGATTCCAGATCTCCAGGGGCCCCAGTCTGCCCCGGGGAGTGACTCTGCAGCAATGCTTGGCTGCTTTTCAAGAACTAAGAAAACTATTAATTGGGTTTATCCAGAAGTGGGCTTTCCTGACATTCGTGATGAAAAGGCAGAGGAGTATGAGAGTCTGGGTTGCAGGTGAAGCTGATGGTGAAGTGAGGGGTCCCGTGATCCCAGCAGGATGACTTGGGATGTGAAGTGGGGAATGGAAGCGAGGAGAGGGCTGGGCTCGTCATCGTGAAGGCTGCTGGAAAGAAGCCGAGGCGGTCCGAGAGGGGCTCAGGAATCGGTGACTAGAAAGCATAGCAGTCACAGGTGATGACCCAGCCCAGGAGGTGGCCGTGGACAAGGGAGAATGGAAGCCTGGGGCATGGGAGAGGACCCAAGAGGCTGAGACGTTGGGGTACTGGAGGGGGTGCCCCCACCTGATGTTAGAGTCAACTAGGGTGATGCAGGGATCGAGGAATCATCTTCAAGGAACGGACCTGACCTGGAGTGGATGATGAAGCCAGCCGTGGATGAGGGTGGGACAGCCACAGGGCTGGACAGTTCTGCCAGGCAGTGTGGGGACCCCAGGATCCCACCTTTGGGCCCGAGGAACAGGAGATGAGAGAAGAGAAACAGTCACTGGGAAGACTCCAGAGAAGCAGGGTCCTTGGGTGCAAGGTGTAGCAGGTGGGGGAACCCTTAGAAAAGGCACTGAGGCCAGAGAGACACTCACTGGTGTGGAAGGGCTCGTGAAAGGGGGCCAGGGGAGGTCTGGGTCAGGAAGCGGCACAGAGGCGCATTCAGATCAAGGGCAGAGAGGACTGACCGACGGGCAGGAAAGTGAGACTTACTCTGTGGGCGATAACAGATCCAGTCAGGGCTGTGGGGTCTGGATTTCTTCTGTCCTTCTGGGACTAGTTACCACTCATCCTGCTTGTCTGGGGTCCTGGGTGACCCGTGAGTTGCCTGACCCAGAGGCCGGAGAGATTACTCCAGGCTCTCTGGGCTGCATGGGCGACAGAGTGACTCAAGCAGATTTTGTGCTTTAGAAAAAGCACTCCACAGAGGTGGTCGGCCGCCTCCCTCTGCCAGGAAATCTGGTAGGAGGCTGCAGCACTTGCCCACAGAAGCCTCGTGCCAGCTCACGGAGGAGAGAGACCCAGGGAACCAGCTTGCTCTGGCCTGTAGGCTGACCAGGTCAAAATTTCCCCAAAGTCATTTTTTCCCTCTTGTTGCCTGTGCACTTGAACTTTTTGCAAAGGGATAGGTTGCTGTTGTCTCCACACAACTCCTCTCATCAAAGGAAAAAGGACACTCCAAGGCCAGTTACGATTTACACCCACTGCAGTCCTCAGACTAGTGTTTCTAAGCTGGTGGAACCAGGCTGGGGAGATACGCCTCCTGTTTTTTGTTCTTATCTTTACTTGTTAATCAGCCACATATCAGTGCTGGGGAAGCAGGAGTTCTGGAGTAACAACAGCTTTAGAATTGGGATTATATATAAGATATAGAATGTCAATTAAAATGTTTATTTATTTAAGTTGATCTCTGCACTCACCTTTGGCAGAAGAGGCAGCATCGTTTAGGCCTGGGTTATCACGCTGATCACAATGGTTCGTAACTGTCCGGTTTTCCATCCATCTCCCCACCTAGGCTCTGAGTTCCCAAAGGGCAGGGACTGCAACATATTCACTTCAGCATCCCAGCGTCAGCACGGGGCCTGACGCAGACTAAACGTTCTGTGAATAAATAAATGATGGACCCTGGATGCATGAGGGCATGTCAGATGTCGGAGGAATGAATAAAGGGATGTGGATGGGGTTTTGATGAATGAGTGGGTGAGTGTTGGATGGGAGGCTGCAAGGATGGCTCAGAGTGTCACGAACAGCTAGTGTTCCATATTCAGTGGAAAGAGAGGTCCCTCTGGGCCAAGCAGGAAGTCTTGCTAGGGAAGGAGAAAATTGTGCTATATTTTGAAAAATGAGGAGGACTTGGGTATAGGAAAAGGGAAATGATAGTGGAACCTCAACTGTTATTTCAGCTGCTTGGGGGCAGAAACTGACCCAGAATAAAGAATTGAGCCAAATCCTAGCAGCCTTCAAAGCCCAACTAAGAAGCTTTGACTCTGAGGTCTTCTATTAATTAACTACCTTATACCAAGTCCAATAGTTTATGTGATGTCTCCATATCCTCACAACTTCCTAGGGGAATTCCTGTCTTCCCCATTTATAATTAAAGAAATAGTCTCAGAGAGGGGAATTCATTTGTCCTGAGTCACACAGCAAACTGCATTTTGAACCTGAGTTGACTGCCTCTCACTCCATCAGTGAGGTCCCTGAGAACACAAGGGTTTTGAGCAAGGGCCAGGGTGGGGGTGGGGGTGATGTCAGGTTTAGGCAGTTGTGTCCAGGCAGGGTGTCTCCCCAGCTACACTAGGAGCCTGGGCAACTCTCTCACAACCTCATTTCTAGGATCCCATGCCAGCTGAGTCTAGAGCACCCATCTGGACCTCAAACCACCAGGGCTCCCCAGGGCCTCACAGAGTCAAGGTAGAAAGGAGAACAGAATTGGGGCAGGAGCTTTGGATTCAAGACCAGAAGGGCCCTTATATTATTTAGTCTGGCAGCTTCTGTGTATGAAAGAGGAGCCCAAGACCCACAGAGAAGGTAGCCTGCCCAAGTAAACCAGGAGTCAGTGTTAGAACCTCAACCAGAAACCACATGTCTAAACTCCTGAGCTAGTGCCAACCGGGAAAGGTGGCGTGTTGGTGCTAAAAGGGACAGAAGGCAGAGAAAGGCAGAATGTCTGCCTGGCTCTGCCACCAACCTGCTGTGTGACCTTGGGCAAGTCATTTCCCCTCCTCTGAGCCTCATTGCTGCTTTCCTCTGAGCTAATGATCTCAGCGGTGCCTTTCTACTAAGAAGTATCCAATGAGAGATGAACTTGGAAAGCTCTTTGCAGCCTGCAGAGCCCTGGGAGGGGAGTCACCAGCAAGAGGCAGGCCGGTGCCAGGTCAGTGGATGCCAGGGTTGGGCCTCTGCCCAAGCTTTACCATCTGTGTGGTACCATCACCTCCACCTCCTCCTGCCTCCTGGCCAGGAAAAAGCCTTCTGGGATGTTATTTTATTAGGATCATCTCTCCCTACCTAGACAGACTCTCTTCTCTCTCCTTCTATGTAGTCAGGACTCTTGGGTATAAGTGACAGAAATCAGTACAAGAAGGGAGAATTTGTTTAGTTGTGGCTAGATCCTCAGACCCAGAACAAGGTCTCCCAGACTCTCCCCTTGCGTGTTCACTCTTCTTTCCTCACTCTCTGTCCCTTAGCTCTGGCTTCCTCCTCAAGCAGGCTGTCCCCTGCGTGGTGGCAAAGACAGTCCCCAGGAGCTCTCAGCTGACACCACACCCAGCCAGGTATCTCAGCGGACAGGCAGCATCTCTGTCCCGATGCCCCAGCAAATATCCAGGCAACTCTCAGGGGCAGAGCGCAGAGTGAGTGCCCAGCCGTGAGCAGATCACTGTGTGCTGCCTCTTTAGTTAGACTTGGGTCCTGAACCCACTGCAGAAATTAGTACACATGGACTGAGGGTCTGGGAGGCAGTTTCCAAAACAAAGAGATAGGTTCTGTCCACAGAAGAAGGCATGTGGGACGGTCAGTAACCATTGGTATCCTTGGTACCTTTGTTCCTAAGTGTATCAGCTGAAAGGTTGAATCGGGGGCTACTGGAAAGGGACTGTTGATCGAGTCCTATATCAGTTACCTCCTGCTGCATAATAAATCCCTCTAAAATGTAGAGGTGCAAAAACAACCATTTTAGGGAGCTCCCTGGCAGCCCAGTGGTTAGGACTCAGGGCTTTGACTGCCATGGGCCCAGGTTCAACCCCTGATTCGGGGAACTAAGATCACACAAGCTGCACAATGTGGCTGATAATTTAAAAACAGTAATAAAAAACCAAAAATAAAACAGCTGCTTGATTCAGCTCACGATTCTGTGGGTCAGCTGGCGGTCCTTTGGTCTAGTGACACGTCCTTGGTCGGTTGGTGGGTTGGCTAGCATCCGAGTGGTCTAAGATGGTCTCACTCGCGTGCTGTCGGCTGGGCTGCCTTGGTTCTTTTCCCCGTGCCTTCTTGTCCTCCTGAAAGTGAGCTTGAGCTCTTTCAAAAGTTGTTTTCTGTGTTATCAGTGTAAAAAGTGGGCAAGCTCCAATGCACCAGCGTTTTTCAAGCTTTTTCACCTTCTTCCTCTTTGCTCAAATCTCACTGAATGAAGCAAGTCATGTCACCGAACACAAGCATTAGCATGGGAAGGCACTGCCAAGGAGCACAAGTTAGTGTGGGAGCAGGAGAAAAAGGAAAACAAATCCCTTTCTCTGCAGCCCATGGATCCCCTAGGCCAAGACAACCTCCAGAGAGGGGTCCTTCAAAGAGGAGACTCAGGCCTGCAGGCTTCCCTGGGTCCGCCAGGGCCATGGCTCATCCCCAGACCAGTGCTAGGGGAGCCAGTCTGAATCCTGACTCCACTGAGACCCACCCCCCCAGGGAAGCTGCAGGTGCCAGGCGGGGAGGCTTCTTGGCAGGGAGGAAGGTGTTCTGAACCCTGGCTCCCGTCTCCCATTAGCCCACCCCAAAGTGATCGCCAGGGCTCCATCCCTCTCTCATCCTCACCAATTTGTCCTCACCTCCCAGAATCCCCTTGGGTACTACAGGGCTGGGGTGACTTTGAGACGTGTGTACAGTTGGGTCATGGTGCCTCATCACCCTGGTAACTGGTGTCCCCTGCTCCACAAGGTTGAGGAGGAGCCCCCGTCTTCCTCCTTTAGGGGGTGACGTGGCCTCAGCCTGCTCTTTCCCACAGGTGGCTGCGCTGGAGCGGCAGATCTTTGACTTCCTGGGCTACCAGTGGGCTCCAATCCTAGCCAACTTCCTGCACATCATGGCAGTTATCCTGGGCATCTTTGGCACCGTGCAGTACCGCTCCCGGTACCTCATTCTGGTATGGCTCACTCGGCCCCTCCCCAAACCAACCCCCTCTTTCTCATCCCCATCCATTCCCGCCTCATTCTCCAGCCAGAGCTGCCCCCCAACCCCGGGCACCTAGACCCCTGCCTCAGTCTTGGCTCCAGCCTGGCTGGTGATATCCAAATCCCAATGCTTCTTTGCTCAGTGGAGACAAGATTAGTACTTTCCTAAAGAATTTTCTACAGAAAAGTCCAACTATTAACCAGATGCATCATTGAGTGAGTGCTTCCCATGTGCCAGAGCTTCCCTGGCGGCTCAGTTGGTAAAGAATCCGCCTGCAATGCAGGAGATCCCGGTTTGATTTCTGGGTTGGGAAGATCCGCTGGAGAAGGGATAGGCTACCCAGTCCAGTATTCTGTCCTAGAGAATTCCATGGACAGTCCATGGGGTCGCAAAGAGTCGGCCACGACTGAGTGACTCTCACTTTCATACTTCATCTTCCCATGTGCCAGGCACATCCCAAGAGTTTCACTAGCTTTACTTACCTTTACGACAGCTCTGTGAGGTGTATCTTACTGTCTCCATTTTCCAGATGAGGAAATGAGGCTCAGAAAGGTGATGAGGACTCCTTGAGTCACACAGCTAATAAGTGGCAGGGTTAGAGCATCGTTGCCAGAGTGAAGGCTCCTGCCGCATCCCCACGCTGCCCCAGGAGGTCCGGGTGAGGGAGGCACTTGGTCTCGTCTGGTTTCTCAAGCTGCTTCAGGAAGGCTTGGCTCTTGTCCCTTGATATTCATCAAGCATGTGGTCCAGAGAGGCTCGTGTGATTCTGAGGCCAGCGCCTCCTGCGCCCAATCCCAGGAGTACATGGCGTCCCTGGCTCCCTCCACCTACTTCCTCTTTCTAAGCCCTGGTCCTTGAAGATCAGACTCCTGTTTTCAGCTGTTCTCATCCTTGTCTGCTGCTCTTCCTCAGTGACCCATTCACACACCTCTCTTGAGGGAAAAGGCTCTTTGGTAGGTTTGCTTCATAAATGCCTAGCACCTCAAATACCGATGACGTGTAATCTCATGCCCCTCCCACCCCCAAGCCCACTCACCCTCATTCTAGGGTGAGTTTCCCCACCTCCAGCAGGCTCAGTTCCAGAAGCCAGGTGAACAGGGCCCTTCCAAATCGCTCCCTCATCTGAGAGGACTCTTTTTCTCCAGTCCTCAGGAACGCCCCAGGCACCTCTGTAAACAGCACTGCCTGCCAGGAGGCTGCCACCAGAATCACAGGCATAGGATTTGGGTGGAAATCATCCAGCTCCTTGGGCTTCCCAGGTGGCTCAGTGGTCAAAGAACCCACCTGCTAATGCAGAATATGTAAGAGATATGGGTTTGATCCCTGGGCTGGGAAAATCCCCTGGAGGAGGAAATGGCAACCCACTCCAGTACTCTTGAAAAATCCCATGGAGAGAGTCCATGGGGTCACAAAAGGACACGACTTAGGAACTAAACAACAGCAACCTCGAGCTCCTCTCTAGTTCTTGGCCATGCGTAGGATGCCATCCAGTGTCTGCTGTTCTCTACAGAGTGGATAGGATTACCTACCAGAGGACTTGGGTTTGCATGCCAGCCCTACCTCTTCCTAGCTGTGTGATCTTGGAAAACGTAAACCTCTTCTCTGAGCCTTAGCTTAGCTTTGAAGAGAAAGATGGTGCTTTCCCTGCAGGGCTCTCGTAAGGGAGCCTGGTTGTAAGATGATTTATAAACTGAGAAGTGCTCTCTGAGTGAGGCATTGTCATAGTTTCCCCTGCAGAGGTCTCTTTAGTCCATTGACCCGCCCCCTTCCCACTCCCCCAGGCCCCGCCCTGACCCCTCCCCCTCTTCTTTCCCCAGTACGCAGCCTGGCTGGTGCTCTGGGTTGGCTGGAATGCATTTATCATCTGCTTCTACTTGGAGGTTGGACAGCTGTCCCAGGTAAGCCTCGGGCCTGGCGTTGTCAGAGGACAAAGCCTGGCATCCCCTGCCCCGAGGGCTCCTGTGGTGGGTCTGCGGTGTCATCCCCTAAAGAGAACACTCTCTACACACTGGGGTAATCTGTGCTCCCCCTCCACCCCTACATTTTCATTTCTGGCCTCCTCTGTACTTCTCAAAAACAAATGATGAAGCTGAAGGGCAGTCTGAGTGAAGATGGGTTGGGGTTCCAGTTGATCACAGTCTCAGAAGAACCATCAATATGTCATGACCCAGAAAACTTCTCTTAGGCTTCACACATGCTCAGTGCAAAAGAAGTGAAAATGCAGCATGCTTTGTATGGCTTAGACCGTGAAGATTTGAGTCCAGTTCTGATTGAAATTTTTCAGATGAGAAGGAACCTAGGTAGTAGAGTCTGTTCTGGGAAAACTGAACAGACCATGTCACATGGAGAACTGTTGAAGAAAGTGGGAGTATTTAACTTGGGGAAGAACAAATCCAGAGGGCACAACTCCGAGTTTTAGATAGAAAGGAGGCAAAATACACGAATGAGAGCACTTGGCTTCGTACTGTTGCTAGATTTGAATCCCAGCTCAAACATTTCCTAGCTGTGTGACCCTGGGCAGGTGGCTCACCCTCTCTGAGCATCAGTTTCATCTAGTAAGTGCAGTTAATAGCAACTCCAGTTTCATGTGGTTGTGGAGGGAGATTGCACATCTCAGTGCTTGGCACCTAGTCGGTATGCAGTGAATATTTGTTAATGGACCATATGAGTGAATGGATTGAGAAACACAGATGCGCACATGGGTAAGAACTGATCTAGGTCAGCCCCTTCTCTATTTCAAGAGGAAACCAAGGGCTAAGAAGAGGAGAGGTTTGCCCAGGGTCACACACAGGGAGCAATGTGAAGAGGTTGAATGAGCTGTGAAGGTCTGTATTGGGGATTTCACTAATAGCTGGAAAGGGGGAACCGGTCACCATTAATATCCTTTCCAACCCTGAAATTCTGAGGCTCTTGTGGGGCTGTAGCAGCCCGGCATGATCATCTAGCGCCATCTACTGGCTAAATTTAGACTTGCAGATACAGACCATACCTCTCACAAACCAAGCCAGGAAGGGAAGCTGTTATAACCCAGGTATGAAGTAGACATTTATATAAGGTCCCCTGGAACCTGGGGAAGATCTTCACCCTCCCCCCAGCTCAGTATCCTAGGCCCCTCTGCCCCTAGGACCGGGACTTCATCATGACCTTCAACACATCCCTGCATCGCTCCTGGTGGATGGAGAACGGGCCAGGCTGCCTGGTGACACCTGTCCTGAACTCCCGCCTGGCCCTGGAGGACCACCATGTCATCTCAGTCACCGGCTGCCTGCTTGACTACCCCTACATTGAAGCACTTAGCAGTGCCCTGCAGATCTTCTTGGCTGTGAGTTTCTGTCCCCCTGCCCATCCCAGCCCTGCCCTTGGCACTAACACATACAAAGTTACATAACCCTCTTTCCTCTTAACAAGACAGGAAGATATCGCCCAGGTCCAACTGGGGAAACAAAGAGGTAGAATAATCACTTGTTCAAAGTCACACCCAGAACGGAGAACAGAACCAAGTGTATTAAGTTTAAGGCGCAGTCATTAAACTTGGGAAGCTGTTATGGGTTTGCCTTCCTCTCAGCACATTTGGCCCCTCCAGCCAGGTGGGCAGGGCCAGGCAGGGGGTGAAGAAAGAGCTTCCCACTCCTCCCTCTCTGATGCGCTGTGTCCTCCCCCAGCTGTTCGGCTTCGTGTTCGCCTGCTACGTGAGCAAAGTATTCCTGGAAGAGGAGGACAGCTGTGAGTGGGGAGCCCCTAGGGAAGTGGGGAGCCCACGCCGTCAGCACCCTGGACAGTGGCCCGAGTGGGAGGGAGCCCTGGGTCACTTAAGGGGTCCCTCTTGGGGCTGGGGAAGAAGAGACTGGGCTGGGTGGGTATCTGCATAGCCGGCCCATTATGGATGAGGACCAGACGTCCAGGTGCCCAAGCCAAGGCACTGGCCCACTACCCGCCCCTTAGGCCCCGTCCTGTCCCCTCGGAGGGGTCCACAGCCTCACTCCAGTCAAGCACCACCCATTCCCAGTTCGTCCCACTCCAACTCCTCGGAAGGTCTCGCCTCTCTGCTCGAGTTCCCCTACTCCCACCCCTCAGCCTTCTGCCTTAAACGACAGCCCTCCGCATCGACAGGCCTCCACATCTACGCTCCAGCTCTCCATCTCAGGCCTTGGCCCATCCCTCAGGATGTTACAGCAAAGCTCAACCCCTCAGGCCCTGTCCCGGATCTGGTCTCAGATTCCTCCCTTTCAAGACCCAGCCTCCCATCACCTCGCCTATCCACAGGACCATCTCTCTAACCACGTCCCATCTCCCCTTCCGCAGTCGATTTCATCGGCGGTTTTGACTCCTACGGATACCAGGCGCCCCAGAAGACGTCGCATTTACAACTGCAGCCTCTGTACACGTGGGTCATGGCATGGAGCCGTGTCGGGTAGAGGGACCCCGGCATTAGTGTAGGAGAAAGAAGGGGAGGGGGGAGCGGAGAGGGCAGGCGGATCTCTTCGCCTCCCTATTCAGTGGTCCGCTTCCCTAATTGGTTTTTGTTTCTTGCAGGTCTGGGTAGCGTTTGTCCCACGCCCACCCCGGCGGCTAGACTGATCGCCGCTGCCGCGAGCTCTGGCCAAAATGGCAGGCGCGCCCCCTGGCGGCTCACTGACTGACTGCAGCCTGAGCCGGTTGGATCTGGGTCTGAAGCGGACTTGGACTTGGCCCTTAGCAGCCTGGACTTGAGGGGTGGGGCAGGGAGACGGGTGGGACGGGGAGAATCGCGGGGTTTGTATTTTTTTTTTTTAATCTCAGCCTTGACGTGTGCGGGAGACCCCCCCGCCCTTCTCCAGCCTCCCCTTTCTCCCTTCTTCCCCCAGCATCCTGTCCCCTGTCCAGAGGGAAAGGGCAGGAGAGACACACACACCCCATCTCGCCACATTTATTCACCAGCCCTGGGGAAAGTTGCCCCGAACAATGAAGAAGAGGAGTCCTGGGTTCTAATCTCAGCTCCATCACTAACTCTGTGTGACATCTGGCAAAGCCCTTGTCTTCTCTGGGCCTTAGCTTCTCACCTCAAATAATTAAAATAATCCCTTAGTAAATGGAGTTCTTTCTAGCCTTTTCATTTGACTCTCAATTCTCTGGACTATACTGGGATTTTGCTATAATCCCCATTTTGCAGATATGGAAACTGAGTCCCAGAGATGTAAAGCGATTTGCTTGAGGTCACACAGCTGGGCTTTTGGTGGAGGCAGGTTTGAACACAGTATATCATCTATAGTTTCGGACTCCAAAACCCAGTGTCCAGTTTCTGAATTCCATTTCCAAGCGCCCTTCCAACTTGGACACTCTAGAACCCATATGGCATACACCACTCTCTCATACCACCGCCACCACTCGCCAATGCCTCTCTTAAAGCAATATACCCGTTCTCTTGTTGGAAATGGGATGGACAGATCCCAGAGCCCTGCATTCAGCCTGACCTACACGGAAGCCTTCTTAGACTTGGCCTCTGCCCCCCCTTGGCAAAGCTTTTGAGCGTTCTCTAGCAAAGGGGGGACACAACCCCATTCCCCCACTCCCTCCCAGGTCCCTGAGGCTGCTGCACCCATGACCCCTCACCCCCTCAGCAACTTTGCCAGCCTCTAAGGACACCATCCACTTCATCTGATGAAAGACCAGTGGCTCCAGCATGGAAAAGGGCTCATCCGTGCTGCCCCGTCACCAGTGCTGCAAGATCACCAGCGTTCACGATTGCGTCGGTGTCCAAAAGCAACTTCTAACAACCCCAGAAGTTGTTCCGGAGGGGCAGAATGGGGGCGGGGTGCCCCTGGGGAGAGGGGTCTGGAGGCCAGCACTCTTCCTTAAGAGCAAGTCGCCGTAAGAGCTCCGGCTCCTCACCTCCCTCCTCAGACACCTCTGACGACCCTGCATCCCTGGCTGGTGAATCCGAGGGCAGGAGGATCGGGCCTCAGCTTCCAGTTTGTGAAACAGGAGTGGCCCTGGCTTAGGAAGGAGGGTGAGAGGCCCGGGGGAGCCAGGTGGAAGTACAGACGGTCGTACACCTGAGCCCCTCCATGGTGACCGTTCCTCACTCTCCACGCTATGGTCTGCCATCCCCTTCTGTCTAAGGCCAAAATGTCCTGAACTCGGACCCCACCCCAACATCTCATGGGCAGGTCTGTGCTGAAGAGCCTACCCTGGGCATTTCTCTGGTCACTACAGGACCTGAGATCAGCCCTGATCTGCTACAGGTGCAGCTCCAGAGGGCGACGGTTCCCTCCGGCCTGGCTGCTGCTCTGCCCCTGGGCCAGCTCCTGCCTCCAGCCCTCTCTTCTCCCACCCCCAGCTGTCATCTCACCCTGAACCCCTTTTCTACTCAGAAGGTTTAGCCACTGGTGCTTTGAAGCCTTTTGTTTTTATAAGATGGTTTCTTTTTTTCAAGGAGACCAGGTTTTCGTCTCACTGGGACCTTGCAAGGCAGGGAGTGTTGCCCTGGTTTCTGTGCAGGTGGGTTGATTAAAGACGGTGTTTTCTTCTCTCTTCCTGTTCTCCTGCCCATGAGTTAGCAGGGTCTTCTAAGGGAAAAGTCTTTGTATGAAGGGTGGGCAGAGGTTGGGAACCCACGTCATTGTCATGATCAAACATTCCTGGGACACTGGCCTGTGCCTTTGGCTGGTTGTGTGGCTTTGGACAAATGATCCTCCCTGTCTTTCCTGATTCATAAAATGCACAGAGGGGATTAGATCAGTGGTTCCCAAACCTGGCTTCACAATCCCTTGGAGAGCTTTCTATTTTTCTGATTAAGTGCATTTTAAGATTATGCTTTCAAATATCTTTGGCATCTTGGCTCTGCCCTCTTCTGATGATTCAGTTCCTGACTTGGAATAAACTGGCAGACAGTGCTATAGACACAGATTCTTGCCTCCCAACTGGGACATCCTGGCTCTTTTCCTGACCATATTACAAGAGTCTTTTGAATTTTAAACATTTATTTTTGTGTGTAAATAAGTAATACGTATGTATGATGCAGAATTCAGAGAGTTTCGGGGGGCTATGTACTCTTCACCTGTTTTTCATATCTTTCCAAAGATAGTCAATTTTTTTAAAATTATATAAATTCTCCCCCCCCCCCTTTTCACACAAATGGTAAAATATGTTACTTACTCTTCAACTCTACTTTTTTCAGCCTATCTTGGAAATCTCCCAGTAACACATGTGGAGCTGTCTCCATTCTTCCACAGTGATTTGGTAGAACTGAGGTTTTTACGATCTCCAGGTGACCTTGCAGTTAGGGCCAAGAACCAGAGGTTCCACATAAGCATGCCAGGTCCACTATGCCAACCTCTGTGGACCACTCCTGGTTGTGGAGTCAGAGGGAAATAAACCAAGGAGATCGTGGTCTAGTGGGGAGCCCATGGAGTGGTCAGGCGGAAGGGTGGATGCTGATAGCAGGTGGTCAATGTTGAGGACAGTTTAGCATGAAAGGCAGTTGTTAATAGGAGCTAACAGCATGAGCAGAGGTAGGGAAGGAGGAAAGCCCGTGGTGTCTAGGGTAAGAATGGCCAGAGACAAGCTAGCTGGAGGCAGGGTCAGTGGGGAATGTATTAGATTTCTATTGCCGTCATAAATTGTCACAGCTTTAGTCTCTTAAAGAAATATGCATTTGTTAAAGTTCAGTAGAAGTCCATCATGGGTCTCACTGGGGTAAAATTAAGATGTCTAGAGGATCGCACTTCTGGAGGCTCTAGGGGAGAATCCACGTCCTTGTCTTCTAACTTCTAGAGGCTCCCTGCATTTCTTAGCTCTTGGCCTCCCTCTTCAAAGCCAGTGACATCACAGCTGTCTGATCCTTTTCCCATCATCGCATCTCTCTAACCACAGCCAGGAAAGGTTCTCTTAGAAGGATCTGTGTCCAGGATGCTTTCCTCCTCTCAAAGTCGTTAATCCCATCTACAAAGTCCCTTTTGTCATCTATCACATTCACAGTTTCCAGAAATTAGAGTGGGAACATCTTTCCCGGGGCGGGAGGTCATTATTCTGCCTTCCACAGGGAAGGAGTCCTATCCTGCAGCCCTGAATATCAAACCAGAGTGCATCAGAATGTCAAACCTGGCATGGGGGGAGTTATGTGGGGGTAGCTATTGAAGGACTTTAAGCAGAAGCTACTCAGAATTATCCTTTAGCAAGAACTGGCAGGGCTGGAACAGTGGGTTGGAGGAGGGAAGCAGGAAGCAGTGTTTTGTCTGGGAGAGGTTTAGGGTTCCTCTCTTCTCTGTGTAAACATGTGTTCTTGGAGGTATGTGTGTGACCAGGAGCTCTATGTGTGTGAACTTGGGATGGCCCCTGCAGTAGTCACGATCAGCATGAACTGCAGGACTCCGGCATCCCTTGGTCCTTCATCACTATAGAAACTAGTTAAGCTGGCCTTCCCACAAAGCCCAGCACAGGGACTTCCCTGGTGGTCCAGTGGTTAAGAATCCGTCTGCCGATGCAGGAGACACAGGTTCGATCCCTGGTCAGGGGAGATGCCACATGCTGCAGGGCAACTAAGCCCATATGCCACGATTGCTGAAGCCCATGCACCCTCGAGCCTGTGCTCTCCAACAAGGGCCAGGGTAATGAGACGCCCACGTGCAGCAATGAAGACCAAGTGCAGCCCCAAAAAGGCCCAGCACAGCTTCTGCTACCCTGGGGCCATTTCCCACAACCTCTGCATGTTCAAATAATCCAGCTGGGATGGATCTTCCAATGACTATTGGGTCATAAAGGCGTCCAAGCCATTCTTTGAAGCACTAGAATACGAATTCCCCAAGGTGCATTTGACAAGCACAAGAGTCTCCTGGGATTTGTAGACAGACTAGTGTTTGCTTGAATAAGTTAGGATTGGGTCTTCCTGTTTCTAAACAGATTGGGAATGAGGGAGTGCCTCACACCAGACCTCATTGCCTTATAAGGTTCATTACTCCACAGGCTACTGGCGCTGGACAGGCCAAGCTTCTCAAGTTTACAGAGCATAAAAATGCCTTAAAAATCCAAATTCCTAAGCCTGATCTGGGCCACACTGAACCCAAAATCTGGGCAGCAGCAGGAACCTATGTTTTTCCCAAGTGCCCAGAGTGATCCAGGTTTGGGAAATTCTAGAACCAGGTAAAGAGGCCTCCAAACATTTTTGAAACGTCCCCTCCTCTAGGGTCATGGAAGGCCTACCCAAATTATGCCTGCCAGCCCCCGCAGAACTCTACTCTAAGATTCTCTCAAGTTTAAATTTCATTTGTTAATACTTGTTACAGTCTTACATTTTTTAAAAAAATGGGTTAATCGTGTCAAAAGGTAGGATCAACTCTTGAACTTTAACACTGACAACTTCACCACTAGGTTAGTTTGAGCAAAAGACAGGTCCGAATTTGCCCACCACCACCTGAGCTGGGGACCACACCGTGCCCCAAGTCTCAGACACAGCGATTCCCCTGATACCAGTCTGATGAGGTCCAAGCCGGTGAGCTGCAGAGAGAGCCCTGTGTTGGCCTTGCAATACTGGAGTTTGAATTTCCCCTCTGCCCTTTCCTCACCCTGGGACCTGGGGCCCCCACCCCTGGCCTTGGCGACTTCATCATGACATGAGAGGACTGGACTTAGCAGAATATTCCTGGGTTTCTTTACTGCTGACATTCAGGGATGGGGCTTCTCCACCCTACCTGTACTTGGGGTGTGTTTTTAAAGTACAGATTTCTGGGCTCCGCTTATGTACCAGATTCCAATTCACTGGGACCCGAGCATCTGAATTCATCAAATATTGATTAAGAATTTACTGTGTACCAGGCACTGGGGATATGAAGAGAACAAAGCAGGACATAATCACTGCTCTCCTGGGGGGGTATCTATGGGAGGATACACACAAAGGCAGAGCAGTAAATTATATGGTTTGTCAGATAATTGTCATGGAGCAAAAGAGGGCAGGACAGGGAAGGCAGGAGAGGGATCGATTCTGGTTTTAAATTGGACGTCATGTCGGTCAGAAAGGTTTTTCCCCCTGGCCATGCACTGTATGGCATGTGGGATCTTGGTTCCCCAAGTGACCAGGGATCAAACCCACACTCCTTGCATTGGGGGTGCAGAGTGTTAACCACTGGACCGTCAGGGAAGTCCCTGAGAAATAGTTTTGATAAAATACCTGAAGAAGTTAGAAGACAAAGGGAATAGCAAGTGCAAAGGCCCTGAGGTAGAAGCCTGAAGACTAGAAGGAAGCAAGGAGGCTAGTGCGGTTCAAAGCGAGGAAAGGAGGTGGAAGGCAACAAAGTCAGAGGGATAAGGGTGTGGACGTCTGACACTGTATTGGCTTGAACAACACCATAAGGGCTTAGTTTTTGATCTGAGATGGGAAACCACAGAACTAGGAAGAATCCCTTGGGATACTGTGTAAAGAATACACTGTGAGAGGTCAAGGACTGGAACCCAGAGACCAGGTCAGTCGCTATCAAGACAATCAAGGTGAGGGATGGTAGTGCTCAGTTAGGGTGGCTAGAACAAAGAGGCCTCAGGGTATTTCTTTCCAGTCCTAAAATACTAGACATTGCCAGTCTAATTGAAGCAAGGAGTTAATAGACAGGCACTACCTTGTGTGTTAAGCCAACAAGCGTTTATTGATTATCAATCCAGTAGCATTTACTGAAAGCTCTGATTCGAGGCAGCATGCTCAGCACCTATTAGGGCAGACAGTGGCTGCCGGGGTGATGAGGACGGGCAACCTCTCCCCGTAGGGACTCAAGGAGGGCCTCCTGGAGTGACCCAGAGGGAAGTGCATGGATTTCTCTAGATCAGTTTCTCCAGCTCCACATTATTCCAACCTAATAGTAGTGTTAGTCACTCAGTCGTGTCCGACTCTCTGCGACCCCATGGACTATAGCCCGCCAGGCCCCTCTGTCCATGGGATTCAAGTGGGTTGCCAAATGCCCTCCTCCAGAGGCTCTTCTCAACCCAGGGATCGAACCCGGGTCTCCTGCACTGCAGGCAGATTCTTTACTGTCTGAACTTGGGGCCAGGTAGTTCCTTGCTGTGGGAAGCTATCCTGTACACTGCAGGATGTTTAGCAGCAAGCTTGGGCTTCACTCACCGGATGTAGCCCGACCCTCAGTAGTGAAAATTGCCAAATATCCCTGAGGGGCGACATTGCCCTCAGTGGGGAATTGCCTCTCTAGACAGAAGAAATAAAATGAGTTAAGTCATCAAGGAGGGATGAGTGAGACTTGGGTAAATCACTTAACTTGAGCCTCATTTTTTCTCATCTGTAAAATGGCACAATATTTGAAAGGTTTATTGTGATAATGAGAATACCTATAAAGCACTTGACATATAGAAGGCCCCTGATAAATGTTAGGTCCTTTCCATCATAACACGAAAATGACGCCTCCTGACCCTTGTCTCATCAAATGATGGGCTGCCTCCGAGACTAGGATCTTTAGGCTCCAAACTAGAGCGTTAGTGTTTCTGTCCAGACAATGGCCCTGGGGAGAAGGGAGAAATGAAGCTAAATCAGTGGCTCCAGACTTTTGATGTTACCACCGTCATCCTCACCCGATTTTTTTTTAAGAGAGAGCATTGATTAACAATTTATTTCCCAACTACTCAAGGCAGCTGTCCCAGCTCTGTGGGGCAGGACTCACCACATGACCTCCTGGAGCACTGGCTCCCTTATCAGCTTGATGACCTCTTCCCATTTCAGTACGAGATGGTTCTCTGGCTTTCAGAAATACTGTGAGAGCACAAGGACCCCAGTCAGCTACAGAGGTTCCCGAATATCAGATTAAGAATCACAAATGGTTGATGATTATAAGACAGCGGGAATTCCCAAGCCTCTAGCACCAGCGCCAAGCCCTGCAGCTACTGTGCCAGGCACTGGACTTGGGGTTTCACTTGTGTCAACGGCTCATTCACTGATATTGTCACCATTTCATAGGTAAGGACATGGATAAGGATTGCTTTAAATCTGTATATTGCTTTGAGTACTATGGTCATTTTTACTTTTTTAGGAAGCAAACAATTAGATTTTTTAATGATCTTAATTATTTTTGTCTGTGCTAGGTCTTCATTGCTGTGTATGGCCTTTCTCTAGTTGCCAGAGAAAGCAGAGGCTGCTCTTCATTGTGTTGCCTGGGCTTCTCATTGCAGAGGCTTCTCTTGTTGGAGAGCACAGGCTCTACGGCACGTGGGCTTCAGTAGCTGTGGCTCTCGGACCCTAACGCTCCAGCTCAGGAGCTGCGGTGCACGGGCTTGGTTGCCCCCTGGCATGTGGAAGCTTCCCAGATCAAGGATGGAATCTCTGTCTCCAGCATTGGCAGACTGATTTTAACCACTGAGCCACTGGGGAAGTTCACTATGGCCATTGTAGCAATATGAATTCTTCCAATCCAAGAGCATGGGATCTCCCTCCATCTCTATGAAAGTATTAGCCGCTCAGTCGTGTCCGATTCTTTGTGACCCCATGGACTGTAGCCCATCAGGCTCCTTCGTGCATGGGATTTCCCAGGCAAGGATACTGGAGTGGGTTGCCATTTCCTTCTCCAGGGGATCTTCCCAACCCAAGGATCGAACCCAGGTCTCCCACATTTCAGGCAGTTTCTTTACTGTACGAGCTACCCGGGAGTCATCCTTAATTTCCTTTAACACTATCTTATAGTTCTCAGTATATAAACCTTTCACTTCCTTGGTCAGGTTTATTCCTGTTTGCTCTTTTTTTTTTTTTTAATGTGATTTTTAAAGAGATTTTGTTTTTATTATCCCTTTCTGATATTTCATTAGTAGTGTAAAGAAATGCAATAGATTTCTGTATGTTAATCTTTTTTTTTTTTTTTTGGTTGTGCTGGGTCTTCGTTGCTGTGTGTGGGTTTTCTCTGGCTGCGACAAGTGGGGGCTACTCTTTGCTGCGATGTTGGGGCTTCTCACTGCACTGACTT
Organism: Ovis aries; assembly: GCF_016772045.2. NCBI lineage: Eukaryota > Metazoa > Chordata > Mammalia > Artiodactyla > Bovidae > Ovis > Ovis aries. The sequence goes on from NC_056055.1 coordinate 236,190,328, forward strand.
CTCTTGTTGTGGAGAACAGGTTCTGGGTGCGAGGGCTCAGTAGTTGCAGTTCAAGGGCCCTGAGTTCAGGCTCAGTGGTTGTGGCTCACGGGCTTAGTTGCTCCACCTGTGAGGCATCTTCTTGGACCAAGGGTTGAACTCGTGTTGCCTGCACCAGCGGGCGGATTCCTATGCGATACGCCAGCAGGCAAGTCCATCTGTATGTTAGCCTTGTATCCTGCTGCCTTGCTGAATTCATGTTTCAGTTCTAGTAGTTTCGGTGTGGCATCTTTAGGGTTTTCTAGACATAGTATGTCACCTGCCAAGGACAATGACTTCCAAACTCCCTCACCCTCCGGGTGAATACACCTTCTATGCATCTCTGTCCACACTCTTGGCTTCCTGCTCTTGTGCCTAGGGAGGGTCCTCAGTGTGACTGGTGTGGTTTGTGAGGGTGGTGGGAAATAAAGTCGTGAGGCCCAACAGGATAGGATGCTACTGCCAGGAGGAATATATCAACAGTAAACACTCACCGAGTCCTTACGATGTGCCGGGTTTACATCAGCTCCCTCAGTCCTCACAGAGATCCTGTGAGGCAGCTGCTGTAATTCCCATCTGATGGATCAGGAAACTGAGCCACAGAGAGATTAAGATTACGTGGGTAGTAAAGGGGGGTGACGCCTGTTTGCGGAGCGCCTGGCTGGACTCTTTTCCTGAGTGATACTGTTCATCCTCCCCACCATCTCCAGTAGAGGTATAGCCCCTGTTTTATCCTTGCTGTCTCTTGCTTGTTTTCACAAAAATCCTAATCTTGCTTTTGCGTGATCTCATTCTGCCTCCTTCCCGGAGAACCCTGGGGAGCACGGCTGTCACAGTGACACCTGCTGGCTGGTGCCGTATCTACACTGCCTCCAGACATCTGGACTCCACATCCTCGCCAAATGACGGACCATCCTGCTGCCCAGCCACCACCCTCCCTCTCTTGGCACCAGACTCAGAAAGGGCTCTGCATAATAACCAGGGTTATGCAGAACCAGACCAGGGTTCGTCTCCTGGCTCTGGCACCTGCTAACTGGGAAATCTTGGTCACGTCTTATTTCTTGATAAAAATCCCTCACTTGTAAAATCCCTCCCCAGGCAGGGTTCTCTGAGGATCACAGGTGATCCTGAAAGTAAAAGATGCACTGTGGGTTCCGTCCCCCTGGCCTCCAGGCACAGAAGGTGTCCTCTCTGCCTGCCTGGGGTGAGTGTGAGGCAGTAGGCCTGCGCCCCTGCTCTTCCCTCGCATCTCCCCACTTCCTGAAAGATGGCAGCTCCTGAATCACCATGGATGGGGATGGCGGGGGTGCTCAGGGCCCCAAGGAGAAGGTAGATGGGGAGCTGGGGTCAATGGGACTCCACGGGGAGAAGGTCAGTAGGGAGAGGAGAGGAGTCAGGGTGAGACAGAGCACTAGGCGTGACCAGGAAGGTGAGTTCTTGTCTCAATTTAACGGATCACTTTAGACAAGCCAGTCACTGTTCTGAGCCTCAATATTCCCATCTGGAAAATGACCCTCTTAATGTATATTTTCAGGCCATAAAAGGTAAGAGCTTTGGAAATTGTAAAAACTACACAGGGAAAGAACTCACTCTATTTTGGGGTGGCCTGAGGCCTCCTTGACAGACCACACTCTGGAGCAGTATGGTAGGACCTGAATCTCAGTTCTGAACCCCAGAGGGGCTCCCAGAGGTCTCCTCAACCAGCCAGACCCAGTCTTCCTCCATCTGCCTCTGCAGCCCAGCCTGCCCTCCTGAGATGGCCACGGGCAGAGGACCCATTTCACTGTCTCAGGACTTGGCCTTGAGAATCAGCCACCATCCACTTCTGCCTCCTCTCCATCCCGAGTTCCGCTCACCTCCCTGCAGCCTTTGCCCAGAGGCCCCAGGAAGTATCTCTGAGCCTCCACTGTGATAAGCACTGCCGTTGCCTGGAAGAGAAAAGAGAGCTCCCGGATGGAAAAGGAGCTGTTCCGGGTCTGAGGACCATCATCTCTCCCCACTCCGTGACTGCAAGCACTGGCCAGGGGTCTGGAGGTCACTGGCACATGGCTGCAGCCAGCCTGGTCCTGTTGGTGCTCAGTAGGTGTTTGTTGAGTAAGTGAGAGAATGAACGAATGAATAAATGAGTGAGTGAAGAATAGCAGGGCGGATACTGTGGTTATTCCCTTCTACAAACGAGAAAATTGGGGTTCAGTGAGGCAAAGGGCCCTTTCCTTCACCGGGCCACCCAGCCATGACTGGACTCCTGTTTTCCCACTCTAATACCGTGTTCCCCTGTGGGCAGAGATTCTGCCTCTTTGCCTGGGTCCTGCAGGATGGTAAGAACTACTGGCCTAATTCCCTGGGTTTTAGGGAACCTGGGCTCCCCTACATCCACCGCCTTCTTTTCCATGGAAAAAACTTAAAGACCCTCATCCTGGCAGGGGCAACACAGCCTCTTCTCCTGGGTGAATGCATGTCAAACCCCTGGGAGCTGTTGTCACCACTTCCACAATGAGGTCCTCAAATCCCTCTGACCCCTCTAATGTGGCCAGGTCACCGTGTCATAGCTGGAGCTTTGGAGTAGACAGCATAGAATCCAACCCCAGCTCTGTCCCCGGACAGCTCACTTACCCTCTCCAAGCTTTAGTTTTACTTATGTAGATGCAGTATTTGCATCTCTCTCTCTGGGTTGTACTGGGTTTATAAGGACCCATGCATCATCATGCCTGGCACTGAGTAGGACCTCTGTATATGTACCTTTTCTGACCCATGACGTCAGTATAAGGTATGCTGAACAGCCACTATGAGGTCAATGCCAAGGACCTCCAAGGACTCTCTAAGATTGGGCCAGCCAGGGAGAGGTGATGTGGCCACTGACAACCTGTTCCTCCAGCCACAGCCCCATTAGGGTGCAAATGAAGCTCTCTTTGCTTTCCTTTTCCCACCAGAGTGTCACCTGCCCACCCTCCTGAGTCCTGATGGTGGCCCAGCCAGCATCCTTGGCCTGGCTCCTCAAGGGGCTTGCTCCCTCTGTTCCAGTGACTTATTGCTGCCTAACAAATCAACTCAAAATGTGGCTTAAAACATTTAAATATATCTCACAACTTGGGGGAACCAAGGATTTGAGTGGGTTATTCTGCTCCATGGCACCAACCATAGTCTCTGGGCAACAGTAGTTAATGGGTGATGAGCTCGGTCTGAGAGTCCAAGGCACCCATGAGGCTGCCCTCACATGCTTGATGTCTGGATGGCATCAGCAACAAGACTGAGCTCAACTGGGCCCATCTCCCTGTCGTCTCAGGGCCTTTCCACATGGTCTCTCCAGCAGAATCACTGGAGTTTCACATGGTGATTCAGAGCTCCAAAAACCCAAGGTGGCAACTGCCAGTCCTCATTAAAGCTAGGTTTGGAACTGGTACAGCACGTCTTCCACTATAATCCATTGGTCAGAATAGCCACTGGCTGGTCCACATTCAAGAAGGGGAACCACTGACGCTCTCTCTTAACAAGAGGACTGGCAAAGAAATTGTGGTTGTCTCTAGTCTGTCACACCATCTAAAGTCTCTCCATTCCCTTGAATTTAACACACACATGTGTAACCTCAGCTTCTACTGTGCCAGGCCCTGTACAGGGTACTAGGGATGAAATGGTCATGGTAGAGGAAACTTAAAATCATGGCTGTGTCTTAAGGAGTGGAGATATCCTTATATAAAAAGTGTCTTGTTTCTGAATGCCTTAGGGGGTTAGATTTGCAGATGGGTTTAGGAGTAGGGGCTAGAAAGAATAGAACATTTTCCACATACAGGGTGAGAAGAATGTTGGAGGCCCTGTGGGACAAACTGATACCAAAAAAAAAAAAAAGAGAGAGAGAGAGAGAAATAGGAAAAGGTCTGGAAAAACTGGAAGGGGTGAGCTGGATGAAAATCTCGCCATGGTGGAAGAGCTTTTCAGACAGATATCCAAATTCACATTTATTCATTCAACTGAGGTCAGTCCACTGCCTACCAGTACTGAGCGCTATAAACAGGATGACGAGCAAGATCAGTCCTTATTACAACGTCATAGAGGAAGAAAACGAACACACAAAAAGTAAAAAGACAGATAAACAAAATAATGACAAATTGCTATAAATCTTATGAAGGAAATTCACAAGTTGCTGAAAGAGACTAAAATAAGAACCAACTTTAGATATTAAAACCCTCCTCCCACCTTCATCAAATCTTTAGTAGAATCTGCTACCCACACAAAGGCCTGTGTGAGGGGGGATTTGTGGAAGTCAGAGAACAAGGCTGAGTTCTAGATCTGCTCTAACAAAATGAGTACCAGAGACAGGAGAACAAGATGGAAATGCTTCCATGAGCTCAACTAATTAAGCAGGAACAGGGGCTCAAATTCTGAGCCCCATCCCCACGCTGCATCGCCCAGGATTTTGCAAACAGCCTGCAAGCGTATGGACCTCTACAGATATATGAGTGGATGAATCAAATCACAGTCTGGGTTCACAAGCTCAGCCCTTGAGGGGTCACAATCCAACAGGATAGGCATCCTCTCCAAAACCGGAGCACATCAGAATCAGATGTGACCTGTGATGGAGGCCTGGAGAAGGGACTTAGAAACACAACCTTGTTCATTGATGTATGGCAGAAATCAAACCACTATTATAAAGTGATTATCCTTCAATTAAAAAGAAATAAACAACAGCAAAAAAAGAGAAAGAAAGAAGCACAACCTTGACACACGGAGCAGGGAGAACTGATCATTCCTCTGGATGAGTTCAGAGAAGACTTCCTGGAGGGGACATTTGAGCTAAGTTTCAAAGGATGAGAAGGAGGTTGCTGGGTATCAGGAAGAATGAATCAGTTGGTGCCAAGCCAGACAGCTCTTACCTACACAGAGACCCAACAACACAGTGGCTTAAGGAACGCAGTGTCTTTCTCACAATACAGTCCCCATGTGAATCGTCCAGGTGGGTGACCAGCTCTGCTCCCTGCAGTTACTCAAGGACCCAGGCCATTCTCTACAAAATTGTCATCCTGAACGTCTCTGCAACTGTCTCAGCTCTCACATCTCCACTTCCTGCTCCTCTCCTACTGGGAACTCTTATCTCCACCACGTGTGCCTGTGCCCATGCTGTGGGTCAAAAAAGACAGCTCACTTGTCTCCTCACTGAAGTCAGGGTGAACCCACATCCAGGCCCTTCCCAGACTGATTTCTCCCTCTTCATCTCTCAGTGACAAGGACTCTAGATTGGCTCAGCCTTCAGAAAGGCCCTTATACTGGGGAGACGGTCCAGCCCCATCCTCATTAGATCATTGTAACTCCCAAAACCCATTCTGATTGGACGAATGTATGTCATGTGCCCATACATGAGCCAATCACCACAGCAAAGAGAATGGATATAAAGATTAGTCAAGCCATTCCTTTACTCACTTCATCCCTGATGCTGTGAATGCAGCCCCATCCTCACCACACTGAGTCAGTGGGAAGGGCACTTCCCTCCAAATGATCAATCTCCAAATGAAAATCAGAGGGGATGGACGCTGGGGAGGCAATTCACCAGTGATCATTATGGTGCAACCCCCTTCAGTTTTCCACCAGCCTTTCCAAAAATCAGTAATGTCTATTCCTGCTTTCTGGCCAAGGCCTATACCTTCCTCTTTTAGCTTGGTTCACAAACATTTGCTGAGTCCTCTTCCTTCATAGAGGGCCTGTAGACAGAGAAGAAATGGATACAATCCCTGACTTCTACAAATTCAAGTTCAGTGGAACAGTATTAGAAGCTACAATTTGTTGAGTGTCTGCTGTTTGTCAGGCACTGTTATGCCTTTCACACATCACCACATTTGATTCAAACACACAAAAAATGGTAGCCTCTGTGCACAGCCCCTGTTTCTTCAAACTGTAAACTCTGAGAAAATCCACCAGCCTCTAATTACCTCTTCCTCCTCATCTCATGCCAGTCCTCCTTCTTGTTTGACTGCCCCACAATGACCTTGTTTCAAGTCTTTGATATTACCATGCTCCCTTCTACCCCAGGACCTTTGCACATGCAGGGTCCTCTGTCTAAAATGCTCTCTCTCTAATTTTGCCTATTTAACCTATGAATCCTTCAAATGTCACATCAAACATTCCTCTGGGAGAGGAAGGTCTCCTCTGACCTTCCAGACAAGGCCAAGAACTCTGCTTAGAGGCTATTAGAGCACTCTGCTCTTCTTCCTAGCACTACTCACAAGTATAATTATATGCTCATTTGTATTCAGTGTTTGTTATTAGTCTCCCCACCAGACAGTAAATTCCCATGGGGGCAAGAATAGGGTCATCAGATAGTTTTACCTAACACATAACAGAAGCTCAGCAAATATTTGTTGAGTGAATAAGTTGTACATCCATGTGCCTGTCCCCCAACATATGAGGGGGCAGGAGCTAATCCAGAATGTGACAAAGCAATGCTTACTTTGGTTTGTGGTAAGTTTTGTCACTTTTTACTGCTAGAATCCTGGTTAACACAACGTTCAAACAAGTTTGATAAAGACTTTTTGGGCTGCACCACTGCAGCCTGTGGGGCCTTAGTTCCCCCACCAGGGATTTAACTTGCACCCCCTGCACTGGACGCACCTAGTCTTAACCACTGGACCACCAGGGAAGCCCCCTGAGCTAGATTTTAAGGGGGCAGGAGACCCACGTCAAACCATAAATCGTTTAGCATGAACCTGGCTTCCCAGGTGGCTCAGTGGTAAAGAATCTTCCTGCTAACTGAGGAGACACAGGAGACTGCTGCTTGATCCCTGGGTCAGGAATATCCCCTAGAGAAAGAAACGGCAACCCACTGCAGTATTCTTGCCTGGAAAATCCCATGGACAGAGAAGCCCGGCAGGCTACAGTCCATGGGGTCGGGAAGAGTTGGATACGACGTAGTGACTGAGCGTCTGTGACACATCACAGACCCTCATCTCCCAGAAAACATCTTTCTTATAGTTCCCCATACTTTCCCACCAAAGTACATACCACAGTTTTAACTGGGTAATTCGTTTGTCATCAACTGTTCACTGTTTTCCGATTACACTTTAAGCCTTATTTGTGTACAAACTGTAAACTCGGCAGTGCATACCTTATACTCAATATACGACCAAGCACAGAGTAGGTGATCAAGAACTATTTTTTGAATGAAATCAAAGTGAATAAATTAGTGAATAAAATAATTAGGCAGAAATTAAAGAGTGGTTCAAAGCACCGGCTTCAGGGTAAGAAAGACTCCCAAAATACTAAGTCAGACCCCAGGTTGAAGTGCTTCTACCGCCTACTAGCTGTGTTAATCCGGGCAAGCCACATCAATGCTTCTCAGCCTCAGTCTTCTCAGCTGTAAAATAGGATGATAATACCACCTATTCTATGTATTGGTGTGTGGAAAAGTGGAAATTGCGTGTGAAGTTATTAGTACAGCTATTAATAAAATTCTTCCTAGCAAGTATTCAAAATGTGTGTTGGTGAAGAGGCTGACAACAAGCCTTCCTTCTCACTTCCATCCTCCCAATCCACTCTTCAAAGACCCTGAGAAACAAGAAAGGCCGTGGTCACGCTACAGAAGAGAATGCAGACAAAGGATTTCCTCCAGGGCTCGGTGGATCAGACCGGCTGATCCACAGGCCCGGCGGGGTCTGGCGGAGACCAGCAGGTGGGGCTGCTGAGCGAGCGGCTTCCTGGAAACTTCTGGGGCCGCGGGCGCTCTGGGATCCTCGGTCCGCCCATTGCTCCGCCTCCAGCCTGACACCTCCCACCCCTTGGTCCCTCCTGGACTGACACTCCCTGAGCTTGGGCCCCGCCTCCAGCCCCACCCCGCGGGGAGCACCTCTTCCCGACTCTGGGCCCCTCCGAGCCCCGCCCCTTTCCCCGGATTTGAGCCCCGCCCCCCGCCTCCACCCTGCTCCTCCCAAGGCTTGCGCCCCGCCTCTCAGCCCCACTGATTTCCCTTTGTTCTAGAGCCAACCCCCCCGGGTCCTGGGAGGCGCTGACTCAGCGGAATGGAACCAGACCTTGGCGCCCCCACCCCCACCCCACTCTCCCAGCAGAGTTGGAGATTGGCGCCTGGGGAGATGAGAGGTGCGTCGCGCCCGGCCAGCCCTTCTTTTGTTCAGAGAACATTCCTTTGCTCCTGCCCTCCCAACCTGGAGTTCACGGTTCCTGTTTGAGAACCGTGATAGCCAATATGCAGCTCTAGAACCTGGCTCCCACCACATCCTGGTTGTTGGTGTGTACCTCAGGTTTGTTGTTGTGTAGTCGCTAAGTTGTGTCCCACTCTTTGCGACCCCATGAGCTGTAGCCCACCAGGCTCCTCTGTCCATGGGGTTTCCCAGGAAAGAATACTGTGTTGCCTTTCCTTCTCTAGGGGCTCTTCCCCAGCCAGGGATCATACCGGCCTCGCCTGCATTGGCAGGAGGATTCTTTACAGCTGAGCCACCAGGGAAGCCCTCAGTTCGCTCATTTGTACAATGGGAGCCAGAAGGCTGATGTTGAAGCAACATTTGGGAGATTAACTGCGAAAACACAATTATGGAAGCTCCAGACACAAAACGAATGTTAGATACTTGACTTTGGAAGGGCTCCACTGATAAAAGCGGATGTATGTGTGTTGAGTTCACCTCCTTCATTTCTTCTCAGGTCTTCTTCCTCAGGTCTTTGAAACCTCACTTTCTCAGGAGGGGCCTTCCCTGATCTCTCTTACTCACCTACAAGCTCCTGGAGTTACCCTGTCACACATTTCCATAGTAGGCAGTAGCTTCCTCAATTCAAATACTTGCAACTACTTTCTTTTTAAATTGAGGTATAATTTACGGTGAATGAAATGCACAGACAGAACTTAAACACGCAGTTCCATGAGTTTTGACAAAATGGAAACATCTCTGTAACTTACACCTCTATCAAGACAGAGAACACTGTGGAGACAGAGAACTCAGGAAGTTCCCTTCCCAGTGAATAGCATCTGTCACCGCCCACAACCACTGTTCCTACTACAATTAACCTGGATAAGTTTTGCCAGTTCTAGAACTTCATATAAGTTAAAGCATACAGTATGACTTTTCTGAGTCTGACTTCTTTCATTCAGCGTATTCTTCTTGAGATTCAGATATATTGTATGACTACTAATTTGTTTCTTTTCATTGATGAGTAGTATTTCATTACACAGCCATAGCATGCTTTGTTTATTTGCTTCTCTGTTGATGGTCTTTGGGGTTGTTTTCAGTTTGTGGCAATTATTAAGCTATGAACATCACAATTTTTTGTGGACCTGCTTTTTTTTTTATTTCTTAGAAGAGGAATTTCTGGGTCATAAGGTGGTTGTAGGTTTAATTTTATAAGAAACTGCCAAATAGTTCTCTACAGTGGTTATAATATTTTACATTCTTATCAGCAACATAAGAGACTTCTGGTTCTTCCACGTGCTCCTGAGCATTTGGCACTGCCAGTCATTTCACTTTTGTGAAAGTGGTACAATGTATCTCCTTACGGCATTGCTTTTTTGAAAATTTTAATTAATTAATTATTAATTTGGGGGGGTGCTGCCCTGGATCTTCATTGCTGCCCTTAGGCGTTCTCTAGTTGCAGGGAGCTAGCTCCTCGTTGCTTTTCATTGCAGTGGCTTATTTCGTTATGGAGCACTGGCTTGAGGTAAATGGACTCAGTAGTTGTGACACAGGCTTATTTCCCTGTGGCAAGTGGAATCTTCCCAGACCAGGGGTTGAACCCATGTCCCCTGCATTAGCAAGCAGATTCTTAACCACTTGATCACCAGGGAAATCCATAGCATTCATTTCTGAAAATAATGGATCAATATTTTTAAATGATTAATACAAGTACACAGTTCCAAAAATTCGAAAGGCTCGTCAGCAAAGAAAAGGCTCAGGTCACTCCTTTTTTCTCCCTAGAAAGTGTCAGCCTTAAGAATGGCTTGTCCTACATGAAAAGATCCTCAACATCACTCATTAACAGAGAAATGCAAATCAAAACCACAATGAGGTACCGTCTCACACCAGTCAGAATGGCTGCTATCAAAAAGTCTACAAACAATAAATACTAGAGACGGTGCAGAGAAAAGGGAACCCTCTACCACTGTTGGTGGGAATGCAAACTAGTATAGCTACTATGGAGAACAGTGTGGAGATTCCTTAAAAAACTGGAAATAGAACTACCATATGACCCAGCAATCCTACCGCTGGGCATACACACTGAGGAAATCAGAATTAAAAGAGACACATGTACCCCAATGTTCATCACAGCACTGTTTAGAATAGCTAGGACAGGGAGGCAACCTAGACGTCCACTGGCAGAAAAATGAATAAGAAAGCTGTGGTACATGTATGCAATGGAATATTACTCAGCTATTAAAAAGAATGCATTTGAATCAATTCTAATGAGGTGGACGAAACTGGAGCCTATTATACAGAGTGAAGTAAGTCAGAAAAAAAAAAAACCATCAATACAGTATGTTAACCTTATAAATTCCATATACAGGGTTTTAGAATTTAGAAAGATGGTAACTATGGCCCTATATTTGAGACAGCAAAAGAGACAGAGATATAAAGAACAGACTTTTGGACTCTGTGAGAGAAGGCGAGGATGGGATGATTTTAGAGAATAGCATTGAAACATGTATATTACCATATGTGAAATAGATCACCCGTCCAGGTTTGATGCATAAGACAGGGCACTCAGGGCCGGTGCACTGGGATGACCCTAAGGGATGGGATGGGGAAGGAGGTGGGAGGGGGGTTCAAGATGGAGAACAGATGTACACCCATGGGGGATTCATGTCAATGTATGGCAAAAACCACTACAATATTGTAAACTAATTAGCCTCCAATTAAATATATTAATTTAATAATAATAATAAAAGAATGGCTTGTGCTAAAAAGAAAAAAAAGAATGGCATGCACTTCCATTGAGATTAAATATTCTCTTTGGCTATATGTCTTTTTTTTTTTTTTCATTAGAATATAACCCCCAGGAGGAGAGGGACCACCTATGGTGTTCACAGCTGTGATCTGAGCTCCTCTCCAAAGTTAATAACAGCCCAATAAATATTGTTGAATGAATGCCTGGGACTGTTCTAGACAAGTCATATAATCTATTATATTATCACATTTTGATTTAAGAGAGTAGCAGAGTCCCTTAGGACAGAGCCTGGAATTGAGTGATTCAATAAAAATTTGTTAAATGAATGAATATTGATGAAGAAGATCCCAGAGGAGTTTTGTCTGCAATGCAAGCTGGCTTTTTTCTTTTTTCCCCCAAACACTTATTTGTCAGGCACTTATGAACACACAGAAAAGAGACATCTGTTGTTTTGGCTGCCTAGCATCACTTCTCCCTGAGTTTGCCCAAGTCCATGTCCATTGAGATGGATGGGAGATAGTGAGGGACAGGGAGGCCTGGCATGCTGCAGTCCATGGGGTTGCAAAGAGTTGGACACGACTTGGCTACTGAACAACAACAGAGCATCACTTCACCCTTCTGGTAACATGACCTCAATTTTTCTCTGGGAACTGCCTTCCTCCATGGGCAGCCCACACTTGCATTAGCTCCAGGTGGCCATGCGACTCAAGCCTAACCAATCAGGTCATCTCAGCCCTTTGGCAACAGTGACTGGTTCAGGGATGTGCCCAGAGTACAATTTGGGCCGATGAAAACCAGCCTTGGACTTGTGTACAAACTGTTGTGCAAGAGAGCTCAGTGTTTTTCTTACTTGACTTGGAATTGTAAGGACAGAAGCCTGGACAGTTGAGATCAAGGGAATTGAGTTGTGAATCAATTTGGGAGCAAGGCACAGGGGTAAGTTCTTGGCAGAGGCAACACCCCCAGCATGAGAAACAATGGGAAGAAGGCCAGTGCAGTAAAGTGAGAGAGAAAGGAAGCAGGAGATGAGTTCAGGGGTTCAGGCAGAGGCCAGCCTTGAAGGTCTGATGGGACTTAGAGAAGGGTTTGGATTTTAGTCCAAGAATTTTTTGGAAGGTTTTGGGCAGAGATGTCATGAAATCTGATTCATGCTCTTTAAAGAGCATCCAGTAGAGTTGAGACCAGGAGTGAGGGATAGGAATATTGGAAGAAGGGAGACCAGTTGGGAGGCTGTTATAGTCACTAGGGTAGAAGCAATGGTGGTTTGGACTAGAGTAGTAGTTGTGAAAAATAGAGTGCTTTGGCATGGCTCATTTGGAAATGGAGCCAGAGCAAAAGAAAGCAGAGACTAGAGAGCTGTTTTTGGTGACATCAGTTGAGACCCTGGATTCAGCTATGCCTGAAGCTGTTTCTCCTGTATTTTTCAGTTATATGAGCCAATAAGTTCTCTTTTATAAATAAAGATAATTTGATTTGTGTTCTAACACTTCGAAATTAAGTAAGTCTTAGCTTATGTGTATTATTTCATTAATCCTGAAAACAGATCTATGAAATTGGCACTATTATTAGCCCAATTTTGCAGCTGAGAAAACTGAGGTTTAGAGAGGAAGAGTGAACTGCCCAGGGCTACACAGAGATTAAGAGGTAGAGATGGGATTTATACAGAGTCATTAACTCTGAAGCTTGTGCAATTAACCCTACAGGACACTGATTGTAAACTCTGCCCTTCCCCTCCCCTCTGCCTAATATCACCTTCCTGACTGGCACTCGGTTCCTTTTGCTCTGCCTTGAAGGAGGATTCAAGGTCTTTTAGTTCCATGATTCAGGGGGAGGCCTCATACTCCAAAGGCATCCTCAAGGGGTCAGAGTCCCATCCACCTATTTACATGACTCCCCAAAGTTACCTATGCAAAATAAATGACATACCAGTGTTCTCAAGCAAGTTCTTAGTATTGACCCTGTTCAGTTCAGTTCAGTCAGTCAGTCATGTCCAACTCTTTGTGATCCCATGCACTGCAGCATGCCTCGCTTCCCTGTCCATCACTCCCAGAGCTTGCTCAAACTCATGTCCACCGAGTCGGTGATGCCATCCAACCATTTCGTCCTTTGTCGACCCTTTCTCCTCCTGCCTTCAGTCTTTCCCAGCATCAGGGTCTTTTCTAACGAGTCAGTTCTTCACATCAGGTGCCAAGGTATTGGAGTTTCAGCTTCAGCATCAGCCCTTCCAATGAATATTCAGGACTGATTTCCTTTAGGATGAACTGATTTGATCTCCTTGCAGTCCTAGGGGCTCTCAAGAGTCTTCTCCAACAGCACAGTTCAAAACCATCAATTCTTCGTCACTCAGCTTTCTTTATAGTCCAACTTTCACATCCATACATGACTACTGCAAAAACCATAGCTTTGACTAGATGGGCCTTTGTCAGCAAAGTAATGTCTCTGCTTTTAAAGATACTGTCTAGGTTTGTCAAAGCTTTGTCATTGACCCTGAGTTACACCTGAAAGTATCTTCATATATGTGAGACTCAAGGAGCACGTGTATCAGTATTGGAGGCTGTGAAATAAGATAGGACTCTTGAAAGGGGCAGAAACTTAGATCAAATAAACTGAAGAAAAGTGAGATTAGATTCAAAATATAACATTATTAGTTTCAGGTATGGCTGGATCCAGGAGCTCAAAGGATACCTTCCATTCCTCTTGTCTTATAGAATCTCTAGGTAGTATGAAGACCTCCAGCAGTCCAAGATTTAGCTTAGCAACTTCAAGAAAAAGAGATAAATGACCTGTGAGAATTTTCATAATGTATGAGAGTGTAATTGAGTATCAAGCCTATGGAAGGCAATTTGCTAATATATATTTTAGAAATTTAAACGCATATAACTCTGGATCAAACAATTCTATAACAAATCTCACTTACGGATCTATGTGTACATGGAGACATATGTAAAGAATATGCATTGCAGTTCTGTTATAGTAAAGACCCAGGTATAAGTCACTGATATGAATGTGTTCAGTTGCTCAGTTGCATCCGACTCTTCTCGACCCCATGGACTATAACCCACCAGGCTCCTCTGTCCATGGGATTCTCCAAGCAAGAATACTGGAATGGCTTGCCATTTCCTTCTCCAGGGTATCTTCCCAACCCAGGGATTGAACTCATGTTTCCTGAATCTCCTGCAGTGGCAGGAAGCCCAAAATGAATGAGGTGTGTCTACAATGTACTGGCATCATGCCATCTCCACGATGTGAAATAAGGAAAGTAAACAATATACAGAGCATGCTGCTATTTGTTTCGTTTTTTTAAGGAGGATAGGAAATATATACTTATATATGAGCTTGTATGTGTACAGAATAGTTCTGTGAAAATACTTCATGCACATATTGCCTATTAAAAAGCAATTTTAAGGGGGACTTCTCTGGTGGCCCAGTAGCTAAGACTGTGCTCCCAGTACAGGGGGTCTTGGTTTGACCCCTGGTCAGGGAACTAGATCCCACGTGCCACAACTAAGACCCGGCGAAGCCAAATGAATAAATTAATATTTTAAAACACACACAAAAACACAATTTTTAAAAATGTTGCAGTGGGCAATGTTGATGTTTAACCCAGATTCCTACAGATCCTCTCCTGTGTCCGTCTCCCCTGGTCTGGGTGCTGGTGATAAGAGTTTTCAATGGTCCGTGCCGGAGGGCCTTCTTTGGGAAACTGGACATAGCTTCTGGAGCTGCTTTGCTCTCCAGAGAACTAGAAGCATCTGGGAGTTTAAATTCCAGCCCTGACTCCGTACTCCACAGCTTTACCCTGTGGGCATGGCTGACCAGAATGGGAGTGGCAGCCTGGCTCCCTTGCCTCTGGCCCAGACAGCTCAGAGGCTGTACTTCCAGTCCACAGTTCCCGCTGGGCTCAGGCAGGTGCTGCACCCCCTTCAAAATGCTGTCTGAAATCACATCCTTGTTTGTCCTCTTCCTCTTCCCTGACCAGTTCCTTTGCTCCCTTAACCAGTTTCTCCTGGTAATGAATCACTTGTTGAAGAATCTTTATCTTGGAATCTGCTTCTAGAAAAGCTCACCTGTTTCTTTGCTTTTATTAAAACAAGATTCATTCATTCATTTATTGAATTAAACAAGGAATAGAGATACTTACCTTACCATCACTGTAAAATTCAAACAAAACTGGGCACAGAGCAAGGATTAACTTCATTAAGTCCCAAGTCCACTGCTCCATGAGAGGGCAAATGGTGCTGTTGAGGATACGGGTGTCCTGTCCGACCTTTGACTATGTGTTTTCACTCAGACTATTTTGTTTGCTCGTTTTTTCATAAATGGGATCACTCTGTGTGCTGCATTTGGCAACCTGCCTTTTTTCTTTAGAGGTCTGTCTTGAATGTTTAGCCGTGTCAGCACATCTAGACTCCAGGGTGACCTTCCTGAACTGCCTGCGACATGAGCCCTGATTAGAGCTTGAAGTAGCGCTTCCCACTGCACGTGGAGGAGTAAAATCCAAACTCTGTCCCTGGCTACCGGGGTGACCTGATGCGGCCTTGCCTACCACTTCCGTCTCATCCCATACTTGCCTCCCCTCGTGTGCGACACTCCAGTCACAACAGACTCCCCTCTGTTGCTAGAATGTGCCCTGCTCTCGACTGCCTCAGGGCCTTTGCACAGCCCATCTCTTCTTTCTAGACTATTCTTCCCCTTCCCTCTTTGCCTAGCTAACTCCTACTTATCTGTGAGGTCCCAACAGAAAAGCCCTCCGTGGGGCCCCAGGCTGAGTGACATCCCAAAACACTCTGTGTTTTACCTTTGGGGCACTCATAAGTAGTTTGTTTTGCCAACAATTCACATCAGTGATTACACTTCTGATGAATGAATTGATTAGCCACTTGAGTCTCTGTTTCACGTTTTTTTGCCCCACAAGAGTGCAAGCTCCACAGGGCAGGCCCCTTCTGTCTTGTTCACTCACAGCCCCAGGGACTAGCACAGACCTGGCCAGGAAGAGACACTCCGTGAGTGACTGCCGAGTGAGGGAGACAAGGAACTGGATGTCAGCAGACAGCTTCTCTCCGTCCCCCTCTCCCTGAGGCAAGGCTGTCTCTTGCCTCTGCTTTGTTGTTAACCCCCACCCTGGGGGCCAGTCCTCTCCACAGACCAACGACAAGCACTCACAGGGAGTTGCTGCCCTCCCACCCCTTCAGGCTCCCCACTTTGCCACCACACTTCAGGGGCCCCTGGACCCACCAAGGACGTGCTCCACATCAGGGCCTTTCTACCCTGGAGCCCACCACCAGCTGATCACAGCTTGTGGGTCTCTTTGCTCAAGTTCCTAGGAAAGCGTCTCCCTTGGTTCAACACAACAGAAGAATTGTTTTCTCTTGGACCGAGGATCCATCCCCGCCATTCCTCTCTGGCCGAGACAGCAGCAGAAAGACTGTGGGAACCAGGGCAGCTGAAGTCAGCAGGGAAGTTCAGCGTGGCAGAAAACCTGACTGGCATTTTTGCCACCAATGTAAAAGGAATCCAAAAACACAAAGTTGATTTTTGGTGTTTTTTTAGTTTTTATTTTTCTGCCTTAAGAAAAGAAAAAATTGGGTATGGCAGCTTCTGCTTTCTAGATAAAATTTCTGTTGCTTCTTCCCATTCACAGAGACATTTTGGGCCATGTGTCCAGCCCTGATTTTCTGGGAACTGACCCCTACCACAGAGAAGGAAGTGAATATGATCCTACCTCCTTAACCATAGCTAATTGGTCCATGGCTCAACAGCTGACCCAAACTGGGTCAGGCCAAGTCCTTGGGCTGAAATTTATCACAGAGCTCCAGAAAGAACCCAGCAGTTTACTTCCAGAAGCAAGATGGAAGAAGAGGAGGAGGAGGAAGAGGTGACAGGGGAGAAGACCAGCTACTGAGAGTAAACAGGGACCAGACTTTTTGATGTGATAAATATTTATTGAGCAACACAATGTGTCAGGCATGGTTCCCTGTGCTAGAGGTGTATCAGTGAACCATGAAAGTAAAAATCCATGCTCTCTTGGAGGGTACATTTTAGTGGGGGAGAGATAGTAAGCAAAATGAATAAGAAAAGGAAAAATTAGATGATGCTCAGAGGTAAGAAGAAAAAATTAATAAATCTGGGAAGTGGGAACTATCAGGGCAAGAATTGAAATGCTAGTTAAGGCATCCAGAAAAGTCTTCACCAAGAAGGTGATGTTGGGAACATCCCTGGTTGTTCAGTGGCTAGACTCTGAGCTCCCAATGCAGGGGGCCTGGTTTAATCCCTGATTGGGGACCTAGATCCCACCTGCCACAACTAAGAACCGTTGCAGCCAAATAAAATGAAAAATAAACTCTTTAAAAAGAGAGAGAGAAAGTGATGTTGGAGCAAAGCTCTGAAAGAGGAGAGTGGTCCCTGGGAGAAGAATAATCCAGACAGAGGCCCCAGGGTGGGAGTAAGCTGGAGAAGCCATCGGGGCCACATCGGTAGGACCTTGTGAATGAGAAAAGCCACTGGGAAGTTGAGAGCAGAGGAATGTCATGACAGGACTTGCCCTTTCACTGTTTCACTGTTGGGGACTGCGTTCAATCCTTGCTAAGATCCCACATGCTGCACTGCTGCTGCTGCTGCTAAGTCGCTTCAGTCATGTCCGGCTCTGTGCAACCCCATAGACGGCAGCCCACCAGGCTCCCCCGTCCCTGGGATTCTCCAGGCAAGAACACTGGAGTGGGTTGCCATTTCTTTCTCCAATGCATGAAAGTGAAAAGTGAAAGTGAAGTTGCTCAGTCGTGTCAGACTCTTAGCAACCCTATGGATTGCAGCCCACCAGGCTCCTCCGTCCATGGGATTTTCCAGGCAAGAGTACTGGAGTGGGGTGCCATCCCCTTCTTCACCGCAAGCTGCACAGTGCAGCCAAAAAAAAAGACAACTGCAAGGGTGAAAAGACCCACATGAGTGCTGCATCTGTAGCCCCAGGAATTAGCACAGCGCCTGGCTCAGAAAAATCACATTATTTCCGCTGATTAGTTGAATCCAGTGAAACCTTGGTCTGGGGAGTAAGGAATTCAGAAATACCAAAAAATCCCATGTGGAAACAGCTTTGTTCCTACTCCAAGTAAAGGAACTCCACTTTTTCTCCTTCATAAGTTGGACTCTGATGTGATTTCTCTCTGGAAAAAAAAAATTTTTTTTTCTGGTTTAAAAAATATTTTGAGGGACTTCTCTGGTGGTGCAATGGTTAACAGTCCACCTTCCAATTCAAGGGACACAGGTTTAACCCTTGGTCAGGGAACTGAGATCCCACATGCCCTGAGGCAGCTAAGCCCGGGTGCCTCAAAGACCCGCTGCCACTAAATCAGGAACTCAATCAATTGATTGTTTAAGCTTGAAAATCACTATTTCCAGTTAAATATGGCAGACTGTACACACACTTTAATATGGGTTTCCTCTAACTAAAGTGAGAAGAAAGGCGATTGAGCTGACTCTAAACCAGCCAGGGCACAGCTAAGAAGTCACCTAACTTCACTGCGGCATCCTCTTGACACTCAGGAGATGTGGAACTGATGGTTCTGACTCAGGAGTGATCACAGGGCTGGGAGCTAGAGCCTTGTTGAAATTCTGTTTGAGAAGAGTTAGACTCTCAGACCCTTCTCCTATTTCACATACCACCTATATATTGCTTTCAATCTCAGTTTCCCAAAGGTGAATTTTGCCTTGACTTTATGAACATTTTCACCAATGCTGGTTAACTAGCTTGAAGCCATCTTTGCAATTTTTAATTAAAATCAACCAGATTATCAAAAAAGTGAAATGAATAAAAACCTTCTACAAAGATTATAATAACCTTTGACAGATCTGAAAACTGAGAATTATTCACACAAAAAAACTTTCTTTGAGCTATAAACTTGTCCCTGGAAATCATGTATTTTGATATGAAATCTCAGAAGTGGTATTCTGCTCCTAAACAGAAGAGTTTATAGCAGTTTATAGTACTTATATTCATCATTTCCGCTAACCTCATTTAATGTAGAATTCAGATCTATAGGCAAATTTCTACAAGCCCATACAGGAAAGTTTTTTTTACCAATAAGACAAGTATTACCTGACTTGCAGGTTTCCCAGAAGGAATTCCTACTGTAGAGCTGCAGGTTTCCTGCCTGACCATCAGCACTCAGATTCACCCAGTGTTTCCAAAATAACTCATGTCTTTCAGAGTATTTATTACCACTTTGAATATTTCATATCCAGCAAGTTGCCTTGAAACCTCAGAGGTTCTATCAGACTTTTCTCTTTGTGGATTCTAACTGGTACCACATAAACACAACAGTTACTACAGTCTGTATGATCATCAGTCTACAAGGAAAGCTTTAGTGTATTTAACATTTTTCTGATAAATGCTAAATCATCTGACATATTGTCAGTGTGCCAGTTAATGGCATAGCATTAGTCTAAAGTGACACCTTTCCCATTTCCTTTTGCGTCCAAATGTGGTGTTTCCTTTGATGCAAAAGGCAGTTTTCACTAATTTCATGCAAGCCAGTAAAATTAGCACTTGGGCCATTGCATGAAGGCATCTTCTTGCTGTTGTTTAGTCACTTGGTCGTGTCCGACTCTTTGTGACTCCACGGACTGTAGCCCATCAGGTTCTTCCATCCATGGGATTTCCCAGGCAAGAATACTGGAGTGGGTTGCCGTTTCCTTCTCCAGGGGATCTTCCCGACCCAGGGTTGGATCCCACGTCTCCTGCATTACAGGCGCATTCTTCCCTCCTGAGCCACCGGGGAAGGTAAAGCATCTTGGTTTCAGCCATTAATCGTGTGAAGTTGAAACTGCCTTTTAAGCTGGACCTGATACTATGAAAACCAGTCTCACAAAAAGAATTTTGTTCTTTACTTTGCACGCAGAGATGCTCTTAAAAATTCAAACCTTTGTGTATGTGTGTGTGTGTGTATGTCAAATGATGTTGTTCACACATGTAAAACAGCTCTTGGAATGAAAATAATGACAATACCAGTGAAAGTTAGAACAGAAGAGGTGGAAAGAACATTATGGAATGTCAAAAAAAGTAGAGCTAAATGACATAGAGATGGAAATAGAACAGAAGAAATTATCAGAAAGCTAGAGGGCTACTCTAGAAGGTCTAATATCTGAATTTCAAGAGTTCCAGAAAGAAAAGAGGAAATCAGAGGAGAGGAAATCCTCAAAGAAACAATTCAGGAACTCTGAAGAACTAGTTACCATAGTGAGGTCCATTGAGTTCCCAGAAAATTAGATGAAAATCAGTCCATGCCATGTTACATTGGCAGGAAATTTCAGAACAATAGGGGGAAAAAATGATGTTACAAGATTTCAGAGAGAAAAACAAGTTTTCCACGTGCATGCACAGAGTCTGATTGTGGTGTTAAATCTTGTTAAGCAAAGGATACTGACTTTGTTACTGTGTAAAAAGCATGACACACAAGTGAAACCTTACAGCTCAGATTGGGGCTTGAACTTATGGAACTCAGACCTGGACAGAACCCAAATTGAGACTTGAACCCACTTTCTCTTGGGGGAAGGGCTTGTGGAATCTTGGGCGTCCCTGGTGGCTCAGTGGTCAAGAATCCACCCGCCAAAGGAGACTTGCAAGAGATGCGGGTTTGATGCCTGAGTCTGGAAGATCCCCTGGAGAAGGAAGTGGCAACCCACTCCAGTATTCTTGTCTGGGAAATCCCACGGACAGAGGAGTCTGGTGGGCTACAGTCTGTGGGATCACAAAGAGTCGAGTATGACTTAGTGACTAAACAACGGCAACAGTGCCGGCTCTTCCCAGGGACTGAAGCCAGGCTCCCCCCACTCTCAACCTCAGTGAAAGTGCCAAGTCCCAACCACTGGACTGCCAGGGAATTCCTGAACCTACGGTCTTTTAATTGAAATCATGCACCTCAGAACTTAAAGCTGTTTCTTTGTCTCATTGCAGAAAGAATTTAGTGAGAGACAAGGTGATAGGTAAAAAGGGGATGTATTTAGATGTATTTAGAGAGATGCACATTCCACAGACAGAACCCAGTCTGCCTCGAAAGACGAGAGTGGTGGCAGGGCATGGGGTCCATCTCAAAAAATGAGAGCAGCCTTGGAAGAAACTCCACAGAGTGTGGGCCGTCTCAGAAGGTGAGAGGCCCCAAATACAGGGTGGTTAGTGTTTATGGGCTGGGTAATTTCATAGGCTATGAATAGGAGGATTATTCCAACTATTTCGTGGTGGAGATTTCCAGGAACTGGGCCACTGCCCACTTTTTGGCCTTTTATGGTCAGCCCTGGAACTGTCATGGTGCCAGTGGGGGTGTCATTTAGCTTGCTGATGTGTTACAATGAGCATATACTGAGGCTCAAGGTCTAGGGGAAGTTGACTTGTCCAGTATCTTGGACCTAGTTGGTACTAACCAGTTTATGGTGTATCTTCAACAGCTATGTCATTCTTTTAAAGGTTGTACCTTGTCCCCTTCCCTCTTGTTTCACAAGGATATACTTTTTGTTGTCGTTGTTGTGCCAGGTAGCTTGCGGGCAAAATCCTGTTATATTTACCCTTCAAGACCCACTCAAAAGTGTTCTTCCTTGCTCCTTCCTGAACCCCTCGTCCTTAAAGTGAAAGTGAAAGTCGCTCAGCCGTGTCTGACTCTTTGCGACCCCATGGACCATACAGTTCATGGAATTCTACAGGCTAGAATACTGGAGTGGGTAGCTGTTCCCTTCTCCAGGGGATCTTCCCAACCTAGGGATTGAAAAGTGCAGATTATTTCCTAGCCTTCTCTGTGTCCTCAGCACCTATGTAAAATATTATGAAATTAACAGCATAGGCTTTGTACAGATGAGGTTCAAATCTCAGTTCTACTACCTACTTGCTTTGATAAGGGTCTTAACACATCTGGGCTTCATTTTTTTCATCTGTTAAGTGGAATAGGCCAGCACTGCCTTACTGAGTTGTTAGGATTAAATGAATTAATACGTGCATATGACAAGTTCTTAGTGCATGCTTTGTAGTAAGCATTCAGTAAATGTTGGCTCTGGTGATTGCTAACGTATAAACTTATTCTCAAGCAAGCACCTTAATCTTTCGAAGCCTTAGGTTCCTTATCTCTAACATGGAAATCATGATAGCCCAGTCTTGCTGGAGTGGAGTGAGATTTGGATCAGTTACTGCTTGTTAACCACCTGGCATCACCACCCGCATACCGTGAACAGGAGCTGCTGCTGCCAGCCGTTGATGTCTCCATCTATTTTGAGAGTTTCCACAGAGTACTTTTCCGTGACTCTGTCTCCTCCCCTAGGCATTGGCATCTCCAGGGCAGACACCCCAGGTGGGGCGGCTCACTCAAGACTCCTCTCCCCAACTTCCCACTGATTGGCCTCCCAGTAAGAAACTCACCATTTCAGTCTGGCTAGGTTTTTAAAAAATAGTTCCTGGCTGCATATGAAATACACAGATGCTGTCTCCTTATGAAAAATGCATGCTTTATAGCTAAGGCTAAAATCTGCTTCAAGCCTCGAGCCAATCTCAACCCTTTCAGAGGTAACCACTATCAGTTGGCTGGGTTATTTTTATTGAAGCTGCTCAGTATTTGAGCATTTCCAACCTGAAGACTCATGTCTTTTTTCTTTTCTGGAAAAAATCCTCAGCCCTATTTCTTCCAGTATTGCCTCTTTGCCATCCACCTTGTTCTCAACCCCTGGATTGCCTGTTAAATGCTTTCAATCTGGCCTCCATCGCTCTTAATTTCTGTTTTCCTTCATCTCTTTTTTCTGGGTCAACTTCTTAATATTATCTTTACTTGTTTTCCTGAAATTTGATTGTGTTGTAACAGAGCAATGAAGACTGCTTCAGAATCTAGCAACCGTTCATATAGTCTACAAAATTTTGAAAAGAATGTGATATTAATATTAGAATGTGGCAATATAGAGAGCTTCATAAAGAAACAAATGCTAAAAGAAAAATGTAGTTGCAATCTTTTAAAAAGTCTTGTCCATTTTGAAAAACTGACAGTGAATTAAATTTTTTAAAGTATGGACAGAAAATGCTGCTCACCAAAAAAATTCAAAAACTCTTGGCGGGACTTCCCTGGTGGTCCAGTGGCTAAGACTCCATGCTCCCAATGCAGAGGGCTAGGGTTCGATCCCTGTTCAGGGACATAGATCCCACGGGCTGCAACTAAGAGTCGCATGTCACAGCTAAAGATCTGTCACATGCCACAATGCAGATAGCATATCTCACGTGCCGCACTAAGATCTGGCACAGCCAAAATAAGTAAATAAAATGTAAACAATTTTTTCTAGCATTTGTATTTTAACTATTGATAATGTTTGTAATATATTAGGAAATAGAACAATTTTTCCAAGGCAAAGGACTAACAATCAGCTTATGAATGTTCTTTTGATTTTTTTTAGCCCAAGAGAAGTAAGGGTGAGATGGGCCATTTTGTACATAGGGAAGTTAACCCCTCAGCCTCTGAGGCTCCGCACTCGTCCCACCCCGTGCCTGGCCACCTTGCATAAACAGGCAGCCCCCGTTGCTTCACTTAGGAATCCAGTACCATAATGATGACAAGATGGCTCAGATTACACTCAATAGCTCTGAGGTCAGAGGGCCCTGAGAGTTAGCCAGTCCCAACTGCTTTCACCAGGAACAAAGATCCTCCTTTATCAAAGTAAATTACTTTCCAAGACACCCTTAACCTGCGACCCTATCCATGTAAAGGCTTTTTATTGCTATTCCTGTTTACTAATTATGACTGCCATTTGTGCCCAGAGACTCTTTTTTTCCAGGTACGCGTGATGTATTTCTGTTTCCTAGTGACAGAATGCTCCGCAGTGTCATGGGTCGTGTTTTGTTCCTTCCGCTGTACTTTGGCTTGTTATTCATTAAGGCATATTTGGACAGAAAGAAAAACTGAGAAGTGGATTGCAACACACACATTTCTTTAGCTGAGCAACCTCTGATAACACAAGATATATTTGAATTTTGCCCCTGGAGAAAAGCCAAGCAGCTTTGGTATTTATTCAAGCATTCATATTATGGTGTCAGTTTCTAACGTAAATCATAACTCTCACACGCATGTTCTCTCAAAAGAAAAATAAAAGCAGTATTTACAAACATTTTCCTCAATGTTACTTGATAGATTTTTCTATCAAGATTGACTGTTGAAAATTCTGGGGTTCCTGGGTAGCTCAAATGGTAAAGAATCTACCTGCAATGCAGGAGACCTGGGTTCAATCCCTGGGTTGGGAAGATCCCCCGGGGAAGGACAACTCACTCCAGTATTCTTGCCTGGAGAATCCCATGGACAGAGGAGCCTGGCAGGCTACAGTCCATGGGGGTCACAAAGAGTAGGACAAGACTGAGCGAGTAACACTTTCAGTTTCATTGAAAATTCTATCCGGCTTATTTTTTAAATAGATAAACTGAAATATATTCATCAACAAAATAAATTCAGTGTATGTAGCCAACTTGTTTATAAGTGTCTTATTTTAAAGGCAGTTGTGTATTTATATTCCGTGATACCTAATTTGTTAGTCAAGTTGTTTTTATTCAGAGTTTCATTTTACAGCTATAGAGCATCACAGATTGCGTCCTAGAGTGAAAAATGTAGGCATTTGGGGGAGGACATCAATCCACACAAAAACCCCTGTTGAGATACTTCCCCCCAAATTAATGGTATGTAATTTAATTAATATTATATAATTAAAAAAATTATTTTCCCAGAAAAACAGAGAAACAGTATAAACATGTTACTCTTATGGTTAAAAAGAGAAGCAACCAATTGCCCCTTTATTCTTTTCTCTTTTTTTGGAGATTTATTTACTTATTTGGCTGCACCTGATCTTAGCTGTGGCACTTGGGATCTTTGCTGTTAGTTGTGACATGTGAGATCTAATTCTCAGACCAGGGGTCAGACCCAGGCCCCTTTCACTGGAAGTGCAGAGTCTTAGCCCCTGGGCCACCGGCGGAGTCCCCTCCTTTATTCTTTATTGTAAAAAAGATTTTGCATTCAGTATATTGAGATGTGTAGATACTTCTATATTAATTGGCCACTCAGTGGAGAAAACTAAGTAAACCACATTACTCTTTTTTTTTTTCACATTACTGTTTCAAAAGCTGAATCTTTTTTCCTTCTTACTTAAAAATTGAAAATATAGTTGATGTACAATATTATATAAGTTACAGGGTACAATATAGTGACTCACAATTTTTAAACGTTATACCCCACTTATTATAAAATATTGGGTGTATTCCCTGTGTGGTACAATGTATGCTTGTAGCTTGTTTTACACATTATAGTTTGTACTTCTTAATGTCCTACCCCTTATATTGTCCCTTCTGCTTCCCATTCCTACTGGTGACCTCTGGTTTGTTCTTCTACATCTGTGAGTCTAATTCTTTTTTGTTATGCTCACTAGTTTGCTGTGTTTTTTAGATTCCACGTATAACTGATATCATCCAGTATTTGTCTTTCTCTGGGTGACTTATTTCACTTTAGCATAATACCCTCTGGGTCCATCCATGTTGCTGCAAATGGCAAAATTTCCTTCTTTTTTATGACTGAGTAGTATTCCATTATATATATATATATATATATATATATACACCACCACATCTTTATCTGTGATGGACACTTAGACTGTAAAAGCTGAATTTTGTTTTAAATTGAAATATAGTTGATTTACAACGTTAGTTTCTGGTATATAGCAAAGCAATTCAGTTTTATATACATATATATACATTTTTTTTCAGATTCTTTCCCACTATAGGCTATAACAAGACATTGAATATTAGTTCTTGCGCCTTACAGTTAATTGTTATTTTCTATTTTATATATAGTACTGTATGTTAATCCCAAACTCCTAATTTAGCCCTCCCCCTTCCTTTCTCAGAAAGGAACTTCAGAAAACTGTAAGTTGGTTTTCTATGTCTGTGAGTCTGTTTTTGTTTTGTAAATAAGTTTATTGCATCGTTTTTTTTTAGAGGCCACATATAAGGGATGGCATATAAAATTTGTTTTTCTCTGTCTGTCTTACTTCACTTAGTATGCTAACCTCTAAGTCTGTCCATGTTACTGCAAATGGCACTATTTCAGGTTTTCTTAATGGCTGAATAGTATTGTATTGCATATGTACCATATCTTCCTTATCCATTTGTCTGTTGATGAACACTTAGGTTGCTTCCATGTCTTGGCTATTGTAAATAGTGCTGTATAAGCACTATTGAATTCTTTTGCACATCTTTTGATATCCAGATTAAAATCAGTGTAAATGAAATGGGAGCACAGCATGAAGGATTTGTATCTGCTAGCGTCTCAGGCCAAGCATCTATCTTCTGAATGATAGAACAGGGAAGTTCTGTTGGTCTTACTACCAACACAGTTTTCATTTTGAAGTAACTGCTGTTGTCTGGCTTATTTGTGGTACTTTTTCTTTTCTCTCTCTCTCTCTCTTTTTTTTTTTCTAGGAAAGAATACAAATAGATCAGAGATCTTACTGCCTTCTGTTTGAGAGAATGTTCCCTACATCTTTCTTCTTCCTTTCTCCCTTTTTGTTAATACTGAGAGACAGGTTTTCTTTGGGCTTGCTAAGCCTTTGGTTTCTTGGCAATGGTCTCCAGTGAGATCACAGATTCCAATGGGTTAGGGAGGATTGAATTCAGCACATCACACGAGGCAATGGCTGTAGGAATCTAGGAAGCGCAAGGGTGTTGCTTCATAGTATTCAAATGCATGCTTGGGACAATTACTGTGTTGGTCCAATAAACTTGGTCCAACAGCCAACTCTGGCCGGGTGAGATTTTTCAGCTGAGTCATGTTGCCTGGGTTGAGCAGTGCTTTGCTGGAAATATGTTAGCTGGTGTGTAACGATTCCTGACACATAGTACCCTTCCCTTAGTCCAAAACCCCTATTGTCTCTGTGATTAGTAGCCGCCTCCATGCTGGAGAGAGAGTTCAGGCCATCTCTGGGATGAGCCACGTGGGGGGTTTTGGCCTGTCCTGATAAATAAGCCTTTTCGCCCAACTCTTTCTCATCCATTTGCTGATGTATATGCTTTTTGAAGTCATCTGGGGACTTCCCTGGTGGTTCAGAGGTAAAGAATCCATCTGCCAAAAAAAAAAAAAAAAAAAGAATCCATCTGCCAGTGCGGGGAACGTGGGTTCAATCCCTGGTCTGGGAAGACCCCCCCATGCCGTGGCGCAACCAAGCTCATGCACCGCAGCTACTAAGCCATACATCCTAGAACCTGCGCTCCTAAACAAGAGAAGTCGCTGAGATGAGAAGCCTGACGCCGCAACTAGAGACTAGACCCCGATCGCCGCAGTTAGAGAAAGCCCTCGCACAGCAAGGAAGACCCAACGCGGCCAAAAGTTAAATAAACAATATTTAAAAATAAAGTCACTTGGAATCTATAATCGTGTCCCCTTACCAATTTTTTTTTCATTTTTTAATAGAGGTAAAATTTCCATAGAATGATATCCTCAGATTGTAAGTGTACAGTTGGATGAGGTTTGACAAAGGAATATACCGCTGTAGCACACAGGCTTCTCAGGGTAAAGAATATTTTCACCACCTATAAAGGTCCCTCATGGGTTTCTCTGTTAATCTCCCCACCCGTATCCCATGCAACTGGTGCATCCATGATAATAAAGCTTACGAGGGGTTTGCTGTTCTAATTTCTGCAGGTAGCAGAAATTGTCATGAGCAGTTGTTCGTGGTAATGTACAGAAAAAAGTCATATTGACTGTCAAGTAGTTCATGAGTATCATCTCATTCATTTTTCACGACAGATTTGTCAAATATCATTATCTTGATTTTACAGGTGAGGCAACTGGAGGCCAAGTGAAGTGAGGCTTCTTAATTGATAGGAAACTGAAGCTACCGGACTATCAAGTTTCTGTCCTCTTCTGCCCACGTTGCCTCAACATTAATCCTTATAAATGACTTGAAAAAAAAAGAAAACAACAGGGCCATGCTGAGGTGAGATAGAGCAAGACTTGACCTAGAAGGTGTCAGAACCCTAGGAACTCTAGGTCCCCTGGGGAGAGGCCTGAGTTTATTGTGATATGGTGGAATCCAAGAGCTCTTCAGTTTTCAGGCGGATGGCAAAATCAGCTACAGTGAGAGGATTTATGCCAAGGAAATCGGCAAATGTTACAAATCAGAGCTGTCTTTTCTCCCCAGAGAGCTTACTGTTGTGCACCAGCCAGCACACCACTGGGGACATCCATCACCCTGGCCACCTTTTTCTGTGCAGAATTATCCAAGGTCACATAAGTCTTTTTTTCTTTTCTTTCTTTCTTTTGGAGGCTCCTTGTGGCTTGTAGGATCTTAGTTCCTTGACCAGGGATTGAACTCAAGCCCCTTGCAGAGGAAGGGCAGAGTCCTAACCACTGAATTACCAGGGAATTCTCATAGAAGCTTTTAAAAATACTAGTGGAGTAGAAAAGGCACAGGAGACCAGGTCTGATCTGAGTTTTGGAGCCCCTGAGATGAGCCACCTTGAACTTGCCACTCAGACCGGAGATTTAGGTTGATCCCCTGTAAATAAGGGGAGCAGCAAGGCCTGGCACATGAAATTAGGGTCCTGATAGCATATCCAGCTCAGGATATCTGATTCTTCTAGGCCTGGGAAGGGGTCAGGGAAGGACAGGACCAGGCAGGCTTTAATGGTCTGTTAGTTGTTAATAATGTAGAAGCCTGCATGGTGAGATAGACCTTAATTTTTGGTCTAGCAAGAGGAGCTGCTGTTTTAAAGTTGCTGCATGCTTCTCAGCCTGGAAGAACACAGACAATCACCTAGGGACTGAGCTGTCCAGGGAAGAATTCCAGGAGTGACTTTTATTAGTTATGTGTTTATGTGTGTGTGTGAAGGTAGTATCCTTTGTGGCCTAACAGGGGGGCTGCCTCTCCAATTTGGTGTCTGGATGGAGACAGGAGGAGGGAAGGAAATTTGCAATCCAGGAATGATCAGATTGAAACACTGACCTCTCTCTTCCAGGGTCAGTGTTACTAGGCCATGTCTGAAGGACTAACATATCTTCTCTCTTCCCTTTCTGGAATCCCTCATAGTGAGATACTGTTCATCCTTCCAAACTCACCTGTCTTTTTCCTCTAAGATTTGAAGTTTAATTTAGAAAAATTAGAAAATACAAGTAAATGAAATTAAGGCAGACATGGGGAGAGCTTGCCGTGATTCATTCAGGCTGCTTTTTATTTACTCACAAATACCTGAATGGAAGAGATCTGACTGTGTACGTGCTCTATGTAGACTGTTATTTTCACCTGACACATTGGGCATGTAAATATACATGTACAGCGCTGTTCCTAATATTAATAGCTATTGTTTATTTTTCTGGAGGGCTTTCCATTCCATTATTAATTTAACCAAATCCCTGATGCCAACAATTAGATTGTTCCTTCATTTTTGTTATGAATGTATGTCTCATACTTGTTCAAGAACAATAACATTATTGTCTTTGTTTGACCAGTTAAAATGTTTTTCCTGACTCTTCTCTCCCCCTCTCCCGTCAAAGATAATCAGTTGTAACATTCTGAACATTGTGTGAGCATGAGGAAATACATAGATGGATATATTCATGTATATCCTCACACAATTATTTTGCACATTTATGTTTTTTGTAACTTTCATATCAACAGTAGGATCATATTATGTACATTTCCATTCAATTTCTTTTTTTGCAACCTGAAATTCAACGTGGAGATCTTGCTTGTCAATGAATAGAATTAACTCATTTTTTTCTTTTAACTGCTGCAAAATATTCCAGGCTGGTAATATGCCACAACTTATTCAAGCATTCCCCTGTCAGTGGAATGCAGGTTGTTTTCAGGTTTTATTGGGTTTGTTTTGTTTTTGACTTTACGAACAATATTGTAATTCACATTCTTGTGTATCTGTCCTTTAATTGTGCCTGTATTTCTGTTGGATGCATTGACGGGTGCACAAAAGAGTGAGTGTAAATGGCAATTTTAAATTTAAAATTCACATTCTCGGGCTTCCCTGGTGGTCCAGTGGTTAAGGACCATTGGAATGGTCCACCTGCTGTTGCAGGAGACACAGGTTCGATCCCCGGTCCGGGAAGATCCCACATGCTGAGGAGCACCTGAGCCTGTATACCACAACTACTGAGCCCAGGTGCCTACAACGCCACAAGAGAAGCCAAAGGAGGAGCAGCCCCAGACAACCGCAGCTGGAGAAAGCTCGCAAAGCCGTGAAGACCCAGCACAGCCAAAAATGAACACATTGAATAGATGAAGGGATACAAGGACCGTATCCTGGGGAATGCCAACAGCAGAGGTTGGAAAAGGGAAGAAGATTCAGCAAAAAATACAGAGAAGGAGAAGGCAGAGCTGTAGGAGGACCAGGAGTATGGTGCTCCAATAACCAAATGAAAAAAGGGCTCCTGGGAGGACAAAGTGTTTGACTGAGTCAGAAGCTATTTATTTGGCAAGTAAAGGGGACTGAGATCTAATGTTAGGTTTGGCAACATGAAGATCAAAACTGACCTTGTTTCAGTGGCGGAATGGGGACAAAAGCCTGATTAGTACATTTAAGAGAAAATGGGAGAAAATGTGGAGGCGGTAAGATTAGATAATTATTTTGAGATATTTTGCATGAAAGGAACCAAAGGGGTGGGGTGGAGGCTTCGAGGAATCTGGAAATAACAATTTCATACTTTCTTTTCCAATATTTATACTGGGTACTTCATTTTCTTGTCTAATTTGATAAAACCTCTGGAAACATTGTTGAGTAATAACATGTAAGCAGATATCTCAATCTTTTCCCAATTTTGATGAAAATGGTTTTATAGTTCAACTATTTAGAATGATGTTTGCTATTGATGTTTGGTAAATGAATTGTTGAGCTTTTAAAAAATCATACTTAAGTAGTTTTCTAAAAAAAAAAGATTAATTTGTCTTTTGGCTGTGGTGAGTCTTTGTTGCTGCCCGGGCTTTCTCTAGTTGCAGCAAAGAAGGACACTTGCTTGCTGTGCACAGGCTTCTTATTGCGGTGGCTTCTTTTGTTGCTAGAGTACTGACCCCAGGCGTGCAGTGAGTGGGCTTAGCGGTTGTGGCACACAGGCTTACAGGCTTAGCTGCTCCGCGGCAGGTGGTGTCTTTCTGGACTAAGGATGGAACTGTTGTCTCTTGCATTGAAAGGTGGGTTCTTAAACACTGGACCACCAGGGAGCCCAAAGTAGTTTTAATTATCCATATTTAAAGGAATTAATGAGGTATAATATAGAAATAATACATTGCACAAATATTAAATGTGTATCTCCTTAAATTTTAGAAATGAACATACCCATGTAACCATCTCTTAGATCAAACTTAGAAAACATTTCCCGCACCCTAGAAGCTTCTCTCTTGCCCCTCCTGGCAATATCCCTCCTGTTTCTATCATGGGAGAGCAATTCTGT
This sequence comes from Ovis aries, assembly GCF_016772045.2. Taxonomy (NCBI): domain Eukaryota; kingdom Metazoa; phylum Chordata; class Mammalia; order Artiodactyla; family Bovidae; genus Ovis; species Ovis aries. The sequence goes on from NC_056055.1 coordinate 236,221,656, forward strand.
CTATTTTTTTTAAATCTTTTATTTATTTATTTATTCTTCTGTCTGGCTGTGCTGCAGCAGTCAGGATCTTTGATCTCCGTTGCAGCATACAAACTCTTAACTACGTCATGTAGGATCTAGTTCCCTAACCAGGAACTGAACCTTGGTCGTCTGCATTGGGAGTGTGGAGTCTTCGCCACAGAACCGCCAGGGAAGTCCCATTGCCTATTTTTAAATTTCATATAAATGTAACCAAGAGTATGTACTATGACATCTGGCTTCTTTCCCTCAATATTGTATCCATGAAGTTCACCTATGTTATTGTGTACAGTGAGAGCTGATGCTTTTTCATTGAGCTTCCCTCATAGCTCAGTTAATAAAGAATCTGCCTGCAATGCAGGAGACCCTGGTTCGATTGGGAAGATCCCCTAGAGAAGGGAAAGGCTACCCACTCCAGTATTCTGGCCTGGAGAATTCCATGGACCCTGTAGTCCATAGGGTCACAAATAGTCAGACACAACTGAGCAACTTTCACTTCCTTTTTCATTGCTTTATGTTGTGATTTCCCAGGCAAGAATACTGAGGTGGGTTACCATTTCCTTCTCCAGGGGAACTTCCCGACCCAGGGATTGAAGAAGAGTCTCCTGCATCTCCTGCATTGGCAGGTGGGTTCTTTACCACTGAGCCACCAGGGAGGCCCCAAATATTCATTTTTCAGATCTCCCATTGATGAATATTTGGCTATTATAAGTAAAACTGAAAATGAAGTGAAAGTCGCTCAGTCATATCTGACTCTTTGCAACCCTGGAAGTAGGTAGCCTTTCCCTTCTCCAGGGAATCTTCCCAACCCATCGCAGGCAGATTCTTTACCCTCTGAGCCACATGAGAAGCCCTTGCGGCTTCACAAGGGAAGTAAAACTGCTACTGTCACTTCATTTCCTCATATTTTACTCAAGAGTTTTTATTAAGGGTGAGTCCTAATGCCTTTTCAGCATCAATTCATATAATCGTATGGGTTTTCTTCTTTAATTTATATCAGTATAGTTCCCCATAGTTAATGCATTCATATACTCGGAATTAAGTCTATTTGGCTATAGTGCATTATTTTCTTAGCATGTTGCTGAATTTGAATTTCCAAAGTTTTATTAAGAAATTTTACATCTATATAATGTGATTTGGTATGCAGTTTTGCATGCTTTTTATCAAGTTGACGTAGTAAAGTTATTCTATTTTCATGTAAATAAATTGTAAAGCATTCAATTTTGTGATCTAAGATAACCTTAGATACACTTGATTTTTAATGATTAGAGAGAACTCAGCTGTGAAATAATCTGACATCTTTTTATGTGATTTTAAATTTATTTTGATATAATCTTATACTTGACAAAAATAAAAAAATAAGGAATTTCATATTCAATAATTGTTTACAGTTTACCCTACATAATACTCTCATCCTTTCTCTCTGTCTTTCTTATATTCCCACATGTAAAACAATGACATTCTCTTATATAACCACAGTACAATTATAAAAATCAGGAAATTTACTATTAGTGCATATCTATTACCTAATATATAATCCATATTCAAATTTTATCAATTGTTGCAATAATGCACTTGGTTGTTTTTGTTAAGTTGCTCAGTCGTGTCCAACTCTTTGCAACCCTGTGGACTACAGCACCCTAGGTTTCCCTGTCCTTCACTATCTCCTGGAGTTTGCTCAAACTCATGTCCACTGAGTCAATGATGCCATCCAACCATCTCATCCTCGGTTGCCCCTTTCTCCTCCTACCCTCAATCTTTTCCAGCATCAGTCTTTACCAGTGAGTTGGCTGTTCGCATCAGGTGGCCAAAGTAGTTGAGCTTCTGCTTCAACATCAGTCCTTCCGTTGAATATTCAGGACTGATTTCCTCTAGGATTGACTGGTTTGATTTCCTTGCTAGCCAATTCTCAAGAGTTCTCCAGCACCACACTTCGCAAGCATCAGTTCTTCAGTATTCAGCCTTCTTTATGGTCCAACTCTCATATCTATAGCTCAGTCGGTAAAGAATCTGCCTGCAATGCAGGAAACCTGGGTTTGATTCCTGGGTTGGGAAGGTCCCCTGGACAAAGAAAGGGCAACGCACTCCAGTAGTCTTGCCTGGAGAATCCCATGGACAGAGGAGCCTGGCAGGCTACAGTCCATGGGGTCACAAGAGCTGGACACGACTTAGCGACTAAATCACCACCTCATATCCATACATTACAACTGGAAACACCATACTTTGACTATACGGACCTTTGTCAGCAAAGTGATGTCTCTGCTTTTTAATATGCTGTCTAGGTTTGTCATAACCTTTCTTCCAAGGAGCAAGAGTTTTTTAATTTCATGGCTGCAGTCACTGTCCACAGTGATTTTGGAGCTCAAGAAAATAAAGTCTGTCACTGTTTCCATTTTTGCCCTAAGAGCTATCTTTTTCCTCAGGGCCAAGATCTAATCCAAGAGCATGGGTTGCTTTTAATTGCCCCATCTTTAATCTCTTTTAATCTGAAATATTATGTTTTCAGATTAAAACTTCCTTTATTATGTTGACCTTGGCATTTTGGAAAAGTCCATGCCAGTTATCTTGTAGAATATCCTTCAGATGGTTTTGTCTGATGTTTCCTCATGACTGGCTTCAAGTTATGCCTTTTTAGCAGGAATACCACAAAAGTGAACTGTGCCCTGTTTTAATATTTATTTATTATCTTATTATTTATTTGGCTGCATCGAGCCTTAGTTGCAGTAAGCAGGATCTTCATTGCGTCCTGCAGATCTTTTCTTGTGACCCGTGGACTCTCTAGGTTCAGCTCATGGGCTCCAGAGTGCCCAGGCTCAGTAGTTGTGGCACACAGACTTAGCTGCTCTGCAGCGTGTGAGATCTTTGTTCCCCGACAAGGGATAGAACCTAAGTCCCCTGTGTTACAAGGCAGATTCTTAACCACTGGACCACCAGGGAAGTCCCAGCTGTGTCTTTCTCAGGGCATAGCACCCTGATAAACTCAGCTGTCCCAGTCATGGTGATGTTAACTTTGAGGATTTGATAAGTTGGTGTCCTCCAAGTTTATCCACTGCAAAGTTATTATTTTTTCTCTTCAAAATTAGTAAATATTTACAGAACATTACTTTGAGATCACTTAAATAACCTGTTCCTCATCAAACATCTGACCTCATACCTTTAAAAAATAATAGTAGAGCTTTAGCTACTCTTTGATCTCTTTTAACGATTAGTGATTCAAGTTTTCTATTTATTATTGGGTCCGTTCTCAAATGTTCTCCTGTCTTCTCAGTTCCACATTCTGAGACATTTTATTTAAAATTCTTCGGCTGCCTTGTTTTTTGAAGCTTAACCATATTATTAATTCCAAGAAGTCTTATTCTGTTTATTTTTAAAAAGCATGCTGTTTCATAAGGTAGTTCTATTTGCAATTTTTAAGGAATCTCCACACTGTTCTCCATAGTGGCTGTACTAGTTTGCATTCCCACCAACAGTGTAGGAGGGTTCCCTTTTCTCCACACCCTCTCCAGCATTTATTGCTTGCAGATTTTTGGATCGCAGCCATTCTGACTGGTGTGAAGTGGTACCTCATTGTGGTTTTGATTTGCATTTCTCTAATAATGAGTGATGTTGAGCATCTTTTTATGTGTTTGTTAGCCATCCGTATGTCTTCTTTGGAGAAATGTCTATTTAGTTCTTTGGCCCATTTTTTGATTGGGTCGTTTATTTTCTGGAGTTGAGCTGCAGAAGTTGCTTGTATATTTTTGAGATTAGTTGTTTGTCAGTTGCTTCATTTGCTATTATTTTCTCCCATTCAGAAGGCTGTCTTTTCACCTTGCTTATATTTTCCTTTGTTGTGCAGAAGCTTTTAATTTTAATTAGATCCCATTTGTTTATTTTTGCTTTTATTTCCAGCATTCTGGGAGGTGGATCATAGAGGATCCTGCTGTGATTTATGTCTGAGAGTGTTTTGCCTATGTTCTCCTCTAGGAGTTTTATAGTTTCTGATCTTACATTTAGATCTTTAATCCATTTTGAGTTTATTTTTGTGTGTGGTGTTAGAAAGTGATCTAGTTTCATTCTTTTACAAGTGGTTGACCAGTTTTCCCAGCACCACTTGTTAAAGAGATTGTCTTTACTCCATTGTATATTCTTGCCTCCTTTGTCAAAGATAAGGTGTCCATATGTGTGTGGATGACCCAGCAATCCCACTTCTGGGCATACACACCGAGGAAACCAGAATTAAAAGAGACACATGTACCCCAATGTTCATCGCAGCACTGTTTATAATAGCCAGGACATGGAAACAACGTAGATGTCCATCAGCAGATGAATGGATAAGAAAGCTGTGGTACATATACACAATGGAGTATTACTCAGCCGTTAAAAGAATTCATTTGAATCAGTTCTGATGAGATGGATGAAACTGGAGCCGATTATACAGAGTGAAGTAAGCCAGAAAGAAAAACACCAATACAGTATACTAACACATATATATGGAATTTAGGAAGATGGCAATGACGACCCTGTATGCAAGACAGGGAAAGAGACACAGATGTGTATAACGGACTTTTGGACTCAGAGGGAGAGGGAGAGGGTGGGATGATTTGGGAGAATGACATTCTAACATGTATACTATCATGTGAATTGAATCGCCAGTCTATGTCTGACGCAGGATGCAGCATGCTTGGGGCTGGTGCATGGGGATGACCCAGAAAGATGTTATGGGGAGGGAGGTGGGAGGGGGTTCATGTTTGGGAATGCATGTAAGAATTAAAGATTTTAAAATTTAAAAATAAAAAACTAAAAAAAAATAAAATAAAATAAATAAAAATAAAAATAAAAAGCATGCTGTTGCTGTTTAATGGCTCACAATAACATCAAAGTTTTCCAAGGATACTAACTACGGTCCCTAAATTATCTTTGCTACCTCTGTGATCTTTTTTTCCCTGTGTGTTTTTATCTTGGCCTTCCTCTTTCGCGTTTGCATTCAGCAGGCTTTCGTCAAATGCCTGGCAGTTCTGACTCATTTGCACTTCTAAGAAAAAGGCAATGGAAAGGAAAGGACTTGCTTGAACTTGCCTGAGGCTTTCTGACTGAAGCCTCCTTTCTGGAGGAGTGGGAGGGGCCATCATGGCGATTGAGGACCCCTGGAGGAGAGATTTATTGGGGCAGTAGCTACTTCTCCAGCTGTCTTTATGGTCTCCAGAGACAATTCAGTTGCTTTAGAGAGGAGCCCTCCATTATAGCCTTTCATTCTGGGAGGTGGAAGAGTCTTTGGGTGGGACATTCAACTAGTACCTACATTTAGAGCCCATTTCTGGAAGCTAACCTTTTGTCCCAATTCTCATTTCCCAGTCAGGAACCCTTCTAGAATTCTGCCAGGAATATTGATGCTCTCTTGTCCTGCAACCCTCTCTCCGCATTTTCTGATTTGCTGCTTTCTGGGATATACTTCCTCCATCAACTCTTTGCCATCCATAGGCCATCATCCTGAAATTCGTTGAAACTTCCAGTTCACTATTGAATGAATCTCCTTTATTATTTTTTAAGATGCTGATATATAATTTCTAAATATTTTTCTATTATTTTAATTGGGTTTCCAGACAGAACATAATGCAAGGGTTATGCTGCCATCTTGAACCATAGCCTCTCTGGGCACCTTTTCATAGAATTCCCTTTACTGCTTCAGCGAACTGAAATTTGCCTCCATTACCAGTAACCAAAACATTTCTAAAATAGGACATAGTCAATTTATATCTCTCTGCTCTAGGCTTAGGCCCCCCACCATTCCTTAAGCTTTTTTGCAAATAGACTATAATGCAACTGATGAGCTTGGTGCTTGAGATCACCCCCAGTTACCTGGCATCGGGTAACTGGTTGCTTTGGTTAACTGGTTGGTTGGTTTAAAAGCAACCAAAAGTTTTGGTTGCTTTAAAAATTCTCAGTCACGCGGTTAATTTATTCCCTGATCCTCAGATTCAAATGCCTGGAGGATTTAGGCGGATATCATCAATGGATGAAGTGGGCCAGGTGGGGACTGGGGAAATTTGAGAGTTTGTGCCTCTTAGCTGGACAGTTGCCATCAGACAGCTCTTCAGATCTTTGCCGTCTGGATATGTAACCAAAGTTGCCAGGTCTTCTGATATTCAAGAGAAACTGGAACTCTAAAATGTATGTAAAAAATCCAGAATTTTAAATGTTAACAACTGGACTTCCCTGGTGGTCCATTGGTTAAGAACCTGCCTGTCAATTCAGGGAGCACAGGCTCAGTCTTTGGTCTGGGAATATTCCGCATGCCAAGGAGTAGCTAAACCCAGTTGCCAAAACTACTGAGCCCTGACACCACACCACAGAGGCCCACACGCCCTGTAGCTTGTGCCCCACAATCACAATGAGAAGCCTGCCCACTGCAACTAGAGAGTAGCTCTTGAGTAGCGATGAAGACCCACTGTGGCCAAAAATAAATAAAATTTTAAAAAACGTTAGCAACTAAATGTTGAATGTTTAAAATACCATTCTGGCAAAAGAAAGCATGCTCTAAGGCCACGTTTGTTACTTCTGGTTTGCTCCCTAAAGTATCTAATCACATCTGATTTATGTGTCGCTTTTATTATTCCTGCTACAGATGACAATTTTACTGTGTATTTCCTATTAGGCATTGTGCTAAGCAGTTTATGAGCATAATTGCATTTCATTGCCACAGCAACGCTAGGAAGTAGGTATTAACTTTTCCATTTTATAGGTGAAAGTGTACAGCAAGACTTTTTGAAATATAGCTCTTAAATCTTAAATCTTTTAATGGCTTCCTGTTACCCTCAAACTCAAGTTTCCTTAGCTTATTTATTTTTTCTTTTAAGTTTCCTTATCTTAGTTTATAAGGGACTTTAACACTGAGCTCCCTATGTCTCTCTCATCTTGCCTTGCACATTGGGCTCAAGCAACTCTGAAATTTTCTATTTTCCTTCAAACTTATTAATCTTGCTACTGAGTTTAGTTCTTGCTACTGGGTTTTCTCTACCTGATTAGTCTTCTACTTTCCCTGGTGGTTCAGCTGGTAAAGAATCTGCCTGCAGTGTGGAAGACCTGGGTTTGATCTCTGGTTGGGAAGATCCCCTGGAGAAGGGAGTGGTTACCCACGCCAGTATTCTGGCCTGGAGAATTCCATGGACTGTATAGTCCATGGGGTCGCAAAGAGTCAGATACGACTAAGCGACTTTCATTTTCCTCTTCCTGTAACCACCTGTCACTCACTCTTCAGGCTTCAGCCTCCAGATCACTTCCCCCATCCCCATAATTTCATCCTTGTCCTGAATTAGGTTAGGCACTTATATGATGAGTTTCCATAGCATTTATGTCATTTCATTGTCATTACCGGTGTAACAAATAGGATAATTCATTATTTCTTCCATCTTTACCCCCAACTGAGTAATAAAGCCCTTAATAATATGACATATAGGTCAGAGTCTACAAATTCTCAGTCACTTTCAGATATTAAATATGTGTCCAGTTTGACACACTACAATAATTTTCAGCAGGGATCAGCAAACTCTAGCCTCTGGGCCAAACCCTTGTTTTTGTAAATAAAGTTGTTTTTTTTTAAATAGTCACATCATTCATTCTGTATCGTCTATGGCTGCTTTTATACTACATCATCAGATCTGAGTAACTGCCTTATCTCTACAGAAAAGATTAGCCAACACCACTAGGATAGTGATAATCATAAGAATAAACAATAATGACAAGTGTTGGCTAGGATGTGCAAAAATTAGGATTCTCATACATTGTTAATAAGAATGTGAAATGGTGCAACTGCTTTGGAAGAGAGCTTGGCAGTTTCTCAAACTGTTAGAGTTACCATATGACCCAGCAATGCCACTTCTAGGTATATACTCAAAAAAATTGATAATATATATCCATCCAAAAAGTTGTACACGAATGTTTATACATATACATACAAATGCTTATTCATGACTTCCCGAAAGTGGAAAAAACCCCAAACTCCATCAACTGATAAGTGGATAAATAAAATGTTGTGTATCCACACAATGAAATTTTATTCTGCAATAAAAAGGAACTGAGAGAGTTACTTCTTAGATAGGTTGATTAGAAGTCTGGGGTCCCTGAGGAGGAGAAAGAGGTTTGGGGCTCTTGAGAAGGAGAAAAGGGCAAACTTCTTTTCTCCATTCCTTCCTCTTAATCACATAAAACGTTTTTTTCTTTAAGACCAGAGCTGATGATTGCACAACAAAACAACTCTGTACTAAGGATTATATAACAACTATGTATCCTGCTTTGGGGCTTCCCAGGTGGCTCAGATGGTAAGGCATCTGCCCGAAATGTGGGAGATCCAGGTTCGATCCCTGGGTAGGGCAGATCCCCTGGAGAAGGAAATGGCAACCCACTCCAGTACTCTTGCCTGAAAAATTCCATGGACAGAGGGGCCTGGTGGGCTACAGTCCATGGGGCTGGAAAAAGCTGGACATGACTGAACACCTTCACTTTCACTTATGTATCTTACTTGACATGTTTCTCCTTCTTAAGAATCTTCTGACTGATCCTGTTATCTTAAAATGTATACTGTAGGAGTGGGTCTGGTAAGACCCTTACAACCTTGAAACATTCTTTTGATTTGCTGTAATAACCAATTGAAAAAGTATATAGCTCGCTTGCTAAGACTCCTTGCTAAGGAGGACCCTCTGTCCCTCTTCTGATGTCTATGTCAGAAGCTTTCTCTGCCCCTTTCTATACTTTAATAAAACTCTGCTACCTAAAAGCTCTTGAGTGATCAAGCCTGGTCCCTGGTCCTGAAGCTAAATCTTTGGAGCTCGTGAATCTGACATCATTCACGTGGTAAGCTATCAGAACAAAGTACTGATAGAGAAAATAGCATAAATGCACCTTGAAAGCATAACGCTAATAATGTGTGGTCTTTCTCTTGACTCATCAAGGTGTTTTCCATTTGCTATTTAGCATCATTTAAGTAAAAAATTAAAATGATAAGTTGTTTGCATGAATTTTCATTCTTTTTATTTTATATGCTTATATATCTTATATTTTTACATTTTCTGTTAAATTCTGCTTTTAAATGCAAATATAAGAGCAATTTAACTCATGCAATCTCATCAGACTTTTACAATTTGCATTTTATAGTTTGTAGATACATTTTACCAGAATAATGGAAACACTATATTGAACTAACTAATTTGCTTTTATTCCTCTTCTGGATGTGTATGTATTCTATCAACACTGTCTACCTTTGGTTTACTGATGAATAATGGAGGAAATGAAATAGAAAAATAATATATATTATATATAATAATAGTATTAATCTGAATAAGAAGTAGTAACACTAAAAGTTAATCATATGAATTACTGATGAATAAGGAATGAAAATAAACTATGAATTGCCTGTCTTTTCCCTCTCCTCTTGTCATTTTCAGGGGGACACGACTGAAGCGACTTAGCAGCAGCAGCAGCAGCTAATGAAGGGAAGTGAAGTGAAGTCTCTCAGTCGTGTCCGACTCTTTGCGACCCCATAGACTGCAGCCTGCCAGGCTCCTCTGTCCATGGGATTTTCCAGGCAATAGTACTGGAGTGGATTGCCATTTCCTTCTCCAGATCTTCCCAACCCAGGGCTCGAACCCGGATCTCCCGCATTGTAGACAGAGGCTTTACCGTCTGAGCCACCAGGGAAGTCAAGCAACGTGGGTAAGAAAGGATATGGTAGGGTGCCCTGATCATCTGTGTTTCTTAGAAAGCCATCACCTCATTTCTTTAGTCCCAGCAAGTTCTGGTTGGAACAGGACCCTTGGCTTGTCAGGAGTAGGAGAGTTCCAGCTTACTCAGCCATAGACGTAACCCGATTACCTTGCACTGGCTGAGTCCCACTGAATTCCCATATATCACAGGTCCATTGGTCACCTGTGGTACACAATTGTGAACACAATTTGTAAATGGGGGCGGTGAGGAATGCCAGACACAGGTGCTTATCTACTCCTCTCCTGTGCGTGCTCCGTCTTCCCCTCAGGTGTCTCATACAAAACACGCATTCAAAGATGGAATGATTAAGAATGTCAGGATGATGAGAGCAGAGCATTAACCAAGCCTGGGCCCTTGGAAGGACAAGGCCCTCTGAGACTGCAGAGTTCATACACCGGAAGTTGGCCCTATCTGGAGGTTCCCCAATTACTGTGGTTCTGTTTAGAATTTGAGGCACTTAGCACCTTTGCCCCAGTTTGGGGGCAAGTCTCCAAATCTAGTCTACTCCAATCTAGAAAATTTTCCACATGATTTCCTGTTACACTTGCATGGCAGAGCCTGTATTCTTTCCTTCTTCTGTGATGATTGAATTCTGAGCATTCAACCGGGCACAAAAACCACAGAATAAAGACTGCATTTCCAAAATTATTTGCATCTATCTAGTATGGCCATATAACAGAGCTCTGGCCAATGGGATGGAGGTGGAAGTACTCTATTCTTAAGAGCCCTAAGTATAACTCTTATTAAGGAACTCTTTGTGATGCTCAGGCTCCTTTCATTTATTTTTAATTCCTTCCTGGAGTATAGATCTGGCTTTTTTTTTTAATATTTATTTTTATTTCTTTACTTGGCTGCACTGGATCTTAGTTGTGGCTTGTGAATTCTTAGCTCATAAGAACTAAGTTCTTGTGTGGTATCTAGTTCCCTCACCGGGGATTAAATCCCGGGCCCCCTGTGTACTGGACCACGAGGGAAGTCCCTAGATCTGGCTTCCTTGCACCTTAAGATTATAGACCCAGCATGGTGGAGCCACAAAAATAGGAAAAAACCCATGTCTTGACAATAGAATGACATATGAATCCTGAACCACCACCTAGACACAGTTTGGGCTTAGTTGCCTTTACAGCTAAACCTAATCCTAATAAGCATTGGTTGTTTTTAGGTGACAAACAAGGATCTACTATATAGCACAAGGAGGTATACTTAATATGTTGTAATAACCTATAAGGGAAAAGAATATGTATCATTGAAGCATGGTGCTGGACACCTGAAACTAATATGGCATTGTGAATCAACTATACTTCAGTGAAAAAATTTAACCTCAAAGGGGGAAAAAGCATACATACACCATCTGTTTTATACTCTCTTTCCCAGTTGGTTTTAAGCTCCGTTGATGCAAGAACCCATCAGCTGGATTCCCTGTTTGCTGTAGTAATATGAGCATCTGCACACAGTGTTCAGCACAGAGCAGGTGTGTCACAGCCGGATAGATGAATAAATGAGTAAGCTGAGATCCAGGGTAGTTAATTAACCTGCCCAAGATCACACTGGATGCCTGGTAGGAGGCAATGTGACCCCAGGTCTACTCCATCGACTCAGGGGCAGCCTTACTTCCCATCTTTGCTGGAGCACTGACACTACTGGATGACTTACAATTCCCAAACTCATCTTGTTGTTTCTTGCCCTTGGCTTTCTGCCCAAGCTGCTCCTTCTGCCTAGAATGCCTTACCCACGACTCCTGCCTTGCCTTGCCAGCCTGGTGAACACCAACCTGCCTTTCAATACCCAGAGCATGTGTACCTCCCAGGGAGGATTAACATTTCCTTCTCCGCTCCCACTGTACTCTACGCTGGTTTCTATCAACCTGCTGATAATCTTTTTCTACACTATAAATTGCAACAAATTTGCACTCCTTTGCCCCCATTGTGATTTCTCCAAGGGCGGGAACAGGGTTTTATTTACTTCTGAGTTCCCAGAGCCTGGAACACAGAGGAGACCAAAATATTTGTTGAATTGGTAGGATCCTGATCTCAATTTATAAAATAGGAAATTGATCTTAAGATAGGATTAAGTGTTGCCACACAGCTAATTCTACAGGTCTACAGAACACAGGACTCCTGACTTCAGTTTGTGTAGTAGTTTACTAGGGCTGCTATCACAAAGCACCACAGACCAGTTGATTCACTTATTTTATTTATTTATCATCATTATTATTCTTTTTTGGCCACACCAAATGGCATGTGGGATCTTAGTTCTCCAAACAGGGATTAAACCTGCACCCCCTTGCCCTGGAAGCATGGAGTCTTAACCCCTGAACCACCAAGGAAGTCCCAGACCAATTGATTTAAACAGCAGATCTTTATTTTCTCACAGTCTTGGAGGCTAGAAGTCTAAGATCAAAATGTCCACAGGATCGCTTCCTTCTTGGGACTCTGAGGAAGAATCTGTCTCACGCCTCTCCCCCAGCTTCTGGGCCTCCCTGTGGCTCAGCTGGTAAAGAATCCACCTGCAATGCGGGAGACCTGGGTTCAATCCCTGGGTTGAGAAGATCCCCTGGAGAAGGGAAAGGCTACCCACATGGCCTAGAGATGTCCATGGGCTGTGAGTCGCAAAGAGGCGGACACGACTAAGACTTTCAGTTTACTTCCCCCAGCTTCTAGTGGCTTGCAGGCAGTCTTTGATGGTATTTGGCATGTAGAATCATCATCCAATTTCCTCTTTCATCTTCATATAGTGTTTTTCAGTGCGCATGTCTGCTTCCAAATTTCCTCCTCTCGTCGCATTGGATTGGAGCCCATACAAATGACCTCATCTAACTTGATCTCTGTAAAGGCCCGATGTCTAAATAAGGCCACATTTTGAGATACGCTGGGTTGACTTCAACATATGAATTTTAGGCAGACATAGTTTCTCAACTGCAAACTGAAGGATTCAGTGTGAATGATTGTTAAGGTCACTTCTGCCTCCAAGCCCAGGCGGAGGAAGCGGTTGGCTAAAGGCCACATAGATAACAGCTGAAGCTGGGATTCAAATCCAGGTCAGCCTGACTCCAAACCCTGAACTTTCAAACCAGTACAAATTTGCGATGCCCAGTTCACCAGGAAACAGCCTTCAACTTCATGGGCACACAAACCTCTTTTCGGGGTCAGCATGCATCCAGATCTTGTGTTTCTCTAGCTGTTCTCAGCATTCACCCTCCGTTACCCTCCAGCACAGTTTTGTGTCCAATTCTCAGCTGCAGTCTGAGGCCATGGACAGGAGCCCACCAGCGCCTACCTGTTCCACTTGCAGCCCCAGCAGGGAAAGAGAAGCCCAGAGTTTCTCACAAATACTTATTTTATGAATGTATGGTGGGCAGATGGTGCTGGGTTGCTAGACAGTTTGAGGGGAAATCTACAAGTGAAGGGAATTTGTGCCTCACCTCCTGTTCTGAGGCCAGGAAATCTCCATATCTTTTCCAACATGATTCCCAATGACTAAGGAGGTACCCATATGGGTAGTTCCCAAGGTACTTTCACAGTGTCCCACACATCCCAGAGCAATGATGCAAGAATCATCGAAGTGGCCAGGGTCACTTCCATCTCTAAACTTCAATTTCACCATCTGTGAAAAGGGATACCAAAGTATTTATCTCTTCCCATTGTATTAAATACTTATCATTCACTGAATTGCTAGGGGTCAGGAATTAAGACTGAACCAAGCATTGGCAAACTTTTTCTGTTAAGTTTCAGATACTAAACACTTTAAGATTTTCAGGTAAAGAGCCAAAATTAACACTATCACATAGGGATGTATATAACAAGACAGAAAACAAATTTCCACTAATTTTTTATGAAATTAAAAATTTCGGAAAAACCTCTGTAAGGACGTGTATGGAAAAAGAATCTAAAAGAGCGTGGATACAGGTATATGTATAAGTGATTCACTTTGTTATACAGCAGAAACTAATATAACCTTGTAAATCACCTATATTCCAATAAAATTTTTTAAATGTAAAAACTTCTTTAAGCTAGTGAGTTTTGTAAAAAGAAGTAACCTGTGAGTTGTAGTTGGTTGACCTCTTCTCAACACACTTCACACACTGGCTCAATTAATCTTCACACCAACAGGATGAGTTGTTTAAAGATGAGTTATGTGCTATATTTATCCTTTTTTTTTGCATATGAGGGCACCAAGAGAGCTCTAGAGGGGTAAAGTAATTTGCCTGATTCACACAATTATTAAGTAGTGGAGCTGGAATGTGAATCAAGGCAATCCATATCCAGAGTTTGCAAGCTTAACCACATTGTTGTAAAGCAAACCAAACATACACATAGGACTTGACATTGATATATTTATTCATATGTAATTGATCCCCCTTTTCCTCTCAGAGATGCCAGACTGGCAAAAAGATATTTCCAATACAGAATGATAAGTACAAAGAGAGAAGGAAGCACAAGGGGCTTTAAGGGTAGGAGGTCCTCCGAAACTCCCAGTTTCATGCCCCTTGTAGAGTGCATGCTCAGTTGCTCAGTCATGTCTTTGGAACCCCATGGACTCTATCACATCTATCCTCTGTCCATGGAATTTTCCAGGCAAGAATACTGGAGTGGGTTGCCATTTCCTCTTCAAGGAGATCTTCCTGAACCAGGGATCAAACCCGTGTCTCTTGTGTCTCCTGCACTGGCAGGTGGGTTCTTTACCTCTGCATCCCCTATGCCCATCACCTCCCAATAACCCTGTGACTCAGTGATGGTAAACTTAATTATCTCCAATTTGAAAACCCAAACTCAGAAACACAGAGAGATAAAGTAACTTGCCTAAGGTCACACAGCAAGTGTGTGGCAGAGCCAGGATTAGGACTTCAGTCTCCTGAACCTTGTCTAGGATGCTTTCCATTCTCACACCGTGGTCTATGGCTATTAACTCTTCTCCTGGTGAACAGGTAGCCAGGACCTGGTTCTTCCAGAGAATACCATGTGTGATCGTGGGTTATGTACATACCAAATACCAGAACATTAGAATTCCTAGGAGATCAAAAGTGGCAAGTCCAGGGACTTCCCTAGAGGTCCAATGGCTAATGCTACATGCTCCCAAATGCAGGGGTTCTGGATTCGATACATAGTCAGAGAACTAGATCCCCCAGGAAGCAACTAAGAGTTTACATGCCACAACTAAGACCCAGAGCAGTCATATACATAAATTAATTAATTTAAAAAATTGTTTAAAGTGGCAAGTCCATGAGAAACTATCAGGAGCCCCTGCTACTTCTAGTAGTCCTGTGGTTCCCAGGAATTGCTGGCTGCATGGCATCCATTATTCGATTTAATTCCATAAAAGTCTCCAGGATCTTTCATTTGCTAATCGGTGGGTACAAGAATAGGTCTCAGTGAGAGGAGCAAATGCTCTGGGGCCAGACTGCTGCTTTTGTCAATCCTGACTCAACCTACCAATTTACCAGCTCTGTGATCCTGGTTAACTTCACCTCCCTGGGCTTCCCTTTTTTCATCTGGAAAATGGGGACCATAAAACCTATTTTGCACAGCTGTTCCAAGAATTCAAAATAATACTTGATTAGTTATCACTAGGGGATAGGATTATGTCTTGTAGGACATGCGTATTATGTAAACTTCTATAATTGCAAGTATTTTATAATAATCCTGTGTTGTTTTGTAAGTACAAAAGTATGTAGGAATGAATAAGGCATATATATTTAAGCTAAGTGCATGTTGTAAGGACTCAACAGGCACTTGTTTGTGTACGTAATTATTCAGCAATTATTTAGGGAGCATGTTAGGGCTTGTGGGATTGGAGTTCTACCAAAGTTCCCAGTGGGAGTCACTGAACAGGAGTGGGAGGCATTGGCTGTAGTGGGGGCAGAGTGCTGTGTACAGGTGACAGGCCAGGCAGGGAGTGTGAACTAATTGCCAGTTAAGGGTGATGGAGACACTGGGAGAAGCCAGTACCCAGAACAAAGGGTAGGTTTTATGGATTAGTAGAGCTTGCTGGAGCGCAGACTGGAAAGGCACTTTCCCACAGTTTCACAGTGATTTGTTTGCAGGACTATACAGAAAAGAGTTTTTTGTTTAAGGATGGCTCAGTATTTGTCAACTTCTGTAGCAGAGAACTCAGGGCCATCAGATTTAAAGACCCACCAGGTCATTCATGATTGAGAAGCATAGTTCTCAGATAGCTGCTGGATTCTCAGATGGAGTTCAGTGCCCTTGAAGATTTAAATATTAAACCTAAAACTGTTAAAGCTCAGGGCAAAAAAAAAAAAAAAAGATAGGTGAGTAAGTTTGTAACATAGTGGAGGACAGAGGAGCCTGGTGTGCACAGTCCATGGGGTCAAAGTGTGAGATATGACTTAGTGACTGAACAGCAGTGAGTTTATAACATAAGGCTGAGAAAGGTGTTCCAAATGGTCAAAAACCCCCAGAAATCATGACATAAAAGAGTGACGAATTTGATTAGAAAAAAAATCGAAAGTTATGTACTGCAAAAGAATCCAAAAATAAGTTAAAATACAAATGGCAGATTGGGAGAAAATATTTATAACATATATAACTGATAAACATACTGTGAGCACAGAACATCTATAAATAGACAATTTATTAGGAGAATAAAGAATACACATAGGCAATTCACAAGAGAAAGGGCTGAAACATTAAGAGAGCTATGGAATCCATCCTATGCAAAGCTATAAAAATCCAACAAAAGAATACAATTTTTTCATCTATCAGAATGACAAAATTAAAAAAGTTTCTTGATAGCCTGTGTTGGTGATGAAGTGTTTGTATGAATTTGTGTATCCTTATATTTTACTAATGGATTTTGAAATTAGACAATCATTTTGGAGAGCTGGGTCTTAACATTTGAATTATTTTCTTTCTTGCCTTCCTCCCCCAACTCCCAAAAATGTAAGCTCTTTGAAGGCAAAGACCTAGTTCATCATACCCACTGTTGTGTTCCCAGCACCGGAAAGAGTGTATGGCATAATAAGCCTTTGATAAATATTTAACTCACTCAAGAAAAACATGAATTGGTTGGTGGTTTAGTTGCTAAGTCATGTCCGACTCTTTGTGAGCCCATGAATTGCAGACTGCCAGGCTCCTCTGTCCAAGGGATTCTCCAGGGAAGGATACTGGAGTGCGTTGCCATTTCCTTCTCTAGGGAATCTTCCCAATCAAAGGGTCAAACCCAGGTCTCCTGCATTGCAGGCAGATTCTTTACCAACTGAGCTGCGAGAGAAGGCCAAAAGCATGAATTATGCATTTATATTTCTCTAGGTGCAGAAATCCTATTCTGGAAATCTACTGAACAATACTTTCATAAGAAGACAAAGATATTTCTATAAAAATATTTATTGAAGATTATATGAAATAGTGATAAGGAAATTACATACAGAATAACTGTTCTCCAATAAGAAAGGACATGGAACAATGGACTGGTTCCAAATAGGGAAAGGAGTATGTCAAGGCTGTATATTGTCACCCAGCTTATTTAACTTATATGCAGAGTACATCATGAGAAACGCTGGGCTGGAAGAAGCACAAGCTGGAATCAAAGTTGCCGGGAGAAATATCAATAACCTCAGATATGCAGATGACACCACCCTTATGGCAGAAAGTGAAGAAGAACTAAATAGCCTCTTGATGAAATTGAGAGAGGAGAGTGAAAAAAAAAAGAAAAGAAAAGAAAGAGGAGAGTGAAAAAGCTGGCTTAAACTGGCTTTCTCAACATTCAGAAAATTAAGATCATGGCATCTGATCCCGTCAATTCATGGCAAATAGATGGGGAAACAATGGAAACAGTGTGAGACTTTATTTTGTTGAGCTCCGAAGTCACTGCAGATGGTGACTGCAGCCATGAAATAAAAAGACGCTTGCTTCTTGGAAGAAAAGCTATGACCAACCTAAACAGCATATTAAAAAGTAGAGACATTACTTTGCCAACAAAGGTCCGTCTAGTCAAGGCTATGGTTTTTCCAGAAGTCATGTATGGATGTGAGGGTTGGACCATAAAGAAAGCTGAGTGTCGAAGAATTGATGCTCTTGAACTGTAGTGTTGGAGAAGACTCTTGAGAGGCCCTTGGACTGCAAGGAGATCCTACCAGTCCAGCCTAAAGGAAATCAATCCTGAATAGTCACTGGAAAGACTGATGCTAAACTGAAACTCCAATACTTTGGCCATGTGATGCAAAGAGCTGACTCACTAGAAAAGACCATGAAGCTGGGAAAGATTGAGGGCAGGAGGAGAAGGGGATGACAGAGGATAAGAAGGTTGGATGGCATCACCAACTCAATGGACATGAGTTTGAGCAAGTTCTGGGAGATGGTGATGGACAGGGAAGCCTGGCATGCTGCAGTCCATGGGGCTGCAAAGAGTCAGACGTGACTGAGCGACTGAACTAAACTGAGTAAGAAAGGATCCATTATATATATATATATACACACTATGAAATATTATGTAGCTGGTAAAAAGAATGCAGTAGAGTTGAACGTATAGTTTATGATATTTCATTGAGGGAGAAAAATGAGTTGTACAACAACAGATATGAGCAGAGAGCATCTCCATGTTTGATTTTGGGGTTTTTTTCACCTGTTTATATATTTTAAATTAAAAGTTATACACAAATATATTTAAGGCATACAATGTGGTGATTGAGACACATAGTGAATGATGACTACATATACATAGTCAAGCTAATTGACATATCACCTCCTCTCACAGTTATCTTTTTTATATGTGTGATGGGGACACCTGGAGCTTACTTTCAGTGAATTGACAGGGCTCAATACAGGAGTATTAAGTTGTGGTCATCATTCTACATAATGTAATGGTGTACCCTTTGGCCAGCCTCTGCCCAATTCACTCATCCCTCCAGCCCATGGAAACCACCATTCTGCTTCTATGAGTTCCACTTTTTTTTTTAAGAGTCCATATATAAGTGAGATGATACAGTATTTATCTTTCCCTATCTGCCTTGTTTCACTAAGCATAATATCTTCCAGCTTTATCCAGACTGTAGCAAATGGCAGGATTTCTTTCATTCTCATTGCTGAGTAGTAGTCCTTTGTATATATACAACATCTTATTTATCCATTCGTCAATGAACTCTTGGGTTCCTTCCATATCTTGGCTGTTGTAAATAAGACTGCAGTGAACATGAGAGTATAGATATCTCTTCAAGATTCTGATTTCAAGGGTGGGATGATTTGGGAGAATGGCACTGAAACATGTATACTATCATGTAAGAAACGAATCGCCAGGCTGTGTTCGATGCAGGATGCAGGATGCTTGGGGGTGGTGCACGGGGATGATCCAGAGAGATGATATGGGGTGGGAGGTGGAAGTGGGATTCATGTTTGGGAATTCATGTACACTGTAGCAGATTCATGTCAATGTATGGCAAAACCAATACAGTATTGTAAAGTAAAATAAAGTAAAAATAAAAATAAAAAAAAAGATTCCGATTTCATTTCCTTCTAATATATATTCAGGAGTGGGATTGCTGGATCATAGGGTTTTGTTGTTCAGTTGCTCAGTCGTGTTCAGCTCTTTGCAGCCCCATGCGGTACAGCACGAGGCTTCCCTCTCCTTCACTATCTTGCTCAAACTTGTATCCATTGAGTCCATGGTGCCATCCAACCATCTCATCCTCTGTCGTCCCCTTCTCCTCCTGCCTTCAATCTTTCCCAGCATCAAGGTCTTTTCCAATTAGTCAGCTCTTCGCATCAGGTGGCCAAAGTAGTAGGGCTTCAGCTTCACCATCAGTCCTTCCAGTAAATATTCAGGGTTGATTTCCTTTAGGATTGACTGGTTTAATCTCCTTGCTGGTCAAGGGATTCTCAAGAGTCTTCTCTGGCACCATAGTTTGAAAGCACCAATTCTTTGGGGCTTAGCCTTCTTTATGGTCCACCTCCCACATGACTACTGGAAAAACCATAGCTTTGACTATACAGACCTTTGTTGGCGAAATGATGTCTCTGCTTTTTAATATGCTGTCTAGGTTTGTCATAGCTTTTCTTCCAAGGAGCAAATGTCTTTAATTTCATGGCTGCAGTCACTGTCTGCAGCGAGTGACTTTGGAGCCCAAGAAAATAAAATCTGTCACTGTTTCTGTTGTTGTTCCCCCATCTATTTGCCATGAAATGATGGGACCAGATGCCATGATCTTCGTTTTTTGAATGTTGAGTTTTAAGCCAGCTTTTTCACTCTCCTCTTTCACCTTCATCATGAAGCTCTTTAGTTTCTCTTCAATTTCTGCCATTAGGGTGGTGTCATCTGCATATCTGAGGTTATTGATATTTCTCCCGGCAATCTTGATTCCAGCTTGAGCTTCATCCAGCCTGGCATTTTGCATAATGTATTCTGCATAAAAGTTAAATAAGCAGGGTCACAATAAACAGCCTTGACATACTCCTTTCCCAATTTTGAACCAGTCCGTTGCTCCATGTCCGAGTTCTATTTTTAAATTTTTTGTGGAATCTCTGTAGCATTTCCCATAATGGCTGTGACTTCTTGGGTTTTGTTTGAAATGTTTGTAATGAGCAGATATGACAAGTATAACCTTTAGAACAACAAGGAAAAATTAATGAATGTAAGTGCTCTTTTACTTATTTATTTTTCATTTCGTGTGCTCAGTCATTAAGTCGTATCCTACTTTTTGCAACCCCAGGAGCTGTAGCCCTCCAGGCTCTTCTGTCCATGGGATTCTCCAGGCAAGAATACTGGTGTGGATTGCCATTTCCTTCTCCAGGGGATCTTCCCAACCTAGGGATTGAATCTGGGTCTTCTGCATTGGCAGGTGGATTCTTTACCACTGAGCCACCTGGGAAGCCCCTTTTTGTTGCTGTTCAGTTGCTCAATCATGTCTGATTCTTTGCGCCCCCATGGACTGCAGCACGCCAGGCTTCCCTGTCCTTCACCATCTCCTGGAGCATTCTTGTCCTCTGTCATCCCCTTCTCCTCCTGCCTTCAATCTTTCCCTTCATCATGTTCTTTTCTAATGAGCTGGCTCTTCTCATCAGGTGGCCAAAGTATTTAAAGTATTTGCTCTTTTAAAGCAAAAGCACTAAAGAGAGAAATTCAGTGGTCTGCCTAAATCATCAGAGTCTGGTTGTTTTTCCCCCTCTTCTACCTTCTTTCCTTCTCCTGTTTCTCTTTCTTCTCCTCCTCTTCCTTTTCCTTCTTTTAAATTCAGTATGATTTTTTTTTTTTTAAGTACCTAAGGACTTTAGCACATTTGTGTATATAGACAAGGCGAAGGCTGTGACTGCCTCCGAATGGCCTGGATAAGACAATCCATGATAATGGGCTGTATTTTTTTTTTAATTTTTTGACTTCATGGATTCTTAGTTACAGCATGAAGGATCTAGTTCCCTGACCAGTGATTGAACCCAGGCCCCCCAGCATTGGTAGCATGAAGTCTTAGCCACTGGACCACCAGGGAAGTGTTGGTGATACAGTGTTGACTGAGAGTTCATGAAGTCTCAGGGAACCATTTCACATTCCTGCCTCCTTAAAGAGATTCTCTGCGATAAAGATCCACAAAGAGCTGCAGTGGCGTTTAGTGATTCCAAACTGACTGGGTTCAAGCTCCAGCTATGCTCTCTTCTCACTGTATGGTCTTAGCAACTTTCTCCACTGTGGGGTCCTCCTTAAAATGAAAGATAATAGCTGGGACTTTTTTGGTGGTCCAGTGTCTAAGGCTCTGAGGTCCCAACACAGGAGGCCTGGGTTCAACCCTTGTTCAGGGAACTATATCTCATATGCTGCAACTAAGAGTTCCCATGCTACAACTAAGACTCCATACAGCCAAATAAATATATATTTTTTAATGGTGGTGCTAGTGGTAAAGAACCTGCTTGCCGTGCAGGAGAGGCAAAAGACATGGATTTGACCCCTGGTTCAGGAAGATGCCCTGGAGGAGGGTATGGCAATCCACTCCAGTGTTCTTGCCTAGAAAATCCCATGGACAGAGGAGCCCAGCAGGCTACAGTCCCTAGGGTAGCAGCGACTTAGCATAGCATACAATACAATAACAATATTAATAGCATCTGCCTCGCAGGGTTGTGGTGAGGATGACCTGAATTAATTTGTATCAAGCCTGTAGTGCAAGGCCTGGATGAAGAAACTGAGGTGCGCCAGCAGGGGTTCTAGCCTACCTCCGACGGCCTGGCTCCACAGTCTGAGTGTTCACCAGCCTGCTGGTCCTTCCAGTCAGCCCTACTGGGGGAGCCAAGCTTTCACTTGGACTCTGAGTAGAGTTGGGAGAAGTTCCTTTCTAGATCTCCCCAGTGTTTCTTCAGCTGTTGAGGACAGCTGTGGTTTTCTTAAGCAGGAAATAGCCTTAGGAAAACCAGAAGGAAAGCTCTTAGCACTCCAAAATCCCCAGAATTTTTATGCTGGTTGTGAAAGGAATTTGTGCAAGTCCCTGGGAGGGTCTTGAGGGGTCAGGTGTCTTGTGGGGACTCATTTCCTTCTTGGCCTGAGGGAACGTTTTCCTCTTAGACTCCAGTGGAGGGAGGCAGACCTGGCGGGAACTCCAAGGGTCAGGCCCAGACCTACCCATCCTCTGTTAGGGGAAGCACACTGACTGAAACCGCCCACCCTGGCCAGGCACCATAGTAACTATTTGCATGAGTTGTTTTATGACAGGAAGTCCTGGTAAGGAAAATGGAACTAATAAGCCACCACCAACCAGAAGCGCTGGGGAAAGGTCAAAAGGAGACACCACATGTTCCACCACCTCCCAGAATCCTTCTCGCTGGCATCCATCTTGGCTGAACAAGGTGTGCACCACCAGGAAGGACTCTGAGTCAGAATGACTGGCTGAAGACAACCCGGAAACTAATTCCATCACCAGACTGTGAGCCACGAGGAAGAGCAGTTCTCCTGGGTTCCCTTACTCTATTGCCCTCCACCCGAGGACCCTTTCCCAATAAAAATCTCTTGCTTTGTCAGCATATGTGTCTCCTTGGACAATTCATTTCTGAGTGTTAGACAAGAGCCCAGTTTCGCGCTCCTGGGAGGGGGTCCCCCTTCCTGCAACACTTCCACTCCCAGAGACCCTACAGTGCCAGCAGCCTAAGGGTGAAAGGAGTAAGAGAGAGCTCCATCCTAAAAGTTGCTTTGAAGATCACATGTTAAAAATATTTTGGTTTTTCAAAGTTTTAAAAGATGTTTACAGAAAAAGAGCAGATGTGACATTGTTCTTTTTTAAGAAGAGAGGTCACAGAGGGAATGTGATAAAAACCTAAGGCTTCCCCTGGGCTGCCCTGTGTTCCCCTTCCCCCATCTCGCCCCACTAGTGTGGCCAAGCTGAGGGGTATGGAAGGGCGCACAGAGCCTGCACTGGGGCAGCGATCCAGAGGGCACCTAATAGTGTCAGGATCTGCCCCTGTTCATACTCGAAGACTTTCCACCCCTGGCCCTCTCCAGGGCCTGGCTCCTCTCCCAGTCCCTTCCACCCACTTACAATTTCAATTCCTGGGGTTTGTGTGCAGAGTCTCTGCGTGCCCTGGGGAAAAGGGCCTGGCTTCACCCAACTGAAAATAAAGAATAGTAAACCACAAAATTCAAAAACACAACCACAAAAAGACACCTTGGAAAGCAATATTTATTCTGGCTTTGTTTTTCCTTGTAAAAGGTAATACTTGTAGACAGAGCGGAATGGCAAACACGAAAGGAAAATGCAGCGGGTCCCGGGCACCAGGTGCTAGCGAACCTTTCTGTTAACTGTTTCTTCTCTTCGAGTTACAGGACATCTGTAACGTTTATTTACACGCCCCCCCCCCCAACC
The DNA here is from genome assembly GCF_016772045.2 of Ovis aries. Lineage (NCBI taxonomy): Eukaryota > Metazoa > Chordata > Mammalia > Artiodactyla > Bovidae > Ovis > Ovis aries. The sequence continues at coordinate 236,245,198 of NC_056055.1, forward strand.
CCGGCTGGGACACAGTCACCCCGCCCCCCCCCCCACCTGTCACTGCGCACCTGGGTTCCTGAAGACTTGGACCGCTCACTCCCTGCCCCTCTCCCGCGCGGAGAACGGAGTCGAGGGCGCTGCGCTGGGGGAGGTTTACCAGGAAGCCGGGGCTGGAATGGCGCTCAGGGCAGGGAGTGGTATCAGGTGGTGCCTCTGCAGCTGTGGGGAAATGTTCTATGAGAGATAAGAGGACCAGAGACTCCATCTGGGCTCCCTGACTCCGCGGAAAGGGCCCCAGAGCGCAGAGGGTAGCTCCTTCTTTCCTTTCTCTCTCCCTTTAACATGTATCCATTCACTCTCTCATTTAACATTAACCAGCGCCCTCCCAGTCCGTTCCCCACTTCCCGCCCCCATCCCCCAAGCCGCCGAGGGGTGGGGAGGTTGGGGGGAGGGTAGCTGAGGTCCTGGACTTCCAAGAACTCTTAACCTGCAAGACGAGGGGAAAAATGAAGGACTCTGTGAGGGTGCCCCAGGAATGGAAGGGAAAGAGGTGGGGAAGGAAAAGGAAGGGAAAGCAGCAGAACCCCCATTAAAAAAAGAATGTTCTGTATTATAACAGCACTGTTATTTGGAAATGCAAAATAAAGCTCTGATTTATTTTATTTTTTAATTGAAGCATGATTGATTTACAATGCTGTTTTAGTGTCTGGTGTATAATGCATATATTTTTTTCCTTTGCCTTCAATCTTTCCCAAAATACATATGTCTACATATAGGTACATACACATATATATTCTTTTCCATATTCTTTTAAATTATGGTTTATTGCAGTATGTTGAATATGTTCCTTGTGCTATAGGGAGCACAGTAGTTCCCATTAGAATCTTGCTTTTTCTTTATTTTTATTAATATTTTTTGATTTTTCATTTTTGGCCACTTGGCACGTGGAATCTTAGTTCTCTGACCACGGGTTGAACTCATGCACCTTGCTTGAAAGTACCAAGTCTTAACCCCACCAGGGAAGTCTAGCGGTTAAGACTTGGTACTTTCAAGCAAGGTGTTCAACCTATGGTCAGAGAACTGAGATTCTATGTGCCAAGTGGCCAAAAATGAAAAACTCAAAAGTATTAATAAAAATAAAGAAAAAGCAAGATTCTCAGAGAAGGCAATGGCACCCCACTCCAGTACTCTTGCCTGGAAAATTCCATGGACGGAGGAGCCTGGTAGCCTGCAGTCCATGGGGTCACTAAGAGTCGGGCACGACTAAGCAGCTTCACTTTAGCTTTTCACTTTCATGCATTGGAGAAGGAAATGGCAACTACTCCAGTGTTCTTGCCTGGAGAATCCCAGAGACAGTGGGCCCCCATCTATGGGGTCGCACAGAATTGGACACGACTGAAGCGATTTAGCAGCAGCAGCGGTAGCAGCAGCAGACTATATCTGCTAATTCCAAACTCCTAATTTAACCTTCCCCATACTCTTGATTTTTTTTTTTACGTGACACTAATTCAACTCTTAAAAAAAAATTATTTATTTATTTTTAGCTGTACTGAGTCTTCTTTGCTGTGTGCAGGCTTTCTCTAGTTGTGGAGAGCAGGGCTGCTCTTCGATACAGTGGTTTCTCTTGATGTGGAACACAAGCTCTAAGCTTGTGGACTTCAGTAGTTGTGGCCACCCTGGGATTAGTTGCCCAAGGCATGTGGAATCTTCTCGGACCAGGGATCAAACCCATGTCCCCTGCATTGACAGGCAGATTTCTTATCCACTCTACCTCCAGGACGGGCTTCCCTTGTAGCTCAGTTGCTAAAGAATCTGCCTGCAGTGCAGAAGACCCGGGTTTGATCCCTGGGTTGGGAAGACCCCCTGGAGAAGGAAATGGCACCCCACTCCAGTATCCTTGCCTGGAAAATCTCATGGACAGAGGAGCCTGGTGGGCTGCAGTCCATGGGGTTGCAAAGAGTCGGGCACGACTGAGCAACTAACACTAACATACCTCCAGGGAAGTCTAGGATGTTTGGTTTTTAATGCACTAATGTCCCATCGAAGTCTTCTTTTATGTATAAAGTTGATTTCAATTATAATTTTTACAGAGTTGCAGTAGGCCACATTTATCATGTTTTTCAAGTTATATATGTTATCTGGATTAGAACATTTTGAAAAGGTCATGATAGTCTTTCAGTATCATAAGTCTTTCTTTTAAGGAAGTTATTAGTGGGTTGAGTATAGCAAAATAAATTGAAATAATTTGAAACTTAATTTTGGTTCTTGGCAATCACAATAAAATGAATCTTCCTCCTTTTTCTTAGCATTTTCTACTACATGGGTAATGGCAGCAATGTTGAAATTCTGTAATTTGGCATCAATAATTCATTTTTCATAAATCTTGCTTCCTGTTTTAGACAAAGAGCATCTTAATTTTTTTTTCAATGCTTTCAAGGCTATTATTTATATTAAAGTTTGGTTCCAGTTCAGTTCAGTCGCTCAGTCGTATCCGACTCTTTGCGACCCCATGAATCGCAGCCCGCCAGGCCTCCCTGTCCATCACCATCTCCTGGAGTTCACTCAGACTCACGTCCATCGAGTCTGTGATGCCATCCAGCCATCTCATCCTCGGTCGTCCCCTTCTCCTCCTGCCCCCAATCCCTCCCAGCATCAGAGTCTTTTCCTGTGAGTCGACTCTTCGCATGAGGTGGCCAAAGTACTGGAGTTTCAGCTTTAGCATCATTCCTTCCAAAGAAATCCCAGGGCTGATCTCCTTCAGAAAGGACTGGTTGGATCTCCTTGCAGTCCAAGGGGCTCTCAAGAGTCTTCTACAATGCCACAGTTCAAACGCATCAATTCTTTGGCGCTCAGCCTTCTTCACAGTCCAACTCTCACATCCATACATGGCCACAGGAAAAACCATAGCCTTGACTAGATGGACCTTAGTCGGCAAAGTAATGTCTCTGCTTTTGAATATACTGTCTAGGTTGGTCATAACTTTTCTTCCAAGGAGTAAGTGTCTTTTAATTTCATGGCTGCAGTCACCATCTGCAGTGATTTTGGAGCCCCCCAAAATAAAGTCTGACACTGTTTCTACTGTTTCCCCATCTATTTCCCATGAAGTGATGGGACCAGATGCCATGATATAGTTTATTTAAAATATTTTCCCTAAACACATATTGCTGCTGGTAAGTCGCTTCAGTAGTGTCCGACTCTGTGCGACCCCATAGATGGCAGCCCACCAGACTCCCCCATCCCTGGGATTCTCTAGGCAAGAACACTGGAGTGGGTTGCCATTTCCTTCTCCAGTGCATGAAAGTGAAAAGTGAAAAGGAAGTTGTTCAGTCGTGTCTGACTGTTAGCGACCCCATGGACTGCAGCCCACCAGGCTCCTCCATCCATGGGATTTTCTAGGCAAGAGTACTGGAGTGGGGTGCCACTGCCTTCTCTGAAACACCATATTAGTCCTGAGCAAATGCAGTTAAAAGTTGAAATTTACTAGAATATACATTGCATTCTAGAATCTATTATTATATCTGTAACATGGTTAAGTTCTGTGGTCAGGTACCTGATAGGCAGCAAGTATATTTGGTTTAATGCATTCTTAGTTTTGCGGGGTTTTGGGGTTCTTTACCACTAGGCCCACCTGGGAAGCCAAATAACACTTTATTATCAGTGTTATATACTAATAAACTTTAACAGTGTATAATATTTGTAGTAATGGAATTTCTAGGGCAGCTCATAAACAATTGATATAATTAGCAAGTCATTATATAATAATCTTTAATTTTATTTGTGTAATGCTTTGTGGATTTTTCATGGTAGATTCATGCTAGTTATTACATAACAATTTGTGTCATTCTATGAAAGTACTAGTAAGTTTAGTTGGAAACTCAACAATAATCTCACGATACAGAAACACAGTAGCAGATGGTAATAGCAAACGGTGTGAACCGTAAGATAAAACGTATCACCTTTGGCCAGGCCACTGATACCAATAGGATACTTTCCTTTCTTTCTTTTTTTCAAATGAATACTTTCTTTTTTTCAAACAATGGAGTCAAGAAAAAGCAGAGTTTGTTTATTTTGTGTTTTAAGTATTTATTTATTTGGCTGTGTCAGGTCTCAGTTGTGGCCTGTAGGATCTTCCTTGCAGCGTGCAGTATCTTTGGTTGAGCTTCACTGCAGCGTACAGGCTTCTCTCTAGTGGGCAGTGGCTTCAGTAGTTGCGACTAGTGGGCTTAATTGCCCCGTGGCATGTGGAATCTTAGTTCCCTCACCAGAGACTGGATCATGTCCTCTCCATTGGTAGACGGATTCTTAACCTCTGGAACACCAGGGAACTCCCCCTTATTCTCTTTTAATCCTACTCCAATCTAGTTTTTGACCTCACGATTCCAATTAAACTGCTCGGCCAAGGTCATCAATGACCTTCATTTGGTTAAATTCCTTCCTCCTCCTCGAAGCACTTATTTCTCTTAGTTTCCAGGGCTCTACATCATCTACCTCCCATCTCTTTTCTCTGTTTGTGGACTTCTTCTCCTCTCCCAGATACCCCTCAAGTGTTTTTTCTCATGTTACCTTCTCAACCTGGCTTACCTACCCTGAGGATACTTTTTAGATTCCTAAGTCTATGCCCTCCCCCAACCCCCAGCATGCTTAGGTGCTCTTATTTTCAGTTCAGTTCAGTCGCTCAGTCACGCATGTCCGACTCTTTGCAACCCCATGGACTGCAGCATGCCAGGCTTCCCTGTCCATCACCAACTCCTGGAGCTTGCTGAAACTTGTGTCCACTGAGTCAGTGATGCCATCCAACCATCTCATCATCTGTCATCCCCTTCTCCTCCTGTCTTTAATCTTTCTCAGCATCAGGGTCTTTTCAAATGAGTCAGCTCTTCGCATCAGGTGGCCAAAGTATTGGAATTTCAGCTTCAGCATCAGTCCTTCCAGTGAATATTCAGGATTGATTTCCTTTAGGATAGACTGGTTTGATCTCTTTGCAGTCCAAGGGACTCTTAAGAGTCTTCTCCAACACCCCAGTTCAAAAACATCAATTCTTTGGTGCCCAGCTTTCTTTATAGTCCAACTCTCACATCCATACATGACTACTGGAAAAACCAAGACTTTGACTAGATAGACCTTTGTTGGCAAAGTAATGTCTCTGCTTTTGAATATACTATCTAGGTTGGTCATAACTTTTCTTCCAAGGAGTAAGCGTCTTTTAATTTCATCGCTGCAGTCACCATCTGCAGTGATTTTGGAGCCCCCAAAAATAAAGTCTGACACTGTTTCTACTGTTTCCCCATCTATTTCCCATGAAGTGATGGAACCGGATGCCATGATCTTCGTTTTCTGAATGTTGAGCTTTAAGCCAACTTTTTCACTCTCCACTTTCACTTTCATCAGGAGGATTTTAGCTCCTCTTCACTTTCTGCCATAAGGGTAGTGTCATCTGCATCTCTGAGGTTATTGATATTTCTCCCGGCAATCTTGATTCCAGCTTGTGTTTCTTCCAGTCCAGCATTTCTCATGATGTACTCTGCATAGAAGTTAAATAAGCAGGGTGACAATATACAGCCTTGACGTACTCCTTTTCCTATTTGGAACCAGTCTGTTGTTCCATGTCCAGTTCTAACTGTTGCTTCCTGACCTGAATAGAGGTTTCTCAGGAGGCAGGTCAGGTGGTCTGGTATTCCCATCTCTTTCAGAATTTTCCACAGTTTATTGTGATCCACACAGTCAAAGGCTTTGGCGTAGTCAATAAAGCAGAAATAGATGTTTTTCTGGAACTCTCTTGCTTTTTCCATGATCCAGCGGATGTTGGCAATTTGATCCCTGGTTCCTCTGCCTTTTCTAAAACCAGCTTGAACATCAGGAAGTTGACGGTTCATGTACTGCTGAAGTCTGGCTTGGAGAATTTTGAGCATTACTTTACTAGCATGTGAGATGAGTGCAATTGTGCGGTAGTTTGAGCATTCTTTTGCATTGCCTTTCTTTGGGATTGGAATGAAAACTGACCTTTTCCTGTCCTGTGGCCACTGCTGAGTTTTCCAAACTTGCTGACATATTGAGTGCAGCACTTTCACAGCATCATCTTTCAGGATTTGAAACAGCTCAACTGGAATTCCATTACCTCCACTAGCTTTGTTCGTAGTGATGCTTTCTAAGGCCCACTTGACTTCACATTCCAAGATGTTTGGCTCTAGATTAGTGATTACATCATCATGACTATCTGTGTCGTGAAGATCTTTTTTGTACAGTTCTTCCGTGTATTCTTGCCACCTCTTCTTAATATCTTCTGCTTCTGTTAGGTCCACACCATTTCTGTCCTTTATCGAGCCCATCTTTGCATGAAATGTTCCCTTGGTATCTCTAATTTTCTTGAAGAGATCTCTAGTCTTTCCCATTCTGTTGTTTTCCTCTATTTCTTTGCATTGATCGCTGAAGAAGGCTTTCTTATCTCTTCTTGCTATTCTTTGGAACTCTGCATTCAGTTGCTTATATCTTTCCTTTTCTCCTTTGCTTTTCACCTGTCTTCTTTTCACAGCTATTTGTAAGGCCTCCCCAGACAGCTATTTTGCTTTTTTGCATTTCTTTTCCATGGGAATGGTCTTGATCCCTGTCTCTTGTACAATGTCATGAACCTCCATCCATAGTTCATCAGGCACTCTATCTATCAGATCTAGACCCTTAAATCTCACTTCCACTGTATAATCATAAGGGATTTGATTTAGGTCATACCTGAATGGTCTAGCGGTTTTCCCTACTTTCTTCAACTTAAGTCCGAATTTGGCAATAAGGAGTTCCTGATCTGAGCCACAGTCAGCTCCCGGTCTTGTTTTTGTTGACTGTATAGAGCTTCTCCATCTTTGGCTGCAAAGAATATACTCAATCTGATTTCGGTGTTGACCATCCAATGTATGTTTTATTTTTCCTTTATTTTTATAACTTTTCTCTCTGAAAGTGAAAGTGAGAGTCGCTCAGTTATGTCTGATTCTTTGTGACTCTTTGTACAGTCCATGGAATTCTCCAGGCCAGAGTACTGGAAGGGGTAGCCTTTCCCTTCTGCGGAGGATCTTTCCAACCCAAGTCTTTCACACTGAAGGCAGATTCTTCACCAGCTGATCCACCAGGGAAGCCCAAGAATACTGGAGTGGATAGTCTATCCCTTCTCCAGGGGATCTTCCTGACCCAGGAATCAAACCAGGGTCTCCTGCATTGAGGGCGGATTCTTTACCAACTGAGCTATCAGGGAAGTGAACTGAGAACTTCCACATGTACAATCTGGGTTTAGAAAAGGCAAAGGAACCAGAGATCAAGTTGCCAACATCTGGTGGATCATAGAAAAAGCAAGGGAATTCCAGAGAAACTTTTGCTTCATTGACTATGCAAAAGCCTTTGACTGTGTGGATCACAGCAAACTATGGAAAATTCTTAAAGTGATGGGAATATCAGACCACCTGACCTGCCACCTGAGAAGCCTGTATGCAGGTCAGGAAGCAACAGTTAGAACCAGACATGGAACAATGGACTGGTTCAAAATTGTGAAAGGAGTACGGCAAGGCTGTTTACTGTCACCCTGCTTATTTAACTTATATGAAGAGTACATTATGCAAAATGCTGGGCTGAATGAAACTCAAGCTGGAATCAACATTGCAGGGAAAATATCAATAACTTCAGATATGCAGATGACACCACTCTAATGCCAGAAAGTGAAGGGGAAGTAAAGAACTTCGTGATGAAGGTGAGAGGAGAGTGAAAAAGCTGAGTTAACATTCAAAAAATGAAGATCATGGCATCTGGTCCCATCACTTCACGGCAAATAGATGTGGAAAAATGGAAACAGTGACAGACTTTATTTTGTGGGGCTCCAAAATCACTGCAGATGGTGACAGCACCCATGAAATTAAAAGACACTTGCTCCTTGGAAGAAAAGCTATGATAAACCTAGACAGCATATTAAAAAACAGATACATCACTTGCTGACAAAGGTCTGTATAGTCAAAGCTATGGTTTTTCCAGTAGTCATGTACAGATGTGAGAGTTAGACCATAAAGATGGCTGAGCACCAAAGAATTAGTGTTTTCGAACTGTGATGCTAGAGAAGACTCTTGAGAGTCCCTTGGATAGCAAGGAGATCAAACCAGTCAATCCTAAGGGAAATGAACCCTGAATGTTCATTAGAAGGATTGATGCTGAAGCTCTAATACTTTGGCCACCTGACATGAAGAGCACGTTCATTGGAAAAGACCCTGATGCTGGGAAAGATTGAGGGCAGGAGGAGAAGGGGGAGACAGAGGATGAGATGGTTGGATGGCATCACCAACTCAATGGACATGAGTTTGAGCAAAGCCTGGCGTGCTTCATTCCATAGGGTCTCAAAGAATCAGACACAACTAAGTGACTGAACAACAACTCCCACGGCTGCCAGAATAACATCTCTCTTTCCCTTGTTTCCAAACCCATTTGCCTTCCTTTTCCTTCATGGACAATCATTTAATTAATCTTTGAAATTATAATTAAGTATTATTGTAAATTTCAATAATATTTTTAAAATAGTAACTTTTGAGTGAGTGAGTGAAGTCACACAGTCATGTCCGACTGTTTGCGACCCTATGGACTGTAGCCTACCAGGCTCCTCTGTCCATGGGATTTCCCAGGCAAGGATACTGGAGTGGGTTGCCATTTCCTTCTCTAGGGGATCTTCCCGACCCAGGGATCGAACCCAGGTCTCCCGCATTGTAGAGAGACGCTTTACCATCTGAGCCACCAGGGAAGTCCTTTTAGTGTTTGAATTTAATTTGTGAGAATGGGATTGTGTTTCTTTTCGTAATTAAATTTTAAAATTGGAGTACAGTTGATTTACAATGTTTTGTTAGTTTCTTCTGTACACAAAAGTGATTCAATTATACATATATCCACTCTTTTTTAGATTTTGTTCCCATATAGGTCATTACAGAGTATTAAATAGAATTCCCTGTGCTATGCAGTATGTTCTTGTTAGTCATCTTAGTCATCTATGACTAAGTTAGGTGTTAGTCATATATATATATATAATAGATATATATGGGGGTTCCCAGGTCATTCAGGTGGTAAAAAATCTGCCTGCAATGCAGAAGATCTAGATTCAATCCCTGGGTTGGGAAGATCCTCTGGAGAAGGGAATGGCAACTCACTCTGCTATTCTTGCCTGGATAATTCCTTGGAAAGAGGAGCCTGGTGGGCTACAGTCCATGGGGTCACAAAGAGTTAGACAGGACTGAATAACTAACATTTTCACTTTTGGGGCGTATATGTCAGTCTCAATCTCCCAATTTATCCCTCCCACTTCCTCTTTACCCCATGATAATAATAAGTGGTTTGATTTTTTTTTGGAGGGGAGACTGTGCCCCAAAGCATATGGGATCTTAGTACTTAGACCAGGGATAGAAGCTGCACCCCTTGCATTTGGAGCATAGATTCTTAACCCCTGGACTCCCAGGGAATTTCCTTTAAGTTTGTTTTCTACATATAGGACTCAGTTGCTATTTTGTAAATAGGTTCATTTATACCATTTGGGGGGGGGGTAGGATTCCACATATAAGCAGTATCATATGATATTTGTGTTTCTCTTCATTCAGTATGACAATTTTTAGGTCCATCCATGTCACTGTAAAGGGCATCATTTCATTCCTTTTTATAGCTGAGTAATATTCTGTTGTATATATATACCATATCTTATTTATTTATTCCTCCATCAGTGGACATTTAGGTTGCATCCATGTTATGGCTGTTGTAAATAGTGCTGCAGTGAACATCGATGTACGTGTATCCTTTTGAATTGTGATTTTCTTTTGATATCTGCCCAGGAGTGGTATTGCTGGAACATGTATTAGCTCTATTTTTAGTTTTTTAAGGAATCTCCATACTGTTTTCCATACTAGCTGTACTAATTTACCTTCCCACCTACAGTGTAGGAGGGTTCCCTTTTCTCAACACCCTCTCCAGCATTTATTATTTTTAGATTAAAAAAAATTACTTATCTATCTTTTTATTTGGCTGAGCCAGGTCTTAGTTGTAGCACAGGAGCTCTTGGTTGTGGCATGTAGGATCTAGTTTCCTGACCAGGGATCAAACCCAGGCCCTCTTCATTGGGAGTGTGGAGTCTTAACCACTGGACTACCAGGAAAGCTCCCACTTCTTGTAGATTTTTCCATAGCTCACATTTATAGATCAATTTTTTAATGACTTCAAGTTCTGGTACCCTCAGGCAATACATGGTTCCATAATCCTTGTCGAGCTCAAAGATTGTGCTATCAAAGATCTGGTAAAGGCAAAGAACCTGCAACTCCTTCCAGCCCTTTGAGCTCACCACTGATATCCCTGATTCTGATGACAAAATTGGGTTTCACAGGCAGATAGAGGTTGCCGACTTTCCTGTCACCGTAACCATTCAAGGCTCAGTCTATACATCTGCCTATATTCCTTGTAATAGTGATTAACTTTTTTGTAGGTAAGCTTCCTCTTTGCCTTTCAAAGCATTTTTTTTGGCAAACTTTGTTTAGATGCTTGATCTTTGAACTTCTTTCTTAGATGCAGCTCTGTAAAATTCCTTCACTCTTAAAGACTTGTGATACACCGGGAATCTTTTCTCCTTTTCTGCACCCTCCATGATTCCAGATGGAAAAGAGGAAGAAAAAAATGTTTTTCTTTTCCCAAAACTAACAGAGTGAGGTTTAATGAGAATAAAAAGTGAAGTGATAGTAAAGACACTCAGTTGTATCTGACTCTTTGCGACCCCATGGACTGTAGCCCACCAGGCTCCTCAATCCACGGAATTTTCCAGGCAAGAATATTGGAGTGGATTGCCATTTCCATCTCCAGAATGAGAATAAAAAGAAAAGCACAAGTAAATAATATAAATAATAAAGGGCTTCCTAGGTGGCTTAGTGGGTAAAGAATCCACCTGTAATTGCAGGAGACACAATTTCTACCCCTGGGTCACAAAGATCCCCTGAAGGAGGGCATGGCAACCCAGTCCAATATTCTTGCCTGGAGAATCCCATGGACAGAGGAGCCTGGTGGGCTACAGTCCATAAGGTTGCAAAGAGGGGACACAAATGAAGGGATGGAGCACGCACCAAGCAAAGATAATAAAGGGGCTATAACTACAGGGAAGACATAGATTTAAAAGATAATAAGAGGACTTCCATGGTAGCCCAGTGATTAGAAGCTACCTGCCAATGCAGGGGACACAGGTTTGATCCTCGATCAAAGAAGAGCCCACATGCCTCCAGGGCAATGAGGCCTGTGCCTCAGAGCCCGAGCTCCGCAACAAGAGAAGCATCACAGAGAGAAGCCTGTGCATCGCTTCCAGAGAGTAGCCCCTGCTTGCCACACCCAGAGAAAGCCTGTGGGCAGTAACAAAGACCTAGGGGAGCCAAAAACAAATAAATAAAATATTTTTTAAGAAAGGTGGTAAGAGAAAACTATTGTAAACTTATGCCAATAAATTTCCAAATCAACATGAAATGAACAACTTTCTAGAAAATGTAACATCTAAAATTGACTCAAGGGAAACCCAAAGACAAGTAACCTTGCAGTGCTTCAAATTGTACTCTGGAGCATTTATCTCAGAGAAATGAAAATCATGTTCAAAAAGACAAAACAAAACATCTGTACATGATGGTTTATAGCAGTTTGGCTTGTAATAGTGAAAAACTGGAGACAGGCAAAATGTCCTTCAAAGGTTGAAATCAATGGTTCAACTGTATCACTGAATACTACTTAATTCAGCAATGAAAAAAGAACATTGATACATGCAACAACATGAATAGAACTCAAGGGAATTATACTGAGTGAAAAAAGCGAGCCTTGAAAGGTTACGTACTGAAGGATCCCACTAATATAACATTCTTGAGATAAAATTATAGAGATGAAGAATAGATTAGTGGTAGCCTAAGTTAGAAATGGGGGATGGGTGGGCAGGGGATTTTCCTGGTGGTTCAGTGGCTAAGACTCCACACTCACAGTGCAGGGCTGCTGGGTTCGATCCCTGATCAGGGAACTAGATTCCACATGCCTCAGCTAAGAGTTCAAATGTCCCAACTACAGATCCCACATGCCACAGCTAGGACCTGATGCAGCCAAATAAATAAATAATTTTTAAAGAAGAAATGGAGGGGAGAGGAGTGGTTAATAAAGGGGGAGAAGAAGGATCCTTGTGGAGGTGAAATAACTGTGCCTCTTGACTATTAGGGTGGGTGGTGGTTATACCAATCCACACATGTGATCAAATTTCACAAAAGTATACACCACACATGCAGATGAGTGCGTGTAAAACTGGTGAAATCTGAGTAAGTCATGTGACTTGCTCCATGGTCAATTTTCTGATTTTGATACTGTACTATAGTTATGCAAGATGTTACCATTGGGGAAAACTGGGTGAAGGGTAAAGGGGATCTTCTAGAACATTTTTGTTTTTGCAGCTTTCTGTGAATCTATCAGTATTTCATAATGAAAGGTTGTTAAACTTTGGGGCAGTAAGAAGCTTCCAACAAAGAGATCACCAGGCCATGATGGTTTTACAGGCAAATTCTGCCAGTTTTCAAGCCACAGATTATTCTTATATACAGATCATCTTAAACAGCTTCTTCCAGAGCATAAAGAGGGAAACCCACCTTCTGTCAAATCCATGAGGCCAATATAAACTGATACTAATTTCAGATAAAGTTAAAATGGAAAAGGTATTACAAATCCATTTTACTTGTGAATATAGCTGCAAAGATTCTAAACAAAATATTAGTGAATAATATCCAATAATAAATAAAAGAAACATACAATGACTAGGTTGTAGTTATCACAGGAATAAATATATGTTAGACTATCTAGAGATGTCACTGTTACAACAGATTAAGGAGAAAAACATCCATATGAACATTTCAATAAATGCAGGAAAATTATTTGACAAAATTGAACATAGATTAGAAATAGAACAGTAATCAAAACAAAAAAAATCAGTCCTGAATATTCACTGGAAGGACTGATGCTGAAGCTGAAACTCCAATACTTTGGCCACCTGATGCAAAGAACTGACTCATTGGAAAAGACCCTGATGCTGGGAAAGATTGAAGGCAGGAGGAGAAGGGGACAACAGAGGATGAGATGGTTGGATGGCATCACCGATTCGATGGATATGAGTTTGAATAGGCTCTGGGAGTTGGTGATGGACAGGGAAGCCTGGCGTGCTGCAGTCCATGGGGTTGCAAAGAGTTGGACACGACTGAGCAACTGAACTGAACTGAACCAAAAGAAAGTACCTATTAAAAAACTCACAACAAATGTTATCATAAACGTAGAAACTTGGAAAGCATTCCTTTTAAAGTTATAAACCTGGTATGCATGCCAACTATCACTCTTTCTCCTCAATGATGTGATGGAAGCTCTAGCCAGTGCAGTAAAAAATAATAAGAAATTCATGGTGGACTTCCCTGGGGTTACAGTGGATGAGAAGCTACCTGTGAATGCAGAGGACATGGGTTTGATCCTCGGTTAGAGACAATTCCACATGCTGCAGAGCAACTAAGCCCATGTGCCACAAGTACTAAGCCCATGCTCCAGAGCCTGCCAGCCGCTACTACTGAGCCCAGAAGCAGAACTACTGAAGCTGGTAAGGCTAAAGCCTGTGCGCCGCAACAAGAGGATCCCGAACACCAAAATGAAGAGTAGCCCCCACTCATCACAACTAGAGAAACCCCTCAGGCAATAAAGAAGATCCAGTGCAGCCAAAAATAAATGAATACATACATAAATAAATTCAGGGCATAACTATTGAAAAGGAAGAAATAACATTGTCATTATCTTCAGATGGCATGATTATTTTAATTAAAAAAGGCAATAACCTATAGACAAGTTATAGGAGTAATAGAAGAATATTGCAAGGTAGTTGATTTTAGGGTCTGTATACAAAATAACCAAATAGTTTGCAGATCCAACCAGTCGATCCTAAAGGAAATCAATCCTAAATATTCATCAGAAGGACTAATGCTGAAGCTGAGGCTCCAATACTTTGGCTACCTGATGTGAAGAGCCAAATTCTTAGAAAAGATCCCGATGCTGGGAAAGATTGAAGGCAGGAGAAGGGGATGACGGAGGACGAGATGATTGGATGGCATCACTGACTCAATGGACATGAGTTTGAGCAAGCGCCAGGAGATGGTGAAGGACAGAGAAGCCTGGCGTGCTGCAGTCCCTGGGTTCACAAAGAGTGGGACACGATTGAGCGACTGAACACAAAACAAATATAAAGAAGGCATTCACTATTCTATAGATCAGCAAGTTTTTTTTTTTTAATTGTTGTACTTTTTTTTTTTTTTAGTTTTTTATTTTTTAAATTTTAAAATCTTTAATTCTTACATGCGTTCCCAAACATGAACCCCCCCTCCCACCTCCCTCCCCATAACATCTCTCTGGGTCATCCCCATGCACCAGCCCCAAGCATGCTGCATCCTGCGTCAGACATAGACTGGATCAGCAAGTTTATATGATGTAATTATACAAATAAAACATTAAAATAGCAACAAAACTATGACAGAGGAGTAAATCTAATGAAAAAGGTATAAGATCTTTATATACAAAATTATAAAACTGTACTAAAAAATACCAAGTGTGTATTAGTCGCTCAGTTCTGTCCGACTCTTTGCAACCCCATGGACTGTAGCCCACCAGGCTCCTCTGCCCGTGGGATTTCTCAGACAAGAATACTGGAGGGGGTTACCATTTCCTTTTCCAAGGGATCTTCCCGATCCAGCAATCGAACCCCGGTCTCCTTCATTGCAGGCAGACTCTTTACTCTGTGAGTCACCAGGGTAGGCCCTGCCAAATACCAAAGAAGACCTTGAAAAGTTAGACACATCCCATATTTAGAGTAGGAAGGCTTAGTATCAGAAAGACACTGCTCTATAAGTTGATCTATAAATTCAATATATTTTATTTATTTCTAATTTATTTTACTGTGCTCGGTCTTAGTGGTGTCACACAGGATCTTTTAGTTGAGCCATGTGGAATCTAGTTCCCTGACCAGGGGTCAAACCCAGGCCTCCTGCAACTGGGGGCACAAGGTTTTAACCACTGGACCTCCAGAGAAATTCCTCAATAGATTTTAAGTCCAAATCAAATAGTATTAGATTGACAAGCCGATTCTGAAATATATATATAAGAACAGAAGACCAAGAGTAGTTAAGACTAAATTTTATTTTTTAATTTATTGTATGTATTTGAAATTTTCTACAGTAAAGAAGATTTTAAAAAACCATGTCTGTTTTTGGTCTTTTATTCTTACTGTTATAAAACTCCCATATAGTCATCATTCAGTTCTAACAATGATCAATTCCTGTACTATCTTGCCTTATTTATACGCTCTTTTACTTCCCCCACTCCTGATTATTTTGAATCAGATCCCAGACATTACATCATTTCATCCTAAATGGGAAATGGGAACTCACTTTAAATGTTTTGACAACATAGCTGCAAGAGGAATTTTTTCCCTCTCCAGTTAAGTTACTCATACATTCCAACAAAATAAAACAGAAAAGGAAGTTAGATTGTGTTTCCCTTAAATATATTTCAAATTTCTTTTTAATTTTGACAGTTTAGTAATACATCTAAAATTTTCAAATAAATACAAAAAAAAAGATGGAGTTAGCTCCCTTTTCTTTCTAAGCAACTGTAAGAAAATGGTTAACTCAAATACATTAGGCTAGTGGACTGAGGAATTGATTTTTTAAAAAAAGGTTTCTTGATTTTTATTTTAATCAGTGAGAGATATAAAGGAGTGCATACGTATAACATATATATGAAGGGTACAGTCTGTTAAATTTGAACATCCCCGGTGGCTCAGAGGTTAAAGCATCTGCCTGCAATGTGGGAGACCTGGGTTCAATCCCTGGGTCGGGAAGTTCCCCTGGAGAAGGAAATGGCAACCCACTCCAGTATTCTTGCCTGGAGAATCCCAAGGACAGAGGAGCCTGGTGGGCTTCAGTTCACGGGGTCACAAAGAGTCCACACGACTGAGCGACTTTACTCACTCATAGAGCTCTGTGGGCTTCCCAGGTAGCTCCAGTGGTAAAGAGCTAGCCTGCCAATGCAGGCGATGTGGGTACCATCCTTGGGTCAGTCATAAAATCCATATGGTGTATACTTTACAGTTTACTGCCAGAATTATAAATCTTCCTTTTATCTTCTTGAACACAATAAACAACGTGATGACTACAGTATGAGGTACTTTGGCATGCCTTTCAACTGTGTCGCTGTTGTGCTGTTTTTTGGTCATGTTATCTTGTCTTCCAGTATACCTAATTATTTTCGTTTGTGAAATAAATATATTTGCATAATTGTTCATAGAAATAATTCAAGTTCCAGAGGATTCACGTTGTTTTCTGCCAAGTATTTGGGCATTGGCATGCTGGAATCATTCAGACAATTTCAGGGTTTCAGGTATTTTGAAGCTGAGTTTCAATCTGTAAGACCTTCTCTACTCTACGTACATTTGCTTTTAGAGTACAGTCCTTTAGGATCCCAGTCTCAAGCGAGAGCTGTTTGCTAGGTGCTTTCTCTCTTAGCAGGTTCTGAACTCTGATCTCTGTTCTGGGAAGCACCCAAGGTAGGCTCTTAGCTGTACCTCAGAAAGACTAGTAGTCCTATTTGTAAGGCTTACATTCCTCAGTTTCTGTCCTTTCTCAGATCCTGGCTCAGTTAATTCTTCACTAACATTAACTTTTTGATGATTTCAACAGGAGATTTTCAGATTTTTCCAGTTATACTAGTTTTCCTCAGTGGGAGAGTTGGTTGGAATTGCTTAGTCACCAATGCTGGAACAGCCCAAACCTTCCCTCCTACCTTCCTATGGGAAAAGCACTCTAATAACCAAGATTTGCTAAGAAACAAAATTACAATGGAAATGCTAACAGTGTAACAAATACCCAAGCACCAAAACAATGAGCGGAAGTGCCACCCAAGGGAAAGTCTACAAATACACAAAAACTCAAATGTAACACAGTTGAAAAAGCAACACAAATCAGCACTGATAACAAAACATCTTTCCAGAAAATTGGAGGTGTTCCCAGGTTGCTTGAGAGTGCTTTACATTCAGTGTACAAATAGCACATTACTGTAACATTTATCATCCAGTAGCATTGACTATAAGAAAGAATGAAAGTTTGTGGAACTGAACAGCATTTGTTCACTCCTGGGACAAGAGTTTTTCTCAGCTGTCATCATGGGCCAGTTTTGCTGACTCACCAGTGAACTTCAGATCACAGCTTGATAACCGCTTCCATATGAAAGAAGAGGTAACATTTGAAATTCTTGAACCAGGGGTTCTTGGGCCTTTACTAAACATTTCTGTCTGAGAGCTCTTTGTCTGATTAGGTTACAATGGACTGGATTAGGTTTTACTGATTAAATTAAAATACTTCTCAAACCCACCCTAATCCTCAACCAGGTCAGTTTGATTAGATTTTTGGTTTTTGAAAATTTTGGAAATTACATTATCTGTTATGCTTGGGTTTAATTGGCTGGATTGTAAAGATTTCAAGATCTAGGAATGATTAAGACAATCTTCTGGGCTTCCCTGATGGCTCAAATGGTAAGGAATCTGCCTGCAATGCAGGAGACCCAGATTCAATCCCTGGATAGAGAAGATCCCCTGGAGAAGAAAATGGCAACCCACTCCGGTATTCTTGCCTGGGAAATCCCATGGATGGAGGATCCTGGTCGGCTACAGTCCATGGGGGCACAAAAGAGTTGAACACAACTGAGCAACTAAATAACAAGAGCCTTCTGACCAGAAAACTCTCAGCTAATAACCTTAGATAACTTGCTTGGATAAATACTAATCTGTTTCCATAACATTCCAAGTCTCGGTTTTCTCATTTTTAAATGGGAATAATGTTGTCCATGTCATAGGTATGTGGAGACTTTTAAATGAAATACTGTATGTAAAAGTTTTGCAGTGCATGGCACATAGGTAAGCATTTGATAATAAGATATGAGTCTGCTGCAGGTGATGTTCTGATAAGAGTTATTTTTGGGACCTCAGGTTATATTGGGTAAGTCAGGTCCTTTGAAAACAGTTTCTTAAAGCAGGGAGGATGGCTGGTTTTCTGTTGGGAGTATAGCTTTTGATGGAGGAGAGGCCTGAAATGGGGTGTGGTTCCACATGACTGTGGCCAAACTGATAATGGAATCTCTGAGTAATGAAAGCTAAAGCTTAAAACTGAGTCAATCATGGATCTCAGAATATAATCACAGAGATCACAGCCTGGTAAAGTTCTGGAAATTTTGTAATTTTCTCATGTCACCTAAGTTTTCTCCTCTTAAAAGGTTTTTCTAGTTTGGCTACTCAGCACATTCCACTGTCCTGGCCCCATAGGGCTAAATGCTTTATCTGCTTTATTACACTTAAAAAAAAAAAAAAAAAAGACCCACTTAGTGATGTTTTATTAACCCTATGTTCCATGGGAGAAAAACAGAGGCTCAGAGAGTTAAGTAAGTAACTTCTGGCCTGGCTAAAGAGTTGGATCTCTGAATACAACATATTAGCTTTTAGGGTTGTTGGATTTGAGAGTCATCACTCTAAATGGCTGTTGAATTCATTCATTTAACAAATGCTTAATGAACAAAGTCCCTGTACTTTAAACTAAGTTGCTCTCTGGGGATTCAGAAATGAATCTATAACCGCAATAAAACAGCTACATTTAGTGAATGCTAATTCTATGTCAGCCACTTTATATATATTAGTTTATTTAACTCTTGTAATTGTCCTGTGTGTATCAGTTCAGTTCAGTTCAGTCACTCAGTCAGGTCAGACTCTTTGCGACCCCATGGACTGCAGCACACCATGCCTCCCTATCACCAGCTCCCTGAATTTACTCAAACTCTTGTCCATCGAATCGGTGATGCCATCCAACCATCTCATCCTCTGTGATCCCCTTCTCCTGTCTTCAATCTTTCCCAGCAACAGGCTCTTTTCCAATGAGTCAGTTTTTTGCATCAGGTGGCCAAGGTATTAGAGTTTCAGCTTCAGCATCAGTCCTTCCAATGAATATTCAGGACTGATTTCCTTTAGGATGGACTGATTGGATCTCCTTGTTGTCCAAAGTATGGAAACCCTTATTTTGCAAATGAGGGCACTGACACCAGGAATACATCCAAGGTCACACAGCTGCGGAGTAGCAGAGTTCTGATCTTTAACTTCCAAGTCTTATCTTCTTTTTCAGAAATAAAATTCTCACTCTTTTAGAGCTACCAGGGAAGCCCCTTTTAAATAAAAACAACATTAAAGTAATGTAAACAATTTGAGGGCTGATTTTCTCACAACCTGCGAAAACAGGATTTAGTGATTATTTAAATTTTTGCCAATTTAATAGATGAAATATTATATTTTAAAGTTGCATTTCTTTTCATTACTTATTCTCAATTTTATAGCTTTATTGAGATATATTTCACATACCATAAACTTTATCTTTTAATATACACACAGTTCAATGGTTTTCAGTGTATTCTCAGAGTTGTACAACCACCATTACAGTTTAATTTTAAACTTCTGTCAATACCCCCAAAAGAAACCCATACCTACTAGCAGTCCCCTCTCATCCCTACCCACCCCCCACTTGTCAGTCCCAGGTTATCTTTTCTGTGTTTATTAGCCATTAGTGAGTTCAGGTCTGTTTTGAATTGCTCCCCAATGGCACCCCACTCCGGTACTCTTGCCTGGAAAATCCCATGGACGGAGGAGCCCGGTAGGCTCCAGTCCATGGGGTCGCTGGGAGTCTGAGCGACTTCACTTTCGCTTTTCACTTTTATGCACTGGAAAAGGAAATGGCAACCCACTCCTGTGTTCTTGCCTGGAGAATCCCAGGGACAGAGGAGACTAGTGGGGGTCGCACAGAGTCGGACACGACTGAAGCGACTTAGCAGCAGCAGTAGCAGCTTTCTTTATTTTCTAAATTCAAGTATAGTTGATTTACAATGTTGTGTTACTTTCAGATGTGCAGTACAGTGATTCAGTTATATATATATATATATATTCTCTTTTAATATTTTTTCCCCATAGGTTATTACAAAATATTGAGCATAGTTCTTTGTGCTATACAGTAGGTCCTTGTTGATTATGTTTTATATATAATAATATCTATCTGTTAATCCCAAACTCCTAATTTATCCCTTTCCCAGTTCCCCTTTGGTAGCTCTAAGTTTGTTTTCTGTATCTGGATTGTGCTCTTTTTTCAAAATGCTCTTTTTTAATTGATTAGAGAATTTCAGTATTTATCATGAAGATTAACCATTGTGGCTCACCTGGTAAAGAATGTGCCTGCAATGTGGGAAACCTGGGTTCGATTCCTGGGTTGGGAAGATTCCCTGGAGAAGGGAAAGGCTACCCACTCCTGTATTCTGGTCTGGAGAGTTCCATGGACTACAGTCCACGGGGTCGCAAAGAGTCAGGCAGGACTGAGCGACTTTCACAACCATTTGTCTACCACTAGTTACAATACTTTAAAGCTATTTTCTCATTTATGCATTGATGGTGGCACTCTTACTATATAGACGTTTAAATTTCAATTTCTAAAGAGATTTATTTTGATTCATTACAAACATTCTTTCTATTTAAAAGCTTTCTCCGCTTATAATCTCTTCAGATCTTTTACAGGGTTGTGGTTTGCCTATGTTTTCGATTCATCTTGGGTTTAGTTTGAATTATAATAGCTATATCTTATCAAATACCTGGAGAAGGAAATCACAACTCACTCCAGTATTCTTGCCTGGAGAATCCCATGGAAAGAGGAGCCTGGCGAGTTACAGTGTATGGGGTTACAGAGTCAGACACCATTGAACGACTAACCCTTTATTAAATACTGATTTTGAAAAATCACTTTCATCAAATGCCCAAATTTCTATTTTCCGAACTGGACAGAACAACATCAGCTAACACTGAATCAGTGCTTACAAAGTCGGCTTTGCATCTTTGGTTTATGTTAATGTTCTGCTATCTCTGTCTTGAAATTCATTAACAATTTTGAACAAGGGGTCCTGCACTTCCACCTAGCGCTTGTTGTTGCTGTTCGGTGGCTGAGTCCGACTCTTTGAGATTCCATGGATTGTAGCACACTAGTACTCTGTCCTCCACTATCTCCGAGTTTGCTCAAATTGAGGTCCATTAAGTGGATGATGCTATCTAACCATCTCATCCTCTGCCGCCCTCTTCCCCTTTTGCCTTTAATCTTTCCTGGCATTAGGGTCTTTCCCAAACTCCTGCAAATTCTATATCAGGCCTGTTTACCAGTCTCAGGCACTGTACTAATCATTTCACATTATTAAAAGGACTACTAAACCACATTATTCACTAATCCTCAGGGCAATGCTGTTAAGTAGCAATTTTCATTTTCCTCTGAATTTTTCAAATGGGGCAACGTAGGCAGGAAGATTAAATAATGCTAGAGCCAGAAAGCTGCGGCAACGGAGTTTGAACCCAGCACCTCTCGGGCCAGTCTTGGAGTAAGCGTCCATTAACCCTGGAGGCCGTTATAATCTGGAGGCGAAGTTGGGAGGGCGCCGGGGCGGATGGCGCCGCGGCTGAGGTCACTGCTCTGACCCCTCGGGCCCAGGTCCGTGAGGTGCTGGACCAAGATCCGCGCACCCTGGGCGCTCCAGCGTCTGCCCGCGGGACTCCGCCTTCTGTCCGCGGCGGCGACGCACGTTTGCCTTGCGGTAGGGAACTCGCGCGCGCAGCGGTTGTGTTGCCAGCGAGTTTCCCAAGTTCACACAGGCCCCGGGTTGGCATGGCAACCAGGCAACCTGTTCCAGAGCAGCCTGCCTTCTCCGCACATGCAGCTGCCACCGCCAGAGCCGGGGCCCGAGCCTATCCCATGATGCACCGCGCCAGCCCAGTCCCCAGTGGGCCGCCATGTTGTCGGAGTGAAAGGTAAGGGGGAGCGAGAGCGCCGGAGAGAGAAGATCGGGGGGCTGAAATCCATCTTCATCCTACCGCTCCGCCCGTGAGTATCCGCACCCCGCTAGCCCCAAACGCTGCTCCGGACCCCCAGCGAGCAGATTGTCCCTTTGTATTGGTGTTTGAGAGCAGTTGCGGGGATGAGAAGGGCTTTGGAAAAGCCGCCGGGGCCCTGGCTGAGGCTTCTCACTCGCTGTTCCTCGTTCATGTTTTGGAGTCAGCAGCAAGGCCCCTATTGTTATCAAAGGAGGGAGGGGGTGGGGAGCGGGGTCGAAGCGAGGAAAATGCCGGGGGTTTAGGCCCGGGCCCTGGGCATAGACGTGCCTCTACATTTCTGCTTGGCCCTGTGGGGGCCCCTGAAGATTGATGTTGCCATTCGGGTTGCTTTTTTGATGGGTTTGCGAAGCCCGAGTCTTGTGTGTGGCCATGAAGTGTAATTCTGTACCACCCTGGATTTCTTCGACTTCTTGAGCTTCCGTGCCTGCGCCGAAGCAGGAGGAACAATAAATCGCTTTAGAAGCAGCCATGGCCCTTGTCTGCAGGCGAAATCCACCATGGGGGAACTTTGCGAGCCTTAAATGTGGAGAAGTAGGCGATCAGGAAGTTTCAGATCGCTTTTTAGGCTCCTGAGTACTTGTGGCCTTTTGTTTCCGTGAGAGCTTGTTTTTGGTGGGTTCTTCCTCTTTGAGCCTGTCTGTATTGGTGCGTGTCTGTCTTAACTCAAAGAGGGGTTCGTGCATCTGTAGTAGATAAACAGATACACAATAACTAGATAGTTTTAGTCCTCACGGACGTTCTTGGTAAACATAAATCGTTTGTTAATACTTGTCAGTACCACTCCCACGTCTAGTGAGGAATACGCTCGCGTAACTCTCCCCCACCCCCCGCCATATACCCCCCTCCCCCACAACATTACCAGGAAAGGTTTTATCCTTCCCATAACTTGATAGGTTGTTACTCTTCGTTGTCCACTTGAGAAAACACTGTTCTTGGTTGTCTGTAACAGTTCGTTCACTTCCTACTCTGCCAGAGATTAAGAATGGGGTTTTATGAAGCTTTTTTTGGGGGGGCGGGGGTTCTATTTTTAAAGTCTGTTACTTCTGAAACCGTACGTTTGTAGTTTTAGCCTTTTGTTTATGAAGAACACATCAAGACTCACCGAAACAGAGGTGGCTCCCAATGCAGTTTTAGTAAGCAAAATAAACATTTTGACCCATTGCTGGTTTTAACTTTACAAAATACACTTTTGGGGGCTCTGGATTCTTTATCTGGAGTTTTGGGAAGTACACACTGGATTTTGAACTCTTCCTTTTGTCTTAGCCCTAAATGGATTCGTTTTGTTCAAGGCCACAGCTTTTTGAAGTTGTGTTTGAAGTTTAGTTTGGGTTGAGATGAACTGCTTTAAAATAAATTTATGACCACAGATTTTTTTTTTTTCCAGTATGGTAAAAATAAACACCTTTTAAACCACAAAGCATTTTGTAAATAAAAGGTGAGCGGGGGATAGATTAGATCATGTTCCTTTGTTTGAAATAAAACCTGTTAGTGATATTAAAAACAAGACTAAAGAAAAATAACAACTTTGGTGAAAACAGTTTGAAAACTATGGAAGAGTAACTAGAATTCAGTACTTTTAAAAGTTGCTTAAAAATACTTATTTTTATAACGTATCATTTGGGGAAAAAAGTCACATTTCAAGTGCTTCACATAACTTTTTAGTGGATTTGAGAGTTCTTTAAAATGCATCAGCAATTTAAATGTTTTTTAGTATTTAAGTGACTGATTTCTTAATTTTTATGCTGATAGGTGCCAAGATATTTCAGAACTACCCAAGACACTTGTTAATTGCTTAGGTATTTGCTCAGTTTCAAAATGTCCCTTCTGCCAGGTTTTCTCTTGTTTGAGAAACTGCCTTGCCTCATTAGGTAAAGCAGGAAGTCTCAGGGCATACAGATAGCTTTACAAAAGCCAATTGTTTTGTTTGAACATTTTTCATAGGAACTCTCCCACTGCTCCCCCATACCATTGCCTTGATAGAATGAAGTTGTGGTCGGTGTATTTCAGTGGTGAATACCTTTTTCATATGTAAGTTCTTCGTTAGATAAGTATTATGGCAAATCTTATTTCAGAGAAGATTGTATTTGCTATTTTAGGAATCTTCTTAGGGGCTGGAGCTCCATTGCTTTAACTGGTGGTGACTAAATTCCCAAGGCCTCAGCATGTGACTTCACATTTACTAAAAACTTTTATATGTATTATTTTGATTAAAAAGCATTTGTAAGTCATGAAGGATTTCTTCCATTTTCTAGATGAGGAAACAGGCTCAGGGAAGTTGTAGTTTAGTGGTAAAATTTTAGTTTTGGGACTGCTGGTTAGCTCTACAACACAGACTACTAGATTATAGTCCCTTGTGGAATAGAATGGGACCGGCTACTGTTTACTAATGAGAGGGCAGGGAGTTCTTTTGAAAATCAAAGAGAAAGGCATTAGGCTGGTTAGGACTGTGCTAGTACCGATGGTAAACTATGACTTTCTGATTTTTGTGTTTAAGCGTAAACATGACTTGATAAAAGCAGAAAGTGCAGTCTAGAAAGCTGGATTACTCCAGTTAAGGTTCTGATGGATTGGAATTATTAACTGAAACTATGCATTTCCAAATTCGGCTTTGAAAAATATTAAAAATTCCTTTGTGTCTTTTAAAACATGAATTGTGAGAAGCAAATGCTTCTTTATCAAGATGTTTATCCTATAAAGAGAAATAATTTAAAAGATTTCTTATAAATCTTGTGAGTCTGTTTATGAATTGTCACAGAAGGGCTAAAGGGAGATATGCCATTTGTAATGGACTGTTAGGTTGATAGCCTTGAAATTAGATTCTAGTGGCTGTGGACAGGTGTGTTCTAGTTGGTAACATAATTATTTTGAAGCACTTTTTTTTTTTTTGAGCACGTGTAGGCTGACAACTTGTATGCTTTGTACAAGTGTAATTGTTGCTTTTAAGAAAACTTGAAAGTGGTGTTTTATAGTAACATTTTGGAGGTTTTTGTTTGATCCTTCTAGAGAAGAATAGCAGATGCAAGTGAGAAATAGTACCTGTTTTGGTTTACTGGGGTGTGGTAGCAAGGGGTTTATAGTTGTTTTGGATGTGTACAGATTTGGATTTGAATCCCTACAGCTCAGTAGATGAATGGCCTTGGGCACATCACATAACTTTTCCTCTATACCCTAGTGTTTTTATCTGTAAAACAGGAATGACTAGGAAATGTCTGCAGTATATTTGCCATACAGTTATTATTGTTTTGAAGCATTTTTTTTTTTTTTTTTACAATGAGACTTTCTACACAAGGGGAGTGAATTTAGTTTGTCTCTGTAGGAGTCACAATATTAGTAGAAAGATGATGTGATTACAGTTATAGTTGTAAGTTATTGGTAAAAAAATAGAGTTTATCTTTCCCATGTGCATTAACTGAAAAGTTTCAGGCTAAGAACATTGTTCTGTTGCAGTCCTTACTTAGTCAGGGGGTCTTATTGTTTCTTTTTCAGAGAGCATCCTACGAATACGTCGGACATTTTAAAGGATCCTTTCAAGTTTCGACATTCTGAGTCATTGCTAATTATATATGGGGTTTGGATTTTTGTTTGGTTTATTAGTGTATGTCTGCTCCAGCTGTAAAGGGATATTTTGTAAAACTCTTATTCATTTTAAAAAGTATCCACTACAGTTGGCTTAAGGTGTAAATAAGTTGGGTAGAAGAGTTGTTAATTAAAGTCTAATTCCATACTGTTAACCTTTGGTACCAACATAAGTTTCCCTGAAGTTGCCATGTTGAGTCCTGATCTCGATTTCTTGTCAGAGTGCCTGTCACCTACTACAGTTATTTCCATACACACACGCTCAGCAACTTCAAAACAGAGGTTTCAGTTTAGAGAATTGTGTATATGTCATGAAACATTTAGCTGCTTGGTAGAAATTATTTTAGATGATAGATCGCAAAAGCCAAGGGGCTCACATTTTTGTCTTGGTGCATATATCGAGTTATGTTTTAAGAAATGCAAATTGTAAACATTTGTAACCTGTTTGTCCTTAGGTGTTGGTGGAATGAGCGTTGCATGTGTCTTGAAGAGAAAAGCAGTGCTTTGGCAGGACTCTTTCAGCCCCCACCTGAAACATCACCCTCAAGAACCAGCTAATCCCAACATGCCTGTTGTTTTGACATCTGGAACAGGGTCGCAAGCGCAGCCACAACCAGCTGCAAATCAGGCTCTTGCAGCTGGGACACACTCCAGCCCTGTCCCAGGATCCATAGGAGTTGCAGGCCGTTCCCAGGACGACGCTATGGTGGACTACTTCTTTCAGAGGCAGCATGGTGAGCAGCTTGGGGGAGGAGGAAGTGGTGGAGGCGGCTATAATAATAGCAAACATCGATGGCCTACTGGGGATAACATTCATGCAGAACATCAGGTAAAAAAAAGTTCACTATTTCAGCTTTGAAACTCTTTTTATAATCACTGTCCACTTAGGATATCTGCTTTCAGTGAATGTCTTTAAAAAAGCCTAAATTGCTAATGATTTCATTTGGTCTAAACTAAGCAGTCACTTGTTTTAAAGGATGATTGTTGTAATGTTGTCACTGAGTCGTTTATCGTTCTGGTGGTACTAAACAGCAAATGACCAATTCATTAAAAAAGAAAAAAAGACTTAAGCTTGTTCTAATGTGCACATTCCTTTTCTAAGTATACTTTTTAAACAGAGAATACTTTTTTCATCTTAACATATAATCTTTTAAGATCTATTTGAGCTGTTTATAGGCTAAATACATACTTTAGAGCCATTCCTGTTGGGTATTGGTGACTTTTGTGTTTAAAATGTTATAGTTGAAAGTAGAAGGAAGTTGATAAAACAAAATCAGCTGCTTAAGTGAAATTTGACATGGAACTGATATATCTTATGTTTTGTGTTAGAAAGGAGTGGTTGCAGCGTTTAGGTTTTTACCATTTTTGTCCTCTTGTAAATGCTTGTTTCATTTGGTTAATTTTAACATTCTTACTAATCCAAAACTATAGCTGGAATCACAGCATATTTTACTGAGAAGAGAGTTTAGCCTGAAAGGTGTTTCCTAACTTGATAGTGATGAAAGGGTTAGAATGTTTTCATCTGGTTATTCTTTGGAATAGGGTATAGGTTGAATTTGCAGAAGTTTTATTTTATTTTGCCAATATCTGAGTACTGACTAGCAGAAAGAATTGATGTCTCTCATGAGGGGTTCTCGTGCTTCTGTTCTTCAGAAATAAATCAGGCACAAGCACACTCAGTCGTGCTTCCCCTTGACCTTTCCAGACAGCTGGTGTACCACACTTCTTTACCGTAGTAGAAATGAGGAGGTGGAATCTTGTTAGCTAACAAGTTATTAGCGTGTTGATTGCAGAGCTTTGAACAGTCATCAGTATCAGTGCCACTTCATTAACATCTATTATTTGTAGGTGAGCAACACTAAGAAATGTGAGGTGCAGGGAGCTGCTTCTTGGGCGCTTAGGGCATTCTTATTATGTATCTATTATTTAGAATACTTTGTTTCCGGTTTGCTTAAAGTCTCAGCGGTGGAGATCAAATTTTATTCATCTCAATATCCTAGTTCCTAGTTCCTAGAATTTGGCATATGATAGAGTTTCAGAAGAAAGTTATTGAGTGCATGAGGCCCTAATCCTATGGCCTTAAAGCTGGGGGAAAAAGGACATTGTCACAAAAATAAGGATGTTGAGTGCCAGGCTAAGATTTAATTCAGTAGGCAGCAGGGTTTTTAGCGTGTTTGTATGGAGTAGTTTTTGTTCAGTGGTGTTTTTGGAAGGTTGAGTTGGCAGTAAGAGATTGGAGTGGGTAAGAGCTGAGACTAGATTACTACTCTGATAGCCCTGGTGTGAGCAGTGGAAAGGTGGGATAGGACTGAGAAATGCATAGAATTTGGTGATTGAATTTGAAAGTTTAGGTCCTTGCGAAAATGGAGTAATAGAGGAAAAGGAATATAGAGGGGAATCTGGTTTGGGGACAAGGTAATTAAGTTCCGTAGAACACATGTTGAATTTGAGATGTAGGTAGCTTTGTGTGTAGGGTGAAACCAAGGTAGGAGGTAGTTAATTTGGATGGTATATGTCTAGGGATCTGTCTAGGGAGCAAAAGTGGAATGCCTGTAATTTTTGCCTTGTTTGGTTAAACATCATTTAAAAATCATGACCATTGGTTTTTAGAGTATATATTATAATTTATATTATAAATCTGTAAAATCTTGTGTTGGCTTTCCTCACGATGGATGGATAAAAACTGAAAGAAGAATCAAGGTGCTTGGTTTGTACTTTGCTAGGTGGGCAAGTCAAACTGTGGGTCAGCCCTTGGCAGAGTTTCAAGATCTAAAATCTGGCTGTGGCGGGGGAGGGGGAAACCCTACTTGTGCTATGCTGTGAAGACATACTCTGGAGTCTAGTGCTGAGCCCTATTTTATCCAGGTCAGTTAGCAAATCAGTGTTCATGTTAAATGGCAAAACCTGTTCCACACCTAGGGGGGCCTAAACCAGTGACTCAACTTGGACTTGGCATTTATCATCCACAGTTCTGTTGGTCTGGATATAATGAACAGCATCAGGGAACTGCATTAGGTAGCTGCTGTGTTGCGGTGTGGACCACCTACACATTACCTCTCCTGTAGTCAGAGTTATTATAACTTGGTGGTTTTGGTCTTGACTGAGTGAGGGAAGACCATAAAGTAAAGCAGTGAATTTCAGAGCTTAGCTGTTCCGCTAGAAATACATGGCAATAGATAGTGACCACTTGGACAAGAAGCAATGATGAGTGTAATATAATTGAAGAATTGAGGCGTAGCTCTATTTCAGAGAATTGCTGCCCTCCGTGTCTGATCTGTCAGGTGGAACTGCAAAAGAAGTTGAGAATCTTATGTTTTAGGCACTGGACTAAATATTTCCTGTATTTAATCCTCAGAACAATCTTATGAAGGAGGTAAAATCCTTTATTGAGAAGCTTAGTTCCCAGGTAGACTCTGGTTTTGAAATCAGGTGTTTGATCCTAATGCCCATGCTCTTTCTTTATTTCCGCCTTGCTGGGAATATTTCTAGTCCTAGAACCTAAACCAAACCAGAGGAACGCATTCTAAGATCAAAGAACTACTTGGCCATAATTTTTAGAGATAAATTTGATAACAAGGAGATGAATACAAATAATGTTGGCTTCCCTCCCCTTCCCCCATCGGTGATGCTAAAGTATTTTTTTTTTTTTAAATTACTTACATATGTATATTCTATGTAGAAATTGTAGGAACGTCTCTGTTGAGACAGAGTGACTCAATATAAAGTGATTCTGCTGCTAGCACATTCTGCAGTTCCAGTGGGCCATTACTGTTTGTGGGCCTATTTCCCCTTCTTTTTTTTTTTAAGACTTTTTGCATAACGGAACAAAGTTTAAGATCAGATTGGCAGAATGCTTTCATCAGTGAGCTGGTGAAGTAAAGAATATCACAGGCTCTGATGCCACCAGCAGTATTGGAGGGAAGTGCCAGCTATTGGGCCAGGTATTTTATATCCATTTCTCTTATTATTACTCCCATTTATGAGCAGTCATTTTTTTATACTTAATCTTTTTTTAACCTTTGAAATTAGGGGTTTCTTGCTTTATGTAGAAATTCTTTTAGTGTCTGGGTTCTATCTTTTTTTCTTTTTTTTTTGTCCACGCCACTTGGCATGTGGGATCTTAGTTCCCTGACCAGGGATCAAACCTGTGTCCCTTGGAGTAGAACCACAGAGTCCTAACCACTGGACCACCGGGGAATTGCCCTGAGTTCCATCTTTTAATGATGCCCTTTTTAACTTGTGCCTAAATACATGTTACTTTAAAAAAATAATTTAAGTTTTTTTTTCTAACTGTGAAACTTGGTTATTAGCATGATATCCCTTTAAATAAAAGTTTAAAACCATAGCAGCTTGAGAACTTGTGTTAAGGTAATATGGAGTACTTTAAAAATCTTGCAAGCTGAGATATTTAAAATTAAATTTAGGAACTATAATATTTTGAGGTGAAGAATGGTATTCAGATTTGTTTATATGTTTATTTTAAAAAGTTGTGTGTAAACTCTATTATGTTCTTTCTGTATTTATCTTTTTTCTTAAGAATATAAACATAGTAAATATCACTTTTTTTTTGATATTTATTTCTGATTTTTAAATTTTGGCTGCATTGGATCTTTGTGGTGCGTGGGCTCAGTTGCCCTATAGTATGTGGGATCGCAGTTACCCACACTGGTATCAACCTCGCCTTCCCCGCATTGCAGGGCAGATTCTTAACCATTGGATCATCAGGGCAGTCCCTAGTATCCTTTATTTTAATACATAATATTATTGTATTTGGTATAGTTAGAAACTTCAAAGCCCTCATTTTTGGGTCTTATTGAGGTCTTTGGTGGGGAGTGAGGGAAAGAAGTACCATGAATTTTTTTTTCTTTTTTGACCTATAAAGTTTACTCATAGTAAACAAGACAGTGGGTATGGATCAAGATGTTATAAAATACTAGAGAGAATTCCCTGATGGTCCAGTGGTTAGGACTCGGCACTTTTAGTGTCAGGGGCCAAAGTTCAGTTCCTGGTTGGGGAGCTAAGATCCTGCAAGCTGCCTGGGCATTGCCAACAAAACCAAAAAATCCCATGAAAACACATCTCGCTAAGTAAATAATACTATTTAAAAATGTTGCCTATAAAAATTTGCATACTTATTTTAATAATAATTTTTATAACCAGATCTGTCTTTCCTTAATAGTATTAAAGGTTTCATCATTCACAGCCCAGCCTTAAGTCTGACTTTTTGTAATTATTTTATTCTCTCATTGTGAAATCTGTTTTCTCTGTAAACTGTTGTGAGATAAAGTGGGTGATGAAATAGGGAAAAAATTTTTAAGGTCGATCAATTGAACTGTGGCCTCTGTACTGGATTTTAAGGGGGTAGAGATAGGTAGAAAGCTCTGCTTTTTGAGAAAGGAAATTTAGAGGACAACTCAAGTTTTCTTGCTTTTGTTAGTAATCTTTTGGCACTGGGATGTGTCAGTATCCACCCACCATAGATTGGCAGCTGTGGGAGATAATTCTAGATAGCCAAACAGAATTCAGTGGCTGAATCTTGTGGGAGATAATTCTAGGTAGCCAGGCAGAATTCAGTGGATAAATTTTCTCGTTGACTCTGTACCAACTCCCCCCACTTTTTTTTCACTTGGTATTGCCATTTTCTAGTTGTATCCTGACATCCATCCCATTAATCTCCAGTGGCTGTGAGCTAATCCTTACACTATATAATTAATAAATACTATGTTAAATTGGGAGGGGCCCAAATATTCTGATACTGGGAGCCTCCTCATTATCTGCATATCCTTTTCTGTTGTCCCTGCTCTTTGACTTTGTTAGACCATGTGTCTCTTGTCTTTCTGGGTAGATGGCTTAGATGCCTCAGCGTTTGGGCCATTGGCACTTAGTTAACATACGTTAAAGTTGCTTTCATATTTTTCAGTGTTTTCTTTTTCACTTGTACTCTTGGAGCCTTTTTCATTATATTTGGAGTTCACAGAGACTTAAAACATTTTATATTTGGTCGAAAGGCTCATCAGCGGGCTTTCTTTGACTGTAACTTCAAGAATTATTTTCCAGTGTTAAGGATTAGATTCCAGTGTACAAAAAGTATACATTCAGATTCCCTTCTCTAATGCCGTGTGGTACTTGATTGTATGTGCCTCCTAGGTGGCACCTTATAGAAGTTTGTATCTTTGTTTTGTTTCAAAAGATTTTTGTTGTGGAATTAGGGGGAAAAAATAGGTGGTAATGAAACGTTGTTGTTGTTTAATTGTTTAGTGGTATCTGACTCTTGCAATCCCATGGACTGCAGCACGCCAGGCCTCTGTCCTTCACTATCTCCTGGAGCTTGCTCAAACGCATGTCCATTGAGTCAATGATGCCATCCAACCATCTCATCCTCTGTCGTCCCCTTCTCCTGCCTTCAGTCTTTCCCAACATCAGGGGCTTTTCCAGTGAGTCAGCTCTTCGCATCAGGTGGCCTAAGTATTGGAGGTTCACTTTCATCATCAGTTCTTCCAGTGAATATTCAGGGTTGATTTCCTTTAAGATTGACTGGTTTGATCTCCTTGCAGTCCAGGGGACTCTCAAGAGTCTTCTCTAGCACCAGTTTGAAAGCATCAGTTAGTTGGCATTCAGCCTTTATGGTCCAACTCTCATATCTGTACTTGACTAGGTATATGAGATGTAGCAGTGGGAAAATAGGGCTATGTTAGGAAGATAAAGGAGGTAAATGTAGAATTTAGAAATACACAACAAAGCGGTGGGTTACAGAATTTGCTGTGGGTGCTGTTGTGGTCAAAGAAAAGAGGGAAATGGGATGAATCAGGAGAGAAAGACATAGTTACTTAGGAAGAGCTGTGTTTCAGATTTCAGTTTGGTTGTGGTTGAAGTGGTTTGTAAACCATGAAGTGATATAGTGATAAAGTTTTTCATTTTACCTCTCTGTATTTGGAGAAGATACACACATCTTTTGTGCAAGTATCCATTTTCTCTTGGGCAATAGCATTTGCTTAATACTTTGTATATAGGCTGAGCCTGAGTACAGAATTATGCTTCTGGTATTTTGGAAAGAATACTTAAAAAATTCTAGCTGTTGCATAGAATCTATTCACTTTTGCGAAATGGCTTAACACTCACAGAGGAACATAGGACAATGCCAATAAAGTAAGTGCTGAGAATAGGGTAAGAGGTTTCTTTTTTTGCCACTTTATTTTTTTAATTGAAGGATATTTGCTTTACAGAATTTTGTGGTTTTCTGTCATACCTCAACAGGAGTCAGCGATAGATATACCCATGTCCCCTCCCTCCGAGGGTGAGTTGTTGTTGTTGAGGGATTTCTGATCCCTTCTTCCCTAATTTTCACATTCATGTTCTGTCTCTTCTAGATGCAGTAAAGAGCTGTAAATGGGAGTGTGGTTTCAGCTTAGGAGAATGCCTCTCTACCTTTTTGCTCCCTACTGTGAATATTGTGAGAAGTGGTGGTCAGTGATTGGCAATAGGTTGGGTGAATTTAATATTTGGGAATTTGATTGAAGAACTTAGGCTGAAGGCTAAACATGGCATTGGCGATAAAACCTGAAGTTGAAGAGGAATGTTCACTTTTTTTTCTGTAATATTTTTTGAGAATTCTTTTTCAGTTGCCATATTAATAATTTCAGAAGATTCAGCAGATTCAAATTTGTCTTTTTTTTCCTTCTTCAGTAAGTGTTCTTTTATGGTTAAAGTATCTTGGTGTTTTTGAAAATCACATTAGGAAAACTTTTAGATTTGTGGAATTTGGGGGCCCTAACAATTTTTTATAATTGCTTTATTGGTATATAATTCATCCATTTAAACTGTGCAATTTGGTCGTTTTTAGTATATTCACAGAGTTGTGCAGCCATCGCCACAATCAGTTTTAGAACATTTTCATTATCCCTTGCGGTCTGTACCAGTAGCAGTCACTCTAGCCTTAAGCACCCACCGGTCTACTTTCTGTGTCTATGCATTTGTCTCTTCTGGACATTTCATATAGTAAATGGAGTCATCCGATATGTGGCCCTTTGTGACTGGCTTAGCATAATTTAGCACTTATGTAATTTCTAAGTGATTTTTTTTCTTAAATTTTTTTGTGGCTGCTCTGTGTGGCACTGAGGATCTTAGTTCCCTGAACAATGTTCGAACCTGTGGCCCCTGCATTGGGAGTGCAGAGCCTTAACCACTGGACTGCCCGCATAATGTTTTAAAGGTTCACCTATCTTGTAGCATGGATCAGTACCTCATTGCTTTTTACTGCTGAATAATAGTCTGTTACATATGGAGAAGGAAATGGCAGTCCACTCCAGCACTCTTGCCTGGAAAATCCCATGGACAGAGGAGCCTGATAGGCTATAGTCCGTGTGGTCGCAAAGAGTCGGACACGACTAAGCGACTTCACATTCACTTTCCCTCTTACCTCCAGAGCGGATGGGTAATCACCAATAAAGAAAAATCTCTATTTAAAAAAAAAGAAAATAGTCTGTTACATAATAGATATATATACCGTATTTTGTTGATCCGTTTATCAGTAGACAGACCTTTGGGTTTCTACGTTTTGGCTATTAGGACAGTCCTGCTTCTAACATTCGTGTACAAGTTTCTGTCGATACATGCTTTCGGTTCTTTTGGGTACCTAAAAAGTTCTAAAGGCACAAAAGTCTAATATACAGACAAGTGTCTTCACTGATGCCAGTGCTTTTTAGAAATAGAGTTTGGAGGTTAGTTTATCTACAACTTTATACCGTGAATTTGGAATTTTTCCAAGTGACAAGTTTTACTGGAGTTAACGACAACTTTCTTCTTTATCTATGAAGAAAGTATTTTCAGGTTAACAGCATAAATAAACTTGTTTACAACCCTGGGAAGCAGAATGCTTAAATTAGAAAGAGCAGGTGTTTTTAGGGAGCTCTGCTCTCTAGATGTTATTAATATACAGTTAATTGATCTGCTAATGACAAATAATTTTTCTCTATTAAAGAAAGTTACCCTAAGGTCTTTTATTAAGGGAATGGTTTATTGACTTAATTCTGGTTATTGTATGTATTTAAAAGCACTATATCTGTTGTTAATTTAAAAAATGATCTTTATAATTTGCTAAGAATTTATTGATTCAGGTTGTTCGTTTTCTCCACAATTGGACACATTAGGAAGATGCTACTTATACAGGTCAGAAGCCTTATAGTAAAATACAAAACAGTGAAATTAATATATCATTCTTTCTCTAGAGAAATTTATAGTTTCATGAAGGGAGGAAGGAATTTCTCTTTCTTCAGAGAAATTCATATTTTCATGAAGGGAGGAAGCACCATATCTGTTGTTAATTTAAAAAATGGTCTTTATAATTTACTAAGAATTTATTGATTCAGATTGTTCATTTTCTCCATAATTGGACACATGAGGAAGATACTACTTATATAGGTCAGAAGCCTTTTAGTAAAGTACAAAACAGTGAAATTAATATATCATTCTTTCTTCAGAGAATGAAGGGGAGGAAGGAAGGGAGGAAGGAATTGTTGGTTTCTGTATTGAAATGAGTGTTAAGATGGGGCTCTTGGGTGTTTGGGTGACAAAAACAAACCAAGTGAGAATAATTTTATAGTAGATACGGTTCCTTCACTTACTAACTTACTATCTAGAAAATAGGCCTTAAGTTGTATATATCCATTGAGAGTGACATAGGTGGAAAAAGGATTGGGAGGAAATATGGGAAAATACTAATTTTATTTATGTGGGTGGAAATTCTAGGTAATTTGGTTTCGTCTTGTACGTTTTTAATTTTCACAAAATTTCAAACTCTGAATTTTCTTTTTTGGCCTTGCTCTGTGGATTGTAGGATCTTAGTTCCCCAACCAAGGATTGAACCTAGGCCCACAGCTGTAAAAGTGCCTAGTCCTAACCACTGGGCTGCCAGGGAACTTAGACACTGAAATTTTTATATTTTAAAAAGAGGAAAAGGACAAATTTCAAACCTTCTGTTAAGAGTTTGGTTTACCATACTGACTGAAAACCGAATTGGTGAATTGGTACGTTTCCAGTGGAATTTTGGTGTTGGAAAAGATATTAGAAACCATTTAACTTTTTATCCCCATCAGTGCAGTGGTTTCCTTTACGTTAATTATCTCTGTTTTAATTAAAAAGAAGTTAGTGAGTGTGATGTGCTGAGGTTGTTAGGATAGATTGAGTGTATCCAGTGAGATCTAGAGATATTTTTATTTTGGTATTGAGTACCTTTCTGTACCATAAGTTTTATTGACATATCTCCATACGCTGTGTGCCAGAACCATTCTAGCCTTTTTACATATGATGTGAAGCCCCCGTAACCCTGTGTCGTTTATTATTATTTCTGTTTTATGGATGAGGAAAGTCAGGGTGAGAAAAACGAGATGCGATTTTTTAAGGTCTCATAGAAGACATATATTTAAGGTGATTAGCTCATATTCTTTCCACTAGATCAATGTGTTTGGAGACCCTACTGTTGTGCATCGTGGATTGAGTAGTCAGCTTATCCATCTCTCTCACATACACACATGCACACACGCCTTTTGGACACATTTTCACACATGTTAAGCCCTACTTGTTGCTCACATATAATTTAGGGACACCAGTACAAATTTAGTTTGCATGTTTAATTATCGGAGCCCAGTGCTTGATGCATAATAGGTGCTCAGTGGGCTTCCCTGATAGCTCTTTTGGTAAAGAATCCGCCTGCAATGCAGGAGGCCCCAGTCCGATTCCTGGGTCTGGAAGATCCCCTGGAGAAGGGATAGGGTACCCACTCCAGTATTCTTGGGCTTCCCTTGTGGCTCAGCTGGTAAAGGATCTGCCTGCAGTGCGGGAGACCTGGGTTTGATCCCTGGGTTGAGAAGATCCCCTGGAGAAGGGAACGGCTACCCGCTCTGGTTTTCTGGCCTGGAGAATTCCATGGACTATGCAGTCCATGGGGTTGCAAAGAATCAGGTGGGACTGTGCGACTTTCACTTTCACTTTTCACTTTGGGTGCTCAGTGAATGGCGTGTTCAAACAGATGAGGTTCAAAACTGAACTCAAGTGATTTCATTCCCTGTATCTTGTTTCTCTGTATGGTATCTCCATTACAGGCCACTTAAGAACCTTAGATTTTTGCTTCCTGCCTCAGACAATTCCAAGGTTATATTCATATTGCCGTGTTTGATCTCGTATTTCTTGCCGGGCCATTTATAGTAGTCTTCTGACTGGTTTTCTGCACCCTTCTCCCTTTTTTCTTCCTTCTGGCTATTTTCTTTGTTGCTGCCAAATTGTTATTTCTAAAGATGCAAATCTGATTTTGTCTCTTCCTTGCCAGGACTTCCCAGGTGGCGCTAGTGGTAAAGAACCCATCTGCTAATCCAGGAGACTGGGGATTGATCCCTGGGTCGGAAAGATACCTGGAGGAGGGCATGGCAGCCGACTCCAATGTTCTTGAGAATCCTATGGACAGAGGAGCTTGGCAGGCTACAATCCATGGGGTGGCAGAGTCAGACATGATTGAAGTGACTCAGCATGCACGCATGCTTCCTTACTTAAATTTTGTTTTTGGCTTTTCCAGTTGCTTTTAGGCTAATTAACTTTCAAGCTTCTCAGGATGGCACAGTGTACACCCTTTGTGTTT
Organism: Ovis aries; assembly: GCF_016772045.2. NCBI lineage: Eukaryota > Metazoa > Chordata > Mammalia > Artiodactyla > Bovidae > Ovis > Ovis aries. The sequence goes on from NC_056055.1 coordinate 236,282,406, forward strand.
TGAGCTGATTTACCTCTCTAGGCTTTATTGGCACTCCAGCTTTACCGAAGTACTGTAACTTTCTGAACATACATGCTACTTTTATAGTTTGTGCAATTGCTCAACATAGTTGTGCTATTTTTATTGATGTGGTTTTCTCTGCTTGGAATCCCCTTCCTTCCTCATCCACCTAGCCACTTGTCTCATCTTCAACTGAAGTTTTTTTTATCTCTGATAAACCTTCCTCATCTCTTTTCTTATAGGCTGTGTCCCCTTTTGGTGCTCTCATTGTTTGGTACACGTCTTATTAAAGCATTCAGCTCCAAATATTCAATTGGAGTTGAATATTTACTTTTTCCTTCACCGTTGGGTGCTAGTAATCCGTTTCAGAACAGACGCTTGGGCTTAAGTCCAGACCCACTGAATCAAAATATCCAGTGATGAGATGGAGTTTCTATATTTTTAAAAAAGCACTCCCTGGTTATCTTTATGTACAGCTTGGTTAAAAACCACTGTGATGGTTCTTCTTGAAGAATCTTTCAGCCTTATATCTCCAGCCTCTGGCAAATAGCATGTATCTCATAAATGATGAGTAAATATATTATGTCATCAGGGCTTATTGAAGAGACTTAGACTGATGAGAGTTTTGTTTTGAAGAGTGTTACGATACCATTTTGAATTGATAAGGTGCAAGGTGTAACAGAATGTAGGGTCTTGAATACTTGAGAGGCTTTTTGGTGTGAAGCTAAGGAGTCAGTAAGCATTTATTGCAGAATTGCATTAAAGAGCTCTTAAAGTAATTCCTATCAACTCTGGTTTTATGCTTTTTTGGGGGGAGTGGAGGGGAGTTTTTAAAACCAGGTAAGAGCTAGGCAAACAGGAGGCTGTAGAAACAAGTTTTACTTTGCTTAATTTGTTAAACACTGAAACTTTTTGTTCATCATCAACATCACATATTGGGAAATGGTACCATACTGTTTCAACTGAATACATTTTCAAAGTTCATTCCTGTTCTCATAAGTGAATATTATCTATTATTGTTTAAGGAGGGTAATATCTTTATAAAGGTAGAATGAAGGTTGTAATTTATCCCTGTATTGTCAATGGTTAACTGCCCTTAACACTTTCTGTGTTGTTCAGTTGCTAAGTTGTATCCAATTGTTTTGCGAGCCCATAGACTAAAACTGTAGCCCTGCCAGGGTCCTCTGTCCCTAGGATTTCCTAGGCAAGAACACTGGAGCACACTGGAATGGGTTGCCATTTTCTTCTCAAGGGGATACAGGTTGGAACCTGTATCTCCTGCATTGCCAGGTGGATTCTTTTTCACGGAACCACCAGGGAAGCTAGTGACTCATTTTTCTTGTTTGAAGCTTTTTAAGAGTTGCTGTTTGGGTTTTTAAGGTTTCTATTGGCAATTAAGTATAAAGTGCAGTATGAATATTAAATTGCGAATTATTTTTTTATGTTTTGGTTATAAATTTTGTTCTGAAGTAGAATAGCTTTATTGAGATACAGTTCACATACTATACATTTCACCCATTTAAAATGTACTAATCAGTGGTTTTCAGTATATTCGGAGTTGTACAACTGTCACTACAATCGAAGTGAATATTTTCATCACCCGCAAAAGAAAACCTGTAACTGTTACCAGTCACTTTCCACCTTCCTCACCCACATACCTAGGCAATCACTAATCTACTTTGTCTAAAATGAAAACTTTGATAGTACATGTTTGTTTTAAAAAATGTCAGTAATCTGGTTTTCAGAGTTAACTACTTTTAACAGTTTGGTTATTTCCTTCCAAACTTTTTCTGCACATATATAAACAGATACGTGAATACATTGTGGTTTTAAACCAGATGGGATCAGTTGCTCTCTCTAAATATATTACATACTTTTGTGTGTCCCGGCATGCGTACACTGATGATAGTCTTTTCCCCTTAATACGTTGTAGTCCTCCTTTCAGGTCAGTAAACACCTCTATTTCTTTTTTAAGGGTCCCAAAGAGTCAAGACACGACTGTGCTCAAGAATACTAGAGTGGGTTGCCATTTCCTATCTTTTTGGCCCAGGGATTGAACCCCTGTCTCTTGTATCTCCTGAATTGGCAGGCAGATTCTTTATCTCTGTGTGTATTGAAGAACAGTAATTTGACTGTTTTATCCCAGTTTTGATTTTAGGTTCTTAACTTTTGACGTTCTAAATAATGCTATAGTAAACAATACTGCAGTTATGTTTTTGTATTCCAGAGTCACTTCTTTAGAATATATTCAGAGATGTGGAAGTGACAGGTCAAACAGAAGAATGCATTTAATATTTTGATACAAATATTTCTACACTGTTTTCCAGGTAGACTGTAGCAATTTAAAATTCTGCAAACACCTTATGAGTATTCTTTGTCCACTTTTTTTGCTAGTAATTTCTTAAATTTATAAAACTGTTTTTGTATGTCTTTCAACTGTGTTTTGGGACTTCCCTGGTGGCTCGGACAGAAAAAAAGTCTGCCTGCAGTGCAGAAGAGCTGGGTTGGATCCCTGGGTTGGGAGGATCCCCCCACTCCAGTATTCTCTCCTGTAGAATTCCATGGACAGAGGAGCCTGGTGGGCTACAGTCCATGGGGTTGCAAAGAATAGGATACAACTGAGCGACTAACACCAACTGTGTTTATTGTCCTTTTTGATTTCATTATCTGTATGTTCTTAGATCATCCCTCACCCAATCTCCTGTGTTTCTTGGAATATTTTAGTATAGTTTTATATTTTCATCTTTAATCTAGAGTTTCTGTGTATTGTGTAGGCAGGAAATAGTGATGTAATTTTACTTTGCCTCAAGTTGTTAATTACTAATTCTAGCACTATTTATTGGTTTGAAAGACGTCCTTTATAATAAATTCTCTTCCCATATATGCATCTGTTTTGATTCATTTGTTTTATTGATATGTTTATTCTTACTGCAGGGCTAGTTTTTGTTTTTTAAAAATAATCTTTATTGAGGTATAGCTGACATAAAATGCACACATTTGAAATGTATAATTTGTTAAGTTGTGACATGTCAAAGTATTGAGCTGTGAAACCTTCACTACAATTAAGATAATGACAGTTCCATCTTCTCCAAAAGTTTTGTTGGCCCTTTGTAGTTCATCTCAGCAGCAACCAATGATCTGCTTTTTGCTTAAGTCTAGGCTTCTATTTGTTGTATTTTAGTGGCATTTGGCTTGACATTAAAGCAATTTTTGTTATTTCTAGAATCACCCTCATAGCCCATCCCCCAGAGTTTTGACTTGCAGTTCCATTCGCTTGAGTGCCCCTGTCTCTAATGTCTATAGAAGTTGCTCATCTACCTTCTTCCAGTCCTTTGTTTAAGTTACCTTCTCAGTGAAGCTTTTTGTGAGTATTGTTTAAATTGTAACTGTCTCCCTCCCCTGCTTTCATTTTCTCTGTAGCCTTAATCCCCCATTTTGTAATTTGCTATCCCTACTTTCCAAAATGTTTACAGTGAGGATTTACTGTTTTTATAGTTCAAAATTTCCTAATAGCCATCATTTTTAGTATAGGAAACAAAACATGTGTTCTGATTTTTTAAAATCCAATTTCAAACGTTACTCTAGGGCACCCACAGTCTCCAAGTATAAAACCTAATAAATTTGTTATATCTAAAGTCCTTCTCGTGACTTCCCTGTTGGCTCAGATGGTAAAGCGTCTGCCTACAATTTGGGAGACCCAGGTTTGATCCCTGGGTTGGAAAAATCCTCTGGGGAAGGAAATGGCAACCCACTCCAGTACTCTTGCCTGGAAAATCCCACGGACAGAGAAGTGTGCTAGGCTACAACCATGGGGTCGCTAAGAGTAGGACACGACTGAGCGACTTCACTTTGACTTTCAAAGTCCCTCTCAACTCTTACAGGGAAAACTTCCATGGTTCATGACCTCAAAGTAATACAAATTACAGGGTAAGAAACAACAGGTAGTAGTTCTGAAAAAGGAGCAGATGAAGGTTTACTATTTGTATAACATTAGGAAGAATTCTGTAAACAAACAACCCATACAAAATACATACCAGTGTATGTGTTAAAAAGATTATTAAGTTCTGTCTCCTCCTTTGTATTCTGTCTCTTGGTTAAGAATCACTGATATTTTCATTTTCATATCCTACTTTTTTTTTATCCAGAGGAGGTAGAAGTCTATTAAAATATTTTCTCCCACAGATACAGTTTTGGATTTATGTATTACATTTTCCCTTAGGATCATGAAGTCCAGAATGAGCTGTTTGATGTGCTTGGTAGCTGCCCTCTTTAATTCTGTTGCTGTGAGGTATCTGGATAGACTTACTACTCATTGAGAATTTCTATTCCCTTACGTGCTACAAACAATAGAATGTTGAAACACAGGAGGAGTGAGGGTTAGCGACAAGACTGCTGAATGGAGGAAGACCTTTTAGATAGGGAGCTCTTATTTCCTGTGCCAACTATTTGTATTGTAACAGTAATAATGAACTGTTCAAACTTGAGAAACTGTTTCTCTGAGAAATGTTTGATTGCTAATATAGAATGCCTTTGTTATCGCACTGGAGTTTATTCCCCTTACATCTAAACATATATCCATCAACTGTGCAGATATGTTAAAACAAGTCATTTCTTTTGGTGATGATTGTAATTTTGTTTCTCAGTATTATAAGTGAACTAAGGACTCTTTCCGTGGCCTAATTTCATTCTCTGTATCCTAATGAACAGTGATTTAAAAATCAAAAATTTCCCGTCCCATTAAAAAGAATGACTTGTAGGTATTTTTGAGTTCTAAAAATCAATAAATGCTCATTGTAAATATTTCAGAAAGTATAGTTATAAAATCATAAAACTAAAAACACCCAAGTAACAAACCAAAAACCAACCAACCCCCATCTACAATTCAGCCCTGAGAATCTTCTGTAATATGTCCATCTAGTTGTTTTATTCAGAACTTAAAAAATGTTAATTATTTCTTTTGTCTGATAACAAGGATAATTGTTTCTTTTAAAAATTTTTTACTTATTTGACTGCGTCAGGTCTTCATTTTGGTATGCAGAGTCAGTCAGTAGTGCCAGCGCCTGGGCTTGGTTGCTGCACAGTAGGATCTTAGCCCTTGATCGGGGATCACATCTGTTCCCCAAGGTGGGTTCTTAACTGCTGGATCACCAAGGAAGCCCCTGATTGTCTGTTCCTTTTGGGTGCGCTGGATCTTTGTTGAGGTGCTCAGGCTTCTCATCTCGATGGCTTCTCTTGCTGCAGGTCTTGGGCTTTAGAGCTTGAAGGCTTTAGCAGTTGTGGCTCTCTGGTTCTAGGGCATGGGCTCAGGACTTGTGGTGCATGTGGAATATCCCTGGACTAGGGATTGAACCCGTGTTCCCTGCATTGGCAGTCAGATTTTAACCACTGGACTGCCAGGGAAGTCCCATCCTTGGGTTAATTCTGCTTGGTACTCTGAACTTCCTAGACTTGGTTAACTGTTTCCCTTCCCATGTTAGGGAAGGTTTCAGCTATTATGTCTTCAAATATTTTCTTGGGTCCTTTTTCTCCTCTTTCTGGGATCCCTATAATGAGAATGTTGGTGCATTTAATGTCGTCCCAGGGTTCTCTTAGGCTCTCTTCATTTCTTTTCCTCTGTTCAGTTCCACAACAGTGATTTCCACCATTCTGTCTTCCAGGTCATTTATCCGTTCTTCTGCCTCAGTTATTTGTTATTGATTCCTCCTAGTGTATTTTTCATTTTAGTTATTGTATTGTTCATCTCTGTTTGTTGTTTTGTTCTTCTAGGAAAGGAAAGGGAAGTCGCTCAGTCATGTCTGACTCTTTGCGACCCCATGCACTGTAGCCTACCAGGCTCCTCCATCCATGGGATTTTCCAGGCAAGAGTTCTGGAGTGGGTTGCCATTTCCTTCTCCAGGGGATCTTCCCGACCCAGGGATCGAACCCAGGTCTCCCTCATTGTAGGCAGACACTTTACCCACTGAACCACCAGGGAAGCCTAGTTCTCCTAGGTCCTTGGTAAACTTCTTGCATCTTCTCCATTCTTTTTTCAAGATCCTGGATCATCTTCACTATCATTATTCTGAAATTCTTTTTCTGGTATGTTGCCTATCTCTATTTAGCTGTTTTTCTGGGGCTTTATCTTGTTCCTTCATCTAGGGCATGATCCTCTGCCTTTTCATGTTAACTTTCTATGATTGTGGTTTTCATTTCCAAGGCTGCAGAGTTGTAATTCTTTTTCTGTTGTCTCCCTGGAGCCTCTTCATAGTCAGCTGGTACTTCCATTCCCAGCAACTGTTTTCTGTCCCTGTGGTTTTGCCTTTTCCAAAATGTCATCTATGTACTGTAAATGTATGTAGCTCTTGAATCTGGTTTCTTTCACTTAAAAAAAAGAAAGTTGCTCAGTTGTGTCTGACTCTTGTGACCCCATGGACTACACAGTCCATGGAATTCTTCAGGCCAGAATACTGGAGAGAGTAGCCATTCCCTTGTCCAGGGGATCTTCCCACCCCAGGGATTGGACCCAGGTCTCCTGCATGCAGGTGGGTTCTTTACCAGCTGAGCCACCAGGGAAGCCCAAGTAAACATCCTTTCACTTAGCATACTGCATTTGAGAACCTGTGTTGTGTTTAACAATAAATGGAGCCTTTTAACTAGTAGTGTTCCATTAAATAGGCTTCCATAGTAACTCAGTGGTCAAGAATCCACTTGCTCATGCAGGAGACGTGCGTTCCCCTGGGTTGGGAAGACCCCCTGCAGAAGGAAATCTCAACCCACTCCAGTATTCTTGCCTGGGAAAGCCCAGGGACAGAGGAGCCGAGCGGGGTACGGTTCATGAGGTTGCAAGAGTTGGACATGCTTTAGTGACTGAAACAAAAACAAACAACAGTATCATTAAACAGTTATATGGCAGCTTATCCATTTTATGTGCTCGGTTGACTGGAGTGCTTGGTGTAGTAATTGCTGAGGATGGCATGTGGGTGGCATATTTTATTACCTCTTTTGTATATTGTGTTCCTGTAGCCTTTATGCATGAAGGACAGTTGTGTCAAGACATAAAATCTTTGGACTATAAGTAGTAGATCTTACTGACTTTGGCAGGTAGTGTTTTAGAGAACCAAGAGTAAATTCTGTTTTTTCCCCTTGCTCTGATACTTACAGAATTCTCCAACTTTAGGATAGTTTGGTCAGGAGGTGATTTTTGTGTGCTCGGTGGGTGAGACCTTTTGATGTGCATAGTTTTATAGCTTGAGGAAGGTTCTTTGGTTATATGTTTGATTATTTTAGATTTTTCCTTGGGAATTATTTTAAGTTGTGTCTTCATTATTTCTTCATAGCAGTCATCTTTTTTTAATTTATAATTTTGACTTAGTTATTTGCTGATTTCTGTAGTTGTAAGAAATAATACAGAGAGATCGTTTGTATGCTTTTTTCTGTTTCCCCTAGTGGTATCATTTTACAGTATAACCTTTGCAGGTAACATTGTGTACTATAGCATCACACTAGTTTATTGACATTGATAAAATCCATCCAGTCCTAGTCACATTTCTCCAGGGTTACTTGTACTTATTTGGGTGCATGTGTATGTATGAAGTTCTGTATAATTTTACGATCTGCTAGGTTCATATACCTACCACCACAAAGTACTAAGTAGCTCTTAAACAAGGAACCCTTGAGTAGCCCTTTCTAAATACACCCACCTTCCCTTTGCAGGGGTGTAGGGGCCTCCCCCCAGCCACTAATGAATTCAGTCTTCCATTTCCACAATTTTGTCATTTCAGAAACATTGTAGAAATGGAGTCATGCTGTATGCAGCCTTTGAGGGCTCACCTTCCCTGCCCTGCATCCTTTGCTGGAGTCCCACCCAAGCGGCTGGAGGGGCCGTTCCTTTTTATTGCTGCGTAGTGTGCGTGGTGTAGATGCGCTGCAGGTGTAGTGCTTTCACCTGTGGAAAGACATGAGGGTTGATTCCATTTTCTAATTATTATAAATAAAGCTGTGAACATTCATGTACAAATTTTTGTGTGAACATGAGAATGAAGTCCAGTTGCTGGGTAATATGGTAGTTCATGTTTAGTCTTTTAAGAAGCTGCCAAATTGTTTTCTAGACCAGTAATGTTGGAATAATCCAATTTTTCTGCACCCTGCTAGCATTTGGTGGTATTACGGGTTTTTATTTTAGCCATTCTGATACATATGTAACGATCTTTCATTGTGATTTTAATCTGTGTTTACCTGATGACTAATGGTGTTCAGTGTATTTTCATGTGAGCAGCTATCTTTATTTTTTAATGTGGTGTTTAATTCTTAGTTTTATATGATCTTAATTTTTAATAAAAGTACTAAGTTCTGATTGCTAGTTTCTGTATGTTCTCTTTATCCAATAACTTGTGGAAGTTCCGTTTATAAATTTGATAAGAGATCTTTGCTTAGTTTGTGGATCATTTAACTTAGCACACATTACTTGTAAACATAAAAGGAATGACTTATTTTTAAACCAGATTTGGCAAACTATAGCCTCTGCCAAATCTAGCTTGCTGCCTTGAGCTAACAATGGTTTTTACATTTTCAAGTTTGTAGTTGAAAGTAAAAGGGCTTTCCAGGTGACGCTAATGGTAAAGAACCTGCTGCCAATGCAAGAGACATAAGAGACACGGATTCGATCCCTTGGTCGAAAGGATCCTCTGGAGGAGGGTGTGGCAACCCACTCGAGTGTTCTTGCCTGGAGAATCCCATGGACAGAAGAGCCTGGCAGGTTGCATTCCATAGGGTTGCACAGAGTCAGACATGACTGAAGCAACTTAGCATGCGTCCATGCGTGAAACTGAAAAGCATAGAATATATGACAAAAACCCTGTGTAGCCCGCAGTGTTATGTGCTCAGGTGCCTATTTGTGTCCAGCTCTTTGCAACCTTTGCGATTGTAGCCTGGCAGGCTCCTCTGTCCATGGGATTTTTCAGGCAAGAAATACTGGAATGGGTTGCCATTTCCTTCTCAAGGGAATTGTCCAGACCCAGGGATCTAACCTTGTGTCTCTTGTGTGTCCTGCACTGCAGATGGATTCTTTACTGCTGAGCCATCGGGGAAGCCATGTAGCCCAGAGAGCCTGTATTATTTATTTCTTGATCTGTTATAGAAACTGTTCGCCATCTCCTATTTTTTAGTAACAGTGTTATTGTTATAAGATATTCACATATCATAAAATTTATCCTTAAATTTACAGTTTGGTGGATTTTAGTATGTTACAGTACTAAGCAACCATCATGCTTCTAACACTAACACTTAGCACTCCCCAAACAACCCCTGTACTCATTAGTAGACATTGTTTATTTCCTCCTTTCCTAAGTCCCTGGCAAGCACAAACCTATTCTTGTCTCGTTTATTGTGGATATTTCCTGTTAGTGAGATCATATAATATGTGGCCTTTTGTGTCCGGCTTCTTTCATTTAGTATATTTTTAAGATTCATGGATATTGTATATCATGTATCAGTACTTCATTCTCTTCCTTCTTTTTGCTGTGCAAGCGTGGCTTGTGGGATCTTAGTCTCCAACCAGGGATGGAACTTGTGCCCTATGCAATGGAAATGTGGAGTCCTAACCACTGAACTGACAGGAAATTCCCTGTACTCCATTTCTTTTTTATGGCTGAATAATATTCCTTTGTACGATGTATATTATTTTTTGTTTATACATTCATCAGTTGATGGATGTTTGATGATTTTTTTTCAATTTTCTTCTTTTTTTTTTTTTCATTTTTTTTTCAATTGTCTTCTATTTGAATCTGTGTCCTTTTCCTCCAGATTCACTTCTCAGTTTTGTTTGCGTCATTAATTATTTGGCTTATTACTCTCTTTCCTGCTTTGTGAATGTTAAATTTGCTATGAATTTTTGTCTATATACCTGTTATTTATTCTCTCCTTTAACAGGTAGATCATTTTTAGTCTTCTCTTTTATATCTTGAGATTTCCTTTCCTTGGTTAAGTAGTTTTTTCTCTGGAGTCCCAATACTCCTTGTTTCCTTTTGATTATCCTTGTATTAACAAAGAGGAATCCTCGAGTTTTAGCCAGAGATGGGCTGTATGGGTTGTTATATTTTCAGATTTTGAGCTGAGTGACAGGGTGATCTAGTCATCTCTTTTTCCATTTTTGGGTTTCCAGCAGGCTTTCATCTAGTGCAACTTCATTGCCTAAACAATTGGAGTACCCCCAAAACATTTTGATCCCTAATACACCAGACACTGGTTCAGAGTCAAACTTTGGAATCAGCTTGTCTGTGTAACTCTGGAAAAGTTATTTAACCTTTTTCTGCCTCAGTTTCCTCCTATATTAAAAAAAGTGAGTAATGGAGGATAATTAGGAATTATTTCATAGTTTGAGAATGAAAGCACTTTGTGACCTAGTACACAGTCAATAAATACTAGCTGTGATAACAGTTATTTTGTATGGCATAGAAGGAGAATCCTGTCTCTGTAGAAACAGCTTCTGAGTACACCATACTGAGTATTGTTAAAAATAAGTGCACAATGAGCACCTTTGCTCACTGCTTATTTTTTTCCTCTCATTTCTTTTAGTTATTTAAGATGTTTTCTAGAATAGGATAATTACTTTGAAAGATATTAATATAAAAGACTTCATGAATGTTAAGTTTATTTTCAGAAGATTCTTTCTGAGTTGTTTCATTGGTATTACAGAAAATGTGGAAACTACTGAAGAAGTTACAAATTAACATTTGAATATATTACTTTCTTATTTTCTGCATGTCTCTGTGGAAATACATACTCTTTTTTTATATGTACAGATTTGTAGCCTATTATAGAATCTTTACACATAAACATATTCTAAGAATGTCAAAACTGTTTTAAGTAGCTGCATGCTGCTGCTGCTAAGTTGCTTCAGTCGTGTCTGACTGTCGACCCCATAGACGGCAGCCCACCAGGCTCCCCCGTCCCTGGGATTCTCCAGGCAAGAACACTGGAGTGGGTTGCCATTTCATTCTCCAGTGCATGAGAGTAAAAAGTGAAAGTGAAGTCGTTCAGTCGTGACCGACTTTTAGCGACCCCACGGACTGCAGCCTAGCAGGCTCCTCCAGCCGTGGGATTTTCCAGGCAAGAGTACTGGAGTGAGGTGCCATTGTTTTCTCTGAAGTAGCTGCATAAAATTCTGTAAATGAATATCTGTGGAATTTAATAATTCCTGTTGTATTTAAACTTTTTATTTTAAACCACTTTCCCCAACACAAAGCCATGTTGAAGGTTCTTTGTTAACAAATCTTTGCCCATATTTCTGGTTGTATGCTTCAGATGAATTCCCAGAAGTAGAACTACTGGGACAAAGGGCGTGAACATTTATAAAACCTGATGCATGCTGTCAAATTTATTTCTTTTGGAAGCCAGCTGTATACCATTCAGATAGATCACTATGGGTGGTAGTTGCCAGACACGCAGAGATAAAGATATATCATTGTCTTTAGTTTTATACTTTTTTGGGTTCTTTCATCATATTAATTAGTTTCTCTCTTTAGTTAAGGTGGCCTGCTCTCATTACTGATTTCAACTTGATCATGATTGGTAAAATTAAGAAAAAGAACCAGAAATTGTGAGTTTTTTTTTTTTTTTTGAGGTTTTTGTATTTAAAGGTCACTAGTATCATAGGGTTCATTAACTGCTTCTGAAATATTTATTCTTTTCAATTTGTAAATCATTTTATGTTTAGGAAGTGCTGACATTTGCATGAGGTATATATTATGATATAGTACAGTAGCAAATCAGTTTTGATAACTGATTTGCTTTGATAAATGGATAGTTTATCTTTTTGGTTGGTTAACCATCCAGTCTGAATGCCATCAACACATTAGATGATCTAAAACTTCAATGGTATTTAATTGCCAAAGGTAGTAGCAGTTTTGAAATGATAAATAATAATAGAAAACCAGAACTTTGACCTAATTCTGGCTGCTGTGGTGACTTCATTTCTGTCCTACCCTGCTGTGTATCATGGAAGGGACTGTAAAAATAGTGTAGTGATCAGTTTCTGGAACAACAGTTGTTTAAGCCAGGTGTTCTGTGTCCTTTGTGCTTGTCTTTAATGAGAAAAGATAGAAGTGGTAGTAAAAGAGTTAGAGATCTGAATTTGAATTCCACTTTTGATCTTTCTGCTCTGTGACTTTGGACAGATTATACCTCATCTATAAACTGGAATAATTTTGCAGTTCAGTGCCTTGAAAACTCAGTAAATATACTGGTATTTAGTGTTGTTATTGACAGTGAATAAATAGCATCACGTAGTAGGGTTTGCATTCTCCCGAGCTAAAAGAGTTTTTTGTTTCTGGTTTTTCCCAGTAATCAAGAATACTGTTGATTTATTTATGTATTACTAGAGGAATGTAATAACTTTTTGTTTTTCTTAACAAAGTTGGGATAAAAGTACTTGCATTTTCAGATTGTTAGGACTATTAAAGAGATCATACAGCATAAAAGGATTTTTATAGGACAGGGCCTGTCACAACGTAAGTTTCAGTAAATATTTATTGTTTTATTGTTTATAATACAGATATAATAGACCAGAAGATGGTGTAGAACAGACTTATTAAGTGTTTTCCCTTAATGTGCTTTGTGCTTAGTTGCTCAGTCATGTCTGACTCTTTGTGACCCATGGACTGTAGCCTGCCAGGCTCCTCTGTCCATGGGGATTCTCCAAGGCGAGAATAGTGGAGTAAATTGCCATTTCCTTCTACAGGGGTCTTCCCAGCCCAGGGATTGAACCCAGGTCTCCTGAATTGCAGGCAGATTCTTTACTGTCTGAGCCACCAGCAAAGCCCTTTTCCCTTAATGATTAAATTCAAATTAGGTTAATTCTCACATTCCATTTCTTCTCATTGCTCAAGTTTCTCCTGCATTTGCTTGGCCCTTTCTCACTGGTATGTCCTTCCCGTAATGATTTTTGGCACCAGATCTTCTGCTTGTATTGTTCTGGATCTGTGTTAGTGAAACTGAGCCGTTGTCATCTAGGCTTGCCTTTGCAAAAATCCTTAGGGGAACAAAGGTAGGTGTGGAGGAGAAAAGTGCCTGTAAACGGAGATTCAGTGATTGAGGAAATAAATATTCTAGTAAGGGCAGTTTTAGTCTCAAGTTATAGATGTCTGTTCTAGGTAGCAAAATTTCAGGGTGTTAAATGAAAGAACACCAGGGATTCTCTTCGAATCCCAGAGTAGGAAGTGTATACATGGGCCTCAGGGGCACCAGGAGGCTGTTTCCATAGGGGTTCTATAGTCTCTTGTCTCTGATATATTTTTTTTCCCTGCACATTCTTTCTCTTTATGTTGACCATCTGCTTATTCACCAGGTTATACTTGACCTAAAGTGACAGCTGCAACTGCCAGATCTTTAGCGAATTTCACTTTATCCGTAGCTTTCTGGCCCAAATGCTAAGAGGAATCTGATTAGCTTATGATTTCTCTTCAGATTGATACTAGGAGTTTGGCCGTTTAGAAGAATACTTTTGATATAGTTATTTGTGGCCAGAGGTGGTAGGAATCATGAAGTTGCCCTTTCTAGGCAGGTGTCTTAAAACATGTCTGTTACAGAAAATATTTTGACAAGTGATTTGTTGGGAACTTAATTTTTCCAAGTGCAGTACATAGCTCTGTTTTAAAATATAAACTTCCAGTGTGATTTCATTAATAACCAACTCAACGATAACTATTGTGTTAGAGTTTGGTTCTTGTTTGAAAGCAGCTGAGAACTGGTCAAACTGGCTCAAGTAAAGGGTCATTCATTGTAAAGACACCCCGAGCAATTAAGGGACAGTAATCCAAGGAAAGAAGTGCTAGTAAATAAATAAGGCCAGTAAATAAATAAATGCTAGTAAATAAGAAAGACAATGCCAAAGAATGCTCAAACTACCACACAATTGTACTCATCTCACACGCTAGTAAAGTAATGCTCAAAATTCTCCAAGCCAGGCTTTAGCAATACTTGAACTATAACCTTCTAGATGTTCCAGCTGGTTTTAGAAAAGGCAGAGGAACCAGAGATCAAATTGCCAACATCCGCTGGATCATTGAAAAAGCAAGAGAGTTCCAGAAAAACATCTATTTCTGCTTTATAGACTATGCCAAAGCCTTTGACTGTGTGGATCACAATAAACTGTGGAAAATTCTGAAAAAGATGGGAATACAGACCACCTGACCTGCCTCTTGAGAAACCTCTATGCAGGTCAGGAAGCAACAGTTAGAACTGGACATGGAACAACAGACTGGTTCCAAATAGGAAAAGGAGTACGTCAAGGCTGTATATTGTCACCCTGCTTATTTAACTTACCTGCAAAGTACAGCACGAGAAACCCTGGGCTGGAGGAAGCACAAGCTGGAATCAGGATTGCCGGGAGAAATATTAATAACCTCAGATATGCAGATGACACCACCCTTATGGCAGAAAGTGAAGAGGATCTAAAAAGCCTCTTGATGAAAGTGAGAGAGCAGAGTGAAAAAGTTGGCTTAAAGCTCAACATTCAGAAAACAAAGATCATGGCATCTGGTCCCATCACTTCATGGGAAGTAGATGGGGAAACAGTGGAAACAGTGTCAGACTTCATTTTTTTGGGCTCCAGAATCACTGCAGATGGTGACTGCAGCCATGAAATTAAAAGACGCTTACTCCTTGGAAGAAAAGTTATGACCAACCTAGACAGCATATTCAAAAGCAGAGACAGTACTTTGCCAACAAAGGTCCGTCTAGTCAAGGCTGTGGTTTTTCCTGTGGTCATGTATGGATGTGAGAGTTGGACTGTGAAGAAGGCTGAGTGCCGAAGAGTTGATGCTTTTGAACTGTGCTGTTGGAAAAGACTCTTGAGAGTCCCTTGGACTGCAAGGAGATCCAACCAGTCCTTTCTAACGGAGATCAGTCCTGGGTATTCATTGGAAGGACTGATGCTAAAGCTGAATCTCCAATACTTAGGCCACCTCATGCGAATAATTGACTCATTGGAAAAGACCCTGATGCTGGGAGGGATTGGGGGCAGGAGGAGAAGGGGACGACCCAGGATGAGATGGCTGGATGGCATTACTGACTCGATGGACATGAGTTTGGGTGAACTCCGGGAGTTGGTGATGGACAGGGAGGCTTGGCATGCTGCGATTCATGGGGTCGCAGAGTCAGACATGACTGAGTGACTGAACTGAACTGAATACAGATCTGCTTAAAAATCTTATAAACTAATTTGTTACATATTTGGATCATTAATTTCTTACATTTGGATTACTTTGTACCCAAGTCTAAGTTTCAGGTTTTGTTTTCTTTGACTGTAATCTTGGCTGGCCAAAAGAAAGACAGAAATCAGAAATCTAAACAGAGAGGCAGAGAAGTAGGAGGAGAACCATGAGATCATAGTGGTATGGAAATCAAGGAATGAAGGAATTTGAGAAGGTTGTTTTTTTTTTTTTTTTTAAATGAAAACAGAAAGAACCTGAGGTTTAACTCGTGGTGATTTTTACTTTTATATTTTAGAAGTTTCTGTGCTGATTAGAATGGAGAATGGAAATTTCTCTGATGATTTGGTTGAGAATCAAGAAGAGAAAAATTAGTTTTACTTTGAAATGCTAGGTTTTAGAAAGTAAGTTAGATAAGTGTGTGTGATCTAGGTGCTTCTAATATTGATTATGACAATGCTGACCTGTAGAGAGAGAGGCTCCCCTCCCTGGAATGCCCAAAATTGAGGATAGGGAAAAAAAAAGATGGATGTGTGGAGACATTCCAGTAACTTAAAGAGAAGAAACGGTGAAGTGGATGTAGTTGAATACATGCCTAGTAAGTATTGGACATGTTGTTTCATTTAATATTTATAGCAAGTGTGTCAAGTAGTCAGTGCTACCTCAGTTTTACAGTTGGAAATAGTGAAGTGTGTATCATTCATTGATTCTGATAAGGGTATGAGATGTTGGGTATGATAAGTAGGGCTTCTCAAGAAATGCAGTTTTGAATATCATTCTTAAAGATTTATAAAGTGATGCATTTGCTTAGTTTTTCATTTTTCAAATGTGATGTTTTGGGTTATCTATTTCGATTTTATAACTTGCTATGTACTCTTGCCTGGAAAATCCCATAGATGGAGGAGCCTGGTAGGCTGCAGTCCGTGGGGTTGTGAAGAGTTGGACACAACTGAGTGACTTCACTTTTGCTTTTTACTTTCATGCATAGGAGAAGGAAATGGCAACCCATTCCAGTGTTCTTGCCTAGAGAATCCCAGGGACGGGGGAACCTGCTGGGCTGCCGTATATGGGGTCGCACAGAGTTGAACACGACTGAAGTGACTTAGCAGCAGCATGTTCGTAAAACACCAACTTAATTTTTGAAATTATGATTTTGGTTAGGACAAGATCCTTGTTAGAAACAGAAGGCTTACAAAAGAAAGTTGTGGGATCTGGGAAATGGAAAGGAAACTCAGAAGCTTGGTCGTTTATACAGATGACCCTTCTTGGGTGGGATGAGGGATAGGTCAGACCCTAAGGTCTTACTTTGTGGCTTTAGTAAAAGGGAGTAAGAGATGCCTTTATAGGGAGGGGCAGCAGTAGAAAAACTGGATGGGTGTAAGATGAATAACTGGCCAGTAGTCCAAAGACAAAAATAGGAAGTAGTTTTGGGAAACCAAAGGGAATAAATTATTTAGGAAGTCTTATAGACTTTCAGCGGAGAAGGAAATGGCAACCCACTCCAGTGTTCTTGCCTGGAGAATCCCAGGGACAGGGGAGCCTGGTGGGCTGCCGTCTGTGGGGTTGCACAGAGTCGGACACGACTGAAGCGACTTAGCAGCAGCAGCATAGACATTCAGCAAAAGTGAAGATTGACAGTGAAAGTCTCTCAGTTGTGTCCGACTCTTCATGACCCCATGGGCTGTAAAGTCCATGGAATTCTCCAGGCCAGAATACTGGAGTAGATAGCCTTTCCCTTCTCCAGGGGATCTTCCCATCCCAGGGATCAAACCCAGGTCTCTCGCATTGCAGTCGGATTCTTTACCAGCTGAGCCACAAAGTAGTAAACTTTTAATTAAAGAAACCCTAACATTAACTCATTACTCAGATTGAATACTAGAGAAAGGGGGGAAGTATAGCTGTACAAGAACTTGTAGATAGTTCTGTCCTGATGGGAGCATTTTCTCTGATTATAATTTACAGCTAGCTTTTCTCCTTCATAATAGAATAAGTTTCTTAGTTTCTTTGTTAACCTGCCCATGAAGTTTCTTACAGTAATCTGAGTTTTCATCACTTGGTTTCTCTTGATTCCTGAGCATCTTCTGATTATTCGTTCTGTTTTCTGGGAAGAGTTATGTGGCGTCTGCCTCATGCTGATGGTCATACCAAGTACAGCTCCCATTATAAGCAAGAAATACCTGACTTGTTAAAACGCCTGTGAGAGTGGCTTGGTTTATCTTGTCCACCTAACCGTGGGCACATGGTTTCTGTACTAGCAAAGCAGACTTGAGAAAGTGAGCTCCATTCTCATTGTCTAAAGGAGGTAGGAGGAGGGGTGGTTTACCTTGTAGGGGAGACAGAGACAGACGCTCCAAAAGAGGAAGAGCTTGAGGTGAACAGAGAGCTAAATAGAGGGAGACAGGAGAGGCGAGAGAGTGAGTGAGCCAGCAAATAAAATGTGGTAGGTGAAGAGTGGGTTGAAGGCAGTATGGAAAGTGATGGAAATTGCTGTGAGGGCAGGATGGGCAAATTTTGAAGGTAGGGGGAAGAGACAGTTGGAAAGGAAAGGCAAGAATACTGAGAGAACACACTTGTCAAAGCCTTTAGCAGAAACTCTGAAGGCATTTCTCTCTGGGGGTGGCATCTTCCTGTGGCTGCCCTGGCTGTAGCGTGGTGACATAGAAAGGACAGTGCACAGAAATTGGAACACCTGGATTTAGATCCTGGAAATGCCATCTAAGTGCACTTCCCTGCTTAACAATGGGTGACAGAGAAACTGTTCTTGGGAGGAGAAGGGGACGACAGAGGATGAGATGGCTGGATGGCATCACCAACTCGATGGACATGAGTTTGAGTAAGCTCCGGGAGTTGGTGATGGACAGGGAAGCCTGTCATGCTGCAGTCCATGGGGTCGCAAAGAGTCGGACATGACTGAGCGACTGAACTGACTGAACAGTTTCTCTGAGGCTCAGTTCTAATCTCTTAAATAGGAATAATTACTGTGAGATTGTTGTGATGATAACATCAATATGCACGTTGCATGTTCTCTACCTTCCTTACCATTCCCACTTTCTTTTTTCATTTTTTAGTTAATTAAAAATTTTTTTTGACTGTGCTGAGTCTTCATTGCTGCACTCAGGCTTTCTCTCGTTTTCTAGTTGCAGCGACTGGGGGCTCCTCTCTAGCTGCACTCAGGCTTTCTCTCGTTTTCTCGTTGCAGCGGCTGGGGGCTCCTCTAGCTACAGCGCAAGGGCATTTCATTGCGGTGGCTTCTCCTGTTGCAGAGCACAGGCTCTAGGTGCGTGGGCTTCAGTAGTTGTGATGCACAGGCTCGGTTGCCCCGCAGCTTTTGGGATCTTCTTGGACTAGGGATTGAACCCATGTCCCTGCGTTGGCAGGTGGATTTTTAACTACTGGACCGCCAGGGAAGCCCTTTTTTTTCATTTTTGTAGCCAGTCCTACTTTTTTCTTGGGAAACATAAATAGAATTCCAACATTCTTGGTTAAAACTATTTGTAGGTTTTTGGATTTTCGGGAAACTCCTAGCATCTAGTTAAAAGCATGTTTATAGATTCCATAGGAAGAGCTACTAATAATATAGAACTTTATACGTGTTTAAATTACATGCTTTGTAAATGTTAATTTGTCCTGAAGGTTCAAATTGATTTTATCTATTGTTTGTAGAGTTTATAGCTAAGATGCTGTCCTCATCTCCTCTCTTATTTTTACCACCTGAAGTTTAGGAGCTTATTCAGTGTGTGCTTACCTGAATAATGTAAATGGCTTGTATTGTGACCCTAGCTTCTGTTTCAAGGCCCTTTGAAACTGTTTACTACAGTAACAAGTCTTATCTCTATGTCTCTTTGTTCTTACATGGCTTAAATTGAGCCTATTTTGAATTTTATAAATTTACATTTTTGACAAGCATCCCAAAGCTGTTACATCTTAGTGACACAGTGTATCATTTGTAGCATTGAGTCTTGAAAATGTATAATTCAGAACAATGTGAATGTATTTTTATGTGCTGTCACCTTGGTAGAATTAGGATTATTGGGTGGTTTACAGGCAGCATACTAACAAGATTCTTAAATTGATCCCTCCAGCTTATTCCAGTTCATGTTCCATACTCTACTCTCTCCCTGCCTGGCTCTAGTTTGGCTCTTTGCATTCACCCAGTGCTAGACATTGTACACATACATTTGGAGGTAGTGATGATTAGATGAGGGGGTTTGGGAAAGTTCCACTTCAGGCAGTCAGCCATCTTTCTTAGATAGGCTGGAAAGCCTTCCTTTTTAATAAACGAGGGACTGTACTCTAGCCTTAGCAAAGGTGGCTTCTTGCTTATAATTGAGAGGTCCAGTAGACTGTTGGACAAGAAAGGGTTTTTGAATTATGACTGTTTTGTGTAATCTATTCCACACTTCATTCTTGCTCTTAAATATTACCTTCTAGTAGTGACTCGATGGACGTGAGTCTAAGTAAACTCCGGGAGTTGGTGATGGACAGGGAGGCCTGGCGTGCTGCGATTCATGGGGTCGCAAAGAGTCAGACATGACTGAGCGTCTGAACTGAACTGAATGACTTTGAAGATGAGTTAGTTGAAGTCTAGAAAGATTGTTATGATGTGGGTAGTACATTTAATTAGGTAAAGTTTGAAGGGATTCTTGTGATACTTGCTGTTTTTTCCTCCTGGTTTTGAGATTCTAGGCGCTCCCAGAGATCTTCCAATTTGGAGAAATGTCGAGGGCACTCAGTTATGTAGTCTGTAGTGCCTTTCCCTGATGTATGTCAAAGACACACTAGCTTGGATCAGATGAGTCCCGTAATTTGTATTTAACTGTTCACAGTTGTGGACAAGCACTGTGGTCTTTGAGCTAGTAGCAAGGTTTAGATCACATAATCATCTACATTTATTATTGCCCTTCAACATGTTGATCTTTACTTATTAAGTTAAAATGTATGAACAGTAGCTATCGTAATTCTCGTGTGATGCCGTTTCCTTTTTCTTTTTCTGGATTCTGTGTTTTTCATGTTTGAAAGCAAGAGGGATTGGGAGGGGAGAAAGCGCAGGGGTCATTGCTGAACCTGATGGTTAAAGGTAAGTGAATGTTTAATCTTAGTCACTTGATTATTGTTATTTTCCTTGTAAATATGTGAAAGTAAACATCGAAAAGCTTTTCAGTTGTACTTAATGTGTATGTAAAATTCAAGGTGCTAATGTGAAACTTTTCCCTCTATTCTAAACATTAGGTACGTTCTATGGATGAACTGAATCATGATTTTCAAGCACTTGCTCTGGAGGGAAGAGCGATGGGAGAGGTAAGTAAATTGGTGTGTCAGAAATGTGGGTCTGTTTTTAAGGGAAGGTTGAAGCTGTCTCTCATCAAATGTGTCCGAATCTAGTCTCCAGAAGTATGTGCTTGCTTTTCCTTGTTGCCATCCTCATGATAGGAGTGGGATATTGCAGAATTTTGCCAAAACAATCTCATTATAAGGAGAATGTTAACTTTAGCCTAATATGTTAAAAATAAAACCAAAATATAAGCACAAATTAATCAGTATTTGTCTTAACCAGTCAGTTGGAAATTGAGGTGTTAAAATTTTACAAAATAACTTAGTTTTATATGCATCAAATGTCCTTACCTTTGCTTCATTTTTCAGTCATTAGGTTCTTTTGCAGTGAAAGAGTTTTCAGATTGGCTGCTAGTCAGTATGTTGATAACCTGTTTTTAGAGGATGTTGCAGCATTTGAGGATGTTGTTTGCAGTTCCATTGTGAAGAAGGAATTGAGTATTTTGGTAAATAATTCCAGAAGATTGAGGCCTGAGCTAGTCACCCATTACATAGATAGAATTTAGAAAAAAGGATTTTGGTTTGTGTGTAATGTTTAAAATTTGCAGAAAATAATATTTACTATCATCCGTTATATTGATAGTGAAGATTGCCATAATTCTAAAAGAGGAATATAGATCAAGGACAGCTGATTTCTGGTGCTTCTGTATGTTGACAATAAGTGTTTTAGTGATAGGCAGTTTTTTTCTGGAGAGTTTTTCCTGGAGAGTTTTTTTCTGGAGAGTTTCTGGAGAGTTTCTTTTTCCCCTGTTTTATTTTTTGTATATCTAATATTTAAAACCTCCCATGTCTATTTTAATGCTTTAAAGGAGGGAAAATAGGTATATGCTGGATTCTCTTTTATACCATTCATTAAATACATTTGTTATTAATGATTTAGCCAGTATTCTTTGATTCAGGCACTGTGCTAGGTTCTGAGGACTCAAACTTAAGATAATTTTCTTTCCTGGTTTATAACAAATACTCATTGACTGCCGTTGTGACTGGGCATTAGTTAAAGTCTTGGTGCTTTGATCCTAAGAATCTTGCTGCCGTGGCTCTTCCGAGTCACCTTGTGGTCACAGTCCTGTCACCTTGTGGCCTGTTTTTGTTTTCCTCTAGAGTTTGCAGGTTGGATTGGCAGGTGTTCTTATGTTTTCCGGTGCTTGCCTAATATTATTCAAACAGTGCACATTAATAAACCCTGTTTGGTTATTAAGTAAAAGATTTTCTCACTGTATTTCTGGAGCAGAATTTGAACAGAAAGTTAACAGATGTATCTGATACTAAGTGTAAGTGGGGAAACTGCATTTATCTGCTTCCCCATTCCTGTGATGGTAACCTGGTTCACTCTACCAAAAATCTAATCCCAGTCTTAAAATTAGTTACACAAAATAAAAATAATACCTGTTACTGTTTGTAAGCAACACTTCAAAATCTCTAAAGACTTAACTTTAATCAAAGAACAATGAACAAAAAGTGAATTTTATTTAAATGAACAACAAAAATATTTTAAAAAATCTTTTTTTTTTCTTCTCAAAATGTCCCTTCCTCCCAAGGTCTCCAGACCACACCCTCCTTACTTTTGTTAAAAATGTCATTTTTTTGATGTTTGTATGTAATTCCTCAGACCTCTGTGTAGGCTTATGTAAGTAACTAAACAAAATATACATTCCAACAGTAATGCAGTGTCACTCTTCTTTCTTCTTTCCTCGTTATTAACAAAGTAGTAATAACTAGTATTTGTTGACCACCTATTAGGCAGATGTTAAGAGGTTTGCATGCATTATCTCATCAATAACTCAGGACAGTTCTTTTATTCAGATAAAGAAAAAGGCTGAGATGAATTAAGTTGCTCAGGGTCATAAATCTAGAAAGTGATGGAGCTGGAACTCTGGCCTGGCTTCCTCTCCAAAGCATGAGAGTGAATAAAGCCAGTACTTAGAATTGATGGCAAAAATCTCATTTTAGAAAGCTTTATAACAATAGATATTTGGGGGAGGATTTTTAAAAATGTTTAATATACTTCCCTCCCAAAATACGGATACTTAACTGAAGTTAGTGTTTGAAAGCATAACCCAGTGTCCAGGCACAAAGGGAACAAACTAAGTATGGAGTGAAGTTTTTGAATTCGAGGAACTCTTTGTTTAGCTGGTTGAGCATGGAATGAATATACATGATGACGGGAAGTGTGCACTGTTTTTGTGTGTGTGTGTGTGTGTGTGTGTGTGTGTGTGTGGTTCGTGTTCTGAGGAGGTTAGTGATCAGTATTGGCAAGACTAGTTTGTGATTACTTGAACGGAGGAGGTATAGGACTTGAGAAATATCCTATAGTTTAGTTAGGATTCATATAGGGGTAGGTTGGGAGAATGTTTTTGTAGAGATAAAAGGGAGATGGACACAAAAGAGAAAGGAAGAAAATAAGTTTTTGTAATAAATAAGTTTCTAATTGGTTTAAAGTGATTGAATTTCCTTCTCTTTAAACAATAAAGCATCTCTGGGAGGGGATGTGTGTAAATGTAGTCTTTACCCACATAAACACTAAAATTTCAAGTAAATTGCCTAAGCCAAGCACAGTAATTTTTTGCTGCAGTTATTTTATTTGTATGTGTCTGTATGCTTGTGTGAGAGTCCTCCTTAGGGCAAATAATACCTATGTTCAAGAATGTATGAATCTTTGAAATTCAGAGAATTGGCTTCTTTCAAAGTAATTGATTTCTGGTAAAGTTAGTGCTGCCTGGCTCTTGTTATTTTTTTTTCCCTCATCAAAGCCAGTGTTCGATAGACTCCTAGAGTCACTTTGCTGTATTTAGAGTGGTTCTTAGAAATCTTGCTCAGAAGTGACTATTTAAAACTTTACCTTCAAACCTTGCTGGTTGTTCTGAAATACAGCTGTTCATAGCTGAAGGACACAGTACGAATGCTTTACTTGCCTCCTGTTCTAAAAAGTACACATAAAAAGGAAGGTAAGAAAATCTGTTAGGCTTAGGGCTACAAATTATTTTCAGAAATTTCATGTACTATCCTTGTTAGCAGCCCCTTTCATTCAACTTTAAGTTCAGTTCTGAAAAGTTTAAAGGCATAGATTATTTCTGGTAGTTGAGTATTCAAGAGTGTATCTTTGTAGTACTGAGGAAGGCTCATTGCCCTGATGTTTCTGGGCTCCTGATGTTTCTGAGCTCTGTTTCTCCCATGGTTATTTGGCTTATGATCTTGCATGACTTATTTACTCTGCATATAGGAGGACAGCATTATTACTCTCTATGTCCTGAAAGGGATGGATTTGCAGAGGTTAGTGTTCTCATTGGAAAGTGCTTCAAGTCTTTGACAGAAAAGACACTTTATCCTGAATGATTGGTTTTCTCCCTTTTGAAAACCAAGGAACCCTTTTCAAGTTTCCTTAATGTTTTACATATTGTTTACTTGACAGTGTTCAGGGACATTAATAATAGTGATTATTTCTGGAATAAATAGAATGTATTTAGATATGTGGCCCTTCATCTTTGTTTTAGAAAACTGAAGCATAAAAAAACTTACCCTTGGTAATAGACAAGTTTGTAAACAAGAGGAATGAAATCTGGAAAGTGCTTTTGTATGTGGAGTAATAATGAATCCTACCACGTTTCCTGGAAGTAGAATAAGGTGAGATATACTTAAAACATAGATGTAGGTTCTCATTAGGCATTACTTAGGAATTGCCCGTAAATGTGAGAAAGCGGAATGGGTTGTAGAGTAAGGAGTTTGGCAGTGATTTGAAGAGCTCTAAACCCAAGGAAAGGTAGAGCTTTGTGGGATGGCAGCTCACTGGACAAGAAGAACCCTTATATCACCACTTTCGGCCTTGCCTCAGACACTCGTATTCTTTGGACTTTGCTCTTTTTCCATGGGTAAGACAGATATTGGACTAGATAGTTTTCCAGGACCCTTTTAAGTCTTAAGATTCTTGAAGTTTGTCCTGATTTCTATCTTTAAAAAGACAGAACATAGGAATAGTTTTGCTTTTTCTAGGATATGCCAGAGAGTATCCTAAAGATGTGTTTAGACTGTGATGTAGTGATTTGTAACTTTTCTTTGGGGTCTCTGACTCATTCACCATCTGCAGCTGCATAAGATACTTAAGTGTTTGTCCATCAGGGCTCACAGGGTGGTAATTCGGGAACTGGGACAGGTAGGAGCCTAATTTGGACACCAGGTCCACATCTTTCATCATGGCCTGATAGCTCACAGAATTGGGAGGCTTTGGGGTAGCTAAAAGTACTTTTATGATCCACAGCCCCAGAGGGGCTAACCTCATACTGTAAATTCCTTGCAGGTAGAGTCCCATAAAAGTAACTCAGTTGACTCTAAACTGGATTGAATTTTGGAAAGGAATATGTTATCTGCTAGCAAGATCCTTTTTTGCAGCAGGGAGGGAAAAATAAATATAGCCTGTGGGGCCTTAAGATAAAAATATCAACCCAGCAGTGTAACACACC
The DNA here is from genome assembly GCF_016772045.2 of Ovis aries. Classification (NCBI taxonomy): domain Eukaryota; kingdom Metazoa; phylum Chordata; class Mammalia; order Artiodactyla; family Bovidae; genus Ovis; species Ovis aries. The sequence continues at coordinate 236,307,376 of NC_056055.1, forward strand.
TTTCCCCCACAAAACGCAGCTTTTGAGTATGCAGAGGAATGGTAAAAGGTTCCTAGTTCTGTTCACTTTGTATTAATACCATTTGATTGTTGGGCATTTTTGACATCTTGTTATTAAAATGAAATGGTTACTGTTGAGAAAACATAGCCAGGCAGGCCAAGTGACCTGGAGGAAGTAAATAACTATCTTGTATTCTGTTAATGATTGTGTAGAGGAGAAGTGACCTTTATATGAGTATTGTTTCTGAAGTTTCTGGGATCTCTTAATAGTTTTGGGATGAGGATTGGGCATTTTGAGAAAGAAGATTGATTAAGAAGGTGTCTTCTAACCTTGTGAATGTGGGTGCATGTGACATTTGAAACCTGGTGCCCAGTCTGTCCTGTGACTTTGAGACATGTGTGGAACTCCACTCATTCCAGTATCTTCCTTCTGTCCTGCACTGGGAGGAATGTGCAGACCTATCACTGTATGTGTTGAGCTGTCTTGGAATGTTTGAATACAGTAAAACATGCTCCTTTGAAGCAGGAGATAACTGATCCACATGTTGCTTAGTTTGTCTTCATTAAATTTCTCTTCTTTTACCCTCCTTTTTCTCAGTTTTTATTTTTTTCATCCACATCAGTATGTTTTATTTGAAAGCAAGCTAACTGCAGTAACACATTCAGACTTTTCAAGACACTTTGGCACTGATATCATTTCTTGTGTGAATCTTCCAACAAATTTCTGAGAGCTATTAGTACCATTTTTACATGAGGGAAGTGAGTTCTAAGGTCAAGTGACTCCAGCTAAGATCAGAAATATCAAAATGTGGATTGACTTCAAGTTATGTTTCATTAGGCTCAGAAATATTAATAGCTGCAATCTACATATACCATTTCTAGGTACTTTATTAATCACTTCATACACATTAACAGTTTTCACAGTGGTCCTACAGTACGATGATGTCTGGACAAACATGGATTACAGAGGTTAACATGATCACAGGCCAGCTGTTTAAACCTAGCTTCTATTACTGTAGATCCTGAGCTTTCCCACTGTTACTTTGCGTGTCCAGAGCCTACCCAGTACTAAAAAATCCGGCTTTGCTTAGCAGCTCTCCTATGAAAGGTTCTTGCTTCCACCAACCAGAAGCTACAGAGGAAATTCAAGTAGCAAGTCATTTGTTTATATCGTTTCTATGGCCCTAATTTATTTTATATATGTGATTTGTGTAAATATTTTCTGTTTCCTTGCACATAAGTTTGTTGAGGGCAGAGGCTTCAGCTAATATGCACTTAGCTAACAGTGGCTGCCTAATATTGTGTTGAATGAATTGTTTACCAGTAAATATTTTTTTCAAAGTATCAATTCCTCTTTATTTTCCCTTTTACTTCAGAAATTCCCCCAGGGAACCTCAGGAGACCTCAATTCAATTCAGTAAATATTGATTGTATTCTGTATTCATATTACTTTTCCATCCTCTGGGGTGTGGGGTTCTGAAGAGGGGAAGGATGAGGAACAGATAAAACTGAAAACTATTTGTTCAGTCTGTTCTGCAAATCTTTATATTTTCAAACTATTCAATAATTATTTTACCAGAGTACACAGGGTGAATAGCATATCAGCAATGCTGTTATATTCCAAGTTGAATCTTATATATAAAAGGCTTTTATTATAAAGGATCTTTTGTTTAATGTAGCTGTAAGCATAGGACACATTCTTTGGGCCATCTGCTGGGGCGTGGAAATACCCTCATTATACAACCAGACGTAATGGTGTTCAGAAAATTGGAATTGCTCTCGTTATATTTCTTGTTCAAACTTGTATTAAACTATGTTGTGTGTAATTCTTTCTTGTTTACTTTTATTTTGCTGATGAGGACCCAAAAGACGAAAATTAATTCATTGTCACTTAGTTGATTAATGGGTTCTGTAATCCTCATTTTAGCAAAATGAATAGAAGAAATAGTTTATTTTCTGTGTTACATGCACATCTATGACATTTTCCACTCTAGGAACATATAAAAGAGGGAACTTGTCCATAACTGGCATACTGAGACATTTCTCTTGTCAATTTAATAGTTAAAATTAGCCCGAGGATGACTGGTTGTGTGATTCCCATCTTAGTTGTGGGTCCCAAACTGAGTGTTTGGTCCCATCTTGAGGAAGAGGACTCTATCCTGTTTTAATTGAGCTGTTTGCTTCCTGCTTGTGGAATACGAGGGGAATAGGTCATGAAGCAAACTAGATGTTTTCATGGTTTTATTCATGCACATTACAGATTTCCTAAGTGACCTGGTAGCTTATCTTTTGCGTGCTGGACTCCCAGGTACTATTGCAAGTAATCATTGATATAATTATTTAAAGTCTAGACCTAGTATAACTTTAATATGATTATGTTGTAGATCAAACCATGTAATTTATACTTAGATAAAAACAAATGACCTTATTAATAGGTAACTTAAAGGTGGCCAAGATAATAACGTCGTTTCCTTACATGCTTTTCCTTATATTGTGCAGAAAAACCTGGTTCAATTCAGTTCAGTCGCTCAGCTGTGTCTGACTCTGTGACCCTATGCACTGCAGCACACCAGCTTCCCTGTCCAGCACTAACTCCCAGAACTTGCTCAGACTCATGTCCATCGAGTCAGTGATGCCATCCAACCATCTCATCCTCTGTCGTCCCCTTCTCCTCTTGCCCTCAGTCTTTCCCAGCATCAGGGTCTTTTCCAGTGAGTCAGTTCTTCGCATCAGGTGGCCAAAGTATTGGAGCTTCAGCTTCAGCATCAGTCCTTCCAATGAATATTCAGGGCGGATTTCCTTTAAGATTGATTTAGGTTTGATCTCCTTGCTGTCCAAGGGACCCCCAAGAGTCTTCTCTCACACCACAGTTCAAAAGCATCAATTCTTTGGCGCTCAGCTTTCTTTATGGTCCACCTCTTAACATCCATACATGACTACGGAAAAACCATAGCTTTGATTAGACAGACCTTTGTTAGCAAAGTAATGTTTTTGTTTTTTAATATGCTGTCTAGGTTTGTCATAGCTTTTCTTCCAAGGAGCAAGTGTCTTTTAATTTCATGGCTGCAGTCACCATCTGCAGTGGTTTTGGAGCCCAGGAGGATAAAGTCTCTCACTGTTTCCATTGTTTCCCCATGTATTTGCCATGAAGTGATGGGACCAGATTCCATGTTCTTCATTTTGTGAATGTTGTCTTAAGCCAGCCTTTTCACTCTCCTTTCAGTTTCATCAAGATGCTCTTTAGTTTCTCTTTGCTTTCTGCCATAAGGGTGGTGTCGTCTGCATATCTAAGGTTATTGATATTTCTTTCAGCTTTTGCTTCATCCAGCCCGGCATTTCGCATGATATACTCTGCATATAAGTTAAATAAGCAGGGTGACAATATACAGCCTTGACATACTTCTTTCCCAATGTGGAACCAGTCTTTTGTTCCATGTCTGGTTCTAACTGTAGCTTCTTGACTTGCATACAGATTTCTCAGGAGGCAGGTCAGGTGGTCTGGTATTCCCATCTCTTTCAGAATTTTCCAGTTTGTTGTGATCCACACAGTCAAAGGCTCTGTCATAGTCAATAAAGCAGAAGTAGATGTTTTTCTGGAACTCTCTTGCTTTTTCTGTGATCCAGTAGATGTTGGCAATTTGATCTGTGGTTTCTCTGCCTTTTCTAAATCCAGCTTGAACATCTGGAAGTTTTTGTTCACCTTGGGCATTTCTTCATTTTCTGAACATAATTTACTGTTTATGAAGTTAATCAGAGGAAAGAAGTTTCTTTTGGCTCTATTCCAATAACTTGAAGTGGGACGGTATAAAGAAAACTTTATTTTCAGTAGCTTCAGGAAGGGATGTGCAGTGGAGAAAGAATTAGTGTGGAACTTTCCCCAGGTTAATTTACCACAAAATATTATGGAGCTAGAGGTACTAACAGTATCTCTGATTTTTTTTTTTTTTTTTTAAAGAGCATGCTTTATGAGAGCAGCCAATGTCTTTAGTGTGTTTAGTTTCAAGGATAAAGTTGTTAACAGTGGTTGTATTTTTTGTGTGGTAAAGAACATTGGGAAAGCTTTGTGCTTCCTTGAAGAATGTATTTTTTTTTTTCTTTGACCCAGCTGTGCGGTGTTCCCTGAGTCTTAACTCCTGGACAGCCCGGGAAGCCCCCAAGTACATTTTTAAGTTAAGAGTTGTCCTCAGTTGAAGAACTGTTTGCACCTCATTCTATTTTGTGGTGGTCCTAAAATTTCAAAGCTACCAAATTCTTATTATCTTTAGTTTAGTTCACTGGCAGTGAATCCTGAGGACAGCCTTAAAACTTTACACTTTGGAGTTGTAGATTTAAACTTGTGACACCATATTCTTACATAGTTGGATCCTGTTGTCTTCTGGTCTTTGCACTCAACTGACTCTGTGGAATAGGTTCCTGATTAAGACAACTTCAGTGGTAGACTGGCTTATTTATGTATACTTAGTGACTTCATTCTTGATCATCATAATGGGCTATGAATCTTCCATTTGAAATTAAATAATTTAAAATGCCTTGAAAGCTGAGCGAGGCATTTAAGCAGCAGTTTGTATTACCTTCCCTGCTCCTATTTCCACAGATCCCTTCTTTTATCATTTTATGGCTAGATTACTGAAGTCACCTTTTTGCTTGACTTCCCAGCATCTGTTTGCTTTCCCTCACTCCACTTAATAAAGGGATGTTAAGTTAATCTTTTAAAGTGAATTTTTATGATTTTATTTTCTGTTGCTGCCTGTTGGATTAGAGCCCAGCTCTTCAGTGCTCCACTAAGCCTCACTGGCAGCTAGCTCATTGTTCTTTTGTCCCCTTCTCCTTACTGCCCCTCTAGTTGGTGGCCAGGTTTCTTTTTTATTGGTGGGCACCAGGACAGAGAAGCCTGACGTCTATGATTCATAGGGTTGCACAGAGTCAGACACAGCTTAGCTACTGAACGACAGCAACCTGCCCCACTTGCTTTCAATTCTGCCTTTGCTCTTCCGCTTTCTACTCCTCCCTCCTTTAAGGCGTTCCTTGACCATCCTGTGCCAGGTACTGTTCTTTCTTCATCTCTGTAGGTTGTGAAGTTTAACAGTCTGCATCACACTAGTTAGTGTGCTTACTTTGAAATGCTTTGTAACTGTATCACTTTGATTCCTGGTAGGTTTGTAATCTTTCCTTCAAGGCAAAGACTTTTTGTTATTTATTTTACTATTTTTGTTACTTCCAGTAGTGGCTTCTGTGGTTTGTGCATTTCAGTGTAAGTTCAAGTAATAGTTTACTTTTTGAAATCTGTAAGTACTTCAGATGCTAAACCTTTTATTTTTTTCAGTAGTCAGAAAAGCAGTACTGGTTTTCTAGATAGGAGAGAGAAGATCAAATTACCACATATTGGCCAGGCCTAAGTGATTTGTGTAACTTCATCATTAGTTGTGGAAGTGTTATTAAAGGACATTAGATACAACTATTAGCAGTGCTTATTATGATGAGTTTAATAACCCCAGAAAAATATTTTTTAAAAATCTGTTAATTTTATATACTGCAGTTATAATTATGCAAAAAAATTAAACTTTTTTTCTTTTCTTAAAAGGACTATATTAGATTGGTTAAACAAAGATGTTTAGTTATGAGACCATTAATATGGAAATTTGTTTTCACTAGTAGTCATCTTGCCATATAGGCTAAAAATTTTAAGTAGGAATTGCTAGATGTCAGATTATGATCGGAGAAGGCAGTGGCACCCCACTTCAGTACTCTTGCCTGGAAAATCCCATGGACAGAGGAGCATGGTAGGCTGCAGCCCATGGAGTCATGAAGAGTCCGACACGACTGAGCGACTTCCCTTTCATGCATTGGAGAAAGAAATGGCAACCACTCTAGTGTTCTTGGCTGGAGAATCCCAGGGATGACGGAGCCTGGTGGGCTGCCATCTATGGGGTCGCACAAAGTCCGACACGACTGAAGTGGATTAACAGCAGCAGATTATGATGCTGCCTCGTAGTGAAATGTGGGAAAAAGTTATAGCAAACATTGATTTTTTTTCAATAATTTTTTATGACTTGAATAAAATGAAACTTCAAAAATGTTTATAAACATTTAAAAATAATCTTTGCATAGAAGTATTGAGTAACTGATGGCAGAACACTTCCTTAATTAGTATATATATAAGTGAGAAGTGAGAATTTAGAGGATCATATTCCTTAAACTTGAAAGCAAAACCACCATATTCTTTGGTTTTTTTAAACCAAAGATTAAGCCTGTGATTAACCATTGAACATTTTCAACTTTCTGTATTTAAGCTAGTTTTCAAAGTGGACTGGAAGTTACTGTCTGCTTGCTTAAAAATATTTGAAGCATGTGGTCTGAGCTTTCTTAAAATTCCCACTAACTTTGGTCACATTGAAATTATGTTGTAGCGAAATGTATCTGCTAAGAGAAAGTGTCTTATTTATTTGTAGTGAATTCTGTACCACTATCTCAGTTTTCATTAAAAATCAGTTCTAAATCATAATAAAAATGTATATTATAGCAAGTCATCCATAATCCCACTACATCAACAAACATCTATTTCAGCTTTTATTTTTCTTTCCAATCTTGATCCAAAAGGGAAGGGTCCATGAAGAGAAGCAATCTTTACATGTATGATTTTGTATTTTGCTTTTAAAATTTAATGTTATTTTATAAATACTACATACAGTCATGATAGCTATTTTGGGTGAGCTTACATTACATTGTTGCATACAGCTGTACCTTATTGAACATTTAATTTGCTCCCACCTGTTTTGCTTTTATTCTTTGAATGTGAAGCTTCCCCACGCCCCTTTGAATTATTTAGTGTTGATAAACTCAGGAATGAACATGACTTTTTTTTAACCTAGCTTTAAAATTTTTTATTATTTAAAAAAATTTATTGAAGTGTAGTTGATTTACAGTGTTGTGTGTTAATTTCTGCTGAACAGCAAACTGGTTCAGTCTCACATGTACCCATACTCTTTTTCGTGTTCTTTTCCATTATGGTTTATCACAGGATATTGAATATAGTTCCCTGTGCTATACAGTAGGACCTTGTTGTTTATCCATCCTATGTGTGTAACAGTTTGCATCTGCCGATCCCAAACTCCCAACCCTTCTCTTTCCCACCTTCGCCTCAATTTTTGGCAACCACACAGCTGTTCTCTGTATCAGTAAGTCTATAGTTTGATAGGTATGTTCATTTTTACCGTATTTAGATTCCACATATAAATGATAACATATATGGTATTTATCTTTCTTTTTCTGACTTCATTTGTTATGGTTATCTCTAGGCCCATCGATGTTGCTGCAGATAGTATGATTTTACTCTTTTAATTGAATGTATATATCACAGCTTCTTTATGGACATTTAGGTTGTTTCCATGACTTGGCTGTTTCCATGATAGTGGTGCTTATGAATATAGGGGTGTATGTGTCTTTTTGGATTATGCCCCGTTTTGTTTGGATATATGCCCAGGAGTGGAATTGCTGGGTCATATGACAACTCTAGTTTTTAAAGAAAGCTCCATATTGTTTTCCATCGTGGCTGCATCAATTTACATTTCCACCAACAATGTAGGAGATGAACATGACTCCTAATGTACAATCCTTTCCAAAAGAATTGTCCTAACAGTGAATGGATATATGTACAAGGCTTTTTCTTTATGCCTTGTAAAGGATATTGATTTATTCTTTTATATGTAAGCGGTTTTGTGTTAAAACTTCAGTAATAAAGCTTTATGTGTATAATATAAAGTATTATGAACTATCTCACTACATTTCCCAACAACCGTCTGTGGTATGGAGGGCCAGGAAACCCCTTAGGGCATTAATAGTTTTGAGAATGGTTTTCTGAAAATTACGCAGTTATCACAGTCAGAGCTATTGGTTTACCAGTAGTACTTCTTTACTGCCATTAGTGCTGAGTGGCCCTTTCTCTGAGTTGATGTCAGATTCTTTTAATGTAATGAGGATATTTACCAAGAGATTAAAAATTTTGGAGGGGGCTATATCTTACCAGCTAGTTAAAATGTCAGGTATTTGATTCCTGTATTGGCCACACTCCAGTGAAACTAAGCTTGTGTGGGAAGTTTGCATTGCCACATGAGATGGTCAAACCTGGTCATGCCTTTGGGGCTATAGCATCCCTGTACTCTTTAAGAAGCTAAATTTTTGCTTTGAGAGATAGCTCTGTGTACCTTATGTTGAGTGTGTAAGTAGTTACCTATTTTATTCCTCTTGAGTACGGCATACTTAATGGAGTTTCTATCTGTTCAGGTATTAGTGGTGGTATGGTCGAACACATCCAGTCCTTAATAATTGGCTTGCCTCTTAGTTTCTGCAAAGCTGTGATCATGGTTCTTCTCGCAGTGTTTTTGTTAGGGCTCTTAATTTTATGGGATTCACACTGAAGTGGGCTGGGTGATGTGCTCACTTTTGTGAGTTGTATACACAGGAGCATCTCACTGGCTTTGCCATTAGTAGTGTGAAGTCTGTTGGTTACTATTTTGTTATTAAATAATATTAACAGCTAACTCTGACTGGTTACTCTTGAGTTTTGCGTTGTTACATGCTATAACATTCAGTGTTTGTAATAGTTCATTTTATCAGTGAGAAAACTGAGACCTAGATGAATAAATTCAACACAGTTGGAACATGAAGACAGTTTTATTTGTCTGGTTTTAAAAACGATTTCAGAGTAGTTGTGTGTGCTTTACCCATGATATTACTTCTTAAAATAAGAAGCCTGAAGGTTTTTGATGTTCTTAGCCTTTTAGAACACTTTTGTTTAAAGGGGTGTTGGTAGGGGTTAATGTGATGGTCGATTGTGCAAGTGTAGCTTTGTGTGTTGTCTTCTTTTTTTTTTTTTTAAAGTGTTTCCAAACAAAATTTATAGAGGTTTCCCAAGTAGCTGACATTGCTTATAAACCAGTGGTGCTTGGTTTCTACTTTCTTCTTGAGAAGCTTCATGGATAAGCTTACTTGATTTCTTCACTCTTCTTAAGTCTTTTCTTTTACAAACCTGTAATTCAAGCTGGTATTAAATAGTGTATGAGTTTTTCTTCTTAAGACTGAAGAACAGATACTATTGGAGGGGCAGTTAGAAATCCCACATAATGAGACCGTACAAGGAAGAGTACAAGGCCTGTTGCATTGCTGTTGTCAGATGGTAGGGCCTCCCAAACCCTGGTTCTCAATTTGTATGTCTTAAAGGGGATGCACTAATTTAGAGCTGATTGGATTATAGAACTGACCTGTACTAACTAGAACTGCAAGAGATGAGTGTATGAAAACTAAAATGCTGTTTACTAATTTATAAAGAGAGAGAGCAGTTCTCAAGTGGATCAGCATGTTTGGCTGTAGGCGGAAACAAAGTTCTCTTAAGAAGTTTGCTTGGTAAGCAGAGTCTGAGCCAGGGAACTTGGATGTTTTTAGTGGCTACTGTACCCACACTGCTGTCTAGTCTGATGCGGTAATTGCTTTTATAAGGACAGACTTGTTTGTGCATCCTATTGGCTCTCCCTAAACTTGGGTACTGGACAATACTGCCTTCTTCATCTGACTCCCTGGCTCTCCTTTTCTTTTGTTGGACCAATTCCGAATTCCCTTATCTTCCTTTAGAATTGTCAAATCTTTTAATCCTCTTACTGCTTAATCTTTCTTTAAATTGAATTCTGTAAACTTTTGCTGTGATCTGTTCTTTGTTCCTGTCAGAGAGCAGTCTTGATGGGGTAAGCAGTAACCATCTTTTTCATAAACAAGTTGCATTTGAATGTTTGGTGATTGAATTTAGGTGTGGCTTATGTGAAGTTTTAATGGACAGGAATTAATGGATATAAATCTGAGCAAACTGGGAGATAGTGGAGGACAGCCTGGCATGCTTCAATCCATGTGGTCTCAAAGGATACAACTTAGTGACTGAATGATGGCAGCAAGAAGGGAAGGTCTGCAGGTTGGTGAACCTGGATGCTTTAGCCTGTGCTATGGATGATGTTGGGGATTCCCTGGTGGCTCAGACAGCGTCTGCCTGCAATGCAGAAGACCTGGGTTTGATCCCTGGGTCGGGAAGATCCCCTGGAGAAGGAGATGGCAACCCACTCCAGTACTCTTGCCTAGAAAATTCCTTGGATGGAGGAGCCTGGTGGGCTGCAGTCCATGGGGTCGCAAAGAGTCGGTCACAACTGAGCGACCTCACTTACTTATGGATGATGTTAATCTTTAGAGGGCTTGAATCTTAATTTGAAATAATTGGATACTCATTATCACTTTGTTTTATATTCAGTAGATTACAGCTCCTTTTAGTATGATCAGGTTCAAACAGTATCTTAGATGACTCCTGGTTTTGTGATTGCTACTAATTCTCAGTAAGCTTAATGTATCTAAATCCATTTAATTTTGCAGAATTTAAGAAAACTAGTAATTTTTTCTTTTTATTACAGAAGGGCTATAAGACAAAGTGAAACAGATGAAATTTTTTCAAAATTAACAAATATTAGAAGTAGAACAAGACTTGCTTCTTGAAAACAAAATCTTAAAGATATTTTAAATGTAAGAAAACCCTTGTGTATATTCACGGCTATATTAGTTATCTATTGCTGCGTACTAAATTCCCCCAAAATTTAGTGGCTCAAAACAGGATCCCAGTCATGACTTTGCAAGATTCTCTATTTCAGGGTCCCTGACAAGCTGCAGTCAAGATTTCAGCCCCAGCTGGGGCTACAGTCATCTCAAAGTCCCAACTGGGGAAGGAACTGCTTCCAGGCTCACTCACGTGATTGATATTAGGATCAAGTTTCTTGCAGATTGTTAGACTGAGGACCTCAGTCCCTAACAAATTAATGTCCAGTGACCTCTCTTGGTTCCTTGCCATATGTGTCTCTCTATTGGGCAGCTCACAATATAGCAGCTAGTTTTGTTAAAACTAGGGTGAGAGAGGAGCAGAAACAAGATAGAAGTCAGTTCTTAAGTCTTGAAAGCAACACTCCAGTCATTTTTGCTTTGTATTGTTGCTTAGGAGCAAGTCACTAGGTTCAGCCCACAGTCAAAGGAAGAGGGGGAGTCACATGAGGGACTGATTACCTAGAGGCAGAGACTTTAGGAGAATTGACTTGTTATTGCCTTCCTCTGCTGCTTTCTTTTTCTTTATCTCTTACAGACTTTCTTTTTCATTCCCTGCCATTTTTATTAGTAATAAGTTAATTGATCTTCTTGGCTACTTTGCCAGATCGTACGGGGTTTTAGTACTTTGGGGACTGCTCCTAGCACCTCTTTAGGATTTATATTTATAGATACTGTTCATGGTGGGAGACACCATTAGTATCTGACTGTAGTCTTGAATTTTTTGATATGTACACATTGTGTGCATTGTACTATATCATTTTATATAAAGGACTTGAGCATCTGAGAATTTTGGTATCCAAGGAGGCTCCTGGAACCAGTCCTGCATGAATACCAAGGGGCAACTGTATCCCTTTGAGATTCGTTGCGTCTGTTACCACTTTGAAATACAGTCTCTGCTTTTTAGTACCTTTCTACAAGTTTCTTGTATTATTGTTTCCTTTTGAGAGAAGTTGACCTGAAAATGGCTGGCTTTATGTGGACCTGCTTTTACTGGCACTGCATGTTATAACGACCTGGCAAGCTGCAGTGAAAGAAGGCAGGGTCGTAGAAGTCATTTTTGAAGCCTTGAGTTCAGGGCTGCTGCTTTCAGTAAGCAGTTTGACAAATTATGGAAAGACTATGTTTGCACATGGAGGCTGGTGCTTAGAGAAGCTTGAGTTTTGAGTAAAGATTTCCGAATTTGTGTTGAGAGGGATGAGCAGTATAATGAATGTATCTCATCACCTTTGCTGTCTTTCCAGTATGTGAGACTAAAGTTAACCGGCTGATGGAGTGTCCCGTGTGCTGGCGTTCTTTGGTGCACAGGACGTTGATGCGGACTCTTGTTTGCTCACACTCCATATGAAATGAAGGAGGAGGATCTAACCAACAGGGAAAGAAATTCTGTTTCTATTTGTAGTCTTATGAGAGGGCATTTTTGAAATTAAGAAAGAGAAGTTTAAAACAAGAATTCTTGAGTTGTGCATGAATAGTGCACGTTAATTTTCACTGTCCCTTCTGCGGTTTACAGCTGTTTTGCCTTGGTGTAATGCCACTGAATACTTTTATTGAGAACCTCCTTTGTGGTGGACATTGTATTAGGTGCATATCTACAATATCTCTAATCATCACAGCATCCTGAAAAATATCTCCTTCATTAGTACAAAGAAAATGAGGCCCAGGGCAGTCCTGCATTTTGCCCTAGGACACATCAAAGTTGTTTAGTCTAGGGCTTCCTGCCTCCATTGCTTAGCTGTGGTCTGGGCTCTTGCTCCCACCTGTCCTCATTGTCCTTCAAGTTAACAGACCAGCTATGTCCTTGTTTCTTTGAGAGTGAACCCTAGAGGCACACTAGGAATTGACTGCTTATGAGTGCATCTGTGCAATTAAATGTCAGACCAACATAGGTCTTTTTTTCATGACCTTGTTGGACCAGGAAACAATGTTAGGGCCTGAAAAATAAGTGGGAAACTGCTTTGGTTCAGGTAGTAACCCATGTCTACCATATAGTTTCATAGAACTCAAATAAATTGATGCTGAGAAACCCAGAAGTTGGATTGGAAAGCTGAGATGCGTTTTAGTGAGAGCAGAGTTGAGCTGTTTCTCCTTATCGTTGGGTTATCGGTTATATATAGGAAAGGTAAAACCTTAATCATCAAGGAGGAGAGCAAATGTTTTGCACTCTCTGCTTTTCTATTCTCTTCCTCTGAGAAATTCAACTCTTCAGGTGTGTTCTTTTATGCTCAAAAGCAGTGATGAAGTATTATCTCAAACTTCTGAGTTTCTTGTCTGGCTAGTAGTAGCTGAAGTGAAAACATAGAATAAATAAGAGGGACGTTTCATTAGTGAGTAAAGCTGATGAAGCATAATGGGATAGTAGTGGAAATTTACTTTGCAGCTTGGGCCACTGACGCTTCGATCATGTGCAGAACTGTACTGTGTTTTGCTTGAAGGGTGGTTTGCATTTCTTTGGTTGAAGCTAATTTAAAGCTAGTGATGCCTGCATTTCTAGGAAGTATGGAGTGTTTTGTGAACTCACTTTAATGGCATTACTAAGTATTCTTAAGATTAACTGAGGTTAGGAGATTTTAATTTCCCTTCCAGTAATGGGGGAATAACTGATCTGTCTTTCCAAAATCTTGGAATAGGTTAATGTTGTGGTTAGGAAGTGGTTTTTTTGTCGATTTTTGTTTGCTTTAGTTTTTTCTTTGTGGTATTGAAAATATTTTGCTTAAACAGAATCTCTGTGTATGAAGGAGGTAAATTTTGCCTCTAGTGTTCCATAGCTGGCATCTGAGTTAATGCCCAAGCTTGAGTAACTTTGTAGGGTCAGTTAGTGTAAATGTAGGCAGAAGTAGCCTTTTCAATAGTTGTAGGTACTTTTCTTTTTCAGTAAGAATCTTCTTAGTGAGCAGTTAGCTGATAGGTCTAATGTGAGTCCCCCTCCCTCCCCCCTTAAAAATCTTGGCATAGATTAAGTGAATAATTCCAGATGTTTAAGCTGAGCCTCTATTGTGATGGGTTGATCTGTAGCCCTGCTTGCATTAGGCCTCTTTGTGACTTTTACGAAAGATAAAGTAGCGCTCTGAGGACAGTCTGCAGAGTCAGAACACTGTAATTAAAGACCTTCGGGGCACGTGAGCATCTTCAGTACCCTTGTCTAAAAGAAAGTGTTGACTGCTGTACTTTCATCCTTTATGAATTCTTTAAAAGCATCTATTATTTTTAATTTGCAGCAGCTCTTGCCAGGTAAAAAGTTTTGGGAAACAGATGAATCCAGCAAAGATGGACCAAAAGGAATATTCCTGGGTGATCAATGGCGAGACAGTGCCTGGGGAACATCAGGTAATCTAGATCTAGCATCTGTACTGTGATTTATGCCTGTCTTAGAGCTCCTTTCCTCAGCAATTGGCAAGTCATGAATTTTACATCAGTGACATAAGCATGTCAAGCAGTGTCCTGTCCTGTAGTATAATTGCCATGAAGGAGCTTATATGATGTAATTTATTAAAACATAATTAATGCAAAATCAAATCTTCAATATTTTTGCTGAAGTGCTAGCCACAGAGGAATGGTCTTAGTTGAAATGACTGTAATTTCAGCTACAACTTCTTGTTCTGTACTGCTGTCAGCATACTTGGAATTGGAAAATCCATGCCTGCCGTTTGAAGTTCATGTTTCTTTCTCCTCCCATTGCCCCTGTGTACTGTGTATGGGGTGCTCTATCTAAAAATGTGGTTGGGGCCAAATAAGTCACTGGGCATGGATGCGTTTCTGACTGATACCCCTGAAGAGAGAGACGGGGAGAACTTGAAGAGGCAGCCACACTGACAGCAGAAAGAAATGACAGATGATGGGGAAGGAGGAGTCAGAACATTCAAAAGCCAGTGTGCTGTGTTGCAGCGCAGTGTAAGAATGGAACCTCAGATGACCGTGGTCATCAGAAAAGATCAGATTATGTTGTTATTTTAAAAAGGGCAGTAAACTCACATTTCCTTTTAGTGACATTACCAATAAAATATATTAAAAAGAATTCTGCTACTTGACAGGGGTAAACATTAATTTGTCCACTTAGCTAGATAAACCAGTTATGTGAACTACTGTATTGCTGTCCTGGATATATGAAGGGTGTGTTCTGTTTCATTAGCTTATATAGAATATTATACTTAGGGAAAACACAGTAGGACATTTTGGCTCAATTTACCATGGCAGGTTTCCTGATTCCCAGTCATTGGTTTATCCATGAGACATCGCTCGTAATTTGTTTGAGCCTCTGGCTGCACTGTATCATGCTTGTGTATCTTTTTTGTAGATCATTCAGTTTCCCAGCCAATCATGGTGCAGAGAAGACCTGGTCAGAGTTTCCATGTGAACAGTGAGGTCAATTCTGTACTGTCCCCACGGTCGGAGAGTGGGGGACTAGGCGTTAGCATGGTGGAGTATGTATTGAGCTCATCCCCGGGCGATTCCTGTCTAAGAAAAGGAGGATTTGTAAGTTGGCTTGAGGAACTTGTTCCTATCTCTCTCTCTCTTTCCCCTTCCCCCTAAAGAAAAACATGCCTGTTTAGTTTCCGTAGATATTCACAGCACTAATCGCAGAGTTTTTAACAACACTTTTATTGCAATTAGATCTCAGCAAACACAGCAGGAGATATGACTAAACTTTTTAAAAATAGAGAAAGGATGTTGTTTTGGGACTCACTTATAGTAATGTGAGGTAAGAACTGAAACCTAGGTCTCAGTTCATCGGTCCTCCAGAAAACACACAAAAAGAGAAGGAATTAACACAGAGCTTAAGGCGGATGTCAGTAGGGAGTAGATCAGAGAGCAGTGATTTGCCAATACCTGAGGGTCCTTAAAATGGATCGGATAACGTGGGTTCATTCTTGTTTTTGCTAGCTAAGCTTTAATTATGAAATGATCATTGGCCCTCTTTGAATAACTTTGCTTCTCATACACAGTCTATCAGGAAATCAGAAGTTCTGTTAATTCTGTGTTGCAAATTTTTTCAGATTCATCACCATTGACTTCTCTGATGCTAAATTCTAGCCAAAGCAGCATCTCTGTAGCCTCTTCCCTTTTTAAGTCTTAAGTAGTCTTCCTCAAGCATCTTCGATAGCCTTTCTCAAGACTAGTTCTTTCTTATAGCTTTGACTTTACAGATCTAAAAGTCTTAAGATGCATTTCTGTTTGAATCTTCCTCATTTTGTGTTCTTTGACTGGTTTCATATTCCAGGTCATAGGTAGGAAGATCAGAAAAGGCACCCTCTTTCTTCCTTACTTTTCTCTTGACCCAACATGATTTGTACCTTTTCAAAGCACTGTCTCCCTGAAGTTTTTTTGGGCTAATACTTCTGTTGGCAGTCATTTTAAGAGACCTCCTTTCCCGCAAATCATATTAATAATTTTACCTTTATAACTGTCTTACATTCTATTATCTTAGTAGCATTTATTGTTAGTATTTTTATCATTAGACATCTGTTGCTAGGTATCCGAGGCTTGGTTCTATTTTCCCAGTTCCACTTGAAACTAATTTAGTGTCAACAACATGTTAGTGGACACTAAATGAATGGTTGCTGACTTGGTTGTCAGGAAAATGTTAACAGGTGGCCTCCAAGGTAAGCAGAATCCACCTGGAGTTAACTTTATTCTACTCATGTCAAAAGTAATGCTTCAGTGAACATTGACACTTGACATGTGGCTGGAGCTTTTGATTCTACCAAAAAAGGAAAAAAAGAGTGGGGCAGGGGGAGTGAAATGAGCTTATTTAAGAGGCTGGTTTGAATTTCTCCCAGCTTTACATCTAGAAGTTTGGTTTGAGGAATTAAGCCAGAACAGGCTCATTCATTTTTATAACATTTAGGAAGAGCAAGGGACCAAACTGGGGCTTTTGTCTTGATTCTTGCATACTAGCTGTTCCAAAGTTGACCCAATTAATTTCTGGGTCTTTTAACCCTGCAGAGACATAGGTTCAGTGGCTCATAGGTCAGACTGGAAAATACTGCTTGCATTTGAACCTTCCTAAGAGGCTTTTTGGGAAGAACAGATCTACCCTTTGGATGTGAGGAATGAGATCAGGCAAAATGATCATTTGCATGTTGTCTCATGGGAAGAAGGGTGTTACTTCTTCCCTTCTTTCAACTTATCCCCAGCTCACCTCTTTTTCTTACCTCTCACACTTTGCTCATCTTGAGTACACTTTGCTCAGAGGAAGTGCCGCCTTCTAACTTCTGCCTATGTTGTGGTTTAGTTGGTAAGTTGTATCTGACTCTTCAACCCCATGGACTGTAGCCTGCCAGGCTTCTCTGTCCATGGGATTTTCCAGGCAAGAATACTGGCGTGGGTAGCCGTTTCCTTCTCTAGGGAGTCTTTCCGACTCAGGGATTGAACCCACATCTCCTGCAAGTCTCTTGCATTGGCAGGTGGGTTCTTCACCACTGAGCCATCAGGGAAGTACAACTTCTGCCTATAACTTTTAGGTATTTACTTAGGAGAAAAGTCATAGCTAAGTCATCACTGTGGTGCACTGGAACCTCTGAGATTCTTGCCGTGAATTCTCTATCATGTGTGGACAGCTTCTTCTTTTTTTTTTTTTTTTTGGACAGCTTCTAAGTCTTGAGCATTAGCCACCAGACATGTGCCTGGGTTACTGTGAAGTTTGTGAAAGTGAAAGTCACTGAGTCGTCTTCAACTCTTTGCGACCCCATGGACTATAAAGTCGATGGAATTCTCCAGGCCAGAATACTGGAGTGGGTAGCTTTTCCCTTCTCAACCCAGGGATTGAACCCAGGTCTCCTGCATTGCAGGTGGATTCTTTATCAGCTGAGCCACAAGGGAAGCCCAAGAATACTGGAGTGGGTATCCACTATCCAGTGGAAGCCTGTCCCTTCTCCAGTGGATCTTCCCAACCCGGGAATCAAACCGGGGTCTCCTGCATTGCAGGTGGATTCTTTACCAGCTGAGTTATGAGGGAAGCCGTGAAGTTTGTAGGAAGCAGAAAAATAATTAGAAGTAGGAGAAAGGTAAAACACTGTGGCCGATTTATTATTTTTCCTTTTTAAACAATTATTTCATTAGTTAATCTATGATGAAGATGTGTCTTTTGTATTCCATATCCTTATTTGATTTTGTAAAGGTGGCTTCTATCCTTACTTGTCTTGAGAGATAGGTGATTTCTAGCTCTTTTGTAGTATTGTTACCAGGGGAAGCTAAGACCTCAAGATAGAGGTCAGAAAATTGAATTCTCTAAAAAGCATCTGCTTTACTGAGTTTCTGAAGTTTGCATAAAGATAAATGAAAATTCTCCAAATCTGTATTCCAGTTTCTCAGAAGGAAGGTTGTGTGTAATGAAACATTATCCTGTATTTTGACTTGAGTTGCACCTAAATGGTGATACAGGAAGACTGACCGGTGACGTCAGTCCATCACTTTGGCACATCTAATCTTATAGTGGATGGAGAACTGGGATCAGTGACCTGCTTTATCAGCTTTTTGGTTGTTTCCTGCTGCTCTTGTGCTTCTCTTGGTTTTGCTGTCTGTCTGTTGGTTAAGGTGACATTTGACCACAGCTCTGGTCATGGAAACCTGAATCACTTTCTGGTTGTCATGGTATGCATACATCTGGAAAGAGGTGAGCCTTTTTTTATTTTTAAGAAAAAAAAATCTATTTTGTCTTTTAGAGCGCTGAGTTCAGAGACCAAGGAAGACAGAATATCTGCTTTCAGTATATAGTTTTTCTAAAGAGTAGTCATTGGTGGTTTACGGATTAGAGCATTCAGATGTTTTTCTTTTTAGGTGATCATACCAGCATTTCTCCTGGTTAGCCTCAGAGAAGCTCCATTTTAAACCCCCAAGAGCTAAAAACATCATCCCTAATGGCATAATGAATGTACACCTCAAATCAAGTACCAGACTCTAATGGAACTGCTCAGTTAAAGGGGTTTAGAACTAAAGTAATCACTTTGGTTTTCCATTTTCAGTAAAGTTGTTTTATGGTTAAAGCTTGAATGAAGGTATTTAACCCTGTCTAGCTTTCCTGAGCCTTTCTTAAGTTCATTTAGAATATAAAAATGGACTCAGTCATTTTGGCTTTTGTGATAAGAGTGCTTGCATGCTGATGATAAGAATCCGACAGCAGTGTTTTGTTCTCAGCACCCACTGGAAGTTTTTGGTAGTATTCCAAGTATGAATCAGAAACTTCAGGGTAGCAGTTTTCAGAATAATGGGAAAATTCAGAATACCAGTTAAGTCAGAGTCAGGTTTTTAAATTTGATTTATTTCCTTTATTCCTGGGTTAAAGACATCCCCTTACCCGCCCGCTCAAACACCCCGAAATAAAACAAAGCATGGTTTTGGGTGGTTATAAAGTCGTATGTATTTACTATGTTTTTAGGCATTGGGTGGAAAGGTTTTTAGAAAAAATATATATATATATTGGGAAGACCTTTCTGCTTGTTTGTAGAGACTGGCTGCTTTCTGACCTGGAGGTTACGTGCACACTCATAGAAATTCACTTAGATCACAAAACTTGATAACTTGCTTTTCAAGTTTCCAGTGCATTTGTTTCAGGCAGTCAGTGTTGTTTCAGTAGATTTTGTTTAAAAACTTCGTGTAATGTAATGCAGGGACTTGAGTCTTAACTGGACCTTGATTTCTTCATTTGCAGAAAGTCTTATTCATATGGCTATGTAGTATATAATATATGAAAATACTTTGTAAGTCTTATAAAATCTTGGGCTACGTAGTCCTTGGGCCAGTAGCATTATTGGCATCTGGGAGCTTATTAGAAATGACAACTCTCAGATTCAACTCCAGACTATTGAATCAAAGTCTGCAGTTGATTTATACAACCCACAGATGATTTATATACAATTGAAGTATCATAAATACTGATAATATAGTTTTATTGGAAGATTTCAATTCAGAAACTTTTATCTCAGGATGGAGCCCCTTCAGACTTGAGCTTCCCTTGAACAAGAAATCTTTGTGCTCTGCTTTGCAATGTCAAGCTTTTAGACAAGATTTTAGACACTGACTGAATAAAAAGTTAAAGAAAAAAAAAGCCATGCAACTTTCAGGAAACCTTTTATGGTTTTCATCTCTTTTTCCTGCTGGGTTTGGTGGTAATACAACAGAGGGGAACACTTTTCTTATTTTTTTGCACACCAGGAATTGGGTGTCATATATACAGTGCATGGTATATTCCATGCTCCACTGTTTTTAAATTGCATACCTCCCAACTTCTGTTCATTTTGAAATTGGATATGTTTTAATTGCCAGTGTTTCCTTTGCAACACATAAGATGATATGTCTTATAAATTGATGGTGCCTCAGATTTGATGAAATGTAATAATAGGTGGTGGAGCTTCTCTGGTGGCTCAACGTTAATCTGCCTGCCAACACAGGAGACATGGGTTCGATCCCTGGGTTGGGAAGATCTCTTGGAGGAGGAAATGGTAACCCACTCCAGTATTCTTGCCTGGGAAATCCCATTGACAGAGGAGACTAATGGGCTGCAGTCCCTAGGGTTGTGAAGAGTCAAAGATGACTGACTGACTGACTCTCGCTCTCGCTCTCGCTCTCGCTCTCGCTCTCTCTCTCTCTCTCTCTCTCTCTCTCTCACTCTCACTCTCACACACACACACACACACACACACACACACAAGTTGGTGGCTTGATTGTGTATGGATATTTCAGAAAAGTTACTGGGACAGAGGGGTTAATGATGAAAGCCATAGTCTTTCCAGGGGGGAAACATAAGGTATCAAGCAAGTTTGAAGCTTTAGGGGTAGTAGAGGTGAGTGAGACTGGTTGAGTCTGAGAAAGGTAGTGGGCAAAATTGGATAAAATATTTTTAAGAATCTTTTAAAAGGGATTGCACAGTCATGAATTGCCTTGTTTAAATACCTGAAACAAGAGGTAGATGTTGTCCCTATGAAAATTTGTAGTGAGGAGAATGGGGTTTAGAAGGGAAGCAGTGGGAGCTGAATTCAGTGTTCTAATTTCACATCTTCTGGCCATAGTATATGTTCCACTGTCCTGTTTATTAGTTTCTCACAATAGCATCATATTTAATATATTAATTTAAAAGTAATTCATGACTAGTAATTTCAAACTTTTACTCATTTTTTTAGATATTTGAAATTTCTTTATTACTAGTGAAGCCAAAACTGCTGAACTTTAAGGAAAGTTGACATTTTGGTTTTGGGTGGCATTTTGTGAAAAATTGAGAAGTGTACACAGGGAAACCAATATTTTAGTTTTTGGACTGGTTTATCAAGAAAATACACAAATAGTCCTTTGAGAAAAAATAAAAATTACTTATCTTACTGACTGTGACTTCTGCCACATGGAGCTTTGAGGTAAAATCTCTGCAGTAACAGGAAAAATTAAGTTCTCATTTCTCTGACTTCATTCCAAATTAATATTCCCTGATATATTCATTCCCTTTTTTAGAAAGATGAAACTTTTGAGAAAGGTGATCTAGACTGAATGACTCTGATCTCCATAGTACATAGTTTTCAGCTCTTCTCTCAGTTCTTCGATATGAGGCAACAGAACATATTCTAATGTTATGGTCTGTCATCTGATCTCTCAAGAACACTCCTTGGCCCTACTCTAGGGATTTTGAGTGGGCTTCGCTTCTTGCATTTTGAGCACTGTCTGAGGGCTATGTTTGGATTACAGTTTTGAATTGAAATTCATCTAGAGAGAGCCTAAAACAGGAGGATGCTATTAATCCATCTTTGTTTTTTATTTCATTTAGTTAATAGGCTTTTTAGTATTAATTTGCACTGGGCAATATGTGACAAAAAAGAAAAATGTAACTCCTGTCTCTAGGATGCTTATTTGGACTTAATTTTAGTGGTTCTTGGGCTACCCAGGTGGCGCTGGTGATAAAGAACCCGCTTGCCAGTGCAGGAGACATAAGAGACTTGGGTTTGATCCCTGGGTGGGTACAATCCCCTGGAGGAGGGCATGGCAACCCACTCCAGTATTCTTGCCTGGAGAACCCCATGGACAGAGGAGCCTGGCGGGCTACAGTCCACAGGGTCGCAAAGAGTCGGACGTGACTGAAGCGACATACGCAGAGTGGTTCTCAACTGTGAGTGCTTATTGGAAGAAAAACTTAGGTTTGTGGGAACTTCTGCATACAAGTTAAATTAGAATCTCTCGAGAAAGCCCAGTCACTTGCAAATTTTTAAAAGATTGTGATGTTTGATACCAACCATAGAGCCACTGCGCTATGCAAAGGACAGTGTATCTGAGAGGGCCGGTTGGCTGTACACTTTTATTTGAGTTAAACCACTTAATGGGAGCCTTCATTTTTAATGTTAATATCACAATGTTACATAAGAAACACTCTCCCAGTGCATAGTTCTCACTAGTGTCATACTTGTACACAGTGTTTTTTACTTTATAATAAACTTTTACATATACATCATTTCATTGATGTTTACAACTACTCTGTTTTAAACAAAATGATCCCTGTTTTATAGATAAGACAACTCAGACTCAGGTTTAATGACCTGTCCAAAGTCCAGTAAGTGTTAACAGTTGAGATAGACTGTAGGTTCTGTGCAATCTGGGTTAGTATTTTCCTAAAAGAATACGTTACCTTAAACATGAAAAAAAACTTTACAACTCCATAAAACAGAGCAGCCCAAATATAGTCTTACTCTCTCACTAGGGTCCTCAGATTTCCAAGAGACCATTTTTATGATCCCCAACTCTGTATTCTATATTCTCTTTTAATAGCAGAGTTTTGACAGGATAGCTTCCCACTTGTGCTCTTGGTATCATTCATAAATCAGACTTCATGTCAACTGGTTTAATTTAGTGCTTTTGTTGATTTACTGAATTTGTTAAAACTTTTTATGACCCATGTACAGAAAAGTAGACATCATAAATGTTCATCTTCATGGTTTTTTGCCTAATAGAAATATCCCCTATAACCCATCCAAGTCAGGTATGGAAGTCATCCTGCCTGTTCTGTGTTTTGCTGAGGCATTAATAGCCTAGTCGGAGTAGAAAACTAGGTAACTATTTTATGTAAATAGACTGTATAACATGGACAAAAACCAGCCCATCCCAGGGACATCTTTGAAAGTCTAGCCCTTGGCAGTATAATTGAGAAAGTAGATATCAGTGACTAAGTGTTCAGGTTAGGGCAGTTGGCTTACAGGGGGAGCAGCTTCTCAGCAAGCCCTTGTGAAGGGTCACTGAGAAAGGATCATGAAAAATGTTGATTTGGTGAGTGAGCCTCTTCTGTACTCAGATTATTTGCTTGGTGAAAATTCCTACTGCTGCTTTATTGCATTTCCTTACCATTTTTTTCCTGTAGACTGAACTCCTCGTGAGAAATTGGAACTGAACTGCCTGCCGCTCCTGAGCCAGTGACTTGATTTGTAGATTTGTGGAAGATTATTTAAATGTGTTGGTGGGATAGTCCTAAAATACCTTTAAAAATTATTGATGTTAGTGGTATCTAATTCAGGTGGACTTGTTCATTACCATCTCTTGAACACTTACCTGATGATAAATAGAATGGGAAGATCCTTATTTTAGCAGTTCAGTTTTGCAGGACTTTTTTTCTTTGTTTTCTTTGTCTTATGTTTTGAACTTCTGTCCTGTAGTGTATTCAGTGCTGGGGATATGAAAATTACTACATAGCTTCTGTCAGTTTTACCTTTGCAGGAAGAGGGAGCATACCTTTATTTCTAGACATTTTGAAAGCTCTTTCTGTCTTTAGAATCCTGTGATACTTTGTCTGGCTTGGGATCTCAGTGTCATGCTTAATTAGCTCTCATTTACTCTTCGAACCAGTATCAGTGTTACACTTTGAACATGTGAAAGTTACATCTCATTTGCTGCCAAAACTATAGTTTACGATCTTGCTGCTACATGAAACTAAGTGGTATATCCTTTCTAAATTCCTTCTGGTCTATATTCCTTTATTCGTATTAGCCATGAAGTCTTTCTTTTTCTGTGTTACTTTTGAGTAGAGGGTGGTTTTAACAGCAAAATGGGCTTTGAATTGGTTGTTGAAAGGTCTAAGATTGTCAAGTGTCCCTGTGTCTAGTCTTCCGGTGTCAGGGTGGCTAAGAACTACTTTAAGAGCATCTTTTTATTTTGCATTTGCAGGCCTACCCATTCACAGCTGTGTCTGCTGCTTTATCTTCCATTTGTGGTCCCCACCCTCCCCACTGAAATTTGGTTGTGGTGACTGGAGATGCTGAGCGGTAGTTCTCATCATCTTTTGATTGGATCTTACCTTTTACCAGGAGCTTTCTTTTGGTCTAGGTCTGTTTGTTTCTTTCTTAAATCAGAAGTCAGTGATGGAGACAGGCAAGATTACTTACCTCTCTCTAGTCTTACAAAAGCAAAAATTATTTAACCCTTGGGTAAGGTTTTGCACAGCTTGCTATACCATGTCAAGTCACTATACTAAACCTTCTTTTCATTCTGAAAATCAAGACATTTGCTTTAGAAGTCCATGTCTTAACTTAGATTGTTGGTAAGAGGAGACAGACTTAATTTCTTTAAAAAACAGGACATCGGTGTGCTTTGCACCGCATCAGTCCATTTAGGTCCAGTCTTTCAGTCTTTTTAGTTTGAAGTACTTCAGAGATAAACTCTGTTGTATCAATGATTTGCCTTAATATGCTCCCATGTAATCCTTGGTATGTATGGACAGGCAGTGGATGACAACTAAACACTTAGAGTACTCTTTGTGAAAGAATTTTAGTTAGATTTAACATGTTTTGAAGGATTTTAAAAATCCTCAAGTTAAGGATGATTAGTGATTTATTGTTTCAGTAAGCAGTGAGACATTGGGTGGAATTGGGGTGGTGGTGGTTCAAATTGGCAGGGCATATATCCCAACATGAAGGGTATAGAGTAATTGAATTGGAATGATGTTAGATCACACTTAATTCAATATTCAGAAGTAAGGGAGAAGTTTACATAGGCAATAGAAGTAGGAAATTCATTTTGTAGGCTTAATACTTCCCAAGTATAATATTAGCTATAATTCCTGGGGATTATTAGGAACCATGCTTATTCTAGAGAGTTAGATTTTAGAGTAGAGAAATGGAACTAAGAAATACAAAGTTGTGGTTGGGCTTTGGGTAGAAAGGAAAAAAAATGGGGTGGTGGGACACTGGGCATGATAAGACTGTCCTAAACTCTGTAACATAAATGTATGTCTGTCTCCCCCATTTGGCAAGACTTTCTGCAGTGTTCCTGCCTCTGTGTTGTCTGTTAATTAGATTGTAATGTCTTGAAAGGTCATGGATACTATTCCTGTTCTAATTAGCATCTAGTGTAGTCCGGTGTCCATGGTGGTTGCCCGCTATTATTAGTTGATGATGATTAGTGAAGCTGAAGCTATTTTTTAAACAGGGCCCAAGGGATGCAGACAGTGATGAAAACGACAAAGGTGAAAAGAAGAACAAGGGTACGTTTGATGGAGATAAGCTAGGAGATTTGAAGGAGGAGGGTGATGTGATGGACAAGACCAATGGTTTACCAGTGCAGAATGGGATTGACGCAGACGTCAAAGATTTTAGGTTTGTATGTTTTACACTTCTGATTTTTGAGTGGGGACTATGGGTTTTTGTTTTGATTTCATTTTATTTTGATTTTAGTTTTCTTTTTCCCTCTCTACGTGTCTTTTTAAAGAACTGGGACTAGTGTAGGCCATACCACAAAAATTGTATGAACTGTTAAGGTGAAACTTTTAAAGATCTGTCCATACCTGATGTTTTGCCCAAACAATAGACTTTCCATTTTTTTGGTGCTCTATAATTTGCAGAATGATTTCATAAAGATCAGTTCACTGATTCTCAAATTTCAAAATCACCTGGATGAGCACCTTGGGATTTCTCCCAAATCATTATCTTGGGAGAAATCATGGTTACTCAACGGAAGTGTGTCATATTACTCTGGCATATTAAGGAAGAGTGAAAAACAGTTGAGATCAGTTAAATATTATTTCACTTGAGACTCATAAGCTCCCTTTGAGGTAGGCAGGTATCGTTTTCTTCATTTTGAAGAACCAGAGATACAGCTCAAGTGACTTGTTCTTAATCATATTCCTTCCATGGAGGCCTCTCATTCCATCTCTGGTCATAATTGATTTGCAGGTTTTAACCCTGTAATTTTAATATGCACGGTATTAATGATACCATGTTTGTCTTCCACATTTGGCAAGTATTCTTTGTTACATGATGGTATGTGAGTTTTAATTTTTTTCTAAATTTTGACTAAGGATTTTTATCCTCAGTCACTGATGTCCAGTAGAGAATTTAATTTTTAATAATTTTAGTCTAAAGCTAATGTGTGTCTAAACACACACAACATCCTTTATCCTAATAATCTGCAAAGCCAAGATTAAAATATTGTGTGTGTGTGTTGGGGGGGTCATTCCTTTTAGAACAATGTTTAATTTGTTTAGTCTTCCTAAACTTAATTTTTGCATCTCATGGATGTAGAGAATTAGTCTTTGTAAGAAGTGAGTCACAGCATAAACCCTTACCTCAGGTCTTTAAGATGAGTTTGGGTATCCCTCCATCCTGAATCTCAAGCAGCTTGTGGTATTTGTTTTGTGGTATTTGACTCCAGGGCAGATGGTAGTAGTAGGGTGTGTGTGTGTGTGTGTTGAGGAACTACAAGAGCTTTAATTTGTACCAGCTGTAGGATTTCTTGTAGGCTAAGAATGTAGTCACAGGCTATATTTCCCTGACTAGAATATAATATTATTCAGTATTGATCTGAATTAGAATTAGATAGTTCTGCTGTCTTTTTGCATAGGGTGATCATCTGTCCTGGATTGCCCAGGACAGTATTTGTTTATACCTCTGTCCCAAGATATTTATTAATACTGCCCTTTTTCGCTCTTAGGAGTGTCCTGGTTCAGATGATAAATTACATCCTCATATTACTTTTAATTCTTAGAGTTGACTCCTTAGCAGGAGCTTATCCTAAAAAGTGAATTTATTTTGTACTGTTTTGTAATGGTTTGATTCTGGTTTCTTTGAAAGAAAAAAGGGGAGTCAGTTTTATCGTTGGCCAGTGGTACTTAGGAAATACAAAAATTTTTCACCTATTAAAAATTTTTTTTTGAATAGAATTATTCTCAGATGTGGAACTTTCCCTAGAAACTACTTTGTCTATTGACTGTTTAAAAGAATAGGATGTTGCTTTTGGGGGGCATGTTTTACTACCTGTATTTTACTACCTGGGAGTGATTTCCACCCCAGTTCATCCAGTGTTCCTCACATCTGGGCCCCTTGGTAAAAGAGATGGTAAATTAATAGCAGTTAATGTAAATTTTAAGGGGTGGGTTGTGGGAAGGCAAGCAATAGAAGAGTCGTTTTATAGGATGTAACGTGTAAGCACCATAAAGGGTCTCTGGTCATTTTTAAAAATAGTTTTAAATACTGTTGGTAATAAGCTGTGTTAAGGACATTGTCCTTAAACTTAGGTTGGTGTAGTGTCCCTCCCCACTTAAAATAAGGTTTAATGCCCTTTACTTTCTCTGTTTAGCCGTACCCCTGGTAATTGCCAGAACTCTGCTAATGAAGTGGATCTTCTGGGTCCAAACCAGAATGGTTCTGAGGGTTTAGCCCAGCTGACCAGCACCAATGGTGCCAAGCCTGTGGAGGATTTCTCCAACATGGAGTCCCAGAGTGTCCCCTTGGACCCCATGGAACATGTGGGCATGGAGCCTCTTCAGTTTGATTATTCAGGCACGCAGGTACCTGTGGACTCAGCAGCAGCAACTGTGGGACTTTTTGACTACAATTCTCAACAACAGGTACTGTGTGTGTCTCTGTCACTCTCTATGCTCTCCCTCCAGGCAGCAACATTATTCAAGTAACTGAAAACGGGGGGATGGGAGGAGGGTGGCAATATTTTAGGCTTTTGATGGCCAGTCCTTATTTACCCAACAGTGATGTGGATTATAAAGCCTTTGCATCTTCCCCTCCAGCATGATTCCCATGCTGAGGTTTGTTGGCAAGAGATCACCCTGCTCTGTGTAATTCCTTTGACTCCTCTCTTTTATCAGGGTCTGGGGAGGGGTGTGGTGGTGTTACCTCCTGTAACACAATCCTCTTGAATGTTAATCTCACTGAAGATTAATGTGATTATAATGCCTGTTGGTTTTTGTTTTTAAAATAGTAGACTCTGTTGTCTGCCACTGTCTGGAGTCCAGTGCCAGATGTCTTATTAGTCTTGTCTTTTAGTTAAGTGAGTTACTACAGGTAACAGACATATGTCATACCTTTCAAAAGAGTTAGAATGTGATTAGGGGAAAAACACAAATCACTCAAAATAAAATCTGCAGTGAAATTATTTGGCCCTTCTTTTATTTGCAAGTCCTTGAAGTATATTTTATGTGTGCCTCTGGTTTTGAAGGCAGTGTATGACTCTCTAGAGTTTACAGATTCTTTTTAAATTTTTTTCTTTTTTTAAGGAAAATTAGCCAAATTAATGAAAAGGGGGCAGGTAACTTCCTGTTCATGTTAAGTTCCACAAGTTCTCCTTTGTGGCCTCAAGCAATTTGATGGGCCATCCGTTTCTGATACTGCTTAGTTTTAGTCTGGAGCATACATATGAATTTCTAGGATTGAAAAGTTAAAATCTCATTTTGTAGTTTAGAAATTACATATCTATGGGGAAACTTGGCTTATGGTCTTTGTAGATCAAATTGTACCACACTGTCCCTTTAGTTGTCATAAATGGCTGATTTTAAGTGAATTTTGCTTGATAGATAGCTGGATAATACCATTAGCCACGTGAAGTTTCAGAAACAAACCCCTTGGAGGGGTGGTGTGATGTGCATTCATTCTGTGTTCATATCAGTTGGATATACTAGGTGTAATCAACAAAGTCTTTTTCTAGAGAGTGTGAACTAAGTGTGCACTGTTCTCCCTGTAGTTCCCAATACATAGGCTCACCTTTCCATGGAAATTTGACTTTCTGTGCTTTTTGTCTTACTTATTTTTTTAATTTTGCATTTTTTCCCCCCACAATGAATCCTCAAAATAGTAGTGTTGAATGAAGTCAGAAATTACTTCAGATGCTGAAGAAATACTCGACTTAAAGATATTTTGTGGCATATCAGCAAACATAGGGACGCACTATTACTATGTAGACTTCAACTTGTCCAGTTTAGAATATTAATGTAGTAATTTCTCTATCAAAATTGAGGTATGTTACTTGTAGGCTGTTTCTAATCAAGTTCCTATAACCTAGTTATCTCAAAAAATTTTATCTGAATTCTTTCTTTTATTGTCTCATCAAACTGCCCCTGGCAACCCTTAGATCTGCAGCCATTTTTGGTTCTTAGCTTCCATTCCAATCTAACCCAGTCTGACTCTTGGCTTGTTATTTAAGAAGTGTTTATCTCCAACCTCTTATGAATGACAATCTGATTCTCTTGTCATTTAATTGTTATCTTGTAATTAAAGTTGGGATTCACTTTTGATTTACTGAACTTGGGTTTCAGAGTAATTCTACCAATTTTTGAGGAGACTGGATAATTATTAGAACTTGAGCAGAAATGTACTTTTGCATGCCCGCAAATAGTTCACACAATTACATCAAAGACGCCACCTGCTCAGACTTATAAAACCTGGAGTGCCTTCACCATGGATCACATTTCAGCAGTTTTTGGAAGCGAATGCCATTATTTTGCAAGTTAAGCTGTTGTTGAATTCTGCCTTCCCATGCATGTCTTGGTTGCTATAATATAGGGTCATTGTTACACAGTTACGCCATCATCATAGGATGTGATTATTGTTATTTTGTCCCATGGGCTCATAATTCTTGCTATTTTGAGTAGATGGCTGTACACATTCTTATACCGGGTGTACTGATAGCATGCCTACAAATCATTGACCCAAGACTCTTTAGGACCCTTAACTTCCCAAAGGCTGCTGCATAAAAGCCAATAGTTAATAAGATGGAAGAACCCTTTCTCTACTGGAAATTGGTGTTTGTTCCTATACTTTATCCTTCGAATCCCTTTTTACCCTTTTGCTTTTCATTAGATTTTATTCCTTTTTCCATTTCTAATAGTTAAAATGTTTCTCATTCTTCAAGGTCCAGTGCTGTGTCCCCCCCCCCCTTTTTTTTTGGTTACCTTTCTTGATCTCTAAATCAAAAAGTAGTCATTTCTGTCTCTATAGTGCCTTGTGCTTCCTCTAAGAGAAAGAATCATGGTGTCTCCTTGTCTGATAATCCTCTGCTAGATGGTAATCACCTAGAGGGTAAGATGGGGTCTTGATCTCTCTGTGTCCTCTGCTTTCGCTTTGATGGACCAAGTTTTCAGGGAACCTTTTCCACACCCCTGTTAAATTATCTCAGAACATCCCCTGTGTTTAATATACTTCACCAAGCTAAGATTGAAAGCTAGCCTTGGGAGAAGTCTGGAGGCCACTCTTTGAGGTCTTGCATGTATTCTAATGTGTGAGTCCTTTAGGTCTAGCCCACTAGATTGTTTATCGTAGATGAATAATGGGACCTTTTTAATAGCTGGGAAATTTATTTCCTGAATCAGTATTGAACCCTTTTATTGTCACAGCCCTCTTTTGCCATCTGATTAAAAGCCATAGTCCTCACATCAAAAAACATCCATGATTCTTTTGAGACTCAGTTTTGTGCATAACGTGAGGGAGATCACAGGTCTGTGGATTGCAGATTATAACCATCTGTTCTTATTTTTTGTTGTTGCCTGTAGTCAGGCATGTCTCTCATGAACGGAACAGACTCCCCCCAACCCCATGGTTCTCAGTTTGGTTATTGTGGCTCATTTGGTCATTTAGATAGTGTAAGGAAATTCTTGATGACACGTGATGAGACTATTTATGCCCGCATCCTAGGGAGAGCATGCTGTTTGCTGGGCAAGGAAGGACTTACAGAATAGATAGATCTTGAGCTGTGCTTTGCAAGACTTATTTATACCAGGAAAAGAATGAAAACTCCAGTGGAGAAAATAGTAAACTAAGAGCTTAAAATTAGACATTAACATACGTGTTCAATAGATAAATAGAAATAGTCACCCTGGATGGTAGTTGAGGTTGAAAAAAGTGACTTGTGCGGTTACATAGATAGTGTTGTGAGTCTTACCGACTTCGCTGTGCTGTCGTACAGGCATTAACAAGGCATTTTAAGAAGTGATGACTGAATTAACATGATTTTTTTTTTTGTGCAGTGTTAGCTTAGAAGCAGTTTTATACATTCTTTTGTCCATATTAGTCAGTTAACTATTGACTGTTGTATCCTTGCAGGGACTTTAGGTTTTGTCCGTAATGAACAGAGCTAATGTTCATAATAAGACTGTCTTACAGTATATAAAACAGTTATGAAACAGTTGAGCGACTAAGTGTTAAATTGATTGGTCAAGAATCCTTATCAGACCAGGGGAAGGCTCATTGAGGACCAAGTTTGTATAGACCTAACTTGAATGAGAGATGGAATGTATATTCCTGCAGTTAAGAGAACAGAGTGATGGAGATGGAAATGACGATGGTGTGGTCATAGGTTAGTAAGAGTAGAAAGTACACATAAAAGGAAAACAGAAATAGATGGATTTGGTCACAGGCATTGAGAGCCAGGACTGAGTACAGACAATATTAATGATTGTGAGGACTGAACTACACATCTAGTTTAGCACGTATTTTTCTATACATTTTGCTCTTTTATCATGGCTTTCTTAAATGGGCATCAAATTTTTTTTTTTTAAGTTGGGAGTTTTGGAGTTAATTTGCTATAATTGGTAGGGTATGTTGATAATTTTATGAGTGGATCTGGTTTGATAATTGACAAAATAAATCCTTCTTGTGTCCTATTTCATTTCATTTGGGGTAATAAGTTGGTTTCATAAGACTGTTAATATCAGCGTGTATTTAGATACGTAATATAGAGCATCCTGAAAATACAGGGAAAGTATTTTTCATTTAGTTCATTAGACTATCTTTAGGAATACTTTGGTTTCGGATAACTAAGCTACTTATCTAATCACTGTAAACCATCATCTTAACCTAAGATGTATTTATAGCAGGGATTCCCTTTATGATGCCCTGAACCCCTTGGCAGTTAGGTAAGATCTCAGACTGAATTCTTAGAATACTGTCTTAAAATGTGTAGTGTAAGTATGATTACAAAAGAAGCCAATTATGTAAAAATAGCTGTAACAGTATTTAACAGCAAATTGAGTGATGAGTGTTTGCTTCTTTTTCATATGATGCATGAGATTAGGTAGTTGTACTGGCCATGATGGTGAGCATAAACAAGATTGTGAGATATCTAGCAGTTGTAAAGTAACATGAAAATACATGATTGCTATTTGTGATCGAATCACAGAAGTGTGGCTAAATTTAATGTGGTTTGTTGCCTATAATAATAATTGAAGGACATGCTAAATTTCATGACAGTAATTTTACCTGCCTCAGGTACAAAGGTCTGGGGTTAGGAACCTTTAATTTAGGGTGGTTTGAAATGCTCATTGATACCGGACTTTCTCCTCATTGTCTTCTCTTCAGTCCTGGGAAACACAGTGCAGAGTTCATATGTAATGTGTTCATACTGTTTTGAGTTATGATGCTTGCATAGTAAATAGCCATGAAATTACCTCTGTTCATCTAAATATATTCTAGAAAATTATTGCTAGGCTTCATTTTATTACAACCTAGTAACAGAAACCACAGACAAGATTAAGTTGATAATCAGGTGGGTTAATCTGGTTAATTGTTGATGTTCTTTATTTTAGGGTTCAGTTAGTGTAAAAATAGGTTAATAATGTGGCATGCGTTACAAAATTGCGTACTGATGTACTGAAACTCTAATCTGTTAGGCATGAATTTTTAACAAAGCAATACTCTTAAAGCCTTAGTCAGATGGCAGAGGAAGTTGGCATGCATTCTTTTTAATGTGTGGTAGTGATTTAAATGTCATTCTTATGAGACTGAGTTTGCCTAGTTTTAATATAGGTATTGAAAATTCTTGGCTTTCTTCAGTTTATGAATGAGTTTATGCATCATGTGTATAGTCACTGTTGAAATGCTGACTTTAGCTAGCAGTTAGGTCATTTGAAACACAGCTTTATTGTTCTTTGACTTTGATGAAATTTTAGAATGTGATTTTTCTCTAAAGATAATAATTTGCTTGATGGAAGGCTGTATTTTGTTTTCCTAACTTATTTAGAAGTCATTTATTTTGAAATCAGATTCTTCATCTGCTAAAGAAATGTGAATTTTTTAAGTTTGGCAGCATAGTTTGTATGTACCTGTTACACTAAAAATCATTATAATTATGTGTTAACTATTGCCTCTGTTCAGATAACCCGATCAAAAATGAACTTTGATCTAGAGGCTATAGACAGTAGCAATTTTCAAAAATTTCATATACTGAGGACTAGCTCCAGAATATAATTTTTTCTTTAAAATTTATAGCCCCACTATTGATGTAATACTCTTAAGTGTTTAAAAGGCTTTTCTCCGTGAATTCTGGCAATAGCCTTGTCAGGTAGGGCAGCCATTTTTATAGATAAGAAAATTAAGACATCGAGAAGCTCAGAGACTTCCTGAAGATCTTAAAACCTATGCAGACACCTTTGTTTCAGTTCCTAGCTCCTCGCGTTTTGCTTTGGGCCTAGTTCTAGAAACATAAAACTCTGTGTGGAGCTGTCTTACCTTCAGATTTAACTGCATTCGTAGTTTTTTTTTTTAGCATGGTATATGTTTTAAAATTACTTACCAACAACAAAAACAAAAAAGGTTTTCTTTCCTCTTTGTGACCCAGAGCAGGTGGTGCTCATGAACTTAGCAGGACTTTGACTTTAACACTGCTCTGAAGTTTTCTTCTTTTTTTTGGCCTATTTTATATACTTTTTAACATTTAATTTTTGAGTAGGTAGAAGTATTCACATGGTTCAGAAAATAAAAACAATGTAAAAAGATACACAGTTGTTATTCTTCCTCCCACTCCTGCTTTCATCCTTTTTAACACTTTTGTTTGTTGTGTTTGCTATTAGCATTTTAATTTTTTTACTATACGATGTTGTGGTGTCTGCCTTATATCATCACAAATAGGTCATCGTTTTATATATATAGATATAGATATATATCTCCCCTCCCTGTTGAGTACCCCCGTCCCCCCATTCCACCCCTCTAGGTCGTCACAGAGCTCCGGGCTAGGCTTCCTGTGTTATACAACAGCTTCCCAGTAGTTACCTGTTCTACACATGACAGTGTATATATGTCAGTGCCACCTGCCTCGGAAGAGTCTCGCCTTCTGCTTGCTTTGTCCCTTCCCGGACTGCCTTGCTATTTGATTCGCTATTAGAGGTGGCCCACAGAAGGGCTGTGTCTGTGTTTGGGGGTGTTCTCATTCATCAGAAACAGTATCACATAGAGAGGACTTCTGTGTGTATTGGTTTTAATAGTTAGCAAACAACCTTATGAGTTAGACAGATCTTTATTGTCCCTCTTTAGAGAGAGGAAGAGAGTGAGGCACAAAGTGACTTTCCTTCCCAGTGTCCCGCACACAGGGCCAGTGGTGGACCTGAGATGCCAGTCTAGGTTTTCTGGCCCCAGAGTCTGTGCTTATCCGCTCTCCACTAGGCATGTTGCCTTAAACTCGTAAGAAGTCAGGCCTGGCAGTACATTTTATTTTGAGGTGAGAAAGGGACAGAGTTTAGCACTTTGCCCAATGCTAAACAATGCATTTGTATATGTTATTTAGGATCCTCTGGAGCCTATCACTTGCCAGTTACCCAGTTTTGTTTTTTAATAACCTATATTTCCAGTTACTATTGGACTGTTTACATGAGAGAATGTGCCAGAATTGCTGTAATTTATGCTATGACCAAATCTGTCTGCTGTTGATGTATAGTTTACTTATGTTTAATTGTTTACTGCAGAATGCACTCAAAATAATTCCTTCTTTGTCACAATCATGGACACATTAATCAACTCTCAAACATAGGATATAATGGGAGCAGTTATAGGGCCTATATGTTTCTAGTTAAAATTATTAATTAGTCCTGATGTTCAGTGTGGTAACACAGTAGTGAGAACCCCAAACTAATGTTACGTGGAGTGGTTACTTTTATTCATACACTGTGTGTGTGTGTGTATATGTATATATATATACATATATGTATATTTACAGATACAGTACATGCCTGTAATGTTACATGAAATGTTAAAAACATACGAAGTGAAGTTAAAT
Organism: Ovis aries; assembly: GCF_016772045.2. NCBI lineage: Eukaryota > Metazoa > Chordata > Mammalia > Artiodactyla > Bovidae > Ovis > Ovis aries. The sequence continues at coordinate 236,342,217 of NC_056055.1, forward strand.
CATATTGGAATGGTGTTAAAGTACTGCTTTTGGTTAGTAAGTCAAGATAACCTCAAGAGTTACATTTTGAACACAGTATCCTTATTCTCCTAGCTTCATGTCACAGAGCCTAGCTAATAGTGCTCAAAAAAATATTTGTTGAGTGAAATGAGTTATTTTATTTGCAGCAGGGCCAAGAAAGGTAGAGGGAAGAGGCTAGCATGAGCATTGTCTGAGATGTTAAATATTTCAAAATGTTTTAGGCTAGGAAAATTCCAGAGACCCATTGAATAGATAGTAGATACCTAGTGGAACTAGGAGGTGTTTTTAGTCTTGGAAAAAATTTTGAACAACTTTCTACTATTTTACTTGTTTTCTGCCTCCTGGATGCTCCTCTTGCAGGGAGGGGTTTGGGGAGAGCTGTTGGTAGGAGGAATAGAGGCACTCTCCTTCAGGTGAAACCAAACCAACTTGGCGATGATCACAAGGTTGTAGTTACCAAATAGTACTGGTTGGCTCCCTTCCTGGAGTGAACAGTTGTTTTGATATGTTTCCCAGTAGAGTCCTGTATTTCTTTTGAATGCTTGACATTTAACCAGTGCTTATGAAGTAGAGCTGTTTTTTTACCAGCATTATAATGAAGTTTTTCTTTTCTTTAACCTTTGAAAATTAAAAAAAAAAACACAAAAAACAAAACAAACTATATACAGCATTTTTGAAACCTGTACTACATGGTTACTTTTGACATTCATACTGTGAAAGCAGAGACTTATTTTACTCTGGTCTTTAGAAAGATAAATATATATATTCAGAGAGAACAGGTGAAGTTGGTCAGTATGTTCAGAATATTCACCTTTAAAAAATTTTTTTAAATCAGTCTGTTTTTATACTTGAGGCACAGAAGTAACCAGATCATAACAATCAGGTTCACCACAACTGAATCAAAGTTCAGTTGTGACAGTAATTAAACTGAGTTGTCAGAATGACATTATCACCTGCTGTCCAAAACAGGTTTCTTCATGAAGACATCCGTGGTTCAAGATCCACGGTATGTTATATATCATCCAGTGATGTTAGCCTAACCACTGAAAAGTCCTGTAGAAAGAGGAGGTAGGTTGAAGGTCTTTTGTAGGGAAGTCCCATCAGTAAATTCTCCCAGTCTGATTTCAGTAAATAAAGAAGTCTTCAGGATATACCTCCTTGGAAGGAGGCATATCAGGGCAATCCAGAATCAGGTATCCCCTTTCTTTGTACCAGTATTATTCCTATTAAACTGTATGAACGTTTTGTTTAGTGTTGTAAACTTAGTTCCTTGCACAGTGCCTATCAGGTTTTGATTCAAAAATAATTGTAAACTCAATGATTGACTTTGTAATAAGAGAGAATCTTAGGATATTCTTATTGTGAAGACCTTTGAATTCCTTTCCTTTTGTTGGAAACTAAGCTCATAATCCAAGTTTTGTTAGTAGCAGCTATACTTCTTTCTGTTGTTTTATTTCTCACATGTAAAAGGATTGGTATCCTAGGAAATTCGGGAGCCCCTGAAAGTTGCACATTGTCCAGTTTACCCGTTTTTATAAACTACTAGTTGAGGGAGGTATTCAGTATTTTCCCCAGAAGAGACAGCCAGGGGATGAAATGAAAACTTTCCATTTTCCTGTCTAAAATGTGAGTAGGTGATAATTATTTCAGAGTGTTTGTGGAGTTCTCAAAAGAACTGAAGGGAGATGACAGCACTCGGTGCCGTGAGGTAAGTCATTTGTAGTATATTTGTTTAGTTTCTGCCTTGCTCTGGATCAGGCAGTGCCCTCAGACCTGAAACAGCTGTTAGGGCATTTGTATGTATGTTTATGGCTCAGGGCACAGATAACCTGTGAAGTAAGTAGTCAGCACATGGGGACTGGGCTCGCCAAGTTGAGCCAGAGCAGTAGAGGGAGAACAGAAGTATGAAGCATCCTAGATACCAAGGGAATGGAGCAGAGCATGAGAACATTCTTGTTAAAAGCATCGTGTCTGAATGAGAGTTTATGGAAACTTTATTCAGAGAGGCTTTAAAATTCCTTCATGAGACTGGTTCTCTAACCTCATCATGCCCTTTTCTTCCCTCAGCTGTTCCAAAGACCCAATGCGCTTGCTGTCCAGCAGTTGACAGCCGCTCAGCAGCAGCAGTATGCGCTGGCAGCCGCACATCAACCCCACATTGGTAAGTCCTTGAGCCGGAAGCTCCCTCGTAGGGGTGGCCCCATCTCAGGACAGTGGCTGCTGTGGAACCCAGCTAGTGTGGACTGATTGTGAAGGTCCTGACAGACCTTAGAGTAAACGGCCTCTAACTCTCATCCAGTTGTTTTTAGCCACCCTCTTATTTTTCTAGATCTAACTCATAAGATTTCTTAGTATCCAGTTATTGCTCTGCCAGCTGTTTCAGGATTTAAAGTATTTGCTGTATTAGTGACTAGCATCAGCTCTTTTGGTAGATTTGGATGAACTTAAATAACAATTTTGTGCTTGTTGGGCATGTATAGACTATGGATGTCTCAACATCACATCTTATTAAGTGGCAAGTAGTACTTGTAAACCTATTTTCCAAGTAGCATGTGTTGAAAAATTTAAAAAGTTTTATCATAATCACTGGTTTTTAAAGTTGCTCTGTACCTGTTTTACTTGTTAATGTCTTGATATTAACATCTTTTTTATCTGATGGAACATATTTTTGTCTTATTGCTGACACTGCCCCCCCCCCCCGCCGCGGGGCCCCCCCCACAGCCTTTTTGGGGTCTCTTCAAAATAGTGCTGTACAAATAGAAATTTTATAAAGGGGGGTGGTTAAAATGACATGACTGAATAGATAGAAAATCACTCCTCATGGATTGTGAAATGCTGTGGAAGAAAAGACTTGCTTCTAGCCTAGTTATGCAGGTGGCCCTTGAACAACATGGGATTAAGCCGTGCAGGTCCACTTATATATGAATTTTTTTCAATAAATATGGTCTACAGTACTACTTGATCCTTGGTTGGATCGTTGGTGCTGAAGTGTGACTATGGAGGCTGATTTTAAAGTTATACACGAATTTTTGGCTGTGTAGGTGTCTGCACCCCTCTCCCCTGTGTTGTCAAAGGGTCATCTATATTAAGTCTAGACATAAAAACCTTTGCCTGGGTCTGATTTAATTTATACTTACAGATAGTCATCTTTATAAATAGGCATACATTTTCTTTGAGGAGAACTGGAAAATTGTTTAAAATGGAAATAAATGCGTCCCTCCATCCCATTACAAATTGTTTTAAATCACTTTATTTTAACCTATTATAATTTCACTAGTCTTTTAGAAATTGTGCTGAATTTAAAACTGCTTAGTAGTTTTAATTGTAATCTTTAGCAGAGGTTATTAAAAAAAGATGATAGATGGATGTCACCGTAATCTTTAGTACAGGTATTATCTTTTTGAAAGTCCATTTTACTCAAGCTGTTGTAGCTTTTCTTTTTCCTCCTCCCCACGGAATGGTTAACCATACTGTGTAGGAGTTTGGTAGGTTTGTTTTAGTCAAGTTTGTTTTTACTGACAGGTATGTTTTCAGCAGGTTTAGCTCCCGCTGCGTTCGTCCCCAACCCATATATCATCAGTGCTGCACCCCCAGGGACGGACCCCTACACAGCTGGATTGGCTGCAGCAGCGACACTAGGTGAGATGTTTTGCCACATGAGGGATTTTCTCACCTGCTAAAAAAAGTCCCTTTGATGGGCATTCATTTTTTTATACTCTTACAAATCCACGTTTCCAGTGGATATTTCTCTCCTGATTTCCAGGACCATCTATCTGCCAGCTAACTATCTCTGCCCACCTATAACCTCAGACTTGAACATATTTAAAAATGAGGTTAATCTGCTACCTCCTGTCTTTTTTCTTTGGCTTGGTGCAAATGCTTTTGGGCCACTTGTCTCCAACATTTTTGGCATCAGGGACCAGTTTCGTGGAAGACAGTTTTTCCATAGATGATGAGGGGTAGGGGCTGGGTGGTGGGTTGAGTGTTCAGGCTGTAATGCAAGCGATGGTGACTGGCAGATGAAGCTTGGCTCACTTGCCTTCTGCTCACCTCCTGCTGTGTGGCCTAGTGCCTAACAGACTGCAGGCTGGGAGTTGGGAACCTCTGCTCTAGGCCACTTCCTTTTAAAATGAATTAATTCATTTACAGTGTTGTGTTACTGTATAGATATTTTTGCTTCACTGAGTCACCAGTTGCTCATATATATTTCGGGAGTTTCTCCCCTTGCTTCTATCTTCCTACTATGGCAGATCCTTTAATCTTTACCTAGACTTTTACAGCTGTTCTCTCTTATATTTTACCAGCTTTCTTCCTTTTTCTCCCTCGTTCACCCACCTAGATTGTTTGAGAAAACAGTCTCAAACACAAATCTTGCTATGTCACCCTTCTACTTAAATTGTTTATTTTGATTTCTGTCTTAACCTACCTAATATAGTATACTGCAGGTAACGTCAGCATGGCTGATCATTCCAAATTACTTGGGTGGTGATGGTGGATTGTTCCTTGATATTAGTACTTGAAAGGAGCTACCATGACATTCTGAGGATTGGGACCCACTATGTGTAGCAGTCTTTCCATGACTATACGAGCATCTCCACGTGTACCACTTCTACCCGGCGGGCGCCCCCCTGCCCTCCCCGGGCCTCATACTGTACATTCTAGCAGTGTTAAGTTGATCTTGGTTTGCTGCACACACCGCACTGGTTTAGGCCTCTGTGTCTTTGGACATTATGGTTTCCTTAGTCCTCTAGAGTAAACTCTTTCCCCATACTTTGCCTGGGAAGCTTCTTAGCTGGTACTGTCACCTCTAGAAAGCTTCCTTTGTTAACCTGTCCTTACTCTTTCTCTTATCACTTTGTATTTATTTGCTTGTGTATGTAAACATGACTGTCCCTTTTGTTTATTTTTATTTTCATTTCTATTGCTTTGGAAGCCTGACCTAAGAAAACATTGGTATGATTTATGTCAGAATGTTTTGCCTATGTTCTCTTCTAGGAGTTTTATGGTGTCATATCTTAAGTCTTTAAGACATTTTGTACAGTCTGAGAATGTGCTCTAAATTCATTTATTTTCATGTGGCTGTTCAATTTTTCCTGGCACTGTTTGGCGAAGAGACTGTCCTTTTTCCATTGTATATTTTTGCCTCCTTTGTCAAAGACTAATTGACTGTAGGTGTGTGGGTTTATTTTTAGGTTCTCCCTTCTGTTCCACTGGTGTCTGTATGTCTGTTTTTGTGCCAGTACCATGCAGTTTTGATTACTGTAGCCTTAGTATTGTCTGAAATCTGGCAGGATTGTGCCTCCTGCTTGGTTCTTTTTCTCAGAATTGTTTTGGCAATTTTGGGTCTTTTCTGGTTCCATATAAATTTTAGGGTTATTTGTTCCAGGTCTGTGAAAAATGTCATGGGTAATTTGATATGAATGACATTAATTCTGTAGATTGCTTATGTAGTAGAGATCACATAATTTAAATGTTACAGAGTTGAGATTTAAGTCACATCTAGCTCAAAGCCTATGCATGTACTTCACTGTCATATAGTGTCCATGTTGTCTTGAATGATCTTTTTTGTACTTTCTTTCCTTTGCTAACTTTCCTTGACTAACTTACCATGTTATTTGAAACAAAGAACCAGTCTTAGAGATGACAAAAGTTGTCCTCACTGAGATCATAGCATGATGAGAATCTTGCTTTTGTACTTATCATCTGAGCCAAACTGAAAATGAATTAAGTGCTTTCACACAGAGCAGAAATGTTAACTAAACTGTTATAAACTAAAACTGCATATTCTTGTGGAATGTTAATCCACAGAAATTGAAACAGGCATCCTGAGGGAATCAAGCTCAATTAATGATGCACCCTGAGCCAAACATGCCCACATGTTTAAAATTTTTAACTTATTTGCTTATTATTAAAAAATAACTCATACTGTGGCATAGCCTTCCTAAACAGCACCTTCATTTTGCACCATTTTGGACTGTGGTTGACCTTGGGCATCTTTATAAACAGAGTCTTGATCTTGTCTGAGACTATAGATACAGAAAATGTCAAATTAGAAATGTCAGAGTTCAAAAGAAATGTCATAGTAATATTGGACAGTAATATAATTTGACTTATTTGTGTTTTAGAATTTAATGGAGAAGCAAAAACATGAACCAATTTATTTTGACTTAATGAAGTACGTATTTCTACAGGATTGGCTACTATGTCAGAATGGATGTATTTGAAACAGGTCTATGGAATTTCACTGAAAAGTGCAGTTATTATTTAATCAAATTGCAAATATTTGAAACTGTGCTTTAACTAGGAAAATTCTCATTAGCTATGTGTTCCCGCACATTTGAGATGCTAGCTTTGTGCCCTTGTCTTGGTTGACAAATGAGCCTTGATGTTTCTTGCCACCAGCTTCAGAGAATTCTGTGGTTTAGATTTCTGCCCCACCCAGGTTGCTGTCCGCATAGCTCTGTTAACTTCCCTCTTGCTTGTTCTGTTTGGCAGAGACTGCAGTAGCTTGTTGCCAAAGAGGTTAAAACAGAATGCTCAGTTTTGTATAGAATACTCAGGTCTGCGAGAAGTCGAGGTGTTTTTTTTTGTTGTTCATTTCCGTTTGTTTTCAGCTTTGAAAACAAAAATTTCACATTCCAATATCTAAATGTAGTTGTGTTGCATGCTTTTTGTGACATTAAAAATAGAGATGGGAAAAACAAGCCTCTTCAAATTTGAGCCGTGGAAGTTCAGTGGCGTTTCTGGGCTTTGTTGTCAGATAACTGATGGATTTTCATGCTTCTGGAGTTAACGAAGCACCAAGATCCCTGTCCCCATCAGTCACTTCAGGTGCCATCCTTAGACTGAAAGCAGGGTGCAGCTTCATCTTTTGCTGTGTTCCATCACTCTAAGCATACAGACTTTCCATTTCCCTTTTAGCAGCAAACTTTGTCTATATCTATCCTATATAGATTTTTTCTTTCTCAGTGGAAAACATACCTTTGCCTTCTTGACCAAGGCCAGTTCCTCCATCTGTTCTTCGTTTCTTCCAGCTTCTATCATTTATACTCCCTTTCAGTATCTCCAATGCTGGTCCTTACCCAGCTTCTTTCTCTAAGCCTGGAGTACATTGCTGATGTTAGGAGACTTTGGTGTGGGAATCACATATAATTTCTGTTTTTTAAAAATAGAATTCATGATTAGCTAGAATGAATCAATATATTAATATTTTACAGTAGTGTCTGCTGAATCAAGTATAGTCTTTGGAAACTCTGATTGTTAGTAACTAAATTTTTCTTACCTTTCTCTTGCTATTTTTAGGCCCGGCTGTGGTCCCTCCCCAGTATTACGGAGTTACTCCCTGGGGAGTCTACCCTGCCAGTCTTTTCCAGCAGCAAGCCGCCGCTGCTGCTGCAGCAACAAATTCTGCTAATCAGCAGACCACCCCACAGGCTCAGCAAGGGCAGCAGCAGGTAAAAGTGAACAAAACTTACCCCACCTAAGTGTGAATACTAGTTATTGTATATAATTAAAGGGTAATGTTGTTCCTGATAGAGAAACTGTACGTGGTGAATGAGTGAGTTGCGTGGTGTATGAGTTCAGACAGACTCGCCTGTGCTTTACCGAATGCCTTTTATGTACCTGTTCTTTGGTCAGCGTGACGAAGTGAGGTCATGGTATGACATCCCACGGGATACTGCTTAAGAGGATTTTCCAGTTTAGTGATGGTGAAATTTTCTTGCTTTGATGCTTTGGTTACATTCTAAGCACCATTCTCAGAACACTTCTGGCTCTCTCTTTAAGTAGTTTGCTACCAAAGGGAAGGTACTAGTTCTTCAGATTGCTTATTTATGGCATCAGTTTTATGAAAAAAAAAAAAAAAAATTTAAAGTATAGTTTTTTTTACAGTATTGTATTAGTTTCAGGTGTACATGAAAGTGATTCAGTTATACATACATATATACACATATGCATATATATTTCTCACATTCTTTTTCATTATAGGTTATTACATGATACTGAATATAGTTACCTGTGTTATCAGTAGGTCCTTGATTATCTGTTTTATGTGTAGTAACATCTACTGAATTGGACATAAATCTTAAACCTATTAATATCTTTTTAAATTTAGAGTAAGCTTTTTAACCCGAAGAAGGCAATGGCAGCCCACTCCAGTACTCTTGCCTGGAAAATTCCATGGACAGAGGAGCCTGGTAGGCTGCAGTCCATGGGGTTGCGAAGAGTCGGACATGGCTGAGTGACTTCACTTTCACTTTTCACTTTTATGCATTGGAGAAGGAAATGGCAACCCACTCCAGTGTTCTTACCTGGAGAATCTCTAGTGGGCTGCCGTCTATGAGGTCACACAGAGTCGGACACGACTGAAGTGACTTAGCAGCAAGCTTTTTAACCAAGATGAGAAAAGGAATAGTTAATTGCAAAACTAAGTGTCTTTTAAATTAGGCTATTTTCTCTTGCTTGCTAGAATAATACCTACCTATTTATTTCTGAAAGTTGTGAATTGAATTACTTGAAGGGAAAAATAAATCCCTTAAATCTTTGTGTCAGAAAAAAAACAGTATAAATGTTTGGTATCTGTCATTCTAGTCTTACTATTTAATTAATTTCTTATAAAATTGGGATTATGCTGTCCACACAACTTTGCATCTTGTTATTATACTCTTCTGTATTATTTATTGTTTTTAAATCCGTCGAAGAGTGCCTCATTCTTTATTTTGACCAGTCCATTATTATTTGTTATATTTATGTAACTGCTGCTATAACTTAGTAATATTTTGGTGTTATAAATAAGCTTAATATCCTTTGCATAAATCCTTGATTATTTCCATGGTATAATGTCCTGGAAATGGAAATTTTTTTGAGCAAATAAAACGAGCATTTAGGCTTTTGATAAGCATCATCAAATTAAAGCTTTTTTTTTTTTTCATTTTGAGGAAAAACACCATGCTCATATATGTACATATGTTAATGATCCAAATAAGAATCGTTTGGTTTTTATCATTCTCACTAATAAAGTGTGTAATTTCTTAGATTTCACAGGTTGATAGAAAAACCAGGTCTTGAAATTCTAGCTAGTTTTGTCTGGCTCAGTATTTTTTCAGTTAGATGACTTTTTGGAAGTTAATGTGTGGTTTTCTTTACAGTAGGTACACTTCTAGTACCACGTGCAGATGAATTTCTTAATAGCTACTCTTTGTGGAAACTTGGTACTTATCAGGTGATGATCTTTGTGTTTTAAATGGCTGCCAGATCCTGGATTTGGATGACTGAAGTAATAGCTATGTTTTCAGATCAGCTCGAATAGACTGACTAAGAAAAATAGTAATAAGTACATCTTACTGAAAGCTTTTTGTTTAAAGCTAAGTGCTCTCTATATAGTTTCTTTCATTCTAATTCTAATAAGTAGATTACGTGACTTCCCAGCATAAGATTGAGGGAATGGAATTTCTGTGCCCAGGGTCACAACACGTATTAAATTGTCAAGATTTGAACACAAGTGTGTAAGTTCACAGTTTGTGCTATCTTCTGACCATATTGTGATATCTAGAGTGATAGAAAACCTGAGATCTGGTCTTTGTTCTACCACTAACTGGTTGCAACTAAGGCAAGTTGCATGACGTCTCTGAATATATCCTTAGCTATAAATTGAGCGTGACAGGTGCATTATTTCTGAGTTTTCTGTCACCAACAATAACAGACTCTACTGTGAAAAAGTTGTTATTCAAATTATCTTTTGACAAGTATCCATTTTTTCATTCCAGTGTCATTTTTGCCAATTTCTGACTTCAGATGTTTTAGAAAAATATGATTTTCCTGGTGAACTTCTTTGGTTGTAGTCATTTAAATGAGAGGTCATTTTAAAACTTTCAACCTTTTTGGCCTTTGCCTTTTATCAGAAAGCGTTTGTTACCTTCTAGATATGCTAACTCTTTTCCAAATCTAATTGCTGGAGTTGACCTCTTGGCTGCTCCATCCTTTTTCTGATTCCTTTTTCATTCTTTTCAAAGATTCCTTTGACACCTGATAAAAATGTTTTTTAAAATTTCAAAATATTTGGTGAAGAAAAAATTCTGGATATTAGGTGAACTCAGGCATGGTGGTAATCTTGGTGGTGGCATGATGCTGGGTGTTGTATCATGAGAGAAAAGTTTAGAATGCCGTCTGAAGCCTCTAGATGAGGGGAGACTATATAGATGATGATTCTACCAGGTATGATGAACTATAGAAGGATGAATGATTGTTAGAATATCTCTGTTGAGCATCTGCTTGCTTATTAAATTTTAATGCTGCATTTAAAATCACGACCTTTGAAAAGAAATTAGAATTTAATACTTTTTACATCATGAAAATAGTAAACTGACTCGTAGGATAGCATTTTACAAATAAATAGTCATTTTTGTTGATTTTATTTGATATGTAAAATGTTAATTGTGAAATTTTACATATTTGTTTCCCAGGCTTGACATTTCTTTATGAAATTAAAATATGAATATTGGGAGCTGACTTAAAAACTTGGTTTATCATCAAGGGTACCGCATCGATTTCTAGAGAGTTGACTGAAAGGATACACATTGCTCTCTTCATTGTAAAACAGAGCTCAGTGGTCTGGACTACCCCCTTCTTGTGACACCTTGTGCATTTCCCTGTCCTGTGACTTTATACACAGCTTCTAACAAAACATAAGCCTAATTCATTATGCCCTATGAAAAGGATGTTTTCATTTATTTTCCTTCTATTAAAATTAAAAAAATTTTTCAGCTATTAGTATTTGCCAAATCTCTGTAAATGCTGTTTACTTTTCCTTTCTGGATTGTTGGTGAGGCATCTCAGTCTTGGCCCAAACTCTTATCTGTGCAACTTCTCTTGAGTCTTTTGTCTATATAGAATGAAGCATTCCTTCTCTTATAAAGTCCACTAGAGTTCTTTCGGTCACAGATAAATTGCCTAATGTTTTGATAGGAATTAACTATTGATTACTGATTGTTTCCTGGTTACTAGGTTTAGTGCCTTGCAGACATTAATTCTAATACTTCTACAAATTTGCATGATCAGCTGTTACTCTTACTACTTCTGTGGATAAGGAAATGAGAAACTTTTGGTGGATTTAGTGTCTGTACATCTCTTTTTGCCAATATGGATAGTGTCTTTCATTTTAAATACTCATTTAATAAATATTTGATAGTAGTGTTTCTCTGTACATGGGCTCTTGATTACATGTGTAACTTTTATAAATAGCAAAGTGATAATGAAAATGATCTGATAAGAACTTCACCTTTGAAAACCTTGCAAAATGCATAAACTGGTAGTCTTAGCTTTGTTACTCAGTTTTGCATTTTTACTTACTGTCATGTATAGATCTTTTGAAATAGATTCTTAACAATGATTATCAGCATCTTACCTTTCATTAATTAAAGAAAAAGATCCTTTATCACAGTGGCAGAACAGGTATTCTCCACTGAAATGTCAGTGTTCTTGACTGATACTTACATTGATTTAGATTGCTGTCTGTGAAATTTATGAGGAAAAATGATGCCTTCTACAGTCAAATACGTTGATTTCATTTTGTTCTCATATTCCATAAAGAAAATACAACCTTTTTTATTGCTTGTTTATTTTATTGTTTTTAGTACAGATATTATAACTTGGTGATGTGGGTAAATTACTCCTGTTTATCATATCTAAACCTCTCATCCACTCTAGCATAATTTTTTTCACCCTTTTTTGATTATTATAGGGTTACTGTCTAGCTCCCATTTGTTGGAATAAAAACTCCAAGAAGACAGGAGCTTTGTGTGTCTTGCTCATTGCTTTATTCCTAATAACCTGCCAGATGTTAGGCATTAAGTATTTGATTAATGACTGAATTATAACTTTTAAATGGTTTTAACTCTTATAAAGGTAATATGTTTCTTAAACTAAAAGTGGTAGAATGAAATTTCACTATATGAAATGCTATTAATTGATTTTTTTTTTAATCCTAACATCCATGTCACATAAAAACATTATTGGAAAAATGGTTTACAATCATCAGTTTTTAAAGTTGATTTAACTTAAGCACGCGTTGGGTCTTAGATGTTTCCAGTGAAGAAAACGTTGATTTATTTCTGTCTCCCAGGTTCTCCGTGGAGGAGCCAGCCAGCGTCCTTTGACCCCAAATCAGAACCAGCAGGGACAGCAAGCCGATCCACTAGTGGCAGCTGCAGCAGTGAACTCTGCCCTTGCATTTGGACAAGGACTGGCTGCAGGCATGCCGGGTGAGGCTGCATTGCTGTCCCTCGTCACTCGAGGGGGAAAAAGTCTGCTTATTGGGGGGAGGTTCAGAGGAGAATGGCAGTACTTTGGACTTGCTTAGGCTTGTCATCATTTGGGGGCTGGCGAGGATGACATACACTTGCCCTCACTTAGACCATAGTTCGTTGATGAGCGCACCTAGTATTCTGAGCCAGTCATAATCTTACATGTTGGAAATATGTGAACCTCCACACATAGCTTAGATTAACCTGTTTTCCTTTGGTGGTAGTCTGTTTTCTCCCTCAGTGTTAAGAATGAAAGGAGTGGCCAGGTTGTATCAGCATCACTCCAAGGCTGATAATTGTGAACAGTATTATTAGGAAGACATTCCTAGTATTCTCTGATCATGTTCCCCTTACATTTCTAGAATTTCTCCCAAACAGTAGAGGTGCTTTGTAGCTGTCTACCTGTGATTGATATGTATGCTGAATACATGTTATTCTTAGCTTACTGTCTCCTTGTCTTATTCTTTGCATGGATTGCCTGTAGTTTGATGTTTTGCCTTTTAAACAAGTCCTTCTGAGACCTCAGTATAAGTTTATGGATTCTTATTGACCCTGGCATATAGTTAGATCAGCTTGTCTATTTATGAATTCACTGAGTAACTTGAACTTAGATCATGCATGTTGTTAGTTACTAAGCATTTATGTTTTATTATGAAGTCAACTGTAATTAATCTTATGGCTCAATAGCATTTGAAGATACTGTCTCAGAGTATTGAAAGAACCTGTTAATGGAAGCTTGTCTAGAGTTTCCCGATCACTTGCAGTATATTTATATTTAGATTATGTGATATGAATTGTATAGTTAAGAAAACATAAAATAATTGTCAGTGTATGGTTGCTGGTGATAACTGTGGTTAGCACTTTGAAGAGTACAGTTGTTTCCTGTTCCACTAAATTCCCTTTCTAACACTTGGTATATAATAAATTACACTACCCCCTACTGTGCCACGTAGCATGCTACATCGTTCACACTCATTTTTTAATCTTTATAAGAACTTTGTGAGTCAGGTATTATTATTAACCTTATGAGGATACTACCCAGACTCTCAGGGTTATGCTGCTATCTTAAGTGGTCAAGCCAGGATTATAAACCTAGGTGTTTCTGTCCCTAGTGCTGAGTTTGTAACTATTTACAGTATGCTGGTGTCCAGGAAACATTTGTTAGCTTCATATATACTTATCTGTCATCTTATTATTCTTAGGTTATCCAGTCTTGGCTCCCGCTGCTTACTATGACCAAACCGGTGCCCTTGTGGTGAATGCAGGAGCAAGGAATGGTCTTGGAGCTCCTGTTCGACTTGTAGCTCCTGCCCCAGTCATCATTAGTTCCTCAGCTGCACAAGCAGGTGAGCTTATGTCTTAGTGGACTCACTCAGATTTGAAAGGGAGAATGGATGATATTCTTAAACTATGTTGAAAGGTACTTTATTTGACAATTTTCAGAGTAAAAATTCTATCCTGTAATTTTTCAAAGAGAAAGAGTCAGAAGTGGCAAATGACCTTGATAGATTCTGATTCTGTTGACAGTGTGTACCAGCTGGTTAGCAGCAAGGACCTGCTCTACTGTGAGCATAGCAAGTTGGATTACTTACACAAAATGGCACTGTTGGCAGAAGTCCAAGGCTAATTTCACAGAAACTCATATCGTTATTTTAAGACAATTTGGTATTTGTTTTGTTTTTGTTTCTTGCTATGGCGGGGGAGGGCAGCAATAGATTTTTTAAGTCTTTATGTATGTCATATATATATATTGTATTATTATATACATTATAAATTTGGGAACAACAGTGGGGATATCTAGGGGAGAGAAATACGCTTAAGTGTCGTAAGAATTGCAGGGCTTCAGTATGTGATTCTAGAGAAAATGTCCTTAATGTAAGTAATTGTAGAACTTGAAACTTTAGGAAGTAGTTGTATTTGAAATGAGTACTTTTGATACCCATATCTATCTTAAATTATAGGCTCTTTATAATCTGCCCACATAGTGATCTATCTTAAATTATAGACTTTTTATAATCTGCCCACATAGTGAACTTGGCTCCAGTGGTATTTTGAGTTTGAATTGAGAGTAGAAGTAGAAAAATATTAATAGAAGCTTCAGGTGAAGGGATCAAAGACAGATTTGTATAGTTCTTTACAAGATTTGTGTCTGCTTTGAAAAGATACGGTAGCATTAAAAGGTTTTCAAAAGGATAACAATGCAGTTTGGAAATGTGGCCAGTCTCTTTCATAGCCATATGGTTTGCTTTCTTCTACATAGCTGTTGCAGCGGCCGCAGCTTCAGCAAATGGAGCAGCCGGTGGTCTTGCTGGAACAACAAATGGACCATTTCGCCCTTTAGGAACTCAGCAGCCCCAGCCCCAGCCCCAGCAGCAGCCCAGTAACAACCTGGCATCTAGCTCTTTCTACGGCAACAACTCTCTGAGCAGCAATTCACAGAGCAGCTCCCTCTTCTCCCAGGGCTCCGCCCAGCCTGCCAACACATCCTTGGGATTTGGAAGTAGCAGTTCTCTCGGCGCCACCCTGGGATCAGCCCTTGGAGGGTTTGGAACAGCAGGTAGAAATCACACTGATGTGCTGAAACTAAATTTTAATTATTTTTTACAATCTTTATGGAATTACTGACAGTGCATGGAACCCTGGACAAATACCACAGGCAGAGCTGGACCAAGTCCCGTGGGAACCCAGCTGTTCCACACGTCTTTGAGATAATGGACTGTTCAAATCAAGTTATACATTTGGGGCCTATTTCAGGTTTACACACACATTGCTACTTATTTATATTCAAAGAGTCCATTTTTTTTTAAGGATTAGAAAATCTGGGGAGATTTCTGCAGGCATTGGGGAGAATGTGGAGGGAAGTATACAAATGTGGATATGAAAAACTGAGGGAGGAGGACTTACCAAAATCTTAGGGTGGTATACTCCACAACCTGCAAGCCTTTAAGAGTCATGAGTTTTCTCTAGTCTTGAGAAGAATTAAGGTGGATATTATGGAAAAGTGGGAGGAAGGAAAAAAGACTTAAGATATTTTAAATGTTTTAATGGGAGAAAAGAAGTGGGAAAGTAATAAGGAAAGTGCTGGAATAATTGCAGTGTTTGTAAGACAGTGTGATCAAAACAGAGGGGTTTATTTGAGAGACAGTATCTTAAATTGGAATTGGGGGCTAGTAATATCTGTTGATTGAACCCTTTGAGAAAGCAGGCTTTTTCATGTAAGTCTTGTGTAGTGGGGCAATACCCCCTTCACAAATCTTTTTTTCTACTCCATTTTTCTACCAGAACCTTTGGGTTGATGAAAGGCATTCCTTCTAGCCCATTTTCTTTCACCTTTCCCATAACTTGTGTGGCCATCAGAGGATTTTAACCCACCCCTACCCCATAATATGAGACACAAAAGGAAGGAGACTTTAACATACGTGTGATGGTTTGAAAAAAACGTTTCATGTTAACAGAGCCATGTCCTCTTTATTACTCTACCTGCCCCTAGAACTGCCACATGAACAGTTAGGCTGTCTCTGCTGACAAATTGCGGTGGTAAGGAGTCTGGATCAAAGTGTTAGGAACAGGTCACTGGGCTTGTTCTTCGAAGAACAGGCCTGTTCTTATCTGCATTGTTTTAATTCCATTTTAGTTGCAAACTCCAACACTGGCAGTGGCTCCCGCCGTGACTCCCTGACTGGCAGCAGTGACCTTTATAAGAGGACATCGAGCAGCTTGACCCCCATTGGACACAGTTTTTATAACGGCCTTAGCTTTTCCTCCTCTCCTGGACCCGTGGGCATGCCTCTCCCTAGTCAGGGACCAGGACATTCACAGACACCACCTCCTTCCCTCTCTTCACATGGATCCTCTTCAAGCTTAAACCTGGGTAAGAACCATTACTCTGCACCACCTTGAACTCTAGAAATCTCTTGCCACTGATGACATTAGAAGTACTTTGCGTAAGCAAAGGACAATCCCTTCATCCTAGAGGTGTCCTGGGTGTTCTGTGCCTTCCTAAAGTGCCTCATGTTATTTAGGCTGTACCTCGGCAGCACAGCAGTGTGGAATTTATCCCAGTTTGGGTGCATCCCATGTATATCCACTTCAGCTTTAGTATGAACATCTCTGGCTGTTCTTTGGCTGCATGTGAGAATCTTTCAGTGTAAACAGTACAGATTCCTTTAAGCTGGAGTGTGTTAACTTAGTAACACTACTGAAATAGCACCACAGTTAATATTTAGCCTTGTTTTTCAGATTCCCTTCCCTTCCCCGTGTATATGTTTAATATCTTACTTTCTCACATAAAGCATTTTGTTTTAAAAATTTCATCAGATTCTTTAAAAAATATTTCTATATACATTCTTAAACTACACAGGATGCTAATGAGTATAGATCTTCCCAATTATATGTTTAGCTTATTTTGTATATGGGGTTTAAAAAAATGTTACCATCTGGATCCTGGAAAATGACGAGGGAAAAGAGGCTGCTAAGCAGCCAGCTTTAAGAATGAAAAGAAACTTATTTTAACAATTTGGGTGGCAAAGTTTTAAATCTTTCAAGATGGAAGATGGTACACACACTCCCTTCCTCTAGTTTTGTATTAAGTTTGTAATTTGGATTGCTGAGTAATTTTGTAGATGGAGAAAGTTGAGGCATAGAAGTATGGTGACCATATAATTCATGCTGCAATCCAGGACACTTAAGGGAGCTAATGGATGACAAGCCTGAATCAGGACTGTCCTGGGAAATACCATTTTGCTAGAGGATTCTGATTTTTAAATCTTTTATTTATTATTGTTTTAAGTTAAAGCTTTTATTTTTTAGAGCAGTTTTAGGCTCATAATAAAATTGAGGGTAGAACATAGAGATTTCCCTTGTACTCTCTGACCTGCACATTTATAGCTTCTCCTATTATCACTGTCCCCCACCAGAGTGGTACCTTTGTTACAGTTGATGGATCTACATTGGCATATCATTATCATCCAAAGTCCATAGTTTACATGGATCTTTTTGTTTGTTTCTTTTTTTCTTTCTTTGTTTTTGACCAGAAAGATTATGGACTCAGAAATGAGGACTGATTAAAAACGATCAGTCCTTTTTTATTTGGAAAGACAAAGACTGAAAAATGATTATAAAAATCAAAAGTCTTAAAGGGGATAGGATAATATAGTTATTATTCTAGAACTAAGAGTGCTCTCTGAGTTTGAGAAATGAGTTCTAAGGCAAAACTATGTATGTCTGTACATAGACATATGAGAGTGTGTGTGTGTGTGTATCTTGAGGTTTTACATGATAAGAACGATAGTTATGAAACTGTCTCATGTTATATATGGACATCACTTTAGAAAAGTTTCAGGGGTGTTAGAGATTGCCAGGTCCATATTGGATAAATAAGGAATAGGGTATATTGCCCAACAGTGTCTCTCTGTGACAGGAGGCCTGGGTTTAAAGAATGAGGGTTAATGTAAACTTACAAGGAGGAGATGAAAGCCCCAGCTTAGTATGTAGATGAAAGGCATTAACATTTATTGAATAGTTATTACCAGCTACTGTTAACAGTTTTGGGTGCTGTACATACCATTCTGGAAGATATGGTATTATGCCTATGATACAGATGTGAGGAAACGGAATTAAATCTTGCTTAGGTCTTCTCATATCTGAACAGACTCCAAAGCAGCATCAGGGTATATCCTATCATGTAATGTGCCCAGAATATCTTTTAAACCAGTGCATTATCAGGGTCAGATCTCTTATCCTTTAATTCCTTGGTTTAAACATTTAAACTGTATCAGCGTATACTTAACAGTAAACAAATGAAATCTACAAAAAGTTTTTTTTGTAAACAGCCAGATAGTAGATATCTTAGGCTTGTCAGTCAGTCTCGTAGTCAGTATTCAACTCTGGTATAGAAGCACAGAAGTAGCCACAGACAAAATGTAAATAAAATGTGCAGCTATCTTTCAATAAAACTTCATTTACAAAAATAGGTGGCAGGCCAGATTTGTCCTGTGGACTGTATCCACCTCTGAACTAAATGCTATGGCTCTAGGTGTTTGAAAATGGAGCTGGAAACATTACTTGCATGCGTGGTGCCTTTCCTCTTTCCAATATATCAGCAATTTAATAAAATACATCCTTCTCCTTAATTTATGATTTCCCTGTGAAGAAGGAACGAACTGTTGCTGTGGGTTATTTCTTATTTTAATGACTCTTGCTGTCTGCCTAGTTTTATTTTTGACATACCTTCCCTTTAAAAATATTTTACTTTGTATAAGCATTTTAGATGTATGTATTTCCATTGGACTGCCTTTGTTGCATGTGCAATGTTTAATGATACATGCCACTCTTGAGGAATTTTGTGTCTTGATTGGTGGTGCTTTGCCTCACCTCAGTCTATTTCCTTGAGAAAAAGGTTCTTGTATGCTTTAGTTTTAACCACTACAAAATGATCACCACAAGAAGTCTGTTTACCATCTGTCACCAAGGAAATGTAACATTTTTTTTTACCAAATATATATTGGGCCATTCCTAATGTAGTTTTTACTATTAATACTATGCTGCTGCCACCAAGTATCAGTTCTCAGGTCACTAACAACCATAATAAGTAAGCATTCATTCATTGTGTTAAGTACTCAGATGAGTCTCTACAGGAAAATTTAAACTCAGCATGGTTTAATGACTTTTGTGATACCCCATAGCTATAAGTGTTTGAATGCACACTCCAGCTTGTATCTCTGTTATCCCAGTGTGGCTCTCCTCTCAGTGTTATCGTATATTTTCACACTTCCTCCCAGTAGACAGACATGTGTTAGGATACTCTGAAAAAACATCACTGCCTGTAATAATTATATTCCTCCTTATTTATTCAACATTCATGTGTTGAGTACCTACTATAGATTCTTCATTGTTTTTTTCCACACCTGTTTTAAAGATCAGATTTCTATTTTTAAAAACAATTTATTTAAAAAAAATATCTGTTAATTTATTTGGCTGTTCTGGATTTTAGTTGTGGCACTCAGGATCTCCTATCTTTGATGTGGCATGGGGATTCTTTAATTGCTGCACGTAGGATCTAGTTCCCTGACGTCCCCTGCAATTGGAATCGTGGAGTCTTAGCCACTGTACCACCAAGGTAGTCCCAGAAAAACAGCTTTATTGAGTTGTATATTGCATATTTTGAAATCCACTCCTGTCAAGCGTACAATTCAATTATTTTTAGTAACTTTCTATATTGTGCAATCTTTAGCATAAATCAAGTTGGTAATATTTTCATCCCTTTTGTAAGATTTTTCTTAGTCATTTATGTTAATCCCCATTCACACCCTTGAATATGTGCGTGCGCTAAGTCACTTCGGTCATGTCTGACTCTTCGTGACCCTATTTTAGCCCACCAGCCTCCTCTGTTCATGAGATTCTCTAGGCAAGAATACTGGAGTGGGTTGCCGTGCCTCTTCCAGGTGATTTTCCCGACCTAAGGCTCCAACTCTCGTCTCCCATGACTCCTGCATTGCAGGTGGATTGTATACTGCTGAGCCAGCAGGGAAGCCCATTCACACCCTTAGCTCCAGTCAGACACTGATGTGCTTTCTGTTTGTGTTCTTTTTTTGCATGTGGGGGTGGATATGTGTGTGCTTCAGGCCTTAGGGATTCTTAGTTACCCTACCCGGAATGGAACCCAGTGCCCTCTGCAGTGAAAGTGCAGAGCCCTAACCACTGGACTGCCAGGGAATTTCCTACTTCCTGTTTTTAAATTTGTCTTTTCTGAACATTTGATATAAATGGAACCATACAGTATGTGACCTTTTGCTTGGCTTCTTTTTTTTTTTTTCTTCTTCAGAGGTTTTTGAGATTTTATTCATGATATAGTATGTGTCAGTAGTTTATCCCCCTCTTTTTTTTTTGGCTAAATTATCCTGTTTTCTGGATAATGCTGCATTTTTGTCTAACTTTTCACAATTGAAGGGTGTTTGTTGTTTACAGTTTTTGGCTACTAGATGTTTTCCTATAGAAACATGTTTTCACTTCTCTAGAAGTAGAATTGCTGAATGTAAAAGTTTTATGTTAAACTTGGGAGAAATTCAAACTTTTCCAGTTTCATCATTTACATTCCCACCAGCAGTGTATGAGGATTCCAATTTCTCTACATCCTTGCCAACATTTGTTCTTATTTTTCTTACGTAACATCGCCATTCTAGTGGGCATGAAATAGTTATGTCATTGTGGTTTTAATTTGCATTTCCCTAATGACAGTAATGCATAGCATCTTACCATTCGTGGATCTTTGGTGAAATGTCCACTCATTTTTTGGGCCCAGTTGTGGGTGTGCATTGTTTGTCTTATTCCGTGGAATTGTAAGGGTTCTTTGTATATTCTGGATGTGTGCTAATAAGTTGCTTCAGTCGTGCCCAGCTCTTTGTGACACTGTGGACCCACCAGGTCTTCTGTCCATGGGATTTTCCAGGCAAGAATACTGGAGTGGGTTGCCTTGCCCTGCTTCAGGGGATCTCTCCAACCCAGGGACTGAACACACATCTCTTAGGTCTCCTGCATTGGCAGGCAGACTCTTCACCACTGTACCATCTGAGAAGCCCTGTATTCTGGAATCAAGTCCTTGATCAGACTTTATGTATATGTGTTTTGCATATACATAGTTTCTGATCCTTTGCTTGTCTTTTTCTTTTTAAATGGTTGTTTTTGAAGTGTAGTAACTTTAAATTTTTTAAAAATAGTTTTAATTTTGATGAGGTCCAGTTTATCATGCTTTATGGTATAGAAATCTTTGCCTAACTCAGGGTCTTAAAGAGGTTCTCGTATGTTTTGTTCTATAATTTTTGGTTTTTTAGCTCTTAAAGTCTTTGGTCCGTTTTGAGTTAATTTTGTGTATTGCACAAGGTAGGTGATTGTTCATCTTTTTGCGTGCACTGTTTTTCCCAAGTTTTGAAATTTTTAGTGTGCAGGTCTTTACATGCTTTTTGTTAAACTAGATCTAGTATATTTTATTTTTTTAATGCTATTGTGAATAGAATTCTAGTTTTATTTTGGATTTTCCATTGCTTGCAAGCATTTAGTTTTATTATCATGGTAGAATTCCTAATCCTTTAAGAAAAACAAAGATCAAACAAAATAATTTTCCCTGGCCCTGCCTGAATTGCAGTTGATGTTTCCAATTTATTATTCAGTAACCTGTAGTAATGGTGTTGAAGAAGACTCTTGAGAGTCCCTTGGACTGCAAGGAGATCCAACCAGTCCATCCTAAAGGAGATCAGTCCTGGTTGTTCTTTGGAGGGAATAATGCTGAAGCTGAAACTCCAATACTTTGGCCACCTCATGAGAAGTGTTGACTCATTGGAAAAGACCCTGATGCTGGGAGAGATTAGGGGCAGGAGGAGAAGGGGATGACAGAGGATGAGATGGCTGGATGGCATCACCGACTTGAGGGACATGAGTTTGGGTGAATTCTGGGAGTTGGTGATGGTCAGGGAGGCCTTGCGTGCTGCGATTCATGGGGTCACAAAGAGTTGGACACGACTGAGCGACTGAACTTAACGGAACTGAACCTGTAGTAATCTCAGATTGTTTACTAGTCATGTGTGCCTCCTGTTCTAAATGGAAATGTAGCATTTTGTGATTGATTACCTAGTTCTCTGAAGTGACTTGTCATCTGTAAAACTAACCGAGTGAAAGTTAACATAGTTTGGATTCAGCATTGTGCACTAAAGACAAGTATTCTTAGGCTTACTTTCGTGAAGGGTTGCTTGGTTATGGTATTAAGGAGTGGTTTGAGGAAAACTACTTTATAAACAGTTTTGTGAGCAGCACTGCCTCTGCCTGTGTTAAATTCAGAACCAGATGTTGAGCGCCTTGGGAAGTTTTCTGTAAAAGGCAAAGAAAGCAGAGTTTTGCCCTATAGTCATCTATTAAATCTCTTGAGTACAGAAAACAAAACCAGATGAATGAAAACATTCCATGTAGCAAGAGGATGGGATCCTAGATGGCTGGAATACTAGAAAACCCTTTGGATAAAGTAACTGAAGCACTTCTTAATTTAGCATGGTACTTTTAATCTGTATGTGTGTATTTTTAAAGTTAGTTTCTTGTAGACAGCATATGTTGAATTGCATTTTTTGACCCACTCTGACAGTCTCTTTATTTGGTACATTTAGACCATTGACAAAGTGATTATTGATATAGTTGGATTAATGTTTACTATATTTGTTGTTTTCTATTTTTTGTTTCTATGTTTGTCTTTCATTCTTTTTCTGCCATTTGTGGGTTTTAAAAAGAAGTTATTTATTTGGCTGCATGGAATCTTTAGTTGTGGCATGTGGGATCTAGTTCCCTGACTAGGGGTCGAACCCAAGCACCCTGCATTGGGAGTGTGGAATCTTAGCCACTGGACCACCAGGAAGTCCCTGCCTCTTGTGGTTTTAATTGAGCATTTTTTATGATTCCATTTTATTTCCTTTCTTAGCCTGTCAGTTAGACTACTACTTTTTTTTTTCCCCCAACTTTTTCAGTGGTTTGACTAGGATCATTATACATTTACAGTTAACTAAGGTCCACTTTCAAATATGGCCATAAAAGGGCTTTGTAATCACAGAATAATCTTAACCTTTATCTGCTATCCCTTGTGTAATTACTGTCATTCATTTCAGCTGTATAAAAAGCATATGTGTGTATATGTATGTATATGATGTAGACATGAGCATGCATAATTGAATACATTGTTGCTATTATTGGAGCAAACTATTGTCTGTCAGATCAGTTAAGAATAAGAGAAATTTTTCTTTTACTTATTCTTTTTTTGAGGTTCTTCCTTTCTTTATATGGATCAGTTTGTGGCCTGTGTTATTTATACTTCTTTCTGAAGAATGCTTTTGACATTTTTTGCAAGGCACATCTGTTGGCAACAAATTCCATCAATTTTTGTGTGCTAAGAAAGTATTTCTCCTTCACTTGTGAAGGATAATTTTGCAGGATACAGAATTCTAGGTTGGTGGGTTTCTTTCATTCAAAACTTATGCTCTTCTCTCTTCTTGCTTGCATGCTTTTTGAGGAGAAGTCAGATGTAATTCTTTCCTTTGCTTCTCTGTAAGTAAGACTTTTTTCTTCTTGTGGCTTCTTTCAGTATTTTTTCTTTGATTTTATGTCATTTGAAGATGATAGTTGGGAGGTATAATTTTTTGCTTTCTTTTCCTGCTTGGTGTTCCCTGTGCTTCCTGGATCTGCAGTTTGGTGTCTGACATTGATTTAGATAATCCTTAGTCATTATTGATTCAGATATTCCCTCTGTTCCTTTCTGTCTTTCTTTTCCTTCTGATATCCTCACTATGTGTATGTTCCAGTTTTTATAGTTTCCCCACAATCCTTGGATACTCTGTCCATTTTGACGATTCTATTGATAGATCCTCTAGCTTAGAGATTCTTTCTTCATCTGTAGTCAGTTTGGTAATAAACCCATCAAAGGTGTTCTTCATTTCGGTTACAGTACTTTTTATCTCTGGCATTTCTTTTTGGTTCTTTCTTAGGATTTCCATCTCTGCTTACATTGCCCATCTCTTCCTGCATGCTGTATATTTTAGGGCCCTTAGCATATTAATCATAATTGTTTTAAATTCCCATTCTGAAAATTTCGGTATCCCTGTCATATATGTTTTTGATGTGTGCCCTTACTCTTCAGATTTTTTTTTTTTTTTTGCCTTTTGCTATGCCTTGATAGCCATGCCTGATATATCAAGCGAAAGGAAATGCCATAAGTAGGTTTTTAGTAATGTGATGGTGAAGTGTGAGGGAAGGGAGAGTGTTCTGTAGACTTACAGTTAGGTCTCACTGTGTTAGTGAGCCTGTATCTCTGGACCATCAACTTCACAAATGTTTCTTAGTATTTTTCCTTCTCCCTTTGTTGAGACAGGATAGTTTGGGTAGGCTAGAGTTGCGTATTTCAACACTTGGTAGTTTGGTGGTTACAGTTCAGGATTTCCTAGTCTGGTACTGGTTTGGGCAGTGTGTCTGTTTGAGTCCGTGGTCAGGGTAGCCGTGATGACCTGTATGTCTGTCTTTCTGATCTTGGCAGCAGTGGTTTTCTCTATTTTCATCTCTTTTATGGATCCAAGAATAATTTTTGATTTTTCAGACTGTTTAGTTTTTTGCTTGTTGTTAGGGTGAAGTGGTGACTTCCGCATTCCTTACATGTGAAGCAGGAAACCTACATATACACAAAACATTTAAGCTGTTGATCTCTGTGGAAGTGTCATAGGACACAGCTCTATGAAATCCACCACCATCAAAATATTACTGAAAACTTTGTGGAATCGTTAGGAGGCTCCCTTAGAGGGCCTGAATGAAATGTTCTTTTTAAAACCGGTGTTAAACACTCTCAGAGGCCACCTCCAAGGGATGAAAGTTTGGGCATAAGTGCATGTAGGTGTGTAAACCATAGTGAACTAGAAAAATACCTTTATGTATCTATAAAGAAACTGCAGTCAACAAGTAATGATGGTCTACTCTTTGCCGGATACCTTTTCAAAAACAACAGGAAACCACATTTTTTAAGCAGAAATTTTAACCATTGGCTTAATGTTTAAAGAAAATTATTTGGCCTGAGCAGAATATTCCTATTAACTGTTGGTTTGCCATTTATAATATAGCACCTACAGAAACTTTTTTTTTCAGATTTGTATACTTCCCTTCTCAATAATAACAGCTGTGTGTGTGCTTGTGTATCCTGTCTGGCATCCAAGGATACCAGAGCCAAAAATCATAACTTCAGGGCAGATGTGTAAATCTGCCCATTATTCACTCCAACCCTTTATGTTATGGATTAGTCAGTATGCTCTTAGCCACAGTAGCAGAAAATCCAGCTGATAATGGCTTAAACAATAAGTGCATTTGCTGGCTTGTGTAACTGAAGTAGAGAAATAGGGCAGTGCTCAGAGTTGGTTCCCGCAATTCAGCCTTGAAACCAAGGATCTGGCTTCCTTCCATGTTAATTTGGATGTTTCTCATGCCTTTTAGGAGTTTGGTTGTTTTTTTTGTTGATTTGTTACTTTTCACTGAGTGCCTTTGTTAGTGACCAGGTTTGTAAAATACCTTTGAGTTGTTTCAAAACCTTGTGTATTCATGCCATGCCTCCTTCTTCACCACCTTACTTGGTATTATCACACTCTTCAGTACTGCTGACCTGTCTTATTACTTCCTTTTTGCCTGTTTGTCTCCTTTCTCAGACTAGGGGAAAAAAGAATTATTTTTGAAATAGAATAAAAAGCAGCCATATGTCTACTGTTCTTTTTTCTTACAAGCCTCCTGTCTTCCTTTGCTGAAAGAAATGTTTTCCTTTTGGATTAAGAAATATTGTGAAATTTTGACAAGAATAACAGTGTCCTTTAGAAAATGAAAACTGTATAACTATCTGAAAAGGAGTATTGTGTGGTTGGTTGCGAAGCTGTAACTCTGGAGTTAAGAATTCTGTGATAAATTCTGGCCATGGTGAATTTGAGTTTTGTATCTTTGGAGAGGCATTTCATATCTTTGGGTCTTAATTTGCTGTTACTTGTACGGGATTTTTAAAACTCCCTTTTCCGTAATGCCTGTAAGAATTTGATAGAAAGTGGATATGAAGTATTGCTAGCATAGAGGCTGACATAGGACAAATGCTCAGTAAGTAGTTTTTATTTAATTACTTAAAAATGTGAGCCATTTCCTTTTGGTTCCACAGTTTTCATTGAGACCCACACCTTTGAAACTGGACCATAGAATTCTGTGGAGAAATCCAAGCTGAGTGTTCTTTTGTAGCTACCACTGAACTCCAGACCAGACTGTCATAAAAACTCTGTAGTTAACAGGCAGTTCATGTTGGGTGACTTCTCTCATGGTTCCTGGATTGTTATTCATCTGCTCTCTTTGTGGTTTAAATGGTATTTCTTACCTACTTTGCAATGTAGGAATGGGGGAAGAACAAAAAAAAAAAGGCTTCACATCCTTTTTATAGTACAATCTAAAGTTAAAAAAAAAACACCAGTATCGTAAAAAAAAAAACAAAGAAAATAGATACTCATAATTTTTAAAATTCTGTTTTACCTTTTGATAGGTTTTTCAGTTTTTCCGCTATTTTTTCTGTCTGGGGATTCACAGTGATTATTTCTTTGTCAGCAGTCAAGATGGCAGTATTAGTGGCCTGAAAGTTGTTGCTACTGTAATTACTTCAGGCTCTGTTCCAGTAGGAGTTAGATGCTGTCCATTCCTGATGAAGAACTTGAAAGCCTTCCATTTCAAGTATATATCCTTTTTTTCTTTTTTCCCCCTATCCCTTATGTCTAATTGTTGGCCTGCATTGCCTTAGTGATTTTCATACTTTTATTTACTGGCAAAATCATGCCTTCAAAACTTTTTTTTTGGGGACCCACTATATAAAACAGACTAACCTGGGTACCCCATTTTTCTTTTTTTAAGAAAGGGTTTCAGATGGGAGTGGGGATTATTCACTGATGGCAGGAATCTCCACAGAGATGAGAATGGAAAACCGCTCTCGTCTCTGTGCAGTTGGTCTTTTCTGATCCTGGTTCACACAGCAGGAATGTTCCTCCTCATTTCACTTGTTATGA
Organism: Ovis aries; assembly: GCF_016772045.2. Lineage (NCBI taxonomy): Eukaryota > Metazoa > Chordata > Mammalia > Artiodactyla > Bovidae > Ovis > Ovis aries. Next base: position 236,369,122 of record NC_056055.1, read on the forward strand.
AGGGACTCACTAACCCTTGCTCCGTTATTGCTAGCAGTCTCCTATCAGTGTTTAATAGCACTCTCCATTCCATTTTTGTGCGAAAGTTTTCTTCCGACTTGGTGAGCTGGCCTTATAATAATCATGGCACTAATAGAATTGAGTCTTAACACAAAAGCAACAGATTGAAAAGAAATCAGAGGTGATACAAGATTTCATGTATGGGATGCTTTTTCTTCTCTTGAACAAAGTTCCTTAAGAATGAGTCTTGAGTTCTCCTGTTCTGTAACCAACAGGAGGACTCACAAACGGCAGTGGAAGATACATCTCTGCTGCTCCAGGCGCTGAAGCCAAGTACCGCAGCGCAAGCAGTGCCTCCAGCCTCTTCAGCCCCAGCAGCACCCTTTTTTCCTCCTCCCGTTTGCGGTATGGAATGTCTGATGTCATGCCCTCTGGCAGGAGCAGGCTTTTGGAAGATTTTCGAAATAACCGATATCCCAATTTACAATTGCGGGAGATTGCTGGGCACATAATGGAGTTTTCCCAAGACCAGCATGGTTCCAGGTGAGGACTTGGCTTTGGCACTTAAGGTAACCGAAATCCTAATGCCTTAAATTCCATGCCTCAGATAAGGTGTACACTAAGGAAATTACTATAAAATTAATGAAACAAAATTTACCTTTTGGTATACTTCCTATTATTTATTTTAGAGGCTGTAAGAGCCATGAGATACAAAGTGGTTGACAATAGCCATTTAGTAATCTGTGGAAAGTTCTTAAAGAGATGGGAATACTAGACCACCTTACCTGCCTCCTTTGAAGCCTGTATGTAGGTCAAGAAGCAACAGTTAGAACTGGACATGGAACAACAGGACTGGTTCAGAATTGGGAAAGGAGCACGTCAAGGCTGTATATTGTCACCCTGCTTATTTAACTTAGATGCAGAGTACATCACACAAAATGCCAGGCTGGATGAAGTACAAGCTGGAATCAGGATTGCTGGGAGAAATGTCAGCAACCTCAGATATGCGGATGACACCACCCTTATGGCAGAAAGTAAAGAGGAACTAAAGAGCCTTTTGATGAAAGTGAAAGAAGAGAATGAAAAAGCTGGTTTAGAACTCAGCATTCAAAAAATGAAGATCATGGCATCCAGTCCCATCACTTCATGGCAAATAGATGAGGCAACAATGGTAACAGTGACAGGCTTTATTTTTGGAGGCTCCAAAATCATTGCAGATAGTAGCTGCAGCCATGAAATTAAAAGATACTTGCTCTTTGGAAGAAAAACTATGACAAACCTAGACAGCATATTAAAAAGCAGAGACATTCCTTTCCTAACAAAGGACCCTATAGTCACAGCTATGATTTTTCCAGTAGTCATGTCCAGTAGTCATGTCTGTGAGAGTTGGACCATAAAGAGAGTTGAGTGCCAAAGAATTGATGGTTTTGAACTATGGTGTTGGAGAAGACCCGTGAGAGTCCTTCCCTTGGACTACAAGGAGATCAAACCTGTCAATCCTAAAGGAAATCAATCCCGAATTACTCATTAAAAAGACTGATACTGAAACTGGAGTTCCAATACATTGGCCACCTGATACAAAAACAGTTTTTAGAAAAGACGCTGATGCTGGGAAAGATTAAAGGCAGGAGAGGAAGGGGACGACAGAGAAGGTGCTTGGATGGCATCACTGACTTGATGGACATGAGTTAGAGCAAGCTTTGGAAATGATGAAGGACAGGGAAGGCTGGGCTGCTGCAGTCCATGGGGTCTCAAAGAGTTGGACACAACTGCGCGACTGAGCCACAATAATCTGGATCACATGCTGAAACAAACCTTTTTACCTTTCTGAAAGATTAGCCTGCTGTTCCTTTGTTCATGAGAACCTCACAGAATGTCTACAGTTCAAGAAAAACAGAAATACTAACACACAGACTTGTGTATAATACTTGGTACTTTAATCACTGTTAAGGATCTTTTTCTCCAAGAGACACTGTTCAAATGCAAATTTAGATCCTTAGGCTCAAGAATAAGATGTTGCCACCACTTTCCTTTGTTCCCTTCTGTAGAAGCAAGGGTCTGCACAGAGGTTAGAAAATGCTATTATTTAGCTTTGGTTACTGCTCCCTGTTCCAGTGGACTTCACAGAAACGGACCTGCGTCCTCAGGAAAAGGCAGTTCTGATGACATCATCCAGCCTTCTCTCTCCCTGTTTCTTTCTCTCTGATGATTCCACTAAAACAACTCCCAAAGAATTTGCCTCCTCTTTAAATTCTGCCAGCTTGCTAGTGGGCAAAGGATTTCTCATATTTAAATCCTAAAGTCCAGATTAAGAGAAAAACATGGTTTTTTAAATAAAGTCTCCTGGGCTAAAAAAGGCGAACTGAGTAGCTGCTACTTTAGAAAGATACTGCGCATGGATGAGTACTGTTCCACACCATTAATGAATATGTACTACACATGTACTTCGTACGAATGTGTGTCGAAGACTAAAATAGGGACCGTGGGCTTTTAAGTTGATTGATGTGGGACTGGTTTCTAAGAGAAAACATCTGGCCAAGTTCTCCTGATGTTGTGCTTCTTGCCTTCACCTTCTTCTCTTTTTTTCTGCCCCACTTTTCATCTCTCCGTCCATCCCACACGGAAATACATGTCCTGTTGTAATGACATATACTGAAACTTAAATATACTTTAAAAGCTTGGTTAAAATAGGGGATACTTCACAGTACAACTTTTTTCCTTTTCAGTAATTCTTCAAGTAAGTGAGCTCAAGTGATTTAAGTAACAGTGGTGTGTGTGCGTATATGCATATGCACACAAATACATATTGCTTCAGAACTGAAAAATTACATAAACTGAGCTAGTCTTTAGATATTTTCCAAGTCTTCCTAAAATGCTGTGATTGCTCTTTTTACTTTGTACTTCAGATTCATTCAGCTGAAACTTGAGCGTGCCACACCAGCCGAACGCCAACTTGTCTTCAATGAAATCCTGCAGGCCGCTTACCAGCTGATGGTGGATGTATTTGGAAATTACGTCATTCAGAAGTTCTTTGAAGTAAGCCTTTGTTCTTTCTGTCTTTTGCCTTTAGAGAATCTCCACAGCATTTTGATTTTCATTAGCTACTTTTAGAATTGCAATTTCATTCCAGTCCTTAAAATGAAGTGTGAGTCTTTTTGAAGCACGATTAAATGTTTCTCCAGTTCGTTAGCAGAAGTGCATTGTTTAAATAGCCAAGCAGATAATGCTAGTGTACTTGAGAAACGTGTTTGTAGAACCACTTTCTTCATTAGCATCCAGCACAATATTTCTGATCGCCAAAATAGTATCACTGAAAGTGTCATGTTTGGAGGAAAAAATCTGTGTCAGATAATTTTAGGAGGATCGCAATAAAGTTCTGAAAAAGAAATTTAAAAAATGGTTTCCTAGAGAATTATCTTTGAACACCAACTCTAGTGTTTTTCATCATAAACCATAGTCATGAGGATTGATACATGGGTGATCCGTCAGCCTTGATTCCTTATTCCTGTTAATGCGGATAATTTCTACTCTTGTTATCATTGTCTTTGGAAAGGATCAGTGAGATTGTTGGATTAATGTCTGTTTCCTCTTCTAAGCTAAAATGTCAGAAAGGCACAGATTTTTGTTTTAAACTGACCATTGTAGCTGTGATATACTACACAGCTGTGGTATCAATAACCCTATTATAAATCCAGAAAGGAGTGAAACATTGAGATGAAACATTTGGTACAGGGGTAAAACGTGGCAACTCTGCACATTACCTGTCCCTCAACAGGAGAAATTTGTAATCTTCTTACGTCTTATTTTTTTGTTTTTTTGTGAAGATTTTTAAAAAGTGGCTCACTCACAGTCTTTATCTTCCCAGCTTTTCTCATCATGATCTAAGTTCTTTGACTCTGAATTCTCTAGCTGTGGATTAAGGAATCAACCTAAAAATGACTCTTACAATTTTGACTTTCAGATACCTTTTCACTGCCATTTTTGTCATGTATATGTAAAAATATAGAGCTCTCCAACTCCAGAGGTTAATACAGCTAGGCTGGCCAAATGAGCAGTTGATTATAGCAGTACGATTTGGGACAAGCTGGAGAACTTCTCTGACTTAGAGAATGTCCCTGGACTTGAGTTCCCTTGTATGCAAAATGAGTGGGTTGGGCATCCTTAATCATAAAGTCTCTATCAGTCTCGTATGCTATTCAAATGAAAATAAAAAACCAAGGATGGAGAAACATTCTTCTAGGAAGACCTAACACTGTGCAGTCGTACCCCTTGATTTTACCGACTTTCCCCCTGACCCTGTTGACTTGTATAAATAGAGTAGTATAGAACAGCATATTCAGAAGAGAGTGTGCACGTGTGCTTTGGCTTAAACTTCACAAAGATGAGAGAACTTCAGTTCTTTCATTTCAGCTTACAGACTCGGACACCTAAAGTGATGTAGGTTTGCTGCAAGAAATCCTCAGATATCCCTCAGACATTGTCTAAAGCTTTAATAACAAGCTGTGTCTTCCACCTGTACTGTTGTTTTTAGAATAAATGTAAATGCTCTTATAATTAATGGCATATGGGTATATTTAATAGTATTGATGAGTTAAGGGCATCTTTGAGGAATTGGGTATTTGTTTAGCAGAAACTACTACAGTTGGATATCTGAGAAGTGTTTTTAACATTAAAAAGAGTTCCTCTTAATCAGATTCTGATAAGTACTGCCTTGAAGAAACAAAGGGTTTATAAACAAAAGGTTTAGTTAATCACAGATGACAGGGCTAAAAGAGGTATGCCAGTGGTTGATACAGAATAATGAATGCTTTGCTTTCTCCGGTTTCTTTCTTTCTACCTAAGTAATGGTGTTCACCCACACATTATGTCTAGTTTGGCAGCCTTGAACAGAAGCTGGCTTTGGCTGAGCGGATTCGAGGCCACGTCCTGTCATTGGCATTGCAGATGTATGGCTGCCGTGTTATCCAGAAAGCTCTTGAGTTTATTCCCTCAGACCAGCAGGTAATTGTAAGTTTCCCCTTTGACTTTTCTCTTGGTGTTCGGTGTTTCTTCACGGTGCATGTGGTGAACCTTGTACATTTGTCAGTCTTTAGTGTTCTCTCAGTTTTCCTTTGGTGCTTGTGGCTGCCTTCTGTGCATGGCAAGCATGAATTGTGCAGTTAATTTTGTAAATTTATAGTGGATCAAGTGTCTTGTGTTAAAACCAGTGGTTTCAAACACGTTTCCTTTTGGCCAGAATTAAGTCTCTAGTACGTGTGATTTTAGAGGTGGGTTTTTCATTTGGCAAGAGGTGAAGAAAGTAAAGTTGTCAATTTCTTGTACCCGAACTGACCCCAACAAACAAAACTTTTTCCAATTTACCTTGTTCTTTACCTTTTCTTCACTTGCACCCTCTTACTCATTCATTCCACCGTTTATTGAATGAGCTCTTGCCTAAGGCAGCACCTGGTCTGGCACACTGACCTGGTGCCCACTGTGTGCCAGTCGCCAGCACACAGATAGCTGAGACTGAGCACTGCCCACAGAGCACACGTGGGGAAGGGTGACGTGAGTGCCTGTGCTCACGCCTTTGAGGGCAGACTTCGAAGGAGGAGAAGTCCAGGCTACAGAGGAGGTAGGAAAAAATGGGACAGAAATCTGAGGTGTTGTGTGCTGTGAATGGGAGCTGACACAGAAAGCACATGAGGAGGCTCACGGCCTCAGAGCTGTCATGGAGGAGGTCCAGCCGGCCCCACACAGACCACGGGGCTGGGGAAGCCCAGCCAGCCCCCAGGCAGGTGTGTAGGCCGCACTGTGTCTGTGGGAGGCAGTACCTCGAGCCTCGGGTTCTGCCCGTTGGAGCCCTCAGCCTTTGGGCTCTGAATTCACCCAGCCCTTCTCGAAGGAGGGGGTGACCGTGGTCTGGCAGTGATGAGCCACTTGCCCTCTCTGAGAACAGAGTTCGGTAATGAGAATCTTTACTCTGGACTCAAGTTCTGAGCCAGACGAGGCACCCACCACCTCCAGTTCGAAACAGGACACCTTTCTATTTGAAGTGTTGGCGATGGCAGTGGAAGGCTGGGGAGTCCAGAGTGCTTACGCTGTGGGACTGAGACGGGCCTGTCAAGATGCTGGCCAGGGCGGAGGGAATGTAGGTGACACGCAGCGTGCTGGGAGTTCATTCCATCCAGTGCCCAGCACAGGAGGCACAGTGGTAGGAAGAGGATGCTGTGTGTGAGCGATCAGAAGCAGGGGCGAGGCTGCTAGTTTGTGTTCTCCTAATGTTCAGATCGTTATCAGCTTTAATTTTCCCTGGGATGTTCCAGGATGAAAACGCGATGAGTGAATCTTTACTTGTTAATTTTCATGGAACTTTTCCCCCTCTCTTGACCATAATGCCTGCTTACTGAAATCAAGCAGGAAATTTTGATTTCCCAGGTATTTTCCACATCTGTGCCCTCTCCCACGAACATGATACATTGTTGACTTTTTAAAATTTTTACTATATTTTTGTGTTTGTTTTCTGATCCAATGGCTACATTATAGTAGTTTATGTCTCCCTTCTCTTCCCTGTGCCCCGACCCCTATTGTTCTTTTGACCCCCATTGTTCTTTCTACCCTGTATATTCCTGAGTATCTTTTCCTGATCTGGTTTCTCTGTGATTCCTGTTCTGGGTCTAAACTACCTTTCCCAGTACAAATAACTTAGTGTTTTCCAGTTGTAAGTGTATTTTAGGTGAAATAAATTGATCTCCAGTGGAGTTTTTACCTCTTTGGGCTCAAGAACATATTCAGGGAAGCCACTTCCCCTTCATTTTGATTATTAGAACTGTTCCTGTGTTTTATCTTTATATAGGCATCATCCTGTATTTATCATTCTCATAATTATGTTTCATAAGTTACTCTTTTCTGACGTTTGATTAGTTGCTTCAGCAAACTGTCCTGAATCTGTTGCTTGTTTAGTCCCTGGCAGTGTAGTGTTAAATTTCTTTAATTAGAAAATCTTTTAGTGCTTTACATGCTTAACATCTCAAGGGTTTAAGACAGTTGTATTCATAAATGTCACCATCTTAAACTGGTTTGCTGTCTTCTCCCATACCATAAATATAGAGTCAGCACTGTGTAGCTAATATATAGAGATTGTATACAGCAAAGAAATTGGGCAGAAAGTACCAGGGCCCAGCTGTTGTGCATGTATTTAGCTTAAGGAGACCTGAGTCAGCAAGTTTCTGGAGGACGTCCAGTAAAAATCCCAATGGCTCTTTTTCGGTACCCATGTCACCCACACACACATACACACCACATAATGTCTGGTCTTGTCCTGTATTTTCCCTGACTTTGGACACTTTTCATTAACTGAGAGTACTATTCCAGCTGATTAGGCAGTCAGTCTGACCTGGTGGAAAGATCATGTTGGAGTCACAGACTCAGGCTAGAGTTCTGATTCAGTCACTGTCTGTAGTTTTAACCCTTCTCAGACTCAGTATGTTCATATATTCATATATATGGGTGGAGGAGAGGGTGCAGGGTAATATTTAATTGACTAGTCATTTGCTGACATGATCTGTGTTATCTGTGTATCGTCACATGCAGGAGTCAGATTACTTGGGTTTGAACTGGGGCAAGTCCAGGTCTATGCTGTTTAACAAATCAGCTAATTTTTCTGTGCCTTGATTTCCTCATCTGTAATAGTGGCCACTCAGAGGATTGTCAGGCAAATTCATGAGTCAGATCATGTTAAACACTTAGAGGTCTGCCTAGCTAGAGTCAACGCTAGATTAACTACTGTCATTTTTAGTGATGGGTACTTTACGGGGTTGTCATGGTGACAAATGGTGAATTGTATGTGATAGTCTCTAATACAGTATAGCTGATTTGATACTGGCTCCTTTCTATTTGAAGTTGACTGCATTTTTTTGGAACTCCAAGAGGTCTTTTGCCAGTTAGAGAACTTTTCTTAAGCCTGGTGATTGTTACAGAAAATTTGCTATCACGTGGAAAAACTCCAGTCCTCATTTGTTAGCAAGGTTGTCTGAGTGCCACAGCTGAGTTGTCCCACTTTCATTGTCATGGATTCCCTGCTCTGTGCTTTTGTGTTTGGCAAGGAGAATGTTGATTGTCCAGGTTTTTGCTCTCTGTGATTCTGGTGGTGCTTTCTTTCCTTGTCTCAACTAGAATGAAATGGTTCGGGAACTGGATGGCCACGTCCTCAAGTGTGTTAAAGACCAGAATGGCAATCACGTGGTGCAGAAGTGCATTGAATGTGTGCAGCCCCAGTCTCTGCAGTTTATCATCGATGCGTTTAAGGGGCAGGTAAGTGACTTAGTAAAGAAACAAGGGAAGCAAGTTGATGGGTATTTCCATTGTGAGCAGAGAACACGATGGGAGTGTTCTCAGGGCCTTTTAGTGTATTTTAGACTGCAGTAAATAGCAGTCCTCTTCAGTGTTACTAGGTACTAGCTCTGTGCACCTCTAGCTCTTCCCTTAATTGTCCATGGATCTTCTCTCCATCATTAAAGCAGATGTCCGATCAGTCAGGATGAGATAGTATCATCAGAGTTGTTAAGTCTTATATTTGAAGAGTAAGTTTTTTCATTTGGTTAAGTCTTATATTTGAAGAGTAAATTTTTTCATTTGGTTAAGTAAAAAGTTTTTATCATGTTTTAAAATTTAGGTGATGAACAAAACCAGTCTTACAGATTATGTGTGACTATATATATCTTTAACAAGGTATGGGACTTCCCTGGTGGTCCGGTGGTGAAGACTCTGCATTTCTAATGCAGGGGTTGACTTATGTCCTACATGTCCACCTCCCCTCCATTCCCCTGCCCCCAATGTTAAGAAAACACAAAGGTGCTTCTTAATTTTGGGGCATTGGATGGGGCAATGATCAGGTTGGTTTGAACCCTGTTAAGTGGCACCCAACCAGACCTAGCTTCTGATTTCTCCTGTTTTTTTGTGTATCATGAGAATCAGTGTGCTTTTAGCACCAGCTTCCAAGCAGAGTTGATAATTTGCATACCACAGCTTTTGTTGTTGTTTTTGAAAAGGAGGAGAGATTGGAACTATCAGGTAAATTTTCAGGTATAGTCATGTGAACTGCTAAAGCCTGCCTCAAAATGGGGTTTTAGAGTTGTTTAGGCTTTGCGGTTTGCTCAATTACAACAATGGTTAAGTAGAGTACAGACACTGAAAGTAAAAGTCGTTCAGTTGTGTCAGACTCTTTGTGACCCCATGGACTATACAGTCCATGGAATTCTTCAGGCCAGAATACTGGAGCGCCTTTCCTTTCCCAACCCAATGATCAGACCCAGGTCTCCCACATTGCAGGCGGATTCTTTACCAGCTGAGCCACAAGGGAAGCCCAAACAGTAACTGAGAATTATTTGGGATTTTCTGAGTTAATTTATAAAAGAGTACCTCTGTTTAAGACCTTATTTTGTGTGTGCTTGAAACATACAAAAAAGTAAACGGATTAAGCCACCAAATGAGGGGGAATATTTTCAAGATGGAAAATGCCAATGAATTGATAACCAGCATATATAAAGAACTCTTAAAATCAAAGAGAATAATACAAGTTAATTCAGAAATGGGCTGAAAGCCTGAGTAGACAGAAGAAAATATGAAAAAGTAATCCCATTAGTAATCATGAAAATGTAAAATAAGACCACAAATAGTAGATCATTTTCTTGGTTTTTTTGGGCATGCCACGTGACATGTGGAATCTTAGTTCCTCAACCAGGGATCATACTCTTTTGAAGTTCAGCATTCCCGGCATAGGTATTTACCTAATGAAATATTTGGTCATGTACACCACGAGATATGTTTAGACGTGTTTAAAGCAGCATTAGTCTCCTAATAGGAAAAGATTAAATAAGCTAGATGTCTATCAGGAGAGGATCAGGACCCCCGACCCCCCCCCCCCCCCTGCAAAAAATGTTTCTCAACTTTATGCTCTACAAATAAACAGAATAAATGATTGAAGCTCATAGTATTCTATGTAAATACTTGAGTCACTATGTTGAATGAAATAAGTTGTTCTAGACTGTTTACCATTTTTATAAAGCTAAAATTGAGCAGAACAGATCAGTGTCTCAAGTGCACAGTTGTACACATGAAGCTGCATATAAAATACCTAGTACTGTGACTGACACTTTAACATCTGAGACCCCCATGGACTGTAGCCCCCTAGCCTCCTCTGTCCATGGGATTCTCCAGGCAAGAATACTGGAGTAGGTAACCATTTCCCTCTCTAGGGGATCTTCCCAACCCAGGGATCGAACCTGGGTCTCCTGCATGGCAGACACATTCTTTACCGTCTGAGCCACTAGGGAGCGTATTAAGTGTTCTCATCATTACTATCATTATTCTTGACAATAAATTTGAGGTGCAGATGCTCCAGGTCATTCAGCTAGGAAGGGCAGAGTTGAGACTGGGTCCTCTGGATCTGAAGCCTGTGTGTTCCCATTGTTCCAGACTCAATGAAAGAGGAATCGTTTCTTGCTGGAAAACACCCCAGCTCAATTCAGAACGTTATCCTGTGGTTATGTGAAAGCATTCAGGCTTTGGTCCAAACCCTTTCTCTGTTTTTAAAGCCATCATTTGACACTGTGGACTCTTTAACTGTGTTTTCTATGACCTTAATTAATTCTCTGTTCCTTTATAAATAACTTTTTGGGAAGGTCCTTCTTAGTTTTGAAATTGTATAAATCTATGAATTCTTGGATTGGGTTTAAGAAATTATAGAGTTTATCCTCATTTGTCCATACACACTTTATTATTTGTAGAGAGAACTTAAATGCCATACTTAATAATTTGGACTTGAAGTCAGAGTAGGAAATAAAATCCTGGCCGTGTCATTTACTGTCTGTAAGACTTCAGGCACATTATGTAAACTTGGGAAAATTAATGGGAAAATGTATATAAATAATACTGAAGTATTGAAAGTGGCACCTGTTATTTTTGGTTTTCTTGTTTGTGTTGGTTTGCCCTAGGTGTTTGCTTTGTCCACGCATCCTTATGGCTGCCGAGTGATTCAGAGGATCCTGGAGCACTGTCTCCCCGACCAGACACTCCCTATTTTAGAGGAGCTTCACCAGCACACAGAGCAACTTGTACAGGTAGTGGAGTTGCCGGTAGACTAATTGCAAGTACCTGTGGGCTTACGTGTTTTCTCAGCACAGGTTGCTTTTCCAGAAGGGGTTAATGTGTTTAAAATGCCCATTGAAGTTCTGGGCAAGTTTTCATTTATACCAGCCTGGTTCATCTTTTATGAATATGGGTGATGAGTAGAACCCTGCCCTTGAAGTTGAGATCTACCTCTGAGTCATCAAAAGAGATCTGCCAGGAACTGTCAAAGGCCAGAGCCCTGTCATGGATTAAGCTCACTGCGGCCACTTAGGCAGGCCATGTAGTCTGCCAGTTTCATCTTTTCAAATGAACTAAATGGATTAGTTGATTTCTGTAGTTTTTTAAATTTGTCTTGCTTGTACTAAAATTTTCTCCCATATCATACTGTTTGAACACTTCCTTCATGTAGTGTGTTGTCTTAAAGCAGTTTTTGGAGTGGTGCTTGTTTTGCTGAGAGATGTGAGATTATAAATGTATTAATATTCATTGTAGAAAAAATTGAAAGTGCAGAAAGGAGCAGCAGAACACAAGAAATGTTCCATAATCCTACTGTTCAGAAGCAGACATATTTGGCATAGGCACTTTTTTAAAAAAAGTATTCTTTGTATGCACTTAATTTTTTACATCTTACAAATAAATATTTGTGCCTTTGGAGTTCCTTGCTCGAACACTTATTCTTTAAAGGCCTCTTTCCCTTGGGATGAGTGTCTCCATTGTCTGCTTGTGGTGTTATTTAACTCAGTGTTGCCAGTGTTTCCAGCTTTTCTTTGTTAAAGACGGGTGCAGAGACCCACGTGTACATTTGTTAGAAAAATAGCTCTTTATTTGAAATCCCTGACTAGGACCTTTCAGCATAAATATATATAGAAACATTCCATTGTCTAGTAATGATGCGTTCCTGTTTTGTAATGATAGGGAAAAATTGTCACTACCTACCCATTTAAAAAATTCCGTATGTGTTCTTTAGTATTCAGGTAAGCCATCATGGTGTTAAAGGGAGATAGGTGTTGATTAATGTCAGAATTTAGGTAGCATAGAGCTTGTTTAAATAAGTTTAAAATTTTCTGTTGTTTTTGAAACAGGATCAGTATGGAAATTACGTAATCCAGCATGTATTGGAGCATGGTCGTCCTGAGGATAAAAGTAAAATTGTAGCAGAAATTCGAGGCAATGTACTTGTGTTGAGTCAGCACAAATTTGCAAGGTATGTGCTTTGAATTACACAGACTGTTTTCCAGAAGAAATGATTAAATAGTATTTTAGGTCTAGAGAAATTGTCGTACTTTTTTCTTCTTCTTCTGCTTTTTAATGTTTATTTTCCTTAAAGTAATATATAGGTATTGAGTTCTACTGCAAAATATGAAACATAAGACGTCTCTTAGTTGGCTCCTTACTCCCCTAGAGTGAGCCACGTTGAAATCTGGGGAATTTGTTTCTAAAGCACATACATTTTTGTACTCTGGTAAACTGGGTATTTCATGAATTTACTTTTTTGGAATTGTGAAATGTTCTTTACTTAATTTCCTCATTGATACTGGAGTTAAAAGGAAGGTAACCATATCTTTGTATAAGGCCTTCATATTCTTCAAAATCTCTTACCAAGTCTTCATATCATACCAGCCCAATAATAAAATGTATTAGTTATTCCCAGGTTGTGAAAAGATGTTTTAAGTAACTTATAAGTAGCAGAGATTAAAGAAGAAATTGATGGCCCTCCAGTGGGTTAATGATCTGATCTGAGTGGAGTCTGTGTATCTTATCTTACGCATAACACAGTTCTCTGTATTTTTTGGAATGTCTTTCTTCTCTTGTTTTTAAAGTAAATTGCAGGGCAGGTGTGACTCATACAGCCTTGATGTTTTTAAATTGTTCCCTTTTAATTTATGAAATCTTATTACAGCATGGAAAATAGAGACAGAAAATAAAAGCACCCCAGATCCAGTGTCTCAGCACCCTAACCACATTAGGATCATCTCCTAGACCTTGTGTTAGTTTTTATGGACTTTTGCTAGGGTCAGGAGAATAGAAGACAGAACCTCTTCAGTCTCTTTTTGGGGTTACAGTCCTATTTACTGTCTTGTTCAGTGTATTTAATGTCTCACCCTTGTATAGTTAAGTATTAGGGTTGTGGTCTGATAATGAGTGAGTAGCTATTTTGGGCCCGATTCTCTCATGTATAACAACTAATAAATTGTTGACAAAATGCCAGAAACTACCTGCAGACATTAGATGGTGACCAGGAGCAGAGCGATAACCAGAAGTGAGTAGAGGAGGTTGTTGATACTTGAGAGAAGGTTCACTGCATTGGGAAAATTTCCTTCTCCTCCTCCCACACCTCCTTTTTTGGGAGAATGGGGAGATACATAATTGACACGTAACATTGTGCAAGTTTTAAGTGTGCCACCTGCTGGTTTGATACATTTATATGTTGTAATATTCCTACAGTAACTTTAGCTGTTACCATGTCACATAATTATCATTTTTGTGTTGAGAACCATTAAAGATCTAGTCTGTTAGTAACTTTGAAATTTATAAGAGGTGTTGTTGACTATAATTAGGGAAGTTTTAATCTGTAGGCTAAGTTGGGATAGAAAATCGCTGGTGTTCTGAGAAGGCAGTGGCAGAGTGACAGGGGAGAAATTCTGGAAAGGAAGAGAACCAGGGAGGAGGGGGAAGCCTAAATTTAAACTTTCTAAGCATCTGGTTCACTCCCGAACCACACTGCATAGGATGAACTCGAGGCAACCCTACCAAGGCTGAAAGAATTTAGTGGAGGTTTCATCTGCTGCTTACTGCATGGGAGAGGGTTGCAGTTTGCTTTCAGCAAAGATATTGCATGCCCAAAAAAGGGGTTAGGAGAATAATACTCTTAGGAATTGACAGAAATCAGGGTATACAGTGCATCATTTGTCATGTCTAGATAACAGAAAAATGTGACCTATACTCAAGAAGAAAAAATGAAAATGGAAAAATCCCCAGTGAATATAGTTCCATACCACCCAGATGTTAGAGTTAGCAGAGAAGGATTATAAAGCATTTTATAAAGTATATAATTTTATAATTATATAAAAACTATTATTTTAAAAATTAATAAAAGTTTGTATTAAAATTATGAAAAAGTATAATTATATAAAGTATGATTTTTATAATTTTATAAATTATATATTTTATGAATTTTATATAAGTAATTAGTATTTTAAAATATTATATTTTAAGGTTTTAAAGTATTATAAAGCATTTAAATTACACTCAAAAATGTAAAGGAAAATGTGTATATAGTGAAATGAAAAGATGAATGTTAATAGAGAATTAGAAAAGGCAATGACACCCCACTCCAGGACTCTTAAAGATAACAAAAGAGCCAGTAAATTTGAAAATTGAATAGAAACAAACCAATTAAGCAGTTAGTGACCTTATGACATTTTTGATGGTAACCCAGAATACAAAGTAAATTTTCCATCACCTTTGAATGCATAGGCACGTGCATACACACATAACTGAAGATTGCCCATAATTAATTGATACTGACTACTCTGTTTCATTTAAAAAAAAAACAAACAAAGCTAGTCTCAAATCACTAAGTTGATTTTATCACCCACCATCAATTTAAGAACCACAGTTTCAGAAATACTAGAATAAACTTTAAGACTGGAACAATATGGATTGTGTGTTAAGGTGGCAGGGAGGCTTTGGCCAGGTGGGATCCTGATCAATGAGTGATCCTATAATACCTTCTTGAAAGACAGGTTCCTGTCAAGGAGTCAGTCTTCTACTGAGGAGAATGAGTGTCCTGTTGCCAGCCTAGCTTAGTAGAAAATTCTGTTCTAAATCTGACCACTCTGGTCTTGGGTGGATGAAAGGGCAGCTCAGCCTGGCAGTTCTAAAAAGTGATGATTTTTTGCTTGAACATTTGGATATCGTGACTGGCTTAGTAATGTCCTAACTCCCTTTTCTGCTAAGGGAGAAGCCAGTGTCTATTAGGAGATTCACTGTCACACGCCACACCTTCAGTTCATGCTAGGATTGCAGAGTGCTGTGGGAGGAACGTGAGGGGAAAAGTTTTCGCATACTGCTGCTGTGTCAGAAGGGAGAGGCTGTTTGTGGTCTTACATGTGATTATCAGACTTGATTTACTCTCTCAAGAAAGATTGAAGAAATGTCTGGTAGACAATGTCTGAAGAAAGGATGGTAGTAGTTCTTAAACATTTTAGCTTGAGAACTTTGTTTTCTAGATAAAAGCATGTACGCAATAAAGGCTCAGTATGCTGAACCAGATAACATGGTGAGGGTCCTTTCAGAGTGGTGTGGAGCCAGCACCCTCTCTTTTGATTTAAAAATCGAAGTAGGGACTTGGGGTAGGGACCTGGAGTAGGGACTTGGTGGTGGTTATTTGTGATGACTCTTCAATTATATAGGGCTGGCCTTTGAAAGAAGGCACTATCTCTTGCCTTCTGGTGTTCCTAGAATAGGTATAGACATCGGTTTTTCAGCCGCTGAAGGCAAAACTAACACAAATGGGTGAAATTTCAGGGAAGCACATTTATGTTAGTATATAAAGAATGTTTAAGAGAACCAGTCACTCACATGGTCGGTTGCCCCAGAATCACTTCCAAATCGTTGGAAATTCTCATGCAGAGGCTAAATGGGCATCGTTCAGGATGGTCAGAAAAGAGCTTTCTGCATTAGCTAGATTTGAAAGTTCCTTTTCTACTTGAGTGTTCTGTGATCCAGAGCAGCTCTTCCCCCAGTCATGAAATTGTTGCAGAGTGTTCAGCCGCCCACTTACCAGATGTTCTCTTTGCCAAGTATTGGCTCCAGTAATACAAATACAAAGGATAAGTATTGTTCTTGTTCTTAGACATCACACAGCTTCCTCATACCCACAGAGGCACAGAAGCAGAGTGCTGCTGACGTCCAGAAGCAAACATTCATGAGTAATCAATCACTCCTGGGTGAGGAGCGCCCTTTAGCATGGCTGGATGTGATTTAATCAGCTTCTGCAGTCAGTCCCTCTGGGTTTTAGAGGAACTCTGATTTAAGTAACTGCATTTCTTTTTTTTTTCCTTTCCGAGGTTGAGACATCTGTGAAGTGTTAAGAAATGTGGACACACCTGGGGGTCCTTCTTATTCTTAAGAGACAGTGTGAAGTAGTTGACTGATGACTGGTTTCTCCTTGTGTCTGCCTTCACTCAGCAAGTCTATAGGGCCTCTCTTAACTGCCTAGCTCTGTGCGTGGCACTAGGGATCTAGATGTGAGAGAAACTTGTTCTTGGCCCCATTAAGCTCACAGAGGTGAGGAGAGAATTGATAGATGTTGATGCCTGTTGAAATTATGTTCATTACCTATTTTCAGTTCATAACCAGTTGTATGAACCTTTACTTACTTGGGTTTACCCTCCCCTGTTAGATGGTTGGGTCTGGTACCCTCCATGACCTGTGCTTGGCCATTGTTGACGTTGGAGATCACAGATGGCAAAGATAGGGTCTCATAGAGCCAAACAGATGAGGAATTAATCTTCCAAGAAGCCTCATTTGCTGCTGACCTTGAGGTCAGAGCCCAGGCCAAATAAGCACAGCCTAACGAGGTCCCTCTAAGGTTTGGCCCTGGATTTGTCTCCTTACAGCAATGTTGTGGAGAAGTGTGTCACTCACGCCTCCCGTACAGAGCGCGCTGTGCTTATCGACGAGGTGTGCACCATGAACGATGGTCCCCACAGTGCCTTATACACCATGATGAAGGACCAGTATGCCAACTACGTGGTCCAGAAGATGATCGATGTGGCAGAGCCAGCTCAGAGGAAGATCGTCATGCACAAGGTAGGCGTTTGTGCAGGTCTCAGTCAGAGAGGAGGAGTTGGCCCTCGCTTCTAAAGGAGGGTGGGCATCTTGCTGCTTCTTGCACAGTTTGTCACTGGATTGTGACTTCTTTACCCTTTTATCTGGAGTGGCCACTGTCCCTGTGTTTGCTGCCCCTCCGTCAGTAACTCACTGGTGTGAATGTTAAACTCGGTCTCTGTTGGGGAGTCCCCTCCCGGTTCCTCAGGCCATGCTTCTACCTCTTGGCTCCCAGGAGACCAGCTTCTCAGTCTAGCAGATCAACCTCCTTGCCTTATTTCCTTTCCTCCCTCTTATCGTTCATTCCACCACTGTTTACTGAACAAGCTCCCGCCTAAGGCAGCACCTGGTCTGGCACACTGACCTGGTGCCCACTGTGTGCCAGTCGCCAGCACACAGATAGCTGAGACTGAGCACTGCCCACAGAGCACACGTGGGGAAGGGTGACGTGAGTGCCTGTGCTCACGCCTTTGAGGGCAGACTTCGGAGGAGAAGTCCAGGCTACAGAGGAGGTAGGAAAAAATGGGACAGAAATCTGAGGTGTTGTGTGCTGTGAATGGGAGCTGACACAGAAAGCGCGTGAGGAGGCTCACGGACTCAGAGCTGTCATGGAGGAGGTCCAGCCGGCCCCACACAGACCATGGGGCTGGGGAAGCCCAGCCAGCCCCCAGGCAGGTGTGTAGGCTGCACTGTGTCTGTGGGAGGCAGTACCTTGAGCCTCGGGTTCTGCCCGTTGGAGCCCTCAGCCTTTGGGCTCTGAATTCACCCAGCCCTTCTCGAAGGAGGGGGTGACCGTGGTCTGGCAGTGATGAGCCACTTGCCCTCTCTGAGAACAGAGTTCGGTAATGAGAATCTTTACTCTGGACTCAAGTTCTGAGCCAGACGAGGCACCCACCACCTCCAGTTCGAAACAGGACACCATGCTGGTGTTGGCGATGGCAGTGGAAGGCTGGGGAGTCCAGAGTGCTTACGCTGTGGGACTGAGACGGGCCTGTCAAGATGCTGGCCAGGGCGGAGGGAATGTAGGTGACACAGAGTACATTGGGAATTCATTCATTTGCCAGGTACTTACAAGCACATGTGCTCTCCTTTCACCAGGGCACTGTGTTGTAGACAGTTAAACTGACGCTGGGGAAATACTGGGGAGGGCCCTGAGAATGTGGAAGGATGCCTCTTCTGATATGGGGGTACAGAGAAGGCTCCCTGCGAGAGCAATATTTGAAAAAAGCCCTGAACCTTTGCAGGTGGAGGGAACCGAGTGTGTGCAGGCTTGGAAGTGGGAGGCAAGGCGGCGTATTTAAATGGAGAAGCACAGCAGGTTCAGTGGGACAGGACTGTGGTGCCAGAGTCACGTTTACATTTCAAATAGTGGTCCTGGCTGATGAGTACCTTGGAGGAAAGGAGGCAGTTGAGGGCTGGACAGGGGATTGTTGAAATAGTTAAGCCAGGAGGGGAGTGGCGATTTTGAGATTCAAGAAGAGTGGACAGAATGGGGCTTCACAGCTGGTTTGATTGAGGGAGTTGAGAGGGGAGGGGGAGTCCTAAGAATCTGAAAAGCCTGACTTGAACTCTTTCACAGCTAGGCATACCCATTTTAGGGAGAGGCAGCATTGAGGGGAACAGGCTGCTTTCCATTTCCCTTTAGATCAAGTGCAGGAGGGAGCTCAGCGGTGTTGTAGTTGCACATTGTTGGTGTTTGTCTAGAAGAAGGCAGATGCGGAGGTCAGGTGGCTGGCCTCATCAGTGGGCCAGGCCTGGGGACAGACAGGTGAAGGAATTGAATTTCACTTAGTTTCCAAAGCAGAGCTGCCAAAAGCAAGGGGTTTGGAGCCTCAAGTACTAAGGACCAAAGCATCAGCTATGTGTGTGGTCGTGATTGCAGCCCAAATGGAAGTGTGGTGTCCTTTCTGCAAGTGAGTTTATTTAGGAGGGTTGGGCAGATGGTCTGGGTGCCAAAGCTCAGAGTTGGAGCCAAGGACTGTGCACGGTTCCCAGGCTGGCTCCTAGGTGAGAGTGTAAAGCTAATACGGGTCTGTGTCCTGTGTGGGTTACAGAGGTGGTTTCTGGAGCCACCTGACCCTTCCTTGCTTTGAGGGCACAACTAAACAGACAAAGCAGTCTGCATGGAACATTCAGGCTTGAGAGTGTCCCTCTTCCCTGGCATGTTGTCCTGTGTTGAGTGAGTACCTGGGGAGCTGTGATGGGGAAGCAGGGCAATATTGTGGGTCTTCACTGTCTTTGTGGCATGTTGGTGGTTCCACAAATGATTCTGAACGCAGTGTGTTGTAGCTGAGGTCTGTAGAAGGCTCTGTGAGGTCACCAACAAGGAAAGGTGGTTCCAGAGAGGAAGCACCTCCCGAGTTGTGTGGGATGCACGGGACTTGCGGGTATGGGTCTGCCCCAGGGTGGGGGTGGGCAGCGGGGAACAGAAGAGATGCTCGTAGGGCTAAGGTGAAGGGTGAGGCTGGAGCAGAGCTGTGAGAGGAGCAGCCAGACAGTGGGGGCTGTCGGACTTTAGGTGAGTGACTTAGCCACCGTGCCTCCATGTCTTCGTCAGTGAAACGAGGATGATCACACCTCTCTTACGAGGCTTCAAAGTGGACGGTTCTTGGCTTGTGTTAATCGTTTTTATTATCATTAGTAGCTTTCTGTGATTCACTGTGAGCTGGAGAGCAGGGTCAGGTGATGAGGGCAAGGGTTCGTGGTCCCCAGAAAGCAGCCCCTGTTGCTCAGGAGAGCCGTGGGGCTGAGAGGCTCCCTCAGGGGCTGCCGTCCGGCGGTGGATGGTGTGGTTGTGTCACGGGATGCCAGTCTCCACACGCTGTCCTGGAAGTGGTCTGTGGTTGTCCGACCTCCAGAGCCCTCACTTCCTGCATCAGCGCTCAGGACAGGAGCTGCTCTCCTCATCTGCTGCGTCAGTGTAGCTCGTGAATTCAGGTGCTCAGGCTGAGCTGCTGAAAGATGTTGCTTGTGGGGTTTGTGTACCTGTTGGTACCTCGTGGTGTCCAGGGGCAAGTTACCCTGGAGCCCCCTGAGCCTGTCCCCGGCCAGAGTAACACAGACTGTGCTTTCTCTGTAGATCCGGCCCCACATCGCGACTCTTCGCAAGTACACTTATGGCAAGCACATCCTGGCCAAGCTGGAGAAATACTACATGAAGAATGGCGTTGACTTGGGGCCCATCTGTGGCCCTCCTAATGGTATCATCTGAGGCAGTGTCACCCCGTGCCCTCATTCCCACTGAACTCACGGCCCACTGGTGAATCCAACCAGCAACCAGAAATGCTCCAGTGTAGAATCCAAAAATGGGTAAATGGTTGCTCCAGGATTACCCTCTCCTCCCCAAAAAAGGAATCAAATCCACAAGTGGAAAAGCCTTTGTAAATTTGTTTAATTTTATTACACATAACATGTACTAATTATTTTTTTTAATTGACTAATTGCCCTGTTGTTTTACTGGTGTATAGGATACTTGTACATAGGTAACCAGTGTACATGGGAGGCCACATATTTTGTTCAATGTTGTATCTATATTCCACGTGTGGAAACTTTCAGGGTGGTTGGTTTAACAAAAAAGTTAAAAAAAAAAAAAAAGAAAAAGTTTTTAACTCATTTGCCTCACTGGCAAGTTTTGCAAATAGCTCTTCCCCACGTCCTCATTTTAGTAAAAAAGAAAAACAAACAAAAAAAAACCCTGAGAAGTCTGAATTTTAGTTAAATGACCCCAAACTGGCATTTAACAATGTTTATAAAAATATATATATATAAATATATATATATAATGAAAATCATTTCAGAGTTGCAAAAGCCTCAGTTTATGACATTAAGTTTATGAAACTTCTGAAAATTGCCTTTTTTGGAGACTATTATGCTGAAGAAAATAGTGTAGTCCGTTTTGTGAGGAGGAGATGTGAGCACCCAGAATGTCTTTCAAGGCCGGGCAGGTATGATTGTTTACTGCCTACTGGATTTTTTTCTGTTAACATTGAAAGGCAAAAATCTGATTATTTAGCATGAGAAAAAAAAAAATCCAACTCTGCTTTTGGTCTTGCTTCTATAAATATATAGTGTATACTTGGTGTAGACTTTGCATATATACAAATTTGTAGTATTTTCTTGTTTTGATGTCTAATCTGTATCTATAATGTACCCTAGTAGTCGAACATACTTTTGATTGTACAATTGTACATTTGTATACCTGTAATGTAAATGTGGAGAAGTTTGAATCAACATAAACACGTTTTTTGGTAAGAAAAGAAAATTAGCCAGCCCTGTGCATTCAGTGTATATTCACACCTTTTATGGTCGTAGCATATAGTGTTGTATATTGTAAATTGTAATTTCAACCAGAAGTAAATTTTTTTTTTCTTTTGAAGGAATAAATGTTCTTTATACAGCCTAGTTAACTTTTAAAAAGGAAAAAAAATAGCTTGGTTTTATTTGTCACCTAGTCAGATAGTAGCGAGATCCTTCCTAAATGTTATTCAAGATGATTCAGTTCACACTAGTGGTTTTTTTTTTTTTTATCCTAAAAAAGTAATGTTTTGCTTATTTTGTGACAGTCAAAAGGACGTGCAAAGTTCAACCCCGCCCTAACTTTCCTTACAATCAGAGCCCCTCTCACCTTGTAAAGTGTGAATTGCCCTTCCTTTTTGTACAGAAGATGAACTGTATTTTGCATTTTGTCTACTTGTAAGTGAATGTAACATACTGTCAATTTTCCTTGTTTGAATATAGAATTGTAACACTACACGGTGTACATTTTCAGAGCCTTGTGTATATTTCCAATGAACTTTTTTGCAAGCACACTTGTAACCATATGTGTATAATTAACAAACCTGTGTATGCTTATGCCTGGGCAACTATTTTTTGTAACTCTTGTGTAGATTGTCTCTAAACAATGTGTGATCTTTATTTTGAAAAATACAGAACTTTGGAATCTGAGTTTGTGCTTTATTACTATTATTATTTTTTCCAGTATAGTGCCCCAGAGCAGACAGCCCTTTCCTTGTTTGTGTCTCTTTCTTTCTGTTTTGTTTTTGTTTTGTGAGAGGGTTTATCAGAGACATCCCACATGCATCACGATGTCCAACTTCTTTTGAAAAATCAGAAAAATTCACCTTCTTGGGTGCCCATGACAGGGAGCATCCTCAAAAGCCCTGACCCCCGCTATCTGCCTGGTTCTCTTCATTTGCACTCTCTGAGCTCTGCACCTGTTGCGAGCCCAAAGGGCCTGTATTAGAATCCAATAGATTATAAATGTCTCCTGGCTAAGCTAAATGTCTCCTCATTTTCTGAGGCAGGGTGGTAGGGAAGGCCTCCTGGCCCTGAGGTCCCCTCTCCTTTCTCCTGGCTGGGCTGCTCCTGTCCCTAGCTCACTCTTCTTAGTATCACATTGGGGACCTCTTCCAGCAGTGAGTTCAGGAGGC
This sequence comes from Ovis aries, assembly GCF_016772045.2. Taxonomy (NCBI): domain Eukaryota; kingdom Metazoa; phylum Chordata; class Mammalia; order Artiodactyla; family Bovidae; genus Ovis; species Ovis aries. The sequence goes on from NC_056055.1 coordinate 236,391,495, forward strand.
TCTAGCTCACTGAAATACCCGCCATCTGTGCCAGAAATGCCCCCCTCCCCTTCTTCACCATCTTTGCTCCACGAGCAGCTTTGGCAGGAAACCACCACTGAAACTTGGTTGGCAACGACAGGATGGGCTCAGCCAGGGGCACTGGAAGTGGAGCCTCAGGGACTTCCCAGGGTCCCCGCCCAAGGGTGAGGGAGGGTCACTAGCAGCCCCTGTGGTCTGAGAAGAAACGGAGGGAAAAGGAGCTGAGACAGTGGAGGGTTCAAGTCCAGAACCTGATTTTGCCGTAGCAGCTGTGATGGAGTTTTTCCCGAACCCTCTTCCGAGGCCATAGAGATAGCATGCTGGAGGTGTGTGTGACTCTGAGTAGCGTGGCTCTGCAATCAGACCAGGGTTCAAATGTGGCTCCCTAACCCTAACCTGAACTTTTTAAGCATTTGTATATTTATTTGGCTGTGTCGGGTCTTAGTTGCGGCACGCAGAAGCTTTCGTTGGGGGACGTAGACTTACCTAATTGCAGCACAAGGGGTCAGTAGTTGAGGTGTGCGGACTTGGTTGCCCTGTGGCCTGTGGGATCTTAGTTCCTCCGCCAGGGATCGAACCCCCGTCCCCTGCATCACAAAGCAGATTCTTAACCCCTGGATCACCAGGGTAGTCCCTTTACCTGATCTTTAACCGAATTCCTTGCTGGAAATGGATGGAAGGCCATCAATTGCGTGTATGTGAAGTGGTTCTTACATTGTGGAACATTAACAGCTTTTAGACAATTATGGTTTTACTGGACCTTTGCAGAGCCCGTGAACAAAGCAGGCAAAACAAGAGGCTTGGATTTCTTTCTCTCCCATGAGTCTACAGTCTGTGACCTTGAGGTGGTAATTTTGTCTCTCTGGTCCTCAGTTTCCTTTTCTCTAAGATTGAAGTAATACCTCATGAAGCTGAAGTAAGATGGAATTGTTAATAAACATGTCAAGGGACTTTCCTGTTGGTCCAGTGGTTAAGACTGTGATCCCAATGCAGGGTACCTAGGTTCAATCCTTTGTTGGGGGATTGGACCCCTCGTGTTGCAGCTAGGACTCGGGCAGAAAATAAAAATAAACATGTCAAGTGCCTGCAACTGAAGAGCTACTCATGTAGGTGTTCTCTTCTACCTGGACTAGTTATACTTAGATTTTGTACTTTTTTTCCCCTCTCCTTTTACTCAGCATTTAGAGAGAAATGTTCTGTGTTTTTTAGTGGTAAGAAAGCAAGGTGCTAGGTTGGAAATGTGATACCTCCACCATCTTAACTTCAACCCTGTGTCTTTGAGGCCTTTTTGGTCAGAAAAATACAGGTTTTCATCCCAATTGCCCTTTATTACTGGGTCATCTCTCTGAGTCCAAATTTTCTTCTCTGTGAAATTGGGGAAAACAGTACTTCATGTCCAAGATTGGCTGTGAGGATGAACTGAATTACGTAGCCTAGCAGAGTGCCTGGCACATTGGTGCAATAAATGATATTGTTTTTTACCTTTTAATAGCACTCCTCCAAATGTTTGTGCACAGGTTTTGGTGAATCAAACAATCCTTGTCCATTATGTAAAGAAGTTTAAAAGTGTTAGTCGCTCAATCGTGTCCGACTCTTTTTGACTCCATGGAGTCAAAATTCCTGCTTATGGAATTCTCCAGGCAAGAATACTGGAGTGGTTAGCCATTCCCTTCTCCAGGGGATCTTCCCTGACCCAGAGATCGAAACTGGGTCTCCCACATCACAGGCAGATTCTTTACCATGTGAGCCACCGGGGACGTAAAGTCATTCGTCATGAACTAACTCTGGGCCAGGCACCCAAGAGAGCGTTTTTACATGTTCTCATTTCTCACAACAGTCCTTCGAGGAATGTGGTGGTTTTCATCTTGTAGATATGGAAATGAGTGCTGGGTTCTGATGCAAGTCTTTGGATCAAACCAATGCTTGGCCTGAAGCTTTCTCCCTTGGCATTTCCTGGGAGGGATTGGGGCTGGGGTGGACCCCTCCCTCTGCAGGCTTGCATTTCAGGGTGCAGGCTGAACCTCCTTATTTGACTGACTGCCAGTACCAGCTGCTAACAAGTCCATCCAAGGATATGAGGTCCTGGGCTGCCAACCATATGGAGACCGACATTCTTGGTCTCTTAGACCTCCACCATGAGTCCCTCCAACATGTCCGTCCATCGCACTTTGATGACAACAGAATCCTTCCATCACACCGGGCTTGACAGGTTACAGAGCACATTCATATCTGGATGCCTTTGATCCTCTTGAAAGCCTTAGGCAAGATAAAGTGAAAGTGAAGTCTTTGCAAACCCATGGACTGTAGCCTACCAGGCTCCTTCATCCATGGGATGTTCCAGGCAAGAGTACAGGAGTAGGTTGCCACCTTCCTTCTCCAGGAGACTACTCTTCCTGGTGGCCCAGAGAGTAAAGCGTCTGCCTGCAATGTAGGAGACCTGGGTTTGATCCCTGGGTTGGGAAGATCCCCTGGAGAAGGAAATGGCATTTTATCTGAAGATTCCTGAAACCAAGCTCAGTGCTCTGTCCATGCCGTCTTGCTCTTGCCACCTTCCATCAGCTCCAGGGATAGCTGGTCTCTCTTTTCTAGTTGAGTTTTTGGAGAAGCGTGAGGCACTAGACAGAGCAGCCTGGCTGGCTACAGTAGTCCACGGGGTGGCAGTCAGATAGGACTGAAGGGACTTAGCGTTGCAGGCAGGAGGCGCTAGAGAGTGAAGCATTTTTACAGGGAGGAAACCTGTGGCTTCATGTAGTTACTAGTAGTAGCCACACGAGGGTGCTGCTGCCTAAAGAAAGCCTTTTAGAAGCCTAAGGGCTCAAGGGTCCAGGGTGAGTGCTGGGATGGCTATTCCCTGGCTTGGGGGGCTCAGGAGTGAAGAGTCCCATCCAGGGACCTGAAGTCTGGCATGTGCCCTAAGACTAAGCTTTCCACTTCCCTCCCTCCCCAGCTTCTGCTGGGCAGATGGCTAGTCCCTCACTCTGGCTTGGGATGGCAGTGTATCTGGCTCACAGCTTTGCCTTGGACTCACGTGTAACCGCTTGGCAAGTCTGTTTCCCCAACTGTCACCTGGCACGGTAGCCCGGCCCTGCCACTCTTACAGGGTTGGTATGAGGCCAGAGAGCTGGTCCTGTGAGCAGGGTGGCCCCAGTTCAGTTCAGTTCAGTTCAGCTTAGTCGTGTCCGACTTTTTGTGAGCCCATACACTGCAGGAGCCAGGCCTCCCTGTCCATCACCACCTCCCGCCCAAATTCATGTCCATCGAGTCGGTGATGCCATCCAACCATCTCATCCTCTGTCGTCCCCTTCTCCTCCTCCCTTCAATCTTTCCCAGCATCAGGGTCTCTTCAAACGAGTCAGCTCTTTGCATGAGGTGGCCAAAGTATTGGAGTTCCAGCTTCAACATCAGTCCTTCCAATGAACACCCAGGACTGATCTCCTTTAGAATGGACTGGTTGGATCTCCTTGCAATCCAAGGGACTCTCAAGAGTCTCACCACAGTTCAAAAGCATCAATTCTTCGGTGCTCAGCTTTCTTTATAGTCCAACTTTAACATCCATACATGACTCCTGGAAAAACCATAGTCTTGACTAGACAGACCTTTGTTGGCAGAGTAATGTCTCTGCTTTTTAATATGCTGTCTAGGTTGTCTAACTTTCCTTCCAAGGAGGAAGCGTCGTTTAATTTCATGGCTGAAATCACCATCTACAGTGATTTTGGAGCCCCCCAAAATAAAGGGTGGCCCCAAGCCTCTGTCAGTGTGACCCAGGGCCCTAGTGCCTCTCTAGGGGCTACACCTCTGGCTTATGCATCAAAGCTTTCATACAATGAAAACTTCTGAGCCTTTTATGACCCACGGGTGCCTAGCTTCAAATCCCAGCTCTACCAGCCCTCTGGGACTGCTGTGAGTCATTTATCCTCTTATACAGGAAAATAATAGTCCTTCCACCTCCTAGGGCACTCTGGAAACACTCGACACAGAGCTGGGCACATGCAAGCCACACATGAGAGCTGTTACTATTATTATTATTGCCCTATTTTTCCCTGCTATGTTGGGGACCTTGGAATTTTCACAAGGGTGACTAATTTATCCTCTAAACTGGGACAATTTTAAGCATGAAAGTGGTTGCACTGAATTATTACCTCATGGGGAGACAGCCTCCCAGGTGGCCCCAACTTCCTGATGTTCTTATCCTCATGTGTTCTGCATGGAAGAGGGCTGCCTGCAAACAATAGGACATTGTGCAAAGGGTAGGGTGTGACTTCCCCCACACAAGACACTAGCTCCAGCTTGCTCTCTCTGGGACACTTTGTAGGCGACACTCTGCGGCAAGGTCGGTAATAGGGACTTGAGAGCCCCTGCTGTTGACCAGGGTTAACACACCAGTCACACTTGTCAGCTTGCAAGCAGAGCCTCCAGCCCTCTTCTAGCTTTCGATGACATCCTGACTGCAGCCTCATGGGAGACCCCCCAAACCAGAACCACCTATTCAGCTGCCGCTGAACTCCTGACCCACAGAAACTGGGTGAGACAGTCAGTGCGTGTCGCTGTTTTAAGTGACTGTGTTGAGGGTCATCCGTTACACAGCTGTAGATAACTAATGCACAGCACAAACACTGGTGTAGGCCAGGATGGTTCTGGGCACATCAGAAGGCCCATTTCTCTCATTTCTCCTGTGAGGCACATGCTACCCTGCTCTGTCTTGGCCTTGGAGAGCTTGGCCACGCCACCCCTACCAGCTGCCCCCTTGCGAGGACTCCAGGAAACTTCCTGATGCTCCTTGGAGCCCCGGGTAGAGACGTGTCTTGGGGTGCGGCTGTGCCAGGGACTCCCCGGAGACCACAGCTGTCCTGTGCCAGGGCTAGGTCAGCCTCTGTCTCTCAGGCTCAGGAGGGTTCCCTGGCCCACACCCCTTGGGCCTGGAGTGGACCAAGCCAGGAATGACTGGAAAATAATGGCCAGTATTGGCCAATGCCCTGAGCAGGGTGCTGCCCTGTGTTTGTTACCTGTTCACCTGCCTCCAACTCTGGGAGGAGGGAGCAGTTACTCCAACTTCCACGGGAAGACGGTGGTCTCAGGTCACTGGCCAGGAAGTAGCAGAGCTAGGATTGGACCCAGAGTTCCTCTCCTCAGAGCCCAGGGGCCCAAGACCCTCCCCGCTTCTGCCCTCGGACATGCCCCATCCCAGGGCCCCACGCTGGGAGCTGGGAATTAAGTTTGGTGTTCCCAGATCTGACCCATTTATAGATGAAAGGACTGAGATCCAGGGTGAGACGAGTGACCTGCTCGGGGCACACAGAGGGTGAGGAACGGAGCAAGGAGCCATGAGTCCCACATGAATGCGGTTACAGTCACCTCTCAGCATCCCTGGGGGGTGGGTTCCAGGACCCCTGTGGATACCCGAATCCACTGAGGCTCAAGTCCCTTATGTGAAACAGCATAAATATTTGCATAGGTCCATGCTTCCATGGAGGAGGAAATGGCAACCCACTCCAGTGTCCTTGCCTGGAGGATCCCAGGGACGGAGGAGCCTGGTGGGCTGCAGTCCACGGGGTCTCAAAGAATCAGGCACGACTGAGCGACTGACACTTAAAATACCTAATGCAATGTAAACGCCAGGTAAATAGTTGCAGCAAATTCAGGTTTGGTTTTTTGGGAACTTTCTGGAATTTGTTTTTCCTGAATATTTTCCATCCGAGGTAGGCTGAATCCACGTATGCGGAGGACTGACTGTCCTTGCTCCTTGCCCACCTCCAGCCCTGGGACGGCAGCTCCCTCAGCACCTAGATCTGTGCCTACTTGGCCCTCTGCAGGGGCTCAGGAACCTGAGGGCGAGCTTTGCTGGTCTCTGAGGTCTCAAAGAGGAAAGCCCCACAACATGCATGACGTGTCCTGGTGACGGTCGTGTTCTCTCCGCTTCCATCGGCGTGGGGTCAGGAGGGTCTCCGGCCCCCTCGGTCCACCTCACTCTCCCCTCACACCCACCCCTTTTCCAATTCCAGGTCACTCTCCTCCACCAGGTTTTTTGGTTGTTGCCCAGCTGGGCTGCTCTAGCCCCAGGATGAGGTGAGAAAGAAAATATATTTTTAGAGAGGCTTTTTTTTTTCCAGGAAAATGACTCCAAATGTTCCCAGGAACGGGGGCGTGTGAGTGAAAAGGCTTCTGGTACGGCAGGGCCCGTGTCTCCTCCTCCGGTCTCCTTTTCTTCTTCCTCCTGCTGACCCCTCCCCTCTTTCCCTCCCCTCCCCACTCAAAGGGAAGAGGGCAGGTGTGTGCTCCCCCCGCCCCAACAGCCACTTCCGAGCCCTGTGACCCTGGACTGGCTAGAAGGGGCCACCATGGGTAGAGTCTTGGACATGAATGAGGTCTTTGTTATGGGGTTGGTCCTACCTCGAGTTTTTGCAAACCACAGAGCAATCGGTCGAGGAGAGGAGCGTGGGTAAAGCAAAGCCCAAGGCTGATGATGAAGCCTCCTGGGTTCGGCCACAGGCTGACTGTGTATCAGTCACTTCCGCTTTTTCAGGCCTCAGTTTTCTTACCTGTGAAATGGGCAGATGAAGGAGGGGAAGTGAGGAGAGCAACTCAAGATCCTACATATTGTCATTCTAGGTTGCAGCAAGAAAACTCCAGACTCTTCTTGGCCTCGTCCACACATAATGACATTGGAAGCCTCCAGCTCGAGCTCAAGGCTTTAGGAGCCCTACTCTGAGGGGGGCGGAGCCTCGAGTGCGACCACTTCAGAGCACCCACTCTCAGAGGTGGGCCCACCATGGTTCAGTGGAGGTGCCACCACCATGAAGCCTTCCTATATTCCCCCCAGGATACCGAGCCCTCAGAGCGGGGTTAACCCTTCCCTGCCCAGGCTCCTCTGCTGACTGCTGGACTCAGTTGAGGGTACCTGGCTGGGCTGTGGGCTTCTGTTCAGACGAATGTAAAACACGTGAAGCTTAAGCTTTGGGGACCCTCACCGGCACAACCCCCTTCCAAAGCCAGTCCCTAATCTTGTATTCATGATCCCCTCAAACTGTATAAACTTGGGTCCCACAGAGTTGGGTCCACCCCCGTTTTCATCCCCACCCAGCTTGAGGTCCGAGCCTCTCTCCTGGAACAGTTGTTTTAGGCAATTTCTCCTCCCCTTCCACCTCCCCCTGGGCCCCGGTTGGTCTGGCACCTGGGCCAGATGGACCCAGAAACAAGGTTTCCGCATCCACCTGCCCCACTTGGGGTCTCTGTGACCTCTGCTCTCCCCTCTCGGGTGACCAGCCTAGGCCTGCTCTCTGGCTCCCAGGTCACTCATCTGAAACAGAATTGGACTTCCTCTCTACCCCTCTTCTCTCCTCCGCCTCCATACCTGCCCGAGGGGCCTCCCAAGAACCCTGTGGGTCCTTGGTTTGCAACCCCCGAGCTCACAGACCTAGGAGAGGCCTGGGTTCGAATCCTAGCCCCATGCCTGGCAGCTGTGTGCCCAGGGGCATCACCCACTCTTCATCTTGAGGAGAAGTGCCTTCAAGTCCCTGGCACACGGTGGGCTCAGGAAAGGCCCGTGGATGGCCTTCTGAGACCCTCACACAGGCAGGCCCCTTGGCGGGCAGGGGGCTCCCCCCAGATGGGGGCCAAGCCCTCCCGCTCCCACCCAGGCCCTGCAGACTCTCTCCCAGCAGCCACTCAGCTTATCCCGTGACTTTTCTACTTGCTGGATCAGCAGACAGACAGCCCGAGCCTTCCCAAGTTCTCTCTGTGGGCTCCACCCGGAGCCTTCTTGCCAGAACCTTCTTTCACTTCCTGATTTTGGGGTCAATGACATGTCAGGACGTCTGTCATTTGGGCTTTTCTCAGAAGCAAATCCGGGCTCTGGCTCCATCGTGAGTCTTGGGCAAGATGGGAAGTTATGATGGGAGAAGGTAGGTGCGGAGCGGCAGGGGGAGTCAGGGGAAGCCGAGGCAAGGCAAAGACTGCTTTTCCCACACCTGTGACTGCCTTGAGTTGGAGGGCTGGTGAGAATCATAAAGTCCCCTGTGTGGCCACAGGGAAGAGCACAGCGGACCCCTGTCAGCCCCCTAACTTCCTGGCTGTGCAACCCCGGGCCAGTCACCTAAGACTCTCAGGGCCCCAGTTTCCCCAGCTGGAAACTGGTGACCAAGGAAGGCGCAAACCCATGCATCCTGCTCCTCGCGTGCCAGGCGTCACTGCTAGACTCCTCTGGGCAACGACGCTAGGAGGCAAGTGTGTTTGTGGTACACGAATCCTGGGCTGCAAGAGGAGTAGGGAGGGCGCCGCTGGCAGGTGCCCTGGATGGTGTTTGGCGAAGGGCAAGCCCTCAGGAGGTCCTGGCTCTCATCATCTCAAGGCAATATGAGTTCCAAAAAGCTGGTCTGTTTAGCCAAACCTCTGGGAGCAGGTGGAGTCAGGCAACGATTGCCGAGCAGCTCCTGTGTTCCAGGCCTGGAAATGCCGCACAGGCCTGGAGCTCAGAGATTCCGGCGGAGGCCTCCACTTCCCTTTTGCTGCCTTGCTGGAGCCAGGCGGCCTGGCTAGGGCAAAGAAAGGCCTGCATGGGGTGGGTGGTGAGGCCTGGCGTTCTGCGCGCCTGTAGCTGGGTCGTCTGGTCTCCAGGCTCCTCTGAGTGCATCCACAACTTGGTTGTGTCCATGTGACGGTGCGAATCACCTCACCGCCTCTTAACCTCCCTCATCAAATGCCTCCCTTGACAGACCTCTGGACCTGCCTTTGCAGTGTTACTGTTGAGAGCAGGGTCAAGAGCTTAGCTCTCCCTCACCAGCTGGGTGACCCTGGACACATCTCCTAACTTCTCTGGGCTGTGGGTCGTCCCTTGTAAAGTGGGGATAAAGCTGCTCTGCAGGCGATGTGCATTTTTAAGCCGCGCCTGGTGTCTAATCAGCTCTGCTCCATTGTCCTTTGGGGGTACTGGGGCCTCCCACTTAGGGTGGGTGGGTGTGGGAGTGGGGCGGGGAGTGACAGAGAGTAGAGACTGAAAGGGCTGGGAGGGCAAGCTTGGGTCTTGTCCAGGGTGCTGGCTTGGGCGTGGGTGGGCTCGGTGGGGGTTAAGCCCCACCTGAGGGAGTCAGGAAGGCTCCCCCGAGGGGCTAAGCGGGCCACAGGAGTTCTGCTGTCCGAGTGGGGCGGAGCAGATGCCTGTGTGGATGGTGATCGCAGGTAAGGGAGACCCTGAGAAGCTGGGGTGCGGCTCCAGTGCACAGGTAGCCATGGGGAGGGGGGTGCTGACCGCATGGAACGTCAGGCGCTGGAACGCTGTGTGTGCAGCTGTGAACACCAAGGAGAGCGAGGCTGGGGAGGTGGGAGGGGTTAGGGGCTGAATGAGACCTTCGGGGCTCAGACACGGCTCAGCTTGGGCTGGGACTAGTATCTCTTGAGGTGCGGCAGGGGGCGCTCTGGGCCTGCCCAGGCCAAAGAGCCTGCCCCCTCCCTGGGGCGTCAGGGAAGAGGGCCACAGCTTCCAGAAGTCTCAGAACTGGCAGGGACCTCTAAAGGTGGGCCATGCCCATTCTGTGCATGGGGACTGTCTTAATGGCCTCCCTGATGGCTAGTTTTCTGAGCCTCGTCTACTTGCTTAGAGTGCTCACTACTTCTCAGAGTAGCCAGTGCCATCTGTGGCCAGTTCCAGCTGTTCCAAAGTCCCTCCTTATACAGAGCGGATATCTGGCGTCTCAAACGCCCTACCCTGACCCTGTTGGCTCCAAGTCTGCCCTTTGGGGGCTTCTCAGACCCAGTCTGTTCCCTGGGCCTGTGGCAGCTCCTCTGGGAAGTAACTATCCTTGTATCTGGGTCCCTTACTTAATAAGCATCATTTCAGCCACCCTGTTGGCTCAGATGGTAAAGAATCCATCTGCAATGCAGGAGACCAGGGTTTGATCATGGGGTCAGGAAGGTCCCCTGGAGAAGGGAATGGCTATCCACTCCAGTATTCTTGCCTGGAGAATTCCATGGACAGAGGAGCCTGGTGGGCTACAGTCCATAGGATCGCAAAGAGTTGGACATGATTGAGCCACCTTTATTGAACCCCCAGTTCAACGGCCAGAAGAGCTCCTTTAATCTTTACAGCCTGGCACGCGGCCCTGGGCCTGGCACCCACGGCACCCACTTTATCTTTGGATGATGAATGAGTGAGTGACCACGTGGTCGTGTTTTCCACATTACAGTTGGGAAACTGAGGCTTAGAGGGGTAAACTCACTCATCCAGAGTCACCCAGCTCACAGCTGACAGAATGGAGGTCTGAACCCAAGTGTTTGCCCAGTTGAGTCGGAGCTCTTTAACTCCAGGCAGTGCTGCCTCAACTGGAGCCAGCTCCCCCTCTACTGGGCCCCGTCAGCCCCTCTCCAGCCATCTTCCCAAGGGGCCTATGGTCAGAGTTCCTAGAGGTTTGGCAATGGGATTCCCAGAGGCTGGGAGCTCAGAAGTCCTAGGGATTTTTGAATCTCAGAGTGTTAAAGTTGCCCTGACTTCCTCTTCAGATCTCTGTCCAAGGGCATCTGGATGAGGCTCTCGTGAGCTCCCTTGCAGGGAACGCCTAATGAAGCTCCACTTGATGCTGAACTGACCTTTGTCCTTTGACCCTCCTCTCAAGCCCCTAGAAGGACCAGTCCAGATTCATCCCACACCCCAAACCATGGCTGGTGCCAGGGTCTGTTCCTCAGGTCCACACCCGGCACTCTCCCCTACTGGCTCCATCAGTCCTGGTTTCAGTTTCCTGTTCCTTGGGGGGAACTGTTCCAGTTTCAGCTCAATGATTTCCCCTTTGTTGACGGCAGGCCCTGCACTGGGTCTGGGGAAAGGGAGGCTGGGAGCAGAGACTTTCAGCCGGCCAGGGCCAGCAAATAATCTTCTCTCTCCAGGCCTCGGTTTCCCATCTAGGAAGTGGAGATATTGACAGCACCTACTTTATGGGGTCACTCATGTTAAGTACTTGGCATGGACCAGGGGCTTCAGTTCAGTTCAGTCGCTCAGTCGTGTCTGACTCTTTGCAACCCCATGAATTGCAGCACGCCAGGCCTCCCTGTCCATCACCAACTCCCGGAGTTCACTCAGACTCATGTCCATCGAGTCGGTGATGCCATCCAGCCATCTCATCCATCATCTCATACATCTTCTCCTCCTGCCCCCAATCCCTCCCAGCATCAGAGTCTTTTCCAATGAGCCAACTCTTCGCATGAGGTGGCCAAAGTACTGGAGTTTCAGCTTTAGCATCATTCCTTCCAAAGAAATCCCAGGGCTGATCTCCTTCAGAATGGGCTGGCTGGATCTCCTTGCAGCCCAAGGGCTCCAGTCTCGTATTGGTCACCTACCCACCTGGGGAGTTCCTATTGCAGTATCCTATCATTTTGCATATCTATACCCTTCTTCCTCCAAAACAGGTGGATGGGAGTGAGCGGAAAACACATTCACTGATCCAACGAATCGGCACTGAACCGCTGTTCTGCACCAGAGCAGCGCTGGGGACAGAGCAGTGAGCAAGACGACCAAGCCGCTGCCCTCCTGGGACTCTGGTGTGGTGGTGGGAGACGCCAGAGGGTAAGCGAAGTGCCTCATATGTCAGGCGGAGATAAAAGCCACAGAGGAACCCACGATGAGCACCCAAGGGAAAATGACCACAGCTCGGGACACTGCTCCCCCCACCCCCCATCTGGGACATACTTTTCACACCACCTGCGCTGGGAGCAGAAGGGTCTGCAGCCTACAGTGAAGAATCCGAGTCTGGGAGAGTGGGCAGCGCCTGCCTGGGGTCACATAGCTGCGCGGGAAGAAGCACCTGGCCAGGCCTGTCCACCCAGTGACCTGCTGGTGCAGAGGGGAGACTGAGGCCTGCTCTGCGGTCCCGCTGCCCATCCGTGTCCTGGAGACATCAAAGCCCAATGAACTCGGATGACCTGTGGCCCCCTCTTGTGGATCGGCTAGAGGGGCTGATGGGTCCTGGGAGAGTCAGTGAACCCTTAGCGGGAGGGTACCCACGGCCAAGCAGATGAGACCCATCTGCACGGACTCTGACGAGCCAGGTCGTACCCCGCACCTCCACGCGGGGTCCTTCCCCCTCCAAGCCCCGCGACGGCCGGGGGCGGCGCGCGCTGCGGGTCCCGGTCCCCAGAGCGAGGTTCAGTGAGGCCGGCGACCCGTCCCCGCTCGCGCGATTTCCTCGGCACCCGGATCCCGCGGCGGGCGGGTGCGTGCGGAGCGCGGGGCGCGCAGGGACCCCGGCGGCGGGGGGGGCGCTCAGCGCCGGCCCCGCCCCTCCGCGCCCCGCCCCCCGCGCTGGGGGCGGCCCGGCGGCAGCGCACGCTTCCTGCGGGCGCGGCGGCCGTGGGCGCGGAGCTGCCGGGCGGAGCCGGGCCGCCGAGCCGGAGCCCCGACCGAGAGCGCGCCGGGCCAGCCGCCGGGCCGCGCCGCCGCCGCCGCCTCGGGAACAAAGGCGCCCGCCGCCGCCGCCGCCATGAAGCCGGGGCCGCCGCACCGCGCCGGGGCCGCCCACGGGGCTGGCGCCGGAGCCGGGGCCGCGGCCGGGCCCGGGGCCCGCGGGCTGCTCCTGCCTCCGCTGCTGCTGCTGCTGCTGGCGGGGCGCGCCGCGGGGGTGAGTGCCTCCTGTTCCCGCGCCCCGCGCCGGCCTGCGGGGAGCCCGCGCCTGACCACCCGTGCCTCCCCGGGGCTAGTTTTCCCGCCGGCGGGGGGACCCTTCCCCGAGGGCGGCCTGGGGTCCCGGCGGGGGTCCGGGCGCGGGGCCGCGCTGGGCGTGTCTCGGGTCTGAGCGGACGTGGCTTGGTGCTTCGTGGGTGTGCCCAGACCGCGGCCACTTTTAGGGAATGGGGTCGCCTCCTCCTGCGGGGGGGAAGGGTGTGCTTTCGGTTCTTCCCTCCGAGGGTCGTTGCAGGAGGGCCGGGGGCGGTGTGTGTGGGGGGCGGGCGGCCCTGGGAGGGGGAGGGGAGGAGGGTGACTTGTGTGAAGGTGACCTGAGGGGGTGGGTGAGGATGACCGCGTGTGTGGCCAGCTCCGTGGAGGGTGCTGGGACCCGTGGGGTGTGCACGCGTGAAGGATGAGGCGTGAGGACCAGCCCGTCCCTGTGGATGGGGGCCCCGTGCCCTACCTGCGTGTGGTCGTGTCAGGGTGACCCATTGTGTCTGTGTGCACCCGCGGCCGGGCTGGAGACCGCTGGCCATGCTGAGTGTGCTTGCAGGGGGTGACTGTGTTGGGGGGAGGCCTCTGTGGTGTGTGTGTGTGTGTGTGTGCAAGCGTGTGCAGGCAGGTGTATGGTTGACCCGGTGCATGGAGCACGCACCTCTCCAGGGTCGCGCCTGTGCTGGTAGCCGTTAGTATACATGTATGACCTGACCCCTCAGTGTCTCTGACCGCAGCAGGCTCAGTTCTGGCTCCATCAGGGGCAGCAGGAAGAAAGGCCACCTCCTCCTCCTTGCGGGACCCAGGTCCCAAGTGAGTTACCCATTGGCACGTGTCTGGAGCCTGGCCTGGCCATGAACTGGGGAGGCTTCTAGTTCCCTTGGTTGGTTCTAGGAGTTATGCCTGGCACCCCCCATTCCCCAGGGTGAGAGGAACCCAGGCCTCTCAGGCAAACCCCCAGGTGCCTACTCTGCCCCTGCAAGTCTCTTTGGGCCTCAGTTGGCCAGTCTGTGAAATGGGAGGAGGATGGGCAGGGGCTTTTTGGACAGACATGCTAGTCCTCAGTCCTCCCCATCTGTCTGAGGGCTTTGAGCTGGGTGGGCTGGGGTGGGGAAGTGTTGAATGCCAGGCTGAGTACTGGGGCTTGTGGGCTGGGTGCCTCATCCCCAAAAGTCTCCCCCAGATGGAGTGAGGAAAAGAGGTCCCTGGGAAGGACAGAGATCCAACCCATCCTGGTAACTGGGTCCCTTTCTCAGCTACACTTCTGGAAGACCATCTTAGGAATCAGAGACTTGAAAATCACACAGCCTTGGGTTCCAATCCTGCTCTCACCCCTGATTCTAGTGTGACCTTGGACAACTCGTCTCACCTGTCTGAGCTTCCATTTTTCCCCTCTGCAGAATGGGGCTAATAACACCCTCCTGAGAGATTAAATGAGATGCCGTGTGTGCTGGCCCACAGGAGGAGCTCGGTGAATGCTTGATGTCTAGATGAATGAAAAGGGGTGCCGACGCCATGCTTTAGACTCGGCAGCCCAGCGGGAACCCTGAGCTGAGTGAGCCCTGGGCAGCTCACGCCCCTCGTAGAACTTTTCCTCATCCGTAAAACCAGGCTCATGGTCTGTGCGCCACGAGGCGGTGGAAGGAATGAAGTGAGCACACCGTGAAGTGAAAGGTCTCTGTGAGGCAGGTCTGAGGGCCAGGTGGAGTGGGTGTGGCTTCGACCCAGCGCTGGGTGGCAGATAAAGCCAACCCCCAGGGTCACGGGTCTGGAGGCTCAGATGGAGGCACTGGATGTGGAGGAGAGGAGGGGCGGGGCTCCAGATGAGGTGGCGGAGGGGGGCCCCGTCTTCTCCAGGCTTCACACCTTTCCAGGAGGAGGGACATCGACTCATCTGACCTGGGAGCCAAAGGGTTAATGGGTGGTGCCCAGGGGCGAAGGGCTTGGCACCAGAAGAAGAGGATGATGCCTGCATCAGGAGGGACTGAAGTTAGATCAGAAGAGCCCCAATCAGGATGGCTTCAGGAGTGGCCTCCGTGGTGGGGACCCCAAGGGCATCACTGGGATGGGCAGTGGCTGACTCAGGGCAGGGGAAGGACTCAGGAAGGCTGATACCAAGGTGCTCACCAGCTTGAAAGGGCGCTTGTGTGTGTGTGTGTATGTACGGGGCAGCTTCTAGGATGGCCTCAGTAGGGGTAACAGGTCTCATTCATGCTGCACGTGGTGAGTTGGGGAGTGTCTCTGAGAAGCCAGCTGTCTATGACTCTGAGGAACGTCTGCCTTCAGGGTCACTTCGGTTGTTGTATTATACTTAAGTCTACCCAGAAAGACCTAGAATGTGGACATCCTGGAAATTTTAGCTTTAAGTTGCGTTCTTTGGATGATCAGGGCTGAAAGGGACTTAGATAATCACTTAGTCTTGTGTGAATTCCCAGTGGCGGGAGTTCATGGCTTTGTGATCTTGAGAAAGCGATTTAACCTCTCTGCGCTTTCATTTCCACCTGTGAAAACTGGAAGGATAGGAGAACAAATGGGGTTAATATGTAAAGCTCTTAGCATGGTGCCTGGCACATAGTAAACCCTCGGCAAATGGTCTTTTCTTGTTCTTTGACAAGCTTGTCATTCTGTGATTGGGGGCTGGTAGGTGTGGGAAGTGGAAGGGTGGGGACATGGGAAGAGGAGACCACTCAGGGAATTCTTTTATTTGTTTATTTTTGGCTGCACTGGGTTTTCATTGCTTCATGCAGGCTCTCTCTAGTTACAGCGAGCAGGGGCTACCCTCTCGTTGTGCGTGGACTTATTATTGCCATGGCTTCTCTTGTTGTGGAACATAGGCCTTGGGGTGCATGGGCTTAGTTGCCTAGCGGCATGTGGGATCTTCCTGGATCAGGGATGGAACCTGTACCCCCTGCCTTGGCAGGTGGGTTCTTAACCTTGGACCACCAGGGAAGTGCCCGCGGAATTCTTTTGAAGCCCCCAGCCCTGGTGGTTCCTGCTCACTCCCCACCCCCATGATATCAAGCATCCAGGAGCTCCCTACTCCGCTCCCCCCAGCTGCTCTGGTTGGCTGTGAACACTGAGTTGCAGGGCGAGATTGTCCTCACTGTAAAACTTAAATGATGGGGGACCCCTGGGTGGTTCCAGGTCAGGCCCTGACAACAGGGATACCTAGGGATCCATAGTTGTTAGCACCCAAGATGGCAGGGACTTGGGGACAGAGACTTTGAGTAAGGGCTTTCTCCTTTTCCACATTCTTGTCTGTCAAATAGGGACCGTGACAGTGCCAGCCTCACAGGGGTGTTGTGACGAGAAGATGAGCTCCTGGGCTAGACCCAGCACAGCCTGCCAGTGCACTCTCAAGACATGGGTCCTTTCTAGGAGGGAGTCGAGGGAGGGCTTCCTGAAGGAGGAGGTTTTAAGCTAAGCTATGTGCCATATGACACTGAGCAAGCTGTAGCCTGCCCTGACCCTCAGCTTTCTCACCTGTCAACTGGGGACCAATATTGATGCACAGAATTGCTACTGGGGGGCGTGGGGGGCTCATATCATTCTCATGGCCGAGTTGGGATTGGAACTTGGTGTCTTCTGCTCCCTGGGGAGCAGCACAATGTCCTCCAGCTGTGAATTCAGTGTATTTCTTGTTCCCTCATAATAGGGTTTGGCATGGGGTGTTTTTGAAAACAAATGGCTGTCCCATCCCATGGACTGGGGCGTAGGGTCCCGGGAGGGCCAGGGCAGTGCTGGGGCAGGGGCAGCTTTGGACTTGAGACCTGGAAAATGCCGGGGCAGTGGTGGGTGGGTGAGAGGGTCATTATGGAGGGGAGAAGGTAGAAACAGAGCTCCCCTCACCCCCCAAGCCACAGGTCCTGCTGAGTGTAGGCCTCCCTCCTGCCCTTCCCTGTGGAGCTGGGACCACCCCCCAGAGCTGCTGAAAGGGAGGGGAAAGGGATGAGTCCTTCCAGAGGGGGCTGCAGTAGGATTTCTTCAGGCTGGAGCAGACGGAGGAAGCTGGGGATGGGAGGTGGTGAGCTGAACAGGGGCCGAGGCCCTGATTTGGGTGGCAGCATCCACACCTCGGAGGGCTTAATAATACAAAGAGTAGCTAATGCTAATGAGCCCTGCCCATTGAGCACTTGGTATGTATTGACTCATTTAATCCTCATGATAATCTTTGGAGGTAGGAGTTGTTAGAACCCCCATTTTACAGATGGGGAAAACTGAGGCACAGAGAGGTTAAGCAGCTTGCTCAATGTCACACAGTTGGAAAGTGGCAGAGCAGGATTGAGCCAGGGCCTGGCAGGCTAATAGAACCGGGCTGCAGTCCTAATTTCAGTCTCTCTTGCCATGTGATCCTGGGCAAGGTTCTTCCCTTTTAGCCGTCCCTACTCCCCAATTACGCCGACATTACCTGCTTCATGAATGCCTGCTCCTTGCCAGGCTCTGGGCCAGGCATGCCCCCTGTCTTTTTTCTTTTAATTCTCGCTGTAGCCTTGGCGGTGGGTGATGCTACATGTGTGGTAGGTGGGGGAGGGCCTGGCTCTGGAGCTCTTGCTCCCCCACCACGTCTCAAGGCTCAGTGATTCGTAAGTGAGCTCTTCTGAGGGTCTTGTGGGATGAATCAAGGGAGAGCTTCATAAACTGCAGGCAGTCAACAAGATGCGGGGGTTGGGGGGAGAGGCTTGTGTCTGAGTCATGTGACATGGCCCAGGAGAGGGGAGTGTTTAGAACCTCAGGGTGAGAAGGGTCTAAAAAGTGAACATGCCCCCTGGACACCCACTGGATGCCCCCAGTGTTGGGGCTGATTCTCTGCACAGATGATCGGGCCTGCCTTTGATCCTCTCTGACTCTTAGAAAGTTGTGTGGAGTCCCGATCTACATCCCTATCACCCCATCCCTGAATCCTGGCCCTCTTACACCTACAGGTCCCTCTGGCCGGAGTGACGGAGGCTCAGAGAGAGGGAGTGACTTGGAGGCCACACAGCAGTCTGGAGAAGGGTCAGACACTTTCTGGATAGACCATGAGCACCTTGGGGAGGCTCTCTGGCTAGCTTGCTCGTTGCTGCACCCCCACGGCCAGCACTGTGCCTGGCCCAGAATGGACTGACTTGAATGAATGAAGAGTGAATGAGTGAAGGAAGCCAAAACTATGAACTTTGGAGCCCGAACTGGGGCTCTGTGTTGTCTCCTGTGGAGGCGAGTTGGGGTGAAACATTGAAGACAGTGAGGCTGGCAGAGTCCTGCTGGGTCCGAGCGTGTGCCTATGGGCCAGGAGGCGCCAGGGGGCCACAGGGCGGGCGGGGGCCTGTGGTCTGAACACTGAGGCGCGGCCACCACATCTGGGTGGGACAGAGGCCCTGTGGTTCTGGGCTCTAGCCCAGCTGCTGGGAGCCCTGTGATTTTGTGTCGGGGATAGGGTGGGGAGGCGGGGTGGCTGGAGCCAGGAGCTGTCACTGGGTCCAGGCCCTTGCTCACCCTGCAACTGCCCCCTGAAGCAGAGAACAGGGTCTGGGCTGGACCACCTGGCGAGTCTTGCTGTCCCCCTAACATTCCACCGCATCCTGGGAACATCAGGCCAGCGCCCGCCCAGTAAACATTTGTTGACTGACACCCCCTCCTCTTGCCTTGGCTCCCAGCCTCGCAAGATTCCAGGAGGCTGGGTCAGTCTCTCTTCCGGCCCCCCTCCTTCCCTCCAGAGCAGTCCCTGGCCAGAGGGGCGTCCGCTCCCCTCCCCCCACTGACCAGGCCTAGTCTCAGCGCCAAACAGGAAGCCGTGATTACAGGGGGAGTCTGAGCAGCAATGGCTGAGGGCCCGGCTGGGGGATGGGATGAGGGTGGCCCCTGTCAAGTGATCTGGCCCCTTCCCTACCTGGCTGCAGAGACTGGAGGGCGGGGAATGCCTGTGGCAGCCTTTTATACCCAGTGGAGAATGCTCTCCATGCCCCAGCTGCCTGAGGTCTGCCTTCTTCCTATCCCTGGGTCCCCACCTGGGCCTTGAATGATGTCTCTTTTTTGGTGGGGGGGCGGTCTCCAAACCTGAGGGTGCAGCTTGAAGTAGTGAAAGAAACAGGGGCCCCAGAGCCCACTGGACCAGGGCTGAGATCCTGCTTCTGCCGATTTCTGGCTGTGTGATCTTGGCAAGTTCACTTAACCTCTCTGAGCCTCAGTTGCCGCCTCTTTAAAAGGAGCTAAGAGTACCTGTGCCTCAGAGTTCTTTGAGAAAATACAGATCAATCAAGTGCCTGGTAAGACGTGGGCTCCTCCTGCAAAGAGCAGTCTCTTCCACTCACCTGCTTTGGTCTCGCTCTTTTCCTGTGCCTTTCTTGGTCTCACTGAGGAACTGCTTTTGAGGGGGATGGAGATCATGGATGACCCAAAGTAGAGCCCCGGGGGTGGGATCTGCCCTAGGAAGAACTTGGGCCAGAACTCCCCATTGCAACAGGCAGGGCTGAGGCCGGATTAGAGGAAGCACTTTCCGCTGCCTCGTGGTACTGAGTTCACCGGGACTTTGGTTCTTTGGAGCTGTTTTTGGCAGCCTGTGGTCCAGTCTGGAGGTAGTAGATCAGACTTGACGACTCTTCAGGCCCTTCCAGTCCTGGAACCCCAGAGAGACCTTGCTATTGGAGGTATTCCCCAGAACAAGCTGACACCGGGCTGTCTCCCTTTCCTACCAGCTGGGGAGCCCCTCAGCTGCGCTGCATTCATCACACACATCCTGGCCCAGAGTTGCTGACTGTTGATGTTTACATAGGACCTCAGGGATGGAAGAGCCCTAAAGAGACGATCCGCCCGGCAGCCTTCCAGGCTCACAGATGGGAGTCCTCAGGCTTGGAGATGGCCTGGGGCCTTGCCCAAGGATTGGGGCTGATCCTCCAGCCTGTGGTCTCCTTGAGCCTTCTGATGCTGGTGGCATTCTACCCTTTAGAAGAAGGCCTGGAGATGTCAAGCCACTGGCCAGGGCTTACATGCCTGGGTGCTGGTGAAGCTGGGTGTTTGGTTGCTTTGCAACCTACTCTGGATTCTGTCTGTCCTGTTGCCAACCTGGTCATCACACTTCTTCAGGAGCAAGGTTTTCTGAGATGAGTGATGAGGGTTGGGGGTTTGGGGTGCTGGGGAGAAATCTGAGGGGTGGGAGTTGGGGGTGGGGGATAATACTGATTAGGGCCTATACCCCACTTCTGGGATGGGCCATGGGCTTGCTTCCCTCTGGGGTCAGCCTCAACTCAAGCCCTCCCAGAACTCTGCACCCCCTTGTGCTGCCAGCCAGGCCCTACCCCCCCACTCCCCACCCCCATCCCCCACCCTCCAAGCTCTGCTCACGAGCCCAGACTTTAATAAGGGTAATTTAGAATCAATCACCAGCAGGATCTCAGAAATCTAATTGCAGCAAGCTGATTGCCAATTCGACTGCGGGCACCAGGGGGCTGTGGGTGGCTCATTAGGCCTGTCTTCCCTCCCTGGGCTGGGGTTTGGGGGGCCGTGTGGGGACTGAGCAGGCAAGGCTCCAGGAGAGGTGGGGGTGGCAGTTATATTGGGAGCAGGGGAAAGCTGTTCTTACTTCTTGGGGTGTCTGGCAGAACCCAGGTACTGCCGCCCTCTCCAGGGTCCATGGCTAGAGCAGGCGCCCATGTCTGCCCCACCGTTTGCTCACCCACCATACATCTACTGCGACTCCTCATGGCCAGGCTGCCATTGAGGGTGGGGTGGAGGTGTCCGCTGCTGAGTTTTACCTGGATCCTGCCCTCAAGTTGCTCCGCTGCTGGGGAGCCAGGTACTGTGGTGATAGCGATAGTGGCCAGTCCTTACAGAGCGCATGCGATGGACCAGGCACAGTTCCACGTACCTAACATGCTTTATCTCAGTTCTTACCACGACACTATGCAGTAGGTATTGTTACCCCATTTTACAGATGGTGACACAGAGGCCCAAGAGCTTAGGCAATGTATTTCAGGAGTGTGCTTCCCGAGATGCCCTGTTGTTTGGTAGGGTAGGCCCAGGAGGCTTGGGGCCTGTCTCTTGATGGACTACTCTGTTCATTATGCAAACGTGAATTGAACACTTGCTGTGTGCCTGGCCCTGTGCTGGGGGCTGTGGGTGTGCAGGGGTATCTTGTGTGTGTCCTGCCTCTTGTCAGTGAGCCTTGTTTGGTGGGTTTGTGTCCGTGTGAGGGCAGGCATTGAAGAGAAGCAGGGAGGAGGCCCTGCTTCCCTCCCCGACGGGTTCGAATCCCAGCTCTGCCATAGAAGCTGTGTGAATCTGGGCATGCGACTCCTTGAGTTCGCCTTTTCTCCTCCTCTGTCACCTGGGCCAGTAATTTCTCATTCACTAGGTTGGGATGAGGAGCAGTGCTGGGGGAGGGGCAGCTAGTTAAAAGGAAGCTGCTGCTGAATAGTTACTTGTATTTTACTTGTTTTGATGGTTATACTTTCCCTAAGATTGTGTCTCAGAGTGAACCGGCTTCAGGCATGTCCTGTGACTATGGGGCAACGTCCTGCCTCCCACCGCCATCCCCAGCATCTACTTTCACATCTGTAAAGTGGGGAAATTGGGCTGGGTGACCCAGTGGCTCTTCCAGTCTTCACATTTGAGGAACTCTCAGAAAGACCAGAAGCCAGAGAGGGCAGGAGCTGACCTGGGGTAGCCCAGCTGGGAAGGGAGGGCAGGCCGGCTGGGCTGGGCAGAGGACAGGAGGCCTGCTTCCTTCAGGTGGGCTGTCTGTTGTTCCTCTTGGGCCAGGGTAGGAGGTGCCCTTTCCTTGCCCATCACACTGAGCACTTCTGTCCCAGCCTCTGGGACATGATCCAGGCCAGTTGGGGGCTGGGCTGCGAGTCTGGTTTCCTGGGCAGAGAGTTTCCTGGGCAGGGAGTCCAGTGCCTGAGGTCTTGTCCGTACTCTGCTGCTGACCTGCCAGTCACTTTTAGCTGCTATTTACTTATGTCCCTTCTGTGTCTGGCTTGTGCTGAGGACTAGGAACTCTGAGGGGGCTCAGCCCGATCCCTGACCTCAGGAAGGTTCCAGTGAGGTGAGGGGCTGAGGAAGTGAGTCAGGGGAAAGAGAAGTTGGTTTTTGGCTCTAGGGAATCAGGGAGGGCTCCCTGGAGGAGGTGTCCTTTGTTTCAGGCCTTGAAGGATGGCAGCAGATTGATAGGCAGAGGGATCAAGATGCACAAAGGCTCAAAGGTGGGAAAGGTCATGATATAATAGGGAAGTGAAATGTGGTTAAAGGCAGCAACTCCCAGCTGGGGGAAGGGAGCCATATGTGAAAGTGGGAACATAGTTCCCTTGGAGAGGGGAGGCGCCATTGCTGGAGGGCATGCTGTTTCTAAGGAGAGTGTGTTGCTTCTTGCATGTAACAGACATTCACTGGGCACCTCCTGGGTGCCTGGCCCTGTGCCACAGGATGTTTTGGGGCTGAACAGTTGAACAGCATAGTGCCTTGGCATGGGAGACCCCAGTGGCTCACAAGGTGGGCTTTAGTCCAAAGCAAGGCATTGGGTTCCATCCTCAAGGTAGAGGACATTGGTCTGTAAAATGGGTACAGCCCCATCCTGCCCTGGAGGGCTGGCATGTGATGCCAACAGGAGCATGGATGTGATAGTATTAATACTGAATGATGCCTGTTGAGGGCCTGCCATGTGTGATATACTCTGCCTAATGTCTTACGTATAAAAGCTCACTTAATCCTTACAAGCTTATGAAGGAGACACCGTTATTACCTTGATTCTACAAAAGAGGGAGTTGAGGCACACAGAGGTTAAAAAACATGCCCAAGATCACAGAGCCAGGAAGTGGCACACTTACTAGGATTTGAACCCGGTCAGTCTACCTGGGGTTGCAAGAGTCAGACGTGACTTAGCAACTAAGCCACACCACCAGTCTAGTGTCAGGGTCTATCTGGTGCATAAGCGCTGCTCCAGGCTACCTTGTATGCTATGAACTGTGAAGGGTGGTGCCTGAAAGGATGGATTTAAGGCCACTCATGTCCTTCTGGGTGAGCCTGTGGGGATGCTGTGGGGGAGCCCTGGCCCAGGCTTTGGGCTCTTGGCTTCCTTACGGGGCTTCTGTGTTGCACGTGTTCTGTTCAGCTTGGGCCGTGCGCTGAGGCCAGCCCAGACTCGGGAAAGATCAGAGGACTGAAGACGATTTGCGCTGGAAGGGCCTTGGAAACACTGTTGTCCAACTTTTTCATGGTCCTGAAGGGGAAACTGAGGCCAAGAGAATGACCTCATTGCCGTGGGTCTTTTGAGAGGGTC
Source organism: Ovis aries (assembly GCF_016772045.2). Taxonomy (NCBI): domain Eukaryota; kingdom Metazoa; phylum Chordata; class Mammalia; order Artiodactyla; family Bovidae; genus Ovis; species Ovis aries. The sequence continues at coordinate 236,414,402 of NC_056055.1, forward strand.
TTTTTTGAGAGCTAGTAGTTCATCCTTTCTGGAGAAGGGCGTGGCAAACCACTCCCGGATTGTTGCCTGGAGAATCCCCACGGACAGAGGAGCCTGGTGGGCTACAGTCCATGGGGTCGCAGAGCTGGACACACTGAGCAACTAAGCACAGCACAGTTCAACCTTTTTGTTTAACCTACAAGGAAGTTGAGGCTCAGAGAGGTACAATGATTTGCATGAAGTAACACAGCAAGGCTGTGGCTGAGCTGGGACTAAGAACTATGTCCTCTGACTCCCAGGCAGGACCGTGTCTCTTCTCTTTACCTCTCTCTTTGTGCGAAGACTGCAGGCCCAGCTCCCACTGACCTCTCCCAGGAAGCCTTTCCTAACCTCTTCAAGAAACTGAAAGTGAAGTCGCTCAGTTGTGTCCGACTCTTTGTGACCCCATGGCCTGTAGCCTACCAGGCTTCTCCATCCATGGGATTTTCTAGGCAAGGGTACTGGAGTGGGTTGCCATTTCCTTCTCCAGGGGATCTTCCCGACCCAGGAATCGAACCTGGGTCTCCCGCACTGCAGGAAGAGGCTTTACCCTCTGAGCCACCAGGGAAGCCGCTATGCCAAACTGATTCCGTTCAGTGCTCTCAGGGTGCTTCTCTAGCCTCATCCTTTTGCCCCACACCCCACTACCACCCAAGACTCCTGGCTGTTTCCTGAGTACAGAGTACAAGGTTATCTCTCTTGCCTTCCAGTCTACCCACACGCTCTTCACCCTCCATGGACTGTTATTCTCCAGCAAACTCCTACTCATCTTCCAAAACCCAGCACAGATGTCCCCTTCTCTGGGGATCATTTACCAACCTCTCCTCCCAGCTCCCAAGCACAGTGAGCCCTTCTTCAGCCCCTTCCCTCCTGCCTCCCAGGCACCGCTCTTCTACAAGCGATAGGATTCACTGCTGAGCTCTGTGACATCAGCTTTACAGTGTCTGGCTCCCCACAGGGTTCCAGCCTTAACCTCTCTGGAGCTCTCACCTGGATACATGGTTGCAGCAGCAGCCCCTGCATTACATCATCTCGCTGGTCGGCCTCACACTTATTAGTTTGTTTCCTTTCCCTCAATTCAGACGCTGCTGCGTTATTTCCTCCTCTTCTGGAGCCTCCTCAGTCTGTTTTACTTCTGGCTGTCCCCTGCTGTGACACCACCTCCTGTCTCCCCAGCGCCCTGCTCCTGTGGCCTCCAAGCCTGGAGAAGAGGCGAGTGGGGTCTGGCAGTGGGGAGCAATGGGCACCTGCTCCCGCATTACCCAAGGCTCAGGCTTGGTTACGGGAGCTCCTCCCCCTCTGTCCTCTGTCTCCCGGCCCCCACCATCTCCTGCCCACCGCCTCCTCTGTCTCTCCGTCGGTCTGCTGTACGCACCTCCTCTTCCCTCCATCCTTTTCTGTCTCCCTCCTCCTGCCCTGGTTCCCCCAAGGGCTCTGCCTCATTCCCTCCCTGGAGCCTCCCATCTCTCTGACTGCGACCTAGGGCTGGTAGGACCTGAAGAGGGGCAGGAGTCTTTGGGGGCTGAGGGGTGTTTAGGGTCAGGGCTAGAGGGGCGACTCGACTCCTCACTCTCTGGGCCCAGGAACCCCACACCTCCACGCGTTCCCTTCATCCTCCCCTCCAGAAGCGTAGTTTCCCGGACAAAGGGCCACAGGAAGTGAGCCCCTGGTCGCACTGTTTGGATGAAGATGTGGTGCCTAGAGACGGAGCTTGGATGTTCAGGATCCCAGCAGTGAGAGGCAGAACGTCTCCTCCAGGGAGCTGAGCCCCGGCTTGGCTGAGTTCTGTTGTCCCGTGAGGCGGGGAGCTGGAACACTCGCTGGGGACAATCTCAGATCCAGTCTGTGTCTGGGGGGCTGCCTGCAAGGCTGTGGTTGTGCCCAGGGCGATCCTCTATCTGTGTGGAGCTAAGGCCGCCTTTCTGTTTCGGTTTGGGGGAAGGGCTGGGTTTGTGGGTGCGCGTGGTGCTGGTGTCTGTGCTGGTGCACGCGGGGCCCAGGGGTCCCCGTGGGTAGGAAGGCCGTTTGTGGCTGCTCCTTTGCCATCAGCTGTTTTGGTGGCTCTGATGTGAGGCTGGGGGAGTCAGGAGCCCCCTTTCTCGGCTGTAAGGAGGCGTGCTTCCAACACCTGGGTGGCCATGGTATCAGCAGCTCCCAGGAGGACAGCAGACAGTGTCTCCCAGGAGCCACTCTGCCACCTCAGGGTGGGGGGATTGATGCACGGCTAGAAGCACGTGCCCGTGCAGACCCATCTGTGTGTGTGTGAAAGAGCACACACCTGTCCTGCGCACACGTGTGGAGACACAGACCCCTGTATGTGGACACACAGGCACTCAGAGACAGGGATGCACATTCCCCCGAGTGCACATGAGCCCCTCACAGAGAGACAGCCCTTGTGCTCACACGAGCACACCTAGGCCCACATCTCAGGCATCTCAGCCCACCTAAGACAACCTGAAGGTGTGTGTGCACAAATGCAGCTGCACGCCTGCCTGCAAATGCCCCTGCAAGTGCCGCCTGCATGCCTCGCGCGCACACACACACACACGTATATACATGGGTTGCTGGGCTTCTGAACTACCAGGAGTATGTCCGTCCTTAATCCCAGCTCTTAATCCCAGAGTCCAGGGAGCCCAGGCCAAGGGGGCAGCTGGTCAGCCGGCCTCCTTAGAGGTGATTAAGGCATGGGCGGGGGCAGGTGCAGGGGACGCAGAGCTGTGTCTTCTGCCTGACCTCCAGGGATGCCACAGACCTCAGAGCTTGGGTTCCATCTGAGACTTGGTTACATGGAATTTACCAACCCTGGGGTGCAGACCTGCTGGGGAGGCCAGCCAGGGGTGTGGCTGGTGTGTCTCCAGGGAGAGTGACAGCTGCGTCAGGCCAGGGGAGGCAGTCACTTTATTTAACCACCTGCCTGCTGGGGCCTCAGTGGGAAGCCTTCTGGGCATTCTGACCTTGGGAACCCTGTTTCTGGCTGAAGTGCTTCTGGACCAAGCAGGAAAATGAGGCCCAACCGGGAGATGCTGAATTTGGGGTCCTGAGTGGAAAGGAAGGTGGTCACTGAGACAAGGGTGGGATGGGGAGGAAGTGGGGGCTGAGCTGGGCCTCGAAGGTGTCTGTGCCTGGGGCATTCGAAGATACATGAGGACACGATGGGCTGTCACAGTAGTGGGGGTTGCTGCTGGTGGCATTTACTGGGTGGGGGTCAGGGCTGCTACAGGGCCAGGAGAACTGTCCCACCCTGGCGTCCGCAGTGCTCCTGTTGAGAACCGCAGTCAGGTCAGGCACCCTGGGAGGGGTCAGCGTGGGCCGCAGCTCAGAGGTGAGACTATCCCCAGTGCGCTGTGGGAGGGAAGGCCATGCATATTGCCCAGGGCGCCATAGCGGGGCACCGAGGTTGTGCAGGCGGAGTCCTCCTAGCCTGGCCTCCTCGCTTGGATGTGTCTGTGTGAGTCTATAAGGGGTGGCTGTGATGATGGTGGAAAAAGGGTGGTTCTGGTTTCAGACTCTGATGGCCGCTCATCAGCTGGGTGACCCTGGGCAGCTGTGGGGTGGTTTTGAGAATGTGGGTTTCCTTGGCTCAGAGTCCAGCCAGCATGTTGTTGCACCCAGAGCTGGTGGCCAGTAGCGGTCATCGTGGGGGCGGTGATCATGAGAGGCTTCTGTCACTGCAGAGGTGACGGCCACCTGGGGTTTGGGGAGCAAGCTGGTCCTGGGAACAGCTCTCTGTCGTGTGTCCATCTTGAGCCTGGCTTTTCCAGTCCAGTCCTTTCTCCCACAGGCTCTGTCTGTTCTAGCTCCAGGGCTGGACCTTTTGGACACATTCATCTGGGCGTCCCTGGGCTCTTGCTCTGGTGTGGGGCTGCTTATGGTGGAGCCCCTGCTGTGCGGAGGGGAACCAAGTTGGTATGATTGGGGCTCTGAGCCTGCCTGCAGAGGGTCAGGTTGATGGGTCAGCTGAAGGAGTTTTTGGTTTGGGAGTCATGTTTAAGTGAGAGGAGGAGGACGTGTCTCCCCCTTGGACTGTGGGGCTCATGAGGGCTGGGCACTCAGGGTCCCTAAAACCCTGTGGGTGTTTGGACTTCATCTGAACTCAGGATGGGGGCAGAGCCTATGGCGGGGCCTGGGGATGGGCTGGCTGGACACCAGGATGCCCTGGACTGGTAGGAAACTGGTGAGGATGCTGGGGCGATGACAGGGGAACGCTGAGGTTTTCTCTGGTTCCCTCCGCCCACAGCTGAGACAGAGGGCTGGGAGGGGGGGTCCCCATGGGGCTCCTGGCTTCCCCCACCCTCCGGGTTTGTTGTGGCCCCCTGCCCTGGAGCCTGAGGGGCCCCCTCTCCCCTCTCAGTGACCAGACAAGGAACAGGGATGGCGAGGTGGTGAACCGGAGCCTGGGAACTCAGGTGGCGCAGGCTTCAAACTTGGATTCAGCTTGGTTGGGGTTTGGGGGATGCCGAACACCTGTCAGAGGCCCAGCCCTCGGGACAGACGGGCCTCTGCGCAGTGAATAGGGAGTGGAAACCAGCCTGGGGCTCGGAGGCTGCCAGCTGGGCTGGGGGGAGGCGGGTGCCTGGGAGCTGCAGGCAGGGTGGGGCGGGGCGTGGGGGTGGGCCCCGCGACCTATCTGTCCTCCCACGGTCCTAGACAGACAGACAGGGGCGGGGCAGACGGACTTATCTTCAGACTCACCTGCATGTCACCGCTGGGACCCTCCGTCCTCCTAACCCCTTCCCTGGCAGGGACGTATCCTCAGGTCTCTTCCTGAGGGCAGCCAGGGGCCAGCCACATGCCCACAGGGTCCAAGTGGAGACATCCTGGCACCGCCAAAGGCTGGAGCTGGGGACACTGGGATCTAGCAACGCAGGTGGCAGCCAGCTTGAGTCTGGAGCCATCTGCCTTCTTGGGGTCACTCTTGGCTGAGCCTGCCCCTTCCAATGGCCCCACCTGACTTTGTCAAGCCTTTGACAAGCACGGGGGAGGCAGCTGCTATGCTGGGGCTCTCCCACTTGTGATCAGTGTTTGCCCTTTGGAGGCTGAGGCTAGGGAGGCTAACCTGGGGCTTAGTTAGGGTTTACTAAACAAGGTAAGGAGAAGGAGATGGCACCCCACTCCAGTACTCTTGCCTGGAAAATCCCATGGGCGGAGGAGCGTGGTAGGCTGCAGCCCATGGGGTCTCGAAGAGTCGGACACGACTGAGTGACTTCACTTTTACTTTTCACTTTCCTGCATTGGAGAAGGAGATGGCAACCCACTCCAGTGTTCTTGCCTGGAGAATCCCAGGGACGGGGGAGCCTGGTGGGCTGCCGTCTATGGGGTCGCACAGAGTCGGACACGACTGAAGCGACTTAGCAGCAGCAGCGGCAGCAAACAAGGTAAGGAGGTGAGCCAGGATAAGGCTTACCTCCTCTGCCATCTGAGCATTTGAGTTGAGGCTCTGCTGTGTGACCCTGGGCAAGTATCTCACCCTCTCTGAATGGCCATCATACATTCATTCTTCTCTTTTAAACAGCTTTATTATGATTTGACTCATGTTCTGTACAATCCACCCATTTAAAACATATAATTAAAGGAGTTTTAGTATATATACAGTTTGCAACCACCCCCAATATTATTCATTTTTATTACCCCCTAAAAGAATCCCTATACCTATTAACAGTCACTCCCTATTTCCCCCCGATCACCGAATCCTGAGCAGCTGCTAATCTGCTTTCTGTCTCTGTGGATTTGCCTATCTTGGACGTTTAATATTAGTGGAATCATATACCATGTGGTCTTTTGTGACTGGCTTCTTTCTCTCAGCATAATATTTTCAAGGTTCATCCATGTGATAGCATGTATCAAGACCTCACTTCTTTCTTAATTGAATAATATGCCATTATATGGACACATCACTTTTTTTCTTCTGTCAGTTGGCAGATATTTGGGTTATTTCTACATTTTAGCTGTTACAAATAATGCTGATATTTTAAAAATGTGTGGACATATGTTTTCACTTCCCTTGGATGTATTAACATATGCCCTTGGGGTCGAATTATTGGGCCATATGGTGGTAACTCTATGTTTAACCTTTTGAGGAACTGCCAGACAGTGTTCGAGAGTGACTGAACCATTTTCCGTTGCCACCCGTGGTACATGAGGGTTCAAACTTCTCCACATCCTCACCACTACTTGTTATTTTCTGACTTTCTGATCACATTATTCTTGCATCCACTCATGCCTCAGGTATTTATAGAACACCGGTATTTGACAAGTCAGGGTACTCACTGCAAAATTGAGAAGAAAATTTATCCCTTGAGTTGTTTAGAAGATTTAACAGCACCATAGCTGTAAAAACCTCCATGCATTTAGTGACAGACCATGATTATCAAGGGGAGAAGCTGAGGGTGGTCAGGAATCACGGGGCCTCTGAGAGCAGATGAAAAGAGAAAGAAATCTTTGTGTTCTGACCGCAGACTCAGTGTCAGAACCTTTGCTTCAGTTCTCATGACCTCTGGGCTCTCCTGTTGGCCCATCTGCAGATGGGAAAACTGAGGCTCTGGCCATGCACCCTGCCTCACGGTCAGCCAGCCGAGAGGTAGCTAGGCTTTAGCCTGGGAATCTGTTTGGATCACTTCATTTATTCTTTCCAACCCTTTGAGATTGGTACTATCACTTTGCTTATTTTGTAGAAGAGAACGAGGCTCAGAGAGGTAGACTTTCTTGCCTAGGGCCAGTGCTGGGATTTGGATCCAGGCAGTCTAGCTTCAAAGCCCCTGCTTACTGTGAGGTAAGGTCCCACCTGTCTCCTAGGACCCAGGAGATGAGGGTGAGGGCTGGGGCGAATCTCACAGCATGTCATCTTGGGCTGACAGCGGGCCCTGGCGGCAAATGTGCCCTAGGCAGGCCTCCTCCTGTTTTTTCCTGACTCCTTGCTCTGTGCCTCAGTGTCTCGTCTAGGCAATGGTGTTGGGGGCCCCTGAGGTCCCCATGACTCATATAGAGCCTAGCTTTTTCTGTCCCATGGAACCGCTCAGAAGCCAGGGGAATCGTCCTGGGCTGGGGGTGGGGAGTTGCATCTCCACTGTGAGTGAGTTTGCGCTGGTTCTAAATACCCTGGCAAGTGGAAGGGTGAGGGAGACCACAGCTAGACTCCTTGGGAGGCTGCACACTCACTCCCGCATGGGCACATTTCATGTGTGTGGGTGGTGTGTGCCTAGCGTGTGCCTGGGGTGGCTCTGAGGGGGATGGCAGAGCTGTGTGTCCCTGCACAGCTGGAGGCACTGGCAGGGTCTGTCTGGTTTTCTGGAGTCCCAGAGGATCCCCAGGGCTGGCCAAGTCCCTGCGACCTCCACCTCTGGCTTCAGGTGGCCCCCAAGACTGGGCAGAAGCATCCTGTGCCCTGTGGGCTTGCGTTTCCTGAGGTCTCATTCTGTGGGGTGAGGACCAGACTCACCACACTGGGGTCTCTCTCTGCTTTCCCAGTCCCTCCCCCACTACCAGCTCCCCATCCCACCTGCCTTGCTCCCCTCAACTCCATCCTGACTTGGCCAGCTGAGTTCTCTGTCACTTCCAGCAGGTCGACTGGCTTGAGCCTATGGAGTGAGGAGGCCCATTCCACCTGGTCCTGTCCGTAAGGGGCCTGCCGCTTAGTGGGCGCTCAGTAAATGCTCCAGCCTTCCCAGCCCACGCCTGGATGTGAAGGGACCAGAAGTGCAGGCTCCACTGGGAACCTACGCTCCTGCATGTTTTGCATGTAATTTGCATACTCATTTTATGACAAACAGCTGGGATCAGTTCTGTCTCTCTTCCCTCCTCCTAGATGAGTTGGAGCCCTGGTTGGCTTTTGGACGGATCGGAGAGAACTTTGTCCACCCATCTGGTTTTATGGATGAGGAGACAGAGGCCAGAGGAGAGGGCCCTGCCTATAGTAGTTAGAAAAGTGGGAGAAGCGGGTCTGTCGGGGTGATCCCATTCACAGTATTCAGTGAGTGACTATTGATGGAGGCTGACTGTGTCCCAGTCACTGTCCCCAGGAGCTCTTCAAGGGGGAGCTAGACATTAGACAAGGAGGTCAATAAACAAGCTAATTTCAGTCTGCGGTGGGCTATGAGGAGTAAGGCTGGTGTTGAGAGCGATGATGTATGGGGAGGTTATGTGGGTGGAGCTGGGGGTCAGGGAGGGCCACGCTGAGGAGGGGAACTTTGAGCAGAGACACTGGCTCATGCCCCAGCACTTACTAGTTGCCTGGTAACTGCTCGGTGTGTCACAGCTGGAGTCTTGGTACATTGGGTATCATCATCCCATTTTGTGGGAGGGCAGACTGAGGCCCAGTGAGGTGACGGAACCTGACCAGGGCTCTCTGGAGGTCAGGATGGGTTTTTGTCTGTCAGTCCAGGAGATGTTTCCCAGGGCTGAGTCTGTTGGCAGGGTTGGTTGCAGAGCCTGGAGACTCAAACCCAGGGGCACCTGCTGGTGGTGGGTGGGGCTGCTTACCTGAGCTGGGTCACCTGTCATGGGAACAGGACTTACCTTTCCATTTCTTCTCATTCCGAGTCTGTCTGTCCTTGTGCAGGGGGCTGGGCTGGATGTGGGGGGTGGTGTATAGACTCTGCACCGCCCCTGCTCCCCCCGACCTTGAGGAACCTCCTCATGAGGGGTGGGAGCAGGTGTGCAGGCCCAGCTAATCCAGGGCTCATATTTGGCCCCAGTTGCTGTGTGACTCCGGGCTAGTTGCTTCACTTCTCTGAACTGTGGTTTGCCCATCTGTGAAATGGGGCTCATAATCCCTAACTGGTAAGATGTTCGTGAAGAGAAATGAGGCCAGGTGCATATATTAAGCACATGCGCCCTCTGTGGGAGCTATAAGCAACAGTTGTTGCTCAGGGTCAGGGGGAAAAAAAAATCCCATTGTGTCCCTACTGGTGGCTTAACAGCCTCAGTCTCCTCATCTGTAGATGGAGGCAGTAGAATGTGCTTCCCAGGGTGGCCTAGTGGGTTCCATGAAGTCTGGTAGGAGGGGCCCACTGGAGTGACGGGAGACGGTTGTGGCCCCTGGCCCCCGGAAATGACAACGCAGTGGAGGTGGATCCCCAAGAAAGGACTTCCCCCTTCAGAACAGGCGGGTGGTTGGCAGGAGGTGGCCTCGCAGGGGAGGCAGTATTTGAGCTGCCAGAGCTTGCTGAGCATGTCCCTGTCCTGTGGCTCGCAGGAATCTGTCTATAATAGTACCTGGTACCCAGGAGGTGCTTCATGAAAAGTACTGCTTGTCCTGACTGGCTGGTCAAGTAGTTGCTGGCTGGGCAGAGCTGTGGAAGAGTGTTCCAGGAAGCAGGAATAGCCCGTGCAAGGCCTGGAGGGAATCCACAAAGGATTCAGTGTGGGAGGAGCATGTGGGCTGGGCAGCTGGGGGCCTCAGTGGGTGGTCCTGCTCTCAGACACAAGCTTGGGGACAGGAATAATTGAGCAGGGTGAGTCAGGGTGGCTGAGAGGGTGACGCTAGAGGGCAGGTGGCTTGATGGATGGAGCAGTGACAGGGGCGTCCCAGCCCTGGGCTGAGGAGGAGGCTGCTCTTCCCAGGATTGCGCTGTCACCCTCTGTCCAGGTGTAGGCGACAACAGTGAGGGCCTGGGGCTGGCAGGGTGGGAACTAGGCTGTTGCAAGAAGCTGGCAGGTGGCCTGTGGTGGAGATGTCTGATCGCTGTAAGCCAACCATGGCTGCCAGCCGGTCAATGCCGGGGGAGGGAGCTGGGCCCTGCCAAGCCAGCCAGTCTGCAGTGAGATGCAGCTCTGTAGGCATTGGGCCACCAGCCTGCCAGCTCCCTCGGAGGCTTTTGTGTTCATTTCCTTTCTGCTGGTTCCTCTGTTTGCGCTTAACTCATGACCAGCCCCAACAGGGGTCTCGGCAGAATGACTGGGGTCGGGGGGCAAGGAGTTTCAGAGAACCAGGGAACGGCAGACAGGGGAACTCAGAGCATGCCATTTCTAATAACAAAAGTACTCTGAGTTTATTGTAGAAAATCTGGAAAATACAAACAGATCCTGAGTGAGAAATGAAAAACCACTTGTAATCCCACCACCCAGAGAGAGCCCCCTGGGAACTTTTAGTAGAATTCAGTGTTTAGAAATACACTTTGGTATTGAGTTCATACCAAATGAACTTTTGGTAATTAATGTTCATTACCAGGATCAAGTTCTATGTATTTTTTCTTTAACCTATTTTTTAAACTTAACGATGATCATAGTACTAACAGCCAACATTTATTGAGTAATTCATTAATGTGTGGGCACCCTAAGTCTGTTACAGTGAACCCCACGAGGTGGTTATTATCTTTGTGTAGGAAAACCAGGCTGACAGAGTTAAGTACCTGTCCAAGGTCACCGAGGTACTGAGAGACAGAACTGTTTGTAGGATCCTATCAACAGTCATGCCGCATTGCCTCCTGACAACCAGAGTGTACATTTCCCCGTGTCCTTGCATATTCTTTGAAATGAGTTAAAAAAAACCCTTTTGTTATGCATTTATGCCTTTTAACAACCTGATTAGACAGTGTGGATTTGTGAAAACGCAGTTATTGATAGCTGCATAATATTCCATGCCATGGTTGTGCCCTCAGTTCTTTCACTAGTCCCGTGATGTTGGGAAAGTAGCTTATTTCCCCACTTTCTCTCTTATAAATAACACTGCCCTGGCTCTCTTTGACCCAAGGGCTGAATTCTTGGGCACCCAGAGTGTCCGAATCAGAAAGGCGGCTTAGAGCTCCAAGCCCTGGTTCATTTCCAAACGAGACTTGGAAATGCAGGGACGGGGTAGGGGGTTAGGGGGTCGGGGGTAGCTTGTCTGGGTCTGGGAGGCTGTGGGCACCTGAGCCAGGATGGTGCCCGCTTTCTGGTCCAGTGTAGATGAGGAATATTGCCATCGTGGGGAGGGGGTTCTGGGGAGGATGGTTGGGAGCGCAGGGGTGGGTAGTGGAGAAGGGGATGGAGCTGATGGAGTGCGGCTCTGGGGGGCTGGGGAGACTCTGCTGTCAGAATGTCTCTTTGCAGAGCAGTTGGCTGAGAGGGGCCCTCTAGGCTACCCTTGCGGGAGATTTGGGGGCGAGTGTTTGGAATAAGGGAGGTGGGGAGATGTGTGGGGGACCGGGTGTGTGTCTGGGCTGTGCTGGTTGTTTGTAGAGGGGCCTTCTCAGCCCTTGTGCTCCCTTCTCCTCCCCCAGGCCCCTCTGCTCCCCGGAACTTGGGGTCCATAGACCCTTCCCACCGACGTAGCCCCTGTGCCCCGCACCCCTCTGGCAGCCAGTAAATGTGGCGGCTGCTGGGTCTCCAGCCAGAGCAGCTGTGGACGGTGGCGGGGTGGAGGCCGAGGCGTCCCCCTTCCCGGGTCTGGACTCCCCATTGTGTTGCCCCCTTGGCTGTCCTGCCGCCCAGAGCCTGGCCCCAGCCCACATTCCTGTGGTGACGCTCCGGGTCTCCGGGCTGGAGCTGGTGAGCGTGAGGGGCATTGAGTTCTCACAGGACTGAGGGCCTTTTGGGGACGGGGGTGGTGGTGGGGTGCTGGTGGGGATGGAGCCTCTGGGGATCTAGAGGGCTCTGCGGAGACCACCCTGCTTCCAGGAGCGGGTGTGAAGTCCCACCGTGTGTCACTGGACTGATGGCTTCACCTCTGAATGCTGCGTTGTCGTAGGCTAATTCCCCACCACCCTCTCATCCCCTTTCTGAGCCTCCGTGCCGCCTCTGTAAGAAGGGAGAGTGAACTTAGTGATCACTCAGGCCTGAAGGTGGGGTCGGGGTTGTGGGATGTACCGCAGTAATAGTAACAAATGGTTCAGTGCCAGCTGTGTGCTGAGCAACAAGAGTGCTTTTGGTGCATTATGTTACTTGATTCTCAAAACAGCTCCATGAAAAATATATTATTATTTAACCAAACAGAGGCTCAGAGAGGTTGAGTAACTTGCCCAGGGTCACCCAGCAAGTAAGCAGAGCTGGGCTTGAACCCAAGTCCAGCTTGGGTTCAAGAACCCAAAGTTGGGCCCCCAACCATTGCTCACATGCCCTCTAGTCACAGGAGAGGGCAGCCCAAGTCTGGCTAATGTGGGGAAGGAAGCGCGGGCAGAATTAATTACACTTGATTTTATTCTTAGTTTCTGCAGCATGATTAGCACTGCGCAGGGTGCTGGGCTCCTGGCCCCCTGCCAGCTGACCTAATTTGTGTGTCTGTTTCTATAACTCGCCCTTCCTCCCCGCTCCCCCAGCATCTCCTTTTCTCTCTCTCTCTGCGCTCCCCTGCTGTGTGGCTTTGGCAAGCCCACTTAGGCTCTCTGGGCATGAATAGTGGCATCTGCAGCCTGGGTGTAACTGTCTTGATTCTACTCCCTTCAGGAGTTCAGTGAGGCTTACATGAGATAAAATCTTCAGAATTCATAATGGAAGTATTAACATCCACCTAGCAATAATCCCAGCTACATTTCTTTATTCAGCTCCCAGTGTTGGGTCCTGTCTTTAAGCCTATTACATGCATGATCTTCTTTGATCCTCACAGCACCCCTGCGAGTCACATACTGCAGTTGTCATCCCCATTTTACAGATGAAAAAACTGAGGTGCCAAGAGATTCAATGGCTTGCCTGATGTTCGCTGGGTAGTGAGGGGAGGAGCTGATTCATTCTGGTTTAACCTCTGTGTTATCCTGTTTCTCTGGGCAGGCTCGTGATGAGGTGGGGGGGCAGGTGGGGGGTTGCTGGGCATGAGAGATTCTAGACTTCTGGTCTCCAAGGAAGGCTTGGAAGGAGGCTGGGGACCGGAGGAAGGAGATGCCTTGCTTTTCTGCCTGAACCCCACTAGAGAGGGATGGTGGTGGAAGTTACCCACCCCAGTCGCTCTAAAACCCTATGGAGAGGATCAGGTAGGGGTGGAGAGAGCCAGTGGCTGGCAGCTCACGTCACTGCTGGTCCCACTGGGGCAGGGAGCCTGAGTTACTTCTGTGGGTCAAGGCTGTAGGTCAGCATAAAGTAAGATGGTGACAAGGGGGAAGTGAAGAAAAATGGCAGGGAGTATGTCCATTGGGAAAGGTGCCACGTCTCACCTGGTGTGTGTGTGCTTGTATGTACCCTGGAGGGAAAGTGTGCGTGCTGTGTGCATGGTGCACGTGTGTGGAGGGGAGTGGAGGCAGGTGTCGGGCCTGTAGCTGGTTGTCTGAGTGGGTGCACATATGTGTGGTGCCGTGGGTGCCTTTTCATGGACGCATGGGTGGAGCTTGTAGGCAGTGGGTATTTGGGAGCATTTGGATGTTTGCCATGTGCCAGCGTGTGTATGGTGTGGGTGGGTGGTAGTTCTGAGCTGAGGTGGTTCAGGGGCTGTGGGTCACAGGTTTAGGAACTCTAGATGAGCAGCAGATTGGGGGCGACCTGGAAGGTTTGGAGGAAGGACCCAGAGGCTGAGGACCCACGGTCATGTCTCAGTTCTAGACCCCAGGCTCAGTGCCTGCCTCTGCGAAGTGGGTATAATGAAGTCGTGGGAGGCTCAGTACCTACATCTGTGAAGTGGGTATAATGAAGTCGTGGGAGGCGGTGCTCGTTGAAGCCAGTGACACAGGTTAGAGTGCTTCCAGCACCTGACCTGGGATGGGGCCTCCACAAGGGTAGGCACTGGTCTCTAGAGCCCCCTGAGGACCCTCAGTAGCTCCCCCAGCTAGCTTGGAGTTTCCTCCGCTGCTGGGAGAGCCTCTGGGTGGGTGTCTTGGCCTGGACAGGTGGTGGCAGGAAGCAGAAGATGCAGGGGCTTCCGCAGTGAGCTGTTTGTGTGTGGGGAGTACAAGCGTGAAGAAAGGTTGTTTACAAGTTGTGAGGTTTGGTCAGAGTCCAAGGGGTCACTGCCATGGGGAATATGAATAGCAATGCTTGGTTGTGGGGAGGGTCTGTGTGTGCCACCCGTGTGGTTGTGGATCTTGTCGAGCTTGTGTGGAGTGTGTATTAGGTGAGGAGAGGGGGGCAACTATGTGTCTGTGTGTGCAGCTGGGGGGCAGCAAATGGGTGAGCCTGTGGTGGAATGTGCTAGGCTGTTGTCTGTGAGTTGTGGGTACACAGGTTGGGGTCGGTAAGTGTGGATCACGACGGTGTGTGCGCGTCTGTGCTGGGTGTGTGTGTGTGTGTATGCATGCATACAGGCACCCTTGTTTGGGATATGTTTATCAGGCATGGGGGGGTGTGTGGTTTACCTGGAAGGGACACAGTGAAGGTTGGGGGAGGCTGGCATTTGACTTGGGTGCTCTTTTAAGGGAATTGGTCCAGATTATTATGCTAATTATGCATGGAATTATGCAAATAGGTCATTTGGGGGTCAAAGGCTGTTTGTCATCACCCTCTCTGGTACTTGTGACTTCAGGCTTTCCCTGCTGTCTCCTGGGTTCTGTTCCCCAACCCCCCTCCTCTCTGCAGCCCTGGTAGCTTCAGCACCCCTGTAGCGTTCCTGGGAGGGCCCTGTGAGCACTAGTCCCCCAGGGAGGGGTACAGCTGGCACTTAGGCGTGGGGGGTGTGTGGGCAAGATGGAATCCTGCACCCCACCCCACAGGTCTCAGGTGTCCCAGGGTTAAGTTTCTTGGGGTGAACTCAGGGGTGCCTGGTTGTTGGCCATCACCCCCTCTACTCCATCCGGGGCCTGCTCATTTTTTGGAAAGAATGTTTTCTTGGATGCAGGTTTGGAAAATCACTGAGGTGGCCCCTTCCCCAGCTTTGTGTCTGATGAGCGTGAGGCTAAATTAAGATGTGAGAGAATTCTCTCCCTCCGCCTCCCACTCTTGCCTTCTCTCTCTTTCTCTTGCACACCCAGCCCTCCCTCCACTCCCTCCTCCCTGTCACCCCCGCCCCTGCCCCTCTGACCCCTGGCTTCCCTCTGTCCTTGCATCTCTGTCCCCATCCGGTGCCTCGCCCTCCCCCTCCCTGTCATCCTCTCTGTTCTTCTAGGATCTCTCCCTCTCCTGCTCCCCCCACCTCCCGCCCTCCTCCCCCACCCCCCCACATCTCTGTGGGGAGCTGGAGCTCCTGGTCCTTAGCATGGAGGAAATGGTCGTCATGGTAACGGTTGTCATGCCGATGGCTACTGAGCTAGGGATGAATAGTATCTAGGTGAGAGCTACCTGAGTGGAGGCTGACGGGTTCACAGGAGGCTCCATACTTGTTTCTGAGCCTCAGAGCTGCACCGCGCGTGCCCCCTTTTAGTGTCTACACCCCCTCCATGTATGTGCCTGTTTGCACCCAAAGGCATGCCAACACACAGTGCCTTTCTCTGGCTGCCTCCCTCTGGCTGCCTCCCTCTGGCTCCCTCCCTCTGGCTGCCTTTAGGTGAGTGTGTCAGGGTGTGTCTGGGTATGTCATTTCAAAGCTCTGTGTGGTGTTGCAGGGGTGGGGGGTTTGAATTTGTGCAAGCCTCTCTGGGAGCAGGTTGTTAGGGGCTGCTGTGTGGTGCTGGTCACTGTGGAATCATGAAGACTCCCTATTTTGGCCCCCCACCTTTACCCCAGTTTGGGGGTCCCCTGAGACCACAGACTTCTTGGGCCCTTTCCTCCCAGCTAAATGGCTTTCAACTTCCCTGAGTTGCTTGGAAGGACGTAGAGACAGTGAAGATGCTCTGGGGGAGAGACAGTCTGGGCCCCACCCCTGCTCGGGCCCCATCATGCTGCGCATCTCTGGCTTCAGGCTGCTGGCCTAAGAATGGAGCAGAAAACCTCCAAGGGACCCCAGCTAAGCTGGGGTCAGAGAGGCTGGTGGGGGGGGGGACCACCTAGCACCTTCCCTTTGGGTCCTGGGGATTTATACCTCTGGTAAGTGGGAGCAGAGATGGCAACTGGGGAAGGTTGGATGGTAGCTGCTCTGAGCTCCTGAAATGTCTAAAACGGGGGAAGACCCGGCAATTAGTCACGGAGCAATTACTCTAATTGTTCCACTCCATGACTCACTGGTAGCAAGTAAATACTGATTAATTCATTACTTTGAGACTGTGTGTGTGTGTGTGTGTGTGTGTGTGTGTGTGTGTGTGTTGGGGGGAGGGTGATGGGTATGCTGGGGGGAATCTCCTGGCTCCCCGCCCTGGCCTCCTGCCCTGCCTGGCCTGGGTAGGGCTTTAGAGCAGGTGGTCGAGGCTCGGGGCCCAGAAGCCAGGATCGGGATCCTCTCTCTAGCTCCATAGGAACTCCAGGAGGGGGCTGTCAGGGGCAGAGGTGTGAGAGGCTGAGCACAGGTCGTAATGCTGAGCTAGCCCCTCTCCTGCTAACATACCTTCCATGGCTCCCCATGTCAGTCAAACAGTAGGGGTATTCAGACTCCGTGTCAGACCTTCTAAACTGCTGAGTACTGTTTTTACAACATTCTGACGTGCAGTCAGAATAAAACCTGACCAGTTTCCAAGGGAAAAGTTGCCAGCTGAACCCTGAGAGCCTGTGATGGGGCTTCCCCAAACTGAACTCTGGCCTGTCCTGCACCCACCCACCCCCTATCCCCACTACCCAGGAATTGCATCCTCCAACACTAAGCCCATTCCTTCCCAGATACTTGCTGATACCCACTGTGTGTCTGACATGGTTCTGCTCCATCAAGGTATAGTTTACTAGGGGTGGGCACAGTCACAGAAGAAGTATATACCCATGCCTGCCCAGCTCACAAGTGGTGAGAGAGGTGAATTCAGAAGCACCGGATGGATGCTCTGAAAGCTCAAAGTAGGAGGGCTTCTCAGAAGAAGGGATGGGGAGTTAGAGTTAGCTGGTGGGAAGTTGGAGGATGAGAGGATGGGAGGGAAGAGTGTTCCAGGTGGAGGGAACAGCATGAGTTAAGTAGGCAGGGGACACCAGGCAGGCGTGTTCCAGGAGCAGACCGGGACCGGGTGCCTGGACTGCAGTGACTTGCAGGGGTTCTGAGGGACCCTGGATGAGTCCCCCAGACCCAGCTCTGGTGGCACCACCTCTACTTCCTTACCTTGGAGCCTTTGCCTGTTCTGGTCCCCCTGCTTGAGATGCCTTGCTCTATTTCTTCTTTTTTTTCTGTCTAGTTCAATTGTTTAAGACCCAGGTGCTAATAACCCTCTAGAGCTGAGCACCAGCTCATCTTTCTCTGAAAGCTCTCTGGATGCAGGACTGTGGATCCAGGTTTGCGCTCCTGTCTTTGATGTCCTTAGTGCTGGCTCTCAGGCCGGGGTTGCAATGGGGCGGGGTGGGGGGATGGTCTGGGTCCAGGAGCCACAGCACCCCACCTTCCCAGGTTCTGATTCTGGGAAGAGTCTTGGACCTGGAGGGCTGGACTCCCCTCACCCCGCCAGACCCTCAGGAGACCCTTGTTGGCAGACAGACGTGGCATCCATGCCCTGAGCTGACTCTGGGCAATGAAATACTTTGGAGGGAGGTTTAGACGGGGGGAGTTGAATTTGTTTTGGGGAAGACCAGAGCCAGGAACTCCACTCCCTTCTCTCCCTCCCCCATTACCCAAGTTTCTTCCCTCCCAGAGCCCCAACCCTCCTCAATACCTCTGTCTGTCTGATGGGACGAATGGACCTGCCTTTGGGATTTTGAGGTGCGAGGCACTGCATCCCTAGCAGAGTCTGGATCTCGTCACATCACATGCTCTCTGGTGGCCTGGGGCAGTGGGGCTTCAGTCTTCTAGGCTGTGGACGGGGGCAGATGGGGCTGCCCTGTGCTGAGCACCTACTGCTTTGAGGCGCGCTCAGCACATATTGGCACACTGCGTGCCCACAGCACCCTGACAAGGCAGGAAGTGGTGATCCGGCCTACCGCGGCTCTCTATTTGCCTCTGGAGGCCTCATCTGATGCTGTCCCTCCACTGTCACTTGGCCTTGGAGAGTGCCGGTTGCTCCTCTGGGCGTTTCCAGGCCGC
Source organism: Ovis aries (assembly GCF_016772045.2). Lineage (NCBI taxonomy): Eukaryota > Metazoa > Chordata > Mammalia > Artiodactyla > Bovidae > Ovis > Ovis aries. Next base: position 236,432,271 of record NC_056055.1, read on the forward strand.
TGGCCTCAGGTGCTGAGCCCTGTGCCCAACCTGCCCTCCTCAGGCCCAGCGCTGGCGCAGTGAGAACTTCGAGAGGCCCGTGGACCTCGAGGGCTCTGGGGATGACGACTCCTTCCCCGATGACGAGCTGGACGACCTCTACTCCGGGTCGGGCTCTGGCTGTAAGTATCCCCTTCCCTTTTCCTACATATCATGTCAGCAGTACCAGTCTCTCTCCAGTGCCCCATCCGAGGCTTTGATGGCAAGGAAGAGGAGCCTTCATAGGGTAGGCTCTCTTAAACGTGGGCTGGGGGAGGGAGAGGTCATTGAGGGGCAGCTCCTGGACCTTAAGCACGTAAAGGGCAGGCCGTCCTCCCCCAGGGTGGAACCGGGGCTTTAAGGAGCCCAGCACTCCCAGTTTCTCTGTCTCTGCGTCTCTGTTTGCACTGTTTGGGTCTCCCTGCAGACCTCCAGCCTCTGTCAAGGAACACAGATGCTTCTTAGTAACCCAGGTTTCATACTGTCGTGACCACGTGGAGGAACTTGGTGGTCAACTTTTCAGGTGCAGTGAGCAGAGACCATTTGATTGGCTCAACTTGGGTCAGGTGGCCAAGGGCAGGCTCAGGACAGTGACGGAAAAACAGGAGGGGCCTCCAGTGGTGCCTGAGACAAACCAGTTCCATGGTCCTGCCCAGAAAGGCCCCATGAGATAAGCAAGGCACGCTAAGGTGGATCCCAGTTTCTCTACCTAATGGCTGTGCTGTCTTTAGCCATTTTCCCTCCCCCGAGTCTGTATTCTTATCTGTAAATAGTGATAAATTTGCCTTCTTCTCGGAGCCTCTGGGGGCTCTTCCCAGGTGGCAAGTGGTTAAGAACCTACCTACCAATGCAGGAGACATTAAGAAGGGCTGGTTTGACCCCTGGATGGGGAAGGTTCCCCGGAAGAGGGCACGGCAACCCGCTTCAGTATTCTTGCCTGGAGAATCCCATGGTCAGAGGAGCCTCGCAGGCTACAGTCCACGGGGTCACAGAGTCAGACAGGACTGAAGCGACTTGGCACCCGCTCACACACGCCGAGCCTCTGGAAGGCTTCCGTTTAAGAGTCAGGGCCTGGCACAGAGATGAAGCTCTGCAACTGGTAGTAAAAAGGGGTGTGTTGAGATTGGGGCCCTGGAGGGGGCAGGCTGAGTCTAATGGAATGGTGGGGGTCTGTGTGCTTTGGAGCTGGCCACCTATAGCCCCTTGCCTCTAGTCTCCTCACGTTAGCCCATTCCTGTAAGCATCTCGTGAGTTATAAATCTCGTGAGAATCTTCATAAAATCTATCCTGATGGTGGATCTCTACTTCCACACCTCTCAGGCTCCTCCCCACTCCTCCTCTGCCTGGTTCAGTCCCCCCTGGGAGCTGGTATGGCTTATCTCTCTCTCTCCTTATTTTCTCCCAAGGCCCTCCCTTCACCTGTCTGGGTTTGGAGTCCAGATTGCTCAAGCAGCCTCTATAGGAGGGGCTTGTTCTCCTTGCTGTCTGCTTGTGCCTCTGGGGGTACCCATGTAGCTTGTATGCATGTCTGACTCTTCCCAGAATGCCACAGCCATCCTCCCCTCCCCAGCCTGCAACCTCCAGCAAGATCTGAAGCCAGTAGGGCCTGAGTTGCCACTGCCTAGATTCAGTCTGCTAGAAAAGCTCCAGACTAGGTGGGCTGGAATAGTTAGGGAAGACTTCCTGGAAGAGGTGGTCCCTTAGAATTTTTGGCTAGGCAGAGAGGAGTTGGGAAGCATCACTAGCCCCATCAGTCAGCTGGTAAGCTTTGACCAGACTGTGCCTAACCTCCTCTTGTCTTGGGAAAATTATGCAAAGGGTGAGGGTTGGGAGCCTCCCATCTTGATGGCTGTTGCTTATCCAGGATCCTCATGCCTTCAAATCACCCAGCTTCCTAGCTCTCGCCTTCTCCCCCTCCCCCACCCCCTCAGACTTTGAGCAGGAGTCGGGCATTGAGACAGCCATGCGGTTCAGCCCAGATGTCGCCCTGGCAATGTCCACCACCCCTGCGGTGCTGCCCACCATGGACATCCAGCCTGTGGGCACCCCGTTTGAAGAGCTCCCCTCTGAGCGCCCCACCCCGGAGCCAGCCACCAGCCCTCCACTAGTGACAGAGGTGCCAGAAGAGCCCAGCCAGAGAGCCACCACCGTCTCCACCCCGACAGCTGCCACCACTGCCACCACCGCAGGGCCCCCGACGGCGGCCACAGCGCCCGCCACCGCGGCCACCGCCGCGCCCAGCATCCCTGCGGCGCCCCCGTCCGCGGCCACCACCTCTGTCCTAAGGACCACCGGCGTACGGAGGCTTCTGCCTCTGCCACTGACCACAGCGGCCACAGCCCGGGCCACCACCCCAGCGGCGCCCTCACCTCCCACCACGGTGGCTGTCTTGGACACAGAGGCCCCAACGCCCAGGCTGGTCAGCACAGCTACCTCCAGGCCAAGGGCCCTTCCCAGGCCGGCTACCACCCAGAAGCCTGATATCCCTGAGAAGAGCACCCTGCCCCTGGGGACCACCGCCCCAGGACCCACGGAGGTGGCTCAGGTGAGCCGGTGTGGAGAGGACAGGGAGTCACAGGGCAGAGGAGGGTGGGTCAGGGCGCGGGGGTGGGGGTGGGGGTGGGGGGAGGAGGATGGAGCTGGACAGGGGTGGAGATCTAGGAGGTGCTGGAGGTGAGCCAGACGAGCGGGAGGGTGCGAGAGGTATGAGGCCAGGGCTGCGGGTAAGTCACAGGGTGAGGACAGAGCTCGAGATGGATGGGGATGGAAGAGGGACCGGGCCTGGGTCTTTAGATGTTAGATGAAGACATGAATGAGGAACTGGGAGAATGGGAGTGTTAAAAGGGGCAGGGGCCAAGGGCCTATGTGTTCTGGTTAAAGCACAGACTCCGGAGCCCTGCAGCCAGGATTGGAATGCTTCTACCACCATGCGACTTCAGGAAGTCACTGATCCTTTTTATACCTTTGTTTCCTTATCTGTGAAAAGGAGAAAAGAATAGAATGCAAATTGCAGGGTTGTGAGAGTTAACTTCCCCAACAGGGCCAAGGCTCTTAGAGCAGTGCCTGGCGATACTAAACACGCAAAAAGTTTCACTTTGTTGTCACCACCACCGTCATCATCGTTGTTGTTGTTGTCCATCTGAGGGGGATTAAGAGCTGGGTGGTGGGAGAGGAATACTGCAGGCCATGTTCATGGAGGTTGCCTGGGTGGAGGTACAGTGCTAGGCACTTAGCTGTGCCACCATCTCTTCGCCCTCTCATGCCTACCCCATGGGGCCAGGGAGGGGCATTGCCACCATCCTCCCTTAAGGTGGGGCCACCTTCCAAGCCTTCACAGGCAGCAGTGGCAGAGTCAGGATTTGAACCTGGCAGTCAGCTCTAGGGTGTGTATGTGTGTGTGTGGGGGGTGTTATGGATGGTGTGTATGTGTGTGTGTTTGGGGTGTTATGGATGGGGGCGATGTTTCAGGGAAGAGGGTGAGGATACCAGGAATGCCAGGATGGGGACGGGATCAAGGAAGTGGGAGAAGTAGCCTGATCCTTGCTGCCGCTGCTGGGCAAGGAGTGGATGTAGTGACATTGACTGGGGTACTAAAGCCCTTTGCATCCGCCTCATCGAGGAGGACCCCCCAGGCTGTGGAGCTGCCTTTGGGTCAGCATCAGCCCGTCTGATCCCCAGCCAGCCCCAGCGGAACACAATCCCTGCTCCAGGCTCCTCTGAGCAGCTAGGGGAACCTGGTGTTTCACAGATGCTTGGCCAGGCAGGCTGGGGACGCAGTGCTGGGGCACGGAGAGCAGGTCGTTGGTGCAGCCTCTGGGCATGTGCATGGCCTTTCCTGGGCCTGGACACTGGACCCACTGTCTCCATGCGCACCTGTGAAGCAGCTCCATCCTTGCTGCGATCCCAGCTCTAGTTGGGATCCTGCCTCCAGGTTCTGGGAGCCATCGAGATTTGTGGTGCTCTTGGACTGACCTTGGGGCTTCTCTTGTGGCTCAGCTGGTAAAGAATCTTCCTGCAATGTGGGAGACCTGTGTTCGATCTCTGGTTTCCCTTGTAGCTCAGTTGGTAAAGAATCTGCCTGCAGTGCAGGAGACCTGGGTTCAATCCCTGGGTCAGGAAGGAAATGGCAACCCACTCCAGTATCCTTGCCTGGAAAAGCTCATGGACAGAGGAGCCTGGTGGGCTGCAGTCCATGGGGTCGCAAAGAGTTGGACGTGACTGAGCAACTTACACTTACTTACTGGACTGACCTTCAGGCTAAGGGACTCAGCCTTGCCCCAGGCACATGGATTGAGGATCAGGCCCAAGTGTTTAAAGTCTGCACCCAGCTGTCCCCAGACAACAGTCCCTGACCGTAATCTGCTAAGGATTATTACAAAGGCAGCTGGAGAAGGAAGGGATAGAGATGGGATGGGGACCAGGATGTGGCCAGGATGAGAACAGAGGTAGTGTAGTGTAGTGGTTAGGGACACATATTCTGGAGTTGGACAGATCTGGATTTTAGTTCTGCTTCTACCACTTACTAGCTGTGTGTCCTTGGGCAAGTCATTTAACCTTTCTGAGCCTGTTTCCTACTCTGCAATGTAGGGGCGCTAATACCTTCTTAATGGGAATATTGTGAGGGGAAAAGGCCCATGATGTGCTTAGCACAGTGCCTGGCCCATGGTGAGTGCGTAGTGAGTGTCAGCCCTCCCAGGGAAGTGGAGTGGTGGCACTGGGCTAGTGTGCATGTGTGTATGGCTGTCCTGTGGCGGGGGTTCTGGGCCTGGCTCCTGGGCTCATGCTGCCCTCCCTACAGACCCCAACTCCAGAGTCCTTCCTGACCACCATCCGGGATGAGCCAGAGATGCCAGTGAGCGGGGGACCCAGTGGGGACTTTGAGCTGTCAGAGGAAGAGACCACACAGCCAGACACAGCCAATGAGGTGGTGGCTGTGGGTGGGGCCGCGGCCAAGCCATCACCTCCGCCTGGGACGCTGCCCAAGGGTGCCCGCCCAGGCCCTGGCCTCCTGGACAATGCCATCGACTCAGGCAGCTCGGCGGCTCAGCTGCCCCAGAAGAGCATCCTGGAGCGGAAGGAGGTGCTCGTAGGTGAGACTTGGGGCCTGGGAGGAGCCCAGAGTGGGCAGCTGGTGGGGCCTCAGTTTTCCCCCTAGGAACCCAGGAGGGAGGGTAGGGTGTGGGTTTACTAGGAGCCTGGTTTCCTAGGAAGGGAATGCTGGGGGTTTGGGGACCCCAGGACCCACTCTCTAGTTCTTCTTCTGACCCTTCTGATCCCAGAGTCTGGCCCTGACTTTGTCCTACCTCCCGCACTTTCCTCAGCACCCTCTGACCTCTTCTCAGACTCTGCCCTTGACCTCCCTGGGCCATGCTGGTTTACCTCTCCTGGACCTTATCCCCTGGATCCTAATCTAGGGCCCCATCCTAGGTTTGATCTGCTCCCACCCTTGATACCAGCCCCGAGGACCTGCCCTTGGCCTTCTCTCCTGAAGAGTCTCTGGATTTGTGGTCCAAACCCTGTTCCCCACTTATGAGCAGTGTGGCCTTGGGCAGGTCCTTCACCTTTCCAGGCACGCTTTTTCCTCATCTACAAAATGGGTGTTATCATTTTGCTCTTAACCAGTCTCAGCGCATGTGTGTTTATGTTAACTGTTCCACAGTTGGGATGTGTCCTAGTTTAGATGGCAGAGTTTTTTCTTTCTTAAGGGTATATAAAATACCGGAGCATCTTCTTATTGATGGCATCTTACATTTGATGAGGACCTTAGCACAGCACCTCCCTAGTAGCACTGTATGAAGATTCCACGTGTTTATATGATTAGAACAGTGCCAGGCTGAAGTGAGGAGTATCAATGGCAGCCAGTGCTGGTGTTTTAGCATTGACTCCAGACTTCACTCCAACTCTCGTCTCAAGTTTGAGATTCCCAGCCCTTTCCCAACTCTTGCTTCTACCTGCAAGGACCCTCTGCCCTTTCCTCAGGCTCTAAGCATGTCTTGCCCTTCCTGTGGCCTTGACCTTTGCCCTCTTTCTCCGCAGCTGTGATCGTGGGCGGGGTTGTAGGCGCCCTCTTTGCTGCCTTCCTGGTCACCCTGCTCATCTACCGCATGAAGAAGAAAGATGAGGGCAGCTACACGCTGGAGGAGCCCAAGCAGGCGAGCGTCACATACCAGAAGCCTGACAAGCAGGAGGAGTTCTACGCCTAGCGGAGCCAGAGTGCCTCCCTGTAGCCTCAGCGCCACCCCTATATCCAGTCCCTGGCCTGGCACCCCCAGCCCCGGCCTGGGACTGGGCCTAGGAGACATCCTGGACCCACTTCATCTCTGCCACCCTCCCAAGGTCTGCCCAGACTGCCAGCTTCATGCAGCTCTTCCCCAAGGGACAGGGGCCACTGCCGTCTGCTCCAGACTGTGCCCTTATGAGCTCATCACTTGTTCCACATACTCCTCCCCCCACCACCAGCTTGGGGCTTTAGGACCTCACATCAGATGGACAGGAGGAAGGGAACTCCTGATTGGCTGGTGGACAAAGGGGTGGGACTTCAGCCCCAACCTGGCCCCACAGGGCTGGCTGAGGTTTCCTTTTGGAGGCAGAGAGGCACTCCGGCTGGTTTCCAGGACAAGCATTTGGCAAGCCCAGCCCTTGAAATCATTGGGACACTGCACCCTGTTGCTTCTGTCCCAGGCTCACTCTCTGCCTGGGTGAGACGGTACCCCTCACCCACCAGCCTGTTTTGTCCTGGCCTCTCTGGGGTTGTGGGGTCATTTTCCCTCACCTCTGCTCAGTGCACATGCACCCACAGGCTTCACTTCCTTCCAGGTCTGCCCCAGCTTCCTGAGAGTGCTCTGGCAGCCACTGGTGAGGAGGGGTTTGCACCTCCTTCTTCCTAGTGGACTCTGCACAGACACTGTCTCTCACATAGTCACATGTATTGTCACACACACAGAGAAAAGCACGCAATGACAAAATCACACGTGATCTTGACCACCTGACCAACCCAGATATGTCACAGACACACACATGCTTCCAAAGATGTTTATTCTCATATATTTCTTATGTGCTCCCCGCCCCCCACCCCCACCCCAAATGCTGATGACAATGCAAGTCACTAATCATCATAACCTCATGGTAACAGTGTGGCCTGCCTCTCTCTCTGCCATCCCGCCACCCCTACTCCTGCCCACTCACATACACTCTGACACCACACATGTTGCCTCCAGCTTTCAGGCTCACTGGGGAGGGTGCAATTAGGCCGAAACAATCAGCCCATATTGGGTCCCCAAGTTGCCCCATCACGCTCAGCCTTCATGACCCCTTACCAACCACATTGCCACCGAACCCCAGTGAATCAGACGCAATCCCATGTGGGTGCACAATCTCACCCGTACCCACACAGCCCTGCTGTCACGCTTGGACACTTGCCTTTCCTGGAATTAAGTGTAGTGTGGGGGACAAGGCCACAAGCCCCCTCAGGGCATTGCACACCCGCTGAGCCTGGCTTCACCCTACCTGCTCCCTCCCCTCTGAAGCCTGCAAAGGGCTTGGTTGGGGGGTAAGTTACCCACTTGCTGAGGAAGGCAGGCTGGTTCCTGGAATTCAGTCTTGGGCTGGAGAGGGGGCATGGGTCTCCCAGGACCAAAAGCTCTTGGTGAGAAGGGGGCATGTGGTGAGGCTCCTGGTCTCCTTCCATCCTCTTCTTGCTCTGAGCTAGGGGGTCGACTCTGCCTCCCAGGACACAAGTCTCCAAAGTGCCTGTGAGGGTGGGCCTGGCGCCTGGGCCCTCTGCACCCTCTCCCTTTGGCCTCACCAGGCCCACCTCAGCCCCACCCCTGGGCCTTCTTGGGGACCTTCCGGTGGACCTGTGCCCATGCATTTGGCCAGACAACCTGATGTTTCTGCTGGCTGCAGCAGAAACAGTCCATCCAGACACTGTCCTTGGCTGAGGGCTGAGGACAGGCGGGGTTGGGGGTATCCCAGGCTCCAGCTCGCCTCCCTCTTCTTTGTTACCCTTCAAATGGGGCCACTTCTGTAGATATTTTAAACGTGGGGTCACAAATCTCCCATGGGGGCTGTGCTTTGAGCGGGGTCTTGGAGCCAAGGGATGTGGTCTGAGTCGTGGGTGGCTGGGGCTCACCCCTCCACCCCTTGCCCACAACCCTGGTTAAAGTCAGAAAGCCGAGTTTTATTTCTGTTCCCTTTTGAAGACTTGCTGGCAGGAGGCTTCTGAAGGGTGAGGGCCGGGGGTGCCTGAGGCAGTGAGGGTGAGGTTCCAGGAAGCTCCTGCAGCCTGTCTTTTCCACCGTCTTCCCAGGCTGAGGCTCCATCTCTCAGACCTATAGGTCACCTTGGCAAGGCCTGGAGGCTTGTGAGGAACCCCCCTGGTCCGAGTCTTTGCGGGGCAGGAGCAGAGGGAGGCAACCTAGGCTCACGACCTGGTGGAGGTGACCTGGCCTCAGTCGTTCCTGGAGCGGAAGGGCGGGGGGATGAGGGAGACCAAAGCCGGCCCCAGCCTCCCCTCCCTCTACCCTGCCCCTTGGCAGGCTGCTGTCTTGGGGCAGCAGCTCTGGTGAGAAGGCCCCTGGGCAGGCCAAGGCTGGGAAGCCAGGGAGCATGGAGGAGAGAGGACCTGGACCACCCAGGGATGGTGGGACCGGGATTGGAGGCCCAGCAGTGGGCGTGGCCTCTGCACAGCCCCTGGTGGGGGCAGGGTCCAGCGCAGGACGGCTGAGCAGGGCCTGGGTTGACTGGAGTGGGCTCGGAGGGGCTGCATGGGTCCAGCCCGACCCCAGCAGGCCCGACTCCTCACCTTCTGTGGGCCAGCCTCTAACCTGGGGCCTAGGGCTTTGCCACCCGACACCCGATGCCTCTTTCTGCATCCTTAGCGTTGGAGAGAAGAGACTGAGGGCTTCATTCATTGAGCCCTGGCCCTGAGACAAATGTCCAGGCTTTATCTTCATGAAGTTTAAAAACAGTCCAAGTCCAGCATGGCAATCCAAGAGCAGGCCATGAAAAGGATGAGCTGGTTGTGAGTGCAGGCCTCACCCTGCCTGGACACAGGGTGTGATGCGTGCAGGGCCTGCCCGAATATGTCCTCAGGCACCCTGGTGCTCCTGGGGAGGTGTCCTGCAGGGGCCTAGTGTTTCCAGGAAACACGGCCGATTCCAAAGGAAGAGGGGCTTGTGTGCTTGACAGCCTCCCTGGGGCCTCAGCTGCCAGAGAGGACAAGGCGGGCCGGGGTCAACCCCACCCCCAACTGTGACTTCTAGAGCCCAGGCTCTATCTCCCTAGGGGGTGAGAGGGGTACCTCCCCGGAAGGGTTGGTCCCCTCGATACGAAGCAGACACATGATCACTGGGGCCCAGGCCGGGCAGGTCGGTGGGCAGTGGCTTGGGGTGCTCAGGCCAGACCCACCTGGGGTTGGCAAAGCCATCTGTCCAGGCCTTCAGGCTGGGGCCCTGGGCACAGGGAGCAGACACACCTCTGCGTCACAGGGCAGAAGGGGCCACCACCTCCTTGACGCTCCTGAATTCCTTCTCCTGCCAGCCACTGCCCTGGACTTGCCTCCCCAGGCCTCCTGCCTGTAAATAGAAGTCCACAAACTGTGTACAGATTTACAGAGATGCTGAGGCTGGGCCCCAGAGTCGCCATCAAAGGGCTCGTGGCCCCAGCATCCCCCGGGTGCCCAGCAGGCAGCTCAGCGCGGTGGCCCCAGCGTGGTGAATGCATGTAAATATTTTTCGTAGGCAGTGTGGCTCCAGAGAGCCCCCTGAAGACTGTGTCCACCCCCCATCCCCCGCCTCCCACCATGTCCTTTCTCCTGTACAGATCCTCCAAGAACCCAGCCTGGGGTGGGGGGAATTTGTCCTTCCCTCCCCCAGGCCTTCTTTGCCCCTTCTCTTCCCCCTAACCTGTTTATTAACCATACCTGTCCCGAGTTCATGGCCAAAACTCAGTAGGAAAAAGCGGTGGAAAAAGACTGGAAAAAGAAACCAACGCACCTGCCCCACTGTGGGTGCTCTCCCCTGTCCCAGCCTTGTGAAGGAACTGTTTGTTTCCTTTTTTTTTTTTTAACACTTCCCGTGCTGTGCCCATTTATAAGAGGAAATAAAATTAAGCTGAAATGATGCATTGTGGTCAGAGTGTGAGACAAGCATGGAGGTCATTTGGGGAGGGGCAGTCTGTGGCCCCACTTGGGTCTCAGCCACATCCCCCTTTAAAGGAAATTGAGAAGCAAGCAGAGAAAATTGACCAACAACTCCTCGTGGGAACCATTATGGTAACAGCTGCTCTAGCTTTAGAGTGTTCAGGAAACCACGGAGCTGACTGTGGCCAGGCTGAATGGGGGCTGCGGTTGGGCAGGGGCCAGGACGTGCTGGCGTTGGGGGCTCTGTGGTCCACCCCCAGGGGAAGGACTGGTTTCAGGCCACAAGGAGAGAAACCTGGAACTGCAGGGTATTGGAATCAGTCGGCTGAGGTGAGATGTCTTTAGGTTCTGAAGGGCCTGGTTTCAAACCCAGGTGACGTTTCCTAATTCTGACTTAGCCTGAGCCTTAGCTTGGCCTGGGCCTCAGTGTTCTCACCTGAGAAATGGGATAAGCATTAATGACACCCCCCTAGATGGAAGGTAGTGGGATTGTGAGAGGAGGAACATTAAGCAGAGGGACTGGAACTATCAGTCTCAGCTCACAGGGTCTTGGATAATGGCGTTGGAATAGAACAGAACCCTGGGCCAGGAGGCGTTCTGGGGCCTGGGAGCCCAGATGGCCTGGGGTTGCAGGGTCATGGAGCTGGGAGGGTGTTAGAGCCAGCCCTGGGCTCCTCAGGGTAGAAATCCTTTCTTCAGCACCTCCTGGGGGATTTCCCTGGCGCTGCCTGCATACCTCTTGTAACGGGCTTGGTGCATGCTGGAGACCAGCAGGTCACTCTGCCTGTTGGGAAGTCCTTTATTTTTAGCCCAAATCTGCATCTCCTGTGTTTTCTTTCTCTGGAGGCACACGGGGCTCTGCCCCCTCACCATGAGATAGCCCCAGGCATGAGTGTCAGGGTCAAAACCTTTCCTCCTCCAAAGGAGCCCTCTGCATGTCCTCCAGAGGTTTACTCCTCTTGCAGTGGGATGTTCACAGGGGCCCTGATGGTTCTGGGGTGGGTTAGAGGCTGAGGCGCCTGGATTTGGTTCAAGATCCTACCCAGCCCACCTTCCTCCTTCACTCAAGTTCCTTGAGTGCCTCCCTGTGCCATCGTGGGGAGCGCTTACACATACTGGGGAGAGAGCCAATAGCCAGGGTCTCAGGACTATGTAATGATGCTGGTCAGGGGGTGTCTTCCCTGCTCAGCCACCGTCTCCAACCACCCCCTGCCAAACATCCCTCTTACTGCCAGACAGTTCAGGATCAAAGCTCCAAGGCCCAGTCTTCACTTTGGAACCTCTGACCACATGGCCCCTGACAGTCTCGGGCGGCGCAGTTGTCAATTGGGGTGAAGGAGCCAGCAATGTCACTTGAGGGTCTTACAGAGGACTGGGCCCCAGTTAGAAGCCCGCTATGATGTGAGGGGTTGGTTTGCCACCATTCAAGTCCCAGCTCCTGATGTGGTTCCCTCCTCCAGGAAGCTTTGGGAAGTGGGTTCCATCCTCCCTGAGTTCCTATAGTCTAGAATTATCTCCCTTCCGGCAGGTGCGCCCCTCACCTTCTCATTTGAATTCGAGTGACATGCATCATGTTGTATTCTCAAAGAGTCTGATCCTGGGGTCAAGAAGACCCAGCTGTGTGCACTTGGGCACAGTGCTCTATCTCTCTGAGCCTGTTTCCTTACGAGTAAATGTGAACAATAAGGTCGATATTTGGAGACCCCTGTGAGGATTAAATGAGATAACATTGAAAGCAACTAGCATGGAGTTCGGCTGCCATATGTGGCTGCCAGCTGCGGGACTTCAGTCCCTCTTTGTACGGTCGGTCTTTAACAGGCAAACCTTTATTCAAATGCTAACTCTGCCACTGACTAGCTCCAGGACCTTGGGTGGCTTATTCCAACTCACAGTGCTCAGCCTCCTCACCTGTAAAATGGGGACAGTAATAGTACCTGCCTCAAAGGCATGGTGCTCAGAATCATGCCCGACACACAGTAGGTGCTGTGTAACTGGGGGCCGTTATTCGCACTGTTGTTGCTGTCGTTATTATTGTCATTATCTGCAGCGTCCAGCCTGCTGCCTGTTGAATGAATAAATGACATGGAATCTGGGTGGAAATCAAGAGATCGGTGTCAGCTTTGGAGTGAACGATGATTTAGGCTGAGGCTTGTTCGAGCTGAGGCTGACACCTGGAGATCATCCACAAAGAATGTACAGATGGGCTGGGAGTTGCTGAGACTTGGAGCATTTCTCTCAGGGCCCCCTGGTCCAGGGATGAGCAACAAACAGAGGGGGAAGGAGGAAGAATAGCTGATTGTTTCCTGAAACCCAAGAGGTCACAGCTGCTTGCCAAGCTGCCCCAAGAACAGAGCGTGCTCAGCTTCCGAGGGCCGCCCACCCTGTCTCTGCTGGCTTAAGGGTGCGCTTGGGGCAGACCGAGGGTCCAGATTCATCATGGGGGCCTTATTCGCACGCAGGGAGGAAGGAGGCTGGGCCAGAGCAGACAGCAGAAGGGATGGCGTGAGGCACCAACTGGCAGGCACCCTGAGACCGGCTCTTCTCATATTAACTCATTTTAGCCTCATGCAGTTCTGGCCTCCTGGCTGTTTTTTTTTTTTTTTTTTTTTTCCGCAAATGAAGAAACTGCAAGTTTACAGAAACCTGAGGCCATAAAGCTATTAAAGGGTGCAGTGGGATTCGAGTCTGAGTCTCCACATGGAGTCAGTGTTCTTACAGTTCCACCCGCCCTTTCCTCCCTCTACTGTGTGAGCGTGGGCAGGCTACTAAGCTTCTCTGAATCTCAACTATATCATCAGAAAAACAGAAGCACAGGGTATTGAAAGGCTCAAAAGAGACATTAATACATGACAACGGTGGGTGCCTTGCAAGAGTCACAGCCCATTTGCAGACATAATCTCAGTTCTTGGAGAGAATGATCCCCTTGCTTAACAGATAAAGACGTTGGCCCTGTGAGCAGAATCCACACTGTGGGACACTTATGTAGGACAAATGACCCAGCTTCTTCAACAAATAAATTGTAAGGAAGGGGAAAGAAAGAGATGGAGAGGGACTTTATAGATAAGCCTAAAGGCATGTTAACCAAATCGTGTGGGAACTTGATTTGGATCCTGTTTCAACAAATTCTATTTAAAAAGAAAAAATTATGGGGCAAGTGGAAATTTGTATATTGAATGAATATTTGTCATAAGGGAATCATTGTCAGTGTTCTTAGAAGTGATAATGGCCCTGTAGTTATGTTTTTTAAAAAGAGTCTTTATCTTTAAACAGACTAAATTTTGGCAGATGAAATGATTAGATGTCTGGAATTGGCTGAAAAAATATGGGGGAGGAGTGGGTGAGAGAACAGAGGATGTAAGACAGGACTTGAGTTGATAACTGTACAAGTTGAGTAGCAGGCTGCATAGGGGGCTCACTATATTATTCCGTCAACTCTAAATGTTAAATTCTTCATAATAAAATACTAAAGAGAGGAATTGATTCCCAGGGGGCATGAAGACTTGCCAGGGGTCACACTCCCCCGTGGAAATGCAGAGCTGGCTCTTCTGACTCCATGTTCAGCCCCCTGGCCCTCACCCATCCCTGCTCTGGACTCCTGCAATGTCACATTTTCCCTGGCCTGGTGTCCTCCACTTCCAGATGGTCAGCTCCTTTAGGGGCCCCGCCCCCTCCTCTTTTATGGAAACCGACTCTCTTGAATGACTGTGATGAAGGAATTTGCATGAAACTGTGATGAGAGACGTGGCTTCAGCTATGGCTTCCTCCAGTGGTGCTTGCCTTCTGCCAGAGGGAGTAACGGAAGTGGCCCTTCCTGATGGGTGGGGTGTTACAGTTCATGAAATACTCTCCAGGGAATCCTTGGCCTTGCTTACGGTCCACACCAGTCTCAGGAGGTGGGATGGTTGGGAATGACTCCTCCCACTTTGAAGGACTTTGGACTTGGTCACATCTCCCCATTTTCAAGGCGCAGGCCAAGTCTAGACCTTTACTATACCTTGCTGGAAATACTGAAAGAGACTCGAGAGAAGTTGGTTCTCCATCAGCCTCAGTGAGTTCCTTCTGGCTTGTCCTGGAGTCTTGGCTTCCTCTTCTGCATAATAGACACAGTGAAGGCCCCCGCAGAGTTTGTGGGCATCCAAAGAGGAGGCAGATCTAAGTGTTCAAAACAATGACTGACACACAGTAGGTGGACAACAGTAAGAGTGATGGTCTTCACAGTAACAACAATCACAGAACACGTAGATTGTACTTACCATGTGCTGGGCATGACCTAAGCACTTTAAAAAGTGTGTGGCATTTAGAAAAGTGGCAAGTGGCACCTAGTAACTCTACACATGGACATCACCAGATGGTCAACACCAAAATCAGATTGATTATATTCTATGCAGCAAAAGATGGAGAAGCTCTATATAGTCATCAAAAACAAGACCGGGAGCTGACTGTGGCTCAGATCATGACCTCCTTATTACGAAATTCAGACTTAAATTGAAGAAAGTAGGGAAAACCGCTAGACCATTCAGGTATGACCTAAATCAAATCCCTTATGATTATACAGTGGAAGTGAGAAACAGATTTAAGGGCCTAGATCTGATAGATAGAGTGCCTGATGAACTATGGAATGAAGTTCATGACATTGTGCAGGAGACAGGGATCAAGACCATCCCCATGGAAAAGAAATGCAAAAAAGCAAAATGGCTGCCTGGAGAGGCCTTACAAATAGCTGTGAAGAGAAGACAGGTGAAAAGCAAAGGAGAAAAGGAAAGATATAAGCATCTAAATGCAGAGTTCCAAAGAATAGCAAGAAGAGATAAGAAAGCCTTCTTCAGCGATCAATGCAAAGAAATAGAGGAAAAAAACAGAATGGGAAAGACTAGAGATCTCTTCAAGAAAATTAGAGATACCAAGGGAACATTTCATGCAAAGATGGGCTCGATAAAGGACAGAAATGGTATAGACCTAACAGAAGCAGAAGATATTAAGAGGTGGCAAGAATACATGAAAGAACTGTACAAAAAAGATCTTCACGACCCAGATAGTCATGATGATGTGATCACTAATCTAGAACCAGACATCTTGGAATGTGAAGTCAAGTAGGCCTTAGAAAGCATCACTAGGAACAAAGCTAGTGGAGTTGATGGAATTCCAGTTGAGCTGTTTCAAATCCTGAAAGATGATGCTGTGAAAGTGCTGCACTCAATATGCCCGCAAATTTGGAAAACTCAGCAGTGGCCACAGGACTGGAAAAGGTCAGTTTTCATTCCAATTCCAAAGAAAGGCAATGCCAAAGAATGCTCAAACTACCGCACAATTGCACTCATCTCACATGCTAGTAAAGTAATGCTCAAAATTCTCCAAGCCAGGCTTCAGCAATATGTGAACCGTGAACTCCCTGATGTTCAAGCTGGTTTTAGAAAAGGCAGAGGAACCAGAGATCAAATTGCCAACATCCTCTGGATCATGGAAAAAGCAAGAGAGTTCCAGAAAAAACATCTATTTCTGCTTTATTGACTATGCCAAAGCCTTTGACTGTGTAGATCACAATAAACTGTGGAAAATTCTGAAAGAGATGGGAATACCAGACCACCTGACCTGCCTCTTGAGAAATCTGTATGCAGGTCAGGAAGCAACAGTTAGAACTGGACATGGAACAACAGACTGGTTCCAAATAGGAAAAGGAGTACGTCAAGGCTGTATATTGTCACCCTGCTTATTTAACTTCTGTGCAGAGTACATCATGAGAAACGCTGGACTGGAAGAAGCACAAGCTGGAATCAAGACTGCTGGGAGAAATATCAATAACCTCAGATATGCAGATGACACCACCCTTATGGCAAGCCTCTTGATGAAAGTGAAAGAGGAGAGCGAAAAAGTTGGCTTAAAGCTCAACATTCAGAAAACGAAGATCATGGCATCCGGTCCCATCACTTCATGGGAAATAGATGGGGAAACAGTGGAAACAGTGTCAGACTTTATTTTTTGAGCTCGAGAATCACTGCAGATGGTGACTGCAGCCATGAAATTGGAAGACGCTTACTCCTTGGAAGAAAAGTTATGACCAATCTAGATAGTATATTCAAAAGCAGAGACATTACTTTGCCAACTAAGGTCCGTCTGGTCAAGGCTATGGTTTTCCAGTGGTCATGTATGGATGTGAGAGTTGGACTGTGAAGAAGGCTGAGAGCTGAAGAATGGATGCTTTTGAACTGTGGTGTTGGAGAAGACTCTTGAGAGTCCCTTGGCCTGCAAGGAGATCCAACCAGTCCATTCTGAAGGAGATCAACCCTGGGATTCCTTTGGACGGAATGATGCTAAAGCTGAAACTCCAGTACTTTGGCCACCTCATGCGAAGAGTTGACTCCTTGGAAAAGACTCTGATGCTAGGAGGGATTGAGGGCAGGAGGAGAAGGGGACGACCGAGGATGAGATGGCTGGATGGCATCACGGACTCGATGGACGTGAGTCTGAGTGAACTCCGGGAGATGGTGACGGACAGGGAGGCCTGGCGTGCTGCGATTCATGGGGCTGCAAAGAGTCGGACACGACTGAGCGACTGAACTGAACTGAAGTATATGCAGGTGTTTATTAAATACGAAAAGGCAAAAAGATATGACACTGAAAGATGAACCCCACAGGTCAGTAGGTGTGCAATATGCTACTGGAGAAAAGTGGAGAAATAACTCCAGAAAGAATGAAGAGATGGAGCCAAAGCAAAAGCAATGCCCAGTTGTAGATATGACTAATGTTGGAGATAAAGTCCAATATGCCGTAAAGAACAATATTGCATAGGAACCTGGAATGTTAGGTCCATGAATCAAGGTAAATTGGAAGTGGTCAAACAGGAGATGGCAAGAGTGAACATCGACATTTTAGGTATCAGTGAACTAAAATGGACTGGAATGTGTGAATTTAATTCAGATGACCATTATATCTACTGCTGCGGGCAAGAGTCCCTTAGAAGAAATGGAGTAGCCCTCATAGGCAGCAAGAGTCCAAAATGCAGTACTTGGGTGCAATCTCAAAAACAACAGAATGATCTCTGTTCATTTCCAAGGCAAAACATTTAATATCACAGTAATCCAAGTCTATGCCCCAGTCACTAATGCTGAAGAAGGTGAAGTTGAATGGTTCTATGAAGAACTGTAAGACCTAGAACTAACACCCCCCAAAGATGTTTTTTTCATTATAGGGGACTGGAATGCAAAAGTAGGAAGTCAAGAGATACCTGGAGTTACAGGCAAGTTTGGCCTTGGAGTACAAAAATGAAGCAGGGCAAAGTCTAACCAAGTTTTGCCAAGAGAATGCACTGGTCAAAGCAAACACCCTATTCCAACAACACAAGAGACGACTCTATGCATAGACATCACCAGCTAGTCAATACTGAAATTAGATTGATTATATTCTGATGTGAGGAACTGAGTAATTGGAAAAGACCCTGATGCTGGGAAAGATTGAACGCGGGAGGAGAAGGGGATGACAGAGGATGAGATGGTTGGATGGCATCACCAACTTGATGGACGTGAGTTTGAGCAAGCTCTGGGAGGTGGTGATGGACAGGGAAACCTGGCGTGCTGCAGTCCATGGCGTCACAGAGTTGGACACGACTGAGTGACTGAGCTGATTGGAACTTTGTGTTATTAGCATATTTAATGCAATGGACTGAATTGTTTCCCCACCCCTCTGTACAATTCATATGCTGAAGCCCTAACCCCCGAAAGTGACTGTATTTGGGCCTCTAAGTAGTTAAGATTAAATGAGGTCATAAGAGTAAGGCCCTGGTCCAAAAGGATTGGTGTCCTTACCTGATAAGAAGAGACCCCAGAAAACGTGTGTGCCCCCGCTCACCTCTGCAAACACACAGGGAAGGCTCGCATGAGGCACTGTGACAAGGCAGCCATCTGCAAGCCAGAAAGAGAGTCCTCGCTAGAACCCAGCCAGGGTGTCAGCTGGACCTTCCAGAACTGTGAGAAAATAAATGGCTTCCTCCTGGCTTGTTCTGGAGTCTTGGCTTCCTCTTCTGCATAATAAACACAGTGAAGGCTCCTGCAGAGTTTGTGGGGATCCAGAGGAGGCAGGTCTAAGTGTTCAATACAATGACTGACACACAGTAGGTGCACAACAGTAAGGGTGATGGTCTTCACAGTAATAACAATCACAGAACAGGTAGATTGTACTTAGCATGTGCTGGGCATGACCTAAGCACTTTTAAGTGTGTGGCATTTAGAAAAGTGGCAAATGGCCCCTAGTAAGTATATGCAGGTGTTTATTAAATATGAAAAGGCAAAAGGATATGACACTGAAAGATGAGCCCCCCAGGTCAGTAGGTGTGCGATATGCTCTTGTTTATGCTAGGAAACTCAGTCTTCTGTATTTGGTTATGACAGCCCACGTAATAGCTTTAACCTTTGTAATAACCGAGAGGCAGTAGGTACTCTGAATACTCTCATGTCTACAGAGGAGGAAACTGACACATGGGCATTCTGAGAAGGCTGAGGAAGTAAATAAGAAAATAGTACAATGAACCTTGACCCATCCCCACCACCTACCCTTTCGGTAAACTCCTATGGGTCCTTCAAAGCCCTACTCCAACATTACCCACTCTGGGAACTCCTAGGCATGGTTAGTTGCTGCTGCTGCTGCTAAGTAGCTTCAGTCATGTCCAACTCTGTGCGACCCCATAGACAGCAGCCCACCAGACTCCCCCATCCCTGGGATTCTCCAGGAAAGAACACTGGAGTGGGTTGCCATTTCTTCCTCCAATGCATGAAAGTGAAAAGTGAAAGTGAAGTCGCTCAGTTGTGTCTGACTCTTAGCGACCCCATGGACTGCAGCCCACCAGGCTCCTCTGTTCATGGGATTTTCCAGGCAAGAGTACTGGAGTGGGGTGCCATTGCCTTCTCTAGGCATGGTTAGTCCTTGGGGCTAAAAAGGGGAGGGAGAGAGACCAGGAAGAAATATTTAGACCTGGGAAAGTGGAGCATCCAGAGAAAGGAGGGCCTGATGGAGGTCGTCGGATGAGCAAGAGAATCGGAGAGAAGGTTTGCAGGAGAGTCCCTGGGTTGGCTGTCAGGAAGGTGTGAAGGGGAAAGTTCTTAGTCCTTCTTCCTGTCATGGATGGCTCTGTCCTGTGGCTTGCCCCCCAAGGCCCAGCTCAGCCTCCAGCTTTCTTGAGGGTAGCTGTGCGGCATGTAAGCTAAGAAACAGACTGACGCCACACCGTCCTGGCTTGAATCCTGGCTCCTCTACTGCTTTGTTCTGTGCGGTTGCTGTTCAGTTGCTCAGTTGTGTCAGACTGTTTATGACGCTATGGACTGCAGCACGCTAGGCTTCCCTGTTCTTCATCACGTAATGACTTCTCTATCCTTCGGCTATATAATCTCAAGCAGGTTAACCCCTCATGCCTCAGTTTCCTTGTGGGGATAAAGTGGGGGTATCACAGTACCCGTCTCTTAGAGTAGTCCTGAGGTTTAGTTAATACACGGCACATAGAAAATGCTTTATAAATATTAGCTCATAACCTCGTCTTGGATAACTCCATGGCATTCTCCAATAAACTTGAGTATAAAGCATGCAATTCAACCCAACAGCAGTGATAATAATAATGAATCATTATTTGGCCCTTACTTTTGGTCAGGCTCTATGCCTGGTCCTTTATAATAATCCCATGAGGGCGATACTATTAACATGCCCATTTTCCAGATTAGAAAATTGAGGTCTCTTTAAAATGTCTAAAGCTACATAGCTAACACATGGTAGAATGGGGATTTGAACCTAGGCAATCTTAACTCAAGCTCATGTGATTCATTCTAGTTTGTTAATCATTCACCCAATATTGACAGATGGCTGCTCTGTGCCAGCCACAGTGCTAGTTATCGGATACGGATTTAAAGACACACAGTCCTGGCCCTCAGGGAACTCACAGGGCGGGGTGGAGAAGACAGACTTGGAATCAGATACCTTAGAATGTTGACGATGTGAAAGGAATAGTGCTTGACCTCATTTCTGTGTTAGATTCATTAGAGGCTGTGTACATGTGTGTGCATGCCCAGTAAGTGGCTGACTCCTGCGATCCCGTGGACTATAGCCCTCCAGGCTCCTCTGTCCATGGGACTGTCCAGGCAAGCATACTGGAGTGGGTTGCCATTTCCTCCTCCAGAGTGTCTTCCCGCCTCAGGGATCGATCCCATGTTTCCCACGTCTCCAGTACTGGCAGGTGGTTTTGTTACCGCTAAGCCACCTGGGAGGCCCTTTCATTAGAGGCTATGTTTATTTAATCACAGACTAACAATTATTGGGCATTGGAGCTCTGTGATAAATAATGCTCTCTCTTCTCAAAGACAAGGCAGACAGATTCCTAGAGTGAAAAAAATGACACAAAAAGCACAGCTTTGACATTATTTTTAGACTTCCAAGTAAATCTGAAGTTGTTGCATAGGAGTATTACTGGCATCGTGGTTAATTTCATACAGTTCCTAGAAAGTCATAACACTCCGGTAACCGCCAATGCCTTCTAACTGGCCTGGACAAATTTAGCTAAATTCTGTCTGATGTGAGGGATGCACGGTAAGTTGGAATTCAGTGATGCAGGTGATGCAAGTACAGAGTAGGGAGCAATTAACTTTGGGGCTTCTAGGAGGAGGAGATATTTGCTTTGAGTTTTGAAGGCTGTGCAGGAGTTCTCTGTGAAAAGAAGAGGGGAAAACTCCTTGGATGTGGGGAAAAGAGTGAGAAAAGCACCCTGGATGTTTGGGGATGGATGGAAATCAAGTGAGGCTGAAGTATTGGGTTTACAGAAGGTGGCCAAGGCAGATGAATAGCTGGGTCTGGGACGCAGAGGGCCTTGAATGTCATGCTAAATGGCTTGGAATTAACCCTATAAACATTGGTGTGTGTGTGCGCACGCATGGAGTATTTTAGAGAGTGATATGATCAGATTTATGATTTGTAACCATGGCTCTGGGAATCTGCAGGGAGAGAGTTGGTGCCAGGACAATCAATTCCCCAACCAGACTGTACGTTTCTTGGGTGAAGCGTTAAGTCAGTATCTTTCCCTCTGGGATTTTTCCATAACACCTAGCAGGTGTGGGGCATGCAGCTGCTGCTCAACAAATGCCTGCTGTATGAAATCCATGTATGCCCCAGGACACCTGTGCATGCTGGTGGATTTTAGTAGTACCCACAGCCTGCTCGTGGTGCTGTCCATGGTGCTAATATGAGCTCTAAGGCTGCAAACCCCAGTGGGCTCCCTGGTGGCAGCTTGGGGTATGTGTGTGTGTGTATAGAATGAAGCGGGGAAGGAGACCTTCGATATCCGTCTCTTGGGATCAAGGCAGGGTCCCAGTTGCCCCAGCCTCAGAAGGGCTTCCCGGGTGCCCACAAAATCTGCCCATGTCACCTGATTAAGCCTTGGTGTGCCGGAACCTGGGGCAGGAAATGAAGTCAGACAGAAAGGGTGGGACCAGAGTTAGCAATGGTCTTCATGCCATGCCTGAGAGTAGTCAAGATCTGTAGAAAGTGAGTGACAAGGTCACCTGTGTCCCTGAAAAATCGTTCTGGTGGTAGCAGGGAGGATGGACTGGAGAGGAAAGGAGGCTCTGGAATCTCTGAGTCCCCCATTAGCACCCAATGCCATGCTACACGACTTTGGAGAGGGAGTAACCAGGCAGGTCTTCCTGGAGGAGGTGGGGCTTGAGTTGACCCTTGAAGGATTCTTAAAGAGGAAGAGGGGCAGGCCAGGCTGGGGAATGGCACCAGCAAAGGCAGAGAGGTCAGACTGGCTAAGAGGAAGAAGAAACGACTGCCTTTCTGGTCCCTCGGCTCCCCACCTCCTTGCTGGGGCCCTTCTGAGCACAGAAGGGACTGCTCTGAGTTGGAGAACCACATTTCTGGGTGCCTCTGAGCTGAGGGAGGGGGCGAGCTGCATGAAGCCTCTAAAGGTCGTTCCATTGTGTGAGAGGCCTGGCCAGGGCAGTGGAGGCGGGTCCATGGAGCCCTTTGTCTGCAAGCCACCTCCCACTCCCAGCCCCCAAGCACTCAGGCAGCCTCCACGGTCCTTGCTGGCCTTGGATCTGAGTTTTGTCATAGAGGCAGGTTGCTCTGCCTTGGCTGGCCCTAATGTCATAGCGGAGGGAGGGGGCAGGGGCAGGGGGTGGACTTCAGTGCTGACCGATGAGTGATAAATTGCCTCTTGCCCTTGAGGTTCATCGAATCACTAATTCATAAAGTCCTTTAACATTACAATTCACAGACTAACGGACGGAACCTTCTAGTACCTGAGAATCCTAGACTAATGGAATCTTTTTAGAATCTTTTTAGGAGCAGTCTTTCATAACAGACCCTATGGGAACCATAGAATCCTGGAGGATAACAGAATCTTAAAAATCATAGACTCTTCCTTTTAGGGTTGCAGTGGGGATAAAATGAGATATTACGTTGCCAATACATAGAATAGACCAGTCCTGGAGCATTGTAAATGCTCCCTAAGTGTCAGCTGACCCAGGGATGGGGTGAGCTGCTATGTCTCCATTTTGAGGAAACTCAGGTCTGGAGAGGCGATGTAACATCCCCAGGGGCACACAGCTAGGAAGTTATTGGTGACACAGAGTGACCGTGGCCTGGAGGGAATCCCTCGTGGGCTCGGGCCCTCTGATGCTGAGCTCCCTTGTGTCAGAGCCAGCTGATTCTGTGCCTGAATTAGGGTCTCTGAGCAAGAGGCTCCTTGGTGGGGCTGAGGATGGGAGGCAGAGAAGAGGTGGCCAGGAATCCAGGCTTTGAGCTAGCCCTCACTCTCTGCAGCAAGGCCTCTGTGATTTGGGGCAAGTCCCTTAATCTCTGGGTTTCCTTCTGTGCTTTCAACACTGGGGGAACAGTATGGCAGGCTCTGAAGTCAGACAGCCCATGGCCCTCAGGTCCTAGCTGTATGTTCCTGGGCAGATGACATCACTTCTCCGAGCCCATTCCCTCATGAGTGCAGTGAGGAGAAGGAGGATTTGAATTGCCAGAAGGACTGAAAGAGTGAAGACTCTGTAAGACAGCATCAGGCCCCAGCTTTGCCGCTCATGGGTCAGTGGTTCCGCCAAGGCTGAAGGTTACTTCAGGCACCTCAGTTTCCTCAGCTGCAAAATGGACATGACAGGAATGCTCATTAGATTAAGTGGGTTAATACAAGTGGAGCTCTTAGACCAGGGCCCTTCAAGCAGGGAGTGTTTAATGAGTACCCACTATCATTGCTACAGTAAGAGCCTCAACCATTGTGAGCAATTATTGGTGGTCAGCGAGGAGCTTGGAAAGTGTTGCAAAATTGTGTGTGTGTGGGTGATGATGCTTATTAAAAGCAGAGCCTGCAGCCCCAGAGTTGAGCTGTATGCCTGGAATAGCTGCTTCTCCTGGCGGCCTCCCCGGGGACGGGATTGTAATGAGTGTTTACGGAGCCCCCGCCAGGCAGAGATGAGAGGCGCTGAGGAGCCAGCTCTAAGCCAAGCAGCGGCTGGGAGCCCAGTGTTATTATATTAACAAGCATCAGGGTGATGATTACCATTAATGAGATTATTCACCAGGCGGCCTCCCCTCTCCCCAGGCCTCCTGCCTCCGGCTGGCAAGGCAGACAGGCATTCTCTGCCCCGTCCTCCGCCCCGTCCCTCTCTGTCTTGGAGGAAGAGGAAAGGGTTCCCTCGTGCTGCGTGTGATGCCAAGCCCACAGGTGACATTCTCACCTCACTGCTTCTCTCCAAGCCTCTGGGGGGCAGGTATTGGCGCTCATTGCTTTAGGATGAGAAAACTGAGGCTCCGTGAGGGTGAACGGGGGTCCTCTCAAGCCTGAGCCCAGAGCGCATGTATTTTCATTACTGCTTTATATGACTCTCAAACATTTTCAGAGGAGCGATTTGCCTGGATTGGCACTGTCTGTGGGTTAACACTTTAATCTTCACAGTGACCTCATGAAGAAGGTACTATTGTGATTGTCCTCCGTGGTGGGGAATCGAGGCACACAGCAGCTGATTAACTCGCCACTCGTGCCCCAGTGTCCTCTGCCCGCAGTGGGTCCCTCTCCTCCCAGCAGTGGAGGAGAAGGTGGGCTCCCGAACGCTTTGTTGCTCCCTGTGTAGCAGGCTGAGCACAGGGCTCTGTGACTGGGGGCTGGTGGGCAGTTTTCTCCTTGTCTCCACTAGCCCTCCAGGCAGGCTTAGTCCTGGGCACAGAGCCTTGGTGCCACCAGCCATGCACCTGAAGCTGCCACCTGCTCACTTACATGACAACCTGTACACTGACCCTCCTTTGGACCAAATATCACCCCCCCTGAAATATACTTGTTGAGGTCAGTTTCACTAATCACTCTTACTGACAGGCTGCTGTGCGTCCAGCCCTGTGCCAGACCCTGGGGACACAGTGAAAGAGATGGAGTCACCTTATGGAATTTTCAGTCTTGGGGATAAATCAGTGTGGGCACATTTAAAAATTACAGTTGGACTGAGCACTCCAAATGGTGGGACAGGGGCAAGTGGAAGGGGTGTGGGGTGTGGAATGGGCCGGCTTATGGAGGGACTGCTTTACCCTTGAGTGGAGATGAGTCAGGGAAGACCTCTCTCCAAAAGTGACATTCTAGGTGAGACATACAGGCTGAGCCTGAGCTGGGCTGTCACAGAGGGGTGTGGGGAGCATTCCTGTGGAGGCTTCCTCCTGAGGAAGCCTCGCCTGCCTAACCATCCCACGTCAACACACAGGTGCCCCCGGGCTCATTCATTCATTCAATCATTAATCATTTATCAATGGGAAATTTCTAGTTGAGATGGTTCACCTTCTCCTCCGTTCCTTTATCCTCTATTCCCTGATGCCCATCCCCTTTCAGGCTTGGTGTTGAGCAGGGGGACACAGAATTAAATCAGTTGTCGCCCCTGCCCTGGAGTTGCTCACAGTCTAGGGTGGGAGACGGGCCCTTAAACACAACACCATGTGATCAATGGATACTGAGACCCTTAATCCAGGCTGGGGCAGTGGTGGTCAGGGAAGATTTTCCAAAATCGGAGGCAGGAAAGGGGAGGTGGGCAAAGGTTCACAGCATGCTCAAAAGTACAAAGCCCCAGAATAAAGCTGCTGGGAAAGGCCCTGAATGTCAGCCTGTAGCAGAGACTGGCTGTCCTTTAATATCCATACTCCTTTCTTTCCACAGTAATGAGACATGGCTGCTTGGAATAAAGACTACATTTCCCAGCCTCCTTTGCATCCAGGGGAGCCATGTGACTCACGTGGCCAATTAGGATTAAGCAGTAGTACAGTAGGTAGTTTTAGGTTTGTTCTCTTGAAGGAGAGTGGTCTGCCCTCTCCTCTACCTTTTCTCCTTCTCATTGGCCAGAAGGTGGACTTGTCTCGCCTTGGACCATGTGAACCAAGGCAGAGCCCAGGAGAAACAGAGCAACAAGACAGAAGCAACCAGCCATTGGACTGTTTATGAATGATTACTTTATGAGGGACAAATAAACTTTCTTATTCAAGCCAGTGCTATTTGGCATCTCTGCCTTAGAAGCTAAACCTATACCCTAGCTAATAGCCAGGCTAAAGGCTATTATGCCCTAGGGCACAGAGATTGGTCAGAGTTCTGCGTGGTTGTGGCGGGGATAGGAGGAATGGGTTTGACACTGTCAGATTTGCATTTTTGGAAGATCTGTCTGACTGCAGAACATAAGATGGTTTGGAAGGAAGAGAAACAGGAGGCCAGAAGACCAGAGAAGGTGTTGATGCCTTAGAATGGGGCAGAGATACCCAGGTCTGACCCTGAGCAGGCCTGATCGTCGCTCAGTAGTGTCTGACTCTTTGCAACCCCATGGACTGCAGCATGCCAGGTCTCCCTGTCCATCACCAACTCTTGGACCTTGCTCAAACTCATGTCCATTGAGTTGGTGATGCCATCCAACCATCTCATCTTCTCGTTCCCTTCTCCTCCTGCCTTCAATCTTTCCCAGCATCAGGGTCTTTTCTAAGGAGTCAGTTCTTTGCATCATATGGCCAAAGTACTGGAGGTTCAGCTTCAGCATCAGTCCTTCCAATAAATCTTCAGGACTGATTTCCTTTAGGATTGAAAAGATTACAGATTTATTTACATACATTTTAAACAGGATAAGAAATCATTTCCCCACCCTAGTTAATATTTACAGATTATATCAATTGGAAATAAAACAAAACAAAACAAAACATAGCAACCCTAAGTAACTTAATCATGTCCCCTTTATCTCCCCGGCAACCCCCCTTCACCATATTTATTACAACATGCTTGCTGCTCTCTCTTCACCCTGCCCTCTCAGATGAGCCAAGACTGCGGGGAAAGCAGCTCAACTAGGAAAAGTCACAGTCTGCTCCAAACTTTTCCATGTACTGGGTCAAAAAGGAAGCAGTCACTGAGTTGATCCTCAAATATGTGGACTGAATTACTTTGAATGAGGTGATTAAAAGAATGAATAGATAGTGGTTAAAGGGAACAATTAAGAATGACCATTTATGGGGGGAGGGGGAGGCAGTATTGCTGCATTAGTGTAGGTCAGAAGCAGGGTTCTCTAAAATCTCTGCAGCCATTTATTTACAGACATTCTAAACAGTTATATTTAAAATTAAACAGTTAATACACTAAAAATATAAAGTCAACTGTTTACGATACTAAAAACTGTTTATGACACAAGATATTTTAAAAATCAAATCTGGGAATTCAATTCCCTTTTGACTCCAGCGATCAATTTCTTGAGACCACGGAAGTCTGAGAAACCGGTCAGTCTTGCAGTCCAAGGGACTCTGTAGAAGCCTGCCCTATATGTCCCTGCAAACCTAGGCCTGGAAATCAGTCTTGCAGAATCTGGCCTTCAGCCGCCATTGAGGCCCCACTTTCCTCTGGGGCTTGGTAAGTTTGAGATGCACACATGCATAAAAACACTCACAGACTCACAGAGGTACAGACACACGCGTAGAGGCGCAGTTAAACTCCCGCAGAGACACAGACATATAGAAACAGACACGGTAGTCTCACATGCACACACACACATATGTCTGTCTGGAGGCCTCTAAGGCTCTGCCCACGGCTGGCTCCACTAGAGCTAGCCATGGAGTTAGCTCTTACACAGGGCTGCCCTCCAGAAGAAAGGCTGGAAGCCCTCACCTGGCAGGCTGAGTGAATGGCTTCCTCCCTGGATGGGAATGTTTTCTTGTGCCCAAGCAGTGGCTGAGAGCCAGCTGGTCCTGTGGCTCCTGTGGCCATCCGCATGGCTGCACTTTGACATCAGGGCAGCAGACTGGCCCTGCAGGCCAGCAGTTTGGGAAAACACAGAGGTAATAGGGCCTTGGGAGAGGAATTCTCACCCAGCTGTCTGTCTTCTCAGGCGACACGGCTGGAGCACCACTGACTCCACTTACAGCCTCTCAGAACCACTCTGACAGGCATTTGTGGGATTATATGTATGGGTGCAGGGCCATGGGTCAGGTGCTGTGGGGCACACCCACAGGGGTGGGGGGAGAAGGGGAAGTGGTCCACCGTTTATTTTTGGATCCTGACACATTCCAGTAGGGTTATTCGTGGTTGGATCCCCAGTCCTTAGCACAGTGTTTAGCATACACTAGATGCTCAATAAATGTATGTAGGATAAAAGTAACAAAGGAGATGACTACTAGTTTCATTTCGCAGACATGGAAATTGAGGTTCAGAAAGGCAATTTGCTCAAGGTCATGAATCAACCAAGAGGCAGAGGTGGAAATTGAACCCAGGAACTGTGGGAGTCCCAAGTCCCAGTTTAGGCATCAAGCCTCATTGCTCATTCAAGTTTACTCAGACTGAACTGAGTAAACCGTGAGTTCTCTGGCAGTTCGTACTGCCCCCAGTAAGCCAAGGGGCTGGAGGTCCTCCAAGTCTATCTTCACTACTTAGTCTCAGTTGCCTTGTCTGTACAATGGGTTGAATAATTGGATATCAGGTATGAGGGCACGAGATTGGCTTATAAGAATTGTAACTTTCCTCTTTATCACTGATGTGGATTTATATTTTGAGCCCCCATTTCACTGTAGCAGAAACAGAATCTCAGTCATCTGCGGGCCCCTCGCTGGGCGCTGTGTCTGCAATGGGGAGAGCACAGACGAGTTTTCAGTGGCAGGTGAAGGGGTGAGGGCATACCCTCTGGCTTGTCACTACCCCACACTGGCCCCCATTGAGATGCTCTCCTGCCTACTTGGCCTTTGAGAGCAGCCCTCAGATGTCATAGCTACACTGTCCCCTGTTCCCAACTCCTAGTCCTCCAGCTTGGCTCACTTTCAGCATCCCCTGGGTGTGTGCTCCTGGTCCAGCTTCAACACTTACTTAACAAATCTCTCCACCTCAATTTTTCTCATCTATGAAGTGGGTGGAACAGTGCCACCTGCTTCCTAGGGCTGCTTGTCAGAATAAACAAATTAGTCGACATAGAAGGCTTGAAACAGCACCTGGAGCATCATAACTGCTCAGTTAAGTCTTGTTTTGTTTTTTAGCTGTTACTGTTAACCGTCCTGCTCCAAGGGCTCAGCTCAGGACAGGAGTGGGGTGCAGTGGCCTCGGTTTCAGGTCACCTGTAGGCCTGCCCTCTCTTCCTGACTGGTGAGGACAGATAGGACCACCCAGGCGGGGCCCATCCTGGTGATAAGGCAGCACGTGGGGGACTGTGCCCAGGCAGGGGTGGAGGGCCCACCTGCAGGAAACATCAGCCCACGTGCCCCTCATCTGCAGACCACTGGTAAAAACTTTCTCTCTGGAGCCGCCTCCTGGCCCTCTCTGCCACCCCACCCTGCCCCCACTGCTGGAGGGAGTTTCCATAGTATTGATCTGAGTCCAGCCCTGCCCTGCCACCGCACCCTCCAGGGTGCCCCATCACCGCTAGGTCCCATCCAGAAACCTTAGTTTGACTTTCAAGGTCCAACATGACCTTACTCCCACTGCGCTTTGTTTAGCCTTCACCCCCGTATCTCCACATGCTCCCTTCTTTCAGACTCCACACTTTTGCTGCTGCTGTTTTCCCACCTGGACGGTCCTCTCCTGTGGCTACAACACTTAAAATGTAGCCTATCCTTCAAGATCCAGCTACACGGCTGGCCCTGGGCCTAGTGCGATGGTGTAGCCAGAACCAGGCTGGCTCAGCAGTGGGAGGGCAGGGACAGAGACTCAGGCAGAGCCCCTCCTCCCAGAAAGATGCTCAGGAAAGGTTTCCATGAGGACAAGAGGAGGACCAGGCAGGCAGATGGGCTGTTGGCAGGTGGCCGGTGTGTCTTGGCACAAGGACTGCTATTTGGGAGGCAGGAAGGCTGGTAGGTAAGTGAGCTGGACTTGCTGGGTTTGAGGCTAGCTTCCTTTTGGTGACCTCAGGCCAGTTACTTGACCTCCCTGAGCCCGTTTCTGCCTTTTTCAATGGGGATTGAAGTAGTTGCTGCTTCATAGGATGATTGTGAGGACAGAATGATATGATACTCAGTTTGTGTGTAGACAGTGGGTAGCATACAGTAAATGTATAACAGAAGATGGCCTTTATTAGTGCAGACTCTGGGCATTTGACAGGTACAAGTCAGGACTTCAGACCCACAGGTGCTGGGCTCCAGGCAGACAGTTTCAAAGCTGCAGCTTTTGGCTTGGATGGGAGAACCAAAGTAAGAATACTAATAGCATATACTATTTGAGGACTTTCTATGGGTTTGACTCGGAGTGGGCATTTTGTAGGAATTACTCATAAAATCTGCACCACAATCCAGCAACACAAGTATGTTCTCATGGACCCTGTTGGAGAGCGAATCATGTCTCCACGGAAAACATGTTCAGGCCCTAACCCCTGCTACCTTATCTGAATAGAGGGTCTTTGCAGATGTAATCGCATTACAGTGAGGTCAGACTAGATTAGAGGGGGCCGTAATCTGATGACTGGTGAACTTGCAAGAGACGGAAATTCAGATGCACACGCAGAGCGAAGCTGGCCATGTGACAGTGGAGGCAGCCATGGGAGCTTCGCTGCCACAGGTCAAGGAAGGCCAAGGAGGGCTGCGGCAACCAGGAGCTGGGAGAGGGGCATGGAAGAGAGTCTCCCCCAGGGTCCTCAAGAAGGAACCAGTCCTGCCGACACCTTGGCATCAGAGTTCTGGCCTCCAGAACTGGGAGACGATAAATATCCGTTGCTTGAAGCCACCGAGTCTGTGGTAATTTGTTTACAGCAGACGTAGGAAATGGACACAGCCCCATTTCACAGATGAGGAGATTGAAACTCAGAGAGGTTAAGTCATCAGCCCAAGGCACATAGCTGGCAAGTGTCAAGGTCAAGGTCTGAACCTGGGGATACCTTTCTCCAAAACTGCTGCTCCTGATCGGGGCATTGAAGAATCAAAGGTTCCGGGAAAAGAGCCTTTGGAAATCCCCTGACCTCACCCCACCACCTGCAAACCAATCAGAACCCTTGGCCAGCCCGGGAAATTCGAGTCAAGCCCGGGAAAGGAGAACCAATCAGAACTCAACACCTAACCCTTCACCAGAAGGTGACCAATCAGACCCGGAGACTCCCGTTTTTTGAATTTTTCACGCGATAATACCCTATATAAGCAATGTAACCCAGCGCTCAGGGCTTCTCCCTATAGCTGCTGCGTCGGTATCGGTGGGAGCCCCAGCTCGAGCTTGGTAATAAAAACTCTCTTGATTTTGCATCGGATATCGGCTCCCTGGTGGTCACTGGGAGATTTCGCGACTTGGGCATAACAGGCATGTTGGCCTGATCACTTTGTTTTGTGGTTCTTTGTGCCCAGGGCTCACAGCATGGGTCCTGTGTACCCAGGGCTGGGTCAAAGGGCTGCTCAGTGTGGGCAGACTAAAGGCAGACAAGGGGGTCCAGCCGGAGACCCCGAGCCTTGTGCACAGGGAGTGCCCTGTGAGTCACATTGTAGGTCCTTGGGCCTACAGGCTTCAGGCTCTTTGTGTCTGGGGGGCAGACATGGGTCTGAAGGAGCATCTAGCCGGTGCTGAGGGCCCTAGATGAGGCCAGCCCATGGTCTCAGAAGACTCAGGTTCTCATCTCAGCCTTCCTTCTCTCCAGCCTCATGTCCTTGGGTAAGTGACCTCACCTCTCCATGCCACAGTTTCCTCATCTGGAAGAGGGGCCCGAGGCTCTTGGGGGTAGGCGGCAGGGCAGGAGACAAAGAACCATTGTGGCTGGCCCCTCCCTCACCCTCAGGGCTCCCCCCACCAGGAGGTGATGTAGGGACGGTTGCCCCAGTGATGGGAGGGGCTGGCCCTGGATTCCCTCTGGGAAACAGGAAGTTTAGGCTGCCCAGGTCACCGCCCCAGCCACAGGAAACCAGCTGATCTCCTCTCCCATCCCAGCCCAGGAAGGGACTTGCTGTACCATCAACAGCCCAATGCAGCTTCTGAGAGTGACTCTCAGAGCTGCTGGAGCCCAAGATAGTATCCAGTTGCCCCATTTTATAGGATGGGCTGCTGAGGCCCAGAGAGGGGAAGGGACTCGCCCCAGGACACACAGCTCCCAGGGGAGACAGGAGTGGAACTCAGGACCTGTGACTCTCAGGAGCTCAGCAGCTGCTGCGCTGATAATGGATCTTGGTCTCCGACTTTCATTCAGACTCAGCTGCATATGTTACATATGAGAGCTTATCCAGTCCTCACACCCCTGCAGTGTAGGCACAATGAGGCACCCCAGGCCATACTGCTAGTAGGTAGTAGCGTCAAGATTTACACTCAGGCAACAGGCACTGGGCTTCTGTTATGAAAGTCTTCCCCGATGGCTCAGTGGTAAAGAATCTGCTTGCAATGCAGGAGAAAGGAGATGTAGGTTTGATCCCTGGGTCAGGAAGATCCCCTGGAGGAGGAAATGGCAATCCACTCCAGAATTCTTGCCTGGGAAATCCCATGGACAGAGGAGGCTGGCGGGCTATAGTCTACAGGGTGGCAAAGAGATGAACACAACTAAGCGTATAGCACAAAAAATAGGAGCCGGATAGAGTCCTATAGAATCGGACCCAATCCTCTTGTCATTGAAATGGGGAAATTGAGGCCTCAAGTGGTGAAGAGATATGCTCCAAACCACACATGTAAATGTCAGGCAAGCACTGGGCCCAGGCCTCTTGTGGTTTACAGTTAATTGCTTACCACCTTCCTCTTTATCTTTATTCACAGGAGCCAGGCATTCTTCATGGTGGCAGTGTGCACAGGTGGAAAAAGCCCAAACAGTTTTTCCTATTCTTCCTAGCATATTGGGTTGCCATGTGACAAGTTCTATCCCATAAAATCTAAGTGGATTTACTGGTTGAGGCTTCCAGAAGAGTCTTTAAATGGAGATCACCCAACTGGTATGGGCTTCCCAGGTGGCTCAGATGGTAAAGCATCTGCCTGCAGTGCGGGAGAACTGTGTTTGATCCCTGAGTCAGGAAGATTCCCTGGAGAAGGAAATGGTAACCCACTCCAGTACTCTTGCCTGGAAAATCCCATGAACGGAGGAGCCTGGTAGGCTACAGTCCATGGGGTTGCAAAGAATCAGACATAACTGAGCAACTTCACTTTAGCTCTTTGCCGGTCCCTTTCTTCCCATTTAGAACACAGACAAGATGTTGGAGTCAGTCAGTCAGTTCAGTCGCTCAGTCGTGTCCGACTCTTTGCGACCCCATGAACTGCAGCACGCCAGGCCTCCCTGTCCAACACCAACCCCCGGAGTTTACCCAAACTCGTGTCCATTGAGTCGGTGATGCCATTCAACCATCTCATCCTCTGTCGTCCCCATCTCCTCCTGCCCTCAATCCCTCCCAGCATCAGGGTCTTTTCCAATGAGTCAGCTCTTCGCATGAGTGGCCAAAGTATTGGAGTTTCAGCTTTAGCATCAGTCCTTCCAAAGAACACCCAGGGTTGATCTCCTTCAGAATGGACTGGTTGGATCTCCTTGCAGTCCAAGGGACTCCCAAGAGTCCTCTCCAACACCACAGTTCAAAAGCATCAATTCTTCGGTGCTCAGCTTTCTTCACAGTCCAACTCTCACATCCATACATGACCACTGGAAAAACCATAGCCTTGACTAGATGGATCTTTGTTGGCAAAGTAATGTCTCTGCTTTTGAATATGCTTTCTAGGTTGGTCATAACTTTCCTTCCAAGGAGTAAGTGATGTTGGAGTAGAAGTAGTCATTTTGTCATCCTGAGGCTATGTGTCTGAGAATAATGTCATACGCTGAGGAAAGCTGAGAAGAGAGAGGTTAGGAGCCCAGTGGCATGAGGGTGCGTCTCTCAGCCTGGGATTGCCTTCTTCAGGACTTCCTGTTACTTGAGAACAAGAACACCCTCTTGGATTTAAACCCCAGTTCAGTTTTGTAGTTTAATTACTTGCTGTTAAGTGTAGTTCTGACTTCCTGTGTTTAGATTCTGAATCTTAAGTTCTAATCAAGTTGTCAGAAGGACGCTGAAGAAATATCCAGTTCAGGGATTTTCAAATTTTGTGCTTTAAGGGGCCTAGAAAACCACTGATTGGATATCTACCTTTCTGTCTATCTATCTAATCTATCTATGTCATCTGTCTATTGATCCTCTACCTATCCATCCACCTATCTCAATTTCCAGGCACTATGCAAGGGTTCCGTCTCTTTGCTTAAAAGAGGGCAACTCTGTTTTTCCACTAGTAAAAATGTCTGAAGGCCATCATCTCATCAGATTCTAATGTTTAAACATGGGGAATCTGAAACTCAGTGAGACAATGCTTGACTGAAGCCGAGAACAGCAGTGGGGAAGAGCAGGATGGGGATGAAGAAGCCTCACTGGACCTCACCAGGAGGAAGGGGCTGGCAGGGAAGGATGATTTCGTGCCAGACAGCAAGCATCCCTGTGAATGCAGGTGCTGCAGGGAAAGCAAAGTTGAGCCTCAGATGTACCTGGAGGGAGGGATGAATCGTGACAGAGCGGGAAAAGGGGGCAGTGATGTAACTGGGCAGGGGTGCGGAATGGGAGGAGAAGTCCCAGTCACTATGTTCTAGAGCCTGGGCTGGGGGCTGGGGGGGTATCATGAGTGTGTCCAAGAGTGGCTGAACAGTGTTCAGACAACAGTGTCCAATAGGGGAAGAGAGCCAGCACCCCCGTCCCCAGAGGAGACATGCTGGGAAGAGCTTCGGTACACGGCTTCCAGTTCCTGCCCTCCCATGGCTTTGCTGTGTGGCCTGAAGCCAGTCTTGGCCCTCTCTGGGTCTCTAGAGTGGGGGGGGGGAATCTCTCTCCTTTGCCGTGTGGCCTGAGGCCAGTCTTGGCCCTCCCTGGGGCTCTCGAGTGGGCGGGGGAATCTCTCTCCATGGACTTGCTTTGCTCCGACACCTGGGGAGTCTGGTGTAATGGGAACGATACCGTGTTGTGAATGCACCCGTGTGTCTCTTCCCTGCTTTTATGTGACGGCCTTCCTTTTCAGCCAGAGGCTTCCAGGGTCTTAGAGAGGAACAGGATTGCGGATGGAGAGCACAAAAGGGAAGAATTGATGTTCAGCTTTTGACTGAATAGGATCCTGCAGCCCTTAGCCAGATAATGGTCTTGAAAGCCAGGCTTTGTTGAGAGAGAGGAAAGGCTTTCTAAGTCCCCAAAGTCCTCTTTGCATATCAAGAGCCCAGTCTGGCTGCTTCTGAGATCACAAGAGGAGTGTGGGGAGGATGGAGGAGATAAAGAGACGGGAATTCCTGCCAGACAAGGAGAGGAAGTCAGGATCTGCCATCATAGGAGGGGCAAGACAGAACCTGGTGAGGAGCGTCAGGGCGGGGGACAGGGCCTGGGTCCCAAAGAAAGACCCAGGGACCCACCCTTCTGGGCATCAGCCTACAGAGAGGATGGAACCAGAGATACTAGAAACCCAGGGTCCGAGAACATCAGTGCTGACAGTCCTTTATGCCACTTATCCAGTGTGGGGAAGGGGGTAGGATTGTGGAGCTGGGGACATGATGTTGGTGGGAGGGAGTGTCTGGTTTGACAAGGCTGAGCTAGCATTGCCGGGTCCCTGTGACCTGAGTAGGGTCAAGAATTTCAGTATGCCCCCAGGATCAAGAGACCAGCAGACAGTCTTCCCTGGTGGCTCAGTGGTAAAGAATCCGCCTGCCAATGCAGGAGACAGGGGTTCGATCCCTGGTGCAGGAGGCTCCCACATGCCGCGGAGCAACTAAGCCTGTGCGTCACAACTGCTGACCTTATTTTCTAGAGCCTGGGAACAGCAACAGGAGGAGCCGCTGCAATGGGACCGCATACTGTGACCAGAGCATAGCTGCTGCTCACCTCAGCCAGAGAGAAGCCCTCGCTGCAATGGAGACCCAGCACAGCGCCCCCCAGAAGGGACCAGCAGCCAAGGACACCCTGTGACTGGGGCAGTTTGGGGGGGCTCTCAGCCAGGCAGTGGAGGCTGGTTCAGGTCCAGGTCTGCTGGATGAGTGCTGTCACCAGCGGTGACCGCCAGTGTGGACCACAGCCAGTGCCAAGGGGAGCAGGAAGAGGGGCCTCAGATGGGTGCCAGTGTGGACCAGGTGGGCAACACCTGGATGGGAGACCCCACCCTGTTGCCTCCAAGAAGTTCTATCAACTTTCCCCACTTGTCTTTACCCGGCTGCCATTATTTGGAAGGTGAGATGGGAAAGGGAAATTCCGAAACGCTGAGCGTTCACCTTAAGGCAACTGAGAACGCAAGAGACACTGTGTTACACTGGAGAGAGAGAGACAGAGTCATATTTAATTGGTGATGAACTTGCCAATTAAGAGCCCCTCTGAGGACTTCCGTGGTGGGCCCACGGCTAAGCCTCCATGCTCCCAATTCAGGGAGCCTGGGGTTTGATCCCTGGTCAGGGAACTAGATTCCACATGCTGCAGCTAAAACCGGGTGCAACCAAAACAAAGCCAAAAACAACAGAGCCGTTGCTGCCTTCTTCCCCAGCTCCCATCATCACTGGGATGGGTGTTGGAGTGCGAGGTGAGGTCATCTGCGAGAAGTCCAAAAAAGCTCCACTTCCTTTTCCTTTGTGCACCTGAATGACCATGGGCAGTTTTGAGCTGCCAATACTAAGAGTAGGGCCTGTCCGTCTGTATGTCTGTCCTTCCTTATCTTTGGGCTTCCCTGGTGGCTCAGACGGTGAAAGAACCTGCCTGCCATGTGGGAGACCTTGGGTTTGATCCCTGGGTTGGGAAGATCCCCTGGAGAAGGGAAAGGCTACCCACTCCAGTATTCTGGCCTGGAGAATTTCATGGACAAAGGAGCCTGACAGGCCATAGTCCATGGGATCACAAAGAGTCAGACACAACTGAGCGACTTTCACTTTTCCTTCTTTTGGTCTGGTATTTTGTTGCCAGTTCTGAGGGGAGGTTGCACGGAGGTGATGTCTGGTCAGTCCTTTAGGAAGCGTGGTCACATGTGTTGCTTCATTTGATAGTGTTAAGGATGATCCCGCTTCCATCTGGGGCAACTGGAGCTCAGAGAGGATAAGCAATTTGTCCAAGGTCACACAGCAAATTGGTAATGGAACTAGGATTTGAACTTGGATCTTTAGTGTCCTAAAGATCTTTAGCTTCTCACTTGCACAGGCTCCATGGGGAGCACCATGACCATGTGATTGATGGCAGTGGCTACAAGGCTGTGATCTTCCTGGGAGCCCTCCTGGCATGTGACAGGAGATGTCCATGACGATTAGTCAGGGGCCACGGGGGGCTGCCTGCCGGCTTCCAGGCTATCACTCTTCTGCGGTGCAGAAAGAGGCCCAGATGAAAAGCCTCAGACACGCCTGGCAAAAACATGTGCAAGACAGAATCACGCATCTTGCTCCAATTACGATGCTGGAAGAGAAGAGAGTGTAATTGTCCCACAATTACCTTTATTTATCAAACTCAGAATGATGTGTGGTTATGAAGTGTCTCAGGAGAACTGCGAGGAGTTGGGGATGGTCCAGGGTCTGACTGGCACCCCAGAGACCACCAGAGGGAAGACCAACCTGCATAGGTGTCTGGGGAGGTCCTCCCTGGTCCCAGTGATGAGCAGGGTGAGGTCTGGTTCCTGCCCTGCTGCTGGCTTGCAAGGGGTTTTGAGTCTCTCACTTCCTTCCCCTGATCCCAGCCTCTTCCTATGGAACAGAGTGGAGGCAACTCTCTGCCTTGCTCATTTCATGGGGAAGAAAGGGAAGCTGAGATGCAACACCTTCCTCTCTGTGTTTGATGCTGTGGCCAGCCGTCCATCCATGCTGTGAGAGCCTTTCTGGGTATCACAGATGGGATATCACTTTATCCTCCAAACAGGACTTGACCAAGATGTCACCTCCTCCTGGAGCAGGTCGGGCCAGCTGACCCTATATCTTTTGACTCCCAGACTTTGGTGGGATCTTTACTGTCCTGGGGGTTGAACTGTTGTTCATCTCTTTGCCTGGACTGTGAGCTCTGCAAAGGCCAGGATAACTTTAGACTCATGCTGGCATTTCCATCACCTGGGACAGGCCTTTAGAAGAGTCTCCATAAATGTTTGTTGAGTCAATGAAGGACAGATAAGGAAACTAAAGCTCATTGGGGGTTCAGTAACTTGCCCGAGGACACAGAGTTAATAATTCCCAGAATCAGGAATCAATCTGTTTGAGTGCTTCATACTAATGAGAGGAGAGAGTTCAAATGCTCTGAAAAGTGTACAGGACCAAGGGTGAGCTGAGGCACTGGCAGCATCACTGCCTACCCACATGCCCACAGAAAAGAGGAGTATTAGGATGCCTGAGAATAAGCATTCAGAAATGGAAGAATGGACAGGCTGATGGCATGCCAGGCACCGTTTTAGACACTGGCACGATACAGACATCCATGAGACGTCATCTCTAAACTTAAGGAACGTCCCGGCTAGGGGGGTAAACAGACGGGAAAAGACAGTACGACACGTTCAGTAAATGCAGAATTTCAGGGTCCTGCGTGTGGTTTGACCTGAGGTGAACCAGGAAAGGTTTCCTGGAGTACTTGACACGAACCAGAGAGAATGCCCTGTGCAGGGTGAGGGAACACTTACTGGCCCTGCTGCGATGATTTGTCGGTCCACGAGGGGTACCGGAAGTGACTGGATGGAAGGTTTCGACCTTGCGCTGGCCCCGCCCCAGTCTGCTCAGCCAGACTCTGCGGCTCTGAACCTGCAAGTTACTGAGGCTCTGGGGCGGCGGCACGCCCGGCCGCATCCGTGGCATGGAAAAGGAGGAAGCAATCTGGGCTTGCTCCGTTTCCTCTGGTCCTTCCGGAATCCCTGTGCTGGCTCCAAGGAGCAGTTCCTCGAGACAGTTCACACAGCAGGATGGATGGAGAGGCAGAGATCGCTCTTCCTGCCTGGGGCTCCTTTGCATTCATCTGTTGACCGCTGCCTGGCACCATCCATGAGCACCCAGCTGCAGCTGAGTTGGCTGGAAGAACCAGGAGGGCTCAGCAGTTTTTGAGAACTTGCTGGGGGCTATGCATGGTGGTGCTGGGTGCTTTCATACATGATCTAGGTTTCACATCTCAGCCCTGTGGTAGAGCTGTTATTCCCCATGTCAGAGATGAGAAGGCTGGTGCCAGTGAGGGGAGGATTAGGAGGCTGACCTGTGGACATACAGCTCATAAGCTGTGGGGACAGCATTTAGACCTGGGACTGTTCAAGTTCACTGTGCCAGGCTGCTTTCCAAACTCACATGAGGTTCTTAACAGACCAAACATTTCTCTGGCAAGGGTAAGACCCTGCACAAAAGGGTCAGGGGGGGACAAGTCCGTCCAGACAAGTAATTGATCCTGAAGGTGAGTGTTGGCCCTGACAGGTGGCCCCAGGCACACCAAGTAGGGAGCAGTCCTGAGGGTCTGGAGGAAAATGTGAAAAAGCTCAGTTCTTTTCAGCCGGTTCTGACCTGGAGTGCCTTGGAATGAGTGCTCTTCAAGGGGGGACAGTAGTACTACTGATGGTCTTCTATATTTTAACATACATGACCATCCATCCATCAATCTATCCATCTGCTCATTTATCCCCATTCCCATGAACATTTTCCATCAGGCTTCTGATTCAGCAACCAATCCATCCATCCATCCATCCATCCATCCACCTGTTCATCCACTCTCAGTTCATCCATCCACCACCCCCCTCTAGACCACCACACACTCATGGGTTAATTCATGCTTCGGTGAGAAGCTCTGAGGACCCAGGCTGTGTCTCTGTTTTTGCTCTGTGGTACTCAGAATGTCAGGCTTTTGCCCTCCTCCGTCTTATCATCTCATGGCTATGGGATCTCCTCATGGACGCAGCACCTCTCAGCATTTCATCCTCACTCATCAGTGTTCAAAGGCCAGAGAGAGAACTGTGTTCCTTTAATGAGGAAAACTTTCCTGGAGGATCCTCAATAGACTTTCCCTTGTGTCTCCTGGGTCAGAATTGCATCACATGGATATTCCTAAACAACCCTCTGGCGAGGGAAAACATATCATCATGATGGCCTTGAACTAAACAAGATGCGCTGCCTAGGGCCCCAGTCTCCTCCCCAGCTGCCAGAGACTTGAATAAAATTGGGATTCATTTAGCAAAGAAGAAGACAAGGGGAGAGGGAGGTGGCTGTTGAGTAGGCAAATGTGTCAGCCGCTCCATCCATCTTGCCATTCACTCATTATCCACACGGCGATTCATCCATCCCTACATCCCTCATTTATCCATCCATGCGTCCATTCATCTATCAAACGTTTATTGATGCCCACTGTGAGCTGGGCCCTGTGCAACCCGTCTGGTGGGAACTCACAGGAAAAAGATCTCGTTAGGGAGAAATATGGAGTTTCCCATAATACCTCCGATAAGTGCTTTATTTAGTCACAGTAAGAATAATATCTGAAGATCGTGCTGTGCATTGCAGTTTGCAAAGATCTCCCAGGACCACTCCTTCATTCCACACACGTTTATGGAGCATCTGCGGCATGCCAGGCACAGCCTTTTAGTTTTACAAAATGCTTTTTCCTACATTTGTCAGACGAGCCCTCCAAAGTCAGAGACCAAATGGTCTCTGGGGGCAGGGATGGACAGTCCCTCAGGCCTTGCTCAGGGCCGGGGTGGGGAGTTCGCTGGGGTCAGGGTTGGTGAAGAGCTCCTTCTGAAGAAAAGAAGTGTTTTCTGGAGACCAGGCAGGGCCTTTCAAGAACCACAGATGGAGCATTTTTTGGAGCTCATGACAGGCATTGTGCAGAGCTAGGGGGGGCTGTCACAGTCCCTAGGCAGGGTGTCTTCTGGACCAGGCAGGATGGAACTACGCTGTGCTCAGCACAGAGTGGGCATCTGGACCCCAGCACAGGTCTTTGCTCTGCTGAATTGGACAATGTCTCTGGCCAGCCCTCCAGGGGTTGTACGATCAGCAGATGTGAATTTATCTTTGATACAGATGCCCCCCACCTTTTAATCAGGCCCACTCCTCCCCCTGGTATGGACCTAACAGAAACAGAAGATATTAAGAAGAGGTGGCAAGAATATACACAAGTATACCAAAAAGATCTTAATGACCCACGTAACCACGATGGTGTGATCACTCACCCAGAGCCAGACATCCTGGAGTCTGAAGTCAAGTGGGCCTTAGGAAGCATCACTACGAACAAAGCTAGTGGAGGTGATGGAATTCCAGCTGAGCTTTTTCAAATTCTGAAAGATGATGCAGTGAAAGTGCTGCATGCAATATGCCAGCAAATTTAGAAAACTCAGCAGTGGCCACAGGACTGGAAAAGGTCAGTTTTCATTCCAATTTCAAAAAAGACAACGCCAAAGAATGCTCAAACTACCACAAAATTGCACTTATTTCACATGTTAGCAAAGGAATGCTCAAAATTCTCCAAGCTAGGCTTCAATAGTATGTGAACTGAAAAATTCCAGATTTTCAAGTTGGATTTAGAAAAGGCAGAGGAACCAGAGATCAAATTGCCAACATCCCTTGGATCATAGAAAAAGCCAGAGGATTCCAGAAAATTATCTTCTGCTTCATTGACTATGCCAAAGCCTTTGACTGTGTGGATCACAATAAACTGCGGAAGATTCTGAAAGAGATGGGCATATCAGACCACCTTACTTGCCTCCTGAGAAATCTGTATGCAGGTCAAGAAGCAACAGTTAGAATGGGAACAATGGACTGGTTCCAAATTGGGAAAGGAGTACGTCAAGGCTGTATACTGTCACCCTGCTTACTTAACTTCTATGCAGAGTGCATCATGAGAAACGCTGGGCTGGAGGAAGCACAAGCTGGAATCAAGATTTCAGAAGAAATATCAATAACCTCAGATATGCACCACCCTTATGGCAGGAAGTGAGGAGAAATGAAAGAGCCTCTTGATGAAGGTGAAAGAAGAGAGTGAAAAAGCTGGCTTAAAACTCAACATTCAAAAAACAAAGATCATGGCATCCAGTCCCATCACTTCACAGCAAATAGATGGGGAAACAATGGAAACAGTGACAGACTTTATTTTCTTGGTTTCTAAATTCACTGCACATGGTGACTGCAGCCTTGAAATTATAAAATGCTTGCTCCTTGGAAGAAAAGCTATGTCAAATCTAGACAGCATATTAAAAAGCAGAGACATTACTTTGTTGACAAAGGTCTGTCTAGTCAAAGCTATGGTTTTTCCAGTGGTCATGTATGGATGTGAGAGTTAAACCATAAAGAAGGCTGAGCACTGAAGAATTGATGCTTTTGAACTGTGGTGTTGGGGAAGACTCTTGAGAGTCCCTTGGATGGCAAGGAGATCAAACCAGTCAATCCTAAATATTCAATGAAAGGACTGATGCTGAAACTGAAACTCCAATACTTTCGCCACCTGATTCGAAAACTGACTCATTAGAAAAGACCCTGATGCTGGGAAATATTTAAGGCAGGAGAAGAAGGGGACAACAGAGGACTAGATGGTTGGATGGCATCATCGACTTGATGGACATAAGCAAGCTCAGGGAGATGGTGAAGAACAGGGAAGCCTGGCGTGTTGCAGTCCATGGGGTCTCGAAGAGTCGGACACGACTGAGCGACTGAACAACAATCCTTCCCCTGACACTTCAACTCCGATGTACACAGGCCCTGTTACTGGTCCATGCAACATCGTAGGACCTCCAAATTCACACTGGTAGCCTCCCCTCAACTCACCATGCCATGTCCCACACCTCTCTGCTCACACAGACGGAGCTGTGGGCCTGTAATAACAACCATTTCCATCCATGCGACAACTTGAAATGGACCTCACCTTCCAGACGATCGAAGTCCAGACCTCACAGACAGGAGGAGACATCTTCAATATGCACATATTAATCGCAGGCAGGACATATCAGAACATTAGGAATGTCAGCTTTTCAGAACTTTCTTGCCTATCATGTCCCCTTAAATCTTTGAGTTGAAATTATTGGTTTAGGGAGGGGTGGCAGAAAGGGGCCCCTTCCAGAGCTTCAGAGCAGGTTCTTGTCTAACACTTGGAAACAAATTGTCCGAGGAGACACACGTACTGACAGAGCAAGAGGCTGCTGGGAAGGAGGGGTGCCTGGTGGACAGCAGCAGGGTAAGGGGGCCCAGGGGAGCTGCTCTGCCACATGGCTCGCAGTCTCAGGCTTCATGATAAAGGGATTAGTTTCCAGGTGGTCTCTGGCCAATCGTCTTGCTCGGTCCATATCTAGTGACTCAGGGTTCTTCCCGGTGGTGGGGGCGTCGCTCAGCCAAGCTGGATTCTAGTTCTGAGGGCTTCTGGGAGGTTAGGGCAAGACATATCCTGTCCTCTTTCCTCCTTTTGGCCTCTCCTCAATTCTTCCGGTTAGTTTTCATCGGCACCGAGTTCTTTACTGGGATCTCCTGTTGTAAGACAACTCAAGCAAGTGGTTATGCCTGGCTGAGGCGGGTGGTTTTGGTTAACGATCACTGGTTCCCTGATGGAGGAACACCATAAATCAAGAGACAAGGGACTAGCCACACGCATGGCTTAGCGTCCTCTTCATCCAGGGCCTGGCATTCTCTCCGACCCCTGAGCTGTGATGACTCCAGACCGAGTCTTCTCCGCTCAGAGGCTCCAAGTCTTCCACACCCAGTGACTCAGAGTCCTCTACACCCTACAGTTATGGCCCTCCGCCCTCCGGGGCTAGAAACGAAGGATAAGGCAGCTGGCTCTTACTGGTGATTGTATGAAGTGACTGCAGTGTCCCCTCCGAAATCCACTTTCAGCAATGTCAAACTGCTAATTCGAAATCAGCCATGATGGGAGTATTCCAATTGCCACGAAAATCAGCAGACACTGCCAATCAGTAGCTCCCCTCTCCCACCAAGAGCCCATTGCTAAGGTTACCAGCATCCTGCTCAGACCTCCAGACTTAGACTGGGAAGCTCTCCAGATCTTGTGATGAACATTTTTCTAGATTTTTGAATACTGTGTTTTTTAGAGCCCTAGGCAGAGTAGTTTTCAGTCATGAAGGGAGTATTCCGTACAGCTTAGGATGGTGTGCTTTCCAGAGCCAGCAATGGAGTCATTCCTAAGGTCAGGACCAACGTTTTTCAGAGCCTGTACTGAGGTACATTTCTGTGCCCAAGAAGCAATGCTTCCCAGATCCAAGGATGGAGGGTTTTCCAGAGCCATGGACAGAAGTTTTCTCAGGCCAAGGAATCGAATTTTCCAGAGTTTTCTTGAGTCCAGAACAGTTGCCTCCAGTTCGTAGTTGTAGACTTCTCCAGCAGTAGGCAAGGAAAATGCTCAATATGGACGACCGTCTCTCAGTTCAGGGTGGAGAATGGCGGCTCCTTAGAGGCAGAGGAGGCTGGCATTCAGGCTGCGTAATACTTCAGCATCCCCACATTCACACGGAGACGCCATCACACCTACTGTCCGTGGTTATAGCTCCCTGATAGAGGATGGCAAAGCCTCATAAATCAACTTGGAAATGGTTCATACTTCCTGGAAGAATCAGTTCTCCACCCTCAAGGTCAGCATGAAAGCTCACTGAGTCGTTTTACTACAGTGGAGAAAAGTCTAAAACCAAGCTCCCTGCATTGACCCTCGGATATAAAGGACCCTGGAGCCTCTTTTGTCGACTGGAGTGTCGAGCCCTTCTCCATTCATCATTAAATTGGTCCCTTCTTGGTAATCTGCCCATGTGCCCGTAGTTACGAGTAGATCTGGATAGGGGCTTCCCGGGTGGCTCAGTGGATAAAGAATTCGCCTGCAGTGCAGAAGATGTAGGAGACGCAGGTTCGATCCCAGGGCCAGGAAGATCCCCTGGAGGAGGGCATGGCAACCCACTCCAGTATTCTTGCCTGGAGCATCCCATGGACAGAGGAGCCTGGCGGGCTATAGTCTGTAGGGTCTCAAAGAGTCGGACGGGACTGAAGTGACCGAGCATGCACGCTCAGATCTGGATATCGGAACAAAGAGGGGCTTTGGTATTGCCAGAACCAGGTTAGGACCCTTGGGCAAGTTGCTTACTGAGTCTGTATTGAGTTTTCTCATTTGACAAATGGCAACCATACAGCCCAGCCTGTGTGTGAAGCTCCTCAGCATGGCACCTACGAG
Organism: Ovis aries; assembly: GCF_016772045.2. Taxonomy (NCBI): domain Eukaryota; kingdom Metazoa; phylum Chordata; class Mammalia; order Artiodactyla; family Bovidae; genus Ovis; species Ovis aries. Next base: position 236,476,936 of record NC_056055.1, read on the forward strand.
ACAGAAATATAATCAATGTACGAAGCACACAGGCAGTGAGGAGGAGCAAGCACTGGCCTGTCTGGAGGCTGACTCTCCTTAATGCGGTGCCCTGGGAAAGCTCACTTCCTCCTCTGACCCTCAAGGTCCAACACTGTAAAACTCAAGGGTTAAAAGAGATGATGACAACTCCTGCTCACAGCAGCTCAGACACATATTAGCATTCTAGGAACTGAACCTTGACCTTCAGAAAGCTGCCCCAAGGCCTGTCCTTTGTGCGGGGAGAGCTGAGTCATTTCTCAGTGTCTGTAATGACATCCATCAACATCTCGTTGGAGCATAGGTGAGGTCCTCCTGGTATAAATATGGTGACTCGGCCAAGGACCCAGGGATGGAAAATGCCTCCTGGCACACCAGCCCCCCTCCCTAGAGATTCCCCAGGCATGTGTGTGTGCAAAGATGAAACACAAATGGGAAACTAAGGCGTTCCAGTGACGAGAGAGACGTGAAGGCTGCCTCCTCTCTTCGAGAAGGACTCTCTGCCTGGAAGGGAAGTACAGCATTTCTCATCACGCAGTGGACTCTGACCCTGTAAGAAAGTGACACTTTGAAGACTAGTCAGTTTCACAGCTCATCCAAACTCCCAATAAATTAACCCAAATATTTCAGAAGCACTGTTAAACACCTAGATAATAAGCTTTCAAGGATGTCTTCCTCAAATAAAGCATTAAAAAATTGAAATCAATAAGAAATTGTTATTTCCTACTTTTTATCGTTAAAATATTACCCAATTATTTAACCGTGTGTGAACAAATGGGGAGTAGGTTTGTGTACCTTGATATACACAGTGTAGGCTGTGATTTTCCTTCGGTGCCACAGTGAACGTGTGCTGTGCTTAGTTGCTCAGTCCTGTCTGACTCTCTGCGACCCCACGGACTGTAGCCTGCCAGGATCCTCTGTCCATGGGGATTCTCCAGGCAAGAATACTGGAGTAGGCTGCCGTTTCCTTCTGTAAATAACCAGTACAGGGATAGGTTAAGATGCTTGAGTCCGTCTGAATGGGACTTGGGCTGGGAGTGCCCCCAGGTGTCTGGCAGAAACAAGGAAAATGTATGGAAAAGAATCAGGCAAAGTGCTGACCCCTATGAGAGAAGAGCGGAGACTCATCTGCAGCACACACTACATTTACCCACCTGGACTTGTGTACAGTGCAAATGCTCTGGCAGTGAGGAACACATGTGTATCAATTACCACAAAATTTTTTTTTTTTTTTGGTAAGCCATTTAGATGTTAGGATTCAGCTAGTATGAGATAATTACAATCACTTATATTCCTATCACAATTCAATTTATTAAAGTTATAGATCCTAAAACCTAGCCCTTTCTTTAACTTTCTCTTTCAACTTACAGATCTTGATATTTTACTTATGAACTTAGCAATTTTTGTATAAAAGCAAGATCACATGTACTTGCTCATTGATTCATATTCAATTAACTCATACATTTGATAGACTAAATTCCCATAGACTTTTAACACCACTTACACATTTAATTAAGCAAATTCCTTTAGATATTTCAAACTACAATTGCGAATTCAATTTATCTGATTCAAACACTTCAAACACCTGACAAGGGAGACTTTCAAATATGACGAACAAATTATTCCTAAGCACTTAAACAATTTCTGTAAATCTAATCAGACATAAAAGTAGTTGCTCAGAATTCATTTCATACACCATAAAAACCCAAGTAGAACATCCATAAAACAAAACAGTGATTATAAAATTCACTACAACTGTAAACACAGCTTTATAAAAGTACTGAGACTATGATTCATTTCTTTATTGCCTTACTATGTTAAAAGAAACGTGGGAGTTAACTTAATTTCTCACCCCAGTTAAGATTAACTGCATTATTTTTTTGCATTAAAGCTAAGGTTACTTGCTAGGAGACCCAGGTCCATGACATGGGTGGGGTGACTTTATTTGGTTAAATCTTGAAGTTTGGGCCATGGGACACCAGTAAGAAATGCTCAAGACCAGTAGAGGTCCAAGCATAGTGGACATTTCAGGTATCAGTCAGATGGGTAGGACTCCTTCTTGAGTGAAAGTTCTGTTGGCCATGTCTTCAGGACTTTCTGAACTCTTGTCTTTGGACTGGAACTTAACCAAAAATATAGGTTTCAATTTCTTGCATCTTAGGTCCTTTCCTGGAAGTGATAGTCTCTCAAATCAACAAGGGGGATTCCATGCCACTGCATTTTACTCTATTCCCATAAAGCTACCCATTGTGTAATTTCTTACATGAATACCAACTGTGCTCAAGTCTTGCCCATTTTTCTAGAAGGTGGTCCATCTTTTCCTTCATTTGTTGAACTTCTTTATGAGTCTGGATGTGAGTTCTTTGTTAGATATGTCTATTATAATTATCTTCTTCCATTCAGTCAAAATGGAGAGTTGGGTCTCTTCTGAAATCCTATAATCAATTGCACACTCAAGATCACCTCTTGAATGTCCAATGGATAAGTTAACCTTTATACGGCAAAAATGGATTTTCCATCTTCTCACTTCATCCCCTCTCCTGAAACTTTCCAGATCTGACGTTGGCACCATTATTCATCTAGGTGCCTAGCCCCATTCTTTTGAGGAGGAAGTATGCAAAAAAACCCTCCTCAAAAAACAAACTTAACAAATAAACACCCAAGAAATTATCATCTTGGCCAAGAAATAACACTGCCAGCACTCAAAAGTTTCTTGTAAACACTAAAAAAAAAAAAAAAAAAAAGTAATTATATGATAATTTAGTTTTTCCTATATTTGAACTTTATATTGATGGAGTCACCCTGAGTACATTTTTTCATGTCTTCTTTCTTCCTTTCAAACTTATGTTTCCAATACTCTTCCTGTCATTGTGTGTAACTGTGGTTTATACATTTTTATTGTCACATATTATTCCACTAAAATGTACATGCCACATTTTACTCTTGATGGGATCTTTGGGTTGTTTTCAATTTTTAGCTGGTATGAACGTGCTTCTGTGCTTCTAAAAATACTCTTATACATTTTTATGATACATAAATGCATGAATTTGGTTAAGGTATGTACCTAGAACTATTACTGCTGGTCACAGGGTGTATCTATTTTTGGCTTTCCCAGAAAAGCCAAAGTCTTTTCCAAAGTGGTTGTAACATTTTTTTTTTTCTCTTGAGCCTGTATGGGGAAGCTCTATTTTTCTAGGGATTTGTCCATCTCACCTAGAACTTCAAACGTCCTGGGCAGGAAGATTTTCACCACGTCCTCTTCTTTTTGATGTCTGTCACATCCACACTGAATGGCCAGCCCTCTTTTATTTTTGACGTTGTTTATTTGTGTCTGCTCTGTATTACTCTTGGTCAATGTCCTCAGGGCAAAAGTGGCTTCTGTGACCACTTTCCTTTCTGAGTTTTTATATTTCCTCCGACTTGCCCTGCTCATTTCTTATGATCTCGCAAGTTCATCATTGCTTCGGAGAGGCTTTTAAATTTTTATCAAGCATCTTTATTTGTTTTCAGCGGGAGAGCTGTTCTTGAAAACCAGGCTCTCTGCTTCCGAAAGGCCATGGTCATTCAAGATTCCTCTCTTTTCCTTAAGTCCACATGCAGAGTATCCACCAATAAGTCCTGTCAACTGTGCTTCTAAAACAGGCCCCAGCTCTGCCCACTGCTCCTAGCTGTCATCCCGATAATATACCATTTCATAAGTGCTGTCTTGACTCAGTTTTGAGATCCTGGATAAAAACTCTCAATTCTTCTTTATGAGCACTTTGCTAAGCCTTCATCCCAGTCACTTCTGTTACCAGGTTCCGATGCTCCTGGGTTATGAAAACACTTCCAACTAACAGGAACTCTGAAGCCTGGCATTGAGGGATGACCCCCTTTTCCCTTGGGCCATAAGAACAGTTCAAAATACTCAATTAATGGAATTCCAGGACCCACTAATCCCACCCTGCTTGCCTTCTACCTTCCAGCTTGCTGGTACCTTTTCCCCAGGTACAAATCTCTGTGTGGTCCTGCTTGGCAACCTTCTCTCATTCAGCTGTGTAAATGTGCTCAAGTCTTTGATCAGCCTCTCAGGTAGTCCCCTGCTAGATCCTCAGGCTGGGATGTAACTTCATGAGTCATATGATTATTTCAAGGAGTGCTTCTGCAAAACAGGATGGGTATATAAGACACAAACATGTAAAAGGTTCTAGGGCCTCTTTTATTCTGATCACATAGAGGGGTTCACCTCTTCTTCTTTCAGTGATTATATTACTCTTTCTGATGGCCACAAGTCCCAAACAAACCCTATCGAATGGTCCTAGAGACAGCATACTGTAGTGCCAAGACTGTGGGCTTTGGAATCTGACAGACCTGGGTTCGATTCAGTAAAGTTGTGTAGTCTTGGGTGAGTCACTTGATCTCTCTGAAACTTTCAAATGAGACTAATCATATCCACCTTGCAGGACTGTCATTAACGTCTAAAGCAGTAATGTATGTGAAGACCCCAAATGTGCCCTGGGCTGGAGAAAGTTCTAACCACCTTTCAACTGCAAGTCAGAAAAGAGTTGGAAAAATGCACTGGATTAGAAGCTGGGGCACCTACAAAATCTCCTGATTCTGCCACACAACTCAACTGTACAACTCCAGGCAACCGCTTCTCTTCTCTAGCCCTCAATTTCTGCATATCTAAAACCAAAGGTTGGGAATTCCTTGGCCTTCCAGTGGTTAGGACTCCACGTTCTCCCTGCCAGGGATTGAACCTCTTGCTACTGTGTGGAGGATGGGCTGGAGGGGGCTATTGCAAGGACCAATGGGATGGCTAGGACTCCTGAGTAGAGATGGGGAGAACCATATTCAGGAGATTCAATCCCTGGTTGTGGAACTAAGATCCTGTAAGCAGAGTGGCCTGCCAAAACCAAAACCAAACCAAAACAACAGCAACAACACAATCCCACAAATGTTGAACAAGAGGATTTTAACTAAAGACACTATCAGCCCTGACATCCTGGAAGAGTCATTGATTATAAGACATGGATTGATTCTCTTGACACTTAAGAAGCTGCTAGCCTGTCTTACTTGGAAGAGATCATCTGTAAGCATGTTTTTAAGGATGTAGGTGAGACCTGATGGTATTAATGTGGCATCATGACAAAAATCCATGATTCTTGTCTCACTATCATACTTTGTCTTGTGTTTTCCCCAAGAGAGTGTATAGCAAGTACATGAGACACACGAGGAGTCAAAACATCTCTTCATGATGAGCTAAGCAAACGCCCATATCCCAGTGCAGAGCTGAGGCATGTCAGAGTCCTAGCCTTTCCATCCTCCTGTAACGCTCCGTAATAATAATGTCATCACTACCTGATTGATTGGCTAGTTACTATGTGCCAGGCACAAACCTTATTTAATTCTCAATAACAACCCTATGATTGTACTATAATGACCCTGCTAACCAGAAAATAGGCCCCATCAGTCTTTGACAATCTGGACCTAAGAGAGAGGAGACTTTTCTCTTGTGGTGGGGGCTGAGAGGAGGGAGAGACATGATAGGGGAGGGCACTTGTAGTTGGTGGCTACAGCTTGACTCTAAGTTAAGAAAGAAGTACATGGAAGGTGGGGAGGATGGATGGGGGCTGGGGGCTGTGGTCAGGGGCAGGTCATGGGTTGGGGGATGATGGGGGTTTGGATCAGGGTTATGAACTTGTGCTTGGGATGAGGCTCTGTGCCCAGTGCTGGGAGTACAGAGGTGAACAACAGTCTGGAAATGTGTGTATGGTGGGGCAGACATGGAAACACACAGACATCTTCTCAGTGCAGCATGACTCAAAAAGCTGCATACACAGAATATCAGTGTTGTATGGAAGGGGGAGTGATGGTCTTGCTGGAAGGCAGGAGAGCCCTCCCAACTTCCTAGGTGCAGTGGTGACATCCATTCAGTCACCGGACCTGTGGTGCCACCTCCTTTACACTCCCTCCTGAATTTGGTTCTCCCAGTCTCCACTCAGGAGTGCTAGTCATCTCCCAGGTCCTTGCAATATCCCCCTGCAGCCCATCCTCCACACAGCAGCAAGTGTGACGATCTTCCTACGGTGCAACTTAACCTAATCTCTCCTCTCCAGTGGGCTTCCCTGTTGGCTCAGAGGTTAAAGCGTCTGCCTGGAATGCCGGAAACCTGGGTTTGATCCCTGGGTTGGGAAGATCCCCTGGAGAAGGAAATGGCAACCCACTCCAGTACTCTTGCCTGGAGAATCCCATGGAGGGAGGAGTCTGGTAGGCTACAGTCCATGGGGTCGCAAAGAGTCAGACACAACTGAGTGACTTAACTTTCACTTTCTCCTCTCCAAACCCTGTTGGGAATATGGTCCAAGATTCCTTGCAAGCCCTCTGTTTACCTCAACTCCTCTTCCTTTTCAATCATCCCCCTCTCCTAACCATCTAATTTCTTGCTGTAGGACCCCAAGTGTTCCTTGCTTTCTCTTGCCTCCCAGTCTTTGTACAGGCTGTTTCCTCTGCTTGGAATTCCCTTCCCCGCCCTTCCTCCTTCAGGTGCCACCCTGGCGTCTCTTTCTCCTTGGAAGCCTTCCTAGCCTGCCAGGTCGAGGGCTCATCATCCTTTTAGACCTCAGCACACTATCTTGTGATTTTCAGCTGAACCACTGGCTTGCTCAGACTGGGGGCTCCGCAAGGGACGGATGGAGGTGTGCTCATCTCTGTATCTGCAGAACCCAGGCGGCACCTGGCCAGCGATGGTGCTCACCGCTATTTGCAGGATGCATGCCTCAATTTCCCGACTGGAGGCCAGGCGACAACGGGGTGTGTGTGTAAATGAGAGCCTCTGGAGGAGTTTAGGTCCTTCGGGTTTAGAGGGGAGGAGTGGGGGAGAGATGAGGGAGTCCTACGCCCCGCCACAGGCTCGAAAGAGCTGAGAAACTGGGCTCTCCCTCCCGGAGCCTCAGCCTAGAAATCCTGCCCAGCGCCAGTCTGCGCTGTCATAGCAACAGCCAGCCCCGGTGGCTGGGCCAACCAATGGCAGCTGGTTCTGGTGACGTAATGCCCAGGTCTTGCAGCTCATTGGCTCCGCTCTCGTCCTCGTCAGGGCCGGGCTGCGGGTGGGAGATGAGATGGGGAGGAAAGAGCGCGCGGGGAGCCCTGGGACCTCTCTGCTTCAGTCGTCCGATTAGGCCTTCTCCTCCTTGCCTGGCTCTGCCTTTGCTCACTCTTCCTCTCCCTTTCCTGAGCCTGAATTTCTGCTCTTTCTCTGCGCGTCGTTCCTGTCTCAGGTTGTCTGGGTCCTTCTGTCTGTCTCCCTTAGGGCTGGGTGGCTCCTTCTTCACCCTCTGTCTCTGCCCTGGGGTCCCTGACTCTGAGCGCATTTCCCTGTCTCCTGGCATCTCTGCTTCCCCAGCCGTCTCTCCCTCCGGTCTTGCTGGCTGGTGCCTTCTCCAAACAAGGGCTCAGTGAGAGCTCCTTGACTTGCAGCCAGAAGGTGACTCACTGCTTCAAACCGCAAGGCCTGCCTCGCGGGTCTCAGAGGCACATTCTTCCCGAGACTGTTGGAAAGCTCTGTGCCCTGGCCCAGGTGTTGAGACGCTGGTGAGGCCACAGGCCAGCCTTTCTTTGATGTACTTCACTGATTTTTGTTCTTTGCTGACTAGTCACCCAGTCAAGGGGAAGGCTGAACGCTCTGTGCTATGGAGCAAGGAGGGGCCCAGAAGGTAGACTCAGAGAAGGAACAGGCATAAACTTCAGTAATTACAGCAGAGGGATTTAGGTTAAACAGCTGGAGGCTAAACAACTAGGTTAGACAACTGGAGGAGCTTCCAGAAAACAAGTGTGTAGGCACTGGAATGAATGAATGAAAAAGATAGTTGGATTTTTCTATGGTAATCCTCTCCAGTACTATTGCCTGGAAAATCCCATGGACAGAGGACCCTGGTAGGCTACAGTCCATGGGGTCGCAAAGAGTCGGACACGACTGAGCGACTTCACTTACTTACTTCCCATTTTACATGTTAGTCCATCTAATCCACACAACCTATGGGTGCCTCTTGGTGCCAGGCTCTGTGCCAGCATTGGCTTGGTCCCCTGGGTTCCAGGGGTCTGGGAGGCAGATATATATATACACCTTGGGTTTTGCTGGGATTCCAGAGGAGGGGAAAATTCATTCTGACAGGTGTGAGGGCTCAGGCAAGGCAGCTTCCTGGAGGAGGTGTCTTTTGAGCTGATTTGTTTGGGAGAATGGATGCTAGTTTGTTTGGATTGCCTTGGGTGGGGCAGAAGAGCAGATCAGCCTGGATGGTTCTGTGGCGGGTAGAGGGTCCAGGAATGTGAATACCTGGATGGGGAGTTTGCACTTGACCCCCAGGGCTGATGGAGAGCCATGCAAGGGATCTGGGTCAGGGAGAGGCGTGGTCAGAGTTAGGTTCCCTACAGTTTCACTGGCAGCTGGGATCTCGTCTGTCCCTGAATCCCAGCACAGATGACAGCGCCAGCCCACAGTAGGCGCTCCAGCTTTTGTTGAAGGAAAGCACAAACTGGAGGGGGAGAGGTTGTTCTGATAGATGAGGGGCGAAAGGAAGAGACCGGCGTTTGTGTGGCAGTGAAGGGAATGGGAAAATTGGGTCAGTTCAAGAGACGGAGAAGACGGGCAGTATGGACGGGCCTTGCTGGCTCCTTAGAGGCTGTGAGGGTGATGGAGAGGGAGGTGCCCAGGGTAACACCCATGCTTCTATCTTGAGTGGCTGAGGATGGGAGAAGAGGGTCACAGGTGGGGAACAAGTTCAAGGGAAAGGTGGTTAACGTAGAGTTGGAGCCATGGAGCCTGAGGTGCTTGTGAGATGTCCAGGTGGGGTGGTCTGTGGAGAGGTCTGGGCGAGGGTGACCAGCATAATGGTGGCTACTGAGGCCACTTGAGGACTGGGACACGTAAGAGCAGGTTTGTCAGGTAAGGGTGACCTTTAGAACTTGGAGAGATCTGGCTAGGGGTCAAGAGGCCTAAATTCTGGTCTGGACTCTGACACTGGCTTGCTGCATGACCTTAGGCAAGTCACTCTTCCTCTCTGAGCGATTGCCCCTCAGTCTGTCTGCAGAGCCTCTCAGAGATGAAGAGAGGCTTGGACTACTTCTCTTTTTGAGGCTTCTGGATATGGTTTTAAAAAGATGAAGATGTGCCCAAAATAGGGCAACAAAGATGGTGGTTAATTACCATAGTTATTTACAAATTAACATTATGAACAGACAAAGATCCTGAGATTGCGTGTATGACCTCACCTGGAGATAAAAGATCAGGGTCTTGTTGGAAAGTTAGACCCCTGGTAGGCCCTTCCATGTTGCCTGGAGCAATTGTCTTCTTTAGTAGGAAAGATACCTAGCTAGAGGTAGGAAGGTGGTGGTAGTGGTGATTTAGTCGCTAAGTCGTGTCCGACTCTTGCGACGTGTTTGACTCTTGCGACCCCATGGACTGTAGCCCGCCAGGCTCCTTTGTCCATGGGATTTTCCAGGCAGGAATACTGGAGTGGGTTGCCATTTCCTTCTCCAGGGGATCTTCCTGACCCAGGAATCGAACCCGGGTCTCCTGTATTGCAGGCTTTACCGATGGAGCTATACTGAGTTAAAATCCAGGTGTGAGCAGCAGCTTCTTCTTGCCCTAAGCCTGGATGTTCACACCTCTTCCCTGGTTCTGCCAAACAGGGGAGCTGCCAAACGGAGTCTCTTCTCCTGAAGCCCTCAGAGGCCCTGTTTACCCCTGGCCTGTGGGTTTCCGAGGGAGGAAAGCCCACTATTTCAGAGCCTTATCACCACGTTCCTCTCCCTGCTCCTTGCTCAGCTCAAGGCCAGAGCAGTGGATGGAGTTGCTGGCTCTGCCTTGAAATCGCCCTCGGACACACTGCTTCTTCTCAGGGCCTCAGAGCCTCAGCATACCTGTGTCCCCAGGCTGTAGCCTGGCTACTGGCACAGGAAGGCACTTAATAAATGTTGGTTTAATTGGATTAAATTGCAAAGTAATTTATTTGATTGGAGTATGGGTTGGGGAAAGGGTGGTAGTGAGAGCTGCCATTGCACTATGAGAAAGCCTGCAAATGTACTTTGGGAAAGGTAAGCCAACGCCAGATATTTACAAGTCTGCCTCACATCACATTTGGTCCAGTGTCCCTGAAAGTCTTCCAGGGCATAAAGAAGATGCAAAATTGGTTTCCTCCCCAACTAGGAAAGGAAAGTCGCTAAGTCGTGTCCGACTCTTTGCGACCCCATGGACTGTAGCCTACCAGGCTTCTCAGTCCATGGGATTTTCCAGGCAAGAGTACTGGAGTGGGTTGCCATTTCCTTCTCCAGGGGATCTTCCCGACCCAGGGATCGAACCTGGGTCTCCCGCATTGTAGGCAGACCCTTTATCCACTGAACCACCAGGGAAGCCTTCACAAAAATTAATTCTCTGTGGCCCAGTGTTAGGAGTGAGGAGCCTGAGAATTTCAAATCCCTCTCCATCACTTTCTGGCTGTTTGACCCTCAACAAGTGACCCAACTTACTTTGTATCAGTTAGACAGAAATGTAAATTCCAAATAATGCTATTACCCCACTCATGGGGTTGCTATGGGGATTAAATGAATTATTAGATGTGAAGTATTTAGGATAGTGCCTGGTATGTGTGGGGCTTCCCTGGTGGCTCAGTGGTAAAGAACCTGCCTGCCGATGCAGGACATGTGAGTTCAACCCCTGAACTGGGAAGATCTTCTGGAGAAGGAAATGGCAGCCCATGCCAGTATTCTTGCCTGGGAAATCCTATGGACAGAGGAGCCTATAGGCTGCAGTCCATGAGGGTCACAAAAAATTGGATAAAACTTAACGACTAAACAACAACAACATGGCATGTGAGAGTGCCCAGAAACGTTAGTTTTTTTAAATTACTGTTAGCAATGATGTAGCTCCCTTCTGCATCCCTAAGGCTGATCCCTTTTAGCAGTTGGGTGGGAATGGCAGGTGGCTCACTCAGCATCTCTTTGGCTCCTTCCTCTGCTCCTGGGCAGTGGTTCTCAATTTTGACTGCATTTTAGAGTCATTTGGGTAGTAGAAGGGGCTTCAAAACTCCCAATGCTATACCTGTGAGCAATTACATCAGAATCTTGGGTGGGGCATCCAAGGCCTAAGGGCCCTCCCAGGTCAGTGGCAATGAGCAGCCCAAGTCAGAGCCAGAGCAGTGGTCCTCAAAATCTGGACCCTGAACCAGCAGCACCAACATCACTTGGGAGCTTGTTAGCAGGTAGATTCTCAGGTCCCACCCCAGCTCTACTGGAGAGGTAAAACCTCATGATGGAGAGGCAGCATATTATTTTGAAAGCCACTGCTGTAAGCAGCAGTCTGTTATTCCCAGTCTGGCAGGAATAGGGACCAATTCCCACCCACTGGTAACCACTCTACCCTTTGTTATGGCCTCCCATATGCTTTGTTAGGGAAGGCCTCCCAGGGGCTCCGCAGGTGGCTCAGTTGTAAAAAATTCACTTGCCAATTCAGGAGATGCAGGAGACACAGGTTCAGTCCCTGGGCCAGGTAGATCCCCTAGAGTAGGAAATGGCAATCCTCTCCAGGATTCCTGCCTGGAAAATTGCATGGATAGAGGAGCATGGCAGGCTACAGTTGATGGGGTCACAAAGCATCAGACATGACTGAGCGACTGAGCACAGCTCAGCACCCAGTGGCTTTATATAGGTTCTCATGTTTAGACTTCATAGCCACCCGATACCAATAACCTCTCCTTCACCTTCTCGATGAGGAACTTGAGGCCCCAGGAAATTGCATCCAGGGCCTCACAGTGAGTTAAGGGACGGCATGAGGACCCCCCAAGGCAGGGTTTTCCCAAGTGTTAACCTAGCTAGGAAAGGGCCTGTTCCAGACCCAGTCGTAGGGCACAGTGAAGGCAAAGATCTTTGAGATCACTGGTCCTCAAAATTATCCCAAGAAATAGCTGAGCACTGCACATTCAAAGGCTGGAATGCGAGGGTGATGTTCTCCTGGGAGCTGGAACCCGTAGAGTGCCTGGCATGGTCCTAGCATATAGTCAGTGCTTGCAAATATCAGCTGCCACCGCTATGGGTCACATGCTTATTGGCAAGTATGGATAATAGGGTACCATTTTACGCTTACTGTTTGTTGTTATTGTTTTATTTACATTTTTTATTCAGTAAAATACACATGCTTTGCTATTTTTAATACTAAAAGTGTTCCATGTCCTAAGTTTTCATACACAACTTCCAAATATAGACAGTGGTGCTGGCTTGGCTGAAATGCTAACCCTAAATGGTAACCCAGCTACCAGCGGGGGCGTATGGAATGGAAGGGCCACTGAGGGGTGGAGTGAGGCTGACCTGGGTTCAAATCTCAGCTCTGTCACTTGTCTCTGAGGCTGCCGGCAATCCCTTCCTCTCTCTTTGCCTCAGTTTTCCCCTCTTTCAAATGGGAAGCCCATGACAGAATGTACATTTCTCTGCAGACCTGAGGGTTATTCTTTCTGTCAGAGGGAGCTCATGGCTGGTGGGGAACAGGAATAATCAGGGCCTTCCCTCCTGGGCCGGGTTCTCCACCATGGGACACCTGGGCCAGACTCATTTCCTGCCGTTTTATAAGCAAACTGCTTGTGATGGGGAGGAGGGATGCAGAGGGGCGTCAGAGTGATGCCCTGTCTTTCTCTGCCCCTCCCTGACCCCTGTGGTTGATAACAGGTTGCCTGGGGAAAGATGCTGAGCGCAGCCCTGCTCCCTCTGGGCCTACAGAGGGTCTATGTTCTGCTTGGTTCTCTGATACCACGTGGCCATGGTGGGCTGGCTTTGTGCTGCCAGTGACCCTGGGTTACATCTGGGTTGGGTGTTTGAAAGCCCACTTGGCTGTAGGTTCTAAAGATCCCTCCTCCAGGCGGCTCTGTCAAGTCACCTCACTGCTCTGGCTTCTCGTCTCACCTGAGCAAAAGCCAGGTTCCTCTTGATTTCCCACGTGGTCGGAATGCCCCTCTAGTCTCATCCAAACCTACTCCAACTTCCCCTTCCTCTCAGTTTACTCCAGTCACACTGGCCGTGCTGACCCTGGGCTGCCCAGCCGTGCTCCTGCCTCCAGGCTCTTGCACCCGCCATTCCTGCAAGCTGAAATGTCCTTGCCCCAGATGCACGTGAGTAGTGCCGGCTTTCCTCACTTCTGGTCTTAACACAAGCATCACCTTGGCTTTTCAGAATCAGAATGCCTCCCGCACCCCTCAGCCCTTCATCATTCCCTTTCCCTGCTTTATTTTTCCCTTTAGCCCTGCCTCTGAACACACTATTTATTTACCTTGTGTATTGGGTCTCCCCCACTAAAATGACTGCTCCGTGCAACCAAGGATGTTTGTTTGCGCTTTTCAGAGCAGCTAAGAGCCTCGTGCAGGGCTCACACATGTCAGGGGCTAAGTAAACATGTTGAATGAATGGATGGAGCTGGCATTCCACTCTCCATCTGACTGTGACTTGCATGGATCTCACAGTCCTCTGGGAGGGGGATTGGGCTCTCACTTTGGAGCCCCCTCCCACCCCAGGGATCAGTGCAGTGTGGCTGAGGAGACACGATGTAGCAAATGCTCAAGAGTTCGGGCTCTGCACCCAAATCGAATTTAAATTCTGCCGGGGATGCCCTCCTAGCTATGTTTCTTATCTGCTCTGTGCCTCAATGTTCCCATCTATACAATGGGAACTCTGTAACTCCTCCCTTATAGAGTTCGCGTGAGGATCGAAGGTTAATACAGGTGAAGTGCTCAGGGACAGAGGAAGGGCTCCCTCAGTGTCAGCAAATGTTTAGCGGCTTTGTGGCTTGAGGGATGTAATCACCTCCTTGCCTGCTTCTCAAGATGGATGTGGAGGGACTCCAGAGAGGCAGAGGGTGTGGCCTAGCCTGGTGGACTCAGAGGCCCAGGATGGAACAGAAGGGCTGAGGACTGGAGATTCAAGCCTCACCCAAGAAGCTCAAAGGGAAATGGCAGCAGGATGGGGGACAGTGAGACTGTCCCTCGCTGGCCCCACGGCAGCAAGGGTGGAGGCAGGAGTGCTGTCTGCATGATCCCAGGGATCTGGTTGCTTTCAGAGCTAGAGAACAGTGTCCAGGTAGACCCACCACTGGGCTACCGATCTGAGTTACTTCCACAGCCTGAGTCACAGATTCACAAGACTGGGCGGGATCACCGCTTCACTCCTCACCTGCTCTGTAAAAGCAAAGAGCCTTGGGGTCTGGGCTCCATAGGGGGAAGTCTGGGGAGAAATAGGGTCATGGAGTGGCCTCTGGGATACAGACCAATGTGACCAGGGATGCCCTTGTCCTTCCTTTGCCAAGTTTGTGTGGAGAGTGTATGAGGATTTGTGAGAACATAGGTACACGTGTGTGTCTGAGTGTATATTAGAACATCTGCTACCAGCCATTCAAACACACACACACACACACACACACACACACACACACACACGAAGCCCAAAGGCTGACTCTGCTGTCAGCATGCCCTAGGGGATCTGTCTTCCATCACAAGGCTCACTCACAGGCGTTGGACTGGAAATGTCAGCACTGTGCTGAGTGCCAGGGACACTTGGTGCCTCAAAGACCCTGCCCTACAAGAGATGGACAAGGCCAGGCTCCAGTCCTGGCAGAAGAGGGGGTCAATACAGGGGTGGGAGTCCGGGCGTGAGGCTGGGGGAAAAGCCAGGTCTGGTGGGAGCTGGAAGTCCCCCTGCAAGAGGAGGGAGAGGCAGAGTGAGAACTGCCATGCTGACTGTGCCCAGGCTTTGGGGTCACCTCCTCTCGCAGGAGACACCGAGACTCAGAGTGGTTTGGAAGCTCGCCCGAGATCACCTACCTGGAAAGTGGCAAGTGAGAAAGTTGAGGCTTGGAGGGGTACCTGGTTTACCACGAGTCACCCCACCTGTTAATGGCGGAACTGGGATTCGAACTCAGGTCTCTGTGACTTCCGAGCCCGTGCTCTGAACCACCACTCACCCTCCCCAAGCTCTCGAGGGAGCCAGGCATACTAGGAACGTATGAGAAAGAAGGACTTTGAGTGGCCAGAGGTGGGAAGGGCCGATTCTGCCTGAAAGGGTCAGCAGGTAAAAAGTCAGGCACGGATGACAGCAGGGAGCACTCGGGGAAGACAGAGGTGGGGGGAGGGCTTATTATTCCAGGGGACGGAATAGTAAGCAAAGGCACGGAGGCGTGAAATAGGGTGCCACGCTCCTGTGGTTTATGGCTGACCCGTTGAGCAGGAAGACAACCTCCACTTCTCCCCGCCCCCACCTCCACCCTGGCTCAGAAAGCCTGATTGTCCCCACTTCCCTCCGCACCTCCTCCTTAGGCTCCTGGGATATGGACAAGAAAGGAGCTTGTCTTTCCTGGCTCTGCTGGAGTCCTGCCGCTGAGGTTTGGTTACCATGGCGACGGGCTCCATGGAAACTCGTAGCTGGCCTTTTCCAGGATGGGCCTGGACCCCAGCCCACCTGCTGATGCGTTGTCTCCCCTGGCCTCAGCACCTCAGCATCCTGAGGGGCTGCCTGGTGAGGGCAGTCATTCTGTCCCCTGAGTCCCTGCCCCTCCACCTTGGCAGGGTTAGGAGAGTCCCTAGGGTCAGAGAGGACGCAATTCCAGCAGGCAGGGTCTGCTGATGGCTCCAGGCTCCCACACCAATCTCAGGACATGGAGATCCACATTCCCTTATCTTTAGGTAAATTGGGGATGAGTCTTTATGTGATCACACCCTTGGTGTCCCTCCCGTTCTGACCCCGCTCTTCCTCTCCCAGGGCTGTCTTTCCTTTATTCCGTTTCTCCCCGGGTCCTGCTGGTCTCTGAGTTCCAGGTCTATTCAACCACCGTCTACACCATGGCCCCACATACGCCCTGAGAATCGACACACTGCTGGCTCACTTGCCGCTGACGGACCTGGGAGGGGACCTGCCGCCACACTCGTCAGCTATGTGACCTTGAACCAGTTGTTCCCTCTTTCTGAGCCTTGGATTCCATGTCTCTGCACACGTGCTTCATAGGGCTGCTTATTCATCCAACACATGTGTTGAAAACTACTTGTATCTCTTGAGCACTTATTTATTTACTGTGCTTTTAATGCATTTATTGTGTGAAGAACTGCACTTAACCTCATCTCATTTACTCCCTGTGACAACTCTATGAGGCAGGACTCTTCTTTCCAATTTATGCCTGAAGACATTGAGCAAAAGAGGGTGCAGGATCCTGTCCAAGGTCATGCAGGTGTCACTTGGCAGAGTGCACTCTTAATCACTTTATTATTTGGTCAGTTAATTTTTATTGAGCACGTGCTATGTGATGACCCAGTGTCTGCCCTGCGGAGCATCTACTGGAGAGATGGAAAACAAGGGAAACAAGTATAATACGCATTGTGTTAAGTAGTGTGTTGAGATAGAGGAAAAAGAGAATATTCTTTTTTAACAATCTCATTGTTTGGTCTCACTGCATGGCGTGTGGGATCTTGAGTTCCCAGACCAGGGATCAAACTCGTACCCCCGCACTGGAAGTGCAGAGTCTTAACCAATGGGCCGCCAGGGGAGTTCTAAATGAATATTCTTCAGAGACAGTGATGTTGTCAGGGGTGATTTCTCTGCACAGGTAACATGTGAGGAGAAGAGTTCTGAATGGTGGGAAGAGTTAGCCAGGAGAGGGACTGGAGACCCCAGTAAGGGGCACAGCATGGACAAAGGCCTGGAGGTGAGAATGGGTTTGCTGTGTCCTCAAGACTGGATGGGGTCAGAGGGGCTTGGAGGTGGTGAGCAAGGGGGAGGGAGGCCCAGGATGAACTGGAGAAACAGGCAGGGGGCCAGATCGTGCAGAGCCTCTCAGGCTGGGATGTGAAATGTGTTTTATTCTAAGGGCAGTGGAATCCACGGGTTCTAAGAGGAGAGTTGACCTGATTTCTGTCAGGAGCAGCTCCCTCTGGCTGCCACGTGGGGAGCAGTAGGAGAGGGGTAGGAAAGGAGGCCAGGAGAAAGGACATCACAGTCGTCCAGGAGGAAGATGGTGGTACCCAGGCTGCGAGGCTGGCGATGGGGAGGGAGGGAGGCTTCTGAGTGGGATGGAGTTTGCAAGCAGAGTGGACAGAACCTGCTGATGGGCTGGAAGCAGGGCATGAGGAACAGGAAGGAATGAGGGATGACTCCTAATTTCTGTTTTGAGCGACTGAGTGATTGGGTGATGTTGCTACCTGAGACAGCACAGACCCAGGATGTGCCGGACAGCTGGCTTTGTGCGGAGAAAGCCCAGAGCTTGTTTTAGGATGTTTGTGTTTGAGAAGCCTGGGGGGTCACGTGAGTGGAGATACCGGGTCTGGAGTTCAAGGGAAGAGGGATTTGGGAGCTGAGAGTGTAGATGTGGTATTTCAAGCCACAGGGCTCGATGAGATCGAAGGAAGAGAAAGTGTAGCTGGAGATGGGGGGAGAGGACCAGAGGAGATGAGAGAAAGGAGGGGAGAAGAGAGGGGGAGGAGGGGGGAGGGCAGAAAGGGGAGGCCCATGTGGCCAGGACCCGGCAGGTCTGTGCATTCCTTCAACAGACCTTTCCTGGTGTGTGTCCTGTGTCGGGCCCCAGAGAGTGGATGGTGGGTCCAGCACCTGCCCTGAGTCCAGGGGAGCTCAGCCTTGGACGGCAGGGAAACTGGCCATCAGAGCACGTGTCTGAGGCTAGCGGGAGAAGAGGGTCCTATGAGAGGCCCAGGGAGAGGCGGCCAAACTGGACTGGTGTGTGGGGAGGGGGAGGGTTCCTGGAGAGGCAGCCTGGAGGCTGGGACCTGATGCTGGAGTTTGCCTGGTGCCCAGGGGGGAGAGGAAGGGGGACGGTGGACTGGAGGAAGTGCAAAGTGGAGGAAATGGACTCGGAGATGCAGGCCCAGAGGTGGAGGGAAAAGCACCGGCCAGTCCCTGCAGCCTCCTCCCAGGCCCTGTCCCTGTGGTTTCCTGGCAACACTCTGGGCTGGGTGAGGGTTGGGTTTAGCTGCCTCACACACGTGTGGACTCGGGAAATGGCTGGGACAGTGTGGAGCCTTAAAAATCCTGACTTGGAGACACTCAGGAGCTGTGGGACTTGGGCAAGGAAGGACTGCCCTGAGCCTCAGGGTCTCACCTGGCAAAGGGCGATAATAACATGTGAAAGTGCTGGGCCAGCTCGCAGGTTCTGCCCAAGGTGGGGAATTATTATTGCTGCCCAGATCACAGAGCTCCGTGCGAGAGGAGACCCTGGTTTTGCTGAGAAAGAGGGAGACAGAGACAGAACGAGACACAGGAAAGAGTGAGACAGCGAGACCCCGGAGACAGCGAGACAGAGGGACAGAGAGCGAGCGAGCAAGAGATAGGCAGGTAGGTAGACTTGGGAGTGGGAGAGGGAGAGAGACAGAGGCAGCGATGCAGGAGAGACAGAGAGACAGAGAGAGGCGGCGGATTCCAAGACAGCAGCAGGCGTTGTGTTTGGATGGTAAGACGATGAGTGACTCTGATTTTCACACTTCTGGTCATATTATTTTCTGATTTTCCTCCATAATTACTTAAATAATTATCTCTTTAAAGACATGGTTGCCAGATGTAAACTGAATTTTTAACACTTTCTGCAATTTGGAAATACCTAGGAGAAGCATTATAATTTGCAGACAAATTGACCCAGAAATTTCACTTCTTAAAATGTATTCAAAGGAGAAACTCATGGAGGCGTCAGTGATTTAATTACAAGGATGATTTTTGAAGTGTTGTTTATAACAGCAAAACAAAACAAAACAAAACCCCCCAAACGAAAAGCAACCCTCTACCTTATATGCTGAGAAAGACTGAGGGCAGGAGGAGAAGGGGATGACAGAGGATGAGATGGTTGGATGGCATCACTGACTCAATAAACATGGGTTTGGGTGGACCCCGGGAGTTGGTGATGGACAGCGAGGCCTGGTGTGCTGTGGTTCATGGGGTCACAAACAGTTGGAAACGACTGAGTGACTGAACTGAACTGAACTGAACCTTATATGCACAAAAACAGGTGACTCAATAAATAAATGATGTTCCATTCATGGAATGGATTTCTATGTAGCCTTTAGAATGATGTAAATTATGACTCATTGGTACAGATATTTAGGAGATACTAATATGCGTTATAAAGGAAGGTCCAAAAAGGTACAATTCTAATTTGTTAGAAAAAGATACACCTTCTGCGTGTGTGCATGGAGACATAGCTGAAATTTTTATCACCAAGGTGATAACTGTGGGGGTGTGACAATGAAAGCAATTAAAGTTATTTCAAGTCTTGTGTATGCGTTGAGAATTCTTCCATAAGGAGATCACCCTCCTGCCTTTTGCTCTGTCCTTAGAGGAAAGGAGGACAGGTGCTCAGAGTCTAGAGTGTGATAATCCTGCAAGATTTTGATGGTCATAATTAAATCGCACCTCACCCATGTCAGTTCACACAGATTTATCCCAGCTATGTTTTGGTTCACCTTTCCTCAGAGGCTACAGCCAGACACCACCCATTAAAAAATTAATCATTTCCCTCATTTTGATAGGCTGTGACAATTTCATTCCCTTGCTAGTTGCAAATGGAAGTCTATCATCCCTTTTTAGATATTAACTCTGGGGTTCTGTTCATTGCCATCATGAGAGCCTGTAATAGGTGTATCAGGAAAGCCTTTTCTAGGTGGAGATAACTAAGAAGTGGGATGTAACACTTGAGATTCAGTTTCTTTGGCTTTTCTATTCAAAATGCACATGTTATCGCTACAACATCTCATAGGAATGACAGACTGTATTTCTTTAGACTCATTTCAAAAAGAATTTGAAGTGGTGCATGTAATAGGGTAAAAACAATTGAGATCAGGGTGAAGGAAAGCTAACGATATGAAAATAACACGTAAAGAAGAAAGTTAGTAAACAAAACACATGCCTCAAGGGATTAAATATTTGCTAGACTGGGACAGGTTTGCTCTGATCTTTCCAGTGGCTTATTTTTAGCATTTAATAGGATCAAATATAGAGCAAAATGTAAAGAAATATAAACCTTAGGCACAAACTGTCACCTCTTTCCTAAGCTCAACTATGATCAACTTCTAGGCAAAGAAACTTAACTTTTCTTTTAAACCTCAGGGAAACAGTTCCCTTCTGTCACTTCCACTGTTTCCACTGGAAAGCTGACATCCTGCCCACTTGCCACAGAAGGGCCCTGGGTTTCTCTCCTGCATTCTGTGGACAAAGCAATCCACAGAAGAGAGGGGATCTGTCCTCAGCTCACTTGCACGTCTTCTTTGTAGAAAGGAATCAGCCTTTGTTAAAATTTCCTTTTCTAGTACCTCCCAATGCTTCGATGCTCATATTCTCAGTCCAAAAACAGGGAAGATTCAGCTGCACCTCTGGTCCTTTTCCAGACACAGTTTGCACTCACTGTGATGATTTTATTCCAAGTGAGATGTTACCTTAGCAACCAACTTTCCAACTCACTCAATTAACCCGCTTCCTCCCTTTAATCAATACTCATTAGCACCAAATCACTCCGCTTTGCCTTGCAGTTAAAACCACTCATTCAGGTCAACCTGTTTCCTAAAGGTAACAGTCTTTTCTCCCTCTGACCATGGAAACTGATTTGAACCCCACAGAACCCCTCTCCCTAGGTCCTCTGATGCTGTCTTCCTAATTCAGGCTCGGCCAAGAAGTACTGGCTGGTGGATCTCCTTGGAGTTTGGCAACAGAGCCGCCACGGTGGCTTCTGGCATTCCAGTGGGTCACTGGACCATTGCCCACAGGGAAACTGGCAAGAAGG
The DNA here is from genome assembly GCF_016772045.2 of Ovis aries. NCBI lineage: Eukaryota > Metazoa > Chordata > Mammalia > Artiodactyla > Bovidae > Ovis > Ovis aries. Next base: position 236,497,730 of record NC_056055.1, read on the forward strand.
AAGATGGTACCTGCCATGTGGAATCAGGGAGATAGCTCCTGCACACACAGGAGGCTCTTTGGCGACTCCAAAGGAGAAATGCTATTATGTGAAGGTTATAGTAGACAGATTCAATGGACATGAACTTGGGCAAACTCCGGGAGATGGTGAGGGACAGGGAGGCCTGGTGTGCTGCAGTTCATGGGGTCACAAAGAGTTGGACAGGACCTAGCGATTGCACAACAATAATAGACTGATACGGTTTGAGAACACAGGGGGAGAAAAGTGTTATTAAAACCCATACAGTCTAGATCATCTTTGGTTCTGGTTTTGATGCTGAGTGTGGTCGTGGGGAGTTAAGACTCTAGAGAACTTCCCTCACTGTACTGAGCGTGATGGAGGAGGGGAAGGGCACAGTGGATACCGATGTCTCCGCCTGCTTTCCTGACCTGCTGCTCTGCAGGGAACCTGGGCTGGGTGGTCCTTCTAGGGGCAGGGATGCTATTGGGTCTCCAGAGGCTGGTCCGAGAGGAGAGTGGACTGGTTCTGTCTGACACAGGGAGGGAGGTGGAATTCTGAGGTGCAGTCCTAAGGAAGGGGAGCCCTGGCACCCAGGAAGTGGGGTCAGAGGAAGGAAAGAGCCTGAGCAACATGGTGTAGGAACCTCAGGGAAGTCAGCTTGTACACCGTGCCTCGTGTAAGTGGTGCTGGGGCAGATGGGGGCTGGGGAATGCAAGGTAAGAGGCGGCTCATTTCTGGGCAAAGGGATGCCGACAGGAAGAGCGCTGCTGGATGGCAAGATGGTCCACAAAGGGAAACACTGGATTAACTCATTAAAAGCATCGCACCAGGCCGGAGACACAGGCACTGGGGGAAGAAGCATCAGCTCTGTTCTCAAGGGGCTCACATTCCAGAGACAGAGGCAGAAAACAGGCCAGCAAATGAACGAATAAGCATTTCAGGTGTGCTGAGGGCTGTGAAGAGGATAAATCAGAGAGACACTGGAAGGGGGTGTCTTAAGATGGAGAAGGTCAGGGGGACCTCTCTGAGGAGCTGACGTAGGAGCTGAGAGCTCAGCTGGTGAGGAGCCAGGAAAGAGTTGTCCGGAAAGAGGAATGAGCAAGCGCCAAAGCCTGTTCCCAGGCTCCAGAAATCCTGCTCACCCTGGCCAGGCACTCCGTTCACCATTCAGCCAGAAGTGCACATCCTCCGCTCTGGGCGCCTTCACACCTGACTCCTGTCCCTCCCCACGCCCGTGACTTCTGACACACATCCTGTTACATTTCCAGCCCGGAAAAACACTCAGCATCATTGGAAGTAATAATAATAATGCCAACACATCTATGTGACACCGTACTTCATCTTGGACGTTTGGGAGATTGAAAACCAAAGTGGTGAGAATCCAGTGACAACCTGCCTCTTATGTGCTGCAGGTGGGAATGCAGAACGGGAACCCTTTGGAAAACATTTTGAAAATGGTCATCAAAAGTCACAGTAATGTTCCTACGTTTGGAACCAATCATCTTACTTGAGGGAATAATGTCAACCGTGGCAAGGGTTTGTTACCAAAGATGTGCAGTTGAATGTTTTAAGGACGCCAATCTGAAATCTGCTTCAGTGTGAAACAAAGAGAAAAGGGTTCATTGTGGTGGGTGGATCCAGGGAAGGCAAGGCAGCAGCGAGGGCTGACAGTGAAACGGTGGCGCTCTCTGTGGGTGTTGACTCTTGGCTCAGCTCTTGGCTCCTTCACTCACTGTTCCATTTACTCGGGCCATTTCTTTAACCTCAGGGAGCTTCAGTTTCCTCACTGGTAGAACAGGGATATCATTCAGCTCTTTCCTTTTCATGAGCAGAAAGGAATCACTTCCATGAAGGGCAGCATACACAACAGTGGGTGGTCAGCACGCCAGCGTACCCTCCCACTCCTCTAGTGATGGCTGACCAAGTACTTATACTTCCGTGATCTCACTCAATCCAGACAACCTGATGACTATTATTCCCATTTTGCAGATGAAGAAACTGAGGCTCAGAGAGGTGAACAAATTTTGTGAAAATCACTCAGCAGTTAAGAGGGAAAGTCAGGACTTGTCTTTGGGAATTCTGACCTTTGCAGCATGCTGCCCTCTTGTGAACTCCTACTCATCTTTCAAGACCCAATCCAAATATCCCTTCTTCTAGGGAGCCTCTCTTGATAGCTCTCTGCTGGAGCTCCCAAGGCCTCTTGTACAGGTCTCAGCACAGAGAGGCATGTGGTCTGGGTGCAAAAATGTGGCTTTGGTACCAACTTTAGCTCTAAATTAAAAACCCAGCTCTACCCCATCCCCACTCTCTCCTGAGAAGATTTTGTGGTAACACCCTGGTTGTATCTACTTTGCTAATTTAGCAGGTGAAAAACCAGGATAGCTCATGCATTTTCTTTGATATCCAGCAAGAACAGTGAGGTTTCTAGTGAGGCCGGTGCTCAGTAAATGACAGCTGCTCTCCTTATTCTGGAAACTTCCAGGAAATGGGTGTTCACCATTTAGTAGCGCATGCCCTTGGACCTCAGTTTCCTCGACAGTCAAGTGGAGCTGAGAGTGGCTCTTCCTCTGAATGCTGTGAGGGAAGGTCGCAGGAGAGGATATATGCAAAGCATTCTCAGCAGGGAGGACTGGAAGCCTGGCACAAGCGTGAGTCTTTATTTTCATTAATCTCCCGATTGAAGGGCATTCTCCGCGCGGTGGTAACTGTGTTAGCTGAGCAGCTCGGCCGGGCTTCCTCTTGGCCTGGCGCGGAGCCCGGCTGCGCGCGCGGAGGTGGGTGAGGGAGGGGATGGATGGGGACCAGTCTCTGGGGAGGATACTGGAGCTGGGAGGAGCATCCAGGCCCAGGAAGGACCGGCCTCTGAGCCCCACCTCGCGCTCCAGCGCAGCGGGCCGGCGGCCAAGTCGCTAATGAAGCGGGCCGCCGTGTGGCTTCCCAGGCCCCTGGGACCAGCCAGGCACAGCTTAACCTTGACCGGGTCAGGGTGCCCTCTGCCCCTCCCATTTCCGAATCCCCCGACCCACAGGCAAGCAGAGGGCGAGGTTCCAGGGGAGGTCCTCACGTTTGGATTCCGTGTCTGCGCCCTCCAGCCCTGACTCCTGGCTCTGGATGATGGACCTCTATATAACCTCGTCTTTACCCGATCTCTCACCCAGCCTGCGGCTGGACCTGGGGTCAGGATGCCTGCCTTCTAATTCCTGTTCCAGCCTCTTAGTGGCATTGTGACCTCTGGGGGTGGCTCAAGCCATCTGTGCCTCAGTTTTCCATCTGTAAACTGGGGATAATCATAAGACCCACATTAGGGTGGTTGAGATTACATGAGCTAATAATACAAGTACAGGGCTTAGGACAGGCATAACGTACGCGCCCAGTAAATGCCGCCTCTTGTCACTTGCCCTGGTCCCTTGACACATTTAGGTTACTGAGGGGTGAGAACTGTTTGGGAAGTGATTTGGGATAAGGTTCTAGGTCTGGTCCTGAAAGCAGAGGTTGGAACCTCTGTTCTGTCATTTACTACATCTGAGAGTTCGGCAAGTCAGTCCAGCATTTGGAAACTCAGTTTCTTCATCTGTGAAATGGGAGGAAGGTTCATCTGAGCCAACTATGACACAGATCAGTAATAACACACCAGCTCCCAGCTGGCGCTGCCTCCTCTGTGAGCCGCACCTGTTCTCCCCCCTCCCTCAGCTCCCTGCTCGCGCCCTGCTTGGGGTCCCACCGCCAGGAGAGCGGGCGGCCAGGGTTGGAAGGGAGTCTCTAGTCCTCCGTGGCTTCTCCCTGCAGAGGAGGTAAAGCCTGTCTCTGTGTTTTATCTGCTCCAGAGCAGGAGGGGTTTAGGAAGTGGAAGAGAGCCCGGGGCTGACTTCTGGAGTGAGGTGGGGTGTGGCAGACTCGAGTTCTCATCTCTGTTCTACCCCTTCTTGCCTGGGTGGCCTTGGACAGTCCTTCAGCCTTGAGCTTTGGTTTCCTCACCTTGTGAGGTGGGTGTCACAGTGCTCCCTGCTTCATGAGGCACTTGTGAGCATCAAGTGAGGTGCCCCATGCCAGGCACCTGGCACAGAGCCCGTCTCAGAGGAGGTAGCTTACGTTGGGGCTCGCTGGTGCTTGTATACTCGTTCACTCACCCACCGTTAGCTGAAGCCCACGGTGTGTTGGGTTTTGGCATTTGGACACAGTCCCCCGTCTCATGTATGGACCATAAAGAAGGCTGAGCACTGAAGAATTGATGCTTTTGAACTGTGGTGTTGGAGAAGACTCTTGAGAGTCCTTTGGACTGCAAGGAGATCAAGCCAGTCAATCCTAAAGGAAATTAGTCTTGGATACTCATTGGAAGGACTGATGCTGAGGCTGAAGCTCCAATACTTTGGCTACCTGATGCGAAGAACTGGCTCGTTGGAAAAGACCCTGATGCTGGGAAAGATTGAAGGCAGGAGGAGGAGGGGATGACAGAGGATGAAATGGTTGGATGGCATCATTGACTCAATGGACATGAGTTTGAGCAAGCTCCAGGAAATAGTGAAGGACAGGGAAGCCTGGCGTGCTGCAGTCCATAGGGTGGCAAAGAGTCAGACACGACTGAGCAACTGAACAACAACAACCTCACTCTCGGGGGTCCCCAGTATTGTAAGGGAGCAGACTGTAAACCATAAATGACAGAGGTTAGCCGGTGCTCTAAGGGGGAGCCCAGAGGAGAGAGCCACCCCTGATGGCCTGGCATGAAGGGGCAGGAGAGATGGCCCAAACCAGAGAACAGCACCTCTCAGCAGAGGCCCACTGTGGAAACAAGAGGAGTCTTTCTGGTGGCTCAGACGGTAAAGAATCTGCCTGTAATGAGAGAGACTGGGGTTCGATACCTGGGTGGGGAAGATCCCCTGGTGAAGGGAATGGCAACCCACTCTAGTATTCATGTCCAGAGAATTCCACAGACAGAGGAGCCTGGCGGCCTACAGTGCATGGGGTCACAAGAGCTGGACACGACTGAGTGACTCACACTTTCATCAGAGAGACAAGGGGATGAGGTGAGAGTATCCTGGCAGAAGTACCAGCACAGACAGAGGGTAGGGGTTCAGCGTGGGAGGAGCAGGGGCAGCCTGGGGAGGAAACAGGGGACACCCAAGAAGCTTGGATTTTACCTTGGGAGCCTTTGAAAGCTGCGGCTTGAGATCGTTGGGGGCATTAGACGACCTCTCCTCACCAACAGTAGCTCCCAGCCCTCACCCAGAGATCGCCGTGTGGCCAGCACTTGATGGGTTTTATTTAGAATTCCTCAGAACACCCCCTCTGTCTTGAGTAGACCCTATGTGCCTCCCATCTGAGGCACAGAGAGGCTAAGGGAGTGGCCCAAGGTCACACAGCCATGAAAGGCTGAGTTTGGAAGCAGCAGACTGCCAGCTCTAGCCTCCTCGCCCCTAACCGTGTCCCCACCCACCTCCCTGTATGATCGGCCCTGAGCACCAGCCCTCCCAAGGCCATTCTGAGAGTCCCCGGGATCAGTGTCAGCCCCTTCTTTGCTCAGTACCTGGGCTGATTGACAGCTGCTTTAATGGAGCTGCCTGGCTGCCCAGGGTGTGGGGGAGGAGAGCAATTTCTCAGAAATCCAATTATTGGAGTGAGTGATGCAATGTTGGCCCTGGCTGACAGGGGAGGTGGTTTCCCCCTGTCCCCTCACCTTGCTTCAGCCTCTCCTTCCTGGCAGAGGTCTTAGGGGCTTAGAGTCTGAGTAGGTTCTCCAACCCCTAACACCTCTTCCTCTCCTTGGTTTTCTCTCTCCTCAGTCTCTCTCCTGCTCTGCCCTGCACCATCCCTCTTGGCCCTGCCTCTATTTGGAGCCTCTTCCTCACAGATGAATTGGGTTTTCTCTCTGCGTATCCCTGTTGCCCCAGGAGAGAGTCCAAACCCCTCCCCAGTCAGACCAATGACATGGTTCACCATCACCTCCCAGATCCCTGTCCTCAAACTTCCAGACACAGCGAGCTCTTTATTGAACATCTCCTTATGCCAAGAGCCTCTGAGCTTCCGCAACTGCTGTTCCCCTGCCGGGAATGCTTCCCTCATTCTTGTGATGAAATCCTCCTTATGCTTCAGATAGCACCTCCTCTGGGCAGCCTTCCCTGATTTCCCCAGGCAGGGCTAGTTGCTCCTTCTCCTGTGTCCCCTCAGCATCCGGTCCCCAGCGCCCATCCACTTGGGCAATCTACTTGTTCCCTTTAAGCCCAGTATTAGCAGTGATCCCATTGTGTGACAATTATTTGATTAGCTGTCCCTTCCCCCAATCAGACTTTGAAAACTCCTCCATAATATCCAAAGAGCTGTCGCCACTGAGCTCTTCCTATGTCCCGGGGACGGTGCCGAGGCTTCACCTGCAGGATTTCTAGCTCTCCTGACCCCCCAGGAGGCAGGTCGTGTGCCATGTTCATCTCCACGTTATAGATGATCAGTGGAAGCGCAGGCAAGTGAAAGGACTCACCCAAGGTCACCGAGCCCAGAGCCCAGCACAGAACAGCTGCGCCCGGAGGTCTGCTGAATGGGGTGTGAGTAAATGGGAGGTCTCCCACGGCTGGGTCTTTGGATCCACCCTTGAAGCTTCAGGGGAAGGGAACTAGAATGGAATGAGCCCCTGAATGTGCCAGGAGTCCCCTCTGTTGCCCTGAGATCCTGATCCTATTATCTCATTTTACAGATGAGAAAATGGAGGCTTACAGCTATTAAAGGACCCTCTCCAGCCCTGAGAGTCTCAGTGGCAGAGCCAGGATCTGGGTGATTCAGAGCCGAGTTTAGGACAAGGGTTTGGGGACCCTGGTGCTTCTGGACAGGAGATGGGGTATTTATTTTAGTTTCCTTAAAGCTCCTCCTCCTTGGATGAGAACTCCAGAAAGCCAAACTGAAGCCAGGGCTTGGGACTACGGCCTTGACTCTGATTGTCTGGGGGCCTGAGGAGGGTCATACTTCCTCAGGATGAGTCCAGCTGAGTCTTGGCCAGGGGAGGCCTTTGGAATGTCTGCTGGAGGATGGGAGAATGTGAATGTAAGTAATGATTAAAGAGCTCAGGTCGGAAACAGACAGCTCTGGGTTTGAATTCTGCCTCTGCCACCTGTTAGCTGTGCGACATCAGACAATCATTTGACCTTTCAGAATCTCAGTTTCCTCATCTGTAAAATGGGGATAATATGTTTTGGTGAGGATCACAGATATCATATCCAGAGTGCTTGGTGCTTAGTAAACAGTTTGCACATGTCAGCTTTTATTAGTAGGGTCAGAATTAGGCTCTCTAGAATTTGAGAGTCAGGGTAGAATTAGTGAAAATTGGGACCAACAGCTGCCAGTCCATTTGAGGTCTGTCTATGTTTGTCTGCTTCTTGGAATCACCCAGAGGACCCTGCTGGGGAGTCAGGAGGGCCATGACCTCAGAGCTGGCATTTGGGTAATAGCAGGATGAATACTGAAGCAGATCTGAGTTCAAATCCTGCTTCTTCTACATACCTGCAGGGTGACTTTGGGCAATCTTCGTTCCCTTTTAGCTTCAGTTGCCCCTTCTGTAAGATGGGGGCATTATTACCTGCCCCAAAGGAGTTTGGTAACAATTTAATAATATTGTTATACTGGACACAAGTATCCATCCAGTTGTCAGTTCCTTAGACCTCAATAAATGTTTTATTTCTTAAAATGACTTCCTCCCCAGTAAATCATTTTCCCTGTCATATTATTTGTTTTTGGAGAACTATGTGGGCTGCTTGTAGCTGGTTTTCTTCCGTCCATCCCTCCATCCATCAAATGCATCCATCCCTTTTTAACGCCAGACCTGCAATGTGCACTGAGGATCTGGAAAAAGCAGTTCAGAGAGACGTGATTGCCCAGAGGAGCAGGGACAGGCTTCCCTAGCTGAGAGGTGAGATGCCTCGCTCAGATTTGCAGGCACGATCAGGACTGGCCCGCGTGGGTTGCACTGCTTATGTGCAAAGGCACAGAGGCCTGGTCCTGAGACTGAAGCTCTTGGAAAACCAGAGTAGGAGAGGGTACAAATGAAGAAAACTCACTTGTTTCCAGGGTCCTTCTAGGGCTGGGCGCCTTGATCTCCCGTAAACGGGGTGTGCGCGCCCTCTGCTGGCCTTCCCGCTGACTGCACCTTAGGCTTTGGAGACTCCCAGCCACTGGGTCTGGAAACCAAATGCCCATAAAAGGTGGACTGTCTCAACCGGGAAGGACCCCCGGGATCATCCACCCATGCCTCACCGGTAGAGACAGGAGGCCCCGTGCGGGGCAAGGAGCTTGCGCAGAGCAGGAATTCGAGGCCCTAAGTCCGAGATGGGGCTCTGTCCATGCCTGGAGTGGGGGTGGGGGGCGGTGCTCCTCGCAGGGGAACTCCAGGTAGGGGGTGGGGAGGGGGTGATCGTGGAGCGCAGAGGAGGTTTTCATATTCTCAGCCCTCACCCCATCTGGCTGGCTCCGTCGTGGGATTTCCTGTTTTGTCTTGGAGCAGCGTCATTGCAACCTGATAGCCACGAAACGGGGACTCAAGGTCTGTGCGTGTGTGTGTGTGTGTGTGTGTGCGCGTGTGTGAACGGCTGGCGGTGGTGTCCATCAGCAGGTGCCCAGGGCTGGTGACGTCACCGGACAAGTGCTCGGGTCTCCGTTTGAACCGGTTTGCCCAGCCCCAAGTCCTCAGGACCCGCCACCAGCTGGAGGGGGAGCAGTGGACTGAAGGGACGTGAACGCAGGAAAGATGCTTGCCTTCGGAGCCAGGGTCAGAGGCAGGGGTGGTTGCGGAGCTAGGATGGACTTTGTATTGGGTCGGACGTGGGGAGGGTAGGAGAGATGAGAGTGCGGGCTGCTGCCCAGGCTTCCAGCCCTCAATGAGAGGAGGAGGCTGGGGGCACCTGCCCGCAGCCACCGGGTGCCTGAAAGCTCATTACATACGGAGAGCACAGGTTCCTCCTGACCACCTCTTGCCCCCTCCCCGTCCTTTCTCTTGGCTGGGCTGCTGAGTATGTGTGAGCCTGCAGAGGCACGTGAGCGTGTGTGCTGTGTGTGTCCCTGCCCGTGGGCTGGAAGCTTGGTGCCACTGGGGATGGGAACCTTAAAAGCCTTATTGCTCCAGGAAGAGGCCTGCTCGGCTGGGAGGTGTGGCCCTTTAGGTCCTGTTCTGATCTCATCAAGGCCAGGGCTCTGAGCTTGCTCCCAGTAGGTGGTACCTGGAGACCTAGCCTGCCTTCAGAGTTCAGATGGGAATTCCAGCCCTGCACCCATCTCCCCTGTGGGGTGGCCCCGGTCAAGTCTCTGCCTCTCTCAGAGCCTTAGTGTCATCACTGACAAGCAGGACAATGATCTCTAGCTCGCAGGTGTCTGGGGAGGATGGAATGGGGTTTTGCAGGCAGAAGTCTTAGCACGGTGCCTGGCACCTGGCATGCCCTGGATGAAGGGTGGAGGGTATTATTATTTTTAAACCAGGGGCCCTATCCCTCAGTACTCAGGCTACCACCTACCTCTCTGACTTCGTCTCTTTCTTCTTCCTCTTGTTCCAGCCACACTGGCCTTCCACCCACGCTTGGAGAATACCAGCCCTGGTCCAGTCCAGAGCCTTCTGCCCAGTTGTTGCCTGGTTGGTTCCTGCTCAGACTTCAGGTCCCAGTTTAATGTCACCTTCCTGGGGCTGCCTGCCCTGACGGCTCTGCCCAAGACGCCCACTCGGCCTGTCCAGGCACTCTCTAATTCTCTGCTGTTTTCTTCCTAGCATCTACCACTGCCAGAGCCGGCGGGATTTGTTGATGGCTTATAGCCCTACCCCTGTTTGTCTGTTGTGTTCTCCACCTTGTCCCTCGTGTCTGCAACAGGGCCTGACACATAGTAGGCCCTCAGTTGTCATATGTGGACTCTGCAGAGGCCTCTGATGCATGAGGAAGGCTGGGGTTTGGGAGCCAGACAGTCCTGGCTTGAACTTGGAATCCCAAATCCTGGCTCCATCACTCCTGGGCTGTCTGAGTCTCATGCCCCTCCTTTGGGCCTCAGTTTTCTCATCTGTCAGATGGGGCTAAGCAGAGTGATGTGACAACAGCTGGTTAGAGGAAGCAGTAAGATGGTGAGCATGCATTATGCGGGCCAGGATTCATTGATAACAGCGACGAAGACTGCTACTTGTCAATCAATCACTGCACTAAGAGCCTTACTTAAAAAAATTAATTTCTTCCTGACAGTCACCCTGAGGATGGGACAGTTATCCCATTTTATAGATGAAGAAATTAAGGCTCAGGGCAGTAGTCCCATGCCCAGTGAAGCTCATATCTCTCCAGTAAGGGCTGTAGATGTAGGAGCTTTGGGGGCATGGCCAGTTTCTCTCGTTAGCATCTCCGCAGTGTTCAGGGAGGACTGGGGATCTGGCCACCTGAGTCCTAATTTCAGCTCTGCCACTGACTTGCCGTGTGACCCTGGCTGGGTTTCTGCCCCCTTTAGAGCCCCATTTCCCCTTGTGCCTCATGAAGGCACTGCACCAGGTCAGCGGGTGCAGCCTCCAGGGCCCACAGGGCAGAGCAGGGGAGGCGGCTGGACCCAGGAAAGGCTAGGGGAGCTGGGCAGTGGCCACTCGGCTCTGGAGGGCACCTGACAGGCGGGAAAGTGGGCCTAGGATTGCCAGTTTTTATACTCTTCAAGAGAAGCAGAAAATTCAGATTTTGATGTGAAATCTGATTATTAAATGTTGGCAAATTTTTAAAAAGAAAGGAAAAAAGAACAGAGGCCATTTGTGGGTTGCATTTGGGCTCATGAGCTGTCACTTTGTAATCCATGGGATACCCACTATCTAGAGGCCACTGCTTGCTCCTGGACCCTTGATAAAAATGACTCACACCACTGAGTGCTTACTACATCCAGGGGCATATGTGATGTTGTTAACTCTCCCCCCCTACTCCCTGTATCCCTACCATGTAACGTTATCCCACTCATCACACCATCTCCATTTGATAGGTGGGAAGTTGAGGTCCAGAGAGGTTAAGTAACTTGTCTGGGTCACACAGCTAATACATGGCAGAGCTGGGGGACAAATCAGAGCTCTCCTGCTCCAAAGCTCCCTGGTGTAACCACTGTACCATCCTGCCACAATGACCTCCCCTCACCCCTGGCTGTCTGTCCAGTCTCCTTCCCACCAGATCCCCCATCCTGGCCTCCTGGGGACTCACACACTCACTGGTTGACCCCAAGGCAGGTTTGGTACAGTCTCAACCTGGAAGGAGAGTAAATTGGGCAGGAAGCCTTTTCCTTCTCCCCAGGACCCTGGGTTCTCTTCTCTCCAGATCCCCTGGCGCCATAGGTTGTGCTAGGGGCCTGCTGGCTTGATGAGAACCCTACTGGAGTAACACTAAGGTCGCGGGCTCCTCCAACAGCCCAGCCACAGGAGACGTCTCCTCCTGCGGGGCGGTCCTGGCAGGGAGCCGGCTGGTTCCTGGTGTCAGTGGAGCTGCTGTTGAGTCTTCGTGTCTCTCCAGCAAATCCTGCAGCGAGTCCCCTGGAGCGCGGACTGTGTGTGCATGTGCTCAGGTGGGGTCTCTGTGTGCGAGGGTGAGTATGAGCTCACTTCTGTGTCTGAGCGCTGTGGGCTGCAGTGTCTACTGTGGGGTGCCTGTCGTCTGGGTGGATGGATTTTCCTGCAACCCAAGGACTCAGACCTTTAGGAGCTGCGTGGGTGAAGGCAGGAAGCAGTGATTAAAGCAACCACCGTGGATTATTCACAGGTGCTTCAGGTAAATGATTTTTTTTTCTTTAAATGCCACCTAACCCGATAAAGCTGGTGTGGTTGTCCCCATTTTGTGGATGAAGATACTGAGGCTCAGAATCAGGCAGTGAAATGGCCAGGCTGGTGGAGCTGGTGAACAGCGGAGTGGAATGCGGATCCAGGCCTACTGTCTCCAAAGCCATCACTCCACCCACTTCCCACAGGCCGCTTTGTTTGGATCAATGGGGACCCCAAGCTGGGGCCGGCGCCTTGCTCCAGTGGGCTCTACCTGGGACACCCACTTTGGACTTTCACTTCCCCAGCCCACCTGGAGCTGAGTGCCCTCTGCATCCAGGCATTCCTGGCACATTGGAAGCTAACATGTCCTGAGCTGCCATCTTGTCCAGCGCCCTTGGTGTACAGCTGGGTGCAGGACTTTTGGTTGCTGGGACCTGCCTAGGGTCACACACTGATCCTATCACTGTTTGGGGTTCAGACTCTGAGGACTGTTGGCTGTTGGTGGAAGGAGCAGGCCTGGCCACTCTCAGGGATGTGTTGGGTTTGGGGGACCGTTCTCTGGGCTCATGGTCTCCATCCTCTGTGCTGTCTTGCTTTTCTCAGTGGCCAAGCCCGGCGTCCAGAGAGGGGACTCTTGACCTGACCTCAATCGCACCATCCTTGCCAGGCCTTGGTTCCCTTCAGCTCTAACTGTAACTAGAGGGCTTTGAGGGGACTTTGATCACAGCTGCTTATCTTAGAATTCCTGCTGCTACCCAAAACGCTTTGGAGCCATAGAAGGGATGTGAGGTCAAGTCCTGTCTCTGGCACTTATTTGCTGGGTCATCTTGGGTGAATTGCTTTGCCTCTCTGAGCCTCAGTTTCTTTATGTGTAAAGTAGGGATAATAATGGGACCTACTTCATAAGAGTATTGTGAGGATTAATCGTAGTAATAGTTGTGATGACTGCCGCCAGACTTTAAGTGTTTACTATGAGCTGGGTGGGCTTCCCAGGTGGTGCTAGTGGCAAAGAACCTGCCTGCTAATGCAGGAGATGTAAGAGATGTGGGTTCAATCCCTGGGTTGGGAGGATCTCCTGAAGGAGGTCGTGGCAACACACTCTAGTATTTTTACCTAGAGAATCCCATGGGCAGAGGAGCCTGGCAGGTTACAGTTCATGGGGTCGCAAAGAGTCGGACACGACTGAAGCGACTTAGCATGCACACACCATGAACTGGAAGCTGTTATCCCATTTAATCCTCCCGGCAGCATTGTGAGGCAGTTACTGCTGTTATTTCCATTTTAGAGAGGGGGAAACTGAGGCACAGAGGGGTTAAATGGTTTGCTCATGTTCTTCCACTAGTTAAGTGGTAGTGCCTGGATTCCAGCCCAGGTCTTTCTGACTCCAAAGCCCAGAAAGCTTAACCCAGGAGGGTTATTCAAGATATCTAACAATTGGCCTGGCCTGGGCCCCGAGCCATCAGAATAGACGCCTGCCATAAATAAACAAGCCGTCTGTCCTCCCAGCACCGTCTTATCCATTACACACTCAACTGTGTTAAATGGGATTAATCCAGGAAATGAGATTACAGATGTCAAGCAGCTTGGAGAACCATGCAGCAGCCCATGTGCTTCTATTTCTCCTTCCACTGTGGGGAAGAGAAGGGCCAGGGAATCAGGAGAGCTGTGCTTAGCTCCACGCTCTGCCATGGACTTGCCGAATGACCTTTGGTGGGTATGGGAAGCCAGTTTCCAGAGTCATGGATCAACAAGGTCTAAACCCGCCAAGGAGATGATGCCTGGCCGGTATCGCTCAAGCCCATCCATGAGGTATTTGCAAAGAGTCCTCAAAGCAGACCCCAGGAGGCCTCCAGCTCAGCTGCAGTTTGGTAAATCACTCACTCAAGGGATTATGCATTTGGGTTTTTAAGAAACAACTTGAAATACATTGTGCGTGTTTCATGTATATGACTTATTGAAAACCTGCACCCCGGAGAGCTTGAATAGGTGCGTATACTGGCGAGGGCACCACCGTGATCAGTACTGTTGACATCCCCATCAAACCTCGAAGGTTTTCTCCTTTGCCTTAGCCACCCCCCGCCCCCCACTTCACTCCCACTCTCAGGCCAGGCTCCAATCTGTCTTCTGTCGCTATAGATCGCTTGACCTTTTCTAGAAGTTTACCTCCAGGAAATCACAGTCTGTAGACTTTTGTGTCCTGTTTCCTTCAGTCAGCATCATCTTTTTGCCATCCATCCTTAGGGCCCTGCGTTCCTTTTATTTCTGAGTGCTATTCTGTCCTGTGGATACAGCAGTTTGTTTTCCCATTTGCTTTGGATGGACAATGGGTTGTTTCTATCGATAGTTTTGGACTATTACAAATAAGGCTTCTAGGAAGATTTATATACAAGTCTTGTTGTGGCTATGTGTTTCTTTTCTCCTAGGTAAATCCCTAGCAATGGAAGGTCTGGGGTGCTTGGAAGGGTGGACTGTTTTCCCAAATGGTTGTACTGCTTTACATTCACGCCAGCAGTGGACGAGAGTTCCTGTGGCTCCACATCCTCACCAACACTTGGCGTGGTTGGCCTTTTTAACTGGAACCATTCTGAGGGGTGTTTGCGGGGGGAGTGGTCCAGTGTGGTCCCTGCTGTGGTCCTGGAGAATGAACGGTTTCTGATGGCTTGTGATGGGCAGGGAAGAACAGACCTCAGCACTGAAGAGGGTGGCTGACCACTGGGCCATCAGGGGGAGTGGGTGCTGACTGGTTTCCTCAGGCACCAATTTTTTGGCTTTCTGGGTGTTAGCCAGGCTCAAAGGTGGCCCCCACTGACTTGTCCTCCTGGGGTTCACACTCGTATAGTCCCTCTCCCACAGCCTCATGCCAGGGTTGGTCTGTGTGACCAGTAAGATGTGGAAGAACTGATGGGGTCACTTCTGAGGTTAGGTTGGAAAAGACCCTACAGCTTCAATCCTGGTCATTCTCTCTTTCTCTCTTATATCATTTGCTCTTGGGAAGGCCACCTGTGCCACTGTGAACAGCCTGACGGAGAGCGTAGTGTGAGGAGGGACTGTAGCCTCCAGCCAATAGCCAGCCAGAAACTGAAGCCTTCCGTCAACAACCATGTGGGTGAGCTTGCAAGTGGGTCCTCCAGTCCCATCAACCCTGCAGAAGATGCAGCGTCAAACCTCACGTGAGACCCTGAGTCAGAGCCACCATCTAAGCTGTCCTGCAACTCTTGCCGCTCAGAAAGAGCGTGAGATCAGTGCTGCTTTAAATCACTAAATGTTTAAAGGGGATCTTTTGTTATGCAGCAATAGATAGCTGACACGTCCTGGATTATGTCCTCTGATTTGAGATAGCAACTGTTTCCCCTGCCTTACCCCATCTAAACAATCAAGATTGAAGCCCGGTGTCATGTGGTAGACCACCTGGTCTAGCACAGCTGGTTGGACCAGGCTGAGACCTTCTTTTACCAACAAAGGTCTGTATAGTGAAAGTTATGGTTTTTCCAGTAGTCGTGTATGGATGTGAGAGTTGGACCATAAAGAAAGCTGAGCCCCGAAGAATTGACGGTTTTGAACTGTGGTGTTGGAGAAGACTCGTGAGAGTCTTGGACAGCAAGGAGATCCAACCAGTCCATCCTAAAGGAAATTGGTCCTGAATATTCATTGGAAGGACTGATACTGAAGCTGAACCTCCAATATTTTGGCCATCTGACGTGAAGAACTGACTCATTGGAAAAGACCCTGATGCTGGGAAAGATTGAAGGTGGGAGGAGAAGGGGATGACAGAGGATAAGATGGCAGAGGTTGGATGGCATCACCAACTTGCTGGACATGAGTTTGAGCAAGCTCTGGGAGATGGTGATGGACAGGGAAGCCTGGCATGCTGTAGTCCATGGGATCGCAAAGAGTCAGACACACCTGAGTGACTGAACTGAACTGGGACCTTCCAGGTATTCTTTTTTCTCATCTCTTTTTTTCCTTTTCACCTCCTTCCCTCCTTTTCTGTTTTCCTTTCGACAGGAGGAGAAGATTGAATCAAATAACACGATGGAATACAGTACTAGGTAAACTCTGGGGGGAGCAGAACCATCAAGATGATTTGCAGAAAGAGGACATTGAAGTGAGAGAGAAACAGGGATGAGGGACCCACCTGGGGAGATATGTGCAGCCTGAGGGCCTGGCAGCGTTGGTGTGTCCAGTTGTGCTGATGGCGATTAAATTCTGGGAAACTCCTCTGATGGTTAAAACAACCCTCCTTTTGACTTGAGTTTCTTTAAACTTCTGCTTTTCCTAATCAAGTCATTTGAAGTCAGTAATCATCATAGGCAACATTTTCTTTGAACAGACATAAAATGTTCCACTGAGTGGACGTGCCTTAAGTTTGCACAACCGTTCTCCTCTGCTTGGACATTTAGGTTATTTCCCATTTCTCTCTGTCGTAAACAATGCCGTGATGAACGTCTCCAGCCCTCGAAGCTTTGTTTCACATCTCCAGTGATATCTTCAAGAGAGCTTCCCAGAAGTGATGAGTGAGCCAAAATATCTTATTAGATGACTTTCCAGAAAACTGACACTGATGCTTTCGCCAGCTGTAGAAGAAATCACTCATCTCACCCGCGCTCATGAGCCCTAGGCTTCTCTCATTGGCGGTTGCCTGGTCCCGCCACTTACTGGGTCGAGGTGGATCTGGCTCAGTGCACCGTGCTGGGGGCAGAGCCCAGATGTAGCAGCCACATCGTGCCAGCGCCTCTAGCGTCTAAACAAGTCCGGAGAGATCTGCATCGTGTTCTTTTATTTAAAATGAAGTGGATTCTAAACACCACTTAAAAGTACATTAATAATGGTGTTGGTGTATCATTCATCTTGAACAAGTGACAGATATTTCCCCCAGCAAAATGCCAAAGTGGGAAAGTGGGTTAGGGAGTTAGATTGATGAGTTTCTGTCAAGGGGCTCATTACCTCTTGCCCAGATGATCTCCCGACTGGCCCCCCTGCCTCCAGCTCCCGCACCTCCCACCCTGGCCCCATCTGCTCCCTCCCACGCTGATGTCTAGTTAATCTTGCTCACGGGATTCGTGGCAGTGTGATGGCTGCAGGTCTGGAGCCAGGTGGCCGGGGTTCTGACCTTGGTTTGGTCACTGAGTTCCTAGGGGTGGTGGCCCCCTGCTTCTGTTCATCCCCTTCTCAGGTCAATACTCTGATTTTTCTTTAGGGTCCTGGTCCTTCCTCAGTCCTGGGGTGTCATGTGGGGCTGACACTGCTCTGCCCACCTGATATCCACTCCAACAAGAAGCATATTATACCTAGGCTTGGTCATCGAGAGTTCTGCAGACACTTGGCTCAGTAATTGGTCCAAGGGATGGGCAGCATGTGTCCCAAGCTGGACCAGCCATTGTTTGAGGCCTGGATCCGACTGTACCTGAAGTTCACGCTTCAGCATCCTAGTTACGTGAGTCAGGTCCCCTCTTCCTTCTCTGCTTCTTCTTTTTCCTTTTCTTTTAAAAGAAGTCCATCTGAATTGGGTGCTTGTTCCTTGTAAATGGGCTTCCCTTGTGGCTCAGCTGGTAAAGAATCTGCCTGCAGTGTGGGAGACCTGGGTTCAATCCCTGGGTGGGGAAGATCCCCTGGAGAAGGGAACGGCTACCCACTCCAATATTCTGGCCTGGAGGATTCCATGGACTATATAGTCCACTGGGTCACAAAGAGTCGGACACAACCAAGTGACTTTCACTTTCACTTCACTTTCCTTGTAAACGAAAGCGTTGTGGCTGATGTGCAGTATGACCTTGAATAAATCCTTTTTGATAGCTTCAGTTGCCCCACCTTGACAATGTAAGAGTTGGATTCTCAGGAAGAGATTCCACCAGCCGGGGAGTTTCAAGTCTCGCATCTGGGTTGGGGGGACCCACTTACCAGGAGGGTCACAGATGGACAGCCTGACTCATGGAGACGGTCACTGTGCAGCCTCGGGAGAAACCTTAGTTGGGTGTGTTTTCCCGAGACCTCCCGAGGGCTGCCCGGGGGTGAAGGCCAGCGTGGAGGGGGCAGGCTCCCTGGGGGGCGACCCCTGGGGTTCCCTAGTGTGGAGCATCGTGAGATGTGCTTCTTTGCTCTGCGTCTCTCAATGGCTCCCAAGTACCTTCAGGGTTAAGTCCCCTCCCCTTAGGTGGGCGGGAGGCCAGGCTCCGCATAGGGCTTAATACGTACTGAATGAATGAATAAACGAGCAAAACTCCCCGTGACCAGGTTCTCGCCCAACTCCCCAGCCCCAGACTCAGACCCTCCGTCCTCCGCCTGCCCGCTCCACTCCCCGCCTCCTTGATGACGCTGTTCTCTTGTGCCTCAGTCTCCCCCACGTCGTTCCTCTGCCGGCATCTCTTCTGGACCCCGCTTCCCACCCCCGACAGACTTTCACTTCCTTCCATACACGGCTCATTCGCTGACCCAATGAGTGTTTCTGAAGCCCCTACTATGTGCTGGGCACTCTTCTGGGTGGCTGGCATTGACCCAAACGCTGAAGCGCCTGTGAACATGGAGCCTACTTATTGCGGGGCTCAGCAGACACTGGAGAAGGGAACGGCTACCCACTCCAGTATTCTTGCCTGGAGAATTGCTTGCACAGGGCAGCCTGGAGGGCTACAGTCCATGGGGTCGCAAAGAGTCGGACACGACTTAGTGACGAAACCACCACAGCAGACGCAGAGGAGGCCAGTGGGTGATACGGGCTATGAAGCAGGGGCTGGAGACAGGGGTGCGGATGGCGGCTTGGTTGTTTTGTTATGAACAGAGGGGAGCCGGGGAGATTTCATGGATCTGGTGACATTTGAGCTGAGACCCGTAAGGAGGGATCGACTGGTCTGTGAGAAGGGTGGCCCAGGAGGAGGGAAGAGCAAATGCAGAGGCCCTGAGTGCAAAGTGAGCTTGGAATGTTCAAGCAGACCCCTGTGCAGGCGGAGGGGAGAGTGGGCAGGGGCAGAGGTCCGAGGGGAACAGTGGAGGGCTGGGAGGGCAGCTGCGCAGGGCCACCTAGGCCCTCACTGACTTTAATCCTGACTCAGAGAGGGGAGCCATGGCAGGGTTTGAAGGGGCCGGGGCAGAGTGGGGAGACGGGTTGGGAGGGTCTGGCGAAAATCCAGGGTGATGGCCTTGGGAGCGGCAGAAGTGATCTGCACGTGTTTTGAGGGCGGGAGGGGCAAGATCCTTCCTGTCCCGTGAGAGGGGTGAGCGTGAGAGAAGGGGTGCTTATTCAGGGGCTGGGAAGCGTGCTCAGCAGGCTGGGGGCAGGGTGGCTCTGCGTGGGGGTTAGGCACGCTGACTATGAATCACCCCCAGGGATCCTGGAAATGAGTGTGGACGGTGGGAACTCAAGGTCTGGGGACAGGGTGAGGCTGGAGGTGTGGGTTGGGTGTCATCAGCAAAAGGAGGTGCTTAGAAGCAGAGGCTGTGTGGGACTTCCCTGGTGGTCCAGGGGCTAAGAGTCCATGCTGCCGATGCAGGGGCCTGGGTTCCAACCTGGTCAGGGAACGAGAGCCCTCATGCCTCAACTAAGCAGTCACACGCTGCATTTAAGACCTGGTGAAGCCAAATAGATACATATTTATTTTTTTAAAAAGCAAAAACAAAAAGCAGAGACTGTGCGATGGAGTAAAGGCGAAGGAGACCACCGCCCACGTTTGCAGGAGCCCATGAGGCAGGAGGAAGCCTGACAGAGGTGCCCGAGAAATAAGAACAGACAGCGCGCTGTCCAGGCTGTGTCCAGGCTGCTGGCGGGTCACTTAATCAGGAGGCTGAGACTTGGCCACCGGGCCCGAGGTCGTTGGTGACCTTGGCAAGCGTGGTGGGGACCCACTGGCTCCAGAGGGAAAGGACGGAGGGCTGGAGAAGGTTGGCAGCCAGCGGTCAGGGGTCCAGGAATGTATCTTTGAGCAAAGCCTTAGTGGAAACTGAGGACGAGGGATGGGGAGCTGGTGGAGGGAAGTGCCACGGGCAGAGGGAGAGAGGGAGAGGCTGGGGCCAGGTCGGATTGTGGGCCGGGTGGGGGAGTTTGGGGGGGGGGGGGGGGGCCGCTGGGTTTGGAGAAGAGGAGGAGGTTAGTGGTGGGGGAGGCAGCAGTGGGCAGAGCTTCGTGCGGCTGGGAAGCAGCTGGCATTGAGTCCAGAGGAGAAGCTACAAGAGGACTTTGAATGCTTTATTTATTTATTTTAAAGAGCAGGGCCCTCTGGCTCCCAAATGGGGAACTTTGGGAGGCTTTGATTCCCAGCAGCCCCCGCTGAGCCCCTTCCTGCCGCCCCCTTATCGAGGGCCCTTCCCGGCCCCGTGCCGGCGGGTCTTGGCCTCTGTGCCCTTTGCCTGTGATGTGGGGCAGGCGGCTGGCGTGGGCCCCCCTCGGCCACCCGGGCCGCGGAAGTTGGGGGACAGCGGGCGGGTCCTGAGCAGAGCCGGGCCTCTCTGGCCGTGTGTGAGGGCCCTTTGTGCCAGGTCGGCTCTGCAGTTTGATCAGGCCCCTAGTGGGGCCAGATCTGGCCTCTGATCCCCGCCGCACAAAGGGCCTCATTGAGAGGCAGGAAGTGAGGAGCTGGGCTTTATCTGCCCAGGGATTCATGGGACCAGTGAGGGGCCAAACAGCGAGGAGCCTGGGGCTCCGGCAGACCTTTCCCTGACACGTTATCTAGAGTGTGATGAGTTGGAAGGTGCTTTCTCCCTCTCCCTGAGCCAGCCTCAACTCCGATGCCAGCCTCACCCCCTCCAAGGAACCTGTCTGGGGAGGGGGTCTCACCACCCAAGTGAGTGAGTGACACAGGACTCAAAACAGGATGGCTTTCCCTCCATGCCAGACACAACCCTTTCCCTCCAAGCACCTTCCGGATATCAGTGCAGTTCATCCTCACTGTGACTCTACGAAGGCCAAAATGGTATTAGCCCCATTTTACAGATGAGCAAATGGAGGCACAACAGGATTAAGGAATGGGCCTAAGTTCACCTGTAAGGGGTGGGGCTGGGGTTCGGTCCTAGGCAGTGTCTGACCTCCTGGGCTCATGCAAGATCACGACTCTCAACCCCTGAATTTTACAGAAGGCCTGGGGGTGGGGGTGGGGTTGTTCAGGATTCAGAGCCAGTTAGGGAAGGCCGGGATCAGAGCCCAGGGCTGTGGTGGGAGTGCTGAGGCCTGGGTTTGAGTTCCAGCTATTTGATGTTACTTGTGGGACCTCAGGCAAGTCCCTTACCTTTTCTGAAGTTTTTTCCTCATCTGGGGGACAATAACCTCCTTTCTCAGGATTTCTGTGCTGACAGGGTGAGGGCTGTGCGTGCTCAGCAGTGTCTGATGAGAGGCACGGCCTCCCAGTGGTGTGAGTTCCTTTCCTTCCCCTTCCCTGCTCCCAGGCGCCAGTGCTGACCTCAGCTTAGAGGGTGACATGCTCCATGGCACTCACACCTCACTAGTGGCCTTTAAAGCCATGGCTTTTCAACAGGATGCAGGTTACCAGGGAGCTGTACAAAGACCCATACCCTGAACCAAGCGCCTTCAAGCCTTTAGATCCAAAGAAGTGAATCCCTAATAGTGGAATGCCTGACTCTGATGAGTGATACAGGACAGACTTGGAAGGCTGTGTGTGTGTGTGTGCGCGTGTGTGTGTGTGCGTGTGTGTGTGTGTGTGTGTGTAGGGGCAGTTCCTTCTCACATCCCTAGTGTGTTCAGCCAGCCCTGACTCTCTGACAAGCAGCCCACCTGTCTAGTGGGTCAGCTAACTGAGTCCACTAAGCATTGCCCTTAATTAGACGGGAGGGCAGTCAGCAGTCTGGGGGTTCAGGGAGCTGCTGACCTGTCAGGACCTGATACTTGATTTCCTCCAGTCAAATCTCATTTCCAAATGTCCTTTCTTGAGAGAGGAACAGCTAGAGTAGGGTCTCTGTTTCTCTTTACCGCTTCTTTCCTAATAACAGCTGAACTTTGTGTATGTATGCTCTGTCCTGGGCTGAGGGCATTCAAGTGTCCTTCCAACAACGCTATGCAGTAGGTACACCTGTGCCCATTTAACAGATGAGTAGATGGAGGCTCTTAGACCACAAGCCCACTTTTTTCAAGAATATACAGCTGCTAATCTATAGGCTAATTTAAGACCGCTCTTAACCTCTACTCATTGCTGCTCTGTATCAGATGGGAATGAAAACTGAGATAGGCTGCAGTGAACAGAAAGCTTAGTAGTGCTGAAAGAACTCGGAGTTTACATTCTCACGTAGCGAGAAATCTAGGGCCAATGTGGGAGCTCAGTGACAGTGTCAGAGAACGGGCTCTCTGTGCTCCATTGTCCCTAACTTGTGTTTTATCGTTGTTTTTTTTTTTTTTTCCCCCCAGAGTTCCAAAGTGGCTGCCAGACCTTCAGCTCTCACATTTGCATTTCAGCCAGGAAGGCAGTGGAAAGGTCAAAGTTCTCTAATTTGGGAGGCTTTGTTTTTCTGGAAAGTGAAGTCTATTCGAATAGACTGCCACCTAGATCTCCTTGACCAGCACGTGTCCCTGGCTACTGTTGGCTGGAAGGTAGTTTGAAAAACGAGACTTTAGCTTTCCAGCTGATAGAGTTGCGGAAGGCAGTGAGGGGGTGTCTGGGAAAGGTGCTATGGGGCCAACTCGGGCTCTTTCCTGCCCCCCTATTTTGATCTCTCCTTGCAGGTCTCTTCACGTGTTCAATGTCCCCGCATAAAGGCTTGACTACAGCCTGGGGAGTTGAGAGAATTTTTAGGTGCTTCTGTTATCCAAGGTCTGGGCAGTGATGGGGGGTTCTTGAATAGCAGGATAGTTTGTTTTCTGAGCTTCATTTCTCCGTCTGTAAAATGTGACGTCCTTGTCCAGGCTGCGGGTCCCCCCGCTGGAAAATGGGAACGAACTCATTGTGTCTAAGCTGTAGAGTTGTTCTGAGGATTACATAAACTTGCGCACCAAGGTGCCCCCACTACAGCTGTTTCTGATGGTTTCCTTGGGACAGGTTCCTAGAAGGACGAGGCCTTGTTCCACAGGGAGGAGGTATAGTTTTCAGTAGCAATTGGAGGAGGGAAGTGGGGTCAGGATGTGGAGGAGGGGAGAAAGGCCTTGCAGAGACCCAGGGGGCTCCCTGACACCTCCCCAGGCCTGCTGCCTCCAGAGAGGGCCTGGGGGACCCATCAGATGACCATCTGATGACCGTCCTCTGCAGACTAGTAACAGACTGACCCCAGCGCCCTCCTGACCACAGATCCCATCAATGGCTCTCTGTGGGGCTTCGAGCCGGCTACCTCAGCAGCCTGGTCTGCCTGGCCAGGCACAACCCTATCCCCAAAGAAGCCCCTTGGAGGGGTAGAGGGGGCTCGCTGGGCCCCACCGTAGGTTCCTGAGCTGCTCAGGAGGGAGGCAGGCAAGCGTTGCCTCTCTGTGCCTCAGTGTCCTGGGAGGACAGGGGATGGCGGGTATGCTCTAGCCCTCTCTCCCCACCGTTCCACTTTGTCTTGGCCCCTGGCCTCTGTCTGGGCCCAGCTCTCCGGGAGCCTGGAGAGAAGGAACAGGCGTGTGCTGGAGGCTGAGCGCCGTGGGGTTCCCGTCCTGTTCTGCCCTGCCCTGCAACCACGGCAGGTGCCTTCCACGCTCTGGACTCCTCACCTCTGTAAAGAGGTCCCCTTTCTAAACCCTTTCCAACCTGGACATCTCCGTGGCTGTGAGTTCATGGTGCAGGGTGTCCCCTGCCCAGGGGCAGCTTTCAACAGACCTTGGAGCCTCCTGCCCAGGAAAGGCCCCCAGGACAGTCCTCTCTCCCTCCATCCAGAGTGGGAGGCACGCTGGGTTTGTGGGTGCAGTGCGCCCCCTGGTGGCCACTCTGGAACACTGCTCATCCAGGCCCCGTTCCCCAAGGCCTCCCTCCTGGGTTACGGCCCCACTGTAGGAGAAACACGGTTTGCTCCTTCCGCAGAAGGGGTGGGGATGGGTGGAGATGGGGTTGCTATAGTTCCTGGGAAGCTTTGGGAAGCTTTTGAACCCCCAAATGTAACCCCATTACCAGCCTCCCTATCTTAGAGAAACCAAGCTCCCGTTTAGGATTTTTTTCTCTTGTTTTGGGGGAGTTGAGAGAGATCCTTTTTCTCTGTGAAGTGAAGCGAGTGGATCGTCCCCATGTTACAGATGGGGAGACTGAGTCTCAAGGGCCTCAGGGATAAGTTCCTGGCCCCAGCCTCCCTCTGCCCCGCCCTGAGACTCCCTGAGGATCCTGGCCTCCCAGGCTGGACTCGCACGGTCCCCTCTGCTAGGACACCATCCCCTTCTTTGGAGGAATGCTCATCCTTCAGATCTCGTACCAAGTGCTCTTTTATTTATACTTATTTATTGATTTTTTGGGGTAAGAGATGCATAACGTACAATTTGCCATTTTTACCATTTTTGTGTGTAGGGGTTCAGTGGCATTAAATACATTGACGCTGACGTCACCTCCATCTGCCTCCAGAACATTCCCATCTCCCCAAACTCAAGCTCAGTACCTATGAAAACAGGAACTCCCCATTCTCTGCCCTTCCCAGCCGTTGGCAACCGCCGTTTTGCTTTCGGTCTCTGTGAATTTGGCTATTTGAGGTAACTCATATAAGCAGAATCATATAATATTTGTCTCATTTCACTTAGCATAATCTCTTCACGGTGAATCCATGTTGTAGCATATGCCAAATGTAAAAGCTGAATAGTATTCCATTGTATGCAGATTTATGCTCTGTTCGTCATTCATTCCTTGACGGACAGTTGGGTTATTTCTTTATTTTCGTTGTTGCTTAGTCTCTGAGTCGTGTCAAGCTGTTTTGCAACCCCACGGACTATAGCCCACCAGGCTGCTTTGTCCAGGGGATTTTCCAGGCAAGAGTACTGGAGTGGGTTGCCATTCTCCTCCAAGGGAGCTTCCCTGCCCAGGGAGTGAACCCACGTCTCCTACGCATCTTTTGATTTGCAGGCAGTTTCTTTATGACTGAGCCACCTGGAAAGCCCAGGTAATTCTGATATACACTCAAGCGTGCAAACCACTGGTCTGGGCATCGTGCCAAGCATTTTCCAGCATTGTTTCATTTATTACACTGTTATTATTCCCACTTGGCCTATGAAAAAACCAAAGCTCAGAGAGGTAAGCTCCTTTCCCTAAATTCACAAGGAATGCAAGCTCCAAGCTCCTTAACTGTGTGCCTTTCCTGGGACTGACCAGGAGCCTGGGCTGAAGTTCTCTGTCTGGCCAGCAGGGGGCGTCCTTTACCCAGGACCCAGAGCCTAGGCATGGAGGGAGTGGGGAGGGCTGAGCGCCTGAAAGCTGGGCAGGGCTCTCCGGGCTCAGTCCTCACCACTTACCCAACCCTCATCTCTCCCACTTGGACTCTCAGCCTCTGACTGCAAAGAATGCTGGGGCAGGGACTCAGGGCAATTTGGTTGGAGTTTGAGAGGTCCCATTGCTGTGTGACAACTTGGGTATGTTTCTGAACTGTCCTGAGCTTCAGTTCCCTGTCTTTAAAATGGGGTTACCATCCTCCTTGGTGATCCACTGAGAGCATGCAGGGCTCAGATCTAAGGTGTTTTGGCTTCCTGGAGAAGTGAGATGAATGATGTGGTTTGAGGGGAATAGAAAAGTGAACATTTACTGGGTGCTGAGTACACGCTGGGCACTCTCAATGTGACATGAGTTTATGCTAATATAGTGAAATAAGGACTATTCTACCCATTTTACAAATGAGGAAACTGGGCTCAGAGAAGAAAAATGAGTTGCCCAAAGTCTCCACAGCAAGACAATGGCAGAGCTGGCTTTCCAGCTCAGGTTCTCTCTTCTTCCGGGCACCTGTCCAAACAGAGGGCTAATGTCCAGTCCAAGAAGGGATGCAGAGACAAAGAGGCTAAATTGTCTCTGTCCCTCCCTTTCCCCCTCCCTCCTTCTCTTGTTAGACTCTGGAGGGCCACCTGCCTTTGGCTCCACCACCATTTACCTCTCCCCTCCGCAAGCAGGTCATTCCTCCTCTGGGCTAAATGTTTACATCTCCCGCAAATTCCTATGTCGAAACCTAATCCCAAGGTGATAGTATTAGGAGGTGGGGCCTTTGGGAGGTAATTAGGCCATGAGGGTGGAGCCCTCCAAAGTGAGATTAGTGCCCTTATTAAAGGGGCCCCCACAAGTTCCCTTGCCCCTTACACGTGTGAGCTCAAGTGAAGATGGCTGTCTGTGAACCAAGAAGCGGGCCCTCACCAGGCACTGAATCTGCTGCTGTCTTAATCTTGGACTTGCCAGCCTGCAGAACTGTGAGAAATAATTTTCCATTGTTTGTAAGCCACCTAGGCTGTGGTCTTTTGCTATGGCAGCTTAAAGAGATTAAGACACTCTTCATCCTGAGCCTCAGTCTGCTTGTTTGTACAACAGAGGTGATAACCTCGGGTTATTCAGGGTTTTCACTGGCTCACAGCAGGGGAGGTGCGGGGTAGAAATAATGGGGTGGGCTTTGCTGTCAGCCAGCCACTCTGTCAGCCTCTGTATCTCTGGGTTTCTGGGTCTGTTTTCCATCTCTTTAGGCTCTGCTTGTCTCTAGGTGGTGGCCTCACTTTCTCCTACTGCCCGCTATACTACACTTTCTCCTACTTGACATGGTGAGTAAGGACAGGTGGGCAGACCCGTTGGGCTATGTCTTTTCAGCTCAGCCGCACCAGAGAAGGAGAGAGCTTCTCTACCAACACCCAAATAGAAAACACCAGGGCAAAGGTCTGATTGGCTGAGCTTGCCTATTCCTGGGACAATCACTGTGGTCAGTTAGAGATGAGATGTTCCAATTAGCCACCTCCAAGTAACATGTCTGCCCTTGAAGTTGGGAAAGATTAAAAGCAAAAGGAGAAGAGGGCAGCAGAGGATGAGATGGTTGGATAGCATTACTGACTCAATGGACACCAACTTGGGCAAACTCTGGTAGACAGTGAGAGACAGGGAGGCTTGTCGTGCTGCAGTACACAGGGTCACAAAAGGTCAGACACGGCTTATGGCTGAATAACAACAGCAGGTCACATGTCCACCCTTGTGGTTGGGGAGAGAGGTCCTGTTATTAGCAGTCTCGCTAAGGCAATCAGCAATAGCTAACACATCATACTTACCGTGTTCCAGTGCTTCTCTAAGCTCAGTTCAGTTCAGTTGCTCAGTCGTGTCCTACTGTTTGTGACCCCATGAATCGCAGCACGCCAGGCCTCCCTGTCCATCACCATCTCCCGGAGTTCACTCAGACTCACGTCCATCGAGTCAGTGATGCCATCCAGCCATCTCATCCTTGGTCGTCCCCTTCTCCTCCTGCCCCCAATCCCTCCCAGCATCAGAGTCTTTTCCAATGAGTCAACTCTTCACATGAGGTGTCCAAAGTACTGGAGCTTCAGCTTTAGCGTCATTCCTTCCAAAGAAATCCCAGGGCTGATCTCCTTCAGAATGGACTGGTTGGATCTCCTTGCAGTCCAAGGGACTCTCAAGAGTCTTCTCCAACACCACAGTTCAAAAGCATCAATTCTTAGGCGCTCAGCCTTCTTCACAGTCCAACTCTCACATCCATACATGACCACAGGAAAAAACCATAGCCTTGACTAGACGGACCTTAGTCAGCAAAGTAACGTCTCTGCTTTTGAATATGCTTTCTAGGTTGGTCATAACTTTTCTTCCAAGGAGTAAGCGTCTTTTAATTTCATGGCTGCACTCACCATCTGCAGTGATTTTGGAGCCCCCAAAAATAAAGTCTGACACTGTTTCCACTGTTTCCCATCTATTTCTCATGAAGTGATGGGACCGGATGCCATGATCTTTGTTTTCTGAATGTTGAGCTTTAAGCCAACTTTTTCACTCTCCACTTTCACCTTCATCAAGAGGCTTTTAGTTCCTCTTCACTTTCTGCCATAAGGGTGGTGTCATCTGCATATCTGAGGTTATTGATATTTCTCCCTGCAATCTTGATTCCAGCTTGTGTTTCTTCCAGTCCAGCGTTTCTCATGATGTACTCTGCATATAAGTTAAATAAGCAGGGTGACAATACACAGCCCTGACGTACTCCTTTTCCTATTTGGAACCAGTCTGTTGTTCCATGTCCAGTTCTAACTGTTGCTTCCTGACCTGCATACAGATTTCTCAAGAGGTAGGTTAGGTGGTCTGGTATTCCCATCTCTTTAAGAATTTTCCACAGTTTATTGTGATCCACACAGTCAAAGGCTTTGGCATAGTCAATAAAACAGAAATAGATGTTTTTCTGGAACTCTCTTGCTTTTTCAATGATGTTGGCAAAATGTTGGCAGTTTGATCTCTGGTTCCTCTGCCTCTTCTAAAACCAGCTTGAACATCAGGAAGTTCACTGTTCACGTATTGCTGAAGCCTGGCTTGGAGAATTTTGAGCATTACTTTACTAGCATGTGAGATGAGTGCAATTGTGCGGTAGTTTGAGCATTCTCTGGCTTTGCCTTTCTTTGGGATTGGAATGAAAACTGACCTTTTCCAGTCCTGTGGCCACTGCTGAGTTTTCCAAATTTGCTGGCATATTGAGTGCAGCACTTTCACAGCATCATCTTTCAGGATTTGAAACAGCTCAACTGGAATTCCATCAACTCCACTAGCTTTGTTCCTAGTGATGCTTTCTAAGGCCCACTTGACTTCTAAGATGTCTGGCTCTAGATGAGTGATCACATCATCATGATTATCTGGGTTGTGAAGATCTTTTTTGTACAGTTCTTCCATGTATTCTTGCCACCTCTTCTTAATATCTTCTGCTTCTGTTAGGTCCACACCATTTCTGTCCTTTATCGAGCCCATCTTTGCATGAAATGTTCCCTTGGTATCTCTAATTTTCTTGAAGAGATCTCTAGTCTTTCCCATTCTGTTGTTTTCCTCTATTTCTTTGCATTGATTGCTGAAGAAGGCTTTCTTATCTCTTCTTGCTATTCTTTGGAACTCTGCATTTAGATGCTTATATCTTTCCTTTTCTCCTTTGCTTTTCACTTCTCTTCTCTTCACAGCTATTTGTAAGGCCTCCCCAGACAGCCATTTTGCTTTTTTGCATTTCTTTTCCATGGGGATGGTCTTGATCCCTGTCTCCTGTACAATGTCACGAACCTCAGTCCATAGTTCATCAGGCACTCTATCTGTCAGATCTAGGCCCTTAAATTTATTTCTCACTTCCACTGTATAATCATAAGGGATTTGATTTAGGTCATACCTGAATGGTCTAGTGGTTTTCCCTACTTTCTTCAATTTAAGTCTGAATTTGGCAGTAAGGAGTTCATGATCTGAGTCACAGTCAGCTCCTGGTCTTGTTTTTGTTGACTGTATAGAGCTTCTCCATCTTTGGCTGCAAAGAATATAATCAATCTGACTTCGGTGTTGACCATCTGGTGATGTCCATGTGTAGAGTCTTCTCTTGTGTTGTTGGAAGAGGGTGTTTGCTATGACCAGTGCATTTTCTTGGCAAAACTCTATTAGTCTTTGCCCTGCTTCATTCCGCATTCCAAGGCCAAATTTGCCTGTTACTCTAGGTGTTTCTTGACTTCCTACTTTTGCATTCCAGTCCCCTATAATGAAAAGGACATCTTTTTTGGGTGTTAGTTTTAAAAGGTCTTATAGGTCTTCATAAAACCGTTCAGCTTCAGTTTCTTTAGTGTTACTGGTTGGGGCATAGACTTGGATAACTGTGATATTGAATGGTTTGCCTTGGAAATGAACAGAGATCATTCTGTTAAGATTGCATCCAAGTACTGCATTTCGCACTCTTCTGTTGACGATGATGGCTACTCCATTTCTTCTGAGGGATTCCTGCCTGCAGAGTAGATCTAATGGTCATCTGAGTTAAATTCACCCATTCCAGTCCACTTTAGTTCGCTGATTGCTAGAATGTCAACATTCACCCTTGTCATCTCTTGTTTGACCACTTCCAATTTGCCTTGATTCATGGACCTGACATTCCAGGTTCCTATGCAATATTGCTCTTTACAGCATCAGATCTTGCATCTATCACCAGTCACATCCACTACTGGGTGTTGTTTTTGCTTTGGCTCCATACCTTCGTTCTTTCTGGAGTTATTTCTCCACTGATCTCCAGTAACATGTTGGGCACCTAATGACCTGGGGAGTTCCTCTTTCAGTATCCTATCATTTTCCCTTTTCATACTGTTCATGGGGTTCTCAAGGCAAGAATACTGAAGTGGCTTGCCATTCCTTTCTCCAGTGGACCATATTCTGTCAGACCTCTCCACCATGACCCGCCCGTCTTGGGTTGCCCCACCGGCATGGCTTGGTTTCATTGAGTTAGACAAGGCTGTGGTCCTAGTGTGATTAGATTGACTAGTTTTCTGTGAGTATGGTTTCAGTGTGTCTGCCCTCTGATGCCCTCTTGCAACACCTACCATCTTACTTGGGTTTCTCTTACCTTGGGCGTGGGATATCTTTTCACGGCTGCTCCAGCAAAGCACAGCCGCCGCTCCTTACCTTGGACGAGGGCTATCTCCTTACTGCAGCCGTTCCTGACCTTCAACGTGGGACAGCTCCTCTAGGCAAGAAGTACCTTAAATGCACTAATTCATTTTACTCCGGTAACAATGATCCCATTTTGCAGGCCAAGAAACTGAGGCAGAGAGGTGCACAGCTGGTGAGTGGTGAGGCTGGGATCTGAAATTTGATTCCAGAGTTCTTGCTCATAATTCACCTAATAGGGAACTCTAACAGTTGCCGTTACCGGAAGCAGGGGGAAGGGCAGGTGGGTAGACAAAAGCTGTCCATGGCTCTTCTATCACCCTTGGATGACACAGCAAGTACCCAGCCTGGGCCTGGCACACAGTGGGGATTGGGGGATGGAAGTTGCCTTCTCTTTGCTTGGGAAGTCAGGGCCCACCAGCTTCTTCCTCAGGGAACAGGATTGGTGTGCCCAGTGGGAAGGGCGCTGTGAACGTAACCGGGCCTGAGAGGCTCAGGAGGACCATTGCTTCCCTGATAGGAGAACTGGGGGAGGCCATTCAGGCCCTCCCCCTGCATCCCCCACTGCCTTGCACAGAGGTCTTTCTCCCAGCGCACAGGGATCCTGGGCGAGGGTCTGGGGTTGGGGTTGGGTCTGGAGTCA
Source organism: Ovis aries (assembly GCF_016772045.2). Lineage (NCBI taxonomy): Eukaryota > Metazoa > Chordata > Mammalia > Artiodactyla > Bovidae > Ovis > Ovis aries. The sequence continues at coordinate 236,528,529 of NC_056055.1, forward strand.
GGGCGTGTGGCTCCTGGGGCATCGCGTCCCCTCCTGGGCATCACACTCTTTCCCTCTGTGTTATCCTTGGAGCCTGCGGGTCATGGGCTCACTGGGGGCTGGGGTGGGCTGCTGCTGGGTACACAAACACCAGACGGCCATCCGGTGGCCGGTGAACAAGGGGAGCCCTCAGCAGGACTCGATAAGGGTTCCAAAAACAAGACTGGGCCCCCCGGAATGTGTTCCTCCCTCCTGCTGGCAGCTGCTAATTTATGCTAATCAGATGTATGAAAACCCCAAGTCCCCAGCGGGTCCAGGGGGACAAGGGAGGATCCAACTGGCTGAGCTGGCCATGAAGGGGACCTGTGTTCCCCTGGCTGCCCGGTCCCTTACCGAGGCCCCCCGTGCACCCCTGATGCTCTTGAACTCTTGCCCTGCTGTGCTAGAGGGGCCCAGCTTCCTCCTGGGAGGGGAGGCGGGGACCCTGGGAAAGGCCAGGGGCATGAGGGCTTTGGGATGTTGAGGGCTGCGTGGCTGGGGACGAGCAGGTCCCCGACAGACATTTTCTCCTATCCTGGTGCCCCCCAGGGGTCATTGAGGATGCAGAGGCCCAGAGGGGTTTAGTAACTTGCCTGGAAATGGGAGCAGCTGGTGACAACTCTGGTGTCAGGCAACCTGGGGCCGAGCTCCTGGATTGTCTCCTGACCACTGCACGACCTTGAGCAAGCTGCTTAACCTCTGTGCCTCAGTCCCTTCATCTGCAAAATGGGGATGACGCCAGTGCTTCCTTCATGGGTGTGAGGGGATTAACTGAGAGGCTGGGTAGGGACTCAGCAGCCTCCAATGTGAACGTTAGCAAAGCCTGGAGGGAACTGGGGGCTTCATGTCTGACTCTGAAACCTAGGCTCTTCCAGAGGTCCCAGGCTCCTTCCCCGCTGAGGAATCCGAGGACAGGGACTTTTCCAAGTCCCAGACTCTTTCCATTTGAAGCTCCTGCCTTGTGTGATATGACCAAGGATGGGGGGTGGGGTCTTTGGAGCTTGCTCTTGGCTCCTCCAGCCCCTGGGTGGGCAGCCTCGGGTCACCGGAAGGGCATGTGACTTGGGTTCAGGGACGTGGGCTCAAGCTCGGGTGGATCGCTTTCCCTCTGGGTGTCCGAGTGTGGCCTCCAGCCATGGATGAGCCCTGTGTACAGGGCATCGTGGTCCCACCTTTTCACCTTTGCCTGCTCTGCTTCTGCTCCCAGAAGTGCCTCTCTCATCCCCTCCTCTCTCCTGGGCACAGATTGCATTTGCAAGGCCCCCTTGAGGCCCCTTTCCTTTGTCAAGGCCCCCGGCTGAGATTCCACACCTTTGACCTTCCGCAGCTGTCTCTGCGGATTCCGCTCTGTGAGATTCCGCTCACTTAATCTTCCGCCTCCTTGCTGCTCCCTCAGTTGCTCCCTTCAGTGCTAATCTGCACTCAGCAACAATACCAATACTCGATGGACATGAGTTTGGGTAAACTCTGGGAGTTGGTGATGGACAGGGAGGCCTGGCGTGCTGCAATCCACGGGGTCGCAAAGAATCAGACCCAGCTGAGTGACTGAACTGAACTAATACTTTGGCCATGTGTTGCAAAGAGCCAACTCATTAGAAAAGACCCCGATCCTTGGAAAGATTGAAGGCAAGAGGAGAAGGGGGAGACAGAGATTGAGATGGTTGGATGGCATCATCAACTTGATGGACATAAGCTTGAGCAAACTCTGGGAGTTGTTGATGGACAGGGAAGCCTGGCATGCTGCAGTCCATGGGGTCGCAAAGAGTCAGACGTGATTGAGCGGCTGACAACAATTGTGCCCAATACCTGCAAGAATCTGACAAAGCATGCTTCTGCTCCTATGGTTTTATTTATTAATGTATGTGGTATTACTTTTTAAAGTTTTTTGTTTTTTGATGTGGACCATCTTTAAAGTCTTTATTGAATTTGTTACAATACTGTTTCTGTTTTATGTTTTGTTTTTTTGGCCTGGAGGCAAGTGAGATCTTAGCTCTCCAACCAGAGGAGCACGCTCTGCGTTGAAAGGCAGAGTCTTAACCACTGAACCACCAGGGAAGTCCCAGCTCTTATGGTTTTAGTTCTCTTTCTCTGGCCTCAGTTTCCGCACATGTGTGATGCTGGAAGGGGTAGCACCCTGAACATCCGACGGCGCTGGCCATACTGCGACTCCTGGCAATGGGAGGGAGCCCAGAGACAGGGGGATGGCTTCCTTGGCCTTCTGGAGCCATCAGGACCTTGGCGATGAGGTGATTCTGGTGGCCCATCTAGAGGCCTGGACCTTGCAGCCGTGAAAAATTATCTTAAATTTTCCATGGAGGGATTGGCTCCCAGCCCCGGCCACGTGAGTTTTATTTTGAACACCCTGGCTAGTGCACTCTACTCTGGTCCAAAACAGCCTGGAAGTTCCCGCCCCTCTTGTTTATGGCTCTGCTGGCCTTTGTGGACAGTCAGTGGCCAGCATCAGCGTATACCTGGGCTCCCTCAGCCCAGGCTGGGTGGAGTGGGCACAGGGGCCTCAAATGTCCTGACCTCTTAATGGCGATGTGGTTTCTGGGCCAGGAATGGGCATCCTGAAATGAAGAAAAATAAAGCAAACACAAACAATCCCAATGTCACCCTTCTGTGAGCCCCGCAGAGTGTGACGGGGCATGCGATACAGCCTGAGACCAGGAAGAAAACCATTTTCCTGTCACCTGATCACAAACGCACAGGCAGCCCACAGAATGGGGCAAACAACTGCAGCTTTTCCACTGAGTGCTTTCAGCCCTTACAGAGCTGGCTATGGTCGACTGTCCAGGTGCCCAGGGGTCCACCTCTCTGTTTCCCATCAACTTTGCCCCCACATCCAGGGGCTTGTACCCTGCTGCTGGTCCTGCCCAGAGACTGGTGTTCCTGGCTCGCCTAGAAGGCCCACAGTAGGCCTTGCTGTCCTCCACCGAGAAGCCTGGGTCTTTGCAAACTGAGCATAGCCTCCTCAAGATAAGGCTTTCTCAGGGGTGGGGTTTGGGGGTCCTCACATTGGACAGCTCTGGTGACTCATGGGGCTAAATAATGCCACAGCCCCTGATCCCAACCCCAGCAGTGAGACAGACAGGGGGCCAGCTCAGAAAGGGCCTGACCTCATCTTCCTGTTGAGGCAACAGCAGCGGAAGCAGCCATCCCTGACTGAGTGTCTGCTGGGTACCAGGCACAGTGCCAAGTTCTCTGAACAAGTTCATTTGTTGCCCACGGCAACCTTGTGCAGGAGATGCTATTCGGGGACATGCTAGCCGAGTCCCTCTGAAAAGCAAAACAAACTATAATTCCTATTGACTAGTAGGATCTGCCAATTTCCAGGGTGTAAATACTTCCATCGTATCTGTAAATACTTATCATCGTGCTGATAGGGTTGCTGAATGCAGAGTTACAAACGTGCACGCGCAGTTAGCCTCACCAGCCGTGGGAGCCTGCCCCCAGCATGCCCCTGATCTGTTCCTGTTTACCACACCTTAGGTAGCAATCAAAATTTGCAAATAAGCTACAGTTTTTCCAGTGGTCATGTACAGATGTGAGAGTTGGACCGTAAAGAAGGCTGAGCCCTGAATAATAGACGGTGCCAGAGAAGACTCTTAAATGCCCCTTGGACTGCAAGGAGATCAAACTGGTCAATCCTAAAGGAAATCAACCCTGAATATTCACTGGAAGGACTGATGCTGAATGTGAACCTCCAATACTTTGGCCACATGATGTGAAGAGCTGACTCACTGGAAAAGACCCTGATGCTGGGAAAGACTGACGGCAGGAGAAGGGGGCAACAGAGCATGAGATGGTTAGATGGCATCATCGACTCAGTGGACGTGAGTTTGAGCAAACTCTGGGAGATGGTGAAGGACAGGGGAGCCTGGCGGTCCATGGGGTTGCAAAGAGGTGGACCCGACCGAGTGACGGAACAACGAGGTGTGGGGAGAGCAGCTTTCTTTCTAAATTCTGAACTGACCTGAACTTCTGTGTGATGCCTTCACCCCATTAAGTTATGGAAACATCATCACCTAGTCATTCCCTGTGCCCCTGGCCCCTGGCCCCTGCCCCAGGGTTGTGGAAGGTCTGGGGGCTCAGGTGGGAGGGGCGCATTAGAAGCCAGTGCTGGCATCTGCGGGCTTGTCCCTGTGCTTCTGTCCTTGAGGGCACGGCTGAGTCCTCCCTGATCTCTCAGCACAGCGTCCCTTTGGAGCCACCAGCTCCCTGGGGCCACGTCGGTGCCACTGTCATGCCGCCGTGGGTGCAGGGGAGAAGGTTCCCTGCACCCGTCCCTCTGGGGGAGAGCTCTCTGCTCACGTGCCTGGGGGTGCTCTGGCTGCCTCATCCGCCCCTGGGAAAGGCTTGTCCCTGGCTCCTGCGCCAGGTAGGAACTCTGCTCCCACCACATCCTAGGACATCAGACCCTCTGAGCATCCGGACGCCCACTCCAGTGGGAGCTGAGGGACTCACAGCCTCCCAGGTTCCCTCGCAGCGCCTTGTCTCCATCCCCCGCAGCCCAGAAATCTACCTGGTCCCAAAGGTGGGTGCCTCTGGTTCACCACCTGGGCGTCCCCATTCTCTACGCGGTGGTGGAGTCTGGGCTTTGGAAACTCAAAAAGTCAGTGAATTTGACTCTCGCATCATCTGCACGTTTCTGTGTTATCCTGAGGATGGCAGGATGCCAGGCCCCAGATGGGGACTGAGGAGCAGGGGGGTGCGATGGAGATGGGACATGGGAAATTCTGGGGAAGGAGGCAATGGTGAAAATTTTGACACGTTATCTTGCCATGTGATGATAAGGAAACAATTGCAGAGAGCTTCAGTGACCTGTTCCAGATTATCCAGAGGGCCAGGGACCGAACTGGCTAAAGCTGAGTCCCTGACTCGCAGCCCCATAGAACGCCACTAACTTGCTGTCCGCTTGGACCAGAGATGGGGATGGAGACCTAGAGAGGGGAAGACCTAAGCGAACAAGGATGAACAAGGCAAGGCGAGGACGAAACTTTAGAGTTCTGGTCTCTGTCTGGTGTCAGCCCCAGGGGAGCAGGTGCTGCCCAGAATGCTGGGAGGCCTCAAAAAGCCTGAAGGAGGGAGACAGAAACACAGGAAGATGGGAGCTGCCAGTGCCTGCTGCCCTGTTCGCTTTGTGGCCTCAGGCAGGGCTGTGCCCTCTCTGGATGTCCGTTTCTCATTTCATTTGCTGGAAGTGCTTCGAAGGAGGTGAGAGGAGCCAGCCTCCTGCAAGGCAGCCCCTTGCTCCTCCTGGCCTCCGCTGGGAATCTTAGCTCAGGACTCAGGGGGCCTTAGATTCATGAAGTCCCCCTCCCTGCTCTAATTTTCTAACGATCTTGAACATCACTGAGAAGGTACAAGTCAAGCCCTAAAAACCATTCCCCCTAGACCATTTGCAAATAAGTGGCTGTTATGGTGACCCAGCCCCCTGAATACTTTAGTGCCTGTTTCCTGCCAATAGGGACCTTTCCCGCACAAACACACTTCCACCTGGAAATCAGGACGCGAATGTTGATGCGTCTCATCGGCCACCCTCAAGCTCCATCTGAAGTCACCTGTGGTCCCAGGAGTGCCCTGGCATTGAGCTGTCCTGTCTCTCCAGTAGACTTTGGCCTGGAACAGCTGTTTCTCATCTCTTCTTAGCTTTCACAGTCTTGATGCTGCTGAAGATGGCAGGCCAGTCGCTTGGCAGAGTGAGCCTCGTTTGGGGTTTGTTTGCTCCTGGCTGGATTCAAGTTGGTGCGTCTTTAGCTGAGCTATCACAGAAGCGATGTTGGGGTTCCTGCTGTATCCTGCCAGGTGGCACGTGCTTGGGTTTTGCTCCATTGCTGATGAAGGCCCCCTGGACCCTCGGCTGGGATCGACCTGCAGGCTTCTCCATAGTCAGGTTACACGTTCCCCTTTGTCTCAGAAAAGCATGTTTAGCGGGGTACTTGCAAGCAATGCTAATTACTAACTTCTCATCACACTTTTAATCGTTTGTGCATTTATTCAGGGTGATAAATGATAACTCCTGTTTTATTCAATGGGTAATAATGTGACTATCCTTTTCTTATTCTGATGCTCAGAGTGGGCTGGAGGGGGCCCTTCTTGCTGGCTCTTGTGATTTCAACAATGGCTTCATTGCTCTTTGAGTTCTCCCTTACTTCCTGGTGCAGAAAGATGTTTTGGGCTTATCTCTTTCTGTCCCTGGCCTGACCCTGGAATCAGCCATTTCTCCGAGGAAAGGATTCTTTTAAGTTTCCCGTGTGATTCCCAAGTGAAATAAAACAAATATTTATTGTATCATATGCGTGTGTATGGATGAGTGTTAGATATTTGTTAAGAGACTGTATTTATAAAACACAACACTAAAAAAAGACCTCAGACATTTTGCTGTTTGGGTAGTTCTTATTAAAAAAAAAAAAAAGACACTGGAAGCATTAAAAGCTGGGCAGGGGTGAGGGGGTCATGGGATAGTGCTCTGGGCCCCTTGTGGTTTCTGCTTCCTCCCTCCTCCCCCAGCCTATGAGACACATGTCTGGGTCCCTCCTGTCTTGGCCAGCATGGCGGGAGGACAGAGGGGCACAGGTGAGGCTAGGGGTCCCGCCAGAGCAAACACAGCCCCTGCACAGGCCAAAGGAAACAGCCCTGGGTCAATATTAGCCCGTGCGGAACAGGCCCGAGGAATGCACGGTTTGTTCCCGAGGCTCGGAGCGGGGAGGGTGGGGGGCACTCAGGAGCTCACGGACAGTGTAGATGTCCCAGGTTGTCCTAGGTCCATCCTCCTTCTGTGGGACGGGGACACTGAGGCCCGGGGGTGGCAGGGACTTGCCTTGGGTCACAGTGTGGGTGGCCGGACCGGCCATCCAGGGAGCCGTCAGCTGTGTTCTCCATTCTTGTCCTTCGGGTGGTTCTGTGCCACCCTTCCCAGCCCCCTCCACAGCCCATGGCTTCTGGGAGGCAGTGGAAGGCAGGTCGGCAAGCACTGGACTCGGAGTCACGGATCCTGACCCTACTTCCGCTGCTGCCTGGCTCCACGGTGGGACTCTGGGATGTTGCTGCCTCCCTCTGGGCCTCTGTTTCCTTTGTTTCAAAGACATCCCTTCTCCCTGCAAACTATCACCTCTGCACCTCCCAGGTTCTGTGCCGCTAATTCAGGTCCTCAAACTCAGAAGTCACCAGGGGCCAGCCAGGTGGAGAGCATGACCATGTGATGTGAGCAAGTTGGAAGGCAGTTGGGGAGAGCTTGGAAATGTGGGTCCTGCACAACGGCGCTCACGGTAAAACAAGATGAACAGTCCCGGCAGGGAAAAGTGCCAGGAGACGCTGCAAAAGCTGAGCGGTGAGCCAGGCCCCACGAAGCAGGAAGTGGGCTTCCCCGGGCCTGGGTTGACGTGGTCCGTCTCCTAGCCTTTGGGTTGGGCTAGTCAAGATTTCGTCTAAACTCCAGCTGCCAGGACGGGCACATTGCCCGCCCACCGTGGGCCTTATCCGTGGGCCCTTGGCCTCCTATCGCCCAACTCCAGCTGCTTCCCAACGCACGCTCCCACCACTAGGAGAGTCACTGACCACTGTCCACTCCCAGAGCCAGCACCCCTGCCCCCCAGCTCTCAAACTGAGACCCCAGCTTCTGCTCATCACAGGCTAGCATCTGAGGCCCAGCTCTACTGTGGACTGGCTCTAGGATCCTGGGCAAGTTGCTCAACATCTCAAAGCCTCAGTTTTCTCATCTGTGAAATGGGCAGAGCAAGGTAATCCAGTCTCACTGGCTCACTGGGTTGTTTTGAGGACTGAAGTAGGTAAGGTAAGAGAGTTTGGTACAAAGCAGTGGCTTCTGTCATCTCCAGCTCCTAGACTAGGCCTGGATGAAGACCCACCTTCTCCTGGAAGCCTTCCCTGATTGCCACAGCCCAGGCAACTCCAAACTCCAGACTCAAAGAATAAATAGCTCAACAGTGAGAGAGACAGGGAGAAGGAAGTGGCCTTTGTGAGCACTCAGGTCAACTTCCTTGTTCTGAAACTCAAGGAAGGGAAGGGACTTGGCTATGGTCACACAGCGACAGAAATTGATCCGGAAATCCCCACCATTCCTCCTCCTGTGATCTCTACCTTTTCTGTTTAATGTCCTTCCCAGTGATATGACCACTGAATATCTATAAGGGAAGACTCTTTTATTTGGTGAATGGGTAAGTCAAGGCAAAGAAAATCAATCAGAAGAGGGAGTGATGTAGAAATAAGAGCATAAAAGTACTAGAAAAAAGTGGAGGACTATTTTTATAATCAGACACTTAAATAGCTATAACCCAAAATATCAAAAATTTAAGTATCCTTTAACAATAGTGAAAAAAGTCCACCAGCAAATCAAAAGATACACTTTGTGAAAATACTTAAACTTATATTACTGAGAAAAGAGTAAGTTCCTTAATCTATAAGGAACACCTCCACATCAATAAATAGATTGACAACCAACAGAAAAATTGGGCAAAGGATTCGGACAGTTTATTAAAAAAGGAAATACTTGGCTCCTAAACATGCAAAACCTTAAGTAAAAGATTACTTATGAAACACAAGTAAACCTTAACCTTACTTATAAAATGAATTGAACTGTATTTGCAAGCCATTTTTCATCTATTATGTTGGTAAAGATCAAAAAGTTTGATAACTAACTGTGTTGGTGAGAATGTGGGTAACAGACACACTGCTGGTGGGAGTATATATTGGTACAAATTGTGTGAAAAATGATTTGTCAATATGGATCAAAACTGATATGTTTGTACCCTTTAACCTAATAATTCCGCCTTTTGGAATTTATCTTACACATGTCCTCAAATATATGAAAATGATGCATATAGAATGATATCTTTGCTGCAGAGTTTGTAATCAAAAAAGACTGGAAGCAATCTAATACCCATTGGTTAAAGTTTATTTAGTTCTAAGAGAGTCACTCAAAGGAGTACCATGCAGCCATAACAAAGAAGGGGAGCCCTCGTTATGTACTTAAATGCAACAGGCTCCAAACCTCTCCTTCAGGGAACACATGATGCAGAACACAAGTTAAGCTACTGGTTTTTATTGGAATGTATGTGGCTGTGTTGTACATGTGTAGAAATCTCTGGAAGGAAACACTAGAAAGCAGGTCACCCTGCTCCCCAGGGGAGGGTAATGGGGCAGCTGTTGGACAGGGGTCCCACCAAAAAAATATATCCCACGTCCAAGGGCAAAGGAGAAGCCCCAACAAGACGGTAGGAGGGGCGAAACTGAGTTTAGAATCAAACCTCATACCCACCAGAGATGCTCAGAGGGCTCAAACGAAACCTTGTGTGCACCAGGACCCAGGGATCCCACAAAAGACTGAGCCAGACCTGCCTTTGAGTGTGTGAGTGTCTCTTTCAGAGTCACGGGCAGCAGTGGCCTGCTGCGGGGACAGGGGCTCTGGGTGCAGCAGCCCCGGGAGGCGTGGCACGTGGCACAAGTCCTCTTGGAGGAGGCTGCCGTGAGCCCCGCCATACAGCCGCCAAGCAGACGAACCGCAAACTGGAGAACCACTGTACCAAGGAGTTCTTGCACTGTTGCAAAAGTTCTAGGCCCACAACAGATTTCCCAACCTGGGAAAGGGACTGAGAAGCCCCAGGGAATTTGACTTTTGAGGCCAGTGAGATTTGATTACAGAACTCCGACAGGAACCGGGGAAACAGACTCTTGGAGGGCACAAACAAAGCCATGAGCACACCAGGACCCAGGAGGAAGGAACAGCGACCCCACAAGAGACTGAACCAGGCTTGTGTGTGTCCAGGAGTCTGTGGCGGAGGCATACGTCAACAGTGGCCTGCCATGGGGTCAGGAGCATGGAATACGACAGTCTTGGGAGCTGCGGCATGGTGGCATAAGTCCTTTTGAAGGAGGTCGCCATTACCTCCGTTACCCCTATCATAGCTGGCCTCAGGCCTAACTATAGGAAGGGAACACAGCCCTACCTATCCACAGAAAGTTGGATTAAAGATCTACTGAGCATTTACCACCCGTCAGAGCAAGACCCAGATTCCTCCATAGCTAGTCCTTTCCATTAGGAAGCGTCCACAAGCCTCTTATCCTTCTCCATCAGAAGACAGACAGAATGAAAACCATAATGACAGAAAAACTAACCAAACTGATCACAAGGACCATAGCCTTGTCTAACTCAATAAAGCTGTGAGCCATGCCATGTAGGGCCACCCAAGACAGACGGGTCATGGTGGAGAGTTCTGACGAAAGACGGTCCACTGGAGAAGGGAATGGAAAACCATTTCAGTATTTTTGACTTGAGAACCCCATGAACAGAATGAAAAGGCAAAAAGATACGACACTGAAAGAAGAACTCCCCAGGTCGGAAGGTGCCCAGTATGCTACTGGAGAACAGTGGAGAAATAACTCCAGAAAGAATGAAGAGCCTGAGCCAAAGCAAAAACAATGCACGGTGGTGGATGTGACTGGTGATGGAAGTAAAGTCTGATGCTGTAAAGAACAATATTGCATAGGAACCTGGAGTGTTAGGTCCATGAATCAAGTTAAGTTGAAGTGGTCAAACAGGAGATGGCGAGAGTGAACATCGACATTTCAGGAATCAGTGAACTAAAATGGACTGGAACGGGCGAATTTAGTTCAGATGACCACTATATCTACTACTGTGGGCAAGAATCCCTTAGAAGACATGGAGTAGCCCTCCTAGTCAACAAAAGAGTCCAAAATGCAGTACTCGGGTGCAATCTCAAAAATGACAGAATGATCTCTGTTCATTTTCCAAGGCAAACCATTCAATATCACAGTAATCCCAGTCTATGCCCCAACCACTAATGCTGAAGAAGCTAAAGTTGAATGGTTCTATGAAGAACTACAAGACTTTCTAGAGCTAACAACAACAACAAAAAAGATGCTCTTTTCATCATAGGGGACTGGAATGCAAAAATAGGAAGTCAAGAGATACCTGGAGTAACAGGTAAATTTGGTCTTGGAGTATAAAATGAAGCATGGCAAAGTCTAACAGAGTTTTGCCAAGAGAAGGCACTGGTCATAGCAAACACCCTCCTTCCAACAACACAAGAGATGTCTCTACACATGGACATCACCAGATGGTCAATACCAAAATCAAATTGATTATATTCTTTGTGGCCGAAAACAGAGAAGCTCTATATAGTCAGCAAAAACAAGACCAGGAGCTGACTATGGCTCAGATTATGAACTCCTTATTGCAAAATTCAGACTTAAATTGAAGAAAACCACTAGACCATTCAGGTATGACCTAAATGAAATCCCTTATGATTATACAGAGGAAATGACAGATAGATTCAAAGGATTAGATCTGATAGATAGAGTGCCTGAAGAATTATGGACAGAGGTTCGTGACATTGTATAGGAGGCAGTGATCAAAACTATCCCCCAAAAGCCTTCCTTTTCGAGGGTGGCGGCGGTCGTGGGTAGAGCGCCATGAAGGCCTCAGGGACGCTTCGAGAGTATAAGGTGGTGGGGCGCTGCCTGCCGACCCCCAAATGCCACACGCCGCCCCTCTATCGCATGAGATTTTTTGAGCCTAATCATGTTGTTGCCAAGTCCCGCTTCTGGTACTTTGTGTCTCAGCTGAAGAAGATGAAGAAATCCTCGGGGGAAATCGTCTACTGTGGACAAGTGTTCGAGAAATCTCCCCTGCGAGTGAAGAACTTCGGCATCTGGCTGCGCTATGACTCCCGCAGCGGCACCCACAACATGTACCGCGAGTACCGGGATCTGACCACCGCCGGCGCCGTCACCCAGTGCTACTGAGACGTGGGCGCCCGGCACCGAGCCCGGGCCCACTCAGTCCAGATCATGAAGGTGGAGGAGATCGCAGCCAGCAAGTGCCGCCGACCAGTGGTCAAGCAGTTCCACGACTCCAAGATCAAGTTCCCAGCACCCCACTGGGTCCTCCGTTGCCAGCACAAGCCACGCTTCACCACCAAGAGGCCCAACACCTTCTTGTAGGTGCAGGCCCTCTGTCCCCAGGTCTGCCCAAATAAAACTTAATGGGAAAACCAAGTGCCCCCCCCCCAAAAAAAAACTATCCCCCAAAAGAAGAATTTGCAAAGAGGCAAATGGTTGTCTGAGGAGGCCTTACAAATAGTTGAGAAAAGAAAGGCGAAATGCAAAGGAGGAAAGGAAAGATATACCCATCTGAATGCAGAGTCCCAAGGAATAGCAAGGAGAGATAAAAAAAGCCTTCCTAAGTGACCAGTGCAAAGAAATATAGGAAAACAATAGAATGGGAAAGACTAGAGGTCTCTTCAAGAAAATTAGAGATACCAAGGAACCATTTCATGCAAAGATGGGCTCAATAAAGGACAGAAATGCTATGGACCTAACAGAAGCAGAAGATATTATGAAGAGGTGGCAAGAATACACAGAAGAACTACACAAAAAAGGTCTTAATGTCCCGATAATCACAATGGTATGATCACTCATCTAGAGCCAGACATCCTGGAGTAAGAAGTCAAGTGGGCCTTAGGAAGCATCACTACGAACAAAGCTAGTGGAGGTGATGGAATTCCAGTTGAGCTATTTCAAATCCTAAAAGTTGATGTTGTGAGAGTGCTGCACTCAATATGCCAGCAAATCTGGAAAACTCAACAGTGGCCACAGGACTGGAAAAGTTCAGTTTTCATTCTAATCCCAAAGAAGAACAATGCCAAAAAATGTTCAAACTACCACACAATTCCACTAATTTCATATGCTAGCAAAGTAATGCTTAAAATTCTTCAGGCTAAGCTTCAACAGTACGTGAACCGAGAACTCCCAGATGTTCAAGTTGGATTGAGAAAAGGCACAGGAACCAGAGATCAAATTGCCAACATCCGTTGGATCATAGAAAAAGCAAGCGAATTCCAGAAACACATCTACTTCTGCTTCATGGTTGATGTGACTTGAATATGCTAAAGCCTTTGACTGTGTGAATCACAACAAACTGGAAAATTCTTCAAGAGATGGGAGTACCAGACCACCTTACCTGGCTCCTGAGAAATCTGTATGCAGGTCAAGAAGTTACAGTTAGAACCGGACATTGAACAATGGACTAGTTCCAAACTGGGAAAGAAATACGTCAAGGCTGTATACTGTCCCCTTGTTTCTTTAACTCAAATGCACAGCACATCATGCAAAATGCGGGGCTGGATAAATCACAGGCTGGGATCAAGACTGCCAGGAGAAATATAAATAACCTCAGATATGCAGACTACACTATCATTATGGCAGAAAGCAAAGAGGAACTAAAGAGTTTCTTGATGAAAGTGAAAGAGGAGAGTGAAAAAGTTGGCTTAAAACTCAACATTCAAAAAACTAAGATCATGGCATCTGGTCCCATCATTTCACGTTAAATAGATGAGGAAACAATGGAAACAGTGAGAGACTGTTTTCTTGGGCTCCAAAATCACTGCAGATGGTGACTGTAGCCATGAAATTAAAAGACGCTTATTCCTCGAAAGAAAAGCTATGACCAACCTAGATAGCATATTAAAAAAGCAGAGACATTACTCTGCTTATAGTCAGGAACTTTACAAAGCTCTGTATAGTCAAAGCTATGTTTTTCCAGTAGCCATGTATGGATGTGAGAGTTGGACCGTAAAGAAAGCTGAGCACCAGAGAATTGATGTTTTTGAACTGTGGTGTTGGAGAAGACTCTTGAGTCCCTTGACAGCAAGGAGATCAAAGCAGTCAATCCTAAAGGAAATCAGTCCTGAATATTAACTCAGTTAATTTGCACTCAGCACCAATAGTTTGGCCACCTGATGTGAAGAACTGACTCACTGAAAAAGACACTGATGCTGGAAAAGATTGAAGGCAGGAGAAGAGGACAGAGGATGAGATGGTTGGATGGCATCACTGACTCGATGAACAAGAGTTTGAGCAAGTTCTGGGAGTTGGTGATGGACAGGGAAGCCTGACATGCTGCAGTCTATGAGGTTACAAAGAGTCAGACACGACTGAGGGACTGAACTGAACTGGACAGGGGTGGGATAACTGAACTCAACTGGACGGAGTGATACTTACCTTTCACTTTGTATCTTTTTGTATATTTAAAAGTTTATGCATGTTATCTATTAAAAAATAAACTTAAAAAAGTGAATGGTAAGAGTTTTACTTTACCCATAGGAAGAATGTACTCCCAGAAAACCCACTCTCCCCTGGAATCCTCAGTATTTTAGTCTGTAAAGTGGAGACAAGAACAGCAACTTCCCAGAGTGAAAATGAAGTGATGCGTGTGAAAGGCCAGCCCTCCAGAGGTGCCCTGTGATGCTGTCCTACCAGTTTCTCTGGACCTTATCAGTACCTTCTGTCACCCCGGGAACCCCCGGAGGGGGATAGGACTCAGCTCCCTACCCTTCCGAGGCAGGAGCACAGGGCTGTGTTACTTGGCAAAGCAGCTTGGGGGTGGGGTGGAAAATGTCAACATCAGATTAGCCCTGATGGGAAATAGCACGCTTCTCCAACCACAAACACCCCCACATTTCCCTCCAGTGCAAGGGGGTTTTGGGGGAATGGGGTGGGGCTGAGGCTGGTGGTACAAGTGACAGCTTCAGGCCTTGTACCCCCAAGGCCTCGTACCAAGAGATCCCCGGGGAGGGGGTGCACAGTGCGGTCCTCAGGCTGCCTTGCTCTGTGGGATCCGGAAGAGCTCGGCCTCACAGAAAGTCTTAGCTTCCCTGGGGAGCTGCAGACAGAGGCCCTGATTAGCGGCTGCCGAAGAATGGAATTTGCAGGCCGTAGGAGGCCACTGAAAGTTCTTGAGCCAGACAGGAATTGTTTAGAATCAGCCTTCAGGAAGTGTGGTTGGCCAGGGTAAACGTGATGAGTTGGGGCAGGTATAAATGCTTCAGAGGCCACCTGTACCGTTCAACGTCCTGATCATTATCTTATTATTCATGGCAATTTTGCCGGAAAAGTCGGCTTATTGTTATACCCATTTTACAGATGAGAAAACTGAGAAAGGCCGTTAGGCTAGACCTAGGTTACACAGCTTACCAAGGACAAAGAGGGATATGAACCCAGACTTGTCCTCCTCCAAGGTCTGCGGATTTCCCCTACGCCTGATGCCTCTCGAACTGAGGGTCTAGCTATTTTTAGACCACTGGCGTCATCTCGATTATGCCTTTTACTAAGAGGTGGTATTGTCACCTGTCCCTTTGATGCTATTAATAATGCTGTGAGTATTACTGGCCTCTCCTTTCCCCGGTTGCGTTTTGGCTGGAATCACTGGGGCTGCCACCTGTGACCGCAGGCTCGAGGCAGCCCCGACTGGCAGGAGGCCCCCACTCTAGTTTTTTACAAGTGGTGGGTTGGGATCTAGCTGGCACCCTCCATCGACAGCCCCTTGCAGACTGGGCCTTTGTCTTGCTCACTGCTTGACCCCTGAGGCCTAGCACAGGGCCTGGCACACAGTAGGCACGCACTAAGTGCTCGTCAAATGAACTCACACACGAGACCTGTCAGATTAGCATTTCCACACTGTCCCCTTGGAGGAGGCACCAGAACAGACTGAGGTTCTCTGGACCAAAAGGCCAGTGTGGATGGGGCTGCAGAGTCTGAACACGGTGTCCTCATAAGCACAGTGCTGGACTTCAGGCACTTGGGCAGACTCTGTGGGAGGAGGTGGCCTTCAAGTCAGTCACATGTCCCACGTGGGCTCCTCGTCATTTGTCCAGTGTTTCTAATGGTTTTTAATGCAATTCAGAATCAATGGATAGATAACATAGCAGGGACAGATAATAATACCACCTCGAGCAAAAGGGATAATTGAAATGTATATGTTTTGAATATATTTTTGAATATATTTCAATTATCCCTTTTGCTCGGAGGTGGTGTTATTACTTGTCCCTGCTATGCTATCTATCTATCCACTGATTCTGAATTTGTGGCCTGGACCACCTCCTCTTCAGACATTTGGAGGAGGACAGAGGGCCCCAAAGAGCAGGTCTGACAGCAGACCCAGCCCTCTGAAAGCCTTCAGGCCAAAGAAACACCTTCCCTCCTGGGAGAGTGTGGGAGCTGGGCCGGGGCACCAGCCCTCAGAGCCTGCTCAGCCCCAGGGGGCTCCCTTTTCCTTCTGCCCCAGCCTCTCTCCACAGGTAAGTCCAGTGGGAGGTGGTGGTCCTTGGGCCCTGTATGTGGGGATGGAAAAAGGCAGAGGAAAGGGAGGCTGGATCCACAGGGCTTGGTGACTGGGAAGAAGTGAAGGTGAGGGGGAGGTGAAGGGGTGTTGTGTGAAGGGGAGGCCGGGGGGGGGTGTTCACACCCAGAGGGCCCTGTTTGTGGGGTGCTGAGTACAAAGTGGGGTGTGTGGGGGTCTGAGGCACAAAGGGGGACCTGGGCAGGAAGTTAGCAGCAGCTGGGGTCCCCAGGACAGGGACAGTGGCCTGGGATAGCAGCCGTGGTGGCTGCAGAGTACAGTCTGGCCTCTGCTAGCCCGGCTTCCCAACCTGCCCAGGGTCGTGTCCACCGCTGGCAAGGAGAGGCCGCGACCACAATCGGGCCCTTCAGCCACAGGCTGTCTGGGCACAGATCTTTCAGCAGTTGCTTGAGATTTACTGGTGGCTCTGAAAGGGCTGCAGTCAGGAGGTCTGGGCCAGGGCCCCCCAGCTGTTTACCCAATGCCGAGAAATTCAAGGGCAGCAACAGCCCAGTCAGCCTGGAGGGTGTCCAGGCTCTGGGAGCAGTTTCTTAGAGTAAGTAACCTGCCTGGCATTGGGGCCTGGCTGAGGAGGGCCAGGCCTTAGGGAGGATGACTTTGGACCCCTCCCTGATGTTACAGACAGTGATACAGAGGTTAGAGTAGGTAAGTGATTGTCCCAAAGTCCCACAGAAAATCTATTCTCTAGTTGAGACCAGAAGCCAGGCTAGCAGAGGCAGCAGAGCACAGTGATTGAGAATTATTTCTTACTGAAATGACCTTGTTTTGTGGGTCCTGGTTTACTTCCTGTCTCCCTTATTAGAATGTTCACCCCATGAGAGCAGGGACCTTGTCTGTCCTGTCTACTGCTGTGTTCCAAGCACCTAAGGCTTGTGCTCCAAGCCTCTAGCTGAACACACGAATTAAGTCAGAATGCCCGGGCAGGTTTCTCTTTCTTACAGTTCAAGATGGCCAGAGA
Organism: Ovis aries; assembly: GCF_016772045.2. Lineage (NCBI taxonomy): Eukaryota > Metazoa > Chordata > Mammalia > Artiodactyla > Bovidae > Ovis > Ovis aries. Next base: position 236,545,682 of record NC_056055.1, read on the forward strand.
AAGGGAGTTCAGGGCTGATACAGAGGTTTCATGATGCCATCAGTGCCCCAGGCTCTTTCCATCATTCTCCTCAAGTATTCTTAGGCTACGACTTTTGTCCTCATGCCTCCAAAATAGCTGCTGCTCCTCCACCCACTAAGCTTGCATTCCTGGCACGAACAGGGGAGTTAGGACAAAGGGTAGAGAGCGAATACTTATCAAGTCTGTCCCTTTTTGATCAGCATAATCATAGTTTTCCTAGAAGTCCATTGACAGTGCATTGGCCAGAACCATAAGTCCTAGTGTTCAGTCGTCCTTTATTTTTTTTTTAATCTCTTGCAGTGACTTGGCTCTTAGCAGGCCCTATCGATTCTGTTGTTTGGTTGCTGTTGTTTTTATTTGATTAAGGAAAAATCCCCTAACTTGGGGAAATGCCCTGATGAGGTCATTCTTATTGTGGGGTTAATGGCAGGTGTGCAACTTTTCAGGGACCTGGATCTTTGAGGTTCTTTTCAAGGGTGGGGTTGACAGCTAGGAGAAGGGAGATGCTGCCGGAGACTGATGCTTCACAGAGATTACCCTCCAGTTCTTACAGCAGCCGTGAACACAGTATGACAATCCCCACTCTATAGACTCAGAGTGAGAAAGAGGCAGATTGGAGACCCGAGCGAGAAGAGGAGTTGGGTTCCTAGATCTGGGATCAGTGATCTTGTCCCTATAGACAGCATCAGTGGTACCCCTGGTCTGGGATGCTAGACTTTGGGGAATGCCCAGAGCTGACTTTCTGCCAGAGGGCAATGGCATGGCTCTTCCTGCTATTTCCAGCCAGCACCCTTTCTGAACGCAGTGCCATCACCCTAGAGCCTCCTGCTCAGGAGTCTTCTGCCCACAAAGACCAGGGCAGCACCGACAGATCTGTATATGGCGTGATTGTGCCCCTGGGGGCGGCCAGTGACAGTGGGATTGCTGGCCAAGAGATATCCTCTATGATGGAGTGTTAGACAGCTTCAGGGCCCCTGCCTGCCTTGAGGACTGACTTGCTGGTCATTGGAGGGCCTGCTCTCCCCAGGTCCAGGCCTTTGGGCTGTGGTAGCCAGGCTGATCCTCTGAGGTCAAGGCCTGAACCCCTTTCACAGGACAAGGGAGCACGGGAGGGATACCAGGTTGCAGATTCAGGCTGTGGGTGCTGGTGAGTCTGCTCAGTTGGGAGCAGGAGAAGGCGAAGATGGGATATGTGGTTTCTCATATTTTCCAGACCACTGGCCTTGGCCCTGCAGGTCCCAGCTCCAAAGGCAGGAGTGAGATGGTGTGGGCTGCCAGGAGGGAATTACAGACCAGTGGTCTGGCAGGAGGCTTGACCCTGCGGCCGGGGCAAGCCGCAGAGGGTACCCAGGAACCCCCTGGGGAGGAGAGTTCTGGTGAGTTACCCTTGGTTGCACCACTCACATGCTTCCCAAGCCGCTATCCCAAAGCGGGACCCCACTTATGGTTCTGCTGCTGCTTGGCTGCGTGTCTTGTGGCAGGTCACTCTCCCCTCAGGCCTGCCAGGACCATACCAGCAACTTCACTCTGCCTTCCTCTCCAGGCAGGGTCTGGGGGATGCTCAGCTGAGCAATGAGCTGGGAAAGAGCTTAGCTAATGATAGAAATGACATCAAAACAATCACAATCAAAATAGCTCCCAGCATTAGGGCTTTCCTGTGAGCCAGACCCTCCAAAGCGCTTTACCTGGTTCATTGAAAGGACACAAGACTCCCCAGTTCTTTGCTTAAATATGAAACCCGATAGAGTCATGGCTTTTCTTTTTACCTCCAGGCATGTGTGTGAAGAGGGAAGTTCCAAAGATGTTCTTCTGGCTTCACAAAGAAAACCCGCAAGTAACTCTGCCTTTGAGGAAACAGAGGTGTCCATTGCAATATTAATATACCACAGCAGTAAATAATTAAGCAAGGCAGCCAACCAGAATTAGAGACTTTTTCTGGATGAAAGGTGACTTTCTAGGATATGCGAATCATCGTGAAGTCAGGGAGTCTTCAGAAGACTCTTTTGAAAGAAGTAGAACTTAGGAGGATAGTTTCATAAGCAGGTTCATCTCTGCAGAGATGTGGAACATTTCTTCCTCCTTATTTTGAGGAGTTTGGAAGGCGTGAAATTTTCAAGGGTTCTACCTGTTAACAAAGGGAGTTTAAAGAGTAGCCTGGAGGAGCTCAAAACTTGCTAATGGAAGAGGACAGAATTGGAGTCGGAACATCTGCAACATTGTCAGCTGTGTGGGCATTTTCTTCTTCTCTCTCTCTCTCTCTCTCTTTTTTTTTGCCACATGGCATGTGGGGTCCTAGTTGCCCCCACTGGAGATCGAAAACATACCCCCTGCACTGGAGGCACAGAGTCCCAACCACTGGACCACCAGGGAAGTCTCTATGTTCATTTTCTTATTTAATCGTCACATACGATGAGATGGGTGTTATCATTATCTCCACCCTGTGCAGGAGGAAACTGAGACTCAGACAAGTCCATGACTTGGCCAAGATCACAAAGCGAGGAGGTCAAGGGCTGCACTTGTGAAGATGGGGACTGGGGCTCCCACGGTGATGGAGTGCACTGTGATTCCAAAGGCAGAGACTTCCGGGTTGCATTGTGGACTCTGCTGAGTAGCTGTGTGAGTTACCTGTTGCTGCTGTAACAAACTGCCATAAATGCAGTGGCTTAAAACAATACACATTTATTATCTTATAGTTCTGGAGGTCAGAAGTCTGAAACAGTGGTCACTGGGCTAAAAGCAAAGTGTCAGCAGGGTTGCATTTCTTTTAGAGAAAATCTGTTACATTGCCTTTTGCAGCCCCTTGAAGCTGCCTGCATTCCTTGGCTTGTGGCCCCTTCCCTATCTCATGAGCCAGAAGTGTAGCATCTTCTAGTCTCTCTGTCTGACTCTGATATTCCCACCTCCCTCTTTCACTTTCGGGGATTCTTTTGATTACATTGGGTTCACTTGCATAATTCAAGACAACCTCAAGATTCCTAACTTAATCACATGTGCAAATTCCCTTTGCCATCTGGGGATTAGAACGTGGGTACCCTTGGAGGGCCTCTATTCTGCCTACCACAGTGGTCTTGGCCAAGGGACCTAGTTTTGGGATAATAGCTATCCCTTCCCTAGGAAGTTGGAGGCATTGGAAAAAAAGAGGATCAGATTTCCAGCCCCCAGGAAGTTACTGAAGCTCCACCCAGGGACCAGCGTGTGCTGGAGGCTGGCCATCCAGTGAGGGATAGAAGATCCATCAGAACTCTGATGTTTCCGGAAGGGAGACAGACAGTGCTTGGGAAATGCCACCTGCCCACAAAGCACATGTCCCTTACAGTCACTGGACTCTCCTGGAGGCGTGTCCCAGGACTCAGCATCAGACAGATCAGAGTTCAGATTTCAGCTCTGCCTTCTCCCAGAGGCTTGGGTGTGGTTGAGATGGGGGAGTAGGGTGGGCCGGAAAAGGAGAAGCAAACAAGACGTGTGCCCGTGACCTCATTTCATCTCCACTGAGGTGGAGCTTCTGCCTCCGTTTTGCAGATGTGGAAACAACAGCTCAGACAGAGAGACTGGGCGCCTTGTCTGAGATCGCATAACCACTGTGGGATTTCTCATGCGCCAAGATTCCCAAACCGGCGACGCCCTTACCCTCTCCGAGGCTGTTGGCCGCATATGCCTGCCTCATGGGCTATGGCTCCTTGATAGTTGTCTTTAAATCAACTTATTGCTTTTTAAAAAAATTTAAATGCTTCTGTTTTAAACTGAAACTTCATATTACTCCCATAAATGGAAAATAACAGAATCCATGGGGTAGTTATGAATATTTTTATAATGTACATGAAAATGAATTTTTATCACCATAAAAATGAAAAGTATTCATCCCTATGCCATGTACAATGAGTTCTTGGCTCCGTTAGTACACTTGGCCTTCTCTTTGGGAGTTGACTCCATACCTGCTCTGGTTTCACCAAATCATAATATTATTCATGGCTATCATTTATTACAGTATTAAATTTTCAAATGTCTTCCCAGCACCATTAAATCCAGACTCATCGGCCTGGCCTCAGGCCTCTGCTGTCCTCATCTCTGGCAGTCTGGACTTGTTATTCTTGGGGAAAGAAGGGTTTTTCTTGCTGTACTGGCTACCCAATTTTGCTGGATTGCAAGGAGATCCTGATCCTATAGGAAATCAGTCCTGAATATTCATTGGAAGGACCGATGCTGAAGCTGAAACTCCAATACTTTGGCCACCTGATGCAAAGAACTAACTCATTGGAAAAGACCCTGATGCTGGGGAAGATTGAAGGCGGGAGAAGGGGACGACAGAGGATGAGATGGTTGGATGGCATCACTGACTCGATGGACATGAGTTTGAGCAAGCTCCAGGAATTGGGAATGGACAGGGAGGCCTGGCATGCTGCAGTCCATGGGGTCACAAAGAGTCGGACACGACTGAGTGACTGAACTGACTGAACTGATTGGCTACCCAGCTGGGAGGGGCTGGGATTTGAACCCAAGGCATGAGCCTCTGAGCCAAGCTGTTAACCTCTACTCTGTACCACCTTTCTATGATAACTGGTCTCAGCAAGGCCTGTAACAACAACAAAGACAGGCTTGAAAATTAAGTAGGGAAGGGCTTGGCTGGGCCACCCAGGAGCCCCAAACCTGTAGAACCCTTTTTGGTCTCATTGGCAAAGAGACAGTTTTGATCAAGACCCCCAGCCAAATTTTGTAGGTCTAGTAGAGCAGCTTCTGCTGAGAGGGAGGAGCTAGAGACCTTTAATAACCTCTCCTGGTGTATAAATGATGGGCAACTGTCGTAACCAATTCTAACTCTGTGATCTCATAAGAGGCTGGGACTTCATGGCAGATCGGCTGAGTTTCTCCACTGGAGGAAGCTTCACATAGCAAGTGAACTCTCAGTGTCTGGACCAAGCAGACTTCTTGCAGGAATTCTGCAAGTGCCTCCTATTCCCTTCCTTTATTGCAACACAGATAATTTCTCATCTGAGAAGGGAGTATAGATCCCAGTGTAACTTGTTTAATAGTATCAGTAGATTCATTCCAGCTTTTCCTAAGCGTGAGGCAGAAAAACCCCTGATTGCATGGGAGCATCAGGGCCCTTGAGACTTGCCAAGGGGAACTTGATGGTGGGTCCCCCAGATTGCTCTGACACATTGATGACCCAGCTGTGGGAAGGGCCTAGCCCAGGACCTGACACCCAGTTGGTGGGTTTGTTTAATAATTATTCTTGTCCTGGTTTGGGCTTCTCTCTGAGGCTCAGGTTAGAGTGAAGACACTGATTTCTAGAACCAGTCAAGCCTTAGTTCAAATCTCCGTTCCTCCACAGGTAAAATGTGTAACCTCGGGCAAATCACTTCCCCTCTCTGTGCCTCAGTTTCTTCATCTGTAAAATAAGGATAATAGTACCTCCCTGAAAGGGCTGAGGAGAAGATTAGAGGAGTGGTTAGCCTCCCTGGTAGCTCAGAGGGTAAAGCGTCTGCCTGCAATGCAGGAGACACAGGTTTGATCCCTGGGTTGGGAAGATCCCCTGGAGAAGGAAATGGCAACCCACTCTGGTATTCTTGCCTGGAAAATCCCATGGACAGAGAAGCCTGGTCGGCTAAGGTCCATTGGGTCGCAAAGAGTTGGACACAACTGAGCAACTTCACTTTAGAGGATTAAAGGCGTGGATCCAGGACCATGCTTAGGAAACTCTAAACAAGGCAGGGGACACTAAGCAGTAGCCGTTTTTGTAGCTGAGCAGGCCTGGGTGTGAGTCCTGCCACCAGCACTAACTGCTGTGTGACTTTGGGTGGATGCCTTGACCTCTCTGAGGGTCTAACTTCTGTCCGGAAATGGGGTTGATAAGAGTCCCTGCATCCAACGATGGTGGTGAGCATCCTGTCAGCGGGGTTTTGTGAGTGCAGCTGCTTAAACCCCAGCCCTGAGCCCTGGCAAACAGCAGGCAGCGGAGATGTAAGGGAAGGCCCGAGTGGCAGCGGCCCCCTGCTGTCCTACCCGAGGCAGGCCGGGGCCCTTCCCCTGCCGCCCCGCCCCAGCTGTGACGCCCACACCCCTGCCTGTCTGAGGGGCAGGAAGGAAGTGAGGAGGGCAGCCGGCAGCTTCCCCTTTTCTGCCCCTGCTCCAGGCTCCTAGTTCCTTCCCCGTCAGTGCCTCGGAGGAGGGGAGGCAACATCATGGCCCCCCGCGCGGCCGCCATCCGCCAGACCTGCTGCTGCTTCAACGTGCGCATTGCCACCACCGCCCTGGCCATCTACCATGTGGTGAGTGTGCTGGAGGCCCGGGCACTGTGTGTGCGTGAGACGGAGGGAGAGAGCCCCACCCCCCATCTACTGAACCCCCCTGAATGGGAGGATCGTGGCTCACCACCTCTTTGGAGAACCCCGGTCCGTCCTTTCCATGCTCCGGGCCTTGGGGTCCCTCTCTGTCCAAAGTGCCTGCTGGGGGTGAGGTTTGGGGGCGGGTGGAGCTCTGCGGCAGTGGCAGGAGTGGAACGAGGGGGTCCTTGTTCTAAGTGAATATAGCTCCCATTCCCTCTGAGGCTCAGTTTCTGTCTCTGTGAAATGGGACCTTCAGCTCCACAAGCTCATTCAGGGTCAAACAGCTCCAGATGTGAAAGTGCTTTGGAAACCCGGAATCTCAGGAGGAACGTGAGCCAAGAGTGTTGTCAGGAAATGGGGTCAGGTCACAGGCACAGCTGTGCCGACTCTCCCTGGGGCCTGGGCCACTGGAAGGGATGGGAAGTGGGAATCTCCCTTTTGTGCTTCCAGAGGGGACAGAGGGGCCTGAGTCCTCTTGGTTTGGCTTGCATATGAGCAGGGTGACTGGCCTGGACCTGGAGACTTGGGCCAGTTGAGGAGGAACGGGCCCCCAGTACCCCTTTGGAGGCTGGTGCGCACAGCTGGATGTTGAGTCTTGTCTCTTATAAACTCAGAGTGACTGACTCTGGGCAAGTCATAGCCCCCGGGGGCCAGAGGCTCTCCCTCTGTCTAGGTGGCTGAAGGTTGGGGTTCTCTTTTCGGGCCCTGTCCAGACCCATCCCCCGAGCCCACAGCTCTGAGACACACGCAGCTCACCAGACCCAGCTCACCCTCCCTCCCAGGGTGACTCAGGGCCTGTGGTTAACAGTTCTTTTATGAGCCTGGAAGGGCTTCCTTAAAATTAGCCTAAATCCGGCAATGCTGTGGCGGGCTGCTATAAACTGTTCAGACATGGTTGCATCTGCTTCCTGTCGCAGGCAGAGCCGGCAGGGCTGTGGCCAGAGCCCAACCTTCAGAGCGCTGGTGCCCCTCAGGGTTCAGCACAGTCTCTGGATCCGGACTCTGGTGTGCCAGTCCTGGCCTCATCACTTCCTAGCTGTGCAGCCTTGGGCCACTTACTTAACCTCTATGAATGTCTGTTTCATCTAAAAAAAAAAATGAGCTTGAGAATAATAATACCTCTCCTATGCGGTTGTTGAGAGGATCAAGGGTATAAATATCTACAAGGCACGTAGTGGGAACTATTACCTGACAGGTTCAGTTCAGTTCAGTCGCTCAGTCGTGTCCGACTCTTTGCGACCTCATGAATCGCAGCACGCCAGGCCTCCCTGTCCATCTCCAACTCCTGGAGTTCACTCAGACTCATGTCCATCGAGTTGGTGATGCCATCCAGCCATCTCATCCTCAGTCGTCCCCTTCTCCTCCCGCCGCCAATCCCTCCCAGCATCAGAGTCTTTTCCAATGAGTCAACTCTTCGCATGAGGTGGCCAAAGTACTGGAGCTTCAGCTTTAACATCATTCCTTCCAAAGAAATCCCAGGGCTGATCTCCTTCAGAATGGACTGGTTGGATCTCCTTGCAGTCCAAGGGACTCTCAAGAGTCTTCTCCAACACCACAGTTCAAACGCATCAATTCGTAGTTGAAGTTATTATTAGCAGGGCCTCAGACACAGAGCCTGAGGCCGGCACACCCATAAGCCAAGTGGTCAGATCCCCAGAACACTGGTTTTGGGCGGAGCTCAGAGGTTGCTCTGCCAGGCTCCTACCAATGTCAGAGTGATTCTGAGAGGAGTGAAAGGCTCTTGACTGTCCCCAGACCAAATCCTTAGGGCCTCTTCAAGCTCTGAGATTGTATCATGTTCTTGGAAACACAATGTCCTAAGCAGGGATGTCCCTGTGGGAAGCAGGCCCCTGGGTCTCTACCCTTGCTCTGCCGCTAACCAGCCATGCAACCTTGGACAGGCTGCTTGCTTGGGGCTCAGTTTTTCCTTTACAAGATGATGGATGAGGGGTGTGGACTGGCTCAACCGCTGATGCATCCAGGGCCAGGCAGCTCCTGTAAGTGAGCACCCTGGGGCACGCGGCCCTTGCTGTGACCTGGGAAGACTGTTCTGCGTCTGTTCCGGCAGCTGCTCTCCGTTTCCGCCGATTGTTGCTATGTGGGCCCCAGCAGCCGCTCTTGTGACATTTGGAGAAACAGGAAACACGGGCTTTTATGTCACAACTTCTGCTGTCTCCATGTTGGTGACTGATTTGAGGAAAAAAAAGAAATCCCTGGGCAGGCCGAGTCAAATCTACTTGCAGGCTGCAGGGCCCAGAGTCTGCCTCGCAAACCCCTGACTTTGTGACTTGAGGTTTCTTTCTGCTCATGCCATCCGAGATCCTCACCTGTACACAGTGATATGACATCAGCCTCTGCCCACAGAGCTGGAGAAAGTGTGCATGGGTGATCAGGAAGCCTTCTTGGAGGAGTGCCACTGGCAGACGTGTAGTTTGGTTATGGGGAGGGTGGATCTGGGATGGATAGGTGTGTAAAGCTGTGGAGGCTGAGGACTGTGGCTTGTGCTTGGGACACTGCACAGACCAGCTGGAGGCTTTAGGTTGGGGAGTAGGAGGTGGGAGGGGGTTGGATTGATAAGCTAGAGGTTGGGCCTTCACGACAGGGCACTATTGATATTTGGGGCTGGTGCATTCTTTGTTGTGGAGAGTGAACAGTATACTGTCAGATGTTTAGCAGCATCCCCTGGCCTTTATTTACAAGATACTAATAACTCCCCACCAGCTGTGATGACCCAAAATATCTCCAGACACTCTGAATGTATCCTGGGCGTGAAATCACGCCCAGCTGAGAACCACCATCTTTCATGTGGGTCATGGGGAGCCATGGGATGTCCTAGAGCAGAAGGCAGGAGAACGGAAGAAAAGTCTGGAAGCTGGCTTGGGCAGTCTTCTCTGGGCTGGGATGCTTGATTGACTCCAGTGGAGGATGGTCCTCCTGCCCTCTCTGTGAGAGGTCTTGCTCCTTCCCAGAAAGGGCAGGGCTTTCTCTGTGGCCTGGCAGTCACGTAGCAGGTGTACTGTCAGGGGCTTGAACATCTGGATAGAAAAGTAGAAGCTGCCCTCCAGATGTATTGATCACCTAGACTGGTGTCATCTGGAGCCATTCGTGGGTGACAGCCCTGCACACGGAGAGCTATTCGTGGACTGGGCCCCTCTAGGGAGGGTTAAATCGGGCTCTTGGCATACTGAGACAGTGCCACCGTTTATTGAGTCATCGGGGCGTTATTATTGCAGGACCTCCACGTCCAACGGCCGGAGGACCTTCTTCCCCACTTCCCTGGGTTTGTGCAGAGGATTCCCTGGGTCACAAATGATTTTTGACCCAAAGTGGCACCCCTAGAGGAGTCAGAGAACTTTCGTAAATTGGTCTCTTTGGTTCTGGTTTATCTGGCAGCCCAAAGCATGTCTGTCCCAAGTTAATGGCAGGAGATAAGGACCCCAGAAGACCCCTTTGCCCAGAAATATCTCCCTCCCAAGGTGCCTGGAGTTCCATTAGAAATTCACTGCCTGATAAAAAGCTTCCACCCACAGTGATTGGAGCCCCGTAGGGAGAGGATTCACCGAAACAAGCCCAGGAGGAAATGAGGCTGGTGCTGGCCTTGGCTTGTCTCTGGGTTACAGGTTGTGAAAGCTCTGGTTTTTTTTTTCCTACTTTTCTGTATTCTCAGTATTTGCTACAATGAGCATGTATTACATTTTAAAAATAAATATTTTATTTTAGAACAGTTTTGGATTTATAGGAGAACTGTGAACAGAGTTCCTGTATACCCGCTTTCTGGGCTCCCCGATTGACAGCGTCTTATATTAACATGACGCATTTGTCACAGTTGATGAGTCAGTACTGATATACTATTATTAGCCGCCAGCCAATACTTTACTCAGATTTCTTCAGCTTTCCCCTAAGATCCTTTTTCTCTTCCAGGACCCCACGTTGGGACCCCACGTTGTATATAGTCATCACACCTCCTTAGGTTTCCCTTGGCTGTGATAGTCTTTCCAGCCCATACTTTACCCAGATTTCTTCAGCTTTCCCCTAAGATCCTTTTTCTCTTCCAGGATCCCACGTTGTGTACAGTCACCACACCTCCTTAGGTTTCCCTTGGCTGTGATCGTTTTCCAGGTTTTCCTCATTTTTGATGACCTTGACAGTGTTGAGGAATATTAGTCACGCATTTTGTCAGATACTCATCACATGGGACTTGTCTGGTGGTTTTCTCCTGGTTAGACTTGGACAGCGTGTTTGGGAAGGAGATCGCAGAGGTGAAGTGCCCTCTCCGCACTGCACATTGAGGGTGTATGCTTGCACGTGTCTTACCGCTGTTGATGTTGACCTTGGTCACCTGGCTGAGGTCCTGTCTGTTGTGTTTCTCCACTGTAAAGAGACTGCTTCTCCACCAGTATTCTGCTTGACCTACAGGTCTGCTGGCAGCAGGCTCCATGTCTGAGGCACTGCTATTGAAGCATTCAATCTCTATTACTTGAAGGACCCTCTTGTCAATGTGGATCCGCTCTCAACGTGTCTTTCTTTTCTGTGCCCTGCCCCAGGCCAGTACATGCGCCTGACTCTTTCATGGCCTCTGTCCTCTAGGGGTTCCAACCTACCAAGGAAAAATTGTGATAATGGTGCTGAAGGATAGCAGTGCTGGCTCAGATGGGGGCACAGACGAGCTGCGTTAGCTCAGCCCTGGTGTAGAAGCTATGGGTTTCTCTGGTTGCTCAGTGGTAAAAAAATTCTGCCTGCAAGGCAGGAGACACAGGAGACATGAGTTCGATCCCTGAGTCACACAGGAGACCTGGGTTCGATCCCTGAGTCAGGAAAATCCCCCAGAGGAGGAAATGGCAACTCACTCCAGTATTCTTGCCTGGAAAATCCTTTGGATAGAAGAGCCTGGCGGGCTACAGTCCATGGAGTTGGAGTAAGAGTTGGACTCCACTGAGCATGCACTAGGTGGAGGCTGGGGATTCAGGAAGGGCTTTGGGGAGGAGGCCTGAGTGCTAAGCAAGAGCAGGACTTTGCTTGAGAACGTAGAGGAAAAAAAGGGCATGCTGGCCGAGGGGGCAGCAGATGCAGCTTTGGAAGTACTGAGAAGCTCACGGAGCTGGGATGGAGGGAGCGATGTTTATGAGGTGTGGTAGGGGAGGTTGCAGAGGTCAGCAGGGGTAAGACTGAAACAGATTTCCGGCTTCTTTCATGGATCTCTGCTTGCCCTAGTTCTCTCATTTCGTAGAGGAGTGAACAGGCTCCAGAGGGTCCCTGACTTGCTCCAGGTCACACAGGGAGGTGGGGGAGGGGCTTGCTCCAGATCTCGGCTACCAGCACACAGGTGTGTGGGATGAGCCCGCGGGTGCACAGATGAACTCCTTACCTGGTCCATGGCCCGGGGGTGGTCCAGCTGTCTGAGAGGCCCTTCTCTCACCCAGCGTTCGTTTCTTCTTCATGGTCCTGCTCATGGGACGCTTCCTCCTCCAGGAAGCCCTCTCGTTTGTCCTCCTGAGAACTGCAGTGCCTCCTCTCTCTCTGCTCCACTTTGGGGACTGAAAAGATTGTGGACTTGTCTCCACCACTCACTGACAATGTGACTGAGCAGGCAGTTGCCTTTGCTGTCTGGGCCTCAGCTTCCTATCTGTTAAATGGGGCCAGTGGTCCCTGTCTCAAGGCTGATGGTTTTGAAATATTGAGTTGATGTGGCCCTACGAGAGACGGCGGCTGGCAGGCAAGAGCCCCGTGTGGGCTGTGGGATGTGACCAGAGGCCACTCCCCTTTCTAGAGCTCATCTGTTTAGAGTCTAAAAATAGGTCCTAACTGTTAGGTCCATCTGTTAAAACCTCTGCCTTCACGCCCAGTGGCCCCATGCGGGGCAGAAAGAACTCGCTCCGTATGCTGCCTGAATGGTGGGGGAGGCCAGCGGGGGTAGGGTGGGAATCATGGCCCCTCTCCAGAGCCCTGGCCAAAGCGCCCTGGTGGGAACTCAGTTGTGCTCCCCATCTCCAGGGTGCGCATCCTGCCTTCTAGCTTATAAAATGTCAGAGGCCTTCAAGGGGCCCCCTGGACCAGCTGGGCCCAGTGTGGGTGGCAGACAGGGCCTTCTGGGGAGCAAAGTTAGTTGGGCTCTTCTTGCTGCCCCAGGCCTGGTGGGCTGAGTGGTGGTGGCCAGTCATCTGTGTGAGGTGGGCCTGGAAGGCCAGACCCCAGACTGAGCCTCGTCCCATCCCCACTTCCTGGTTCTCAAGCCCAAGGAAAGAGAAGGAAAGAGCTTCTGGGAATGGAAGGTGGTGAATGGTGGTTCCATCCATTGAGGGTCACCTTGGCTGGAGGGACCCACTGTTGTCAGAGAGCCATACCAGCCCCAGGGAGGGTTCTCCCTGGTATAGGGGCTGGGGCCTCACTCAGACCTGGCCCTATGGCTGGAGGGCAGGGCCTGGGTGGGCCAAGGTTCTTGGTCAGCACCCTAGTCCAGAGCCCCGCCGCAACCCCCCCCCCCCAACCGGAAGGGAGGCTTTTATTTTGAGCCCAGGGCAGTGGCTCAGAACCAGGACTTCTATCTGAGGCCTGCATTGGCCTCCCAGGGGACCCCACACCACCGGGGGCACAGAGCCTTTAATGAGGCAGGAAGCTGAGCAGGGAGCTTGCACAGTGGTGGTGCTGGCTCCCCGCCTTGCAGACCTCAGCCCTGCTGCAGGCCCAGTGGGTCCCTCTCCTTTTCCGAGCTTCAGTTTTCTCCCTCGTCAACTGGGGGCCAATAACCATGACCAGCATCGTCAGAGACTCAAAGGGGACCAAGTGGGAGACCCAGCGAGTGCCCCAAAAATGGGAGCTACCCCTGGAGAAGAAATTTGACAAAAGAGGAAATTGAGGCTTGCACAGGCCAAGCGACTTTGCAGCCCGGGGTAGATCCAGAACAAGGGCCCAAGAGTCCTGCTCGAGGCCCATTCTTCGCTGCTACTGCTCCAGACCGTGGCGGGGGAAGGGCAGGCTTCTTGGTAGCCATGGAGTTGGATTCAACAGTAGTATCAGGGGAGCATTGTTCTTAGAAACACAGAGCCCATGTGCAAAGATGCAATCTCTATTTCACCTGTAAAAGGAGAGGGAATTGATCTCTCCTAAATGCTCCAGTCATAGTAACACTTATTATCACAGCGGGGGCGTTTGCCCTGAAGGTAAATAAGGAATTGATGCTTTGTGGGGATAGTTTGGGGGTGTTCAGAAAGTGAAGGAGGATGGGAGCGTGGACTCAGCTTGGAGGTTCATTCTGAGCCCCCAAATGGGTGCCCATAAAGGATGCCCACCCCCCCCATCCTCCAAGAATAGCAGAGACCCCCTGGGATTCACCGGGTCAGAAAGCTCACCTTCAGTGCCTCTTCCTTCAGGGGAAGGCTTGCCCTCCTGTCTTCTTTCACAGGGGCAGGTCTGAAAGGTCAAAGGGCAGAGGGCAGAGGGCAGAGGGCTTCACACTTGAAGCACAGGCAAGGGACGGGGCTCAGAGGTTGATACACTGGTTTTCCCGGACGTGGGCCCAGAGCGAGCTGCTCCCATGCTGGCACTTTCCACTTTCCACTGCGGGGTAATGAACCATCGGGCGTGCAATCCCAACCATGTTCTCTGCCAGCTCCCGACCTGTGCGTGAGCTGTTCCTTTTTTCCCTGGAGTGTTCTTTCTCCCTTTTCTGCCAACCTCGCAGTCACATCCCTGCAAAACCACATGTCCCCGTAGCATCTCCTGCATCCTTCCACCAGCCCAGCCACCCAGCAGCTGCTGCCATTTTCTGGGGGCCTCCTGTGTGCCGGGCATGTGCTGAGCCCAAGTCGCAGTTCCCCAAGAGAAGCTTCTTGCAGTTTCCTAAACACACCTCATCCTTTTCTGCTTTTGCTGTTCCCTCTGCCTGGAAGACCCTTCCCACTGCTGTTTGGGGGAAATCTTTAATTCTCACCACCTCTCAGAAGCCTTCCTGGAGCCCCGACTCCTAGACCCTGAGTTCTCAGAGTTTCCCCCTATCTCAGGGTGGCTCCCACCTCCCCCTGTGGGGGTCCTGGGGGTCCTGTGGTCTGGCCTGGAGCCCTGAAGGCCAGGGTTGGCCCTGCCTGATTCATCTTCATCATCCCCAGGGCCTGACATGGAGTAAGTGAAAGTGAAAGTGAAGTCGCTCAGTCGTGTCCGACTCTTTGCCACCCCATGGACTGTGGCCTATCAGGTTGCTCCAACCATGGGCTTCTCCAGGCAAGAATACTGGAGTGGGTTGCCATTTCCTTCTCCAGGAGATCTTTCCAACCCAGGGACTGGACCCCGGTCTCCTGCACTGTAGGCAGATGTTTCACCATCTGAGCCACCAACAGAGGGAACTGACATGGAGTAGGTAGCTGCCAATCTCAATTGTATTTTACTTTTGCAAACCTTTTATTGATGCATAATTTCTATAAGTGCATGTCTTGATGACCTTTCTCAGGGAGCAACATCCAGGTAGCCTCCACACTGAGAAACAGGACGGGACCAGCCCCCAAGGGCCTCTGGTGGGGCTCGTCACTATGCGGCCCTCACTGACTTCTTTCAACCCTTGTAGTTCTAGAAGCACCTGGGGATGAGTTTACACATCACGGGCGCTTCTTTTCTCTCAGCACTGTGTTTGTGACCTTTTTCTGCATGACTGTGTGTATCCGCTTTGTTTTCCCCTTGCTGTTTACTATTTCACTGCATGAATATATCAGAGTATGTTTGCCTCTTGTAGGGAGGGGGAAGACACTGGGGTTGTTTCCAGCATGGGGCCCTTACAATGGCCACGGGGACCTGTGGCTTGGTGTCTGCCCTAGGCACAGTCACTTGATCTTTCTGAAGATCAAGTCTTTGGTAGCAGACGTCTGTCAACCTCATCTGCTCTGCACAGCAGCCCTGCTAGTGGGTGGGGCCTTCTCTCTGTTTTACAGATGAGGAAACCAGGAAACCAGGCACAGAGGAGTCTGAGGGGCCAGGTGGGGCGAAGGAGGGGCGGTTAATAGGAGGAGGGGGTGGGGATGGGAGGGAGGCTGGTGCAGCTGGGCTCCCAGGGAAGTGAGGGGGCCTGGCTGGGGCAGCTGCTGAGCTGTGGTTCTGGGAAGGCGCCCCGTGATGGTATCTAGGCCGGCTGGGGAGGTGTCTGGGGAGATAGCGCTGGCAGAGGCGGGAGGGGGAATGGCCCCCACTCAGTTGCCCCTGATAAGCTGCGACAGGAAGTGTGGGGTGGGGTTGGGGGAGGGAAGCTTCCTCCCCACGCTGATGCATCTGGTTCTTTTCTCCCATCCTCTGGCCAGACAGCCCCAGGGGGTACCCCCCTCCCACCCCCAGGGAAAACAGGGTGGGTGGGCGAGGTGGAGGGGAGTGAGCTTCAGGGAGGGGCGATGAGGATGATGATGGGAAGGAGAAAGATAACAATAATGACAGCCTGAACATGCAGGAGTCCGTGAGCTCCTTGGCCCCCAGAGACGGAGGACCCGGGGTCAGGTTGGAGCAGCCCTGGAAGGCTGGAAGAACTGTGCGCTTGGGACCGGTTTCCCATTGGGCGAACCGCTTCATCTCTGTTGGCGAGGGCGGAGGACAAGCCGGGGCCTGACTCCTTGTGCAACCTGGGCTGAGGCACCCGCAGGCCCGTTCTCCTCGGCTGGAAGCGGGTCAGCAGTTCTGACCTCACAGACCTGTGAGGAGGAGTCAGGGGAGTTAACAGACAGGAAATGGCCCAGGCACCGGCTGTCACATAGCAGATGCTCACTGAGTGTTAGATCGCTCTGTCAGTGTTGCCCCCGGAAGCTCAGAGGATAGGTCTCTGCCTGCACGCTTGTGAAAGGGTGGGTCCTAAGCCCCTCAGGAGGTCTGAGAAGCGGGGCCCCCATTCTTGACTGGGAAATGGCGCTTGATCGCCAGAGTCAGGGGATCTGGCGTCGTCAGCACCGCCGCCGTGATCTCCGTCACCACCATCATCACGTCATGCTGTCAGGAGTGCTGTGGACACCAGCAGCAACAGCATGGCCTGACAGTCTTTGCAGTTGTTGATTGCAGTTCCCAGCAGGCCTGTGGCTCCCTCCATCACCGCCAGCCTGCCACCCCCACCGTCGCCTCTATCATCACTGCCCATAGGGTCATAAGCCAGCCGCAGGGCAGCCAGTCCCCGCCTCCCAGCTCCCGCACCATTGTCAAGCCCACCCGACCCCATGTCTACTCCACTCAGCTGCGGCATCACCGCCGTTATGGCCCCGGCCATGTTCAATGGTGCTCCCATACCCCTGCCCTCCTGGCCGCCTCCTCTCCTCCTACAACGGTAGGTTAAGGGAGCTAGAGAAGGCGAGGTTCGGAAAAAGAAGGAGATCTGTACAGAAACAGATCACCTTTAATGAGGCGAGAAGGGGCATGAGTCAGATTAGCAAGCTGCTGCACTTACCCAAGCGAAGGGTTAAGTATATATAGGCATGTATGTGCAAAGCTACTGTCTTAACGGGGCCTGTTCTTCTCCAGGGTTGTTCAGAGTAGTTCTCTCTTAAACGGCGATGGGCCAGAGGCTGGAAGATCAGCCAGAGGCTGGGACTGGCTGGGAGCTAGGGGTAATCAACCTTAATGTCCATTTTTTTTCTTCCTGCGAGAGAGTTCTTTGTTTGGCATAGAATGTTGGGGAGGACCTGGAGGGGAGTTTTAACTCCAGGCTATTTTGAGCTGTGTACCTTTCCTTCAGCTGCCCTTTTATTTTAGCTCAGGCTGTTGGTTTGCTCCTCAGAACCGCCAGGAAAACAAGTAGAAATTCTCCTGGCCTCCTGGCCACTTCCCCCATCACACGGCTTAGGGAAGTTGTGTGTTTGTTTTTGAGAAAGAAGAGCTGGGGTGGGGATGCAAGTGGGAACTGAAACCAGGGAGAAGGCGAGGGAAGAGGTGAGAAAGAGGAATGGAGAGCGAAGGCGGCAGCGGGCGGCTGAGCGTGGTCAGAACTCAAGCGGCCACAGAGCCCGCGCCTGAGTGCGGTGTCCGGAGGACTCAAGCTGATTCTGACTCTGCAGTCTGTTTGCTGTGTGGCCTTGGGCTGGCCACTGCATCTCCTTGGGCTCCACGTGCCCATGGGTGACATCCCCTCTCTCAGGGAAGAGTCATTCCTGCCCCCAAGTTTCCCTGGATCTGTCCTGCCGCGCTCCAGGTCTCTTCCGGGAATGCTTTTCTCTTCTCTCTGCTGGAAAACTACTTCTCCTTCAAAGCCATGATCAAGCTTTTTCCTGTTTGTGAAACCTTCCCGGGGCCTTCCAGACAGCTACGATCAGTCCCACGTCAGGGACTCTCAGCCTCCTGCATGTCCCATGATGTGGCTCTGAATATTCTGGTCACCTGTTGGGTTCCCCTGGGGACTGTGGCACCCGCAGGCCAGGGTCAGTGACTTTTCCAGACAGGGCTGGGAGGTGGTGGGTGCTCAGAGAGTGTTTACTGGATGAACAAACAAGGGAGCAGGTGTAGACCTGCCCAACAGTGTGTACTGATGGGGCACTTGCTGTATGCCAGGCTCAGGGCTGGAGGGCCGTTTAACTGATAGCAGCCCTGCCAGGCCGGTCCAGTTATTATCCCATTTCCCAGAGGAGGGGACTGAGGATCAGAGAGGTTAGGAGCTTGCTCAAGGGCACAGAGCCGGGGTTGGGGCAGGGTCGCTTGAGTCCAGCACCCTGGCTCTTAGCTGTGACTGACCAAAGATGCTGTCAGGGAAGAACAGGTGGGCAAGTGAATGCCGTGTGCCCGGGCACTGTGGGAGGAGAGAAGCCCCATTCCTGTCCCAGGAGGGCATGAATCACCGCCCAGGCGGGCACTCAGACTCAGGGAGAGGACAGCTCTGCTCTGGTGGGAGGAGGGAGATGAGGGGAAGGGAGGGCCAGGTGGCCTGGGTAGTCTGGACTCTTGGGGTTTCCTGGCCTCTCCCAGCTTATGCTATAGGTAAGTCAGGTACTTTCTGAAACTACAAACAGCTCTTGGTTGGGGACTTGGGTGGAGCAGTGAGGACTTTCTGATGAGTGGGGTATGTTCTGGGGTGGGAGACGCTGGGCAGCCTGGGTGTGACATGCCATGGGTGGCAGGAGTTCAGTCATTCCCGTGAGAATGGGGGTGACTCTCTTCTTTGACTGGAGGGGATAAACTGAGATCAGGGAGGAGCCAGGACTTGGCCAGGGTTATCTAGCCGTCAGACAGTGGGAGAGGCCTCTTCTACCCCAGCTGTTGTCCCTTGAGCTGTGGGCGTGGGGTCAGTGGCTGGGGAGGGTGGGTGGATGGTTGGTGAGACCAGGGCTGGGCCCCAAGTCAACCACTCAGCCTGGAGTGGAGCCTGGACTCTGGGAGCTCAGGCAACAGGGTTCATATACCAGCCAGGCCACGTGACTCAGGGCACGTGAATTTTCCTCTCTGAGTCTCCATTCCTCATCTCTAACACGGGGAAGATGTTGGCTTTCTTGCAGGGTTTTGGGAGATGGCGGTGCAAGCCTGTGGATATAGGTCTGAGCACAGAGTAGGTGCTCAGGGAATGTCAGTTCCTCTCCACTTCATCTCCTACAGAACTGAGGTGCCTATCTTCCTCCTGGATCAGGGACTGGTGTCTTCCATTGATGGTCAGAGGCCAGCCGAGGGTCTGAGTCAGACTGAGGTTGCTCTGGGGTTGGTTCCTGCCTCTGTGAGCCTCCAGGTTCTTATCTGGCAAATGGGGACAGGGTTATCACTCTCCTACAGGATGATCGGGTGAGAAGGTGAAACTGGGTAAAGGAGGAGCTTGGTTTTAAGCACAGGTGGTTTTTTACAAAAGTGGAAATGCTTCTAGTGTCTGCTGCTGCTTCTAGCACAAGCTGTGGGAGGTGGAGGAGGCGGCAGAGGGAAGGGGAGGAGGGGCCCTGCTGGCTCTGCTGGGCTCTCTCATGGGAGCGGAGGAGGGCAGACCTCAGGCAGAGCCAGGAGGTGGGGAGATGCTGGGAGGACACTGGACGGGGGAAGAGAATCAGATTCAGCGCCCATTGGCCTGGGGTCCTACAAATGATCAGCTGATAGGCCTTGGACAAGTTACCGGACCTCTTTGAGCCTCACTTTTCCCATCTGTGAAATGGAGGTGGGAGCATTACGACCAGTCCCTTTGCTGGATTTGGGAGGATCACAGGGATGATGTGAGTGGTGAACCAGGCATGGAATCAGGCTGTATAAATGTCTCCCCTCTTCGCTCTCCTTCCTGGGATCCCAGGATATTCAAGAGGGGGTGGTTGAAGAGGGGTAGTTAGGATGCTAGTGGCAGGATTGCTGACGTGGCAGCAGGGCTGTGGGAGAGTGTTAGGGCCAGAAATGAGAATCTCGGGAATGGTTTGTGGGTTGGCACCAGTTTCCAAAGTGGGGTGATACCCAAGGTAACCGCTGGGGCCTCAGAATGACAATATTAAAATTTCTAAAATTTTCAATCATGTTCTTTATTCATTTCTGGGTATGTTGTGTGCAGGTTTTCTGACGTTCACTCTAAACCAGGACGGCGGCACATGGGTATAATTTGGAAATCAAGCCACAGAGAGTAGTGTGTGCAAAGGGTTTTACTGACACGGGCGCATGGTCAGAGTATCTGAGCCCTCTGGAGTCAGGAGAGGCAAGGCCCCGAGTTGACTTGGGATTGGGGTGTGTGGGAAGGCATCAGGACAGCCCTGGGACACTGGGACTCCAGGCTCCTCTTTGTCCCCAACTTGCTGTGTGTCCTTGGTCCAGCCACCTAACCTCTCTGAGCTTAGAAAATGAGCAGAGGGAGTTTACAAAAGAAGTGGACAGACTCTTTCTAGCAGCTAGACGTCGAGACTGTCTGATTCTGAGTTTCGTCCTAGACTCAGACAATCCTGGACTCTTGGGACTTCAAAGGGCTTCCTGTTATCACGGCTGATAGATACTCATGCGTTTCTAAGCCCGGCTGTGGCGAGTCGTCTGTGCTCTGCTCGCACATCCCAGGGAACCCCAGAGCTTACCATCTTCCAGGGTGCCCTGTTCTGTCCTCAACTGAGCCATCACTTGCCTCCCTTTCTCTTTCCCTCATTACAGGGGAAACTGGGGTAAGAGGGGCTGGAACTCCAGTCTTCAGGAGGTGAGGAAGCAGCCTTTCTCTCTTGGAGCTGTTTCCTGTGGGTATCAGCCACAGCCCCCACCACATCTGCCTTCTGCTGTGAGGTGCTTTCCACCCTTCTGGTGAAACAAAGCCTTTTTCACCAGGTAGAGGGGGCCCATGTCAACTCACACCAGCCAAAAGCAGCTTATACTTGCTGAGCACCCACTGGAGGGCTTGAAGCTCAGTGCTTTGCAAATACAGTCCAGTTTACTTCCCATTAAATCCAGTGCTTGCCAGTTTCCAGGTGAGGGAGTTCGGAGAGGTAAAGTGACTTACTCAAGGTCACGTAATGACCTGGATTTGTATCCATCTCTGCCTGACTCTGGAGCCCAGCTCCTCAGCAGTCTTCTTTGCTGTCCCTTTCTGGCCCCCTGAACAGGATGTAATATGGCAGGAAGACAAATTGAAACCTATGTCTGCACTAAAAAAAAAAAAAAAAAAAAAAAAAAAACCATCACAAGTCAGCCGGGGGGAAACAGATGGTGAGTGTCTAGTTGTTTGTCAGCTGAGCATCAGTTACTAGTGCAGGGCCGCCTAGAAAGCCCATGCAAACTCAGGCCATATTAATAGAGGTAGGCCACCCACTGCAAGGGAGGAGACAGTTCTTTTTCACAGTGTGGTCAGATGGCACTGGAGAAGTACGTGTGTATGATGGGGAGAAGGCTTGCTGTAAGGACATGAACTCAGTGAAGATTAAGTTCGCTGTGGTTGGAAGCATTCAGTAGAGGCTGCATGGTACAGGATCCCTGCCTTAGAAGATGGAGGGCAGGGATAAGGTGACCTCTAAGGGCCTTTGAAACTGCAGCTTTGTGGCTGAACCACAGCTCTTGCCAGGACCACAGCAATGCTCATGTCCATCAGGTTTGCCCCTTCTCTGTCATTCTTAGCAACGGTCCCCTGAGGAAATAGGGTTTATCCGTTCATCCATCCATCCATCTGTTCATTCATCTATAGCAGCTACAGCAGTGAGCAAGAGAGACACATTCCTTTCCTCAGTTCAGTTTAGTTGCTCAGTCGTGTCCAACTCTGTGTCCCCATGGACTGCAGCACGCCAGGCCTCCCTGTCCATCACCAACTCCCGGAGCTGACTCAAACTCATGTCCATCGAGGCGGTGATGCCATCCAACCATCTCATCCTCTGTTATCCCCTTTTCCTCCTGCCTTCAATTTTTCCCAGCATCAGGATCTTTTCCAATGAGTCAGCTCTTCCCATCAGGTGGCCAAAGTGTTGGAGTTTCAGCTTCAGCATCAGTCCTTCCAATGTATACTCAGTACTGATTTCCTTTAGGATGGACTGGCTGGATCTCCTTGCAGTCCAGGGGACTTTCAAGAGTCTTCTCCAACACCACAGTTCAAAAGCATCAGTTCTTCAATGCTCAGCTTTCTTCACAGTCCAACTCTCACATGCATACATGACCATTGGAAAAACCATAGCTTTGACTAAATGGACTTCTGTTGGCAAAGTAATGTCTCTGCTTTTTAATATGCTGTCTAGACTGGTCATAACTTTTTTTCCAAGGAGCAAGCGTCTTTTATAATCCAGAGAGAATAATAACAACAACAATAGTAGCACAGACTGTGCTTATTATTTGTCAGGTACTTTAAATGAATCATGCCATCTGGCCCCACTACAACCTTATGAGACGAATATTAGTATTATCTCCATTTGCATATGAGGGTTGAAAAGCCAGGAGGACTGGGATTCATAGATCAGAGACTCCCAGGTCTGAGTTGATGATTCCAAGAACTTGAATTTCTGTCATGCTCAGATGCTGTGACTAAGATCCCGTGATGTCCAGAGCCTGTCATTATAAAAGAGGGTACACGGCAGGGGCCCAGTCCCTGGTGAGAGCCCTCCATTTCCCCCACTTCCTCAAGCCTGACCTTCAGTAGCCACAGTTACCGCTTTGCTAAGAACTGGGTGTGGTTCTAAGCGCTGTCCTGCAATGCTCTCCTTTAGTCCCCGCATTAGCCTCCTTAGGTAGCTATCAGGATTATCCTTATTTTACAGATGGGGAAACCGAGGCACAGAGAGGTCAAATAATTTGCCCAAGCTCACACAGCTAGGAAGGAGAAGGAGGGTTAAGAGCTTGAGCTGTCTCTCTGTCTAGGCCACACTGTATCCAGGATGCCCCACTGCCCGGCATTCCACCTCCTCCAGGACCTCTCCTTACCGGCCCTGACTGCACGCTGTTGGGGTGGAAGTGGTTGGTGGTGGGACTGTGCAGACCCCGACTCACTGATGCTCTGTTCTGCCCCCAGATCATGAGTGTGTTGCTGTTCATTGAGCACTCAGTGGAGGTGGCCCACGGCAAGTCCTCCTGCAAGTTCTCGAAGACGGGCTACCTCAGGATCGGTAGGTCCAGGGGAAGCCAAAGGGTGGGGAGGGGTGGGGGAGGGGCGCCGGCCAGGGTAGGGCAGCTGGAGTTGAGGCCCTGCCACTCGTCCTTTCTGACGTCTGCAAGTGGAGAAATTCCCACGTGTCCGTACGAAGTCTCCAGGTGTGACAGCAAACAGGAGGGTGCTAGGTGGCTCAGACAGTAAAGAATCTGCCTATGGTGTGGGAGACCCGGGTTCGATCCCTGGGTCGGGAAGATCCCCTGGAGAAAGGGAATGGCAACCCACCCCAGTATTCTTGCCTGGAGAATCCCATGGACAGAGGAGACTGGTGGGCTACAGTCCATGCGGTTGCAAAGAGTCGGCCATGACTGAGCGACTGACCCGCTTTGCAACCCTAACCAGCCTTCCTAGGCTGGGCCAGTGGCAGTGGCGGCAGGGCCCTCCGCTGCTTAGCCCAGACAGGCGCCCGTCACTCTGCTCCTCACCATGGGCTCCAGCCCCCTCTCTGGTCTCACCTCTCATCACCTTCTGCTCCCACCACACTACCCTCCCCCTGCTGCAGCCACCACACCAAGCTGGGCCCTGTCTCGGGGTCCCTGCCTGGCCTCCTGGCTCACGGGCCACCTCCTTAGAGGCCTTCCCAGGGCCCTGCCACCCTGCTCCCTTTCTTACACTGTCTTTGTTACCTGAAATGTTCTGTTTGCAACTTGGTAGCCTCTCAAGACTGAGAACTGCAGGAGGGCGGGGCCTGGGCTTTCTTGCTCACTGGCATAGTGCCCACACCAGAGGTTCCCAGAGTGTGGCCCTTGGAACCTGGAATGCCTCCCTAGGGGGCACTTCTGGGCCCCTCACCTCTCTCTTTGCCTTTCAGCCGAACTGGTCTCCAGCTTCCTGCTTATCACCATGCTCTTCATCATCAGCTTGAGCCTGCTGGTTGGCGTGGTCAAGGTGAGGGCCTGATTGGGGAGGGGCAGGGGAGTTGGGACCTGGGGGGTGGGCATGGAACCCTCGCTGCCCTCCTGCCCTCTCCTATTCACACCAGCTACGTCGGCAGCCCTGGATTCTGAGAGGTGGGAGGCAGGTATTTGGCGGAGATCCAACTTGCACCCTGAGATCTTCAAACTTAGCTTTTGGAAACCTCCCGCCTTTTTCCATGCCAGACCCCTCGGGCTGGAGGCGCTGGTTTCCTATGAAAATCTGTCCTCCACAGGCAGGGGTGTGCTCAGCCAGATGTGGCCGCCACTCATCACTGACACTTAGGCTGAACTAGCTGCCAAACCACATCCTTTTGAATTGCAGATGGTGGCAAGGAATTTGGTAGAGAGAAAAGGAAGGGGCATTTTGAGGCCTAGGTAGAGGGGAGGAAAGCAGTGGATTCTGTAATCAGTGAGAGGAGCCCAAGCAGAGGGGAAGGTGCAGCTGCGTCTAGCTCAGTGCCAGCCAGCTAGCGG
This sequence comes from Ovis aries, assembly GCF_016772045.2. Lineage (NCBI taxonomy): Eukaryota > Metazoa > Chordata > Mammalia > Artiodactyla > Bovidae > Ovis > Ovis aries. Next base: position 236,569,912 of record NC_056055.1, read on the forward strand.
ATGAGAGAGACGGGCTGTGGCTCAGCCTCCTGCAAAGAGGAACCTGTCTGTCTCTTGGCAACCCCAGGAGTGGGCAGGAAGCCAGGGCCCAGGTCACACAGTCATGGGAGTGGGCCCCGGAAAGAATCCTTCCTGGGCAGACAGTGGGCCGGGCATCCCAGGGCCAGCAGGGTGGGGTGGTGATTTGGTGCTGGTTTGGAACGTCTCCACCTTGCTCCAAACACCACTGTTCACTCCCTAGCTAAGATCACTCTCTCAGAAGCCCTGCATCTCAGGGAGGGTTTTCACCCTGGTTCCTGGGGGGTCGTGCAGAGACACAAATGGTCCAGCTAAGAAAATGGATCCGATCGTCCCTGAAGCCTCTGAGCTTTAGCCTGGGCTGATTCGGCTGCCTCCTGAGCAATTTTGGATAACCACATGAGAAACCACGAAACCACCTTTTCTCTGATTTTGTCCCTAGCTGTGGGTTCCTATGAATTAATACTCGTCACAGTGGTCACTTGCTTTCAGTTGAAGGAGAGGGATGTCAGCCTCAACCTCCCAGGCCCTCTCACTATGACTGAACATCCTGGGAGGCATGCTACCCAGAGGTCAGATCCATTGTTAAAACAGCACGAGCTTTCTTTTTCCCACCTTCAGGCCTTAGCTCCTGCCAGCCCTGCTGCCTCCAATGACCACCCCTTCCCTCCCTGCTTCTTTCCAGCTCTAGTCCCAGTGACTCCACCTCTAGGAAGTCTTCTCAGGTTCCTTTTCATCTGTCAAATGAAAGTCTTTCCTTCTTGGGTTCTTAAGAGCGAGTTGAGGCAGACCTGGGTCCTAGAGCCCCAAGCACTTATGTCTGTAGATGAGGACCGCTCCTGGTGTTCCTGCTGTCTCCCAGGACACCGAGACTGCTTACCCTCAGGGCCTGGGTCTTGCCTTCTCCCCATGTCTAGACCCTCGCTCAGAAGAAGGCATGTGGATCCCCATGGGGTGACCTCAGCCGAGCTGCACAGATGATTTAAGAGAGCATCAGGTTCTCAGGGAGGGAAGGGAGCTTCAGGCCATGGGGTGCCGGAGACCCTCAGGCTGCACAAAACAGCTTGTGCAAGGGACCCCAACCATGCTGGACTTGCCTTTCAGAACCGGGAGAAGTACCTGCTGCCCTTCCTGTCTCTGCAAATCATGGACTTCCTCCTGTGCCTGCTCACCCTGCTGGGCTCTTACATCGAACTGCCTGCCTACCTCAAGTTCGCCTCCCGGAGCAGCAGGCGGGTGGTAAGTACGTCCTGGGTCCCTGTCCCGTGCCTCCCAGCCTCTAGCAGGGGAGACAGAGGAGCTTAGGCTGGTGAGGGTGGGAGCCCACAAGGCCCCTTTCTAGTTGGTGAGGTTGAGCAAGTCCCTGAGCCCCTTCAAATCACCCTGCATTTCTCCCTGTAAAATGTGTCTGAGATCATGTCTCAGCCATACGCCGAAGTATTAATTGGGGAATGCCTGCACAGGGCGAGCGTCATGTGGTAAGCATGGAGCAAAGGTGAATTTACACCATAGGAAAGGGGCGCCCCATTTCTGCCCCGAGCTCCTGCTTTGTCCCTCAACCACGGTGAAGAAAGGAAGGGAAAGATGGTGAGCGTCTTTGGCGGGGATGCCCATGGCACCTGGTGCCAATCACTGACTCAGCTTTGCAGAGTTGCTTTCACACTTCTCCTGACTGTGGCCTTTGAGGAGACTGACAAGCTATACTGCAGATGACCCCGGGCTGGGAGTCAGGACACCCTGGTCCTTGTCCTGGGTCTGTACCAGCCCATGGTGGCAATGTCTGAGGAACGAGCTTCCGTTTCTTTCTGGGCACCATGGACCAGAGAGGTGTTGATGTTTCTGGCTGGCAGTCTCTCAAACTGAGGGTCCACTGTGTGCCCCATGGTACCCAGGCTTTTGGGTTGGGGCTGACTTGCTGGTCTGTCTTCTTCCCCCAAAGAACCCCTCCAAGGTCCCACTGATGACCCTGCAGCTGCTGGACTTCTGCCTGAGCATCCTGACCCTCTGCAGCTCCTACATGGAGGTGCCCACCTATCTCAACTTCAAGTCCATGAACCACATGGTGAGTCTGAGCTGAGGGCTCACTGCCGTCACTGATGGTGTGGCCTTGAGCAAGTTGTTTCCCCTCTCTGTGCCTCAGTGCTTAGGCTGGGTTCTCTGAAAGTGGAGCTGGGTGGGGAGATTCTTGTGTGAGTGATTTCCTGAAGGAGAGTTCTCAGGAAGAAATCTGGAAGGAGCCAGGGAAGCAGGTTAGACAAAAGGAAGAAGTCAGGCAGATATCGGCTTTAGGAATAGCCCTGCGGGATCCAGAGGGCGCCCCGCAGTGTGAACTGCTGTGCAGAGATGGTGAGAGTTTCCCATTTCTCTCTAACAAATGATCCGCAAACCTAGTGACTTAAAACAATAAGCAATTGATATCTGAGTAGTTTCTGAGGATCGCAAATTTGGGAGTGGCTTAGCTGGGTTGTTCAGATTCAGGGTCTCCCTTGAGGTTGCCTCGAGGGCATGTGACTGTGGCCGCCAAGGGCTTTTCTAAATCTGGAGGATGCCCTCCCAGGCTGGCTTACTGGCATGGCTGTGGGCTCTTTGCCTTGGTTTCCAACTATGTGAGCCTTTGAGATGGCTGCTTGAGCATCCTCATGTCGTGGCTGCCAGCTTGCCCCCAGTGAGCAGCCGAGTGAGAGCAAGGAGGAAACAGCCATGGGGTCTCCCAGGTCACACTTACCTCTGGCACATCCTATTGTCTGTGAGAAGTGAGTCTCTAAGTCTAGCTCACACTCGAGAGCGGAGTGTCAAAGGATGTGTGCACATATTTGCATATTTGCACAATTTGCATATTGTCCCCCCAGAGCAGGACCTTCCATCAACCAGTCCTGCTGTAAGCTGCCCCTAGGGGAGGGGACATGTCCCCCTGGTGTTTCAGGATTAGGTGGATCTGTCAGCCAAGACTACCCTCCGGAGAAGGACATGATGGGGACAACGGGGGGTACCAGCCAGATAAGGGTCATCTGGATGGGCATCAGCTGCATTTGCCTCTCTGGGTTTGCTCCCCTGCCAGACAGGGCTAGCACCGGCCTCCCAGGGCCCTTGCAAGGGTCATCTGAGATCATGCGTTCCTATGTGTGTGGAGAGCTGGCTTTTATTCCTTTAGAGTTCCCTAGGGCAGAGGCACTAAAATGGCCCCCGAATCTGTTACAGAATTACCTCCCCAGCCAGGACGGTATGACTCATAACCAGTTCATCAAGGTGATGATCATTTTCTCCATTGCCTTCATCACTGTCCTCATCCTGAAGGTGAGTGGCCCCCGCCCCACGGCTCAGGGAGGTGTGATGGGGTTGTGCTGCTCCAGCACCTCCTGTTAGGAGGCAGGGAAGCGTGTCTGCCCCGTCTGCCTTCCCTGCTGTGGGCTCCAAACTCCAGCGCTCCCCACACCAGCTTCTCTGACCCCACATGGGATCCTCAGGGACCCCCAGTTTAGAGCAAGTGGATCTGTGAAGACCCAGCTGTGTTTGTCAGGGACTTGGTGTGTGACTCAGAGAAACCCTGATTTAGGGGAAAGAGGAGCTATTCTGTCCGGAATTAGATTCAGAAAGACCTGGCTTTGAATCCCAGCTTTCCCCTCTGTAGCTATACGGTTGGTTTTCAAGTCAGTTCTCTCTGGGTCTTGGATCTCACCTGTGAAATGTACATCCCGTGTCTTGCGTTGCCCACGTCAACAGTTTTATGTGATTCAGGCACCAAAATGTAGACAGGTCCTGAGGTCATATTGTTAGAGGTTTGGTGATGAGAAAGACTTTTAATTTCATGACTGCAGCCATGAAATTAAAAGATGCTTACCCCTTGGAAGAAAAGTTATGACCAACCTAGATAGCATATTCAAAAGCAGAGACATTGCTTTGCCGACTAAAGTCTGTCTAGTCAAGGCTATGGTTTTCCAGTAGTCATGAATGGATGTGAGAGTTGGACTGTGAAGAAGGCTGAGCGCTGAAGAATTGATGCTTTTGAACTGTGGTGTTGGAGAAGACTCTTGAGAGTCCCTTGGACTGCAAGGAGATCCAACCAGTCCATTCTGAAGGAGATCAGCCCTGGGATTTCTTTGGAAGGAATGATGCTAAAGCTGAAACTCCAGTACTTTGGCCACCTCATGTGAAGAGTTGACTCATTGGAAAAGACTCTGATGCTGGGAGGGATTGGGGGCAGGAGGAGAAGGGGATGACCGAGGATGAGATGGCTGGATGGCATCACGGACTCGATGGACATGAGTCTGAGTGAACTCCAGGAGTTGGTGATGGACAGGGAGGCCTGGCGTGCTGCGATTCATGTCGCAAAGAACCGGACACGACTGAGTGACTGAACTGAACTGATGAGAAAGAGGAAGGAGATTGGTTTTATTTTTCTCAGGAGCAGTCAGGCCCAGAGAACAGAGTTCCAGTTCTTAGAGATATGGTAACAGACAGGAGTGTGTTAATTGTATCAGTCTCTAAAAACATATTGATTGATACATCTCTGGTCAATGACGGGGTTCCCTGGTGGCTCAGTGGTAAAGAACCTGCCTGCAATGGTCAGTTACATTTGAGCAACGAAAGATATGTTAATACGTCTCCGGTCAATAATGTGTTAATAGCAGCACAACAGGAAGGTGAAGGGGCAAGAAAACTCTGCTGTCTTAGGGAGTCAGTGAAACCGGGGCAGTTCAGCTTGAGAAAGAAATGACTCAAGGGGGATGTGATCACTGTCTCCAAGTACCCGAAGGACTCTCATGGGGATTCTAGAGGCCACAGTGGGGACCTGTGGCCGGAAGCCACAGGGAGGCTGATGTCGATTCAAGAGAAGGAAGGGCTTTTAAAAGCGTTCTTTTCTGATTGTGAAAGTAACATATGATCGCTGTAGAAATTTAGAAACTACCGATGAGCAGAGGGAAGATGATCAGCCCACAATCCACCGCCTCTCAGAGAGTAGCACCTCGGATATCTGGGTGCATTTCTGCCCCCCCCCGTTTTTTTATGGGTGGTGTTACCAGACATCACTGCCTCCTTTCATCTGAGGCCCTGAGCAGTCTCTGCTCTCACTTAATGCCAAACTGGAAACAGCTTCACTCCTTTTAACCCTTCCTCGAAGGACTGAGCTATCACAAGTGCATTAGTCACGCTCAGTGAGAATATTTCTGAAGGCTGGCGGGGACCCAAGTAGGGGTTCACATCATACACGCTGCTAGAGAAAAGCTGTCCAAACAGAACTCCATCCCCTCAGCCCTCTCCTATTATTTTCATCCAGTGGGAGTTGGGGGGGTGGTCTGTTCTCTGTTAATATGGAGACGTATTAACACATCTTAGGTCTGCCCAACTCTGCCTCAGTGACCACCCTCCACCTGCTTGCTTTGCCCTGGCCCTTCATACTTCATTTTTTCATGGCTCATCTTATTTATCTCTTCTCCCTCTAAGTCTCCATCATAGGACTCCATGAGGCAGGGGACATCCCAGACACCAGGACCCGCTCTTCTTCCTTAGAAGGCAGTTTAGGGGCAGAGAGAGCCTTACTGGCTCTTGTTCCTTGAATGCACCCTGGGGACGTCACTCCTCACCCTGGAAAACGTCTCCTCAATTCTTACATCAATTGCTAAGAGAAAACTATTGCTCGTGTCATCTGACAGATATATACATCTGTACATGTAATTTTTATGCGTCGATAAACATAAAACACTACTGTGTACAGTTTGTAATTTGCTTTAAAAAAATCAACATATCATAAGCGATTTTGTAGAAAACTTTTTTGGCGGTTAGCTTTGTCTCAAGAGGGGTGGTGCCACCTTAGGAGGTGGTGAGTTTCCTGTCCCCGGAGTGAAGAATCAGGATCTGCAGAAGTGTTGCCAGAGTGGCTGGAGGGTAGCCCAGAAGCCTCCAGAAACCTCCTCCCTGTGCTGAGTCTGTGGGGCATTGAAGAGGGAAGCACCTTGGATCGCTGAGATTGGCAAGTGAGGCCCCCTCCAGCCAGAAGAGGCGTCTGAGCAGCAGCAGTTGAATGTGGCTTTGGGGATGAACTGGGGCTCCACAGGAAGCACCTAGCGTCTGTCCCAGGCCTGCTGGGGTGGTGAGAAGGGGATCACGAAGCACAGCCTGACTTGGGCCTTTTTTCCAGGTCTACATGTTCAAGTGTGTGTGGAGATGCTACAGACTGATGAAGTGCACGAACTCGGCTGAGGAGAGGAGTGGCTCCAAGATGCTACAGAAGGTGAGCCTGCTGGGCAGCCAGGCCCCAGGTCTGCCACCCACTGTATCACTGAGGCCAGGTCTCTCTGCCTTGCTTGGTCTCAGTCTCTCCACTGGTAAGACGAGAGCTGGACCAGAAGAAGTGTGCAGATCCCTTTCCACTCGGATTGTCTAGGATTCAATTCATTCATTCACGCACTAAATGTTTTCTGCCTCTTACTCTTTCTTGGCCTCACATCCAACCCTTGGGATGTAGAGAAAATTAAGATGCCACCCTGTTCTGGAGGAGAGCATAGTCCAGAGTGAACCTAGACGTGGAGATTCAGTGATAACTTGCAGAGAAGCACAGGGGCAATGGGAGCACAGAGGAGGCACCTAGCCTCATCTGGGGTTTCAGGGAAGGCTTCCTGGAGGAGGTGGCATTTGACCAAATCTTAGACTGTCAGTTGGTACAGCTTAGCTGAGAAAGGGGAAGGGATCTTCCAGGAAGAAGGGTGAAGTGCACTGAGAAGCAGCTGATTGGAGAAATGATGCAAAATTGCAGCTGGTTTAAGTTATTGGAGGCTCACTTTCCTCATCTGTAAAATGGGGATTGTATTGGTTAAGACTTTTTTTGGGTTGCTTGTGTCAGAAACCCAACTCAATCTTACTTATGTTAAAAAAAATAGGGAATTTATTAGCTTATAGAACTTGAAAGTCCAGTGTAGGTCTGGTTCAGGTCCAGCTGAGACCTGATGTTCAGTGATGATTTCATTTTTAGACATCCCTATCTGCATGGTGACAAAATAGCTGCCAATAGCCCTAGACTGACACCCCACCCTCTAAGTAACCCCAACAAAAAGAAAGACATTCCAGGAGCATGTCTGGTTGGGCCAGCCTGGGTTACAAGCCTATCCCCAAACCAATGATGGATTGCCAGGGAGGATGAAATTCTACTTTGAGTGACCACTGCAGGTCTCATATCCACTCCCTTAGGTCAGAAGGATGATCAGTTCTGAAAGCACATGGACTGAGAATGTTTTCCCAGGGAAAATGGTGGACTGTTCTCAGAACAAGGGGGCTAGATGCTGAACAGGCAGAAACAAGTCTGTCTGCACCTGTCTTGTTCGTGTAATGCCTAGCACACAGTTAGTACCCAAAGCATGCTAGCTGTCATCCTCATCATCATTTTCATCATCTTGTCAAAGGTGGGGCTTGGAGCCCCTTGACCCCGGGGTGGGATCGTGGTCCAATTCTCAGGCCTTGTCTCTCTGTCTCTCCCAGGTGGTCCTGCCATCTTATGAGGAAGCCGTGTCTCTGCCATACAAGGTTCCGGAGGGGGGCCCAGCACCACCCCCGTACTCAGAGGTGTGAGGCTCGCCAGGCCCCAGCCCTGGTGCTGGGAGGGGCGGAGCTGCCTCGCAATCCGCTTCTTTGCTTTGGTGGCCCCCGTGGCCTGGGTGAACCACCTGGCTGACTTCAGGACTGTCCGCTTGTGTCCCCCTCGCTGGCCTGCTTTTCCTGCGGGGCCTGGGAGATGCTCACAATGGGTCAACGCTTTTAGGCTGGATGATTCCTTGGGTCTCGAAAATTCAGTCCAACAGCCCTTGGCTTCTTTCGATCAGCTCTGACATTGGTCTACATGACTGCTCTTTCTAAAGTCAGTGAGTTTGGTTATGTAACTCCTCAACTTGACCAGTTTTACTAAGGGGCTGACGAATCAAAAACAAGCTTGTCAGTTCAGTGAAAATAATGTGGTCAAACAACAAATTCCATTGCACTGATTTGTAAATAGTTGTCAATTCACAGAGCAGTTCAGTCAAGTAATCATCAGTTGATCCTCCCCACCAAGTACATATGTCCAATTTCTTCCAATAGTTGCTTAAACAATGATTAAGTCAGCCAACCCTCAGTTAATTTAGTGATGACATTCAATAATAAAAAAACCCCTCAAATTAGCCCCCAAACCATTCAGTTCAATCTAGTCCAATAACCCAACTGCCTGCTGTGGTCAATTCAGTCCTTGTGAGTCCTGAATAATTGTTCATTCAAATGAAAATGCAGTCAGGCATTTGCCAAAATGGGAAGTAGCAGTTGTTTTAATCATCAAACAGCCCCTACAGACACACAATAGGTTTGCTAAAGAGTTGTCATCCTCAACAACCAGTCACTCACGGCCAGTGTGGTCACATAGCCATGGGTCCTGGGAAACAGGTGTCCTCAGCCGCGGTCATCTCTAGGAACGCACTATCGGCCCATCCTGCAGCCTGTCCACCGCCAGTTAGCTGTAGGCCACCCAGCTCTGCCTGACACTTGGGTCAAGCAGAAATTCAGCCCTGAAATCAGGCAAATGCATTTATTGGACTAAATCCACAGGTTAGTTCAGTCAAAACAGGCAAACCCTTTGTGGGCACAGACCCAGCCCTGGGGGCTTATGTTGGTGGGGCCATAGGGAAGGCTTTGGTACCAGTACCACCTCTTCTGTCTGCCCCTGGGGGCCAGGATTTCTGAGGGCACAAATCCAAAGGTGGAGAGAAGGCCACAGAAGCAGGTTCTCTGGGGTCTGTAAGGGGGGTGCAGAGGGAGAGGGCTGTGCAAGGGGCTCCCCACCAACACCCCTTGTGCCACTGCTTTGTGTGATGGGAAAGAAGTTTTAATAAAGCAGCAACACGCTTCTCTTTGGCTCATGTGGTTCTTAAAATATGGTGTGTGGCCAGGGGTGGAAAGTCAGCCTTCATCACTCCAACACACACACACACACACACACACACACACACACACACACAAACTGTTCTTTCAGTCCAGAAACTCACAGGGCCAATGTCCAGGTAGGGAGTGTCATGACCTGGCACTGTTTCTGATCACCAATCATGGACCCTGTAAACACCCTCAGGTTTCCCAGACACGGTATGAACTGCACTCACCTGGACAGCACCCGCCTGGAGCCAGGTCCCATGCTGGGCACTGGGGTGACCACAGTGGATCTGAGTAGCCTCCAGTTACCCTTCAGTCTGGGTAAGAGGAGGCAGAAGCATAAATGATTGTAAATAGCCTGTAATGATTATAAAACCATCATGGGGAAAGTCTGAGGGACCCCGTCAGCCAGAGGAGACTTCTTGGAAGAGGTTTTGCTGAGCTGAAGGAAGAAAGGACAGCAGTGAGCACAGTGGGGAAGGATGTTCTGGACTGAAGTGGCAGAGTGTAGAAGGCCTTGTGGAGCGGGGAGAGGAACTAGGGGAGGTAGCCCAGTGTGGCTGCAAGTCAGGAGGAGGTTGGCAGTGTCCTGGGGCCTGGGTTATGAAGAGCCTTTGTGTACGTCAGGGTTTTTTGGCTGCAAGCCCACTCTGGCTAACTTTAGCCAAGAAGGGCACTTATAGGAAGGAGACGGTTGCAAGTAACAGAAAATTTAGTGAACCAAGTTTACTGAAAATACCAATCAGAAATAAATGGTGGTCGTGATGTTTCTTCGCTCACATACATGAAAATCCAAGGGAATTTCAGCTTCAGGCATGGTTGGATCCAGGAATCAAAATCTTCAACAGTCTCTCTTTCCCCACCTCTAGCCTTCTTCCTTTCAGGCTGAGCTGCCTGAGGGTGAAGCTGGCGGACAGCACTAGGCAGTCTGAGTTGGGCTGTGTCACCAGCGCCGCAGGAGACCTAGCAGAACAGTGGATGCCAAGGCAGGAGTGTGGGCTTATCCTGGGGCAGGGGACTCTTTGAGGGCTTTTGGGCAGGGGAGTTACAGGATTGGACTTGGGTTTTAGGAAGGAAGAGACCAAATTCTGGGACCCATAAAAAGGCTGGTGATGTCCCGCTAGAGGGAAAGAGAGAAGGGAATTTGAGGTGTGCTCTCCGTCTGTCGGAGTTGTCAGCTTTTCTTGAGATTGGCAGATTTCTTCATGGATTTTACCTGCTCTTTATCCAATGCCCAAACAACTGATGAGGCGAGGCTCTAATGGAGATGGACAGCAACCTCCCATTTGTTCACACATGAGGGAACTGAGGCCCAGAGACATCAAGTGACTTTCCTGAGGCCACACAGCAGTCAGGGGTTAGACTAAGCGCCTTTTGTTCTCCTTGCAAGCGCAGGTCTAAGGGGTTGGGGACGCAGTCTGTGTGAGCTCTTGCTTCTTATGAAGATTCACATGAAGAGAGCCCCCCCCTCCAAGAAACCCCCAGCAAGTGGTAAACTGGGGGCAGAGGTCACAGGAGGAGGGGACTGGCCTTGCCTCCAGCCTGTGTCTTCATCAAAAAGTTGTCGAGGGGCAGTGGCCGTGTGTCCTGAGGACAAATGCTGAGATGACACTCCCATCCTCCTTCCCACTCCCACCCCTGGCCCGAAGCCAAGCAACTGGCAGAGATGTGTAGTGGAATTGTGCCCTGTGGCCAGGCGGCTGTCGGGGAGTGGGGGGACGCTGGCCCGAGGAACAGGAAATAGCTGGGTTTGGGGAAGTCATTTGGCCCGGGCCAAGCCAAGCCAGCCCGCCATCATTGGGCAGTTCTCACCGCAGCCCCATCAATGCCCCGTTTGAGGCTTGTACAGGGATCCTTTGACGGGGCCGGGTGACCCACTGAGAGGGCCTATTTGAGCTAGCTGCCCGGAAAAGAGCTGGCCCCAGGAAAGAGGGGCTGCGTGTGGGCTGGGCAGGTGAGGGCCGCCCAGACGGGCCGTCTCTTGGAGGGAAGGAGGACCGACAAAATCAAGCCCTGTGGCTGAAGGGAGGGAACACCCGTTTCTCAGGGCTGTGACTGTGGCAGGAACAGTCACAGAGTGAGCTTAGCGTGCCATCTCTGCGACTGTCCCACTGGCCTCACAAGCAGGCGCCACACGATGCTGCTTCCTGAGGCTCAAGGCGGGCAAGTCCAATGTCACCGTCAAAGTCACCAGCAGTTGAGGGCTGGAGCGGGGCTTTCACTCTGACATGCCTGATGGAGACTGAGCTTCTCCCTCTGGTCCTTCCTGGCCCCCCTCGGCCACCTTGCCGGTGATCAGAATGATGGCGTGAGAATGACCTTGGAAAGTCCTTTGAAGATGGGGACAGAGGCGTAATTGCCCTTGTATGCTTGGCGCTGAGTTCAGGCCTGGCTCCAGAGCCCCGCGCTGCTTATGGTAGAGACTGGGGGTCTGTTGTGTGTGCAGGACCCAGACGGATGGTGACAGGGAGGTGGTCCAGGTGAGGGACATTGGGGGCACAAACCCAAGCGTGGATTTGCTATGGGGCTGGATAGATTCATGAGACATTTGGGAAGCAGGACCTGCCGGGCAGAAGTGAGGAAGAGGAGGGTAATGAGATTGGTGCTCAGGTCTGGAGAGCCTTTAGGATGGTGCTGCCCAGCTCTGAGCTGAGGACACCTGAGAGTGGACAAGAGGAGGTGCAGTCAGCTTTGTCTGCATGCGAGTTACCTGGGGGACCACGTGATGGGGGTTGCTCAGGGGCAACTGCGTCCGCAGGTTTGGAGGCAGGAGCCTGGAGGAGGAGGGGTTTAGGATATGAGCGCCACCCGTGGACATGTGAGTGGGGTGTCATGTGGGTGGGGTGTCATCAGGGTCGCTTTTTAAACTGACTTTTATTGCAGTGTGGCTGCTTTACCGTGTTGTGTTCCTTTCTGCTGTGCAGACAAATGCAGCAGCCATACCTACCCATGCATCTCCTCCCAGCTGGACTTCCCTCTCACTTAGGGCACCGCAAAGCAGAGTTCCCAGTGCTTTACAGTATATCCCCATCATTTGTCTATTTCATCAGGTCAGTGAAGTTCAGTCGCTCAGTCGTGTCCGACTCTTTGTGACCCCGCAGACTGCAGCACGCCAGGCCTCCCTGTCCATCACCAACTCCCGGAGCTTGCTCAAACTCATGGCCGTTGAGTCAGTGATGCCATCCAACCATCTCATCCTCTGTCATCCCCTTCTCCTCCTGCCTTCAATCATTCCCAGCATCAGGGTCTTTTCAAATGAGTCAGTTCTTCACATCAGGTGGCCAGATTACTGGAGTTTCAGTTTAAGCATCGGTCCTTCCAATGAATATTCACGGCTGATTCCTTTAGGAGGGATGTCTATTTTTTACATAGCATCAATAGTGTATATGCGTCAGTCCCAACCTCCCAGTTCCTCCCGCCCAACCCCTCTCCCCCTTGGTATCCATACACTTATTCTCTACATCTGTGTCTCTTTCTCTGCTTTGCCAATAAGCTCATGTATACCATTTTCAACAGGGTTGACAGAGGTGTTAGCCCATCAGCAGGATGTAATGTTGGCCCGTGGCCTCCCAGGGCATGTTCTCACGTGATAGCACATGCCCCCTTGCCCTGTCCAGCCTCTGGCTTCCAGCCTTCCTGACTGCTTGTGGGGCCTGAGACCAAGGCAGCACTTGGTCGGATGACACATGGGAGACAATGGTTCCCATACCCAGGGGCTGTGACCTGAAGGGGCCATAGCCGGAAGGGCAACACAGCGGCACTGCCGCAGCCTGGGGTGGTGGGAACGGGCACCGCCCCCACGGCCGATGTAGGAGCTCTGCCCTGCTTATGGGCAAGTTCTCCATATTGTGGGGAGATCTGGGGGAGACCAGCAATTCATGCCCAATCTGCCCATGAAATCTTCAACTTGGGGACTCCCCTAGCGGTCCAGTGGTTAGGACTCTGCACTTCTGCAGGGAGCCTGGGTTCAACCCCTGGTTGGGGAACTAAGATCCTGCATGCTATGTGGCATGGCCAAAACTAAAACAACAGAGAGAGAGAGAGGGAAAAAAAAGAAATCTCCAGCTTGTAATGAAATAGTCTTAACTCGCAAGGTGAGCAGTTCCCAGGCGTAAGGATGCTGGGTCTGGGTGGTGTGCAAGCACCTATTCTGCGTGTGCAAGGCAGCTTCTGTGGGTCTCTGTGGCCCCTGCCCTCCTGGATGGGCTCTTTGGAGCCAGCACTCACATTCCAACCCCTCCCCTGGGACTCCAGGAGGAAGTGGCCTCCTTAGCCAGCAAGGGCGTTTCAACAGGCAGTGGGCTTGGCAGGGAGCGGCCAACACAGGGGGGCTGGAGGCTTAAATAAACAGAGTCCATCTGGTAAACAGTCTCCCTGCCCCTCCCTGGTCCAGGTGGTTAAGCAGGACATTGACCTTGAAGCTTCCTCTGCCCACATGCTGTGGGGACAAGCCAGGTTGGGGGACAGCCTAGGCAAAGATCCGGAAATGTTGATCACAGGTCAGAGGGTGGTTCCAGTCTGGAAGTCTCCCCTTTGAGAACTCACAACTTACGACAGACACCACAAGTTGTTCAGCCTTGTCCTTCTTGCCAGGGCCAAGTTGCTGACACTTCATATGGAGGTGGAGCTGAATTCTAGTCCGAGGGTTTGGGGAAAAGCCAAGGTATTTTAAGGGGCTACAGGTGGAACCATGGAGGGAAAAAAATGTCACTGTGCACCTTCCCAGCTCCTCTGCCCCAAGAAGTGATGTCAGGTGTCATAAGGGGAGGGTGGGAAGGAAAGGTTCAGATGTTCCTGGCATTGGGCATCCTTACAGAGGCTGTGGGCGTCCCAGGTGGTTTACGGGTAAAGAATCCAACTGTAATTCAGAAGATGCAGGAGACGGGTCAGGAAGATCATCTGGAGGAGGAGGGCATGACAACCCACTCCAGTATTCTTGCCTGAAGAATCTCATGGACAGAGGAGCCTGATGTGCTACAGTCCATAGCGTTGCAAAGAAGCTACTAGCAGGCACGCGTGCCCAGAGGCTGTAGGTGGAACAACCTTGACACTGTAACATTCCTCTGTTGCCCATGATCACTGTAGGAACAGGGCCAGACCTTGCTCTCAGGTGATCACATTCCACAGGTTGCTTCCCCAGCACCCTTCATCACTGAAGGCACTGCAGAGTCAAGGGCGTGAAGGCTCAGTAAGCACTATGTGCAGATTTGCTATAATTAACACCTAGTCCTTTCCTTGTGACTCAGCTGGTAAAGAATCCGCCTGCAATGAGGGAGACCTGGGTTCAATCTCTGGGTTGGGAAGATTCCCCAGAGAAGGGAAATGCTACCTACTCCAGTACTCTAGCCTGGAGAATTCCATGGACTGTATGGTCTATGGGGTCGCAAAGAGTCGGACATGACTGAGCGACTTTTCACTTTCACCTCCCCTTACTGACCCTGAAGCAACTTTGCCTGAACTGAAAAGTGCTGTATTTCTTTCTTTCTTTTTAAGATCTGGTTTTTATATTTTGGGGGCTTCCCTTGTGGCTCAGCTGGTAAAGAATCTGCCTGCAATGCAGGAGACCTGGGTTTGATCCCTGGGTTGGGAAGATCCTCTGGAGAAGGGAAAGGCTACCCACTCCAGTATTCTGGCCTGGAGAATTCCATGGATTGTATAGTCCATGGGTTTGCAAAGAGTCGGACACGACTGAGCAACTTTCACTTTTATATTTTTGTTAGATATAGGCCTAAATGTGGCATTTCTGGAATATAAAGTTCCAAATCAATTTTTAATTTTCTGAGGAAACGTCATCCTTTACATAGTGGCTGAAACCATGTACACTTCCACCAACAGGGAACAAAGATCCCTCTTCTTCCTCATTCTCACAGATGTTTGGGTTACCTTGTCTTTTGAATGATGACCATTTTAACAGGTGTGAGGAGATACCTATGGTTTGATTTGCATTTCTCTGATAGTGCTGTTGAGCATCTTTCATGTATCTGCTGGCCACTTGGATGTCTTCTTTGAAAAAGATGTGTATTCACTTCCTCTGTCCATTTTTGAATCAGATTTTTTTTTGAAGTACAGTTGATTTACAATATTGTGTTAGCTCCAGGTGTACAGCAAAGTGATCTATACATTTAATTTTTTCAGATTATTTTCCCTTATAGGTTATTACAAAGTATTGAATATTATTATACAGTAAATCTTTGTTGTTTTTCTACATTATATACAAATGTGTATCTTTTAATCCCATACTCCGAATTCTTTCCCCACTTTTTGGTAACCATTAAGTTTATTTTCTACGTCTGAGTCTCTTTCTGTTTTATAGATTCATCTGCATTATAAAAATGTCATATTTACTTGTCAATCCCCTGGCCCTTGTTTGTTCTTTTTTGAAAATTAATCAAATTTTTTTTTTTAGCTAAGCTGGGTCTTCATACTGTTCATGGGGTTCTCAAGGCAGGAATACTGAAGTGGTTTGCCATTCCCTTCTCTCAAACTACCACACAATTGCACTCATCTCACATCTCACATGATAGCAAAGTAATGCACAAAATTCTCCAAGCCAGGCTTCAACAATATGTGAACCATGAGCTTCCAGATGTTCAAGGTGGTTTTAGAAAAGGCAGAGGAACCAGAGATCAAATTGCCAACATTTTGCCAACATCATTGAAAAAGCAAGAGAGTTCCAGAAAAAACATCTATTTCTGCTTTACTGTGGGGAATTCTGAAAGAGATGGGAATACAGACCACCTGACCTGCCTCTTGAGAAATCTGTATGCAGGTCAGGAAGCAACACTTAGAACTGGATATGGAACAACAGACTGGTTCCAAATAGGAAAAGGAGTATGTCAAGGCTGTATATTGTCAGCCTGCTCATTTAACTTATATGCAGAGTACATCATGAGAAATGCTGGGCTGGAGGATGCACAAGCTGGAATCAAGATTGCTGGGAGAATTATAAATAACCTCAGATATGCAGATGACACCACCCTTATGGCAGAAGTGAAGAAGAACTAAACAGCCTCTTGATGAAAGTGAAAGGGGAGAGTGAAAAAGTTGGCTTAAAGCTCAACATTCAGAAAACGAAGATCATGGCATCTGGTCCCATCACTTCGTGGGAAATAGATGGAGAAACAGTGGAAACAGTGTCAGACTTTATTTTTTGGGGCTCCAAAATCACTGCAGATGGTGAGTGCAGCTGTGAAATTAAAAGATGCTTACTCCTTGGAAGGAAAGTTATGACCAGCCTAGATAGAATATTCAAAAGCAGAGACATTACTTTGCCAACAAAGGTCCGTCTAGTCAAGGCTATGGTTTTTCCTGTGGTCATGTATGCATGTGAGAGTTGGACTGTGAAGAAAGCTGAGCACCGAAGAATTGATGCTTTTGAACTGTGGTGTTGGAGAAGACTCTTGAGAGTCCCTTGGACTGCAAGGAGATCCAACCAGTCCATCCTAAGATCAGTCCTGAGTGTTCATTGGAAGGACTGATGCTGAAGCTGAAGCTTCAATACTTTGGCCACCTCATGTGAAGAGCTGACTCATTTGAAAAGACCCTGATGCTGGGAAAGATTGAAGGTGGGAGGAGAAGGGGACCACAGAGGATGAGATGGCTGGATGGCATCACCAACTCAATGGACATGAGTCTGAGTAAACCCCGGGAGCTGGTGATGGACAGGGAGGCCAGGCGTGCTGCAGTTCATGGAGCCGCAAAGAGTCGGACACGACTGCGCTGAACTGAGCCGGGTCTTCACTGCTGTGCGTGGGCTTCTCCCTAGCTGTGGCGAGCAGGGGCTGCCCTTCAGCCAGGGTGCGCAGGCCTCCCACTGCAGCGGCTTCTCTTGCTGAGGGGCGTGGGAGCTAGGCACACAGGTTTCAGGAGCTGCGGCGTGTGGGTTCAGTAGTTGTGGCTTGTGGGCTTGATTGCCCTGCCGCATGTGGGACCACCCCAGACTAGGGATTGGACCCGTGTCCCTTGTGTTGGCAGGTGGATTCTTTAACACTGGACCACCAGGAAAGTTTTTCTCTCCCCCTGTTCTATGCCCACATATATCACCTAGGGTGGGTAGAATTCTAAGAAGCCTCCAACGACCTACGACCTTGTCTAGTTCTCTGCCCTCAAGTGTGGGTGGATTCTGGGATTCTGATCAGACAGTCACTCCTGGCTTAGGATTATCTTATCTGGCAAATTGACTTTAAGAAAGGGAGATTATTCTGAGTGAGCCAGACCTGATCAGTTTGATCTCTTAAAAGGGACTGGGCTCTTCTGGAAGAGGGGGTTCGGCATGGGAGAGATGTGAAGGGTGAGAGGCCTTGGGGAGCCCGCATAACAAGGGACGGCAGGTGGCCCCTGGAAGCTGAGTGTCTCCTGGGTAAGCAGCCTGAGCGAGGCCGGGGGAGGGGAGCGGAGGGGGGAGGTTCAGTCTGACAACCGCAAGGAACTGAATCCTGCCAGCCACAGTGTGAGCTTGAAAGAGGATCTTGAGATCCAGAAAAGAAGAACAAGGCCTAGTCTTGACTTCAGCTGGACTTCAGCCTTGTGAGGGACTGGGAACCCAGACTTCTGACCTTCAGGAACTGTGAGGAACTTTGTTTGCTATGCTCAAGCTGCTAATTTTGTGGTAATCTGTTACACAGCAAAGGGAAAAGAATGTAGCACTCCTTCCCAGTTTGGAGGAAGTTTTATTTTTCCTCTTCAATGTCTAAGTGGCAGCCACACCAAGGATCTTGCACCTCTCAAGTCTTGGTCAGGGTAGACGCAGAGTTTTGAAACTGAAGGGTGGAACAGGTGAGCCAACCACTGTTTGCACATTCTCAAATGCTCTTCTCACGTCTCCAGATGCTCTGCTTTGAGGGAAAATAGCTGGGATATTAGGCAGCCAAGAGAGAAAATGAGGGAGAAAATATATCCCGTTCTGCTAGCTAAAGCATTATATTACATTCAGAGCTCCGATTTTTTAAGAGGGAAAGAGACAAATTAAAATGCTCCTGGGGAGCTGGCACCATGTGCTGAGATCCATGTGTTGTAAAGGATAGTTTTAAGAAATGAAGTTTTCATTAGAGAAGAATTGACTCAGTAGGGGTGTGACCGCGATCTTCAGGTTGCCGAACATGGTACATGGGGGAGACAGGCTCACTCGCTCTCTTAGCTGGATGGACAATACTTTGGGGGATCTCTAAGCTCCCTGCGGAGAAGGCAATGGCACCCCACTCCAGTACTCTTGCCTGGAAAATCTTATGGATGGAAGAGCCTGATAGGCTGCAGTCCATGGGGTCGCTGAGAGTCGGACATGACTAAGCGACTTCCCTTTCACTTTTCACTTTCATGCATTGGAGAAGGAAATGGCAACCCACTCCAGTGTTCTTGCCTGGAGAATCCCGGGGACGGGGGAGCCTGGTGGGCTTCCGTCTATGGGGTCGCACAGAGTCGGACACGACTGAAACGACTTAGCAGCAGTAGCAGCTAAGCTCCCTGTCCAAGAGGCTGAACACCATAGGCTGGACATCAGCTTCCCAGGGACAGAGAGAGAATTTACGTTTCTTATTGGAGGCTGGGTGAGATTGGTGCTTTAGTTATAGCAGAACCACCTGGAGAGCCTAGAAATACAGGTTCCCTGGGCCTGGGATGGAGCCTGGGAATCTGTATCCTCTTCTGAACTATCTTATCCAAACGGTCTGGATAGTTTGGGAGCAACTGAAGGCAATGCAAAACAGAGTGACTTGCAAGGGCCTATGAACGAGAATTGTGCTCAGCACCCCACAGATCCCACTTGCTCTTGGGGTCCTGTAGGGGCATGTCTCTTTCGGCCTTCACTTGGGGGTTCTGTTCTTCCCCACCCACCGGCAGGCCCCAAAGCTTTGCCTTCACTTTGCTTAAGCTCCCCCCTGCCCTGCCAGTGCAGATCCTGAGACATAGACTTGGGTGCAGGTCGTTTTTTGGGAGGTGGTCCCAGGGAGTACAGTGAGAGCAGGAGGGAAGCAGAACAGGGATAGAAGCTAATAAAATGTGCAGTGACGGAAATTTCCTGGTGGTCCAGCGGCTGGGACTTGGAGCTCCCCATGCAGTGGGCCTGGGTTCGATCCCTGGTCGGGAAACTAGATCCCAAATGTTGCCAACTAAAAGTTTCCATGTTGCAAGTAAAAAAATTCCACAACTGAGACCTGGGGCAGTCAAATAAATAAAAGTAAATGTCAAAAAAAAAAAAAAAAAGTGTGGTGAGAGAAGATAGAGGAGGGAGTGACTCGTTCTGGGGCAGAGAAGAGATGGGGAAGGCAGGAGGCAGGGAGAGAGACTGGCAACTGTCTGGATTTTGAAGGACCTTAAATGCCCAGCTAGGTCTGAATATTCATCTAGAGGTGATACAAGACCATCACAAGGTATTTTGCCCTGAGAAGAGTGACAGAGAGTGTCCTGCTCACTAGATACTCACTTCCTGCCCCTGGAGTCACTCCTTTCCCAGGCAGAATCCAGTGACGTCCGCTCCTTTTCTCTCTCTTGTCCATGTGGCTGGAGACAAAAGGCTTGGACTTGATGGGTTAGCAAGCTGGGGGCAGCTTTGCAGAGGGCCCATCTTGGACAGCAAGGAGATCCAACCAGTCCCTCCTAAAGGAGATCAGTCCTGAATATTTATTGGAAGGACTGATGCTGAAGCTGAAACTCCAATACTTTGGCCACCTGATACGAAGAACTGACTCATTTGAAAAGACACTGATGCTGGGAAAGATTGAAGGCGGGAGGAGAAGGGGCTGACAGAGGATGAGATGGTTGGATGGCATCACCGACTTAATGGACACGAGTTTGAGCAAGCTCTGGGAGTTGGTGATGGACAGGGAGGCCTGGCGTGCTGCAGTCCATGGGGTGGCAAAGAGTCGGACACGACTAAGTGATTGAACTGAACTGACTGAGGCCTGAGTGCTTGCTTGTTACTGTCACTTAGCCTGTTCTCTGCTGACTAATACAAGAAGGCACTCTGAGAACCACAAGCACAGGTGTGGCCTGCAATACCTTTCTTTCTCCACTGTCCTCTGACACTGGCATTGAGAGCCCAGCTTCACAGACGAAGGGCAGATCAGTGGGGAGACTCATCTAATGCCAAGACAACTGGCAGGTAATAGGACCGAGCCTCAAGCCCAGCTCTGTCTGCTTCCAAGAGCTTTTTCACTTCATAGTATTCCTTAAAACCTGGCATGAGCACCGGTGACAGAAATCAAGATAATTTTCCGTGACATGTAGATGAAAAAGTTAAGTTTAATTCGTTCTGAATTTATTTGAAGGCATATTGGAATAAACATGTAATCTGTACATCAAACCAATGATTTCATGGCTACCATTTCAAATTAGGAGGATAAATTTTTGCCCAAAAGTGAGCTTTAAAGTTAGAACGATTCATTAACAAAAAAAAAATACTAAAGGTATGCGTGCTGAAGAATTGATGCTCTCAAGCTCTGGTACTGGAGAAGACTCTTGAGAGTCTCTTGGACATTAAGGAGATCAAGCCAGTCAATCCTAAATTAAATCAAGCCTGAGTGTTCATTGGAAGGACTGATGCTGAAGCTGAAACTCCAATACTTTGGCCACCTGATGTGAAGAGCCATTTCATTGGGAAATATCCTGACACTGGGAGAGATTGAAGACAGGAGGAGAAGGGGGCGATAGAGGATGAGATGGTTGGATGGCATCACCGACTCAATGGACATGAGTTTGAGCAAGCTCCGGGAGGTGGTGATGGACAAGGAAGCCTGGTGCACTGCAGTGCGTGGGGTCGCAAAGAGTTGGACATGACTGGGTGACTGAACAACGAGAAGTGTGGATCCAGTAAATGGTGATGATGGTTTGGAAGGAGGAAGGGGACAGGCACCCGCAGATTGCGCTGCATCGAGAGATACCCAGCTTTGCTCTTCAGGAAAAGAACTGAGCCTGGGGCACAGGATGGGGAGTCCTGCGGGCCTTCCCCTGACCCAGACTCTGCCCAGAGGCGTCTCGGTGGACCACTCTGTCTTGGATAAAACACTGAAGGCTTTAAGTCTCTGGAAACCCGAGGTGTGTGAAAACAAGGAGAGGGAACGGGGGAGCCCTTCACGGGCTGCCTGTCTGACTTTAGGAGCAGCCTCGGTGAAGGCGCCTCAACGCACTGTTTCTCCTAGGCCAAGACCGGACACACTGTTCCCCATTCTGATTCCTGGGGTAAAATGTTTCACATTTTAAAAACACAAATATTTAGTTTCTTTCCTCAATGTATATATTTAACATCCAGGTCTCCTCCCCCTCCCCAAGCTCCCGCTATGGAATGTTAAAGCTGCCCCTTTGGGGGAAACCCATCTCCGATCCTGAAAACCTACCTGTAGCATATTTCTGTGGCTTCACTAATGAGCAAAGTGACACAGAGAAGGCGCTTGTGTTCCTCCGAGGAGCCCATAGACCTGCCATTCAGAGACGGAGCTGAAAGAGCTGTTTCACGGGCTCAGCTGCGGCCCCGGCCAAGAGGGCTTTGTACCCTGTCCACCGGGAGAGGGGCGGTGGGGGGCGAGGAGACTCCAGCTCACGTTCTGCTCGTCCACCTTCAGGATGAGAGTGGTGGGGGACACTCGCTGTCGGTCACCATCGCCCAGCCTGTCTGACCTTTGCTGGTTAACATGGGAATAGACCCAGTTCTTCACCAGTTCCTTCTTTTCATTCCTGTCTCCATTTGCTCACCAGAGACCTGTGACAGGCACCAGGCCAGGCCTGGGGAGTCCACTGGTGACAGATAAGACCCCCGCAGGCAGGGAGCTGGTATCCTCTGGAGCAGGGTTGGGGTGGCGGTGGGGCACCAGGTCCTACATTCATAACACAATTTTGGGAAGTGATATGGGCCACAATGACCATGCCCTGCGGCATCTCGGGAGGATGGAAGCAGATTTACAAGCTGCAGAGAGACAAGAAGTCAGCGTCAACTGATTGCAGGAGGTGGTGAATTGTGAAAAAATGCAACTAAAATGAAAAGTCATTTAACTTCCTCATTCTCTAAAACAGGGGCAAAAGGGAGTGAGACCTGATTTCTAAGCTCGGCTCTGTCTCTAAAAAGGCTGGTCAAGACCCTCTCTGCGCCTGTTTCCTCACCTGACAAATGGGCTAACAGAGTTGGGCCTGCTGACCTCACAGGTTTGCTGGGGGAACAAAAGACGCAGAGTGACGTAGTGAGTGAGTGTGCCATGTCACACGTACAAGGGACTGTTACCTTCATTATTCCTGAAGGTTGTGACAATGTTGGTTGGATCAGCTGTGCCTGGCAATCACTTTTAAAAAAATGTCCGTACATTTCCTTTTATGGAGGTGTAATTTATATAGAGTGAAACCACAGGTCTTAAGTATTGGTAGTTTTACCTCCCCAAAGATGACAATCCTTCAGCCCTGCAATCTCCACGTCTATCCTGTCCCTGACTTCTCACACGGTCCCAGTGAGGCAGGCAAGCCAAGAGTTAGTATTCCCTTGTCATCTTGCATAGTGACAAGCTGAGGCTCAGGGAAGCTAAGTCACCAGCTACAAGTCACACAGCTGATGAGCAGCAGAAGCGAATTTGAACCTGGGTCTCTCAGATGGTCAAGCCCATGCTCTCTTTATCTCATCAACTACTGGACCTGCAGACGATACCACCCTTATGACAGTGAAGAGGAACTAAAGAACCTCTTGATGAAAGTCAAACAGGAGAGTGAAAAAGCTGGCTTAAAACTCAACATTCAGAAAATGAAGATCAGGGCATCTGGTCCCATCACTTCATGGCAAATGGAAGGGGAAACAATGGAAACAGTGACAGGCTACTTTTCTGGGCTCCAAAATCACTGCAGATGGTGACTGCAGCCATGAAATTAAAAGATGCTTGCTCCTTGGAAGAAAAGCTATGACAAACCTAGACAGCATATTAAAAAGCAGAGACATTACTTTACAGACAGCAGTCACGTATAGACATGAGAGTTGGACCGTAAAGAAAGCTGAGCACCAAAGAATTGATGCTTTTGAACTGTGGTGTTGAAGAAGGCTCTTGAGAGTCCCTTGGACTGCAAGAAGATCAAACCAGTCAATCCTAAAAGAAATCAATCCTGAATATTCACTGGAAGGACTGATGCTGAAACTCTAATACTTTGTCTACCTGATGTGAAGAACTGACTCCTTGGATGCTGGGAAAGATTGAAGGCAGGAGGAGAAGGGGGTGACAGAGGGTGAGAGGGTTGGACGGCATCATAGACTCAGTGGACATGAGTTTGAGCAAGCTCTGGGAGTTGGTGATGGACAGGGAGGCCTGGTGTGCTACAGTCTATGGTGTCCCAAAGAGTCAAACATGACTGAGTGACTGAACTGAACTAGACATAGATGCAATGATGGGGACCCTTCCTGGTTATATCTCTTCATTTATAACCCTTTAGTTTTGCCTCATCGGTGCGGATCCTGGACTGGGCCCGGATGCAGAGATGAATCAACCAGACACTTATCCACTCACGGGTGAGACGGACAAGGTACGGAAGCACAGGGAAGGGGTCCTAACCCGGGGGAGCGGGGAGAGAGATGGGCATGGAGAAGGCACCTCTACCAGGCTTCCCCCATGCAAGCAGGGTGCCTGAGAGCTCTGGCCTGGGGCCCTCTTCTGGCATTGACACTCAGCTGCACTTAAGACAAGTTACTTCAAAACTCTGATTTTCAGTTCCTCATCTGGGAAGTGGGGGTAATAGTATTGGTTGCCTCAAAGGGTTATCCAGAGAATTCGATGAGATGGTTCATATAAGACTGCTTGCCCTGGGAGGTGGGCATCATTAGCATCCCCACCTTTCAGGTGAGGCACAGAGAGGTGAAGCAACCTGCTCACAGTCACACAGCAAGTAGAGAGCACACCCAGGTCGTCTGGCCCCTAAGTCTGTGCTCTCAACCATCTTCCCTACCGCCCTGCTCCTAGTGTGCTGTGCTCAGTCGATCAGTCGTCTCTGACTCTTTGCAACCCCATAGACTGTATAGCCCACCAGGCTCCTCTGTCCATGGGGATTCTCCAGGCAAGAATACTGGAGTGGGTTGTCCCGCCCTCTCTAGGGCGTCTTCCCAACCCAGGGATTGAACCCAGGTCTCCTGCATTGTAAGCAAATCCTTTACCATTTGAGCCACCACAGAAGCTCGCCCTGCTCCTACAAGGGGCTCGTGTACCTGTTCGCTCCGACATGACTCTGAAAGATTGTTAGGCAGAGAGTGATCAGGAGGAGGGGGCAACATGGGCAGATGGTCCTGTGTGGAAAAAGGCTTGAGGAGCACTCAGATCCAGGCGCGGATGGAGAGCAGGGTGTGTGTGGAGAGCCAGCAGACAGGACAGCCAAGGCTGGAGGTGGGAAACTGGGGCTGGAGTTGGAGGTGGGAGAAGAGTGTTGGTGTGGGTGGGGGCACTGGGCAGGGCTGGGCTGTGAGGCTGTTGGACTCAGGTTTACCTGGGCTCAGTCTGGCAGCTTCGGGCCAGTGCAGGCTCTGGGCCCCAGAGGAGCCTCCCTCCACCCACCTGATATTTCCTGGATTCCAGCTGTAGCTTCTGCAGGCAAAGGAGCCCTTGTGGTCGGAGGGGCCGCTGGAGCCCAGGCGGGGAGACTCCTTCCCTCCCTCCCTGGCACACACACCTCCATTCAGCCTGGCCCCGCCCTCCAAGGGGGCTGACCCCACGTTAGTGGGGGGCCCGCCTGACTGGGAGGCTGGGCCAGCAGGCAGCGAGGTTGATAAGACCTGGCCCCCACTGGCCCCCACGACTGTGCTGCTACTGCCCGCGTGCCAGAACCATGAGGGCGCTCAGCGGCCCCCGCCTCGTGCTCTGCGGCCTGCTGCTGCTGCTGTTCCAGGCCCCATGCGCCCCTGGCCTCGCCCCCCTGTCCAGAGGTGAGGGGACCCCATGTGAGGTGGGGGATACCGGGCACTGAGACAGACAGAGGCTAAATGGTATCCAGCACGGGCGGGGTGGGGGGGGAGCAGGCAGGGGTGCCCCACAGGGCTGACCCAGGAGCAGACAGAGATGGTGACGAACACAGGGACCAGGGTGGGCTGACCCTCTCTGTTCTGTGGGGAGGGGGCATGGCATGAGATAGCTTCTCTGAGCCTGTCTCTGGGCTTCACAGCTCCCAGGCTATCCTCAGGGACCAGGCATCCTGCAGCGACCTTGGTCTTCTGGGTCACTGACGGCACAGCCTTCTGTCACCTGGGGCTGCAACCAGGCCCAGGGCTGAGCTCACGACTCTCTGATGACTGCAGATCTGGTGGGAGGGGTGGTGCAAGATGACATTCCCCCTTCCACCAGCCCTTCCAGCATATTCTGGACTGGGCTCTCCATGAGCTGTACCGCTCTGAGTTTCAGCTCTGAAGACAGAGTCCTAGGATGCCCAGCTCCTCCTGTGCAGATGGGGAAACTGAGGCCAGAGAGGGGAGGACCTGTCTAAAACCACACGGTGAGTGAGCAAGCCTCAGAGCCTCGTGGCTCCTGGTCCACTGTCCCATGGTGTGGCCAATGCCCTCTCCATCTCTGGGCCTCAGTTTACCCATCTGTAGCCTCAGCTAAGTGGGGACCAGGAAGCCAAGCTGCAAGGTGATTTCTGAGGCCCCTTGAGGACCTCTGATGTCCGGGCCTGGGGCACCATGGCTGGGAGATAGGACTGTCTACACACCTTGTCTTTCTTGACTCTTCCCGCGTCCCTGCTTGGGAGTAGCCCAGATTTAGCGTGGGACAGAGTGCAGACTTCTGCACAGGCTGCAGGGCCAGGCCAGTGATAGCATCAAGCATTAAGCCTATCCTCCCCTCCAGGCAGATGAGAAAAGTGAAGCTTCAAAGCTGCCACGATCTGCCCAAGGCCACAGAGCTGGGACTCGGACTCCGTCTACCTCACTTGGGCTCCGTGTCCCTCCCAGCTCATGGTGCTGCCTCCCAGGCTGTCTGGAAAGACGTCGCTCCCTGGGGGTGTGTCTTGGGGGCCCACTTGGTCAGACTGCCAAGGTGGCCGCGAGGAACTCCTGCTGTTTTTCCTGCTCTTAAATACCAGCCAGCAGGCTCTGCGGGATTGGGGCAAACTGGGTGCACTTTGCTTATTCTCTTTGATGCTCAGATGAAGGAGCCCACGTTGATGGATGCTGCATTGGTTTTCAAGGCTGTGCCCGCTGGAAGGCCGACCTTCAGTTCCCTCCTGAACAGGCAGGGCAAAGAGAATCCCTTGCTTACACTCTGGGCTGAAACCTGAGACGTGAAGGGTATCTTCTCCTTTGCTGCCTCTGAGAACCCTACATGCCCAGCCTTGAGCTGGCACCTTACACATATTTTTGCTTGTCCTCAAAGGTTTCTGTAAGGAAGGGATCGCCTGCCCATTGTACAGACAGGAAACTGAAGCTCAGAGAGGTGAAGGTGCCATTTGAACCTCTGTCTTTCCTATGGGCTGAGCTGGGGGCCTCTGGCAAGTTGCTTGCCTGGATGTCCCCATACTGACAGCAGCACCCAGCCAGGCTGATTCATGTCTGGTCTACTCTGCCTGAGGCCTCAGGTCTAGCCCTAAGTAGCCCCTGGTGCCCTGTTCCTTTGTCTTAAGTATTTCCGCTCTATCCTCCTGACCTCTGCCCCCTCCCAGGGCACCTCTGCCGGACCCGGCCCACCGACCTGGTGTTCGTCGTTGACAGCTCACGCAGCGTGCGGCCCGTGGAGTTTGAGAAGGTGAAGGTGTTCCTGTCCCAGGTCATCGAGTCACTGGATGTGGGGCCCAATGCCACCCGCGTGGGCCTGGTCAACTATGCCAGCTCTGTGAAGCAGGAGTTCCCGCTGCGGGCCCACAGCTCCAAGGCTGAGCTGCTGCAGGCCGTTCGCCGCATCCAGCCGCTGTCCACGGGCACCATGACGGGCCTGGCCATCCAGTTTGCCATCACCAAGGCCTTAAGCGATGCAGAGGGTGGTCGCCCCAGGTCTCCCGACATTAGCAAGGTAGGGGCTCACAGGAACGTGGCAGCTGACAGCAAAGAAAGGATACAGCTAGGTTTTCAGGGCCAGAAGCCTTGGCCTCAGGAGGGGAGGAGATTGTACGAGGCCGCTCCCCAGGGGACCCAGGGTAGGGATACTAAAAATATTGCTGCCCCCTCTGGCTTCTTATCAAGAATCATCTCAGGGGGCTTCACCACACTCCCTTTCTCCAGATAAAGAAACATGGGCTCAGGAAGGTGAGCTGTATTTCTAACCCAGGCGTGTCAGGTCACTAAGACAGGGGCTCGGGCACCCAGGCCAGGGAGGAGACTCAGGAATCAGAAGCAGACTCAGGTCAGAAGCAGAAAAGCAGCCACGGGTCTGGACGCTGAGTCCCAGACTCCTACAGAGCAGTCTGGAGGACCCGACTTAGGGCAGGCTGGACAGGGGGTGGCTGAGGGCCAGGCTTGGCACCAGGGTCCCTTCCTGTGGCCCTTTCCCAGATACAGCACACAGGGAACTTGGGGGAGGAGAAGTGTTTTCTTCCTAAGGAAGTTAGTGTCTTGGGGAACGGAGGGAGAAAAGGCAGCATCTTCCTTCATTCCGTGGGCATCTATATGGGTATCGCCTCTCTCCCAGGGTATACAAGGGAAGATGGGCAGAAGAGAGGAAAAACTTCCACTCTTTAGCTTCTGCCTCCCTCTGGTGGCCGAAAGTGGAACTGCACGGAGTTGAGTACAGAGGTCTGGCCCTGCCCTCGCAAGCACCCCCAGGCTGAGGAGTGGAGGTGGCTCTGCCCTCAGAGGTCACAGAGCTGTCTGATGGAGGAGAAGACACCCAGATGCCCTAGTCAGATGGAAGAGCACCTTAGCCACGCCTCTCACTCAGAAGAAACCTTTCTCCTCTTCCACTATCCAAGTTCTTTTTCCTAGGACTGATATTGGTGGTGGTGGCAGTCATATCCACCTGCCACGGAACAGCTGTGTGACCGGGGCTTGCCACTCCGCCCCTCCTGGTCAATCTCCTCTTATGTCAGCCGTCCTGGGGCATTGCGGGGTGGGGTTGCTGCTGGAGGACCAAGTGGCCCATTCAGCGTGGGGAGGGAGGCCAGGCCCTCGCACATTCCTCCTCTGCGTCGCAGGTGGTCATCGTGGTGACGGACGGGAGGCCCCAGGACAGCGTGCGGGACGTGTCTGCGCGGGCCCGGGCCGGCGGCATCGAGCTGTTCGCTATCGGCGTGGGCCGCGTGGACAAGGCCACGCTGCAGCAGATCGCCAGCGAGCCGCAGGACGAGCACGTCGACTATGTGGAGAGCTACAGCGTCATCGAGAAGCTGTCCAAGAAGTTCCAGGAGGCCTTCTGCTGTGCGCGGGCGGCGGGGGGCAGGCGATGGGCCAGGCTTGGGGTGGTGCTGGAGGAAGGGAGACTGGGGAGAGGCGATCGGGTGTCTGGGCGGGGCCAGGGCAGGGGCGGGGCTGAGAGTGCACCATTGGGGGCGGAGCCTGGGAAGGAGGCGGCCTATAAGGGGCGGGGACTGAGATTGAGATCATGTTGGGGGCGGGGCCAGGGCCTTATCTGGGCTGATCCCCACCCAGTCCGAGGTTGAGGGACTTGGGGAGGGGGTGCCTCTCAAAAGAGTATTTTTTTTTTCTTTTGGAGATTGGAGTCCCGGCAGGGAACATGGGGAGGGCCTGTGCTATTTGGCTGCGGGGTGTGTGTGTGTGTGTGTGTGTGTGTGGTGGTGGGTGGAGGGTTGGGATGCCAGAGTCTTCTGCGATGTGGGAAGGTCTGATGGGGCTTGGGCATTGGGGTGGAGAAAGTTCAGGACCTTTAGCGGGGTGAGGGGCAGTGCAAGGATTCTTCTCCACGTGTAAAACAGATCTAGGAAGAGCCTGAATCTAACTGTGAGAATTCTAGGCCATAATGCACACTACCACAAATCTGGTATTTCACAAATATTTGTCAAGCGTCTTCTGTGTGCTGTGCTCACTGCTGCGTGTTTTGTCCTAGTCATTTGGAATACAACAGTGAACAAGAGGGATTTAGGGCCTGCCCCTGTGGCCTATATCATTTCAGCAGGAAGCTTTAGTTTATCGTCAGCAATGCCACCGTCTCCATGGATGTCAGCCCGGCTGCAGTGATGCTGGCCTGGGTTGAGGGTCTGGAACCCCACCCGGGTGAGGGCCTGAGTGTCCCTGAGTGTATGAGGGGCCATCCTGGCTGAGATAGCCAAGGGCCGGTGACCGTGTGATTCTGTCTCCTCTCGTCCCTGCAGTGGTGTCAGACCTGTGTGCCACGGGCGACCATGACTGTGAGCAGGTGTGTGTCAGCTCCCCGGGCTCCTACGCCTGTGCCTGCCGCGAGGGCTTCACCCTGAACAGTGATGGCAAGACCTGCAACGGTCAGTGGGCCGGACACAGGCAGCCTGGGGAGGGTGGCAGGGAGGGGATGGGGCCTTGGCCAGTCCCCAGGAAGCCCACCCGAGCTTCCCTGCTCCTTGCCTCTGGACCAGTCTGCAATAGATGTCTTCTGTGGACTTGTGGACACGGAGGGGGAAGGAGAGGGTGGGATGAACTGAGAGAGTAGTATTGGCGTGTATGCACTCCCATGTGTAGAGCAGATAGATAGCTAGTGGGAAGCTGCTGTGGCTTCCTGGGTGGCTCAGTGGTAAAGAATCTGCCTGCCAATACAGGCACTGTAGGAGACACAGCTTCGATCCCTGGGTTGGGAAGATCCCCTGGAGGGGGAAATGGCAACCGCCTTTAGTATTCTATCCAGGATAATCACATGGACAGAGGAGCCTGGCGGACTGCACAGTCCCTGGGGTCATAAAAAGTTGGACACGACTGAGTGACTGAGCAGGCAGGCAGGGCAAACTGCTGCAGAGCACAGGGAGCTCAGCTCAGTGCCCTGTGATGCCTAGAGGGGTGGGATGGCGGGTGGGTGGGATGGCGGGTGGGTGGGAGGGAGGCTCAAGAGGCTTGTGTATACATATAGTTGATTCATGCTGTTGTACAGCAGAAACTAACATGACATTGTAAAGCAATTGTCCTCCAGTTTAAAAGAAAGAGATGTCTTCTAGAGTTCGATGTTTGCAGTTCTCTTCTCACTGTTCCTCTTTCTGCCACTGTGGATGGTGGGTTTAGTGTGGTGGAAGGAGCTATATACTCTTGAACTCACATCTTGGTGCCACTGCTTCTGAGCTGCGTAATTTAACCATGTTTAGAGCTTCAAGTTTCAACGCTGGAGCTTAGGCTTCCCAGAGGGAGTTTTGAGGCCCAAATGGGATGATCTTCTGAACAGCTGTTGGGTGTGGTGGGTACCCAGCCACTGGCTGGGATGAATGACTGTGTCCTTAAGCTTCACCTCCCTGCCTCCCTACCCTCTGCAGTCTGCAACAGTGGCGGGGGCAGTTTGGCTACTGACCTGGTCTTCCTGATTGATGGGTCCAAGAGTGTGCGGCCGGAGAACTTTGAGCTGGTGAAGAAGTTCATCAACCAGATTGTGGACACGCTGGATGTATCGGACAAGTTGGCCCAGGTAGGGCTGGTACAGTACTCAAGCTCTGTGCGCCAGGAGTTCCCCTTGGGCCGCTTCCACACCAAGAAGGACATCAAGGCAGCCGTGCGGAACATGTCCTACATGGAGAAGGGCACCATGACCGGGGCTGCCCTCAAGTACCTCATCGACAATTCTTTCACTGTGTCCAGCGGGGCTAGGCCTGGTGCCCAGAAGGTGGGCATTGTCTTCACTGATGGCCGGAGCCAGGACTACATTAATGATGCTGCCAAGAAAGCCAAGGACCTTGGTAGGTGCTGCTGGGACCGTGAACACCACCAGTGGTCAGGGGTACACATGGAACAGCTCAGTTTCAGTTTAGCTTAATGTCTGTTCTGATGAGTGCTCAAACACAGGTTCCATATAAATGAGGTTTGTCCAACTCTTTCTTATACTGATGAGAAAACTGAAGCCCCAGAAGCGTAAGTGGCTAGTTCTCATGGTCTTTTGGTAAGTGAGGCTTGGAACTTTTCCAGTTGAATAATCCCAAGAGCACACCATCTGTTGGCAGGCAACCTCACTTTGGGACAATCCTGAGTCTCAGCTTTATCACCTATTAAATGAAAATAATAGCAACCAGTAGATGGGTATTATAAGGTTTACATGAAATTACAAAGTTCTCAGTACAAGGAGTCAGTACAAGTCTGATGTATGGTAGCATCTCAGTAAATGTTGATTTCCTCAATGTCTTTGTCCCAGGCATTGTGCCTGCGATTCCAGCATCTGCCACCAGGAGGTGACTGGTTTTGATTGCCTGGGCATTCCCCAGACAGTGGCACCCCACTCCAGTACTCTTGCCTGGAAAATCCCATGGACGGGGGAGCCTGGTGGGCTGCTGTCTATGGGGTTGCACAGAGTCGGACACGACTGACGTGACTTAGCAGCAGCAGCAGCAGCAGCAGCCTGTCCCTATGGTGAAAGTGAAGTGAAAGTCACTCAGTTGTGTTTGACTCTGCAACCCCATAGACTTCCCAATCCAGGGATCGAACCCAGGTCTCCTGCATTGCAGGCAGATTCTTTACCAGTTGAGCCACAAAGGAAGGCGAAGAATACTGGAGTGGGTAGCCTATCCCTTCTCCAGAGGATCTTCCTGACCTAGGAATTGAACCAGGGTTTCCTGCATTGCAGGCAGATTCCTTGCCAACTGAGCTATCAGGGAAGCTGCCTGTCCCCATAGCCACCATTATTCACCTTGTTCCTCTTGGTAGGCTTTAAAATGTTTGCTGTGGGTGTGGGCAATGCCGTGGAGGATGAGCTGAGGGAAATCGCCTCGGAGCCCGTGGCAGAGCACTATTTCTACACAGCTGACTTCAAGACCATCAACCAGATTGGCAAGAAGTTGCAGAAGAGGATCTGTGTGGGTGAGTGAGACCAGAAAGGGCACTGGAGGGAGGAGTAGGTGGGGCTTTGACGATACATGTGTGTGTCTGTTTGTGTAACCATCCCGGACTAGATATGGGTGGGGAAAAGAGGAGCTGGGATAGCATCATGACTTGGCAGAATTGGGAGGAGGGCTGACCAGTCTGACTTTTCAGTTCAGTTGCTCAGCTGTGTCCGACTCTGCGACCCCACGGACTGCAGCACACCGGGCTTCCCTGTCCTTCACCATCTCCTGGAGTTTGCTCAAACTCATGTCCATCAAGTTGGTGATGCCATCCAACCATCTCATCCTCTGTTGTTTGCTTCTCCTCCCACCTTCAATCTTTCCCAAGCTCAGGGTCTTTTCCAGTGAGTCAATTCTTCACATCAAGTGGCCAAAATATTGCAGTTTCAGCTTCAGCAGCAGTCCTTCCAATGAATATTCAGGACTGATTTCCTTGAGGGTTGACTGGTTTGATCTCATTGCAGTCTAAGGGTCTCAAGAGTTTTCTCTAACACCACAGTTCGAAAGCATCAGTTCTTCGGTGCTCAGCTTTCTTTATAGTCCAGCTCTCACATCCATACATGACTGGAATGTATACATGACTGGAAAAACCATAGTTTTGACTAGACGGACCTTTGTCAGCAAAATAATGTCTCTGCTTTTTAATATGCTGTCTAGGTTGGTCATAGCTTTTCTTCCAAGGAGCAAGCATCTTTTAATTTCATGGCTGCAGCCACCATTTGCAGGGATTTTGGAGCCCAAGAAAATAAAGTCTGTCATTGTTTCCATTGTTTCCCCATTTGCCATGAAGTGATGGGAATGGAAGCCATGATCTTCATTTTTTGCATGTCGAGTTTTGAGCCAGCTTTCTCACTTTTCTCTTCTCCTCTGTCTGATTTTTTACAGCCAGCAAACATGTACTGAATGCTCTTCCACAAGTGGCACTGTTCTCAGTGCTCTCCAAATGTGAAATCATTTAATCCTATTTGGTAGGAATATTGTTATCCCCATTTTAGAGACAGGAAAACCAAGGCCAGAGGGATGGAACAACTGAGTAACTGGAGGAGCCAGGATTTGAACCCTGCTTCCTCTCCTGGTTCCCAGTGGTAAAGAGTGTAGATTCCCCAGTCAGACAGGCCTGGGTTTGCATGTTTGCTTTGACACTAACTAGCTGCTGGCTCTGGGTAAGTTGTTTTCCTTCTTGAGTTCTTCGTTTGTAAAATGGGATTAATAACAAACCCAAAGAGTTGTGGTGAGGAGTCACCAAGATGACCTCGGGGCCCCCGACTAGAGTGTCCTGCACATTGTAGGTGACCAGCGTTGGGGAGGCTGTTTTGGAGTTCTTTATCAGGGTTTTTAGGGGTCAGGAAGACATTCAGGGATTGCCCCCTCCATCACTCCTGGGAGCTCTGTCTCAGGAACTCTACATGTCTCTCTGCCTTCTCGCTTCTCCCAGGCCCCACACTCCACGAAGGCACTCCAGTTCTGGCCCTGAGCAGTGACCGCCTGCCTCCCTGGCAGGCAGTCACTCACCATCTCCTTTCCCTTTCCCCACTTTCTGCCCACCCCAGAGGAAGACCCGTGTGCTTGCGAGTCCATCGTGAAATTCCAGACCAAAGTGGAGGGGCTGCTGCAGGCCCTGACCCGGAAGCATATCCTTTCCCAGAAGCCTCTGCGAGGAGGGGAAGAAGTCAAGAGGGCCCTGTGGTGGAGGGGAGGAGAGAGCCTTGCCCCCTGTGTGATGGGGTCGGGCAGGCTCCTGCTGAAGACGGGCTGGATCCTGGCCCGGGAGGCTGGCCCTGGCTTTGGTACTGACGAAGGAGAGGCAGAAACCAAGAGCTAGAAGCTGGGCACACACAGGAAAACGTGGTGCCTATGAACTCCGCTTTCTCAGGCGCTTGGTGACCTGCCTACCCACCAGACTCCTCTCAGATGGGGCTGCACCCCGCACAGCTCCCTGGGCTCAGGCAGGACTAGGCGGGTACCCAGCAGGCCTAAACCTGCACCTGGGCAGGGCTGGGCTTTCTAGACCCACCGTAACTGTCGGCTTGGTCTTGGAAAGCACCCTCCTGAGGGCCGTGGATGGGTAAGTTTTGACACTGGCGAAAGCACCCGCTATGGGGAGGGATGAGAGAAAGTCCTGGAAGCGGGGCCCCGAGTGCAGGTGCCACCCCGTCACTGCTCTGCTCCGGTCAGCCCTCACCCCTCCTTAACTCCCAGTCCACTGGAAGCTGTGAGTAAGCGGCTGGCCATCCTGGAGAACAGAATCGTCTAAGGCCTCCTGTCCCCAGTGCAGCTCACGGAGCCCTGCGTGTGTCCCCTGGAGCCCAAGTGTAGTCTAGCTTTGCCAGTTCAGCGAGAGGGGTTTGGGAGGTGGGGTCCCAGGATAGGACTGGGCTTCCTCCTCTCTCACCCTTCGAGCCTGGGGGCAGTGTGCGTTTAAGTGTGTGTGCTGGGAGAGTGTGCCTATTCGGGAGAGCGTGCATGTGCGTGTGTGTGTGTGTGTGTGTGTGTGTGCCCAAGGGTAGGCATGTGACTAGGAACATGAGTGAGAACGCAGGGGTGAGTGTGGGAGGAACTGCGTTTGCATTTTTTTTTAATCAAAAGCTTAATATATTCCTGTTTTTTTTCAGTTCACTCTTTCTTGACTTGCGAGTGCTGTGAATTTCTTTTCTGGTTTCTCTATTCCCTTTTGAAAAACCATTAAATGTGATTTAATGTAAGCACTGAATGAGGCTGGTGGCCGTGTGGTCATTTGGGCAGCAGGAGGAAGAGCTTGTGGGGGTGGCAGGCGATGACTTTGCTCGGAGGAACTCAGCAATGGTGGCAGCAGGGAGGATGGCCACCGCTCCCCAAGCTGCGCATGTCTGTCCTGACTGTTCAGTTACAGATTCATTGATGAGATCTCTGTTCATCCTCCCAGCAACCCTACCCAGAACAGACTTGAGTCATCCCCATTTTACAGATGGGAAACCTGAGTGTCTGGGTGATGAGATGACTTGCTCATTGGAGAGACAGGGCTCTTGAATCTGGGACTTTGAGACATCAAGAGAAAAAGGCATCAGAGAAGAAGGGCAGTGGCACCAGAGAGGAACATCCATCCATCCATCCATCCATCCATCCATCATTCATTCACTCAGGCAACACACAAAGAGTCTATGCCCCGTGTCAGGCGGTGGGGAGCTGGTGGCCTGTGGGAAAGACACAGTCCCGTCTCTTCTGTTGGGCAGGGTGCCCTGTTACCCCAGTTGAGAGGTTTAGGTTGCCAGGAGCCCCTGGGATGAGTGAGTGCGTGTGTGTGAGGTTGGTGATGAGCAGGGCTGGCCCTCTGTCCTCTGCCCGGCACCACACCTTCCCTTGGAATTTTCTCTCTTGCTTCCGGTCAGCAGCCTCAGCCCCACGCCCAGCACAGACAGTTGCAGCCTCCGCCTCAGGGACAGTACCAGGAAGGTCTTTGACGACCATGTCCCCCCGACCCAGTCCCAGGTGCCTCTGGAGTCTCATTCCCTTACCTCCTCCAGGGGAGCTTGGAACCCATTCTTGTTTAATGGAGCACCTTTAGCATAAGTACTAGACTCATACTTGAGAGCTTGTAAAAGGCTTTTATAAGAAGCTCAGACCATCCTGAAAGATCTTCCGTAGAAGGAAGATCAAGGAGGTAGAACTAAAACCACCAGCAACACCCAGGAACTAACCTGTGTGTTGGTAAAACAGCACCACCTTCTAAGAGCAATGTGAAAGTCACACAACCTTGCACAGCTTTCACCCTTGGCACAGCCAAATTGGCAAAGCCCTGTTTTGTGCCAATCTCTGGATGAGGGTTTTTTCTTGTCTGAAGAGGCTCCTTGTCACAGCCCCTGTGGCGATTGCTCAGTCCACACTTCCTGCCTTCTGAGATTATCCCCACAACCCACCCCCAGCACGTCCATGGGGGCAGGGCAGCAGGGTCATGTGGATACAGGATAACCTTGCCTCCTGGACTCAGCTAACTGGTCAAAGGGGGTCATGTGACTCAAGTTGGGCCAATTGCTGCCTCTCTTCTGGGAATTTGGAAGTGTGGACCCTAGTTACCTGGCAGCTGCTGCTGGAAATGGGCACTCTTTCTTCCAGGTGTGCTGAAAGGCTGAGGTTGGTGGTTGCCATCCTCAGGAGGGAAAAAAGTAGCATTTGCTGAGTTGCTGATGGCCTTCTAGTCTAAGGCAATTTCAGTGACCGTTTGCTGTAAAACAAACCACCCCAAAGTCAACAAGCCACCTTAGTGGCTTGAAGCAACCACCTGTTATTGTGTGACTCTGTGACTGCCTGGGCTCAGTTGGGTGGTTCTTCTGCTCCACCTGGTGTTGGCTGTGGCTGCAGTGATGAGTCCCCACCAGGCTGGAACGTATGGTGTGGCCCGCTCACGTGACTGCTGCCTCGGTGGAGACAGTTGCCAGACTGGGTCCCTGTCTTTGTCTGTCTCTCTCTCCACGTAGTCTCAGGGCCTTACTTTCTCCAAATGGGCTCTTCAGCAGGGGAGCTGAACTTCTTACATGGCAGCTCAGGGCTTCCAGAAGTTTCTGAGGCCCAAATTGGCCCTGTATGACTTCCACCACATTTTCTTGGTCAAAGTAGTTATAGGCTAGCTCAAGTTCAAGGGCGGAGAGATAAACTTCACCTCTTCTCCATGGAGGGAGAGTGACAAGGAATTTGTGGCCATCTTTAATCTACCACTTGGGGTCACTCACTGGCCCCCTACTTGGGCCTGGCTATGCTCCCTGCCTGGCCATGCATGAGATGCCCAGTGAACCTCAGCAAAGTTAAACATGGTCAAAGCACTTTCTGTTTCATGCAATGCAAAAGCCCTGACTCGGCTGTCTCGTCACCTGTATCTCCCCCCAACCTGTGTGAGGCCTTGGTCTTCTGGTTCTCCACTTTCAATTCTGGGAAGTGACTAGAGCATCCTGGCTTCTAGCTCCTCAGCTGCCTGCTAACTTGGTGGAGCCTTTCACCTGAGTCCCGCAGGCTACAAGCGTGGAAGAAAACTACTAGCCTTGCCTCATGGTGGGGTTGCAGGATGTGAATAAGGAAAAAATAGGAGGCATTCAGTATGGTGCCCACCCACACTTTGCATCCAGAGTGGAGCTGGCATCACTGATGCCATCTGGGGGTGGTTTCCTGGCCTCAGGAACACACCCACACCTGTCAGCTCCTCAGCACCTCCCTTGCTCCCATCTGGCACTGATGTCCCTTGAGATGCTGTGGCCACTTGGCCTCAAGGAGCTGTGCCACTTGCTGGGAAGCCACCCCAGAGGGTGCACCGTGGCTCCCTGCAAGCGTTCTGCTCCTCAGCAGGGAGCTTGGCCCCTCTGTGTTATGTTAGCAGGTGCCCATCCTCTGGCCCCAGCAGGAAGCCAAGGCGAGCACAGCCTTCCCTCTGCTGTGAGCGACAGCCTGAGGCCCAAGGCTCAGGAGGCCAGGCAGGGAGGGGTACCAGCCTGGGGGCCTCTGGGAACAGTGGCCACCCTATCACACAGTCACCTGGCAAACTTGTACCACACCAATGCCAGGCCCTTGTCTGGGTGCTGGAGAGAGAGAGAGAACAAAAGAGACCGAGGGCGTGTTCATGGGTGACCTTCCAGCCACACTTATTTCTGCCTATATGAACCTGCGCAAGTCACCCTGTCTCCCTGCGGGCCTTAGTTCTTCATCTGTTAGATGGAGAGATGATCCAGCAGCATGGAATAAATGAGGAGAAGTCTCCAAGGAAGCAGGTACTGTGTACTCAAAGGCCAAAAGCTGTGGACACTTCCTTGATGAAATCAGAGAAACGAAGATAGCAAAATACCCAGGGGGAACCTCTCTGGCCTGGCAGAGACCAAGTATCAGGCCATGAGTTTCCAGGAAATGTCCCGCGGGGAGGTGATGGCAGGTGCTTGTCTTTGGAGTCGCACATCCCTGGTGTGAGTCCCCTGCAACCCCTTTGCCTTGAACAAACTCCTACTTTCTCTGATGTCAGCTTCCTCAACAGTAAGCAGGGCAACAGCATGCTTCTCCCAGCGGTCATCACCTAGGCCGACAGAGGGCTTGGTATGGGTGTGGCCAGCCCTGCAGGAATCCCTGGAGGAGGCA
This sequence comes from Ovis aries, assembly GCF_016772045.2. Taxonomy (NCBI): domain Eukaryota; kingdom Metazoa; phylum Chordata; class Mammalia; order Artiodactyla; family Bovidae; genus Ovis; species Ovis aries. Next base: position 236,607,754 of record NC_056055.1, read on the forward strand.
GCAGAGGGGGATTTGAGGGGAGTGGGAGGGCTAGACCTGTAGGGGAAGGCACTGCAGGGAAAGCCTGGAAAGTGAGGTGCGTAGGGAGGGAGAGAGGAGCTGAAAAGCGACGATATTGCGGGGCAGGCGCGGGGGGCTTGGGGGAGGAAGGGAACCGTGAGGCAGGCTGTGGGGTTGCAGGGACAGTTCCTGTCTGATTGCTCCCTCCTTCCTTCCACATTTACTAAGCATCCCCAAAGGCCAAATGACTTCCCAGGTGGCTCAGTGGAAAAGAATTCACCTGGCAATGCAAGGAGACACAGGAGACGTGGGTTTGATCCCTGGGTCAGGAAGATCCCTTGGAGGAGGAAATGGCAGCCCACTCCAGTATTCTTGCCTAGAGACTCCCATGGACGGAGGAGCCTGGCGGGCTATAGTCCATGGGGTTGCAGAGAGTCAGGCACAACTGAGCAACTAACATGTACTTTCTTTACTTCTGGTCAACAGCCCCTTTTCTTTAATGATTAAAGCAGATGTATAATGTTTGTTTGATAAGCCAATGTTTCTTTGATCAAGGGTGTGCCACAGGGGCTCATAACAGATGGTCCAGTCAAGTCATGCATGGGTGGGGAGGTGTCCTGGAAGAGGTGGACTTGAGCATGGATCTGAAAGTGGTTTAAGAGGAAGGTGAGAGGGGTGGTGGAGAAGAGCATGTCAAGAAGAGGGAACAGCACGTGCAAGGTCCCTGAGGCAGAAAGGCACGTGGTCCTCCAAGGGTCTGGATGCAGCTCTACCTGGGGGAGGGGGGACAGTCAGGAGCAGGGATGGGGCCCAAGACCAGACTGGGCAAGGGCTCCATCTGTGGTGGGATGCGAAGCCATGGAAGTGTTTTAAGTGAGGAGGTAAAGGGACCAGATTTATGAATTATCAGTAGGACTCCTGTTTCTCTTACAAATCCTCAGATGGAGTGTGAGGTGGGCTGCGAAGAGGCCTCAGCTGGGATGGGCACAGACCAGACATCCATGTCACATCCCTGAGCTGGGTCGGGTGCAGGCAGCTGACCTGCCTGTCGGGGTGAGGCAGTGAGACCTGGGCTGGTTCAAACGCTTAACTTGTAGGGAGAGTTGAGAAACTGCTTCTGAAGATGGTGCTGGAGGCCCCGATGAATCTGTGCAGTGACCCTCCGAGGCAGTATGACTGTGTTCCGTGTGATGAGACTTGTCCCAGTCAGTGGAAGAGCTGATTCCTTGGTTTATCTGATGACAAGATTTTTCTCAAGAACAGCCCATACTGAGCTCTGCTGGTTGTGATAATAGATGTCAAGGCCAAGTAGGCGCTCTGCAGACCCCAGTGATCTCCCCCCCTCGACACCCTCAGCCCTGGCAGTCAGCAGGCTCACGGTCTGGCTGAGGGTAAACCTGGTCATGGAGGAGCCTGAAGCTGGACCTTGGAGGGCAGAGGGGGCAGGGTCGGACCCCAGAGGTGGGGACTGGTGGGGGCCAGGCAGGGAGTAAGGGCCTCCTCAACAGACTGGGGTTGGAGAAGGGGCCAGCCATAGAGAATACTCAGAACCCAGTGCCAGGGAGGGCTTCCGGAACGAAGGCTGGGGGAGGCCACAGCTCAGAGGCTAGACCCAGTGGGCCTGACGCTGTTATGGTCAGGCCTGGCTTTGGTCCCAGTCCGTGCTGAGCTGAGGTGGCTTGGGGACCTGGAGCCTCAGGGTTTTCTATGAAAGCAACAAATGGAGAAGGACGCGTGCCCAGGATATGGCCGTTATGCTGGGGTGGGGAAGGGGGCAGCTTCCTGTTTCCAACATTCCTGCCTGAGGAATTCCATGCCTGGAGGGACAGTGAGACACAGCTGGCAGGAGAAGCAGTGAGCTCAAACACTGGAAGGCTGGTCCACAGGCACCCTGGGGCAGAAGAGGGTGTTAGAGCTCCTGGTGGCAAGTGACAGAAACTCTGCAGCAAGCAGCTGAAGCCGGAGAAGGGAGTCGGTGGGATCCAGTGGCTGAAGGTGCTGCAGGGGGTGGGATGGGGTGGGATGGGGTGGGGTGGGGTGGGGTCAGGTGCAGGGATCAGCAATGTTGTCAAGCCTCGGTCTCTCTCCACTCTTGACTCTGTTCTCCACCTCCACGGCCTCAGGCCCCGGCTGGAGACAGCCCATCAGCTCTGCACTGACCCTCTGCCAGCTCCAAGTGTGTGGCCATTCCTATAGTTCAGTCCCCTTGGGTCTGACTGGGTCCTCCGCTCACTCTTGAACCATTATTGTGGCCAGGGGGAGACAAGGCTGTGACTGGCTAGGCTTGGGGCTCTGCTTTCCCCGGTGATGGGTGAGTTGGCTGCAAGGGATTTTCTAGGTCCAGAAACCTGAGCTACCCAGGTGGCGCTAGTGGTAAAGAACCCGCCTGCCAATGCAGGAGATGTAAAAGATGTGGGTTCGATTCCTAGGTGGGGAAGATTCCCCCTGAAAGAGGAAAGGGCAACCCACTCTTACAATTCTTGCCTGGAGAATTCTATGGACAGAGGAGCCCGGAGGAGCCTGCGGTCCGTAGGGTTGTAAAGAGTCAGACGTGACAGAAGCGACTTGGCAGTGGTTCTTCAAGGAGGAGGGGTTGTGAGATGCAGGGGCCTGGAGCAGGGCAGGCAGAACTAATGAATAGTCCCAACTAATGTGGGCAGGGACGCATGGAACCCCTGCTGGAACAGCTCCCGTGGATCACATCATTCTTCCCTGCATGGGGGGAATGGGGGTAGGGTGGGGAGTGAGCTCATAAAGGACCACGTCTCAGGCTCCAAGGAAGGCAGGGGCTGGCATCCTGGGATCTTTCAAATCCAAACTCTTGCGGCTTGCTCATCTCAATTCTGCCCACAGCTACTCCAAGTCCCCTTGCCAGTCTGCCCCCTTTCTGTGTAATTTCCCCCCATCTCTCTGCTTTCAGTTTGATTAACAGAAGGTTATAAACAAGTCCCAGAAAGAAGAAAAACCAGCATCTCCCCAGGGCAGCTGCAGTGTTTTGGCAGACGGCAAGTTATTCTGTAACTGATATTTTTGGTGTTTTTTTTTTTTGTTTGTTTTGTTTTGATTTTTGTATAGATAAACAGAGCTAAACTAATTAGGTTTTTTTTTTTTCTTTCTTTCTTTCCTCAGGTCGTGGCTGACAATAGGAGTCTCTTGGCCCCCCAGTGAATTGGTTACCAGGTTTCAATAAGGGGTTTGTCTTTGTAATTACAGTTCATTAATGGATTTACAAGGGAGGGAAGATGGCAAAGTCCGCTAAGGGGATTGTTTTGCATTTCTGCTCTTTTAATTACACGATTTTCTCCTGAACCAATGCTCTGTGAAAAATGGTAGAGGGTGGGGAAGTCCCAACACCCCATCTGTTCCAGATACAAATGCAGTTAGTATGGGAGGAGGCAGGAGATGCTCAGAGCCTCCTGCTACGTGAGTGTGCTGCCTCCCCATCCCAGCGGCTGCGTGGTGGGGGAGGGGAAGAGGGGAGAGAGGGAGGGGGCTCCGCGGCTGTCAAGCTGTGCCCGCCTGGGGAGGGGACTGCTCTGGCGGGGGCACGGCAGCCTTTGCACATTTAGGATCAGAATCAGACTTAGATCACTCACTGATTTACCTTTTTTGGGTCATCCATTAGGTGCTTTGAAATATACACGCAATTTTTAATTCAAACTTGTTAGTGACCTTTTTAAATAATTTTTTTTTCCATGAATGGGGAAACCAAGGTTGCCTCTCTGGGGTTCAGATTCACTAGGATGAAAGGAAGTTCTAATCCTTCCTCCATAGGTTGGGACCATAGCAGCTTAATTGGCTTTCCTGCCTTGTTCTTCAGTCCATTTAGCACACTGATATCAGAGTGATTGTCCTACAGTGAACATTTGATCAGTCACACTCACACATACACCCTTGCTCAAGAACCTTCTCAAGCTCCCTATTATCTTGGAGATGAAATTCTTAGTAGTTGAGCATTCTAGGTGCTGTAAGACCTGGCTGTTGTTCAGACCCGTTGGACTATTTCCTACTGTATCCACTCAGCCTTTGCTGATACCTGGGTGACCTAGTTTCCCCAGTTGTGAAATGGACCCCTGACACTGGGCAAGAAGATCTCAAGGATCACTTTGGACCTTGGAGTTAAGGGGCTGGAATTGCAGACCTGGGGCTGCTATGGTGGAAGCTGGCCACAGGGTGGCACCATCAGCCCAGGAATGGGGTTCAGCACTCCTTCCCGTGAGCTGGGGCAGTTCCATCACTCCACTCTGTAGCACCTACTCTAATCCGTTTAAACTGCCCCTCCCTCCTGCACACAGGGGCTCCCAGGAGGGCAGACTGTGGGTGTAAGTCTCAGAGGTGGGTGTTATCTTCCCATTCTCATCGCTCACTCTGAACTCTGAGAAGGGCCTGGGCTGGAGTCATCTCCTGTCTTGTAGGGCCTGTTCAGGGGCTTTGCTGAACTAGGGATGGCAGCTCAGTCCTGAATGCTGAGGCAGGGTGGGGGCTAAGCAGGAGGCCCCCCAGGAGACATCTTCCTGTTCCCTACCCTCTCTTGTTTGGGTGGGCAGTGGTCAAGTCTTCTGTCCCTAAATCAGGGTATGTGTTCTCAAGCCCAAAATAACTGCAGCCCAAGGAAGGGGTTAGTAGAGACCCTGGGGCAGAGGTGACTGGGGTCTTCGGGCTCCTCTGAGTCTCAGTTTGCTCACCTAAGAAGTGGGGAGAATGATTCCCCCCTGGCTGGGGTGTGAAGACTGAAAGGAGCCAGTGTGTGAGTGCCCAGTGCAGGGCGAGGGGCGCAAGGGGCTCAAGACAGAAGCTGCATCTTCGTCAGGGTTTGGGTCCAGGACCACCGTCTCAGTCATAGGTCTTCCAGAAGCCCCGTCTCAATCACAGGTCTCCCCCGAGGGCCTCAAGGAGGGGGCGCATCTCCTCACATCTAGAACAGCCCTTTCCTGGGACTTCCCTGGCGGTCCAGTGGTTAAGATCTGGATCCCAGTGCAGGGGACGTGGGTTCAGTCCCTGGTCGGGGAGCTAAGATCCCACATGGCAAACAAGAAAAAAGAGAAAAAAAAAAGAATGGTCCTTCCCTCCCTCATGAAAATCTGCTAACAGATTTTCTGCACAACCCTCCCACGTTCTCCCCAGGTCCCAGGGCCTGAAGTGGGCCTTTCTGTGTCTCCTGCCTCCTTGTAAAGTGTGAGTGGCTGCCTGGCCCAGTGATGGGGCAAGGGGGCTCTGCAGGGGGACGGTCTCCAGGGTGGCCACCCTGCCTGTGCTCAGACCCCATGTGGCCACGGCCAGTCCTCCACCGCCCTGAGCTTCACTGCACCGATGCTATCGCGGGCTGCCCCAGGCGCGCACAAGGCACGTCGTCCCTGGGAACTGACCTTGGAACCCCGGCACCCTCACAGCTACAGCCCCTCCGTCCTCTCTAAGGTGCCCACCTGAGGGCTTGTGACTGTGTAGTCACGGCCGAGAATGAGCACCACTCTGCCTCTTGGGGCAGAGTTGCTCCAAGTTGCTCTTGAGAATCCTGTATGTTGAATGAAAGTGGGAAAGAGTGAAGGCATCCAGGCCATGCAGAGCATATCTGCTCCCTTGGTTCCCCTCGCCTTTTAGTGATAATAATAAAACATAATTTATAAACTGCAATTTATGGTATATTAACTTGTGGCTCAGCTGGTAAAGAATCCACCTCCAGTGGGAGACCTGGGTTCAGTCCCTGGGTTGGGAAGATGCCCTGGAAAAGGGAAAGGCTACCAACTCCAGTATTCTGGCCTGGAGTATTCCATGGATTGTATAGTCTATGGGGTCACGAAGAGTCGGACACGACTGAGCGACTTTCACTTCACTTCACAATGTACATAGTATACCTATATACATTAAGACATAAATTAAAATAAGTCATATAATTATGCAAATAATAAATGTATATATATATAAATAATATGACTCAATTTATATGAGTTTGAGCAAACTCCGGGAGTTAGTGAAGGACAAGGAAACTTGGCATGCTGCAGTCCATGGGGCTGTAAAGAGTTGGACATGGTGAGTGACTGAACAACAACAAAAATATAATAATTATGTCGATAATATAAATATATAAACAAATATACAATAATATACTTCAGTATAACTATAAATAGTAACTACACGTATAACTCTATGAAGAGCTAACATAAATCTCTGCTTACTGTGGGCTATGCTACGCCGTGCTATGCCTCGTCACTCAGTCGTGTTGGACTCTTTGCGACCCCAAGGACTGTAGCCCACTAGGCTCCTCTATCCATGAGGATTCTCTAGGCAAGAATACTGGAGTGGGTTGCCATACCCTCCTCCAGGGGATCTTCCCAACCCAGGGATCAAACCCAGGTCTCCTGCATTGCAGGCAGATTCTTTACCATCTGAACCAGCAGGGAAGCCCTACTATGGGCTAAGCCTTGTCCTAACAGTGCTAACCTTGTTTATTTCTTACAACCACTTAGGGAAGTACGATTATCCTCATTGTATAGGTTGGGTAAAGTGAGGCTCAGAGACCAGAAGGGACCTACACAGACAAGTAGAGGTTCTGGGACTTGAACTTGGCCTGTCTACCCCACTTGATCCCAGAGTCTTCCTTCCTCCAGGAGGACTCCCCTTCCTAGACTGGGATCCTGGCTCCCGTGATTCCACCTCTGGACCCCCGTCCAGCTTGCTCACATCCCCTCTACCGTGTGGGCTGGAACAGACCCCCGCCCAGTCGTGCAGCCTTCTCTCCCACTTGGGGCCTCTCTGCCTGCCACCTCCCTCCCCTCTGCCCCCAGGGTTGGTGCAGCTGCTGCTTGGGTGTGTGACCACAGTGGGCAGGGCTTTTCCCTCCTCTTGGTATCAAATTTTCCCTTGCAGTTTCCTGCTTTCATTCCTGGCAGGAGTCCTTGGCCTGTGGACAGCAATCCCTCCCCGCCTCTCTCCTGTGTTTGGTGCAGAGCCAGGAAATCTGTCCTAAGCCTGGGGCTTCCTCCAGGAGCCAGGACTGGCGGGGAGTGGACGTGGTGGGCACTCCCATAGGCATCCCACTGGAGCCATCGCAACCTTCTGGTCCCTTCCCCCAGGGTCCTCCCTCACGGGGCTGGTGGTCAGGAGGCCCCTCTCCAGCTGCCAGGGAGTTTCCCTGTGCCAAGACCCAGCCTGGGGCAGCAGATGAGGTGGGGCCTCCCCAGGAGAAAGAACTGCCGCTGTCCTGGGCTGGGCTGGGCTGGGAGAGGCCAGGCGGGCTTCACTGCTCAGATACCACCCCTCTCCCTCCTCTCTTCTCCAGCAGCAGCTGCGGAGTCTCCCAGGGAGGGGCCTCTGAGAGGGGATCACAGGTGGTGCATGGGCAAACATTAATATTCTGTTTTACCAGTCATGTATTTATTTTAATGAATATCAGAAAAAACCTCACAAGCAATTAGTGCATTAAACCTTGATTTCATGGATGTTATTGCTCACGGTGAGGCAAATTGAAAAGGGGAGGCCTTTTCAAGTCAAAGGGTCGGACTGAATCAAAATCAATATCGTGCAGGTAGAGGTGTGGGTGGCAGTCTCCGGGAGGGTCAGAGAAGCTGCTGGAGCTCGGGAGACACGGAGGAGGCCCACGAGACACCAGGGTCCCGCCTGGCTCTGCCGGTGGCGGGATGGGGGCACCTTGGGCAGCTTGCTGCCCCTTGCGAGCCTCAGTTTCCTCCTCTGTCACGTGGGGAGGAGCCGTAGCAGCCTGAGGGGCTGTGGTGGGGTGAAACTGGGTGAGGTGGGTGGGGGGCTGGCCTGGAGCTCAGCACTGAGTCATTGCTTGGAGCTGCGGCGGCAGCTCATGGTGGCATTCTTGGTAGTATTAGCATCACTGTGGAAGCCTCAGGAGCTTATTCTGGGTGCCGAGACCCACGGCTTTCAGCCGGGAAGAATCCTCAGTACAGCTTCATGTGAGCAGCCCCCGCCAGGGGTGCCCTGCTCACGTTCACAGCTCAGGCAGGCTGGGTATCCGTCCAGTTTGGCCACCCACTGGGCTGCTTGAAGCCACCCTATCCTTGACTGTAGCCTTAGACCAAGAGACCCACCTCATAGGGTCATGGCTGTGAAGAGCAGCAAAAAGGGCTGGCCAGGTCTCCAGAGCAGTAGGGCTTCATCCTGTACTTCATCCTGAGATTTTGTCTTCTCTTGGGGTGAAGATCTGCTGGTTGGGCAGGGAGAGTTTGGCACAATCTGGGGGTTCTGAACCAGCTCTGAGTGTTTGTTAGGATGTGTTGTCCTTGACATGCTCATCTATCCACCCATCCATCACCCACCCAGCCTGTGTCCATCCTTCATCCATGTCTCATTTATCCATTCATCTCTCATCCACCATCCATCCATCTCCAACCACCCACCCCATCCATCCACCCATCCATCCAGTGAACGATGGTGGGGGCAGTGGAGCCATGCCAGGGAGTTGGGATGTTACCCTGAACAGTCGCTACGCAGGGTGTGAGGAGGGGAGGAACCTGGGCGGATTTGGGTCTGAGGGTCCCTCTGGCCACTGTGTGGCTGTGGACAGGGCTGAGCGTGGGAAGAGGCCAGACAGGAAGTGGTGGCTGCAGGCTAGAGGTGGCTCCTGGGGGAACCAGCAGGGAGGGCAGAGTGGCCTTGACAAGGGCAGGGTCCTAGGGGCTGCATGGGGACTGTGGTGGGCACAGGGGTGTGTGTGTGTGCACGCTGCGGGGGGTGGGGTGGGACACAACCATTGTGGACCAGTGGTTTGACAAGTTGGGCTGTCAGGGGAAAGAGAGGGATACAACGACAGGGATGTGGAGTTCAGGCTTGTTTGTTACAAGGTGAGAGACTTGAATACAAGCAACTATGAATCACGTGTGAAGGGAAGGGGGCCACAGCGCTAGACAGAAATAAATACAGACAGATGGTTGATAGATAGGGATTAAAGCAGTGCTTCCCTCTCCCCCTGGACAGAGTGAGGTGGGGAGGAGGGGCCTCACGGAGCAGGTCTGGGCCCAGGCAGAGCAAGGAGACAAGCTCCAACTTCAGAAGGAGGAAGAGGAGGGGCCTGTGAGTGCTGGCAGGGCGGGGGTGGGCGGGGCGGTGGGGGTGGCGCTTGGTGGAAAGTTTGGTTTCGGGAAATCTAGGGAGTTGGTGATGGACAGGGAGGCCTGGTGTGCTGCGATTCATGGAGTCGCAAAGAGTCGGACACGACTGAGTCACTAAACTGAACTGAACTGAGGGAGTTTCTATTTTGAGGCTTGGGTTTTCTTTGGGCAGAGAAGTGAGCTCACCTGCTGAGAAGGGGAGGGGAGGGGCGCGTGAGAGAAGGGCTGAAACAGTCCCCTTGGTGATGAGACCCTTGGGGTAGCTGGGAACTGGGGAGAGGTTGACTCCAGGACCCCCTTGGACTTTGTGGGGGTGTGTGAGCCGTGCGTTTGTGTGTTGGGTCATTGGCAGGGCTCTGGGTTGAACTGACCCCAGGCCACTTCTCAACCCATCCTTTCCACCGCTACCCCCCCTCCCCCACCCAGCTATTAGCACTAGTTATCCAACCTGGGCTTCCCTGGTGGCTCAGACAGTAAAGAATCTGCCTGTGATGCAGGAGACACCGGTTTGATCCCTGGGTCTCAAAGATCCCCTGGAAAAGGGAATGGCAACCCACTCCAGTATTCTTGCCTGGAGAATTCCATGGACAGAGGAGCCTGGTGGCCTACAGTCTATGGGGTCGCAAAGGGTCGGAAATGATTGAGCAACTAACACTACTGCTATCCAGCCTGTGGTCCCTGTCTGCCAGGAGGCCCTCTGTGAAAGGAGGACCCTGAAGTACTGGGCCCAGGAGATGCACAGCCTTCTGGTTTGCCCCTCTCACTTCTGTCCTGCAGCTGGAGGGTGCTTTCTAACAGGAGTATTTCCCCACCATGCCCCAGCTCAAGAACCTTCGATGGCTCTTAACTGCCTGTGAGCTCATGCTCAAGCTTCTTGGCCTGGAACTTAAGGCTTCTCCAAGTCTGGCCCTGCCTCCTTTCAAGCTGCGGTTTCTTCCTGCTCCCTCCTGATACCCCTGCCTGAGTGCTGAAACTGGGATCCAGTCACACTAAGCTTTTTCTCGAGTAAGTCAGGCTCTCCTGTGCCTCCTTTCCTCTGCACATGTGCCTCTGCCCAGAATGCCCTTCCTCCTCTGCTGAGGCTGGTGGTAACTTAGCCCCCACTTCCTGCAATCCTCCCTGATGCTCCTAGGGAGAATGCTCCCTGGGGACTCCAGCAGTCCCTCCCCCTATGACCATTCTCACTGGACTGGGAGGGCCTTCAGACATCAGGATGGTCTTATCCCTCCTAGTGTCTCCCTCCAGGACCTGCTCAAAGCAGTTCTAGGTTCCTGCTGTAAATAAACAAGACAGTGATTGGATGGTTGGATTGGTGGATGGATGGGTGATGGAGAGACACGTGGATAGGTGGATGAGTGGATGGATGGAATCAGAAAGAGTTAGGAACTGAGAGATCTCCAGGAGAGGAGCCAGCAGAGAGCTCAGAGCACAACCTTAGATCCTGCTTCAGCTCAGGTTTTGCTGTGTGCCAGGCACACAGGTCTCACGCTAACCCTCCCGCTATTGCCATAGGGTCATCATTCCCATTTAACAAATGTAGGAACTGAGGCTGAGAGAGGCTTAAAGCATCTAGAAAGTGGATGGGCCACTACTTGAGCCTCAGTTTCCCACTCTCAGTCCGGGGCCCTTCCTGGAGCTTACAGCTGCGGCCCTGGTGTCTGCCCTCATGGAGCCTGTCCTCAACTCAGTTCAGTTCAGTTCAGTCTCTCAGTCATGTCTGTCTCTTTGCGACCCCATGGACTGCAGCACGCCAGGCCTCCCTGTCCATCACCAACTCCTGGAGTTTACTCAAACTCATGTCCATTGAGTCGGTGATGCCATCCAGCCATCTCATCCTCTGTCGTCCCCTTCTCCTCCTGCCTTCAATCTTTGCCAGCATCAGGGTCTTTTCAAATGAGTCAGCTCTTTGCGTCAGGTGGCCGAAGTATTGGAGTTTCAGCTTCAGCATCAGTCCTTCCAATGAATACCCAGGACTGATTTCCTTTAGAATGGACTGGTTGGATCTCCTTGCAGTCCAAGAGACTCTCAAGAGTCTTCTCCAACACTGCAGTTCAAAAGCATCGGTGTTGGTTATTTCATGTCTGTGTTGATTGGGGCACAAGAAAATCACCTGCTTTGGAGCCAGACAGGCCTGGATGGGAACCTGGCCCTGTCACTGAACAGCTGGCGACTCGGGCTTGTCATATCATCACGGACACTCAGTGTTCTCATCTGAAAAATGGGGACCTTAACAGAGGCTCCCAGGGCCATTGTGAGGATTAAAGAAGACAGAGTGTGTGAAATGCCCAACACAGGTGAGGGCTGGGGCTATTAATACAACCCCCTCCATCTCCCTTCCTCCCCCTCCTCTCCCAGGTCAGCCCCTCCCTTGGGCCCCCAGGCCCTGTCCCTGGCTGTCTGCACCGTCACGGTAGCTGCCACCTCAGCCCTGCAAGGGGAGGAGGGAAACAGGCCAGGGCGATGACGAGGCTGCGCGGTTCTCATCTGCCCCTGATGCTCTGGCCTCATAGGTGTCTCCCTCCAGGGAGGCAGCCTGGTCTCTGGTCCTTGAGCCGATGGCTGTCCTGCCTTGGCCTGGGAAGGGCGCAGGCTCCTCTTTGTTCACCTCTGATCAGAGGGGCTGGGGAGGCAGCTGCCAGAGATGCTCTTGCCTCCAGTCCACTCGGAGCAGGCTGGCAGGCACCCTTGCCTCCTGGTTCCCAGTAACCCCCCCTCCCTCACAGGCAGGTCTCTGTACCCAGACCTTGGGAGATTTAGCCCCAGCCACCCTGGGTTCTCGCCTCCACGGCTAAGTCTGCCGGGCTCTAGGCTCTGGGTTCCCTCTCTGACACAGGTTCCCCAGGACCGCCACCTGCCCGCTGAGGTCAGGGTAGGTGGGGGCTACCCTGGAGGACTGACTGCAGATGCAGCCTCCACAATTCCAGCCTCTCCGTGCCTTCTCCCATATGTCCCTCCCAGGGATCCAGTTCTTTGCGGAAAAACCAAAGTGAACCCAGCAGGACGTCTGGTGCTCAGAGCCCTCTGAGAGCCCAGATTAAACAAGGACTAGCTGTCTATGGGGTCGCACAGAGTCAGACACGACTGAAGCGACTTAGCAGCAGCAGCAGCAGAGGAGACCCAACCAATACATCCTAAAGGAGATCGGTCCTGCGTGTTCATTGGAAGGACTGAGGCTGAAGTTGAAGCTCCAATACTTTGACCACCTGATGCTGATGTGAAGAACTGACTCATTGGAAAAGACCCTGATGCTGGGAGGGATTGGGGGCAGGAGGAGAAGGGAGGAGATGGTTGGATGGCATCACCGACACAATGGACATGGGTTTGGGTGGACTCTGGGAGTTGGTGATGGACAGGGAGGCCTGGAGTGCTGCAGTTCATGGGGTTGCAGAGTCGGACACGACTGAGTGACTGAACTGAACTGAACTGAACTGAGAGGGGAAGAGCTCCGCGGAGAGGGCGAGAGGATCAGGGAACACAAACCGAACTGAAAGGAAAGTGCGCTCCTGGCTTCTTCCCCCCAAGGTGTTTCTTTTGAGTGAAACTCATCAGAAAAGGGCTTCCCTTGTAGCTCAGTCAGTAAAGAAATCTGCTTGCAGTGCAGGAGACCCGGGTTCGATCCCTGGGTCGGGAAGATCCCCTGGAGAAGGAAATGGCAACCCGCTCCAGTATTCTCACCTGGAAAATGTCATGGACACAGGAGAGGTGGGCTGCAGTCCATGGGGTCGCAAAGAGTTGGGCACAACTGAGTGACTAACAGTTACTTAAACCAGAAAAATTCCACTTGGTTTCCAAAGACTGCATCCGTACTCATAATTAACAGCAGAGGAAAAAAAAAATCCCTGAGGTGTTCTTCTGGGACGACATCTCCCCAGAGATTTTCTAATGGTTTTTATTATCTGGGCTTTAAGACCAGCTAAACCTACCTAAGATGTGGGGGCGTGTGCAGGCGTCCCTGTGGTGACCTTACACCTGGGTTGTCACAGGTGACAACTCCCCCACCAAGAAGGTCCCAAGCACAGGGCAGCAGGGATGTAGCTCACACTTGTCACCCAGGTCTGGGGGCCAAGGGAGGGCAGGAGGAGAGGACCTGGGGTGCAGGGAGGGGTGTCTCAGCCCTGGTGCTTCCAAGCTGGGGGGTGGTCCCCGGCGGAGTCTATGTGCGAGAATCCAGAGAAGCAGTTTGTGCACTAGCGTCAAGGGAGGGGTGTGTGTCTGCTGGCAGGTCAACCAGGTGGAGGCTCAGTTGGAGGTGGGGGTGAACATGGGGGTGGAGACTTCTGGACTGTTTCATTCCACTCTGAGGGCTTTGGGTCCTTGAAGAGAGAGAGGAGGGTGAGCCAGGTGGGGATGAGAGAGGGAGGCGAATGGAAAGGGAACACCCAGGTACTCCACTTTTTAGTGTTGAGAGGTCACTGGAGAAAAACCACCGAATAATCTCCTAAAGATATCAAAAAGTCTGAGAAGCCCAGGATCTTTGCACCTTTATTTCCCTTGTGTAGCTGGAGCATTCTGGAATATATGCTAGTACCAGTCAGAACATCTGAGATGCACAGAATCTTGGGATTAGAGCATCTTTCACAGGCTCAGAGATGCATTTTATAGAATCTTTAAACCGCAAGATCTGAGCATCTCATCTTTGTGCAGAGTCCTAGAATTATAGGAGCACAGATGCATTCACAGACTCATAGGCCCACAGATTCTGAGGATTTAGGAATCTTTACAAAAGACGTGGGACAACATAAAGGCATTCAGAGGAACAGAGCTGAAATAGAAATGTTGGAATCAGGATATTAGCACAGGAAATAACTTTAGCCCAACTTCCTCCTGTAATATAGGAAGCTCCCTCTTTGTTGTAATAACTTGGACACTACTAGGGACGGGGAGCTCACCATTTGACAGGGCAGATTGTCTCACTGTTGAGATTTGGCAGCTGATGCTGAGCCTAAATCTATTCCCATATAAGTCACTCACCCCTCTCTCCATGGCACTACTCCCTGCCTCCCTCTATTCACCCCAAAATGCTGAATGGGCTAAACAAGTAACAGATATCAAGACAGAAACTGAACTATCTCCTGGATAAAAACATAACGACCTTTGAGGGCAATGGGGCTATGGAAGGCATAGGCCATGACAACTCCTGGCAATGACACTCACTGCTTCCTTTGGTGCCCTGCTGGAGTGACAGTAAGCCATCCTCGGCCTGCTAGCCCTTATCCTAGCCCTTCAGCTCTGCAGAGGCAGAAATTGCTGTTGTTGAGTCACTAAGTCATGTTCGACTCTTTGCGACCCCATGGACTACAGCACGCCAGGCTTCCCTGTCCTTCACTATCTCCTGGAGTTTGCTCAAACTCATGTCTATTCAGTTGGCGATGCCATCCAATCATTTCATCCTCTGCTGCCGTATTCTCCTCCTGCCCCCAATCTTTCCCAGTATCAGGGTCCTGAAAAGAATCATGGAAAAGGCAAGATCTGCTCCCAGCCAAATCCCAGGCATCAGCAAGAAGAGTGATGTGATGGGTAAACCAGGCACCATTCTGAGGGTGGGAGCTGGATTTCAGCAGGCTGTTTTGAATGTCCACAGTGGGTAGGGTGGGTGTGATGGGAAGGCCCAGCCCTTCCGATGAGCCTCAGCCATGATACTGCCCCAAGGCAGAGCTGGAAGTGTGGGCAGACGTCCAAGCTGGAGTCCCAACTCTGCCTCACACTAGCTGTGTGACCTGAGGCAAGCTTCTAACCTCTCTGTGCATCAGGTTCCTATCCAATGTGATCTAGCCTTGGTCACTCAGGCAGACGTGCTTACTGCCATCCAGTAATCCGTACTTGTATGTTCAATGCGTGCATTTATTCTTGCTCTCAACCATTCAGTCCATTCCTCCATCCATTCATTCAGGCATCGACTCACTTGCTCCTCCACTTTTCAGTGCTTGGTTCATTCACGAATCCTGGCAGGCTGAATCCACCGTGCAGCTTTTCTCCAGCTTGTGGGTGGACAGTTCTGGCCCAAGAAGGACCTCTAGCCTTGGGGCCGGTAGAAAACCTGCGATCACTTCCATGTCACTTAAAGGCACTAGAAATTTTAAGGATCTAGGGCATGACTTTATCTGGGTCTCATGGCTCCCTACCCTGTCTCCTCCACTTGGTCTCTTAGGGACAGAGTGGCCCATTAATGGGCAGATCCTGGAGGGTTGGTCAGAGCAGCTTACCTGGAAGGTTTCTGTGTGATGTGGACCAGACTACCTGCTGTCTCTGTACCCCCCTCCCAGGAAGTCCCCTCACCACTGGTAAGAGTTGTCTGAGCGCCACAAGCTCGGGGCTGGCTGGATAGTCAGCTTGTAATGTGTTTGCAGAGAACAGGCCCATCATCTATCCTACTACTCGTGGCCCTTGTTTTGTTGAGGTGTATTTTGGTGTAAGAACACAACTCCTTATTCCAGAGAATTAAAGAGTTCCTCTTCCCTCAAGTGTCCCACTTCTGACCTGGAGGGGCTGATGGTTGGAGGCTGAGCCTGGTTCAGGGTCAACTCTGCTGACCCAGGAGGCGTTGAGATGGATCATTTTCAAAATCTATTTCACTTTTTACCTTGGTTGAGGGTCTCCTGTAGCTACGTGCCCACTGGTTGGTCACACTAATTGATTTTATTGCCCATATTTGAGTCTCTGAGCCCCGCATGCAAATGTATGCAAGTAACCAGAGGAACCCACAGCCTGGTGGGCATCCGCCTGGACCGGGCTGACTTCTCTGCTCATCTTTCCCGTGGCAGTCCAGGGAGCAGAGTCTGCAGAGGACCAGGGACCTGAGAGCCAGCAGACCTGGGTTCCAATCACGGCCGTACCTCTCACTGCCCTGTGCCATCCTGAGCGATTCTCTTCCCTTGGGGCCGTGAGGGCCCCCCACTACACAGCTGGGAGAACACTCTGAGCTGTGTGGTCTCGGGGCCCAAGGAAGCAGGCACTGCAGAAGCGGAGGCGTCTGTGTCAACATGACAATGAATTCTGGGGAGGGGATGATAGTGGCTCAGCCGAAGAAGGTGGAAGGGAACTCTCTGTTCTGTTACCTCAGCCCAGGACGGGTGAGGAGGGGACAGGGAGGGGGTGCAGTCATCCTCTGAAACCCCAGGCCACAGTCTCCACGCTGCGGGCGTTCGCTCTCTGCAGGGTGAGCCCAGCACGGGCCAGAGTGCCCAGGTGCAAGGCTGGCAGGGAAGGCTCACGTTCAGACAGCCCTACAGTGGCCCCCGGCACTGTTCTCAGCTCCTTGAATCCCCAGTCCACCCTGAGAGGAGGTGGCTGCTACCATGTCCCCCAGTTAATGATGGAACAGCCCAGAAAAGGTTAGAGACCTGCCCAGGGCCTCCCAGCTGGGGAGCGCCAGGGCCTGGGTTTGGCTCCAGAGTCTGGGCCCTTAGCATGCAGCTGTGCTCACCTCCTTAGGGACCACGACCTCCTTGCCTGCTCCCTCCCTCTGCCCGCCTGTGGGGTGGCCCTCTCCCAGCTGGAGCAGCCTGTCCCGCAATTTCCGGAAAGGCTTTACCCATGCTTGCCCTGGGCCTTGGTACTGGTTGTTCTTTCTAGGTGAGCATCTCTTCTTCTCTCTTCTGCTTCCCCATCTCCTCCTCCTGCCAGGATGAACCCCTGCTCACCCTCAGGCCCCGGAGCAGACAGCCCACCCCAGGCTGGTTAGGGTCCTCCTCTGGCTCCCACATCGCCTGTGCTTCCCCACAGACACCCCTGCATCCTCACTGTCTGTCTCCCAGGGGACTAGGGGCATCTCCATCCCCACAGTGAGCATAGGGCCAGCCTCCATCATTTGAACAAGTCTCCTGACCACTTGGAGCCTCAGTGTCCTCATCTGTAAAAGGGGTGAACTCACACCCGCTAGGATGGCTGTGGGATGAAACGAGCCATGTGCAAATATTTGTGCTCCCCAGACACCACCACCCCCTCCCTCCCTCTTACCTCTTCCCATTCTCATCTGGGCTCTGAGGGGCCCAGGGCTCTTCTCCCGTGCACGGCTCCGCATTGCCCACCTTCTCCTACCTTCAGAGCAAAGCCAATCACAGACTTCCTCCAGGGCTCCCATTCCTGGAGTTCTGCGCTTAATTAGCAGCCCCTGTTCACACAGGCGTTCTGAACCCAGCCTTTCCAGCCCTGGAGGGGTGAGAGGTGCTGTGACACCCTGTCAGTGTTTCTCTTTCTACCCTCGAGGCTTTTTGTCTCCCTGAATCTGAGTGGGTTTTACTGCCACGAATATTTGAAACTCAGGGAGCGAATGACAAGGCTTTATAAAGAGTCTCAGACAAGGGGAGTGAGGCATGGAGAGGGCAGGCCCTAGTGGGAGTCAGAGCTGAAACAGTCAGAGCCAGGATTCACACTCATTACGGAACTAATGCATGTTTAAAAACATGCATCAAAGTCCGACTGGGTGCCCCAATGTGGAATGCCCTCAGTTTAGTGAAAGCCAGCATTATCCAAGGGCCTTGAATGGTCCAGCTTAACACCTGTGCCTGAAGCATCACCTGGCTCTGGGCCGGCTTCCTTCATACATGGATTAGGCTTGTTCTCAAGGCCACGTGAGCAAGAACACACTGTCAGCCCTGTATGACTGAGGATGGCACGGGAGCTCAGAGCAGTGATGGAACTTGAAGACAACTCTGCAAGTGTTGAGGCAGGATCTGGCCCTGGGCCACTGGACTCCCAGTGTGCTCTTTCCAAGAGGCTGGAGCTGGGCTCAGCTGCTAGGAGTGGGCCGAGTCACAGGGTGGTGAGGGCAGTGTTAGGACAGGGAGGCCCTGTGGCTTGGACTGATGGGATGAGAACACTCATCTCACCCCTGGATTGTTACTGAGGCCGGTGGCTTCTGCCTCAGAAAATCCCTTGAACTGTTTTGGTTTGGATGTGGGCTCTGCTGCTTAGTGGGGACAACTGTGGACACAGCCTCACCCTCACTGAGACCCAGATTCCTCACTGGAGATGACAAAACTTATCATCTGGGGGCTTTCCAGAAGAGATTGCCTCTAATCTGGGTTTTGCTGGATCAGTAGGAGTTTGCCAGGTAAATGAAGAGGAAGAGAAAAAAACAGAATGCACTGGAAATAGGAACCCAATATGGTTCAGGGTAGCGTGTCCACCTGAGAGGGTGGGCCAGATCATGAAAGGTCTCGAATGCCAGGCGTAGGGGGAGGGTCTCTGCTTATCTTCCTGCTTGGGTCTGTTTCTGCCCCTGCCTGTCCAACTGCATGTTGACACTAGCAATGGCTATCTGCCTGGCTAGATCTGACCCCATCACCCTTGACACTCTTTTCCAGATCTCCCCTGGCCGCAAGCTCTGTTGCCTGCAAGTCAGTCCTGACCCAACGGCACCAGTGGAGACTCCGGGCTCTGGAGGACTGAGGTAGAGCAGGGGGGCCATGTCAAGAGCCTGGGCTCTGGAGCCACAAAGACCTGGGTTCAAGTCCCAGTTCCATCACTGACTCACTTCCTTAAGCTTCCCCTGTGACATGGGGGTCTTAATCCTGCTCCCAAGAGGTTGTCAAGAAGAGGAAAAGATGACAAGATAATAATACCAAGAGCTGCCTTTCACCAAGCACTTAGTAGTTACCAACAGCCCTGTACACGCTTGCCTCCTATAATCCTTTCCACGTCCCATGAAGCTAAGCTTAGCATGAAGTCCAGTACCTGCTACCTGCCACCTCACGCCCCCATCTTCCATGGTGTTTATAACCGGCCACTTCCCAACTGGTTGCCAGGACACTTCTTTTCCCTTTGAGCTTGCAAAGAGAACCCTCTTCACTTATGCCCCTGAGGACCGGGGTCAGCCATGGAGCCCTCAGGTGGGCTGAGGGGATGGCTGAGAGCGAGTTCTTTATGTGTGATAACCCCCGCCCCCCCTCACCTGGATACCCACACAGAGACACACACACAGTGACACACACACACACACACATTGCTCATTCAGATATGCAGGTCGGGCTGGTTGAGTGAGATGATGCTCTCTGCCTCTCCCCCTGGCTTGCTCCTCCTCACCCCCTCGGCAGTGTACCAGGTGGCCACACTAGTGCACACACACACCGGGGCACACGCATCCAAGCACGGGTGTGTGCTGTGGTCCCCTGTCTGCTCAGGCAGGTAGGTCGCCCTCGTTCTTTGGTCTTCCCTCCGTTCTGCAAGCACCCCAGGCGGGGCTGGGGAGGGGTGCGGGGAGGATGGTTGCTACTGCAGGGCCTGGTAAGGACCTCAGGGTCACCCTGAGTGCTATGAGAATGGGAGAGCGGGCGGGGAGGGGGGCTTTGAGCAGAGGAGTCACGTGCTCTGACTTGAGTTTGGACGTGCCCAGCTGCTGGATTGAGGTTGAGTGAAGCCCTGGCAGAGAGTGGAGCAGGGAGCCCCTCTGTGCAGCTGTAAGAGAGGCGTGTGGCAGTGGGAGGAAACGGTCAGTGTGGGAACTCTGGAGCTAGAGCCATTGGGATGTGCTGGGGGCTTCTTGGGTGTGGGGAGTGAGAGACAGTGAGTGGTCAAGGTGGACTCTGGGCTTTATCCTGAGTGATGAGAAGGAGGGAGCTTCTTTTTCCAGAGATGGGAGAGCAGTGGAAGGGGCAGGCAGTGGATGGGATGGCACCGCTGGGGACAGGTGACAGTCTGGAGTTCAGTTTTGGGTATTAAGTTTGAGATGCTCATTAAATGGCTGGAAGGAGGTGTCGAGAAGGCAGCTGGATCTAACAACCTGGAATTCCAGGCTGGAGGGAAATGCTTGGGAGTTGTCAGTGGTGGTGGTTGTGGGGGCGGGGGGGAGGTTACTGAAGCCTTGACGCTGGCCTGGTTCATCTAGCAAAGGAGAGCAAATAGAGAAGAGGAGAGGTGTGAACACCCGGCCGGGGGCGTCTCCACAGGTAGGGGACGAGGTGCTGAGGAGGAAGAAGTAAAGGCGACCCTTCTTGGGAAGTCCCCAGACCCAGGCTCAGACCTGCCCAGGAGCCAGTCAGGCAGGGCTTCCGAGCCTGTTCGATGGGGGTCAGGGGGGAGGTCCACAGTGTGGGTTGAATGTACTTACTGGACAAGGCCAGATTTAGACAAAGGGTTTTGAAAAACGGTATTTAAAAAACCTCTCAAGTTGACGAGCTACTAGGAATCTTGAAAAAAATCAACCCATTAAATTAATGGCTTGTCTCTCTGTGCTTTTAGAGGGCGGTTATCCTCTCTTCCCTGTGTCTGCTTCCTGTCCTTCGAGGGGTGTCGCACCTCCTCTCTCTCATTCCTTCCCTACCAAATTGAGCTGTAACCAGTGCAGGCAGAGAGCTGGGCTCCCCTGTCCCCTCAGCGGGCACTGAGCCCCTCCTCTGGGGCCCTTGCTTTCCCCGCCATCAACCATCCATGGGATGAGCAGCCCCTGAGGCAGATGTCAAAGCTCCCCTCCTCTCACACCTCCTGTCAGCAGTGAGCGGCTGGGTTTGGGGGTGCAGGCTTGGATGTCCCCTCCCACCCTGGGTGGTTAGGTCCACGTTAATGGCCAACCCAGGATTCTTTCCCAGTGGCCGTGCAGCTTGCGTACCGCCCAGGCAGTAAGGAGAGGGGGTGAGCAGGACTCTGAGGCATCTCCTGGGTTCTCAGGTGGGTAGGCCTGAAAGTACCCTGGAGCGTGTGTAAGTGAACAACTAGGCCCCACCATGTGGATGGGTGATGTGGATAGGAGAGGGGGCACAAGCCCCTTGTCCAGCCTTCCTGTCCCATCTTCCCAGCTCCGTCCCCACCTCCCCCCTGCAGCCCAGGACTCCTTCTTCCCAGGCCTTCCAGTAGACCGAGGCTCCCAGGCCTAGATCCCAGTCTGCTCCGACCTGGATCAAGCATCCTGTCTTGGTCCAGCCCGCTTGGGTCAGAGGTGTGGTCACATGCTGCGGATTCTGGAGCCCAGAGGAGGTGAGCCTGTCTGGTGAGGACAGAGGATGGTTTCTGGAGGAGGAGAGGGGTTGCTGTGAGTGGGGTGGGTGTCTAGGAAGGGTCGTAAGGGCCCAGAGTTGGCACCAGCTGGGGATTGGGAAATAAGTGGGAGCTTGTTTGGCAGAGAAAAGGAAGAGGGGAGGGCGTGCCGTTTGGAGGGAATGCCTGAGACATGGTGGAGGCAAGAGAGCCTCCCTGAAGCTGATGCGGCATTTCGTTTTGTTTCTGTTCTCAGACAAAGAAGAAAAGATCATTTTCAGAAAGATCTTCTCCTGTCCACGATTGTTCAGTTTATTCCTTTACTTGGTGAACGTCGCTCTTCCCCAGGAGACTGTCAGTCCCAGGAGGGTGGCCCCGCC
Source organism: Ovis aries (assembly GCF_016772045.2). Classification (NCBI taxonomy): domain Eukaryota; kingdom Metazoa; phylum Chordata; class Mammalia; order Artiodactyla; family Bovidae; genus Ovis; species Ovis aries. The sequence goes on from NC_056055.1 coordinate 236,629,118, forward strand.
TGTCCCCTTCACCCCTATAGTCCCAGGGAAGCTCTGCTGGGCCGTGGAAGGTACTCAGTTCATGTGAGTGAAGCGAATGAATGAATGCTAACAGGGAGCCGAAGTCGCAAAAGAGTAGGGAGTAACGATCGCTGGTTTTATGTTTTATTCAAACGGTTGTTCTAAGTATCGTCATCCATAACAACAAATCTTCATCATACACTTGGTATGCGCTGGGCTCTGTGCTGAGAGCTTTACACCCTTCTTTTTCATTTGACCTCCAGCTACAGTCTTGACGGAGAAGAGGGTACTCTCACGTCTTATGGCGGAGGGCAGGAGACCCTTGGGTGCAAAGTGCTCAGGGGTTGTGCCTGGTGAAGAGAAAGCGGGGACTTGAGGCTTCACCCCTCCTTCCTGCCCCGGTCTCTCTGTGGGACTCCAAGTCCCTCTCAGAACCATGCTCCATCTGCCTTCCTGTATGCAGGCCCTGAGCTGGGACCTGGAGATGGGGGACACATGGTCCTATCCCATGAGGGTCCCGCCGTGAGTCAGGGAGAGGCAATTGTATAATGAGGATGGAGAATGTTGTCTTCAACTATCCTCTTGCCTGGATCTCACTCTGTGGGTAGGAAACCAAGGCCCAGATGGGGGCAGGGGCTTGCTTGCTGTAACACAGCCTCCAGGGGGAAGGAATGAGGTGAAGGCGGAAGGTCAGATGCTCTGGGTGAGTTGTGTTCATTCACTGAGGATGCTGGGGTCTAGGGGTTTGGATCCCAGGCTGCTGTCCAGGGCAGCACAGGCTTGGGCAGCTGCTCAGTCATCTGTGGGGGATCCAAAGGAATTAATGGGACAGCTATGTGGGGGTGGATGGAAGGGAGAGATGGCATGAATTGAGGTCATCTTGACATGATGTGGGGCAGGTGGTGGAAAAGAAAAAAAAAAGGGACTGAAAACTCCAGCAGCAATCACCCTGAGGTTGGCAAAATATCGATCACCATGGTATTTGGTCTGTTTTGGAGACCTAGAACTTTCTAAGTGACGTGTTGGGAGGTTGTCACTTTGTAGGGACAGAGGGAGGGTGGAGGGATTATGCTGGGCATAAGGTCACTGGGAGGGATGGAGGCAACTTGGTCCATGCACTCCCTGAGGAATCTTCCCACTCTCCTGGAAGGGCTGACAAAGGTCTCTTTGCTTGATCCCCTCCCTGAGCTGAGAGGGGCTCAGTTCAGTTCAGTTGTGCAGTCATGTCCGACTCTCTGCGACCCCATGGACTGCAGCACGTTAGGCTCCCCTGTCCATCACCAACTCCCTGAGCTTACTCAAACTCATGTCCATTGAGTCAGTGATGCCATCCAACCATCTCATCTTCTGTCGTCCCCTTCTCCTCCTGCCTTCAATCATTCCCAGCATCAGGGTCTTTTCAAATGAGTCAGTTCTTTGCATCAGGTGGCCAAAGTATTGGAGTTTCAGCTTCAGCATCAGTCCTTCCAATGAATATTCAGGACTGATTTCCTTTAGATGAGAGGGGCTGGGTTGCAGCAAAGGCACCATGGGCTTGTCTTGGCCACCTGGGGATAATGGCCTCATTCCTCAAGGTGCCTGCTTCCTGCAGGGCGTGTCCACATTGTTGCTGGCTCACCCTCGTGCTCTGCATGGTGCCAAGCATGTGGGAGATGAAGGAGCAAGCGTCAGACCCTTTGCTCTCCCCCGCACTCACTCCAGTGTTCCCAGGGGAGGGCTGACTCGGCCGATCATACTAGGGTTCATGGCTCACCCACACAGTGCCCGATGGGGACTGGCACTCAGGTCCCCGGGTCCCAGAGCAGTTCCAGAGAGTGAGAGATGCCGCCCTTGCAGTGGCTGGGGCTTGGATTCTGGGGACAGAGAGGGTCCCAACCCAGAAGCTCCTTCTACAAAGCATGTCGCTGTCCTGTCTCTGCTGTGTTCCGGGGACCCGTGCTGACCTGGTGCGTGGTGAAGTGAAAGTGGAAGTCACTCAGATGTGTCCGACTCTTTGCAACCCCATGGATATACAGTCCCTGGAATTCTCCAGGCCAGAATACTGGAGTGGGTAGCCTTTCCCTTTTCCAGGGGATCTTCCCAACCCAGGGGTCGAACCCAAGTGTCCTGCATTGCCGGCGAATTCTTAGGCCTGGCTCAGGGTAGGTGCTCAGAATCCACTGCCTGTGCCCGGGGTCTCCTCTGTGTTGCTGGATGGACCTCCCGGATGCTCAAAGGGAGAGCAGCAGAACCATGTGATTCTCAAGGCGCAATCTTGTGGAATTCTCAGCCTCCTCCCTTCAGCCCTGATTGATTCAGCAACTTAACGTGCCAGCGGGGCTCTGGCAGAGCTGCTGACAAGATGACAGGGAACCAAGGTCTCAGCGCTCTTTGCTCCAGTATTTATCTGCCTGATTTCACGTGGCTGGAGCCCCAGCCGCCACTCAGCTGAAGTGTCCGAATTGTATTAAATCCCAGGACGCAGACAGGCAAGCAACAGGAGAATGCCTGTCATCCACCTCTTGCCTGTCCCCCCCTGGTCCCGAGCCTGCAGCTGGGAGGGATCCTTGTGCTCTGAGGGCCTGGCTCATTTTACCTGTGAGTCGCCATAATCACAGTCTTGGAACTGGAAGCAGTTTTCTCGAGGTGAGACCTGGTGGTGACTGGGTATGCACACTCACAGCCCGTGGTCAGCGACGGCCGGCGTGACGGGCCCAGGAGTTTCACGCCCAGACAGCCCTGGAGTGGAGCATCCAGCTGCTGTCAGAGAACACGTCACAGGCAGGTGTTGGGCTGGCTTGTTTTCTCCTTTTAGTTTTTTAAAACACGGAATTGAGGCAAGCGCGCTGTAAAAATCCGAGCATTGTAGTAGAGTGTAGTTTGAGTGTCCGGTTCCCCCAGCTCCGAAACCCACTTCCAGATGAAACAGCGCAGGCATTGAGGACAATGAGCTTGCTGAAAGATGGCTGCAGAGTCAGGCTTTTAAAATTCACGGTCCCTCAATCCAGTTATCAGCCCCACAAGGTAGGTTCTGTGGCCCTCTCTTTTTAAGGACAAGCAAAGGGGCTTAGAGCCGGTGCCACCCCCAGCCCCAACCCCAGCACCAGGACCACTCAGCTGGTTCCAGGGCAGGGAGTGGACCTACATCTGTGCGACTCCAAGAGCGTCCATCCGCTTGACAACACTCCCTGTTGGTGGTTTGGCACGTGTCTGTTCCCTCTTAGTGTACGATAACTCATCTTTGTTTTGTAAACACGAGGTTATACTCCGAGCATCATTCTTGCAGCTTGCTTTTTTCATTTTCAGAGAATATTTTCCTACTTGGCTCTGCGCCATTTTTTTTCAGCAGCTGCCCAGTGTCCTTTTCTCAGAGGTGCCTGTGTTGGTGTAGTTGGTCCTTTTCAGGTGAGTGTTTAGGTTGTTTTTTGGGTCTCCTGTTATTCCTGGCAGTGCTACAATGCATATAACCCCCTGGCTTTCTCCCTAAATATTAACTTCGACTGTGCAAGTGCTAGCGGCATATATTTTCCTTGTCAGATAGTTGAACAACTTAGATAAAGAAAAACTTCCTTGGGCCAGCTTCCTCCACCACTCACCCCTACATTTCAATCTCTTCTCCATAGTAACCACTGTTATCAGAGTGGCGTATAATCCTTATAGCTTCATTGCCATGCATTTATATACATACATATGCATGTGCTTTTGCTATGGGTCTTTCAAAAAACATGAAGGGTATCATACAATATGCATGTTTTTGCATCTGGCTTTTTTTTTTTTTAATATTAGTAACATCCCAGGCATTTTTCTACATTAGCACATAGAGCACTCTCTTATTCTAATGAGGTCATGTGTCATGTTCCGTGGCTTCGAAGTGCCACCTTTTTTTAAAACAGATTTTCACTTACTTATTTAGGGCTGCACCGAGTCTTTGTGGCTGTGTGCTGGCTTTTCTCTAGCTGCAGCGATCGGGGCCTGCTCTCTAGTTGCAGTGCGCAGGCTTCTCATTGTGTGGGACTCTCTTGTTTCAGAGCACAGGTTCTAGGGTGCCCAGGGCTCAGTAGTTGTGGCACACAACTGTTTGTTGCCCCTCGGCATGTGGGATCTTTCTGGAACAGGGATCAAACCCATGTCCCCTGCATTGGCAGGTGGATCCTTAACCGTTAGACCACTGGGGAAGTCCGCATCATCTTTTAAAAAAACATTTCCCTATTGAGAGACATTGGAGTTCCCTTCACCTTTTTCCTCTCCATAAAAAGTGCTGCAGTAGAAATCTCTGTGAATGTCTCATTGTGTGTATGTGAGAATGCTTCTCTAGAATCGATACTGAGAAGTGGAACTGCTGAGCTCAAGGGTTTGTCAAGCCAGGTCTTGTCTGAGGTCACAGGAGGCTGGGGAAGGTGTGGGTTGCGGGTTTCAGGTGGCTCTTTCTTATAGGCAGCTTGAAATAAGAGGGCAGGGGATTTGGCCTTTGCCCAGTAGTCCACTCACTCTGGCCTTGGTTTTGGACAGCTCCTGGTGACACTGCTAACTCCAGGAGGGTCTCTGACTGGCAGTTATTTGGACAGAATTGTCAGAACAGCCCTGTGGGTCCCCTCTGAGTCCAGCCCCAAACATCGTCTGACTTTCTTTTCCTCCTTGCCCTGACTGGAGGTTGGACTGACTGATCCAGACTGACTAGTTACTTTGGTGGGTTTTAGTCTGTTTCTACTAGTTAGCTCTAGGAGAGTTTGGGGGGCAAGATGTAATAAATGGTTCAACCACCCACCATTACCTGCATGTAGGTCTGTATGTGTTGTTGATTATGTACTTGGTTTGTTTTTAACCTGTTCACTAGCCGTCCCTATTGCCAGGTCATGGTACAGCCTTTCCATTTCTGTTCAGCCTCTGCGCTTCCCAGCTTAGAGCTCAGGGATGGACATGTGACCCAGGCTGGCCAATCAGAGTACTGCCTCTCTACTGGTTCAGGACCCATGCATCAGGGCCTCCCCTGGGATTTTCTGCTGCTATCTATGGAAGAAATTCCCTCTTGCCTTTGGAGTAAGAGTTCAAAGTAGACTCTTGGGGCCACCTTCCCTGGCCTTGTGGGTCTTGCCCAAGTGCAGTGGGAGAAACTGAGGTCACTTGGCAGAAAGAATCAGAGACAGAGATGAGCGATAATAGACAGAGTGTCCCGGGGGCACCAAGATCCTGATTCTGGCTTTTCTTTTAATTGCCCCCAAACTTCTGAGCTCCTTTGTCAGCCTGGGGACTAATCATCCCCCTTCTGAAGGCCTCAGCTGCTGGACTGGCCTCTGTTGCTGTGGCCTAGACTCCTGACCAGTTTTGGGGGTGTCCTCATGAGGGTTGTAAGAAAGCAGGTAGGCTGGGGATGAGAATCTCCTCTGACCCAGCTTCCTGACCTCAGTACCTCTTCCTTTATTCTGTCCACCCTGTCTTCTAAAACCCAAATCAAACATGATGTTCTCTTTCTTAAAACTCTTCGGTGGGGGCTCTCCTGGTGGCTCAGTGGTAAAGAATTTGCCTGCCAATGCAGGAGACACAGGTTCGATCCCTCGTCCAGGAAGATCCCACATGCTGCAGAGCAACTAAGTCCGTGTGCCACAACTCCCGAGCCTGTACTCTGCAACAGCGAGAAGACTGCGAGCAGCCTCTGCCAGTCACAGCTAGAGAAAACCTGGGCAACTACGAAGAGCCGGCACAGCCCCAAGCAAAACAAAGCACCAACCAGACAACGCGTGCATAGCTTCTTCCCATTTTCCTTGGGATCAAGCCCAAACTCCCTAACTGCTGTGATGGACCTGTGTGGATCAGCCCTTGCCCATCACCCAGCCCTGGCCACAGCTTAGGTTCTAGCCAGCTTTCTGTTCCGTGCTCAGGCCAGTCTCTCTCCTCCAAGCCTTAGCACATGCTGTTCCCTCGGCCTGGAATAACTTTCCATCACTCTTCTACCTTAACCTCTCCACTATTCTTTACCAGGACAACTCATACTCCTCTTCTGGTTTGTAAGTAAATACCTCTTCCTCCAGGAAGTCTTCCTGTTTCCCTGCTCTGAGCCCCCATAGAATGGCGTTATTCAGCTCTGTGGTAATTATTTAACAATCTGTTTTCTGCAGAGGACTCTGGGTTCTATGAAGGCAAGTTCATGTCCATCTTGTTCATTGCTGCATTTCATTAATACCAGCTTCCAGCACACTGTTATTCACTCACTATGTGGGGAATTAATTGACAATGACCTCTTTTTTAAGGGGCACAAGATGGGGTGGAAAGAACTTGACTTGGAAACAAAATAGTCCTGGTTTCTGCTGCTGCCTGCACACTTTACCATCCTTTGGCAAATTACTTCATGTTTCTGAGACTTATTTCGTGAAATGCTGATAGCAATATTATTGCCCACCTGTGAGAAAGATAGTGAAGGAGCCAGTATGCAGAACTCAAATTTTTAAAGTTACAGGTCAATGATAATCAGTAAACAGAAATTGTTCTGATAAATATGCTGGTCCTCCCTCTACTCAAGGATGAAACTAACAGCTGAGAGACAGGGGAGGGGAAAGAGAGACACACTAAGAGCTATAATAATAATAATAATTATATATAATTATTAAACAAATTGAGCTTATTAATTTTCTCCAGAAAAAGCTTCAGTGACTTTCATTAGATTTGTTGCTAGGTATTTTACACTTTTTTTCCTGCTGTAAATGATATTCCTTTTTATTTTACTGAGGCATGGAAATGCAATTTAGCATTGTATATTGATTTTGTGACCAGTAAACTTGTTTTGTTATTTTTAACTCTCTTTTTTGAGGGATAACTGACCTAAAATGATAAGATATTCAGTGTATAACATGATGTGATATACATATAAACTGCTTTGTTAATTCTATTTATTTACCTGTAGATTCTTTTAGATGTTCCCCATAGACAATCACATCATCTGCAAATAAGGACAGGTTTGTTTCTCCCTTTCACCTTTCCTTGCTTTTCTTTCTAACCTTTCCAGAGTGGTGACGAAAGAGACTGTTGTCTCATTCCTTATTTCAAAGGGAAAGCTGTTTCCACTACCATAATGTTTGATATTTGCACTAGATTTTTCAGAAATGCTCTTTATCCTGCTAAGAAAGTCTAATTTATTCTTAGCTTGCTGGGACTTTGGTCTTGAAGAATACTGAATTTTATTTGCATCTATTGATATTTACACATTTTATCTTCTTTTAACTTTTTAATGGGATGTTTACATGAATTAATTTTCCAACTTTAAATCAGCCTTGCTGGAATAACCCCGACTGATCACGACATGTTTATTATTTGTATATTGCTAGATTTCATATGCTAATATTATGTGTAAGAATTTTACATTTGTGTTCTTGACTGAATTTGGCCTCTGACTTTCTGCTCTCACATTGTCATTTTCTGGGTTTAGTGTCAAGATTTTATTAGCTTCATAAATGGGACCTGTTTTTGAAAGATTAGATTGTTCTTTATTTATAATGTCTGAGAAATCATGCTAGAAACCATCTGGGCCAGTGTCTTTGTCAAAAGGTTTCTACTTCTAATACAAACTCTTTCATTCTTTCATAATGTTATACGATTATGCAGCAAGACATAAACATGTCTTGTTGAGTCAGATTTCATAATTTGTGTTTTTTACAGGAAGGTCTCTGTGTCATCTGTTTTCAAATTTATTGTCATAAAGTTATCTCTGATATTCTCCTGTTTATCTATTTAATCCCTGTAGCTTCTCTTTCCCACTGTTAATGCTGTTTATTTCGGTCTTCTCTCTGTTTACCTTTTTTTCTTATTTCACTCATGCCAGAGACTGGGTTTTTAGTCATTTCAAAGAATCGATCTTTGGCATTGCCAATCCTCTTTATTTTTGCCTTACCCCTTCTGTGCCTCTGTTCCCCCATCTACAAAAAGAGCAACAGCAATAGTGTGTGTCTTATATGCTTGTGAAGATTAATTGAGCTAATACATAGAATTGCATTCTACACATAGTAGGTGCTCAGTAGATCAGTTCAGTTCAGTTCAGCTGCTCAGTCACGTCTGACTCTTTGCGACCCCATGGATTGCAGCACATCAGCCTTCCCTGTCCATCACCAACTCCTGGAGCCTGCTCAAACTCATGTCCATCAAGTCGATGATGCCATCCAACTATCTCTTCCTCTGTCATCCCCTTCTCCTCCTGCCTTCAATCTTCCTCAGCATCAGGGTCTTTTCCAATGAGTCAGTCCTTTGCATCAGGTGGCCAAAGTATTGCACTTCAGCTTTACCATTGGTCCTTCCAATGAATATTTAGGATTGATCTCCTTTAGGATTGACTGATTGATCTCCTTGCAATCCAAGAGACTCTCAAGAGTCTTATCCAATAGCACAGTTCAAAAGCATCAAATCTTCGGCACTAGCCTTCTTTATAGTCCAACTATCATATCCATGCATGATGGACCTTTGTTGGCAAAGTAATATCTATGCTTTTTAATATGCTGTCTAGGTTGGTCATAACTTTTCTTCCAAGGAGCAAGCATCTTTTAATTTTATTGCTGCAGTCACCATCTGCAGGGATTTTGGAGCCCTAGAAAATAAAGTCTGTCACTGTTTCCATTGTTTCCCCATCTATTTGCCATTAAGTGATGGGATTGGATGCCATGATCTTTGTTTTTTGAATGTTGAGTTTTAAGCCAGCTTTTTCATTCTCATCTTTCACTTTCATCAAGAGGCTCTTTAGTTCTTCTTCGCTTTCTGCCATAAAGGTGGTGTCATCTGTGTATCTGAGGTTATTGATATTTTTCCCGGCAATCTTGATTCCAGCTTGTGCTTCATCCAGTCCGGCATTTGACATGATGTCCTCTGCATGTAAGTTAAATAAGCAGGGTGACAATATACAGCCTTGACATACTCCTTCCCAATCTGGAGCCAGTCCATCGTTCCATGTCTAGTTCTAACTGTTGCTTCTTGACCTGCACACAGATTTCTCAGAAGGCAGGAAATGTGGTCTGATATTCCCTTCTCTTTAAGAATTTTCCACAGTTTCCACACAGTCAAAGGCTTTGGTGTAGCCAATGAAGCAGAAGTTAGATGTTTTTCTGAAACTCTCTTGCTTTTTCTATGATCCAATGGATGTTGGCAATTTGATCTCTGGTTCCTCTGCCTTTTCTAAATTCAGCTTGAACATCTGGAAGTTCTTGGTTCACATACTGTTGAAGCCTGGCTTGGAGAATTTTGAGCATGACTTTGCTAGCTTGTAAGATGAGTGCAATTGTGTGGTGGTTTGAACATGCTTTAGCATTGCCTTTCTTTGGGATTGGAATGAAAACTGACCTTTTCCAGTCTTGTGGTCACTGCTGAGTTTTCCAAATTTGCTGGCATATTGAGTGCAGCACTTTCACAGCATCATCTTCCAGGATTTGAAATAGCTCAGCTGGAATTCCATCACCTCCACTAGCTTTGTTTGTAGTGATGCTTCCTAAGGCCTACTTGACTTCACATTCCAGGATGTCTGGCTCTAGGTGAGTGATCATACCATTGTGGTTATCAGGGTCATTAAATTCTTTTTTGTATAGATCTTCAGTGTATTCTTGCCACCTCTTCTTAATATCTTCTGCTTCTGTTAGGTCCATAGCATTTCTGTCCTTTATTGTGCCTGTCTTTGCATGAACTATTCCCTTGGTATCTCTAATTTTCTTGAAGAGATCTCTAGTCTTTCCCATTCTATTGTTTTCCCCTATTTCTTTGCACTGATCTCTGTGAAGGCTTTCTTTTCTCTCCTTGCTTTTCTTTGGAACTCTGCATTCAGATGGGTATATATTTCCTTTTCTCCTTTGCCTTTCACTTCTCTTCTTTTCTCAGCTATTTGTAAGGCCTCGTCAGACAACCAGTTTGCCTTTTTGCATTTCTTTTACTTGGGGATGGTCCTGATCACTGCCTCCTGTACAATGTCATGAACCTCTGTCCATAGTTCTTCAAGCACTCTATCAGATCTAATTCTTTGAATTTATTTATCACTTCCACTGTATAATTGTAAGGGATTCACTTAGGTCGTACCTGGATAGTCTAGTGGTTTTCCCTACTTTCTTCAATTTAAGTCTGAATTTTGCTCAGTAAATACTTGCTCTCATTTCTATTTTTATTATTAATTTTTGCTGTCTCTTATTTCCTTCCTTGCGTTTCTTTAGGTCTATTCTGTTCCTTTTCTAACATCTTACTTTGAATACATATCTCATTCATTTTAAGCTCTTTTCTCAGCATTTAAGGCTCTGAACCTCTATCACTCTCTCTATACCCATCAGTTTTAATATATCATAGTGTCATTATTATTTTTCTGTATATATGAAACATTTCCATTATTATTTCTCTTTCAGTTTTGAATTGTTTAGAAATATGGTTAATTTCTTAATGCAAGGGCATTTCCCCCATTATCTCTTTCATTATTAGTTTCTAACCAATTTCTTTGTGATCTGAGTCCTTGTCCCCATCCTTTGACATTTGTGGAGCTTGCATTTGGTTCTGACACATGGTCCAGGCTTTGGTCTATTTGATATATTCTTCTAGCAGTTACTCTAGTTGCTTTAAGATGTCTACTTCAATTAATAAGGCTTAAAGTTAATTGGTATTTTTACACTGCTCCCGAGAAATACAGGAACACTGGGATGCTCTAATCACCTTCTCTCAACTTACCTGGGGTTTTTTATCAGGTGTTTTTCTTCTCTCTTGTTTATTTCTAACCTCTGAACTGAAATTTTATCATCGTTATCACACTGCTGTCTTTGATGCTAGAGATGATTATCATTGTTTCAGACATTTAATGTCAGTTTAGGTTTCCCACGTAATAATCAGCATGTCACCATTTCATTTTTTCTCTCAGTCCTTATACTGGGACCCAGTTTCCTTTTGCCCAAACCACGTCCTTCAGAGTGGAGTAATTTTCCTCTTGCCTGAAAAAGGCATGCTTTAGAATTTATCTCCAGCTGGTGTGGATTCTGTTTTTGTTTGTCTGAAAATCTCTTTCCTTTTCCCTCCTTAAAGATAGGTTTGCTAGCCTTGTATGTTGACAGCTGCTTTTCCTTAGTGCAATGAAAATAGTACTTCACTGTCTTTTTTTTAGCTTTTATCATTGCTGCTAAGAAGTTATCCATCCTTGTTTTGTAGGCATCTTCCCCCCCCACCCCACCCCTGGATTTTAAAAATAATTCATATTTCATAATACATTTTTATTCCTATAATCATTGTACTGTATATTAGGTTTCCGGGACTTATCTCCTGTTGAAAGTATGTACCCTCAAACATCTCCCCCCTGGGGGGAGGAAGTGAGGGAATGGAATAAGAGAGGTGTTGTCTCTGGCTGTTTTGAATATTAATTCTCTCTCTCTCCTGTTGTTTTATTATATGTATTACAGTGTGGTGTGACTATCTTTAATTTTCTCATTTAATGTTTGGGAGATGAAAATTGTTGTCTTCCAGTAATTCTGAATAATTATCTTCAAACAGTTCTCATTCCCATTTCTCTTAACCTCTTGTTTTAATATTTTCCATTTTATTGTCTTTTTGTACTGCATTCTTCAACAGCATTACGTGCCTCACTAATAGTCTCTTCAACTCTTTCTAAACTGTTCTTTTCTCATTCTAAAATCTGCTTGGTCAATTTTTTTTTGAATTTTTAACTGTCTCTTGCTGTTGCTCATATTTTCAATCTTCTCTTTTATTGCATTACACGTATTAGACGGAGCTCTTCTAGTTTGTGGCTGATAATCCTGACATCTGGAGTCGTCATGGGTCTGATTCTCTAGTCTTGAGTTTCTGTGGACTCTCACTTATGGTACATTTTCCCTTGTGTGTGCTGTGAATTTATGGTCCTTAGAGGTTGCATTCTTTCAGGTTGCATTTCTTGCTGCTCATCAATGTGGGGTCACTACCCACTAAAATGTTAGTTGTTTGAATGATGTTTATCACAAATTTGACTGCAAATTCACTTGAGAATGGGCTTGTAGTTACAACCCTTTGTAACCCTGTAGTTACAACCCTTTGTAAAGTGTTTCTCTCCCTTTGCCTGACACTGAGTTTGAGTCAGACATGTGTTCTAGCTGCTCTTCTCTTTTCAGTGTGTTTATTCTTTATTCAACCATTCACTGAGGTGTAGCCCTTTGGGGATCTCTCTTTATGCAGAAATTCTTTGTTAGCTCCATCACCTTGCATGGTGCTAGACTTTGTCTCCTATTGAGGTCTCCAAGATTTTGTAAAACTTTTTTGGGACAAGCTAGTTAGGGTGCTTCTTACCTCCTAGGAATTCTGCTATTTCTTTGTTTTTTTTTTTTTTTACTGCCAGGTATAGCAGTTCAGGTGGACTAAGTGAGCTGGGCTTTGAAACATGAATGGGAATTTAACAAGTAAATGATAAGAGAGAGACTGAACTCTGGAGGTTGGGGGGGTGATGCATGGGAACCGGAAGCTATGTAGTGTCTTCTAGAAAAGGCAAATGGGTCATGCTCAACAAGCATTTGTTGATTATCTGCTGACTGTGGACATTTCTATATTTAAACAAATATGAATATCTTATGGATAGAGCATAAATATTTCATAGTATTAGAAATAAAATAAGACTCAGTGCTTATATTAGTCAGGGATCTTCAGGGAAATAGAACCACCAGGAGATAGAATCCTTTTTTTTTTAAAGGAAATTGCCTGATGAGATGTGGAGGTATGGCAAATACAGAGTCTGCAGGATAGGATGTCGGGCTGGAGATCCAGGGAAGAGCTGCTGTTCAAATCCAAAGGCAATCAGCTGGTAGGGGTCTTTCTCCCTCGAGGGAAGTCAGTCTATTCTATTCAGGCCTTCAGTTGGACTGGACGAAGCCCTCCCACATTTTGGAGGGCAATCTGCTTTACACAAAGTCCGTTGGTTCAGTTGCTCATCTCATCCGAAAACAGTCTCAGAAACACACACACAATAATATTTAATCAAATATCTGGACACTATGGTTTAGCCAAATAGATATAAAATTAACTATAACAGTGCATCAGCTTTGGCTTACAACTCCTGAGTCCTGTGTGGACCACTCTCTCTTTTTCCTTTAAGGTTCTTGGGAGAAAAAGTGTGAAAAACATTGTTCATGGCCCAGAGAAGGGACTCAGGGCTTGCCCTGTGCTGAGTCTGAGCTATGAAAGGGATAGAAAAGCTGCATGCGGCAGGGACAAATTCAGAAGTACAGAGATGTAACTGGTCTCGCTTTGCCCTGACTTGTCCTGACGTGTCTAGAGCCCCATTCTTCAGAGTGGTGGAAATATGGGCTCAGTCATCCAGGCTGACTTCTACCATTGCCCAGGATCGTGTCGGATTCCAGGGCCTGTTCTCCACCTTGGCATCTGTGTAAGCGTTTCCCTTCCTTCCCTCAGGGGCAGGGACGTGCAGCTGGGCCTTGTCTGTCTCCAGGACTGCTCCAAGCCAGCTCTCTTCTGACCTTTCTTCTGCCTGGCTGGGACCTCGAGAATCCTGGGAAGCCACCCACAGCTCCAGCCTCCGGATACTCCCATCATCCCTTTCTTCTCTGGTGCCTTTCCTGCCTGCCTTCCTGGAGCTTCTCCAGAGAAAGGTGCTCAGGATCCCTCTGGTCTCAGCTCCCACACACACACTGGGGATGTGTGTGTGTGTGTGTGTGTGTGTGTGTGTGTGCTCTCCTTCCTGGGACACAATACCAAGGGGGCAGTCTGGGAGGAGCCTTCTACTTAGGAATCCATTCCACATTCAACACATATTTATTGAGCACTACCTCACGGGAAACAAAAAAATAAAAAAAAAAAAATCCTGGCCCTCACACACTTTATAGTCTAGTTAAGGAGGAGACAGACCATAAATATAATAAAAAGTAAAAATCCATCTTGTATAGGAAGTCAGTGAGGGCAGGAGACGTTCATGTAGGGTAAGGAAGACTGAAATTGCTTGATTGAGGGGTAATAAAAGTGTAATTTTAAAGGCATGTCTGAGAAAGGCCTTACTGAGAAGGGGACATTTAAGCAAAGGCTGGAAGTAGATAAAGGAGTGAGCTATGTAGAAATCTAGGAAAAAGAGTGTTCCAAGTACAGGGAATAGCCAGTGCAAAGGTCCTGGGGCAGGTGCACATCTAATGATTCAAGGTGTGGTGAAGGGCTCTGAGGCTCAGGTGTATTGAGCAGCTGGAAAGTCTCTGCTAGCCTTGGGGCTGAGAGGCAAAGGTGGCCAGAGTGAGGGTGGTCTCCTAGGCCTCTGGAAGAACTTAGCCTTGACTCTGAATGAGGAATGGGTCAGTGGATGGTTTGAGGAGGGCTGACACAATGTGACTCAGGTTTTCAGGGTCACTCTGGCTGCTGTGTCTGCAGGAGATCGTAGGGGGCAAGGGTGGAAGCAGGGAGGCCAGCCAGGAAGCTACAGAGTAACCTGGGAGAGAGATGATGGAGGCTTAGAGGACCGGGTGGCAGCAGTGGGCCCTCGTCTGAGCACTGGTCAGGTGAGCTCCCATCCGCTTGCTCCCCTGACCGGGTTCAGCCTTCTCTTGCTTCCATGGAAAGCCCAGCTCACCATCCCTGTGTGTCCTTCCACTGCTGACACCCTGGGGACCTAGGACTTTACTCGTCAAAAAGCAGGTCCAACTGACGCTCAGTGTCCTGCTAAAAGTCCTTTTTCACAGTCAGCAAAGAGGCCAGAGTGACTAACTAAAGGCTGGAAAGGGCCAAGGGGGGACTGAAAGTAATACGCAAAGCGTTGGTTACTATAGCAAGGGTCTTGCTCCTGCAGAAATGGAAGGTTCATGATAAAGACCTCAATGGGCAGAGAATTAAGTATACAAGCCCTCAGAAGTGGGCAGAGCCTGTCCTGTAAAGGCAGGAAACTCGACAGGCGTGCATGGGGACCGCACCTCTTCAGCAGAAACTGGAGAAGAAGGGTCCCTTCATTTTCAGCTCCTCCCACCCTTCTGTCCTTCCATGCAGTTCAGCACAGTGGCTGAACACACGGACTCTGGAAGCCGACAGCTTACGTTCACATTCTGGGCTGCCCGACCCTGAAGGGGCCGGAAGTCTCAGGAGGGCAGCAGGGAACACGAGGGAAGGAGCAGACCCTGAGGCCTGCCTTTCCATCTTCTTCCCAGCAGTGGTCCCCAAATTCTGAATTCCAGTCAGGCCAGGGCCGGTTGGACCTCTCCATGCTGGCTAGGGGACAGAATGAATTCCACGGGGGTGCTGGTCTGTCTGCAGGGTCTGCAGAGCTATGGAGTCCACTTGGGAAGTCCTTGGGCGCTGAGGTGGGCCTCAGGCAGAGCAGAATTGAGGGAGAGCTGGAGGAGAATTGCGCCAGTCTTGTTTGTGCCTCCATCAAGTTCAGCTTAGGCAGTGGTCTTTCACATGTATATTTTGCGGTTTTTAAGGATGCACAGGGACTCTTCTATGCCTCTCTCCCCAGGGCTTCAGGCATAAATACATTTACTGCAGGGCTGCTTATAATAGCAAAAAAAAAAAAAAAAAAAAAAGGGAACAATCTAAACTCAACAAGAGGAGTTTAGTTAAATTATAGGCCCTCTGGAATATTTCTCAGGTGATGGAAATATTGTTTACATTCATAAAGGATGGGAAATACTTAGTGCGGAAACAGTGTCAGCCTTTGTCTTTTTGGGCTCCAAAATCACTGCAGATGGTGACTGCAGCCATGAAATTAAAAGACGCTTACTCCTTGGAAGGAAAGTTATGACCAACCTAGATAGCATATTGAAAAGCAGAGACATTACTTTGCCAACAAAGGTCCGTCTAGTCAAGGCTATGGTTTTTCCAGTGGTCACGTATGGATGCAAGAGTTGGACTGTGAAGAACGCTGAGCGCCAAAGAACTGATGCTTTTGAACTGTGGTGTCGGAGAAGACTCTTGCGAGTCCCTTGGACTGCAGGAAATCCAACCAGTCCATTCTAAAGGAGATCAGTCCTGGGTGTTCTTTGGAAGGAATGATACTAAAGCTGAAACTCCAGTACTTTGGCCACCTCATGCGAAGAGTTGACTCATTGGAAAAGACTCTGATGCTGGGAGGGATTGTGGGCAGGAGGAAAAGGGGACGACAGAGGATGAGATGGCTGGATGGCATCACTGACTCGATGGACATGAGTCTGAGTGAACTCCAGGAGATGGTGATGGACGGGGAGGCCTGGCATGCTGCAATTCATGGGGTCGCAAAGAGTCGGACATGACTGAGCAACTGAACTGAACTGAACAGTGTTAAATTACACCTACAGATCAATAATAACTATGCCTGAAAAACTGATTAAAAAATACTGAAAGAAATGCAAGCAAATGTTAAAAGTACACCTTTGGGTGTTGATAATACACATTAAAAAGAAAAGGCGAAACACATTTTGTTTCATTACCTGTGTGCACTGATTTGATTTAATTTAAAATGAATATTGTTGTTGTTTTTCTTACTGAACAGTTAATAGAAACTTTTTTGCATTTCCTTCTGTTCTTTAAAGACAGTGAAAACCTTCACCTCCTCTCTCCTCCAACTCCAGGATTTGGAAGTTTGTTTTTCAGACCTCTGGAGACATTTTATAAGAATGAGATCATTTCTCAACTTTCCTTTTCCCGTTCTAATTTGTCTTGGAAATGTCTCTCTGACATCATTATATATCTACTTCATTAAAAAAAACCCCACACTGTGTTTCCTTCCGTTGTGTGGATGACCCACGGTTTGTTGCCTAGTTTTCCCAGTGGTGAGGGTTGCCCTGGCGGCTCAGCGGTAGAGAATCTGCCTGCAATGCAGGAGCCACAGGAGGCGCAGTTTTGATCCCCGGGTCGGGAAGATCTCCTGGAGAAGGGCATGGCAACCCACCCCAGCATTCTTGCTGGGATTATCCCACGGACAGAGGAGCTTGGTGGGCTATACAGTCCATAGAGTCACAGAGTCAGACATGACTGAAGCGACTTAGCACGCATGCACTCCCCACATGATGGACAGTTAAGGTTTCCAGTTTCTTTCCGTACAGTGCCGTTAGGAACACCCTTGAACGTACCTTTTTCAGTATTTTTGTGTATACTTCTGTAGGATAAATTCTTCAGTATGGGCTTCCTGAGCTAGAGGTTGTTAATAAGCATTTAAATTTTGAATCACGTTGCTCAACTGTCTTCCAAAATACTGTGTCCATGTACACTCCCACCAGCTCTGTCGGAGGGGTCTTGGGTATTGTCTTTGTAATAAGAGTAATAAAATAAACTTTGTGCTGTGCTGTGCTTAGTTACTCAGTTGTGTCTGACTCTGCAACCCCATGGACTGTAGCCTTCCAAGCTCCGCTGTCCATGGGGATCCACCAGGCAAGAATACTGGAGTGGGCTGCCTTGCCCTCTTTCAAGAGATCTTCCCAACCCAGGGATTGTACCCAGATCTCCAGCATTGCAGGTGGATTCTTTACTGTCTGAGCCACCAGGCAAGCCCCAAAATAAACTTTAGTATTATTTAAAAAAAATTAAATGATGGTCTCTGAGCTTCTTTGCTTCCATCTCTAGGGTTCTGAAAACCTGAGCTTCACAGATGCCCAAGGCCACCAGATCTCAGGTCTGATGCTGAGTAGTGCACTCAACAATTTACCGTAAGACATCTGCTTATAGGGAGATGATATGCATTTTAGCTCAGATCTTAAATATAAGCCAATATAATAGATTGATAATTTTCTTTTTGGTTATCATGTATACACAGTCTGAAAAATTCTACTTTTTCTTTCTCTAAAATAATTTTTTGCATTTCACAGATTTATTCCATGAATATCAGAGGAATATGCTTAATTTTTTTCATTGTTAAACAACAAGTGAGTGGCAAGGGATTCAAGTAGATTTTAAATCAGAAAAAAACAAAACAAAACAAAAAAACAAACAAGCAACAACACAAAATTCCTCAAGGTTCCACCCAAGGGGAATTCCACCCATTCCTCAAGGTTCTGCTTCAATATTTGGCCATAAATCAGGAGGCTCCGGTTCCAGGCCAGCCTGTGATACCTCACTGTGTGTGACTTGAACTGAACTGCCTCAGTTTCACTATCTGTGCAATGGGTGCTCAGGGCCTGACTTTTTGACCCACCTCCTATCCTGGCTCAACTTCCTTGTTGCAGGGTTTGAAGTTTGGAAAGTCTGGGGAGATGCATTTCTCCTCTTCTTGCACAGTGCTAATGTGGTTCTGGGGTTCTGGTCCCCTCCAGGGCCCTGGCTACTCTTTCTGGCCTATCAATTCTGGAGTACAGTTGTGTCCCTGTCTCCCATCGAGGGAGACAGGCTGGGGTAGCTGCATGAGTCTCCATGTTACCTTGAGGAGTGCTGGAGTGCAACTGGAGTCTGCCCAAGCTGGGGCACTGAAGGCTAATTCTAAGTGGGCAAGAGAGGGCACCCTGGCTCAGAGGGACAGGGCTGCTGGGTGAGCAGATCAGCTCAGTCCAGAGACTTCAAGTAACTGCCCCCAAAGTCATACAGCAAATGGTAGCTCATTCAAGCCTGTTCCCAAAATGTGAATGCTGAAAGAGTGTTTATAGATCTCCAAGGTGAGTACCCATTGCATTTGTGGGGAAACTGAGGCAGTTGGCCTTGTGTCACATGATGAAGACGAATCAGAACCTAGCCTAGAACCTGGGCCTCCTGGTGTATGATGGATTGCTAAGCAGAACCTTGAGGAATGGGTGGGGTTTGCTGGGACAGAGGGAAAAGGGTGCTGAAGTACTGCATACCCTGAGGACCGCTCATCTTCAGAGAGCCATTTTGCCAGCAGCATGATGTGATGTATGGAAAGTGGCCCTCCTGTTGTCTGGCCTGGTTCATGGGAAGCCTGTGGTACTCCTAGGGCTCTTGCTTTAATCCTGCTGCTCACTGTCTGCTGCTTGAAGGATCATGAAGGTCAAAGCTTACAGACCATCAGCTCTAACCTTTCTGCAGATGGGGAAACCTGAGGCTCAGAGAGATCAATAACTCGCCCACGGCCGCAGAACAAGTGAGTGGCAGGGCTGGGATTTAAACCCAGATCCACGAGACGTTGAGGGGCTCCCCTGCCCTGCTGCCTGTCTGCAAATCCTCCTCTTTCCCATGGGGGCCCAGCCTCAGGACCGCCTGCAGTGATTCATTTCTCTCCACCAGGGAGTCAGGCTCCCCATGGCCTTGTCCTCAAGGCTGGGACTGCAGATGTGGGCGTGCTGGGGGGCCCTGGCTCTGAGTTCCCATTTCCCACAGCTGCTGGTTATCCTCCTACTCGGTCTGGAAGGCCCAAGAGGCAAGTTCTGAACCACATGAGGCCAGCCGCCTCCTCTGGAGTCCTGATCCCTTTCCCAGGTCATGGGGACGCAAGAGGGTGTGTGCATTTCTCCTTAAACTCCACCTCACCCTGTTCTGTGCCTTCTCACCCTAGGTCCCTATCAGAGCTCACTGGGAACACGACAATAGCCTCCTGACTCCCCGTCCCTCCCCATCCGAGCCCTTCACCTCCCAGTATTCCACACCCCATACTGGCCCAGAGAGAGCATTTTACAGCACAGCTCTGCTCCTGCTACATGACCCTCCACTGCCAAGAGACAAAGGCCCTGCTCCACAGGGGAGGTGGGAAGCAGTGGGGTGGGGATGGGAGGGAAGGTGAGGGTGGGGGGTGGGAGGGGAGCGTGTGGCCAGACAGGCTGTCCCATGCCCTGGCTTTCCTCTGGAGAGTCTGCCCCTTGCCTTTTCTAGCAGTGACTTTGGGCAGGATTGGCCCGCCCTCAGCCCCCCAGGGCTCCTCTGCTGCCATTTGGGTTCTTAGTGCAGGTTATAAGCATGAGGCAGGGCTGGTCTTTGCCTCTGGGTTCAATGTCCCTGGACTGAACTCACTCACTGCCTGTCTTACTCGCTGTCCTACCCCAGTACAGGGCCTGGAGTGTAGTAGGCGTTCAACATAGAGTCCATGGATGTACCAAAGCAACACCTTCCCATAATTTTGTGTCCCTGGTGCCTGTCTGTTGCGATCCTTCCCCCTAGACGACCTTGACCTGCACTTACCCAGATGTGCCAGGAACTGGCCTGACCTGCCTCCTAGCAGACTGTGACTCCAGGCCTGCCTGTCCCTTGAGGCTGCTCTGTGTCTTTGGGCAGGTTCCTCTCCCTCCCTGGGCTTCAGCTTCACTGTCTGGATGCTGAGATTTCAAAGGGAAGGGAACCCCCCAAGGGATTCCCCCTTCCTTCCAATCTCTTCTTTGGTTCTCCAGCTCTCAACTGCTCAACTCGACCCAGTGGCTTCTTCTTGTACTGTGGAGGGGAGGGTACATGGAGAGGGCTTGCTGGCATTGAGAAGCCTGGCACGTCCACTGTTTGTGTCTAATTACTCTGGTGTCTGTTTATTGCTCTCTGATTATTTCTGCAAACATCCCCATTACTGGGAGGAATTTTCCGGCACCAGTTTGGGCTCTGAGGCATGGAGGGAGGGTCTGTGATGGCCCCACCTCAGCCTCCACACACAGCCCAACCTCTGAGAGCGGCTGAGGGAGCCTAGGGCAGAGCGCCTGCCCTTCCTGGTATGCTGGGACCAGGGATTCTCAGTCTCAGCCCTGCCTCTGACCTCTCTGCAGTTGCAGACTGCAGAATGGGCAGTGCTTGCAAGTGGTTAGAGCACAGACTCGGGAGCCTGGTGGACCTGGGTTCAGGTCCCAGCTCTGCCACACTCACTGTGTGACTTTAGGAGAATTCCTTCTGCTCTGGGAGGCTCAGTTTCCTCATCTGTAAAATGGGGATTGCTGTCTGCCCAGTTGTCATCCCGTCCTCCTGGCATCTGCCCCCCCCATTTCCAGGTGACAATAGCAGGGGCCCACCTGGTCTTACTTGACCTTGTTGCCTCTTCTGGACACTCATTAGTGGACAAGGATGGGCATTGACCAGAGGTGGACCAATCTGGGCCCCCCATGCTTTCGGCCACAGTGATGGACATCTGACCATTGCTGAAACTGCAATTGAGAAAGCTGGTCTTTCTCTGGTGGGTGAACATGTGACTCCCAACAATTGTGGACCCGGAGTGTTCAGCCTGTGGAAGGAGCCAGTGCAGAGAGGCAGTAGGCAGAGCCCTGGACTTTCACTTCCTTCAGTCTGGATGCTAAATCTTTATTAATTGAACCCAGCAGAGGCCTCCGTTTCTGGGAAGTCAGAGGTTCTAACACCAAGGTCTTGACACAACAATATACCTGACTTGGGGGCCCGGGGAGGCCAGAGCCGTGGAAAGAGCAAGGATTGGGGCGAGCAGACATCGTTTGGAGGTCTGTTCCTGACATGCTGACCTCACTCAGTCTTTCTCAGCCTCTGTGATCCCCGCCCCCAAAGAGGGACGACAGCAACACCTGCAGATCAAATGAGGAAAAGAGGGAAAAGGCCTTGACTCCAGCCGGGCACACAGGAGGGGCTGTTGCTAGCATTACGAGGGCCATTGGTTGGGGCCCAAGTTTCCTCACAGGATGTGCCCCAGGGTGCTTCCCTGGTAACTCAGCTGGTAAAGAACCCACCAGCAACGTGGGAGACCTGAGTTCGATCCCTGGGTTGGGAAGATCCCCTGGAGAAGGGAATGGCTACCCACTCTGGTATTAGGGGCTTCCCAGGTGGCACAAATGGTAAAGAACACGCCTGCCGATGCAGGAGATATAACAGATGCAAATTTGATCCCTGGGTTGGGAAGATTCCTTGGAGAAGGGCATGGCAACCCACTACAGTATTCTATTCTGGCCTGGAGAATCCTATGGACAGAGGAACCTGGCAGGGTATGATCCATGGCGTCGCAATGAGTTGGACATGGCTGAAGCGACTTAGCACACACACATGCCCAGGGCAGATAAGCTCTGGACTCATTTGATTACTGGATCCCTTCCTCATCCATGTGTTCACAGGTAAGTGATGAGCACTGACTAGGTGGTCATCATGCCAGCTTTGGGCAAACCTGGTTGCAGATTTCTGCTCTCCTGGGTTCAGGGATGGGCAAGAAGGGAATTCTTGGAGCGTGAACAAAGGCCTGTGCTCCAGGAAGCATGTAGTTTGTGAGGCTGAAGGGAACTCTGCTGGAGGTGTTCGGTAGGAGGAAGTGGCTGTGGCTGAGGTTGGGAATAGAAGGGGCATCAGGTTGGTGGACGAGTGGGTGTATCAGGAAGAGTTCTGCTGCTTTTAAAGAGGTCCATGGTGCCAGGAGATGGGATGTGCATGTGTGCGCACAGGAGAGCGCCTCCTCTTCAGCCCCCACTGCCCACTACCCATTTCCTGCACCACACCGCTCTTCCATCCAGAGGGAAGAGGGGCTGAAAATGAGCTCCACTCTGGCCTCCCTCTTCCAGGAGGTACCACCTAAAGCCCTCTGACTTGGTAAAGTGGTGGGACTTTGAGGTAATCTCCTGGGCCACTTCAGAACCAGCATGCTCTTGCTACCAAATCAAACTTGGGTTTCCTTGCACAGCAAAACTGATGCCAGGTCAAGGTGCAAGAAAGCACAGCATTTATAACAGGGTGCCAAGCATGGAGAATGGGCAGCTCATGTTTAAAAGACCCAGACTCCTTGGTGGTATTTGGGAAAGGGCTTTAAAGACAGCGTGAGGGCGAGGACGGCAGAGTGTATGGTCAGCTTAGGCACAATTCTCTGCTGGCTTGATGGGGAGGCGACAGAGTAACATTTTGGGTTAACTCAATCCTCAACCTCCTGGTTCCAACTGATCTGAGGTCTATGTGCCGGTTGCCAACACTCAGTCAACTTCCTCCACTTGGTCGGGGTTTTAGTATCTGCAAAACAGCTCAAGGATATGGCTCAGGATATTATCTGTAGCCCCTGAGAAGGAACTAAGGATCCTTGACTTTGTTTTAAACTGTTTTTGCTTTGCTTGACTGCTTTTCTTTGTTTCTGCATTTTTTTTTTCCCGCACTTCTCTGATTAAATTTGCTCTTTGGAACTGGGGGCAAGCCTACAAGGTTAAAGCTTTTCTACAAATAAGAGGTGGGGGACATGGGAGGTCTATCCTCAGGAAGGCCCCACAGGGTCTTGCTCAGTTCCATTCTCTGGAGTAGGTGCTGGACAAGTGCTTGTTGAGGGAGAGATGAGCCTGGGGGTGAAGCTCCGGGACCAGGTAGCTTCTCTCCCTGCAGACTTGCTGGGAATTTTCCTTGGCGCAGTGGGAGAGAGCAGCACCCCAGGATGACGGGTGAGGGCCAAGGCTGGGGCAGCAACCGCCACCTGGTTTAGGGGATTTTCTCTGCATCTGGTCTTGGTGGGTGCCACGACACCCCCGACCTTGCATAGAACCTGATCTGGGGAGTTGGAGCCTCAGCCAGCCCATCCCGAGCCCAGAAGAGGCCTTTGATTCAAAAACTGCTGGATTTAGCAATCAGGTTTCCAATTGATTTCCGGGGGGAGGGAGGGTGGATTTACAGCTCCTAAAACAGGCTTGCGGCCTCACGGCAGATCTGCGCCAGGCAGTGGGCAAGAAGTTATTGACGTGACCTGGGACCCTGGGAGGGAAAGATAATGAGGTTCAGTAAAATCCATCTCTGTGGGGTTCATCGCGGGCCCTCGAAGATGTACCGCCTCCTTCTGATGCGCATGCGCAGCTCTGCAGATGCTGAGCAGAGAGGATGGAGAGAAAGCGGGTCCCTCTCCCCTCGTCTTCCGTCTCTCAGAGGAGGCTCTGGCTCTGCAAAGGATTGGAAGTCTGAGGAGTGTCCAGGAGATAGAGTATGGAATTCGGAGATCTCTGGAACCCTGGGGGGCTGGCTGCCTACAGGTCTCCCTACAGGTCTCAATGGTCCCCTGTCCCTGCAGCTCTCTCCCCACAGCTGGGGCCCATTGGTCACTCATGCAATCTCAGAACAAGGAGGGCAGGAGGAAACTGCCATCATTGTGGGAAGAGGGAGCCCTGGGTCTGAATTCTGGGAGATTCTTCCTTTACCGGCTGTGGGAACTTGAGTGACCTCCATGTGCCCCCAGGCCTCAGTTCCCTCACCTGTGAAATGGGAAATGAGGAGACTTCCCTCTGAGGATGGCTGTGGGAGGGACGCGGCGTAAAGGGATCTGCACAGGTCTTGGCCTGTGGGGGGCAGGATGCAGGCCTGGACGTGACAGCTGCGAGCTGAAGCGCTGACTGTGTGGTCCTGGACGTGTGCCTTAGCCTGTCGGAACTTCAGTTTGCCCCTCTGTGAAGTGGGAGTAGAGTTGTGGTCATGATTAAAAGGGACAACACAGGTCAATGCTAGCCCCTTGTTGGGCAAGTGGTCAGTTGTAATGGACACTTTTATTGACCCTCCACAACTCCTGGGTGGCCAGTATTTCCCACGCAGAAGCTGTGGACCTGGCCCTGTACCAGCATGGACAAAAGCGTGGACTCCTCCTCTCACGTCCATGCTGATGAAGCAGGAGGAAGTACAGCCCCAACACTGGTGCCTGGAGATGGAGTCACAACACAGATTGAACCCTGGCCTGGGCCTGGTCACCAGCTGTGGGGACACAGGAGGTCATGTGCCTTCTTTGTGCCTCAGTTTCCTTATCTGTAAAAAAGGGAGGATGGTAAAGGTGGCAGATGTTACTGAATAGCTATTATATGGTGGGCATATTGTAAGTGCTTTCAGTTCAGTTCAGTCGCCCAGTCGTATCTGATTCTTTGTGATCCCATGTACTGTGGCACGCCAGGCTTTCCTATCCATCACCAACTCCCGAGCCTACTCAAACTCAAGTTCATCATGTTGGTGATGACATCCAACCATCTCATCCTCTATTGTCCCCTTTTCCTCTGGCCTTCAATCTTTCCCAGCACTAGGGTCTTTTCCAATGACTCAGTTCTTTGCATCAGGTGGCCAAAGTACTGGAGTTTCAGTTTCAGCATCAGTCCTTCCAGTGAATACTCAGGACTGATTTCTTTTGGGATTGACTGGTTGGATCTCCTTGCAGTCCAAAGGACTCTCAAGAGTCTTCTCCAACACCACATTTCAAAAGCATCATTCTTCAGCACAGCACTCAGCCTTCTTTATAGTCCAACTCTCACATCCATACATGACCACTGGAAAAACCATAGCCTTGACTCTTTGTTGGCAAAGTAATGTCTCTGCTTTTTAATATGCTGTCTAGGTTGGTCATAGTTTTTCTTCCAAGGAGCAAGCATCTTTTAATTTCATGGCTGCCATCACCATCTGCAGTGATTTTGGAGCCCAAGAAAATAAAGTGTGTCACTGTTTCTGTTGTTTCCTCATCTATTTGCCATTAAGTGATGGGACTGGATGCCATGATCTTCGTTTTTTAAATGTTGAGTTTTAAGCCAACTTTTTCATTCTCCTCTTTCACTTACATCAAGAGGCTCTTTAGTTCCTCTTCACTTTCTGCCATAAGGGTGGTGTCATCTGCATATCTGAGGTTATTGATATTTCTCCTGGCAATCTTGATTCCAGCTTGTGCTTCATCCAGCCCAGCATTTTGCATGATGTGCTTTGCATATAAGTTAAATAAGCAGGGTGACAATAGAGCCTTGACGTACTCCTTTCCCAATCTGGAACCAGTCTTGTTTCATGTATGGTTTTAACTGTTGCTTCTTGACCTGCATACAGATTTCTCAGGAGCCAGGTCAGGTGGTCTGGTATTCCCATCTCTTTAAGAATTTTCCACAGTTTGTTGTAATCCACAGAGTCAAAGGCTTTGGCATAGTCAATAAAGGAGAAGTACATATTTTTCTGCAACTCTCTTGCTTTTTCTATGATTCAACAGATGTTGGCAATTTTGATCTCTGGTTGAACATTCAGCTTGAACATTTTGAAGTTCATGGTTCATGTACTGTTGAAGCCTAGCTTGGTGAATTATGAGCATGACTTTGCTAGCATGTGAGATGAGTGCAATTGTGTGTTAATTTGAACATTCTTTAGCACTGCCTTTCTTTGGGATTGAAATGAAAACTGACCTTTTTCAGTCTTGTGGCCACTACTGACTTTTCCAAATTTGCTGGCATATTGAGTGCAGCACTTTCACAGCATCATCTTTCAGGATTTGAAGCAGCTCAATTGGAATTCCATCACCTCTGCTAGCTTTGTTTGTAGTGATGCTTCCTAAGGCCCACTTGACTTCGCACTCCAGGATGTCTGGTTCTAGGTGAGTGATCACACCATCATGGTTATCTGGGTCATTAAGACCTTTTTTGTATAGATCTTCAGTGTATTTTTGCCACCTCTCCTTAATATCTTCTGCTTCTGTTAGGTCCATAGCATTTCTGTCCTTTATTGTGCCCATCTTTGCATGAAACGTTCCCTTGGTATCTCTAATTTTCTTGAAGAGATCTCTAGTCTTTCCCATTCTATTGTTATTCTCTATTTCTTTGCACTGATCACTGAGGAAGGCTTTCTTATCTCTCCTTGCTATTCTTTGGAACTCTGCATTCAGATGGCTATACCATTCCATTTCTCTTTTGCCTTTTGCTTCTCTTCTTTTCTTAGCTATTTGTAAGGCATCGTCTGACAACCATTTTGCATTTCTTTTTCTTAGGGATGGTCTTGATCACCGCCTCCTGTAGAATGTCATGAACCTCCGTCCACAGTTCTTCAGGCACTCTATCAGATCTAATCCCTTGAATCTATTTGTCCCTTCCACTGTGTAATTGTAGAGGATTTCATTTAGGTCATACCTGAATGGTCTACTGGTTTTCCCTCCTTTCTTCAATTTAAGTCTGAATTTTGCAATAAGGAGTTCATGATCTGAGCTACAGTCAGCTCCTGGTACTGCTTTTGCTAACTGTATAGAGCTTCTCCATCTTTGGCTGTAAAGAATATATATACGTGCTTGATATATATTAAATCATTTAACCATCACAATCATTCTGTGAGGTCAGCACTTTTGTTATCTTCCCATTTCAAACTGAGACTCAAAACTAGTAAAGCCACTTGAACCCAGATCAGCCACAGATCACACACAAGTGGGCATGTGAACCCAGGTCCAGCCATACCCTGTGGCAATGTGCTGCCCCTATATTGTCACTAAATAATACAAAGATTGGGGTGGATGGACCTGAATGGCTGGTCCAGTGAGATGGAGGGGCTGAGCTCAGAGCTGGGGTGATGGCGGGACCTGTGTGATCCAAGAGACTCCTTAGAGGTGGTGCACTGTGCTCAGGGCTAAAAAGACTGTCTGGATCAGGAGCACAGAGACTGTGCTCAGAGCTGCAGAGACAGTGTTGGGAATGTGGAGCTCTGTGCCCCTGAGCAGAGGCTGCGAGGGGCCAGACCGTGAGTCCAGGGGCAGGTTTCGCTCCGGGGACACTGGCGGGGTCTTTGGGGATAACGCATGTGGCCAGACAATGCTAAAACCCAGCTGCAGGCTCGGGTGACTCTGGGTATCATTTGTTATCACGTTAACTAGTTTCGGTCTCTTGTTAGGAAGTTGCCCGTTTCCTCATATTTCATTGTCATTGTTTTGTCAGCTTGAAGTTTTAGACTCTGTAATTAGGGGAAGAGTTGAGACTTTTCTTCTCTGCCATTACTCAGTTCTAGGGACTTGTTCTGCCTCATTATGAACAAGAGATATTTTTTCATGAACTTTTACTGATATCCAGATAGAAATATTTCTGAAAGCTTTTTAAAAGTGAGATTCCCATTTCATGTATCTTGGCATCAGGTTGGAACATTTGACCTGTTTTACTGTGAAAACAACATCAGTGCCTCACTGGGGACATCTGTGCATACCCTTGTGGGGTCCTAACTGAAGACATGTGAGCTGACACGTGAGAAGACCAGCAGCAGGAGGTTCTCCACAAACACCAGCACCTCCCTGTGCCCTAGTGGACCCCTTGCTGGGTGTAGGGAGCATGTAGGCTGGCCAGGGTGAGCCCGCAGTGCCCTAGAGAGCGTCTCCTTACTTCCGTCATGTGTCACCGCCATCAGCAAACATTCACTGAGCGCCACTGTGTGCCAGGCCCTGGGCTACGCTCTGGACCCAGAGAATGTTCTGAATGTGAACTGGTCTTGACCCTCCCTTCCTGAGGGCTTCCCTGGTGTCTCAGATGGTAAAGAATCTGTTTGCAACATGGGAGACTCGGGTTTGATCCTGGGTTGGAAAGATCCCTGAAGAAGGGAATGGTAACCGATTCCAGTATTATTTCCTGGAAAATCCCATGGACAGAGGAGCCTGGCAGGCTGCAGTGTATGGGGTCACAAAGAGTTGGACATGACTCAGTGACTGACACCACTCAGTACTCCCTTCCGGGCCCCTTCAGTGGCTTCTCCTTGACCCTAGGATCAGGTGCAGGCTCCTCCCTGTGGCCTGCAGGCCTGTGTAGTCCGGCTCCATCCCCCCTTCTCTATCTCCCTCCCCTCCCTCTGCCCTGCTCTTTCTCCCCAAGGCCCTTCCTGGCACAGGAACTTTGCACACACAGCTTTTCCACCTGGAATGCCTTTTCCTGGCCTCCATTCACTTGGCTGGTCTCTCTCACCTCTGGGTCTCAGATGATGATCCGACTATGACCAGCCCACCCCACCTGCAGACTTGGCTCCCCTCCCCCGGCCTCCTCTCCCTGCCCTCAGTGTTCCTCTTCTCCACTCGATTCTTTTCTGGGTGCTCACCGGTACCGACTGTCTCCTGCACTAGCCTGTGAGCTCTGGGAGAGCAGGCGCTGCTCCCTGGATACTTCCAGCGCCCAGCACAGGCCCGGCACAGACTCTGTCCAGGGGCTTCTTTGTTGAAGGGATGAGTGAACAGAGAGGAACCTGGAGCCCAGAGGTTCTTGGGTGATCTGCATGTTTTTATGGGATATGTCCTGGACCTCTCTGGTCCAGGTCTGGGCAGTCAGAGCCCAGGGAGCCGGCCTCCTGGATACAGGAAGGGCACTCCAGACCTGTGATGGGTGGCATGGAGTGACTTATACCACAGAGACCAGCATCCAGGGGGCCTGGGAGCAGGGGCACACCTTCTCGGGTGACCTGGTTCCAGCGGTGGCATCACCTGAGGGGCCCGGGCTACACTGCGGTAACTGATGGCCGCAGCATCCCCAACTCAAGAGGAGGCCCCCAACTGTGCTGCCATGCCCAGGGCAGGTGACCGGCTCTGCTCCCCACAGTCGCTCTGGGCTGACGCAGCTTCACCTGCATGTGGGCTTTCTGAGCTCACTGCACAAATGGTGTGCACTCTTAAAGCTCCCTCCTGCAAGTGGCAGATGCCTCCGCCTCTCATGTCTTGTTGGCCAGAGCAAGCCACAGTCCACGTCTGCCTCCAGAGGGGTGGGAAAGCCAACCTCGAATCAGGGTGAGGGAGCTGGAGATAATGGGGAACAGGGCCAAGGACTCTACGCTCATCCCCTGATGGGCCGAGAGCCCCTGGTGGAGGGCCCCTTGGTGCCCTCCTAAGATTGAGCTTGGAGCAGTTGGAAGCAAATGCCCTTCAGCTCAGCTCAGCAAGTGCTTTGTGCCTCCCCTGCACCAGAGATGGGGCCCAGAGATGGCAAGGACACAGTCCAGGGGAATGGGTCAGACATGTGCAAGAGCCACCAATCCAGCGTGGTGGGTGCAAACCTTCCCTTGTCCTCCAGCCCAGGGCGTGGATGATGGGGGGTCCACCCGCTCCAGCTCAGCAGTGGAGCCCTCCATGAACCAGCCCTCCCTCCTCACCTCATCTCTGTCCCCAGCTCCCCACAACAGGGTCTCCTTGGCCCTGGGCGGGGGTCCACTGTGACCCTTTCTGCTCTGTCCTCTACCACATGAACTCAGAAAGTATCTTCAGGGGTAATTTTGCTCCCCAGGGGACATTTGTCAAAGTCTGGAGACATTTTTGATTGTGATGCTGGAATGCTGGGGGTTGGTACCCATCTGGTGGGTAGAGGTCAGGGATGCTGCTGAATGCACACAACAGGCCCCACAACAAAGAGGAACCAGCCCCAAATATCAATAGTGCTGCTGTGGAGAAGCCCACAGGACTCATGGAGAATGAGGCTCAGAGAGGGGCAGTGAGCTGCCCCAAGTCACACAGCGTAGAGGCGGCAGGTCTAAGATGACAGCTGGATCCCGTGACTCCGGCTTATCCGGCCGGGGGATCAAGCATCAGTGCCAAGTGGTCTCTATTGTCTCTGGCCTGGCATTTCATTTCTTTCAAAAAGAATTCCAATTTCAGGAACATTTTTGTCAGTATTTTTATTCTCCCTTATCTTTCATTGTGCTTTCTCTCTGGGTAATCCAATGCTTGCAGGCAGCTGGGTATGATGTGAACATTCCAATGAAAGGCAATACAAAATAATTGAGTGTATTTCTTTTCATGTCTGAGCAGCAGATTAATCTCCCTGACACATCTCTGTTTTCTCTTTACTCCCATCACTTTTGGTCTGAGATTTCCCTTCCCTTCCCAACATCTCTGGGATTCAAGTAGTTTTATGGCACCAGCTCATCAGAGATCTGTGAAAGATTCCAACACCACGGCCTGTGTCCCTGTGACGGCTGACAGCGTTCCTGAGGAGAGGGAAACTGTCTGTGTCTGTGTGGTCTGGGAGGGGGCTCCACCGATGACAGGAAGGGTGGGGGATCCATGATTGGGACTGGAAGGGTTTCTGGAGGACCCTGAGACCCTCCTGGGTGGACTCAGTCTCAGTGCAGCTGTTATGGGTGATTCTGCACTCAGCGAGTGCAGGATCAACAGGGACACCCTGGACCTGACTGTGAATTGTGGGCTCTGCTTAGGAGAAGAGTGGGATGCATCGAGCTGGTCCCACAGTCTTGGAGCAGAACCCTGAGGTGGAGAACATGAAAGACCAGGTCCTGCAGGTTCCTGTCAGCTGTAGGGAGCAGATGTGTTTCCATCCTGAGAGCTCTGGGGAAGCCCTTCATTGTTCTAAGCAAGGGAAGCCCAAGAAGACTTCTGGGGTGAACTGCTTTCTTGGATGGTGGTCAGGAAAGGATGATAGGGTGGGAGGTTGGGAGGAGGCTGCAGAAAGATTCAGACGGGATATGATAGGGTAGGAAGAAGTTGTGGAATTGGCGGGAGAGATCCTGTTGCCTCCATGGACATTTATTCATCTTGGTATGTTTCATAATAATTTCCGAATGTTCAGTCACTCTGCGATGGTTAGAGGTGAATTGGCTGGTGGGAGGTAAGCAGGCTGGTAGGAGCTGAACAGTTGATATGAAGCAAAAGGCTGATCAGAGGTGAGCAGGCCATAGGAGGTGTGCTTTCTGGCAGGAAATGGCCTGTTGCCCAGGGAATCCTGGAACTCACGACTGATCCAGGGAGAGGCTTGGTTTGGCTTGGCAGGAGCTCAGGCCTTCCCTGAATGAGGAAGGCGTGGTCCTGGCTTCGTGATGCTCGTCTTTGCAATTGGCACCCAGCCTGGTTCTGGACATATGAAAGTCACCCAGGAACCCTCAATGTGGTGCCGTGGAAAGATTTTAGAATTTAGAGTCACACAGGCCAGGGTGGTCGAATCCCCTCGGCTGCTCACTATGTGGTCTTGGGTAGACACTCTGGATACTTGCTAACTGTTGTGTCCTTGCTCTCCAGGCACCATGGTGAGAAGGTAGCTGAGCTTCAGAATGGTTGGTTTGTCTGTCCCTAAAGGAGATGGTGAGAAACCACTCATTCTGTGGATACATAGCCCTTTGCCCCTTGAAGTCTGCTCAGGTTTTCAGGGGCCCCTGAGAAATGCAACCATCCCTGGGGTCTCACCCCAAAACCTGTGAGTTGGTGCCCTCTGGGGGCTGGGGCCAGGGCTCCAGGAGTAACAGTGGGTCTCAGTGTGGGCCTCAGGTGGGATGAGGTGAGGAGTGATGGAGGAGGGGTGGGGTATTGGTAACAATAACAGTAGCTAACAGTTTTCCATTTTCAGATGAGGAGTCTGGACACAGAGAGGTTAAGTACTCTGTCCAAGGTCACACAGCTGAGATTTGGACCCAGGAATTCTGGCTCTGAAGTTTGGCTCCCAATCATGAATTTGAGGAGGGAGAATGTGTTGAAGGGGCATTGAGGAAGCCCTCAGTTAGCCTGGCACAACCTCTAAGGCTACAGGTGTGAGGGGATAGGCCTGGAGCAGTGGCTGGCACAGCCCCCAGGTGGATAATTGAGGAGGACAGAGCACCAGGTCTCAGAGGGGAAGGAGCTGTTCAAGGGGATGATGGGAGGTATTAAATTGATCTCAGTACAGCTCATGCAAACCTACCTATCAGCCTGTGAATATCCCGATTAATAGGCCTGGAGATGCCAAGGTGGGGAGGTGAGTGCCGTTGGGGCCCCACCAAAGGCTGGAGCGATGCTGACCCTGAATTCACTAGGGAAGGGGAGGACCCCAGGCAGCTAGGATGGTGATGAGGGGTCACTGTCCAGCTCTGAAGCCACCCTTCTTCTCAGGGTCAGCTTTTGCTGGGTCTGCCAACCCCAGTTTGGAAAGAAAACTAAGGCTCAAAGCCAGGTGAAATGCCTGGGAGTGACATGAGGGAAAAACATGAATTTTTGCCATCAGTCAGACTAGGTTTGTGTCCTGATCGGGCCTCTTGCAGCTGTGTGACTTTTCACATTACTTTAATTTCTGAGCCTCAATGTGTTCATCTGTTAAATGGGACTAGTGGCAGAATCTATAAAAGAACCAATAGAATAAATGAGAGAAAGCACAGGGACACCTCAGCTCAGGGCCTGGCAAGGGTGCCTCGGAGCATTGGTTTATTGTTACACTGACCTGTGTGCTGGAGTCAGGGCAGATGGAGTGGGCACAGGGAAGAGGGAGTTAGGAAGGGCTAGAGGGGGACTGGACACTGCTCACAGGTGAGGACGGACTCTCATTCACTCCTCATCGCCACTCACAGGGAGAGGCCAGTGGTGGCCTATTTTCCAGAGGAGGAAACAGGCTCAGCCAAGTTTAGGGCAAAGTCCTAGAGCTGGTAACTGGCTGCAACCAGGAAAGGGAACCTGGGTTTGCCTGGCTCTGAAGTCCCTGTAATAACTCTCAGGTCTGGGACTAGGGTCCCCTCAAGCATCCCTGACCGTTTATCCAGATGGTCATTACCAGGAGTGATAGTTTATGCAAAGCTAGTTAGTCCTCATTAGCAACTGATCAGGAGCAGAGTTTGCCAGTTGCAGCTTGGGTTTCCTCCTCGTTTTTCCCCTGGGATCCCACGGGGCCTCAGCAGAAGGGGACCAGGACTCCCAGCCCATTGGTCAGAGGCCAGGTCTGGTGACCAGTGTGGCCAGGCCCTCCCCACACCCCTCTGGACCCGTCCCCACACCCCTCCTGACCCGTCCCCACCTGTGCTGGGCCCTCAGCGCTGCTCCTGGGAGTTCCCAGGGCCCTCAGTTTCTCAGACCTCCATTC
This sequence comes from Ovis aries, assembly GCF_016772045.2. NCBI lineage: Eukaryota > Metazoa > Chordata > Mammalia > Artiodactyla > Bovidae > Ovis > Ovis aries. Next base: position 236,662,351 of record NC_056055.1, read on the forward strand.
GCTCCACCTTTTCCCCACTTCCTTTCCCCCGGCCTCTCTCTTGGTTGCTCTTGTCCCCATGGATACCTAGCAGCTCTCCAGGGACCCTCTGCCTCCAGGTTCCCCACTTTCAGTTCCCATCCCCCATAGAGCTATCTTGGGGAGTGGGTGCCTTGGGGCAGGGAGATCCTGTGTCTTTACTGGCCTCCCCTCTCACTGGTGCATGAGTGTAAGAAGGAAAGGGAAGAGAGAGGCTGCGACACTCAGACTTGGGATGAAACATAAAGTGTCAAATGGCTAACGGTGCTCTCATGGTGAAATGTATTTTGTTTAATACCTTGATCTCTTGTCTGCTGGAAAAATGAATTCTGTCAAATCTCTTGAAGCCAAATGTCAAAATAGAGCATTTCGGGGGAGACAGATCTCTTACTCTGATGGCAAAATTCATTTGAAATCACTCTCTAACCCAGTCTCCCGGCAAAACCTGGAGCTGGAATTTTAGAGCCTGTTCACCCTAAATGGTTTTCCTCACTTCTCCTGCCTCCTCCTCGCCTCCTGCCTGTCCTCTGTCTCTTACAAAATAATGGTGCAAAGAATTGCCGCTGCGGTAATGATGACCATTTGGTGGCTCGCAACCATTTCTAGGGAGAAAACGGCAGAGCACAAAGCCCGTCTCTCTGGCTTGGGGAAGGAGACGCTGGCTGTCACAGGCTCCAGGAGCCCAGGGGAGTGACTGTGCACGGGGTGGGCAGGGTTGCAGAGCAGACTTCAGGATGGAGCGCCTGGGGATGTCTGGGAGCGCAGAGGCGCCTCATTCCTGCTGGGGCAAAGGGGCTGCAGCTTTCTCTCTAATCCCTGCTCTGCACGCTGCACCGCTCCCATCTCCCCTCCGTGCCCCTCCCAGAACTTAACCCTGCATTTCGGCCCAGCACTTTTCAAATTTCCAAGTGCTTCATTTATTCGTTTGTTCACGGATTTGTTCATATTGTTCACACTGTGGTAACTGGAGCTGCGTGATCTGAACGAAGGTCTGGGGTTACAGAGGCCTTTGAGACACAGCCTCTGCCTCCAGGATTCCTCGGTTTGATGGGGGAGGAGGGTACAGTCAGATGCTCATGACTTGGATAAGGAATGTGTGCTAAGCACGGAGGAGGTGCTTCCGTCAGTTGGAATGTTTGGGGAAGCGTGTAATGGGAATCCAACAACAATGGCTCAGACAATTAAGACCAGATCTTTAAGAGCAAGGTCCGCGGGCAAGTTTGGCCCAGCTGCCTCTTTGCATGACCCTTGGACTAAGGGTGGTTTTTAACAGATGAACATTTGCAATCAACTTGATAACATAGAAAACTAACTTTGATCTGCAAGTAAGTAAAATGTTTTTCCCATGGTAAAAAAAAAAAAAAAACCCAAACCATTATTCTCATTGATAAATCTGCTATAAAAATTGCCCTTTATTATATTTTAAATTTCATCAATCAAATATATGTGGAAATTTATTTTCTCTCTTGTTAAACAAATACTTGCATAACATCATTGATTTTTCCTCTTGATTTTGTCTAAGCCTAAATTATTTACTATCTTTCCCTTTACAGAAAGTATTTGCTGATTTTTTTCAAAGGAAGTGGTCTCAGCTTGGTCAGATGCTTAGAGATGTCAGCGGAGACCCTCTTCCTCTTTATCATCCTTGGCGGTATTGGCTTTGCGTTCTTAGCTTTTGGCTTCATGGTTATAGGATGGCTGCCACAGCTCCAAACATCACATCTCACACTACAGCATTCAAACTGAGAAGAAAGGAATGGAGTGAGGCAGAAAATGCATTTCCTAGAAGTCCCTCTACCAGTGTATTTTCCCTCACACTTCAGTAGCCAGATCTGGGCCACACTCCCACCCCTGAAACAATGTCTGGAGAAGGGGCTGGGGTGCCAGGAGTGGCTTTACCACTGGGGAGGCCCACCAAACCTGAGCCTGCTGCCGCAGGACAAACCCAGGGCTCTGAGAGTGAAGGGAGGAGTGGGCTGCTAGGTGGGCAGCCATGAGTGTTCACCACCTTCTCATCAGTGCTCGTGACTGAGTGTCCTGGGCTGTGTGAGGTGGTGGCCCAGCCCAGGCCCGGGGGCAGAAAGCCCTGCTCTGAGCCTCTGCCCACTTCGGGCTGTTTGATTAGGAGGTGCTTGATCTGCCTGAGGCATAGCCTTCCCCCACTCCCACCCATGGAGAGGGGGCTGGGATAGCACCTGCAGTAGGGCTCTTGTGAGGGGTACGTGGGGGTCATGCGTGTAGATGCCTGACCCAAGCGCCTGACTCCATGTCAGCAGCTGGGAGTCATCGCAGCAAGTGGTCCCGGCTGTGGAACAGGCCGTGCGTCTCCTCTGTCTCCGTCCGGGGGTGACAGCAGCAGGAGCATCAGTTCACGCGGTGAGCACTTCCTGTGTGTGCTGGGCGCCCTTCACTTGCGTGTGCTCGCTCCATCCTCACAGCCACTCCATGAGGAGGGAGTTGCTTTCATCCCCATTTTACAGCCAAGGAAACTGAGGCCCAGGGGTAAGCCCAGGTAAGTGACAGTAGACGGAGCTCCAGCTCTGACCCCCTTCAGGGCCCTGGGTGGGACCACAGGCAGGTGCCCAGGTAACCCCTCCCATGTTCCGTGTCCACGGGACACATGACTGTGAGCCTCGAGTCCCTGTGTCTTGGTTGGGAGTTGGCAACTTAAATTCTCGGGAAAACAATGTACACTTATGCAGAACATAAGCATGTGCTGATGATGGATAATTACCAGCCATATTTATAGATGGATCAAATGTGCAAAACCACTCTGACAATGACACACCTACAGCACATCACAGTTAATGACTGCACACCAGGCTCCTGGCCAGCACCGTGATGCAAGCTTGGACACCCGGTGTGAAATAAGACTGCCGCCCAGCTCTGTGGGTGGTGGGGGCTTGGCTGTCCCCCCTGCTGGCGCCCCGCTCAGACCTGTGCCCGTCCCAATTGTTTGCAGCCTTCCTAGTCCTCCTGGGTCCCAGAGAGATGGCCTGGTCCGTGGGGGACCCCTGGGCAGAGGAAGCGGTACTGTGAGGGCCCTGGGGGAGGAGGGCCCGCTGACTTGGAGGACCTGTGACACACTGTGGCTGGGGCAGTGTGAGGGCCACCCAGGAAGACTAGCTGCATTAAAGAGGGACAAGGAGCAGCTTCTCTCTGCAAGGGGGCTGAGAGAATGAACGAAGCCTCAACTCCCAGACTCTGGTAAGAGGTTGAAAACTGGCTGCTGGCCCCCGAAATCAGTGGCAGAGCCAAGGCTTAAATCCAGGCCCAGCCCCTTGGTATCCCAATGTTGCGCATTTATTTATGTCCAACGACTTTAACTGATAATTTCACTTCAATATATAGTCTGATGTAACAATCAATGACTGTAGCCTCTGGGACTATGAAATGGCCCACAAGCAGGACAGGCAGCCAGTCCCCCGACAGGAGTCTCCCGGAGGCTTCAAGTTACCCCTTTTCCCCTTTTAAATCCCATCCAAACCATCCCAGGCCTCTCCCTTCTCTGGGGTCACTCAGACTTTCTGAGTTTATGGCTATCACAAAATGTTATCAGGCATGACCATGACAATTACAACAACTGTGTTAGGCTAGAAACTCCCGACAGATTTAGGATCCGCAGTCACTCCCCCAGAGCCGAGGCGGCAGCGGGCCACCTGGGCTGTGTTGGACAGACTCCACCCGGTGGACGGCTCGGCCACAGCCACAGGGTGCCCTTGCCCCTCTTGAGCAGTGGGGCCCGAGGCACCGTGGTCCTGGTAGGGAGCCCACCCAGGCCCTGGGTACTTTGGCGTTTTGGGTTCCAGGCTCGTCTCTTCCCTGCTCTGTGCCTCTAGCTCCCTCTCCCTTTCTGCTCTTGGAACAGCATCCCACATTTGGTCTCTGGAGCTTCTTCCGGGAAGTGTTGCTGCATCTTATTTCAAACCCCGATGGGGGAGGCTCGGTCCTTGTGGCTGGTCCTGACCACAGGCTTCGGCCAAACCTGGCTTCAAGTCTGGGTTCTATTACTTCTTGGTTGGGAGACCTGGAGAAACTTGCTTAATCTCTCTGAGCTCAGTGTCATCACATGTGAGATACGCCTTGTGTTAGTTGCTCAGTCGTGTCTGACTCTTCATGACCCATGGACTGGAGCCCACCAGGCTCGTCTGTCCATGGGGATTCCCAGGCAAGAATACTGGCGTAGCTTGCCATTTCCTTCTCTAGAGGATCTTCCCAACTCAGGGATTGAACCCTGTGTCTCCTGCACTGTAGGTGGATTCTTTACCATTTGAGCCACCAGGGAAGAGATCTGGCTTAAGGGATATTATAAGTAATACATATGATATGTGATAGTACAGTCATAGGCTCAGCAATCGTAAACACTCCATGGGTGAGGGCTGTTGTTACTACTACTATTGCTATTATCATGTCAGGGCTGATGTTTCTTTGGCCGCAAGCGCACTGAGTGTAGCCACGTCTTCCTGCACCTGGAGGGCCTTGGCCTTGCTTGGGCTTCTCATCATTGGAGCGGTGAGAAGAGACAGGCCTCAGAGCCCACAGATCTGGCTTCAGCTTCAGCCTCTGCCGCCTCTTTTGCTGCGTGACTTGGACAAGTGGCTTAACCTCCATGAGCCTCATCAGTTTCCCCCTCTGTAAAATGGGCGCAATAACACTGACCATCTAGGATTCCGTGGGGAGGGAATGTCTCTTGGAGGCAGATTCCTGGGCTCAAATCACGTGAGGGTATGACTTTGGGCAAATTCCTCCACCTCCCTGTGCTTCATATCCTCAGCAGCAAAACAGTATCTGCTTTGTAGGAAGCTTTTATTATTTCAGGCTTGAGAGAGGGCTGGTGCCTCTAAAGATTTCTCTGCCACCACTGCACTTGGCGATGAGAAACTGAGGCCAAGAAACACTAAATTAAACATTTGAGAAAAGACAGTATATGGCCGTGCTAAATTATGCAGGACGGACAATTAGAGAACAAAACAATCAGTAATAAAGGGCTAATTGAGTGGGACAGACGCTCAGTGTGCCTGAAGCTGGAGATACAGCCTGGGACAGGACGGCCTCTCCAGGGCCCGGCACTCTCGTTAATAACACTGACCTTTCTCCTTAATGTGAGCATGCCTACTTAACACTGATGTGTCTGGAAAGTGCAAACATTAATATAAAAGAGGTTATCAATCACTAATTGCTCCTCTCCCAAGACAGTAGTTTCTACTACTAATAACCTTTCTTCTTTCCTTTTTCTATCCCTATACAAGCATATATTTTCATAGTTGGTTTCACAATGGTGTGACAGTCAGGGTGAGCTAGGATATGATGCAATAGCAAGAAACTTTCCAAAACAGTTGAGGCTATTCTCACACACATCACCTGCTCCCTGTGATCAGTGGGGAGGGCTTTGCTTGCCGCTGGCCCCAGGGACTCAGACTGATGGTGGGGACATGGTCTCAGGCCCCTTAGGAGGTCAGCAGCCCCAAGTGTCACTGTGATAGGGAAGATTGGACCAGAGAATTGAGCCCAGAGCCTTATTTGTCCCTCCTGGAAGGGTCCGTCCTCACCTCCATTCATGTTTCTTTGGTCAAAGCAAGTCTCGCTAGTGCCCCTGTCGTGAAAAGTGATGGGGCTGTGCTGGCCCCCTGTTTCAGCGGGAGTAGACTTTGTCAAGCCCCAGCTGTGCCGTCCATGTGCGGCACACACAGACTTGGGTCTTTCTTACCGGACCCTCCAATCTGACCAGTTTTCTGTCTATATATCCTTAGAAAAAGTCCATTTGATTAATATTCCTACTAAACCCTCACTTTTGAAATGTGAATGGCTTCAATTTTTGACTATTCTAAACAGTGAAAGTGAAAGTGTTATTTGCTCAGTCGTGTCCGACTCTTTGCGGCCCTGTGGATGGAAGCCCACCAGGCTCCTCTGTCCGTGGCATTTCCCAGGCAAGAATACTGGAGTGGGTTGCCATTTCCTTCTCCAGGGGGTCTTCCCGACCCAGGGATCGAACCTGCATCTCTTCTGTCTCCTGAATTGGCAGGTGGGTTCTTTACCGTCTGAGCCACCAGGGAAGCCTTCAACTGATATCTTTATTCTTTCTCCAAATTTCTGTTTTGCTAGAAGAGATTCCTAGAAGATGTTGTGTGAAATAGAATGGATTTTTAAAAATGAATAGTGCTGGATTTTAATGGAATGCATAGTCCGTAAGTCCTGCTATCTCGACCTCCACTTAACCCCAGGTCTAGTATTTCTCTCATTCTCTAGGCTCCCACCTAGTTCCTCTCCACTATCATGCCTGGGCCAGTGCCGTGGGCTGCTGCCTGGTCCCTTTGCCTCAGGCCTGGCCCTGCCCCATCTCTCTCCCTGCAGAGCCAGGTGACCCTGTAAGATTCAGAGTGGGGCTGCCCTTGCTGTACTCCACGCCCCAGAGCTCCTGCCTCACTTGGGCACAGCCCACACTGACAGTGGTCCTGGGCCCTGCATGTCCCCCCATCCCTCCAGACTATCCCCACTAGTAACTCCCTTCCAGCCCTCCATCCCTCCTGGATGGCGAGCCCTCATCCTATTCCCGCCTCAAGGCCTGGCCCTTACCCTTGCCTCCAGTTAGACCCTCTTCCCTTGTCTGCCTGGCTCCCTCCCTCTCTCCTTTCCTTTAGGTTTTTCCCCAGTGTCACCTGCTCTGTCCTGGCAGCCCAGGGCAGTTGGACTTCACCTACCTCCGCAGCCTCAGCACCTGCCATACAGAAAGGCCTGTATGATGGTCCAGCCACACAGGCCTTTCTTCTGACACTCAAACCTCTGAGCCTTTGCAGGTGTTGTTCTCTCTGCCTGGAGCATCCTCCAGGGCATCTCACCTGGCTGACTCTTATGCATCCATCAGGTCTCAGCATAGGACTACTGCTTCCTCCAGGAAGCCCACCTGACCTCCCTGGACAAGATAGACCCCCTGTGGCCATGATCATGTTATAGCTGTTTCTCTGTGTAGTTAATGCTTTAATTTCAACTAGAAACTCTAGAAGGCACAGACTGTGTCTACTCTAGTCACCTCAACCCCAGCACCTGGCTGTGTACTTGGTACAGAGCAGATGTTCACACACATAGGGGACCCAGCCTGTCCGGGGTCCTGTCCAGGGCGCAGAGAGGCAGTAGACCCCTGTGAGGAGAGGGAGAGAAGGATGGTTCAGTGGGCAACAAACCCCGTGGGTGCCAGTAGGTGGACAGTCATGAGTCATCGGGTCGCATCCCCTCCTCCTGGGGCCCCTATCACAGGCAACCACGAGGCTGATGTATTAGGAAGTGAACAGAACTCATCCTTATTTAAAAGAAAATAAATGACTCGCTCCCATCATTTTCCTGTGATCACCTTCTGGCCCCACAGCTACTTTTCTTTTCCCCATCATTCCTCCCCCTCCTGATACTTTATCACTTTTCTTATTCTTCTCTTTGCTTGGTCACAACACAGCAGAACAAGGAGGGAAGGAGCAGAGCTGAACGTGTAGCTCCCGTCACAGGAGCCGAATAAACCATTTTGTAAATTTCAGGGAATGATGAGAAATTAGAGCAGCATTTATATCAATCACAGTAGGAGATGGAGAGAAAGATGGCCTGGGGGTGGTCAGGGCTGGACAAACACCCCTCTTTGGTAATGAGGGCAGTGTGGGCAGAGGAAGCGGCAGTGGATGGGGGTCCCAGCTGGCCTCTGGCCTTAGTGAGTCCTGTGGGCTCCACTCGGAACCTCTGTATGTGCAGATACGCACAGCACACACCCAGACACACATAGAGACATGCATGGACACAGACGCACAAACAGCCCCCTTGCATACATATCCATAGGTGTGAAAGCGTTAGTCACTCAGTTGCGTCTGACTCTTTGTGACCCCATGGACTGTAGCCCGTCAGGCTTCTCTGTCCATGGAATTCTCCAGGCAAAAATACTGGAGTGGGTTGCCACTCTCTTCTCCAGGGGATCTTCCTGACCTAGGGATTGAACCTGAGTCTCTTGCGTTGCAGGCAGATTCTTCATCGTCTGAGCCACCACGGGTACACACCCCACCCAATCCAGTGCATTCCTCTTAGACTGCTCTCAAGTCACCTGTTTGGTTTGTGCCCACCACTATGACCTGTGAGACCTCCACTAGCTGTCGCCTGGACCGCTGCAGTATCCTCCTTGTCTTCCTACTACCCGGTCACAGTCATTCATTCATTCCTTCATTTCATGTTTGTGGAGCCCCTCCTCTGTACTAGGAGCTGTCAGGACCCTTGGGAGATGGCAGTGTTTCCTGGAGGTCACATTCCACTCCTGCTTGCTGCCCTCAAGCCCCTGGTCCTCCCACAGCCCGCAGCCGGCACTCAGGACCATCTCCGACCACTTCCCTCCCCACCATCTGGGCTCTGGTCACCGTGCACTCTCATTCCTCTGGGTCTTGGCACATGCTGTTCCTGCTGCTTGGAACACTGTTCCAGTTCCATATCAACTTGCCTAGGCTGCTCCAGTGTCCCCACCTCAGGAGAGCATCTCTGACTACCCTTGTCCCAAGCTGGTGGCTTCCTCTTCTCTGTGCTCTTCCATTGCCCAGCTCTTACCGCATGCGGGCCTCTGTTCTCAGTGTTGCCTCCTCCCTCAGACTGTACGCTCCTGGAGGGCAGGGCTGGATCCTGTTTGTCTTTAGGGCATAAATCAGAAAGAAGGTGGTTGCCAAGTGTGTGCCTTCCCTTTTCCTTGGCTCCTGCTCTCCTACTTCCTGTCCCCCAATCTTTCACCCTGGAAATCCTCCCCAGACCCCTGTGCTCAGCTCCCTCTGACATCCCCACCCCAATCTGTAAGCTCAGCAGTCAAGGCGTTGCTCATTGGCAGTCCTTGCTTTTGGCGATGGGTCTCAGATAAATCTTTTGGACCCAGAGAGGAAATTAATGGCAGAATTTCAGGCAAGATAGGAAGTCAGACATTTGTCAGTATTGGTGAGGAAGTTCTTTCCAGTTCTCTTGGATCACCAGGTGGAGAAGGAAATGGCAACCCATTCCAGTATTCTTGCCTGGAAAATCTCATGTATGGAGGAGCCTGGTAGGCTACAGTTCATGGGGTTGCAAAGAGTCGGACATTACTGAGCTACTTCACTTTAGATCACCAGGGGTCTGCTTTTCCTTCTTTGGAGCCTGCTGGTTGCAGAGATAATACCTGTGCCTTCCAGGTCTGTTTGCTGGGGTTCGAGGAGTAAGGCCCATGAAAGTTTGGGGCTTTCCTGAGACTGAAGGGGCCCCAGGAGTTTCTACCCCTACATTAGTCCACACTCAGCCTCTAGCAAGTTAAGCGGCATGGAAGTGTTCCTGCCAGATTTATGACGGCAAAGATTCCCTCCTTGACCAAACAGGCTCCTCTGAACTCTCTTCTCAACTGGGCCCTGGATGGAGGATTCCATTTTTACCCGTGCATCGTCCAATTGCAGTGAGGGTCCTGCCAAGTCAGGTTAATCAGAATCCCCCACCCTCACCCTCTGATTACCCTCCTTATCTGATTGGGTTCTGCATCTTCACTATGCTCCATGTGATGCCTGATCACCCAGGCTGCCTTCAGCAAGAATCTTGTTAGATTACTTTAGCCAGAATGCCCTCTAACCCCTGAGGTTTCTTCTTAGAAAATTTCCATCCAATGACCCCCTACCTTGCTCCTTGGCTATAAATTCCCTCTTTTTCTTGTTGGATTTGGGGGTGAGCCCAATCTCTCCCTCCCCTACTACAGAATCCCATTCTTGCAGCACCCCCACCTCCTGAATAAAACCTGTTTTACTATTTTTTACCACATGTCATAAGCCTTTTTTTTTTTTCCCTTTAACAGTGGGTCCAGTGGGTCTTGCTGTGACCGTCTGTATACCCCACCTCTCCTGATTTTGGAGGGGCAGTTTGCCTTGTAATCTCAGTTCTCTGATGAGTCCCAGAACCGTCATTGGTTTTCAGTTTTCCAGGCTTTTCTTGTTATAAGGACAGGAGAAGCAACTGGCAGGCTAAAACTGGAAGTCTATCCAGTTGTATTCAGAATAAAATTCAACCTCTGCGCCTCTACCTGCTCCAACCCCTGCCAACTTGGATGATCACTCTCGGGGTTTGCAGGGCCAATAAATGGCATTTCTGTTCCCCACTCAAGTCTGGGAGAAATTAAGATCAAGGCGCAGTGGTCAGGCTGATCAAATGGAAGAAAAACAAATCCTTAAAATACCGGTAAAGTTGATTGAAGAACATAGCGCAGGTGAGCAGTAACAATGACACTAACATTCCACTGACTTGAATATATTCCCCCAAACGGCAGGCTTCTCCACCAGGGGCTGTACACGAGGCCGACCATGAGGCTGAAGGTGGGCAAGGAGGCCCTGCGTGATTGAGAAGTGAGGGAAGGCCACAGCGAGCTCACAGGAAACCACGGGAAAGACTGTTACCATCGTTCCCCAAATGAGGCACAGGAAGGCAGAGAGGATGCGGGCTCCAGCGTCTGAAAACCCGAGTTCAAATCCAGCCTCTGACATTCACTAGCTATCAGATCTTAAATTCATTAATAAGCTTCTCTAGGACTCATGAATCTACGTCCGTATATCCTGTGGGCTTGTTCAGAAGATTGTTAGTTAACACAAATGGAATGCTTAGAATAGTAAGTGGCCCATAACAAACCGTATTCAAATTTTACGGAGTCTAACTTGAGCCGATGTCACTGTCTTTTTTTATCTTTTTTCCTGACATATAGGAAGACTGTTTTGCCTCAGGGCCTTTGCACTTGCCGTTCTTTCTTTCAGGAATGTTCTGTCCTACATCTTAGCATCGCTGCTCCTTCTCATCATTAAGGTCTTGGCCCACATGCCACCTGTCCCGAGAAACCCTTCCTGGCCACCTGAGACAAGGCAGTGTCTGTCCCCCGATACCTGAGTCAGTGTCCTATCACGTTGCCTTGTTTTATTTTCTTCAAGCAGTTAACCCCCTCTGAAATTGTCCTATTTACTGATTTTCTTCTTCGTTGTTTGCTTTCCTTTTCTTCACCTTATTTCCTTTGGAGGCTAACCACACACTTTGCACAGGGCTGGGAACAGAGTAGGTGCTTAATCTATTCTGGTTGAATGAATGGATGAATAGATTTAGCACTGAAATAGGAGCTGCTCACTGAGATTCATTTTTGAAGGTTTCCTGTCAGGGACTGGGAGCCCTTGCTAATTCCTGGGATTCCGATGGGACCAGTGAACATTTGAGCCTTCAGGGAATAACTGCTTCCTGTTACAGAAGGATGAGCTGAGATCCAGTGCAGGTGGCAAGAAAACCCAGCACACACTTGCTTAAACTATCAAACTAGTGGCGGGTTAGGTATCAGGTAAGGACTGATCCAGCGTCTCAGCTGTGTGACCAAGGACCCAGTGTTTTCCAAGCCTCTTCTCTGCCTCCAAGGCATTGTCTTCATCTTTGGTCTAGGTTCTTGGGTGGCTGCAGCTTTAATATGGGCCACGTAGTTTCACGTTGCCATTTACTGGAAGACATACCTCTTCCAGCCAGAGTGCAAAAGTCCTGGACTTCTCTGACTGGCTCATGGTAAGTGATATGTTTACCTTTGAGGTAAACACAGGACTGAACTAGTGTTGTGTTGATTGCCCCTGGTCTGGGCTATGGCTTAGGGAATCAGGGACCAGCTCTGGAGGTGGAGGTAAAGTCAAGGCTGTTACCCAAATGAAGAGGCCTGGAGGGGATGCCAGAGGGACAATCTTGATGTCCCTTCTTCCCAGGGAACAGAAGCCACCTGGCCAGAGTAAGAGGAAGAGGCAACTCTAGAACCCAGGTCTGAGGGGACGGTGAGCTTGCGAGACTGTGTGAGGCAGAAGGGAGAGGGGCATCGTGTGGATCAGCCCCCCTTGAATGCCCCTGCCTCAACCCTCAACCATTGTTCCTTCTTTGGAGGGAGATGGCAACCGGGGAGTTGTCTGGACAGGAGCCTGTGAGACATGAAAATCCACTTCATCTTCTCAGGAGCCGAGAATGAATTCTGCTCTCAGGCGGGAGGGGCCCCTACGCTGAGCCCCTGCTTTCCCATTGATGGCCTCTGTGATGAGGATACTTGCCTCTCTGGCTCCTCATTGGACGAGAACTGCCACTCCAGGTCCCCGCAGCTATGGGCTCTGGCCTGAGATGCACATGGGCTGCTGGGCTGAATGGGGACTCGGGGGTGTCAGGGCTGGGGCTGGGGGTGCTGCTGAGGCCATTCACAGAGAAAACCTGCCCCTGAGCAGCTCTGCTCTCTCTTTATGGAGCAAGGCTCTGCATCCTTGTTCTCAGGCCTGGTTTTCTTCTTCACAGAGTGGCTCCCTCCCGTTCACTCCATGAGTTAAACCTGGAGGCTCACCCCCGCATCTCGCCAGCCCTCCTGGTTTTCCTCACCCTCAGGCACGGTAGTGTCTTCACCCCCTTCTCCTTCTCTCCACCTCAGGCTCTTCTGTCCATGGAATCCTCCAGGCCAGAATACTGGAGAGGGTAGCCTTTCCCTTCTCCAGGGGATCTTCCCAACCCAGGGACTGAACCCAGGTCTCCTGCACTGCAGGTGGATTCTTTACCATCTGAGCCACCAGGGAAGTGCACCTCAGGCTTCCATCACCCCGAATTCTAGAAAAATCAGCGATTATAATGCACGGACATCACACAGAACATTCCAGGTGCTGAGCTGAGTGCTTCACGAGCATCACCACACTCATCCGCGTGACGTATCTGTGATCTGTGTGCAGTGTGCTCCGCCGCAGGCTTTGGAGAGAATTGCCAACACAGACGCATTCTCGCCCCCCTGGAGCTTCCGTTTTCCCTGGGGAAAACAGGCGTCAGCCGAAGAACAAAGGAAAAAAATTACAAAAGATTCCAGCTTCTGGTCCAGGCCTTCAGAGAAGATTCTAAATTGAGCTGTCATGTGGTCCATAATCCCATTAAAAATATCATTCATCTAGTCTCCCTCCTTTCCTCATCGGTTAGGCACTCGCTGTTCCTTCCCAGGTCAAGGGCACATGCCAGAGAGCAAAGGGGGATTAATTGAGCATCTTTTGCCTGCCAAGATGGTCTCATCTCGTTCTGTCCCCATAACTGTGCACACGAGGTGATCATTACTTTTTCCACTTTTTGAGCAAGGAGGTCAGGGCTCGTAGCTTAGGGCGGAGGTCACAAGGCACCTGCTCTGGGTCTCTTGGCTACCCAGTGAAGGCCTTGCAGACAGTGGCATCTTTTCTCCACCTCCATCAGAAGAGGCTCTCGCTCTGCTCAGGACACTGTCCTGTTGTCATGATAACAGCAATAACCACGGCAGCAGCAGAAACGGCACAGTTTCATTCCCTTGCAGAGTCACCACTTGAGTGTCCATGTGCAAAGTAGTGTGCTTGTATGATGTCATTTCATTTGTACAAGAAATTGGCAAGGCAGGTCGTGACCCCAGTTCACACACAAAGGGATAGGTTCATGGGAATGAGCAAGAAGCCCAAGTGTACCCCATGAGTCAGGACTTGAATCCATATTTGTCTGGTCCTTCACCTAATGAGTGTGCCATTGATTCAAACAGTGGAGGCACAGCCATTCCTACATGGTGAGAACAGAAGCCAGGAGGCAGGGGAATAAGGGAGCTGACTGAGATGGGAGATTGTGAGCCCCTGAGAGCAGATGGGTAGGGCAACTCCCTGGGATCGGACTGGGGGCTTTAGGTCCAGGTGCCCCTAAGTTTCCAGGGGCATCCCCAGAGCCTAAAACACTCCTCTGCCTGACATTTTTCTTTGCTTAAATTGCGCTGAGTGCTTTTCTGTTATTTGCCAAAAGCCCGGACCCAGACAGCAAAAAAACCTGCTTATTAAAACACACACACACACACACACACACACACACAAAACTGCTACTGCTTAAAATAAGCAACAATTCCAACAATGAGTATCTCTTGCTCAAAGAGGCCTCATCAAATAAGAGGAACAAGGCTTTTGCAAACCTAAATGGAAATCAAACCCACAATCTGAGCACACACTTGTTTGACAAGTGATAATTAACTGCTGACAATATAATTTCAGTTTGGATGCAAATGTGTTTTTCATTAGAAAGTAATCAAAGAGGTGTTTGTGTCTGAGAGTCCAGCCTCCAACAGGGGGAGCTCAGCTCTTCTGCTGAAAGGTTTGGGAATTGAGAACCCACTGTTCCTGGCCATGTGGGCATGGATCCCCAAAGTGACACTGATCTCCAGGACAGCTTCCAGAAGGGAGCTCAGTAAGCCCCTGTCACTAAGGATCCTGTACCCTTGGGGAATCTAGTGATCCTCTGGCCATCTCTGATCCCAAATGTGCCTAGAGCTGCCTTGCAGGGGTTGAGAGCTGGCCCTTTTCTCTAGTCAACTCAACTCCACTGTATCTCAGTTTCCTCATTTGTAACATGGGAATAATACTGATACTTACCTCGTGAGCTTATTGTGAGGTTTAAATAAGTTAATACAGGAAAGTGTGCCTGGTACGCAGAATCTCTCAATAGATACCAGTAGCTATGATACATACTCATTAATTCAGATGACAGACTCACAGGGCCTGACACTTTCATAATCACGAGTAACACCAGGTGCAGAGCCAGGCTTTGCTTCCTGGCCTTGAGGTCTGGCTCCTCTGAGCACAGATCTCTCAGATCCCTGGTAGGTGTTGTCACAACTCACTGCTCCTGGAACATTCTATACCCTTGAGCATCTCCAACCTTTGCACCTGCTGTGTTCTCTGCCTGAGAAGCTTTTCCCTCTACTTTCCACCTAGTGGAATTTAATCTTTGAAGGCCCAACACAAATATCCTCTTCTTGATGACACCTGGAGCCTGGATCTATTTGACCTGACTCTGAACACAGAGTAGGGGCTCTTTATGCACTTATCAGCCTCCCACTGTGTGCTTGGCTTGGTACATTTGGATGCCTGTCTTTCCAGTTAATCTTCATAGCAATACTGTAAGATGATTTATATTATTCCCATTTTACAGATGAAGAAACTGAGGCTCAGAGATGAGAAATTATGTGTAACGGCTCAAAGTTATATATCTAATAAATACCAGAGCCTGGGCTATTGACACAGCCCCAAGCTGTGTCCTTTCCACTTTAGCTCATACGAATCCACTTGAATCCTTTCCTAAAAACAGCAGGATGTGGTGCTTCCTGAACTCACACTGATATTTGTCACTGATCCAGGCCTCAGACACAAAAGTATGTATTTCTACCCACATAAGCCCAGACACATACAGGTTAAGGAACAAAATGCCAAACAGATCTAAGTGGACATTTGCACTTTGCCAAGGATATTAGTAAGCACATCCGCTGTATTCCAAATCTGTCCACACCCCAGCCCCTCGTGCTGAGTCCTGACTCATGTATCTCTCCACACCCCAGTCCATGTGTTGAGTCCTGACCCATGTATCTGTCCACACCTCAGCTCCACGTGCTGAGTCCTGACCTGTGTATCTGTCTCCTGAACACTTGGACCAAGATGACCCATGGGATCCTCAGACACAGTGAACCCAGATGGGCTTTGAGTGAGCAAGGCAGGGGATCGATCTAACACAGAGATTGGGCTCTAAGTTCTGCCCATGAAAACCTGTTCTCTACAAACTTGAGGGACAATTGACCAAATATAGCAAGAGGGCAAGGGGCATGCCCAGGAGGTAGAAAGAAACTGACAATCAGGTGGCAAGTGTGTGAACTGGTAATCCGCTGCTATGTTTCAGGGTTGGAGGATGAAGAGCCACCAGCTAAGGGATTGGGTTTAATTCTTTCAGGAACAGGAAATGATGTTTTGGGTACAATGCAGAAGTTGCATAAAGCTGTGACCGTCAGGGGGCTGAATCTCAGAGAGAGCATATAAAAGAAAAAGAATCTATTCCTGACAACTGGGAAACAATACAGGAGATTGTCAGTTTCTGCCTGGACTCTGAGAGAAATGAGAAATTCCTTGGGTGACTATAGGCCTGTACTTTGCTTGGGTTTATGGCTTTAATTTATATTGCAGGTATTGTTTGTAAACCCCCAAATGTGAGTAGAAAAGTAAAAAAAAAATCTAAAAACAAAAATAATAACTTTTGCAATTACAAAAATTCTCAAACCATGGACTGGATAGTGGATTAGGTAGAACTGGGGAAGAAATCAGTTACCTGGAGTGTAGACAAGAGGAAATTACCCTGAATGCACACAGAAAGGAATAGAGATTGGAGAAGAGGTTTAGAGACATGAGGAGAGACTGAGAAGTTTCAAAAATTTTTATTAGAAGTTACAGAACATCAAAATAGAATTTGGAAAATTAATACTCAAATCGGTAAGGACCGTGACTTCTACAGAATGCATGAAAGACTTGAATTCATAGTTTCAAGAAGAAATTCAGTTCAGTTCAGTTCAGTTCAGTCGCTCAGTCACGTCCGACTCTTTGAGACCCCATGAATCGTAGCACACCAGGCCTGCCTGTCCATCACCATCTCCCGGAGTTCACTCAGACTCACGTCCATTGAGTCCGTGATGCCATCCAGCCATCTCATCCTCAGTCATCCCCTTCTCCTCCTGCCCCCAATCTCTCCCAGCATCAGAGTCTTTTCCAATGAGTCAACACTTCGCATGAGGTGGCCAAAGTACTGGAGCTTCAGCTTTAACATCATTCCTTCCAAAGAAATCCCAGGGCTGATCTTCAGAATGGACTGGTTGGATCTCCTTGCAGTCCAAGGGACTCTCAAGAGTCTTCTCCAACACCACAGTTCAAAAGCATCAATTCTTCGGTGCTCAGCCTTCTTCACAGTCCAACTCTCACATCCATACATGACCACAGGAAAAACCATAGCCTTGACTAGACGGACCTTAGTCGGCAAAGTAATGTCTCTGCTTTTGAATATACTATCTAGATTGGTCATAACTTTTCTTCCAAGGAGTAAGCGTCTTTTAACTTCATGGCTGCAGTCACCATCTGCAGTGATTTTGGAGCCCCCCAAAATAAAGTCTGACACTGTTTCCACTGTTTCCCCATCTATTTCCCATGAAGTGATGGGACCAGATGCCATGATCTTCATTTTCTGAATGTTGAGCTTAAGCCAACTTTTTCACTCTCCTCTTTCACTTTCATCAAGAGGCTTTTTAGCTCCTCTTTACTTTCTGCCGTAAGGGTGGTGTCATCTGCATATCTGAGGTTATTGATATTTCTCCCAGCAGTCTTGATTCCAGCTTGTGTTTCTTCTAACCCAGCATTTCTCATGATGTACTCTGCATAGAAGTTAAATAAGCAGGGTGACAATATACAGCCTTGATGTACTCCTTTTCCTATTTGGAACCAGTCTGTTGTTCCATGTCCAGTTCTAACTGTTGCTTCCTGACCTGCATACAGATTTCTCAAGAGGCAGGTTAGGTGGTCTGGTATTCCCATCTCTTTCAGAATTTTCCACAGTTTATTGTGATCCACACAGTCAAAGGCTTTGGCATAGTCAATAAAGCAGAAATAGATGTTTTTCTGGAACTCTCTTGCTTTTTCCATGATCCAGTGGATGTTGGTAATTTGATCCCTGGTTCCTCTGCCTTTTCTAAAACCAGCTTGAACATCAGAGAGTTCACGGTTCACGTATTGCTGAAGCCTGGCTTGGAGAATTTTGAGCATTACTTTACTCAGATGAGTGCAATTGTGCGGTAGTTTGAGCATTCTTTTGCATTGCCTTTCTTTGGAATTGGAATGAAAACTGACCTTTTCCAGTCCTGTGGCCACTGCTGAGTTTTCAATTGAGCAAGTGCAAATAAATACATAGAGCTTCCATGTAAAAAAACCTGGAAATGGTCATTTCCACATTTACAATAAGCAGTTGGACAAGTGGAACGTCAACTTTTCTTGGCTCCATCAGAAAACTGAGGTTGCAGAGCAAAGTGCTACCCTGAAATCTGGAGACATGTGAATCCAGAAAGTCACAGATAAGACCTGCCTGCCTGTAGCAGGCAGAGCTGCTAGAGTCGTAAACAGGTAGGAACAATTAAATGATAATTCTGACAAATAGCTGGAGACTGAATGTGAAGGTGAGAAACTCCTTGGATGCCACAGTCCTGAGGGCACACAAGGTTTCATGGGATTTCCCTCCAGGAACTCCACCAGACTGTCATGATGCAACTTCAAGAAGATACCTTTTTGGTTCTGGCATAAAGAAAGGAAGAGTAATCTTTGTGAAATATCCAGAATCCTCTCCATAACAAAGGCTTACTGTTCAAGAGGAAAGACTTAACCAGAGCCTTTCTCCAGCAACATGAAGGGAGGGCCTTCTTCTCACTGGAGCCTCTGTTAGCCTTCCTTTCACCTAACTGGCACTGGGGGAAGCATATAAGAACGTCACAGGCCAGAGACACAGCTCCACTCAAAGACTGAGGTTTAATTGAAAGATTATAAACACCTCCCCTCCCTTATCACCAGACAAACAGGGTTTTCAATACAAATAATAATGGATTAGATTTGAAAGAGCTGCCATGCAGACTCTCTCTGAGGGTTTAGGGAAGCCTGAAGTCAAGAGGGGGAGATTAAGACAAGGATACTAGAGGAATTTTAAGCCCTCGATAACACTAAATACAACTCAACTCCTTGCCAGACTAACATAAATCCTCACACTACAGGTCTACTTACTTCAGTTTCTATTACTCAGTGCAAAATGTCCAGCTTCCAACAACAACAACAACAAAAAATCACAAGGAATGCCAAAAGGTAAGACAAAAGAAGTAAAAAGACAAAGCAAACATCAGAACCTCAGTCAGACATGACACAGACCTGAATTAAAAGAACTACGACCCAGTAAATTCTATTCTCATCTATGTACTACATGTTTGCCAAAAGAAATGGAGAAAATTGTTCAGAACAGGGATATGATTTGATTTTATGAATATCACAAAAATTCCAAACTGGAAACTGCCTATTAAAGGCAGAATGGAAAAATAAAATATAATATTAAACAAATCCAAACAATACGCACCATGAGTGAATATTACAATTATATGTTGAGAGAAAAAAGGGCACATAGTATATTATTATATACAGTTAAAAAGCAGGCTATTAGAAGTTAGGACAGTGGTTATGGCTGGTGGAGGTATAGTAACTGGAAGGGATTAGTAGGGGGCTTGTCAGTTTGTAGTAATGTTTGATGTTTACTTTGCGAAAATTCATTAGCTCAAGACTTATGTGGAGAAGGAAGTGGGAACCCACTCCAGGATTCTTGCATGGAAAATCCCATGGACAGAGGCGCCTGGGGGGCATCCATAAAAGGGTCAGACATGACTGAGCACACACCTATGATTTGAACATTCTTCTGTATGCATATTATGCACCAATAAAACATTTGCATTAAAAAAAGCAACCGGAGAAAAGACCTGATTACCCATCAAAGAAAGACAGTTAGACCGACAACAGACTTTTCAGCAACAACCATAGAGACCAGGAAACAGTGGAATGATACTTTCAATGCCAAGAGAAAAGAACTATCCAAAATGATCTAAACTATCTAAATATCCAAAAAAAAATTAAACTATTGTTTAAAATTGAGGAAGATAGTGGTTGACGTGGGAAACAATAATACTCATCAGTTTTCTCTTAAAACGATTTCCATATTAATGATGGTGATGGGATTCAACTAGATTTTAAAAATTTCAATCACTCTTGATAAATAGCAAATGTGAAGAAATAAAAGAATATGTAAAATAAAAAAAATTACAGGAGAAAGATATTTTCAGGCAAAGTCTGAGAGATATTCCAAGGTTTTTCTGAGAGGGCAGATAAATGACACAGTTCAGGGAAGACAGTGTTATGAAAAGGAAGTAGATCACAGGCTCAGTACTGAGCAGAGAAACCCGTGAACTTGCATCAATCTTGTAACACAAAAGCATTAACAAATGAAAGTCATGTAACTAATTTGTGGTGTAAGGGAGGGTGGAACCGTAACAGTAAGAATGGAGAAGTGATGAAAATGGATGTATTCGAAGCTCTGTGCATTGTTCAGAGCAAGGGGAGAGATATTGATTTACTTTAGACAGTGTTAAGTCAAGTGTGCTTATTAAAATGTAAAGATTAACCAATAAAGAAGATAAATGGAATGAACAATTTCCAAATCAGTAGAGGAAAAATAGATGGTATAAAAGCTTGATTGATATGATGGCAGAAAATGAGCCAAAATGAAAAAAAAAAAAAAAGCAGAAGAAATCCTTGTAAGTTGAAAGGACAAAGAAGGCAGAAGTCAGACTCTGCCATTCACATCTAATTGTGACTTTGGGCAAAAGAGTTAATGGTGAGGGGAGTGTGATGCCCCTTTGCAGCTGTTGTAGAGACACGATGAGCCTCTGCTGGGCCTGTCCTCAGCGCAGGGGCAAAGGGCTGCCCTCCACCTTTCTGCAACCAATGACTCTGTGTAAGAAATGGATTTTATGGACAACACAGTGTGGGCATCTTCACTTTTCTTTTGCTGATAAAGCTTTCTGCAGTCAAGCTTTATTTTATCAGAAGAATAAGAGATTATCAAACTAGCTGTGCAGTCTATCAAGGAGATTTCCAAAGAGATAAAGAGGCAGGAAGCCTTTCTCCCAAGACAACCTTGGCTTTATCTCCATTCTTCACTTAGTTGGTAATAGCAGCAACCATGGTTTGAATGTTTGCCGTGTCCCAGGTGCTGCTGTTTTACCCATGTTCTTTCATTTAAGTTTGCCTTTAAACTTGTGAGAGAGGCATGGCCATCCACTTCAGAAATGAGGAGATGGAGGCTGGAAGGTGAAATAAAATCTGTCCAAGGACATGGCTGAGCTAAAGTCATCAGGTCTGTCTGACTCTGAAGCCCCTGATTCTCTTGCTTCTTAACTATCCAGAAACCCCCTGTCGATTATTAAAGAATTGACCCTAATTAGTAGGTAGAGCATCATATGGAGCAGACATTTAAAAATGTTCATGTTTAATTATTGATCTTTCTCATAGGAGCCTCCTCTGTCTATTTTTCTTCTCTTTTTAGAACTTCTTCCTCTAAGAGCAATTCGTAATAATCAAGGACAATTTGGAGACTGTAGCAGACTTAAGAAGAGGAGCCCCAGCTACCTGTCTGCTTGCCTGTGTCTTTGGAGGTGTTCTTGGATATCTCAAGCCTAATGTGGGCAGGACTCTCTAGATCCTGCTTCAGGGGCACCTGCTGGGGCTCCCCCTATGAGCCTGGACTTGCTGCGAGAGAGCA
Source organism: Ovis aries (assembly GCF_016772045.2). Classification (NCBI taxonomy): domain Eukaryota; kingdom Metazoa; phylum Chordata; class Mammalia; order Artiodactyla; family Bovidae; genus Ovis; species Ovis aries. The sequence continues at coordinate 236,683,552 of NC_056055.1, forward strand.
GAGGGTGTGGAAGAGTCCAGCTGGAACACTTCCTCTGGGCAGAGCCCGTGGAGGGGACCAGCTCTGAAGGTCACTTGGTCAGTGCCCAACAGCACTGACACAGAGACGGGAGATAAGTAGGAACTTACGGAGGATCCTACAGACAAGATTGCCCAAGGCAACTTGTGACCATTCTCCCTGGCCTGCCAAAAGACCGCCTCCAGGTCCTCGCTCTTCCTGAGCATGGAGACAGGGCGCTCAGTGGAGGGAGTGCCTGCTTATACAGAGCTGATCTTGCACTCTGCCTCAGAGACCCACCCCCTCCTCCTCAGAATAAAGACCGTATCCTCAGTGTGGGCATCAAGGCCCTTTATGACTCATGGGGACTCCCTCTTCTGCTTTATCTTCCTCTGTCTTAACACACACACACACACACACACACACACACACACACACACACACGCTACATCCATCGGCTCCCTATGATTCCCTACCTCTCACACACACATTCTTGCTATCTTCCCAGAATGCCCCCTTTTCCCACCTGTTTGCCAGGCAAGCACCCCATCCTCTTCCTCCACGACTGGGCTCTTGTTTCTGCCATGCCTGTGAACTCAAGTGTCTTTCTCCGTGTCTCTAGAGCATCACGTGTTTAGCCCATCAGACCACCCACTATGTGGTTTAGGATTGCTTTCCCCCCCCAGACAGTGGGCTGCTTGAGGGCACAGAGTAGACACTGAACATACATTTGCTGAGAGATCGAGGTGAATATGGTGACGCAGTTGCTCTGGCCTTCCTCTATTAGCACGGGGTAGAGGCGTTCACTGGAGAAGGCAATGGCACCCCACTCCAGTACTCTTGCCTGGAAACTCCCATGGACGGAGGAGCCTGGTAGGCTGCAGTCCATGGAGTCACAAAGAGTCAGACACGACTGAGCGACTTCACTTTCACTTTTCACTTTCCTGCCCTGGAGAAGGAAATGGCACCCCACTCCAGCGTTCTTGCCTGGAGAATCCCAGGGACGGAGGAGCCTGGTAGGCTGCCATCTATGGGGTTGCATAGAGTCAGACATGACTGAAGCGACTTAGCAGCAGAGGCGTTCACATCAGTCTCAGTCCAGGACCTGGCACAGAAAGAATGCTCAATGAGCGTTCATTGAATGAATCAACAGATTATACAGATCTGCCCATTGCAGACCAGACTTAGCTAGTGATCATACAATCGGAATCACTGAGTAGCCCTGTAATACTGTTCTGAGTCTTCCCCAAGTTAGACTGGTCTTTTCTAGCTCTGATCTTACCCACCCCCAAAGCACCACCCCTCCCTCCCCCCTCCCCCCCCCCGCAACACACACCAGGCCAATTAGAAGAGGCTGCCTGTCACCTAGAGGGGTTAATGAGCAGAGAAACGAGGTGAGTTAGGTGGGGTCAAATCCAGAGAAAAGGCTCATTAAACCTGCAGGTGGGTGCCAATCTATGTCAATTTTAGAAACAGAGAAGAGAGTTTAGGATGAGCAAAATAATTAGGAAGTGGGCTTCTGGAAGCAGGAAGAAATTCCAGAATGATTGATGATAGAGTGGATAGCCAGCATCCAGTGTCATTGATGGAATATCAGGAACATTCAAGTCCATTGTCAAGGGTCCTGTTCTTCCTGACACCCCCTCCTCTAGGTGCTCATGGGGCACTCGACAGGTCTCCATTCTCTGTCCCTGTGGGAGGTCAGATCCATAGGCTGACCTCTCATCAATACCAGCACTGGTTCAGGGTCAATATGGGGACCCCGACTATACAAAGTAGTCTTAATGACCTGGATAACCATGATAGTGTAGTCACTCACCTGGAGTCAGACATTCTAGAGTGTGAAGCCAAGTAGGCCTTAGGAAGCATTACTACAAACAAAGCTAGTGGGTATGATGGAATTCCAGCTGAGCTATTTAAAATCCTAAAAGATGGTGCAGTCAAAGTGCTGCCCTCAATATGTCAGCATATTTGGAAAACTCAGCAGTGGCCACAGGACTGGAAAAGGTCAGGTTTCATTCCAATCCCAAAGAAGGGCAGTGCCAAAAATTGTTCAAACTACCAGACAATTGCACTCATTTCACATACTAGTAAGGTAATTCTCAAAATCCTTCAAGTTAGGCTTCAGCAGAATGTAACTGAGAACATCCAGATGTACAAGCTGAGTTTAGAAAAGGCAGAGGAACCAGAGATCAAATTGCCAACATTTGCTGAATCACAGAACAAGCAAGAGAATTCCAGAAAAACATCTACGTCTGCTTCATTAACTACACTAAAGCCTTTGACTGTGTGGATCACAACAAACTGTGGAAAATTCTTAAAGATATAGGAATATCAGACCACCATACCTGTCTCCTGAGAAATGTGTATTTGGGTCAAGAAGCAACAGTTAGAACCTTACTGGAACAACTGACTGGTTCAAAATTAGGATATATACAGGATTGTTTAAATATACAACAAGGCTGTATATTGTCACCCTGTTATTTATATGAAGATTACATCATGCAAAATGCTGGGCTGGATGAATCACAAACTGCAATCGAGATTTCTGGGAGAAATATCAGCAACCTCAGATATGTAGATGATATCATTCTAATGGCAGAAACTGAAGAGGAACTAAACAGCCTCTTGATGAGGGTGGAAGAGAAGAATGAAAGAGCTGGCTTTCACTCAACATGAAAAGAGCTAAGATCATGGCATCTGGTCCCATCACTTCATGGGAAATAGATGGGGAAAAAATGGAAACAGTGACAGACTTTATATTCTTGGGCTCCAAAATCACTGCAGACAGAGACTACAGCCATGAAATTAAAAGATGCTTGCTCCTTGGATGGAAAGTTATGACAAACGTAGATAGCATATTAAAAAGCAGAGACATCACTTTGCTGACAAAGGTCTGTATAATCAAAGCTGTGGTTTTTTCAGTAGTCATGTGTGGATGTGAGAGTTGGACTATAAAGAAGACTGATCGCCAAAGAAATGGATGCTTTTGAACTGTGGTGTTGGAGAAGACTCTTGAGCGTGCCTTGGACTGGAAGGACATCAAACCAGTCGATCCTAAAGGAAATCAACCCTGAATATTCATTGGAAGGACTGATGCTGAAGCTCCAGTGCTGTGGCCACTTGATGCGAAGAGCCAACTCATTGAAAAAGACCCTGATGCTGGGAAAGATTGAGAGCAGGAGAAGGGGCAACTGAGGATGAGATGGTTGGATGGCATCATGGACTCAATGGACATGAGTTTGAGCAAACTCTGACAGATAGTGAAGTACAGGGAAGCCTGGCGTACTGCAGTCCATGGGGTCACAAGGGGATGGACACGACTTAGCAGCTGAACACAGCAAACTTTGATCAGCCCTGCATCAGAGCCTGTCGATACTCTGTGCACAATCGCTCCAGCTTGTTCCCGTACATTTGGGCCCACCAGGTCCTGGAGGCAGTGCACAGGGAGTGGGGAGGGGCTGAGACGGGCAGATGCAGGCGGAGTCCAGGGAACAAGTAAGACTGGAAGAGCGTCAGCAATGGGGCCACGTGACAAGCTCCATGAGGACATAGTGAGTGGCCTCCTGCTCATCAAACCTCATGGTTCTGAACAGGACTGAAGCACCTTCTCAAACCCACGCTGCCCATCAAGATTTAGGTATTCCTCCCTGCGTTGCTCACTGAGCGCCTACTCTGTGCAGGCTCTGGGCTGGGAGCTGAGTGTGTGCTGAGGTTGAGATCAGTCCTGGCCCCAGTTTGGTGGGTGAGAAACAGAGACCCCCATTAGCCCGTGATGAGGATGTGCCCAAACTCTGGAGGCACACAGCAACAGTGAGGAACTCTACTAGAATGAGGTTCCCCCAGAGAGGTTGGGAATTAGGAGAACAAAGCTCATTTTATAGGGAAGGGGACTGAGGCCCAGATGGGAGAGTGAGTAGTTTAATGTCACATGGCAGTGGATGGGGCCTGGGACCTAGGCTCTGAGTTCCCTGACAGAGTCCCCCGCCTCCTTCCGGCACCACACAGCCTCCTTGCTGAGTCTCATGGGAGGATCACAGGGACAAATTCAAACCCATTCCTCATTACCAGGCCACATGGCAAACTTATCATGTCGACATTAATTACCACTCCTGGAGATTAATTTGTGGGGATGTAGTGGAAGCAGTTATTTAATAGTGAGTATTAAAGTCTTGCTGGGGGTTTGCTGCATAATGGGTAATTATTTGCAGCACAATTGGGAAAAAAATGCAGTTGATTCTAATATTTAGCCCTTTCTATTGAATTCAGAGTTAATCCTGGGGCGCTTTCAGCTTTAGCTAATATTATTTAATAAAGTTGTATAATAATGTCATCAAATCCAACGGAAGTCACATTAACAAAAGCCTTCACTAAGAAGCATGCGGTCAGTGTGCCAGGACCTCGGCCCCAGCGTTTCTGAATGGAAACCTCACCAACCCTGTGGATCCAGCTGGAACTCTTTCACCAGTTTCCCATTTATAAAATTGCTCACTCATTTACTGCTTAATCTGGGTAGTTTTATGTCCATTCATTCATTCAATCTTCCTCACCTCTTCAGCCAGTCTTAAGAACCATTGACAACACTGCTTCTCACGTTCATGTGTAAATTTATTTCTCCCCCCATCATTACTTCACTCATTTCTTCTTCCATTTGCATCTGCTTCGTCTGTACACTTTTTTCTCAATTGATCATTTGTGCATTCAGTTACTCATTTGTTTATTTATCCTTCAATTGGTTCCTTCATTCATTTGCTTATGAACGTTCTCTTTCGTGCATGACTTTGTTCATTCACTATGACTTTATTCATTCATTCATTTTAAAAAAAATCCATAAACACATACCATTTGCTCAGAAACTAGGTCTGTCAGGAGTCTGGTCTGATGTGATCCAGCCTTGCTCATCTCTCCAGCATTTTCTGGGCATCCTGTAGAAAATGTCCTGGGCTCTTTTCTTCAGTAAAAACTTTATTAAAATGCAACACAGCCACCATGAGGTCCCAAGCCTGGTTGATGGGAGAGATGTTCCAGTCTTGGAGATTGAGAACACAAGTGAGAGGCAGGTTGCCGTGGAGAGGAGATGACCTCAGTTTTGGACATGTTGGGTTAGGAGGCGCTGACAGTACACACAAGAAGAGGTGTCTGATGCATAGAAATACAGAGATCAATGGAAAAGGCCTGTAATTGGAGCAGAAAATGTCGAGTCCCACCTCTGCGGTCCTCTCTGGGGCTGTAGTCAGCAACATCTGAGAATCCATTTTTCTGGTCATTTTTCACCTCTGACTGCTCCTCTCTGCAATGACCAGGGTGTAAGCAAGAAGCAGTGATGTCCGAATCCACTATTGTAAAGGATATGCTTGATTTTAGTGTTGATTTGGAGCTCCTAAACCAGCCAAATTGAGCTTCACTGCCTTGCTGAACTGCTTCAGACCTCGCTTAGCTCCTGCTGTGTGGACAGCACTGGGTTTGGGATGATGGGATCAGGTTGAAATGGGTCATCACAGGTAGGTCTGGAAGAGACAGACATGAAGGTTGACCGTGGGGTGGTGTGCCCCCCACTCCCTTCCTACTTGGCCTGTGGATCAGGGCCCATCTTCTCCAGGCAGGTGTGGGTCGCTTTTCCAGGGCTTCTGCTCTCAGGGCTGGAGGGATGTGGGTAGCGATCCTCCTGGTAGCTTACTGCTCAGTTATTAGCCTTGAAACCCTGTCACCGGCTGAGACCTGGAGGGGAGAATGAGAAGCCTCAATGTGGTCTCAGATACAACTTTCTCCAACCAAGTTTCACCAGGAACAAAGCCCAGAGGGTGGTCCCATGGAACAACATCATCTTCTTATTTGGTCCTTCAGGGAAAAGGGCAGGGCCTTTGTGATTGGCCCCCAGTGAGAGAGATGCCAGCTTTTTGCAAACCCACAGCGCAGTCACACTCACCTGCAGCAGCTGGGGATTAGAAGAAAGGTGCAGACCCCCCTTAGGGATTCTTCTTCAGTTTTCTGTGTTGGGAGTTCAGGACTTAGACAGCTGGAGAAGGGAGACAACATGTGATCTGCAGTCAGAGGAATTCCATTCTGGCAGCTGACTTACCGATCGTGCAACTTTGGGCAGGTCCTATCACCTGTCAGAGTCTCAAGAGTCGCATTCATGAAATGGGGATTAAAAAGACCTGCCTCTGGGGACTATGGGGAGGATTGAGTGAGATGATGGAAGTGAACGGATTAAAAGTCCCTGCTGCCTCAGTCATCTCAGGGTTGGTCATCAAATTCTCACAAAGTGTGGTGCCTTCCCTCACTCTTGCTCTTTGGTTTCTTTTTTCTTTTAATTGAAGAATAGTTGATTTATAATGTTATATTAGCTTCAGGTGTAAAACATAGTGATTCAATATAGGTTATACTCTACTTAGAGTTGTTATAACACATTGGCTATATTCCATGTGCTGTTCAATATATCCTGGTACCTTATTTATTCTGTACTGAATAGTTTGCGCCTCTTGGTCTCCCACCTCCATTTTGCCACTTCCCCCCTTCCTCTCCCCACTGGGAACTGCTAGTGCGTTCTCTATATCTGTGAGTCTATTTGTAGTTTGTTATGCTTATTTGTTCATTTCTTAGCTTCCATAAGTAAGTGATAACATATGATATTTGTCTTTCTCTGTCTGACTCACTTCACTAAACATAGTACCCTCCAGGCGCATTTGTGTTGTTGCAAATGGTGAAATCTTATTCTTTTTTATGGCTGAGTAATATTTCCTGTGGACTTCCCTGGCAGTTTAGTGGTAAAGAAACTGCCTGGCAATGCAGGAAAAGTGGGTTCTATCACTGGGTCAGGAAGATCTGCTGGAGGAGGAAATGGCAACCCACTCCAGTATTCTTGCCTGGGAAATCCCATGGACAGAAGGAACCTGGCCGGCTACAGTTCATAGGCTACAGTCTATGAAAGCGAGATGAAAGTGAAAGTTGCTCAGTTGTGTCCGACTCTTTGTGACCCCATGGACTATACAGTCCGTGGAATCCTCCAGACCAGAATACTGGAGTGGGTAGTCATTTCCTTCTCCAGGGGATCTTCCCAACTCAGGGATTGAACCCAGGTCTCCTTCATTGCAGGTAGATTCTTTACCAGCTGAGCCACCAGGGAAGCCCAAGAATACTGGAGTGGGTAGCCTGCAATGCAGCAGATGTGGGTTCGATTCCTGGGTTGGGAAAATCCCCTGGAGAAGGAAATGGCAACCTACTCCAGTATTCTTGCCTGGGAAATCCCAGGGACAAATGAGCCTGCAGTCTATAACTTAGTGATTAAACAGCATCAACAACAATATTTTATTGTCTATTTATATCATATCTTCTTTATCCATTGATCTGTTGATGGACACTTAGGTTGATTCTGTATCTTGCGTGCATGCTAAGTTGCTTCATTCACGTCCGACTCTTTGCAACCCTATGGACTGTAATCCGCCAGGCTCCTCTGTCCACGGGGATTCTCCAGGCAAGAAAACTGGAGTGGGTTTCCCTTTCCATCTGTATCTTGGTCACTGTAAATAATACTGCTATGGCCACTGGAGTGCATGTATCTTCTCAAGTTGGTGTTTTTAGTTTCTTCACATATATATCTAGGAGTGGAACTGCTATACCGTATGTTAGTTCTGTTTTTAGCTTTTTGAGGATCTCCGTACCATTTCCCACAGTAGCTGCATCAATTTACATTTCTGCCAGCAGTTTATTAGTGTTCCCTTTTAATCACATTCTCACCAACATTTGTTATTTGTGGTCTTTTTAACAATAGCTGTTCTGACAGATGTGAGGTGCTATTTTGCTATGGTTTTGATTTGGACTTCTCTGATAATTAATGATATAGAGCATGTTTTCATGTGCCTGTGGCCATATGTATGTCTTTTTGGGAAAATGTCTACTCAGGTCTTCTGCCCATTTTAAAAGCTGTTGTTTTGATATTGAATTTTTTGAGCTGTTTATATATTTTGGCTATCAACCGCTTATCAGACATATCTTTTGCAATTATTTTCTCCCATTCATTAAATTGTCTTTTCCTTTTGTCAATAATTTCTTTCACTGTAAAAATCTTTAATGTTTAATTAGGTCCCATTTGTTCAGTTTTGTTTTTGTTTCTCTTACTTGAGGAGTCAGATCCAAAAAAAATATTACTGAGACTTATGTAAAGAGTGTGCTGCCTATGTGTCCTAGGAGTTTGATGTTTCAAACTTATATTTAGGTCTTTAATCCATTATGAATTTATTTTTGTATATGGTGTGAGAAAATGTTCTAATTTCATTCTTTCATACTTTGCTGTCCAGTTTTCCCAAAACTGCTTATTGAAGAGACTGTCTTTTCCTCATTTACGTTTTTGTCTCCTTTGTTCTAGAGTATTGACCATATGTGTGTGGGTTACTTTCTAGGTTCTCTGTTCTGTTCCCCTAATCTATATATCTGTTTTTGTGCTGGTACTATACTGTAACTGTAGCAAAGCCTGAAGTCAGAGAATGTGAACCCTCCAGCTTTATTATTTTTTCTCAAATTGCTTTGACTATTTGGGGTCTTTTGAGGTTTCATATATATTTTATAATACTTTCTCCTAGTTTTCTGAAAAAATGTCATGAGTATTTTGATAGGGATTGCATTAAACCTCTCAATTGCTTTGGGTAGTATGGACATCTAACAATATTAATTCTTATGATCCGAGATCACAAGATATCATTTCGGTTATTGTTATCATCTTCTCTTTCCTTCATAAATGCCATATGGTTTTCAGAGTGTACGTCTTCTACCTCTACAGTTAAATTTGTTCCTATATTCCTTCTGATTCTATTGTAAATGGAATGGCTTTTTTGTTTTCTCTTTCTGGTAGTTCATTATTATTGTATAGGGAAGCAGCAGATTTCTGTATGTTAATCTTGTATCCTGCTGCTTTGCTAAATTTGGTTCTAATAGCTTTTTGGTAGAGATTTCAGGATTTTCTATATATAGTATCATGTCATCTGCAAATAGTGACAATTTTACTTCTTCTCTCCCAATTTGAACCATTTTATTTCTTTTTCTTGTCCAATTGCTGTGGCTAGGACTTCCACGACTATGTTAAATAGAAATGGAGAGAGTGGGCCTTGTCTTGTTTCTGATTTTAGAGGAGAAGATTTCGGCTTTTCACTCTGTTGAGTACAATTTGGCTGTGGGTTTGTCATAAACGGATTTTATTACGTTGAGACATGTTCCTTCTACACCAACTTTGAGGAGAGCTTTTTATCACGAATGGATATTCAGTTCAGTTCAGTTCAGTTCAGTCACTCAGTCGTGTCTGACTCTTTGTGACCCCATGGACTGCAACACGCCAGGCCTTCCTGTCCATTACCAACTTCCAGAGTTTACTCAAACTCATGTCCATTGAGCCAATGATGCCATCCAACCATCCCATCCTCTGTCATCCCCTTCTCCTCCTGCCTTCAATCTTTCCCAGCATCAGGGTCTTTCCAGTGAGTCAGTTCTTTGCATCAGGTCCAAAATATTGCAGCTTCAGTTTCAGCATCAGTCCTTCCAATGAATATCAGGACTGATTTCCTTTAGGATGGACTGGTTGGATCTCCTTGCAGTCCAAGGGACTCTCAAGCGTCTTCTCCAACACCACAGTTCAAAAACATCCATTCTTTGGCACTCAGCTTTCTTTATGGTCCAACTCATATCCATACATGAGTGCTGGAAAAACCATAGCTTTGGCTATATCCAGTTAAAATCCTGAAGACAGAATATATTACAAAGGAAAAGGGATTCATTTGGGAAAACTGAAGTCAGCACACGCACATATCTATTTTACCTCTCAAACTTTTTTTAAATCAAGAAAGAGCAAATCATTTTTAAAGGTTAACTTACCCTTAAAAATATTCTGGGTGTGCATCTTTCAAGCACATGTTGAATGTGTGAATGTTAGTGTTTTATCACTTATATAATCTGGCCCTCTTGTCTTTTTCCATGGTTTCAAAGACCTTGGCAGGTAACTTAGACCTTTACCATGTCATTGGCAATTTCTCTTTGCAGCCTGAAGATATTTCCTTCTTAATCCCCTCTGAGAGATTGAAAACATAGTTACTAGGTCTCAGAGAGATGAGGGCAGGCAGCTGGAAGATTTCATTTCAGATTTCTTAGCATCTTCCATCATAGCTGCCATCTCCTATGGACCTACTGTGTACCAGCTGCTGTGCTGAATACTTGTAAAAAATCCAGCATCTCTCACCCTCATGCTCTTATCACAATTCAATCTACCATTGCCCACAGCCTGGCTTATTCTGCCCAGCTGTCTTCCTGATTCCACTCTTGCCTCCTATGGTCTCTTCTCCACTGAGTAGCAGGAGAGACTTTAACAACATCAGGCAAACATCTCTCTGCTCACATCCTCCCTGGCTCCCATCTTTCTACAGTAACACCAGAGTTCTTCCCTAACCCCCAAGGCCTCCATAGCCTCTCCCTCACTCTGCCCCATCCACATGGACCTCCTGACCCTCAGGTGTACCGGGCACACTCTTGCCTTCCACCTTGGCTTATGGTTCCTATAGCCTGGGATGCTCCCCCCACAGGGACCCTCAGGGCCTGCAGCCTTAACCCCTTCTGGTCTGTGTTCACATGAGTGCGTCCCAGAAAGGCTCTTTCTGGCCACCCATGTGAAATTGCACCCCAGCCTCCTGGCACTTCTCACCCCTCCTCCTGCCTACTTTAATCTCCTGATCACTTACCACTGTCCTAATATACTCTCTATATTTTATTCATTTACCTTGCTATCTCTATGCAAGCTAATCTACTGAGGGTCTATAGAGGAAATGTTGTTAGTTTTGCTAACTGTTGAATCTCCAGCTCCTGGAACATTACCTGGTACAGAAGTGTTTATTGTATAAATGCATAAAATAATTTCATTTGGAGTATGTGAGATCAGGGGCCTTCTGACAATAAACAAGTAGCAAATAATTTCCAGATCATGTGGAAGACAGTGATTAGAGGTACTTTAGGTTGGGGTCCAAGAAAGTCTCCTGGGGAAGTTGGTGTTTGAGCTGAGACCGGTTTTAGACACACCAGGCAACAGGTCCTGTGGGGGATGACTTGTCCAAGGCCTCACAGGTGGCTCCTTGTGGAGCAGGTTTGGAAGCCACAGAGGAGGTATGCCCAGGCCCTGGGGAGCTCTCTGGAACACCCAAAATGGGCAGAGTTCAGGGTCCTAGGGTGCTCTGTGCTGACCTGGCCTTGTCCTTTTGCCCAGAGTTGGGTCATTACTCCATCTGGTTCCCTTCCCCATGGGACTGAGAGTGTCACTCAGTGGAATCAACAGCGTCTCATGCATCCTGTATCCCCAGGGCCTGGCTCACAGGTGAGCCTCTGCAAGTGGGGTTCTGAGTGAATCTGAGGCAAGGCAGGCGAGGGTGTGTTGCAGAGTATAAACTTCCCAGGCTATCAAGCTGTGAGAGTCCTGGTGAAAATTGAGTTTATTTTATCTAAACAGAGGACTTGAGACCCAGGGGTAGGGGGTGTGCCTGAGCTCATTCTGAGTGGGCCTCAGCATCCAGACTTGACCTCTGGTCTCCTGCTCCTGGTCCCACACCCTTGAAATAAGTAATGTGGACTCAGGAAGCCTGATCTCAGAGACAGGAATCAAGGTGACTCAGAGAGTTAGGGCTCCTGCTTCTCTTGGGAGCATGTGAGGATGCACTGGCTGCAAATGAAATAAAAATGAGGCTTTGCAGATGAAGTCTCAGGAGACCTACAAATAGAAAAGACCCATGCCCTGGAGTCAGAGCCAGCTGGGGTCTCCTGGATGTCAGAGCTGGAGGAGCCCTAGACTCTGGCCCTGGCAATTTATTGTAGAGCAGGGAGCTGAGGTCAGAAAGGGTAAGTGATTGACCCTGACTACACAGATAGTCGGGGGCAGAGGTGTGGCACACACTGGGCTTGCAGCCTGGCCTAGACTGTCAAGGCGAGAGGCTTTCAAGGGCCAAAACAGCCATGCACCCTTCTGCTTGTTCTTTGGGGGATATTTTTTTTTTACTTTCTGAAAACATTCTTAACAAGACATAATGTGAGGAGACAGTGGAAGTGTCCTAACTTAGCATGGGGCACTGGTCCCCCTGTGAGATAAATGCAGAGGCGGCAGAGGACAAGTGCTTAGGCCTGGGTTTCAGTCACCCTCATAGTAAGCACTGGGAACAGTGTGTGAAGGGCTGGAGTAGGCTTAGATGCATTTAAAGTAAAGGTTAGGTTCCCATCAAGAATTTTTTGACCCGTCAAGAATTTTGACCAGGTCAAAAATGGCTGTGGCAGCCCCTAACCTGAGCACTCTGTGTGAATAATTCCATCTAACATAGGTCATTAACCCCACCTGAAGGATGAAAAAATGGAGACTTAGTGAGGTGACATCATTAGTCAGTAGAAAAGCTGGACCTCAAATCCAACTATATGTCTAACATGAGGCATAACACTGTATCTATTACTTAGGCTCAGGAGTCCAGGGATGGATTTGGTTGAGACAGATTAGGATCATCTCAAGGGTAAAGTCAGGATCAGTTTCATGAATTGGATAGGGCTGCACTCAAATTCTGTATTTTAAGCTGTGGTTAGCGTAGGATGGTTGGAAGAGCTCAGTCAATGCAAAGACCAAGTTTAAGGCTAAAATCAAGGTGACCTCTTGTGTTAGGATGGATACTTCTAAAGGGCAAAGTGACTAAATAGAGGTATGAATAGAAATGCTTTCCCCATGAATAAAACATCCTGAAGACTGATGGTTTATCTTTAAAAGCCCTGTGAATTTTGCAATCCAGTCCATGACTTAGTTGTATTTATGTTAGTAAAAATGTTGCTGTCTAAATCTTTGAGTAATACTTACACCCTGGGGTGTTGTTCCATGCCTGACATTCCACCAGCTGGAAGAGCAGAGATGTGGGGAAAGGGTGACAATTTGAATGCAGGCTGGAGTTATAGTAGAAGTCATCAACCATTCTGGTTTGCCCCAGACTGAGGGATTTCCTGGGATGCAGGACCTGCTGTGCTAAAACTGAAGAAGTTTCAGTTTATCACCAAAGCAGGCTGAGTTAGTGATGGCAGTTAGAGTTAGAATGAAACTAGAGTTAGCAAAACAGGCCTTTCAAGAGTGGGTAGAACATAGTTGTTAAAAATGTGAGGTTTGCTGTAAGCAGGACCCAAGTATCTTGTTCATCTTTCTTCTCAATTATCTACAAAGCTCTGAGTGTTAGGTTCTTCATCTTTATAGTGAAGACAAAATGGTCTTTTTTCTGTGATTATCGTGAGACTTGCATGGTGAATGGTCAGTAAATGGCAGGATCATTGCTTTGTACCTCTTCAGGGTTCTCAACCCAGTGACATGACCAAAATGTTTTTGGTCAATTTCCCTACCACCTATAGAGGGAAGTGGTCATAGCACTGTCTGGAAGCAAAGAGTCAATTCCATCTGTGATCCAGCTCTTCCACTAACTCAAGTCATTCTCTCTCTCTCGGCCTCTGCTCCCTCAACTGGACAATGAAGGGGGTGGATGGAACCATTGTCAAAGCACTTCTAGTTAGAATATTCTCTGAATCTGGGAGCTTGGAAGGCTTATTGATGTTTCATGAGGTTCCCTATGAAGAGATTTTATAGGAAATATCTAATTAGTTTGACATTGATAAACATGGCTATGTTGATTAGCCACCCAACAAACTTCTACTGTATAAAATGGAAGGCAATATTTGCAAGGCAAAAGCACAGTAAGTCATCAGTAGCTCCACCAGGTTGCTGGGGATACTTTTTCTTATATAGGGACAGGATTAGATCTTGAAATATTACCCACTTCTTGTGTCTCCAAGCAGACATCTTGGAATGATGGATTTAGGATTAAGGAGTTCATGGAGGGGAGATAGTTTGCTCAAGGTCACATAGCAAACCCAAGGCTTCAGCTTTCCAGTCCAGTGACCTCTTTATTAAACCATATCACTTCTAAACAACTCTCCTAGTTCTAAACAACTCCCTGCTCATGAAATGTACTGTTGACCTGAGATGATCTCTGAGGTTCATTTCCATCAGTTAGTAATGTCTGTCTGGCATTGGGCAAGAGTCTAGGGCTTTATGGCTGCTGTCCATGGTTCTGAAGGAGACAAAGGGCCAGGACCTGCAACAGGATCTCTAAGGCCAAGGGGAAGAGGAGGCACTTCCTTTACCCTAAAGTCACTCCCTCTCCTGGTCCACCCTACTAGATCACCATATCCCACCTTCTTATAGCCTTAAAAACTCCAAGTGTCAGGCGCATTTAGAAATAGGACAGAAGCATCACAATATGCTGGAGTTCCCAAAGGGTAGGGGCTTCCCTCATAGCTCAGTAAGTAAAGAATCTGCCTGCAATGAAGGAGACCTGAGTTTGATTCCTGGGTCAGGAAGATCCTCTGGAGAAGGAAATGGCAACCCACTCCAGTATTCTTGCCTGGAGAATCCAGGGACAGAGGAGCCTGGCAGGCTACAGTCCATGGGGTCGCAAGAGTCGGACACTCACAGGGTGGATGGGGAGGCTCCTGGACCATGTTTACCTGACTGTGTCTGTCCTAGGTTGGGGATAGTCTAGCATTAGGGACACCAAAGTTAGCTCTCTCCTATCTGTCTTAACATCTCCATGTGAACTCTGCCTGGGGAGGAGAGTTGGCTTCCCAAAAGAATGGAGGGAACTAGATATGAGTACGTGCTGGATAAACTAAGAGGAAGTAACATTCAGGGATCACGATCAGGTTATTATCTAAGATCTAGATGCATCCTCAGGACTGTGACGGGGAGCCTGGAAAATGGGGGATCTGGGTCAGGAAAGGCAGGGAGAGCTGAACAGATCCAACTCACAGTTCGGAATCAGAACAAAGCAGAGAACAGACCAGCATCAGGGAAGATAGATGTGAAGAGGATGAAGGCTAAATGCCAGTTGTGTTTGATGATATCAAATCCTCTTCTTTTCAATCCCATTCTCCACAGTCACTGAGCACTTACTGTGCCAGCCAGTTTATACGTGTGGTTTCTTTCAAGCATTTTAGCAACCAAAGAAAGAAAATGTCATCACTGTTTAAAATTTAGGATATGGAACCTCAGAGATGAAGGGATGCAAAGGCCTCTCAGCTGGGGGGTGAAGGACTGAGATCAGAAATCAGCTATCTCTGCCTGTAAAGTCCACACTCATTAACCACACCCCTCACCCATTTACCAGCACAATTTTGAAAAACAAAACAAAAGGGCTGGCCGCCTTGTCAACAGAATGAATTCTGGTCATTGAGAAAGGGGGTGGGGCACAGATCCCTCTGTGCTGTTGAACTTCAGCCAGGGCCAGGCAAGTTGGCACAACCTGGCAGCAAATTCCTGGGAGGAAGGGTAATACGTGCCAGCTGGCATCTCATGGCTGGCAGTAGCCTTCAGAAGCTGTATGGAGAAAGATGTGGTGTAGCCACTGGTCAGCAAAGGAAACTGTCCTTTAGGTCATCCTTGACTTTGGGCCAGGAGTCATGAACACTGGCTTACCCACCATATGTGTCTGAGACAATGGGCATCTTCTCCTTCTTGAGCTCATGTGATTCCTTGAAAAACAAAAGTCATTTGTTGAGTATCTATTTCACTCATTCAACAAATGTCTATTAAGTGCCAATAGGGTGCTGGACACGGGCTACAACTGTGAATCCCACAAAACCTGCAATGACAGAGATGGGCCAGCCATCTGTGATTGTTGCTGTTTTCTGTCCCTATCTAAGAAGCGAGCTTCCTTTTCACATTCTAGCCCCTCCTCCTGCTCAGTTTCAAGCATGCTTTCCCCACCTCCTCATACACTGGTACTATTTCTTTTTATTTCCTAAGAGCTGGTAGAAAGGGGACAAAATGAATGGGGGACAAATCACAGAACCAATCATGGAATGTCTTTTTGTTTATTTCCATAAGAAATAACCAGGTTAACTCAAATGAATCCAAGGTAGCCATTACCAAGGAATAAAAACAGGCCAGTTAGATTCATTTTCTTAGTCTAGGATTAATCTATTCATCAGCTTAGCTCATGGGGAGAAAAACATGCTTCTTCAATAGTTTTCAGCCTGAAAATAAATGCCTCATTAAGCCAAACATATTAACCTGAGAACAGTATTGATGTTGGATAGACTAATGAATGTCATTATAGGGAATTCACATTAGTCCTCAGAGAGACCTGACCAGCCGTTAGAAACCTCTGCAAATGTGCTCAGCTATTGTACCAAAGATGTGGAATCATCACTGGAGAGAGGGAGATGGGGGGAGAGGGAGGACAAGCGAGACAGGAGGAGGGGATGCTCCTGGAATCTCGGCTATCCCTCTGAATGTTGTTGGCTAATTCAGGCATGTTGGTCACTTGATAAAGGGCATATGGGTTATGGAGGATCCTCATATGATGCTGCTCTCTGTTGTTTCCAAGAGGACAGAAGCTGGGTTTAGCCTCTAGATAAAAGGGAGGGCTGCAGGGGTTGTGGTCTGGGCCTCTAATCCCAGTTTCAGCCAGATTCTATTGAGACAAACATGCTTTTACATATCATGGAACAGACATATGTCAGGAATTTACAAATGGAGCAACATACATATGGAAGCTCCATGGACATCCAGTCAGCTACTTTTGTCCAGTATTGAATATGAGGAAACTGAGAGGCATTAAGCAATATACCAAGGTCACCCAGTTATAAATGCGACAACTAGATTTTTCCTGCAGTTTTATTTTGATGCAATTGACACACATCACTGGGTAAGTTTAAGGTGTACAGTAGAATGGTTGCACTTATTAGTACGTGGAAAATGATTAGTACATGTGAAATGATTACCACAGTGAGTTTAGCTGGTATCCATCAACTCATATAGATACAATAAAAAGAGAAAGCAAAAGAAGATTATTTTTTCCTTGTGATGAGAACCCTTAGAATCTATTCTCTTAACTTTCTTGAATATCATATAGCACTGTGAGCTATAGTCACGCTGTATGTTACATCCCTAAGTACTGACATCTTGTAACTGGAAGTTTATGCCTTTTTACCACTTTTCTCCAATTCTCATCCCCCCACCTTCATACTCAGGGAACCACAAATCTGATCTCATTTTCTATGAGTTTGATTTTTTCTTTGCTTTCACATATAGGTGGGATCATATAGTACTCGGCCTTCTCTGTCTAATTTCGCTTAGCATATTGCCTTCTCAAGGGCCATCCATGTTGTTGCAAAGGGTAGGATTTCCTCATTTTTATGGCTGGATAATATCCCATTATATATACGATATACTGTATATTAACATAGTATATTAAGTATAATAATTATAATGTATCATATATTGCTATAATATATAACATATAGCATATTATATACATTCCATTATATATATATAGAGAGAGATGGATAGGTACACATCACATTTTCTTTATCCATTCATTCGTGGATGGACACTTACATTATTTCCAAGTCTTGGCTATTGAAAACAATGCTGCTATAAACATGGAAGTACAGACATCTTTTCAAGTTAGTATTTCTGTGTACTTTGGATATACTTCCAGAGAGATCATGTGGTAATTCTATTTTTAATATTTTGAAGATCCTCCCTACTCACAACTGAGATTTGGGCCCAGGTTGGCATCATTTAGGGTGGAGGGACCTTCTCATGGCCCTACAGTGACCCATTCTCCTGGGTGGGCCTGTCTTTAAAGCCCCTCCTCACTCCCCCTCTCTGAGAATCTGCAGAACCACACTTATAACTGGGTAGCCTCTATGTGTCTACATAAGAAGCAGCAAGGTGGAGAGAAAATTCTGACCTAGATACAGACCTGGCCCAGAGACTTACCAGCCACCAGCTCTTGGCCACATTACTCTCTAAATCAGTTTCCTTATCAACAAAACAGAGTAATTCTCGCCCTCTGGCTTTTGTGGGACCTAGATGAGCTGATAAAGAAAGGCTCCTGACATACAGGGGCCCCTGCTCTGCAAGGAGCCCCTGGTCCATCCAGTCTGGATCTGGTACTTGGTGAGGTGCCCTCGTTGACAACTGGTAGAGAAACAGAACTTCTTCTGAAAGACGAGTCTTTCCTGGTCCACACCAACCACTGAGAGCCTGCCATGATCCAAATACTACGTGGAACACAGGGATGACATTCTTTCCGATCCCTGGATGTTCACAGCCTAGTGGGGAAGATGGGAAAATGGCACCGGGGACAATCAAGGGCCAAAGGAGGGGCAGGGAAGAGAGGGAAGCATCTGGGTACAAAGGGAAAACCACCACAAGTGGTGCAGGAGACGATTTGGGACACTGTGTGGGGGTGTCTGCTATGTGTATGCTGGGCAAGGGAGCCTGCCCCTGTGGACAGGAGAGTGCTCAGTGTAAAGGGGGCTGGGTGGCAAGAGGGCTGGTCCAAGGCTGAGGTCAGGGGAAAAAAACGGGCATTCAGATTTACAGTCTCCAACCTTCCCACACCTCTTGGGGCTTCCATACTCTAGTCTTTTACAAATTTATTAATGAGGAAGTGGACATTTGTTAAACATGTATCAGGACCCCTGAGTCTGCTTCACTACATTTATGATCTCATTTGATTCTTATACAAAAATTAAGCCCCTGAAAGCAGGTTATTACTATCTGCCTGTGTCAGAGAGGAACACAGGCTCCTGGCAGCGGAGTGACAGGGTGAGGGTCCCCTGCCACACACTCCCTGCATGTCCAGCTCTCTTGGCCCTGGTTTCCCCACTCACCGTGGTACCCGTCACACCGGCATGTCCTGCTGGACGGTGTTAGCTCTTCCTGTTGACCTTTGGCCTCTGCCTCCTCTTCCTCTCCAGTTAGGTTATGTCCTGTGGGGAGGCATGAAGACTCATGGAGTTCTTGCCAGTTTTGCTGGCGGAGGCCCCACCATGTGTAAGCCTGGTTCTGAGAACCTAGGCAAGGCCTTATGGCATTTTCTCCTGTTATTTGAAGATGATGTCCCCCCTCCCACCCCCAATGACACACACACAGGGCAAGCCAGCTGTTCTCTCACCTGTATGAGGTGCCCTCTGCCAGCACCTGTTCTTTTATAAATTGTGCTCTGAATGTTGAGCTTGCAACTTAAGGTCAGACTGGGGGAATCCAGGCAAATTCAGCGAAACACTATTTCTTTCCAATGTTATTACTTTTGCAGTTTCTTTAGTGCTGGTATTCCCTGTGTGTGCTATGATGGCAGGGATCATGAACCCTGTGCACAATAAATATTTGTTGACTGACCAAATGAAGGCATGCCTGAAGGGAGACTTGGGCTCTACCAGCTATCTAGTTACTGTCTCTTTAGACATGGGAGAAATTCCTCTGGTTTTTCAGGAGTAAAGATGATGGTGGAGGGAGAATTTGGAAGAAGCAAGGTTCTAGATGCAGTGTTGAAAGATGGCTGGGCACAACTGCTTTGGGATTACAGAGGTATTTTGTATCACTTAGCTACTGCTGCATAACAAGTGATCTCAAAGCTTAGTGGCTTAAAATAACAGGCATTTATTTAGCCTAGGAGCCTGTAGTTCTCCTGAGTGGTTCTACCACTGTGGGTAGGGCTTGGCTGGTCTTGGATGGGGTTGTCAGGACAGCTGGTATGTTGCCTGGAGTCTGGGTGGCCTTGTATGGCCTCTGCTGGGATGGCCTATCTCTGCTCATATCCTCGTGACTTCCCTGGTGGCTCAGATAGTAAAGTGTCTGCCTACAATGCAGGAGACCAGGTTCAATTCCTGGAGAAGGTAATGGCAACCCACTCCAGTACTCTTGCCTGGAAAATCCCATGGATGGAGGAGCCTGTTGCGCTGCAGTCCATGGGGTCACTAAGAGTCGGACAGGACTGAGTGACTTCACTTTCACTTTTCACTTTCATGCATTGGAGAAGGAAATGGCAACCCACTCCAGTGCTCTTGCCTGGAGAATCCCAGGGGCTGTGGAGCCTGGTGGGCTGCCATCTATGGGGTCGCACAGAGTTGGACACGACTGAATCGATTTAGAAGCAGTAGCAGCAGGTTCAATCCCTGGGTCAGGAAGATCTGAAAAAGGAAATGGTAATGCACTCCAGTATTCTTGCCTGGAAAAGCCCATGGACAGAGGAGCCTGGTGGGCTACAGTCCATGGGGATGCAAAGAATCAGACACGACTGAGCGGCTTCATTTCACTTTCATGTCCTCTTACCCTTCACTGGCTAGTCCAGACTGTTCTCATACTGAAGGCAGGTCGTGAAAAAGAAGGTGGAAGCATGCAGTATCTCAAAGTTTAAGCTCAAGCATGGCATTATGTTACTTCTGCAGCATTGTAGTGGCCTAAACAAGTTATAAGACTAACTCAGACCAAGAAGTGGGCATATAGAGTTTGCCTCTTGATGAGAAAATTTGCAAAGTTATGTTGTATAGGACATGGATACAGGAAAAAATTGGGGGAACTGTGGCCAAATTTGCAATTTCTCTACCATGAGTTTCAAATCTCATCATTCAGACCTCTAGCTTCTCTTGTGAGGGGACATTTATAATAAAAATCAGGGTGGGGAATCAAGGAGATTTCATCCAGCTATCTATGACCAACCTGCATATCTCCTCATTCAAGAAGAATCAGCAGGAGTGTTGAGGAGTAGGGCTGTAGAACCCAAGGGTAGAACACCTCTAGAGAATGAGAACATTATCTTCAAAGATGGAGGAAGTAGATGTCCTTGGTGTGGCCTGAAGGAAGGACTTTCCATCATTCAAAGCTGTGGAGAGGGAATGGGCTATCTTGAGAGGTGGTGAGTGCCCCATCCTTGGGGTGTATAAACAGAGGGAGGTATAATAGTGAATTGCTTCCACTTTGGCATCAGACAGACCTAGTTTTGATTTGCAGCTTGGGAGTTTTAGGGCAAATGACTTTAACTCTGTGAGTTTTCTCACCGATGGGATAACGCTACTGCTTACCACATTGGGTTATTGTGAGGTTTGAGTAAGATAATACAGGGCCTGGCACTTAGAAGTCCCCAGTCTCTGAGAGCTGATGGCAATACTACAGTTCCAGCTATATTTCTTTGAGGATATTTTGGCATCAGATAAGGCCCTGGGCTCTTGTCCACTCCCAGAAATCAGAGTTTTTAGAAACCATAGCCCTATTAGGAACTAATGGTAAAGAATCTCCCTGCCAGTGCAGGAGACGTAAAAGACTTGGGTTCGATCCCTGGGTTGGGAAGATCTCTTGGAGTAGGAAATTGCAACCCACTCCAGTATTCTTGTCTGGGAAATCCCAAGGACAGAGGAGCCTGACGGGCTATAGTCCACGAGGCTGCAGAGAGCTGAACATGACCCAGTGACTCAGCAGTGGTATTCAGGTCTTGGAATTAGGAGACTGCCCCCTTCCCTACCTCAGCCCTCTCTCGGCCTCTAGAAATGATCTTTGCTGGTTCAGGTCTATGCCTGGACCCCCATTCCTGATTGACTGTGGTGTTGAGGTGGCATTTCTGGCCCTCATTCCTCACTTTTGGCCCCGCACTTTTGAGTATGCTTGATGCTCAAATTGTGTACATGTGTGTGCATGTGTGCGTGTGTGTGTGTGTGTGTGTGTGTGTGTGTGTGTGTGTGGCCCTGGGAACTAGAGGCTGCTCTGAGAGGGCCCCTCCGTCCATCATACGGAACTGATTTGTTCTCTGATGGGTCTCTTTAATCATCCTTTCTGAGCTCAGATGAAGTTTAATTTTAGCTGGAAGAGAAATAATTGAGTCTTGTAAAACCCTGCTGTGAATGGCCCTCCAGGGCTGCCAACAGAGAGCTCGGTCTGAGGTTTTATCACTTCCTGGTCTTAGACAAAGGCCCCTCCGTGAGCGATTGGCCACTTAGCGCTTGTTAATGGGTCTAAATTCCACAGGCCCGGGATGTTTCCTTGGAATTGATCTTCCTGTAAAAAGTAGGCTTTGGAGACATGAAACAACCATCAGAGAGCTTTAAATAAATCACAGTTTATCAGGAGGCAAAAACAATGTGCTTGAAACACATGCTCCAAAGGAAATGGGGGGTGCTTCAGGGCTTCCCGACAGGGAGGGCGAGGAGAGGGCCAGGCGCGGCTATTTCCAGGGGAACATCAAGTCCTGGCTCATTTTCTAGGCCATGTGACGTGGTGTTTCCTGGGTCCCTACTCCAGCTCTGCCCCCACTGGGAGGGAGGCGCCTGAGCCACTCTCCTCCCCTCTGGGGGGTGATGACTTTGCCTGGGAAGGTGGAGGAGGGGTCACGCTCTTCTCACCCCTTCCCTTTCTCTGCCTCTTCCCTCTTCTCATTTGCTGAAATGAGACCCTGGTAAAAGGGGGTGCCGGGGCCCCAGTTCTCCGGGAACGTGGAGGTGTGGAGACACCGCATCAGCGGCTGGAGAACAGAGATTAGCCCTCTGCCCATCTTGTCCACCCCTCCCTCACAGAAGTGAGGGGGAGGGGGCTCCCTCCCTCTGACGCTCAGTCAGCAGGTGTTGTCCGAGGGCAGCCCGTGCCCAGCTCTGCGTGGGGCCAGAGGTTCAGGCGGGACAAGCCCTGGCCTCCTCCTCACTCTGCGCACAGCGAGGCCATGTCAGCCTCTGACCCGCACGCTGTCGCCCCGCCCCTCGCCCCGCCCCTTCGCCCCGCCCCTCGCCCCGCCCCTCGCCCCGCCCCTATCTCGTGCCGCCACCTGCCTCTGGACACAGCTGCGTCTGCTCACGCTTCCCCAGCGAACGTCAGCTCCGCGAGGACGGGCCTTTCCCTGTCCCGCTCAGAGCTGTGTCCCCAAGCCTGACGCAGCTCCTGCGTGTCGTGGACACCCTGCCTTGTGAGTGAGGGTCGTTGGATGTGCTCTAGTGGAGGAAACAGGAGGCACAGAGTTGCGGAGGTCGCCTTCCTTGGTGTGTGAGGGCACATGCCCAGGGACAGAGGTGGGACCCCCTCAGCATCTGCTACAATCACAAGAGAACATTCCTGTGTGTGAAGCACCCGGGCTCCAAACCAGCAAACTCCATCCTCCCTTGACCGTGGCCAACCCAGTTCCGGCTACTGCCACCAGGCCACTTGGCTGTGCACACCTCCCACCTCAGAGGTTCAGGTGGGACCCTCCTGAATCCCTTGGGACCCTCCTCCATCCCTTGGGTGGAGGAAGGGCCCAGCGGGGGCATATGTGCTGTTGGTCACTGACTTTTCCTGCTCTGCCCAGCCCGGGCTCAGCCTTCCCAGTGGCTGCCCCACTGGTGGCATTGGGCGTTTTGCGTCCTTTGATGACTCAGTAGTAGAGGGGATAGGAGTCTTGTTCTGGCCATCCTCAAGCTTCTTGCAGAGGCCGCTCCTCTCTGAAACCCAGCAGTGTTCTGTGGAAAGGCTGCTCTTCCCCACAGGGGAGCTCTCATGAGCCGTGTGCTTTAAACCTCATGGATGACAATGGCTGGGAACAAGCGAGACACCTGCTAACAAGACTTAACAAGGGCAGCCTGAGTACAGGGCTGGATCCAGCAGGTACCTCGTGGAGCTCAGAGGCACCAGGGCCCAGGACCCAGGTCTTCAGTTTTGTCAGGAACGGAAGAGAAAGCCTGGTGCAGGAGCCGAGTCCGGTGGGTTGGGATGGGGCTCAAGGCCACAGTGGCGGAGGATTCGAGAGACCCTGAGGGAGAGGCTCCCCTGCCTGGGCTCAGCACGGGGTGGGAGTGCAGCTTGGACCTGGCCAGAGTGGGAGAAGGCATCTGGGTCCTAGCCAGGGTCCAGGGTCGGGCACTGGGCCCTACAGATCGGGGTTCAAATCCCAGTGCTGCTGCTTTTGACCCTCGAATCACTTCTGAGTCTCGTTTTCTTCATCTCCTAAAGAGAGATAATCATCCTTTTAAAAGGAGGCAGCATGAAAAGATGCTCAACATCACTCATTATCAGAGAAATGCAAATCAAAACCAAAATTAGGTACCATTTCATGCCAGTCAGAATGGCTGCTATCCAAAAGTCTACAAGCAATAAGTGCTGGAGAAGGTGTGGAGAAAAGGGAACCCTCTTACACTGTTGGTGGGGATGCAAACTAGTACAGCCACTATGGAGAACAGTGTGGAGAGTCCTTAAAAACTGGAAATAGAACTGCCTTATGACCCAGCAATCCCACTGCTGGGCATACACTGAGGAAATTGGTGTGAGAATTGAAAGAGACGTGTGTACCCCAATGTTCATCGCAGCACTGTTTATAATAGCCAGGACAAGGAAGCAACCTAGATGTCCATCAGCAGATGAATGGATAAGAAAGCTGTGGTACATATACACAATGGAATATTACTCAGCCATTAAAAAGAATCCATTTGAATCAGTTCTAATGAGGTGGATGAAACTGGAGCTGATTATACAGAGTGAAGTAAACCAGAAAGAAAAACACCAATACAGTATACTAATGCATATATATGGAATTTAGAAAGATGGTAACGATAACCCTGTATGTGAGACAGCAAAGAGACACAGATGTATAGAATAGTCTTTTGGACTCTGTGGGAGAGGGCGAGGGTGGGATGATTTGGGCGAATGGCATTGAAACATGTATAATATCATATATGAAATGAATCACCAGTCCAGGTTTGATGCATGATACTGGATACTTGGGGCTGGTGCACTGGGATGACCCAGAGGGATGGTACGGGAAGGGAGGTGGGAGGGGGGTTCAGAATGGGGAACACGTGTACACCCGTGGCAGATTCATGTTGATGTATGGCAAAACCAATACAATATTGTAAAGTAATTAACCTCCAATTAAAATAAATAAATTTATATTAAAACTGAAAGTTGATTAAAAAAAATAAAAGGAGGCAGCAACAAAGGGCTAGACTAGATCTCCTGGGATGGAATCCTAGTTCTGCCACTCACCAGCCATGTGACCTTGATGCAGTCTATGTAACTTGTCTGAGCCTGGACTTCCCACCTGTAAGTCGTGGAGGTAGCAGTGCCTGCCTGTAGGGTTGCTGTGCCGATTCAGTGAGTTATATACTTGACCAGCTTAGAAGGGGAGTCTGGCCTACAGTAAATGTTTGCAGGGGATTACTGTTATTATTGTAATTTTGGCTCATACCTGTTTATGTCCATCCTCTGCTCAGAGCCCTCACTGGGTTCCCATCTTGCTTAGTGTAAAACCCATAGTCTTTAAGTGGCCCTGGAAGAATTCCTACGCCCCTCTCCTCTCCAGTCAGTGGTAGGTCCCTGCCTCATACACTCACTCTTCCCAGCCTGGAATTCTCTCCTACCATAGCTCATTCCTTACCTTTCTTTGGGTTTATATCAAGTGCTTTCTCATCTCTGGCTCATGCCCTTTCCCATCACTCTCTACCCCCATCCTGTTTGTTTCTCTTCACAGACAGAAGACGTCACTTTACTGACAAAGGTCCAAATAGTCAAAGCTATGGTTTTTACAGTAGTCATGTATGGATGTGAGAGTTGGACCATAAAGAAGGCTGAGTGCTGAAGAATTGATGCTTTTGAACTGTTGTGCTGGAGAAGACTCTTGAGAGACCCTTGGGCAGCAAGATCTAACCAGTCAATCCTAAAGGAAATCAATCCTGAATATTCATTGGAAGGATTGATGCTGAGGCAGAAGCTCCAATACTTTGGCCACATGATGCAAAGAGTCAACTCATTGGAAAAGACCCTGATCCTGGGAAAGATTGAGGGCAGGAGGAGAAGGGGAAGACAGAGGATGAGATGGTTGGATGGCATCATTGACTCAAGGGACATGAGTGTGAGCAAGCTCCAGGAGATAGTGAGGGGCAGGGATGCCTCACTATGGAGTGTGCTGCAGCCCATGGGCTCACAAAGAGTTGGACATAACTTAGTGGTTGAACAACAACAAATAGAGTTAATCTGACACTAAGCTATTCATGTGCTTATTTATTGCTTATTCTCATTAGAATAGGTGCTCTACAGGGCCAGGGGAATGCAGAATTTTGTTTGGCCAGGCCCGGGCCACATGATTCAGCTCAGGCCCCAAAGGTAGAGCCCACCCCAGCCCCATGGAAGGAGAATAGAGAGGGTCAGTACCTCCCCCCACCAAAAAATAAAAATAATCCCTCAAATTAGGGGTCTATAAATGGCAGGAGGGGACAGATGGGAGCAGGAGTGGGAGGAAAT
Source organism: Ovis aries (assembly GCF_016772045.2). Taxonomy (NCBI): domain Eukaryota; kingdom Metazoa; phylum Chordata; class Mammalia; order Artiodactyla; family Bovidae; genus Ovis; species Ovis aries. The sequence goes on from NC_056055.1 coordinate 236,709,626, forward strand.
CTTAGGTACCTACTGTAGAGGAGACAGGCAGGAGGAGAAGGGGACGACAGAGGATGAGATGGTTGGATGGCATCACCAACTCAATGGACATGAGTTTGAGTAAACTCTGGGAATTGGTGATGGACAGGGAGGCCTGGCGTGCTGCTGTCCATGGGGTCGCAGAGTCAGACATGACTGAGTGACTGAACTGAACTGAACTGTAGAGGAGATGGAGATCGAGAATCAGGAAACAAGGGGGCAGCTCCAGAGTGTCTGAATGTGGCTGGGAAAATCACGGGCTTTAGTGCATCGGTTCCCAGCTCTATGAAAACTTCCCTGAGTCTCAGCTTCTGCCTCAGCTAAATGGAGGTGACAGTCCTCCCGCTGGAGGGTTGCCATGGGATTGGATTCAATGTGTTCATGACACCCGGCCTGAGGGGGTTGAGATCACCCAGGGGACAGGGCAGGGGGCACTGCAGAAGGAGGGGGCCTCACTTCAGGAGGTGCCCCACCAGTGTGGTCCTGGGGCCTTGGGATGGCGTGCCCCTTCCCTCACTGCCAGAAGGGCTCTGGGAGGCGAAAGGGCCCCATGGGAGGAGAGAGGAGAATCCTGGCATCTTGGGGGAGGCAGCGACTTGGAGGTCCAGGCCCACCCTGGTCTCATAGGAGAGGTGAGGAAACATGCACATTTGTTCTCCCCATCCTCCGATGTCCCCAGGCCTGGGGTGACCCAGGCACTGAGTCCCGCTTGGTTCCCACTGGCCCTTCAGACCCTTCCCTCCTCCATGTAACTGCCCTCGGCTCAGCACTTTGCCTGCAGAGGCACCTGCTGCTGGGAGAGGAGGAGCTTCTTAAACTCCGGAAAAGTGAGGAAAAAGGGATGGTCCCTCATGGATGTGCCCCACACCCAAGTACTCACCAACTGGATCCCACTTTGAGGTTTGTCAGGACCACACATTAAAGACCACCCATTAAAAGACGCTTACTCCTTGGAAGAAAAGTTATGACCAATGTAGATAGCATATTGCAAAGCAGAGACATTGCCAACAAAGGTCCGTTTAGTCAAGGCTATGGTTTTTCCAGTGGTCATGTATGGATGTGAGAGTTGGCCGGTGAAGAAAGCTGAGCACCAAAGAATTGATGCTTTTGAACTGTAGTGTTGGAGAAGACTCTTGAGAGTCCCTTGGACTGCAAGGAGATCCAACCAGTCCATTCTGAAGGAGATCAGCCCTGGGATTTCTTTGGAAGGAATGATGCTAAAGCTGAAGCTCCAGTCCTTTGGCCACCTCATGTGAAGAGTTGACTCACTGGAAAAGACCCTGATGCTGGGAGGGATTGGGGGCAGGAGGAGAAGGGGGACGACAGAGGATGAGATGGCTGGATGGCGTCACCGACTCAATGGACATGAGTTTGAGTGAACTCCGGGAGATGGTGATGGACAGGGAGGCCTGGCGTGCTGCGATTCATGGGGTCGCAAAGAGTCGGACACGACTGAACGACTGAACTGAACTGAACTGAGGACCACCCATTTCCTCCCACAGCTCTCTCCAGACCCCACCCCAGTTAGGTGACTTTCCTCGGCTCCTCTGGCCCCCTTTGGGGGTCGTCAGAATCAGACTGGCCATGCAGATGTGGAAGGGGCCCTGCCAGGCTGCTCTGGCTGAACCCCTCATCCCTGCTCCTGGGGCACAGAGACTGACCGGCCTCAGTCACACAGCTTGGAGGGCAGCTGTACAGGCAGAGCCTACAGAGGAGTGGCCTTAGCCCTGCTGGACGTCCGACCAGGGAGAGGTGTTGGGAGGCAGGAGAGGGCTGGGTAGCAAGTGTGCAGGGGTCAGTGAGGAGAGAGGAAAGCTTCCTCATGGAAGATGGTGGCCAGAATGGGGCACCCGGTGAAAGGGCTAGAGTGCTGGATAGGAAAGGCAGGGGGCAGCAGTGTGGTGAGAGCTGGGTCCCCATCACTGCCGGAGGAGAGCAGACCCTTGCAGCCGGTGGCCAGGACCCAGGGCTCCCGCTGACAGGTATCTTCCCAGCCTGGGCCACATGGTGAATTCTAGAGTATGCCAGTGGCTGGGCTTGAGCTGTACATACACTTCCTTGTTTGGGCGTTCATGGGACAAGTGTTTACTGACTTGACAAGTGTTTACTGATAAGTGTGTGCTGGGCGTCAGGACATGGTGGTGAGCAAGATGGGCTCAGCCCTGCCCCGTGGAGCTCACATGCTGGCTGAGAGTGTAGGTGGGGATGAGCCAGTGACATGTGTTTTGGTTTGCAGTTGATGGAGGGGAAGCTGAGGTCTACAGATGGAAAAGAGCTATTTTCCCCATTTGGGGATGAGGGAGCTGGGATTCGGAGAGGTTGGTAATGTGCCAGAAACACGCAGACAGCAAGTGCTGGAGCAGAAGCACATCCGACATTGTGATCCCTGAACCTGCACGCTCAAGCCCGGTGTCCACCCGGGCGCTGCCTGCAGGGAGTTTGCTGGGAGCCTGGGCTCTCCTGTCTTTGCTCTCTTGCTCTCACAGGGTCAGGGTGTGTGTAGGGGGTGTGGAGTCTGCACTGGGTCCTGCTCTGAGACTGGCCAGAGAGGTGGATCACACAGCACCAGGGCCAGAGGGTAGCTTCCACTGGGACAGGGGATGGAGCTGAGGTTGGCAAGTCCAGGGACTTGCACACCCCTGTGTGGGTGCCAGCACCTGCCACCTATGTATAGATGTGATGTTTGGGGGCTTTTCATCCCTGACAGAGGATAATGGCATGCTATTAGGGGGTCCATTCGAATCCATGGGAGAAATGAGATCATCACTTATCAGAAGCAAGTAAGGCCCAGGCCTGGGAGACCTCATCCCATGACCAGGGCAGAGGGGCTAAATCTGGACCATGTGGAGAACAGAGGGAGGTCAGGAGCCAGCACCTGGCTATGCCTTTGCTGTTCACCCTGTGGACCAGGTAATGCTGAGGCTGGTCTCAGCCTGACTGGATCTCAAGGGCTATAGACACGCACATATCCTGCATCCAGGAGCTTCCAGCAGCCACCCACTGACTCCTGTATCTCTAACTGTTTGCCCTCAGCTAGACCTGCACTTGCCTGTTTCCTCTGGATGATGCTGGCACCCCTGTGTGGATGCCAGCTTCTGCCACCCGTGCATAGATGTGATATTTGGGGGCTTTTCATCCCTGACAGAGGATAATGGCATGCTATTAGGGGGTCCATTCGAATCCATGGGAGATATGAGATCATCACTTATCAGAAGCAAGTCTTTCGTGTTTACCTCCTGCATTGAGTCTCTCCTTGAAGGCACCAAGTAGGGGAGGCACATTAGGGAAGGACCAGCTGCATGTTCCAGCTGGGAGAAGTGAGGTGTGATGTTTGAAAGGGCCTGGCTTCAGGGCAGGGTGTGCTGAGGAATAAACGAATAGGCTCCTCAGCTGCTCAGGCTGCTGCTTGCAGTGAAAAGCACCCCGCTCTCATCTCATCTCTGCATTTTCCTGTGAGAGATCTGGGAGTGGGGGGAGCTGGAGAGGGATCCTTAGAGGAAGAGTCAGAATCAGGCTCACAGAGATACCCTTACTTCTCTGCTGTGCAACTTAGGGCAAGTTGTCTCCCCTCTCCGGGCCCCAGTTTCCTCATCTGTAGATGCGATCAGCTCTTCCTTCACAAAGTGATTGCAGAATGAGCCCTAAAAACTCACAAATGGACCCTCAGAAGTGGAGGGGCAGTGAGGGTAGTGGTCAGGAGCTGTGAACTGGAGTCAGTCACTTGCACCCGTAAGACCAAGCAAATGAATTACCTTTGTGGGCTCTCAGTTCCTTCAGCTATAAAACGGGGATGGTGCTAGTCCTTGCCATAAAAAGTAGTTGTGAGAATTAATGACGTGATGTGCTCAGAGCCTGGCACACTGTAAGTCCCAACCAATGGTATTATTGGTATAATTATTGTTATTGTTATTATTTGTTGTTGTTCAGACACTCAGTCATGTCTGACTTTTTGTGACCCCGTGGAATGTAGCATGCCTGCTTCTCCTTCACTATCTCCCAGAGTTTGCTCAAACTCATGTTCATTGAGTTAATGATGCCATTCAACCATCTCATCCTCTGTTGCCCATTTTTCCTCCTGCCCTCAACCTTTCCCAGCATCAGGGTCTTTTCCAATGAGTTGACTCTTTGCATCATGTGGTCAAAGCACTGGAGCTTCAGCTTCAGCATCAGTCCTTTCAATGAATAATCAGGACTGATTTCCTTTAGGATTGACTGATTTGATTTCCTTGCAGTCCAAGGGACACCCAAGAGTCTTCTCCAGCACGACTGTTCAAAAGCATCAGTTCTTCAACACTCAAGTCTTTTTTATGGTCCAACTCTCACATCCGTACACAACTACTGGAAAAACCATAGCTTTGACTATTTGGACCTTTGTCAGCAGTGATGTCTCTGCTTTTTAATATGCTGTCTAGGTTTGTCGTAGCTTTTCTTCCAAGGAGCAAGCATCTTTTAATTTCATGGCTGTAGTCACTGTCCACAGTGATTTTGGAGCCTAAGAAAATAAAGTCTGTCACCATTTCCATTTTCTCCCATCTATTTTAATAAGTTAAAAATTGCTATTATAAGGACCATAAATAAAATAATCTGAAACATTCATGCTTTCCATCAGCCCTGACACCCTATGTCTCTGCTGCCTGGTTCCCAATCTGCTTTGCCCTCTCTGCTGTGAGTATACATTTTCTGAATACTGCCCATATACATTTCCTTCCTTGGGAGCAATTAGGGGGAGGAGGCTGTGTTGCTTGTGTTTGGGATTTGAACTATATTTTTCCAAAGGAACATTGTTATTCATAGTTATAAGTAGTAGAAGCTATTAGAGCTTTTGCTTTGACTAACCATAGTCAATAGAAGAGTTAATGAAACAGTGTGTTCTGAGTTCCAAAATACTTTTGAAACACAACTTGTCTAAATGGTTGGAGAACATCTAATATCCATTAGGTATACCTATTGATGCTAGGTACTGTGTTAAATACATTGCATATGTTAATGTATTTAATTTTTCAGCAACCCAATGATATTGGTAGTGTTTAGAGAAGAGGTAGTGATTTAGAGAAGTGATGCTCGGAGAGGCTGAGTGGTTTGCCAAAATTTCAAGGCTATTAAATGCTGGAGCCAGAATCAGAACCCAGGTCTTTCTGATACACTGTACCTGCATATAATATCACCACCTTCTGATACAGTTCCACCCGACAATGGAGCTTAAAAAGAAAAGAAAGGAAAAGAACACAAACAAACAAGCAAACTGGTTTGACTAGAACTGAGACTTCTGATATATACAGCCTCTTGATGGCAGTTAATAGAATTGTAAGCAAAGTGCATTATGAAAATACCTCTCTCTGTTGAGAGATTGTAGTCTCATGTAATAAATTAGCGTCCACCAGAAGACTCTAGAAAAGTTTCAGGGAGCAGATAAAACTCAAATTCAGCACCAAGGTTAAGAATTGAACAGACAATGGAGCAAGAAGGGTGTCCCAGACTAGGGAATGCCACATGTGAAGTCTGTACAAAAGGCAGAGCAATTGGATGGGGAGAAGAGGGACATGAATTTCTAGCCTAGGTGAGCTGTACAGAAAAGCTGCCAATTCAAGGGCAAGGAAGAGAAATCAACATTTATTAAGCATCAGCCTTGTTATAGACACATTTCATAAGGACTTAATCTCTGCCTCTCCATCTGCCCCTGAGGTTATGTCTTCATCAGGGTGTTTTGCTTGTATTCCTTACCCGTTTATCAGCAGGATTTTTATTTGGGTCATCTCTGTTCCACTTTCAGTTCATGGCGGGGTGGGGGGCAACACACACAGCTCAGAGATGGGCCACGTGACCTGGGTTAAACCAATCCATTCAGACAATTCTCTGGCTACAGTAATTGGCCCAGGGATGGATCTATGACCAAACAAGAGCCATTGTTTTCCAATGAGCCTTTTACTGGGACTTCTGAGAATGAGACTCTTACTCTTTCCTCTGAACTTAAACTAGATTATTCCCACTGAAATTGAGCCTGGAAGTCCATAGTCTGGAACTATTATTATCATCTCAAGTGTAGCCTAAGAATGAAAACAACATTCAGAGGAGAAATAGAAAGAGTTCTGATCTTAGGACATCATTGGAAGCCCCGTCAAGTTATTCCTGACTCAAGTCTAACCCTGCAAGTGTTGCATTACACCAGACATTGAATTAATTCTCACTCAAGTGGGAATAGGGTTCAGGGTGAGACTATAGGGGATGCCTCAGATCCTAACTGTCAAAGCCCACAAGGCATTCTGGGACCTGAAAGTCACCTGGCAGAGACCCTCTCTTGCTCTCCATGCCTTGCTCTGCCTTTCTCCCTGGCTGAGTCTACAGAACGACTCATCTCTATTTCCCTTGCCCATCTTCTTCATTTCCTTTTCAGACTGGCCTCTCTGTTCACTTGTGATCCAGCATGACCATACCTAAACCACAGGCAGACCCTTGGGCTGATGTGATTGGCTCTCCAAAGCTGTTTGACTTTATCCCCATATTTCAAGCAGCATTCTAGAAGTGATCTGATTTTCCCAGCCTGGACAACTGTCTCCTCCAGGCCTGTTAAACTGTAGGGGTTGGAGAAGACCCTTACCAGATTTGTGGGCTAACAAGGAAAAGAGAAGAAAAGAAAGTGAAGTCGCTCAGTTGTGTCCAACTCTTTGGGACCCCATGAACTGTAGCCTACCAGGCTCCTCCATCCATGGGGTTTTCCAGGCAAGAGTCCTGGAGTGGATTGCCATTTCCTTCTCCAGGGGATCTTCCCAACCCAGGGATCGAACCCAGGTTTCCCGAATTGCAGGCAGATGCTTTACCATCTGAGCCAGCAGGGAAGCCACCAAGGCTAACAAGGAGAGATGTGCAATAATTGGCTTTTCTACCCAGGTGGGAGTTACAGTGGCTGTTTTACATGTGGGGAAACTGAGACTCAGGAGCAGAATGACCTGCTGAAATCTCCTGGCTTGTGAATAGTAAACTCAGGATTCGTACCTTGTTCTGTTGGACTGCTGAGCTCCATGGTCTTTCCGCAATTGTTCCCCCTGACCCCGCTCCCTGGACACCCAGCTCTCCTACAGCTGCTAGCCCCCATCTGTTCCTCTAGTCTGCTCACTTCTGCCAGGATGGCTAGAGAAGGGGACAGGAAAGCTGACTTTGGGAGAAGAGGTAACTCAGTGGGCCTAGATGAGAAGGCAGGCTCATATTTATCCCTGTAGCACTTTCAGTATTTGCAGTGTTCCACCAGGGCAGGCAGGCCCTGGCTTCCCTGCCAGAGTCAGGCCTGGGAAGTCAGTGTTCAATTATTGAACACAAATAAGAATTTAATTAAAATTTCATGACAGCTGTGTTTCACCCAAATAGCTGATGGCCTTGCATTTTTGCCTGAGTCCTGCAGTCCCACTGCAGAGATCCTCATCCAAAGCTTTTCCACCTCCACAAATCAGTTTTGATAACAAGCCCTCTTATGATTGCTGCAAAGTCCAAAGTGGGGTGGGCTTCCCGTAAACCCAGAGCCCTGGTGACTGTGGTTAAACAAGGACTTCTCAGGAGCAAGGATGGGCTCTCACACAGCATCTGCTGGCCATGTAGGTATTAACCTCTGGTTCTCTGAGATGATCAATAGGATGATTCCAGGCAAACAATGGCCTGGAAGGATTTAGGAAGAGGATCTGCAGTACGGGCTGTGAAAAAAGTGAAACTGGAAGCTGCTCAGTCATGTCTGACTCTTTGTGACCCCATGGACTATACAGTCTTATCCAGGCAAGAATACTGGAGCAGCTAGCCTTTCCCTTCTCCAGGGGACCTTCCCAACCCAGGGATTGAACCCAGGTCTCCCACATTGTAGGCAGATTCTTTTCCAGCTGAACCACAAGGGAAGCCCAAGAATACTGGAGTGGGTAGCCTGTCCCTTCTCCAGCGGATCTTCCCGGCCCAGGAACTGGACTGGGTTCTCTCCTGCATTGCAGGCAGATTCTTTACCAACTGAGCTATCAGGGAAGCCCCTGTGGGTTGTACCTGGGGGTTACTGAAAACCACATTCCCGGAGACGGGGACAGTGGGAGGGTAGAGATGTGTGTGGGTCCCCTTGTTACTCCCACAAGAGCCTTTTCAGGGTGTTTTTAGGACAGAAGGTGACCTTAGGGCAATGACCTAACCTTTCAGGTCCTCAGTTTCCCCAGCCAGAAGCCAGACCTGATGAGCTCTCCTTCACAGGTGGTTGTGAGAGTCACAGGGGATGCTCTCAGCATGAGTTCTGGTATACAGTAGGTGCTCAAATAACTAAGTGGGCTTTAACTTGGTTGGGCGCCCAGATGACTTGATGAACTGGGTGGGGGTGGTGATGGGGAGCCCTGACTTCCAGCCCTCACCTGTCCCACCGCTGGTCATCTGAGGATGCTCTGGGCAGGAGGGTGCTCTGGTTAGGAGGGTGGGCATAAGGTGGACCAGATGTGGAAGAGCAAGGGGCTGGATGACACGCTGTCTCACAAGTTAGGCAGGACAGGGTTTGGGGGGAAGCCCGAGGCATAGGGAATGAAAAAACTGAACTTGACATTTTCAGAACCTGGTGACAGATCGTTGGATGGGCCAGGTCAGGTGTCCCAGCAATGGGCAGTAGGCAGCTGCACCTTGCAGACAGGATCCTCTCCATCCATCGCAGGAGCCTGGGAACACCAGAGGATTGATGCCTAGGACCAGCTCTCAGTCAGCAGTGGTTGAGGCTGGAAGTAAACGCTCCCATTTCTTGGCCACTCCCCTCTGGTAGGGCAGCTCTAAGCTGTGTTCTGAATCATCTCCCCGACTGCCCTGCCCCCAGGACTGAGACCCTGCCACCCACCGCATTCACTTGTTTGATATGTACCTCTTATGGCCTTCCTTCCCTTCTCTGCCTCACTTCCTCCTGACGCTTACCTGGACCGCCTCCTCAATAAAACACTCATCCTCAAAGCCTTGTTGCAGGGTCTGCTTCTGGGGAAGCTAAGACGGTGGAAGAGGTGAGGGGGGAGGGACTAGCCTCACAGGAGCAAGGCTGTGACCCAAGTCATGGGGACCTCGGTACCAGGCAAGGGTCCAAGGAGTGGATTTGGTTTCTGGAGTGAGGCAGGAGCCCATCATCTTTCCCAAAGGATGGTGATGATGGTGGACATAAAGATGGGAATAGCGGAAGGTGTCACAGCGCCTCCTCCATCAGGCATCGCTCACATGCAGATGGACTCATTCAGTCCTCACAACAACCTTGTGTTGTGGGTTCTCTTATTGCCCCCCTTTACAGAGGAGGAGACTGAGGCACCCGGAGTTTTCGTGGCCTGCCAAAGGGTGGAGGGGCAGTAGCCTGGCAGACTCAGGCCTTCATTTCCTTGGTTACCAGCTGCTTTAAAGACTCTGAAAGGCCCTGTGGCAGGGAATCAGGTAGTCTGAAGCTTTTCTCAAACATGTGTGACAAGGAATCCTCTGCTCAGAGCACCTCTCTAGACCCTGCAACAGCTTCAGCACATGCTGTTGAGAGCTGCAAAGCTCCAGCTCTTAAGGGAACTTCTCCCTGTGGGTGAAGGGATAGGCCACATCCCCCAAGGCTGGGGAGGAAGTGGTGGGGCCAGGAGGCCAGAAGGATGCAAGGCGATGGGCCAGTGAGACATGTTTGGAAATTGCCAGAGAACACAGTTTATTCTCATGCAAAGTTCTGTAGCGTTCTGAGAGTCCTCCTGCTTCTTAACGTTTTCATGCTGCTATTTAGTCACTAAGCTGTGTCCAGCTCTTTTGTGACTGCATGGACTGTGGCCCACCAGGTGCTTCTGTCCCTGGGATTTCCCAGGCAAGAACACTGGAGTGAGTTGCCATTTCCTTCTCCAGGGGATCTTCCCCACCCAGGGATCAAACCCAGGTCTCCTGCATTGCAGGCACATTCTTTACTGCTGAGCCACCAGGAAAGCCCAAAATTCAGTGTCCTGAATGAGATAAGAGATCCATGAACCCTCTGGCGAGTGGTGAAAACATGCTGGTAGAGGATCAGTTGAAGATAGCTGCCCATGCACCCCTCCAGTTACTCATTCCATCTCCCCCAACCCCCAAACCCAGTAATGTGAGCAATTCTGAGCTTTAGGCCAATCAGATTGGTGGCCACTTCTCACTGCAGACTGAGGGCGGGGACAATGCAGCATAGCCAGGTATTCTGGGCTTTGTTTTACCTAGGGAATAGAGGGACAGAGAAACCCTTTGGACCAGATTCTGTCTCTTGGTTTCCTGAATTTCCTGTCTCATGATTAAAAAATTAACAAATTTTATCTGATCCTGGGAGGATGAATTATTTCTAATCTGAATAATTCCTAAATAAAAATCTCTGGAGGGGTGGGGCTAGAAAAATGGCCAGAAAGGCTTCGTTTATCTCTGTAGACTTCAATATTTAACTAGTTAATATTAATATATACATATATACCAATATTCTATGTTCAACATTAATATTAAACACACACATATACATATGCATGTTGTGCCAGACTCTCTGAGGCCCCGTGAACTGTAGCCTGCCAGACTCCTCTGTCCATGGAATTCTCCAGGCAAGAATACTGGAGTAGATAGCCATTTCCTCCTCCAGGGGATCTTCCCGACCCAGGGATCAAACTCGCATCTCTTGCATCTACGGCGCTGGCAGGTGGGTTCTTTACCACTAGCTCCACCTGTGAAGTCATGCATATGCATGTATATATATAAATTCACAGTATCCCGCGTGAGGAGTGTTTATCATATAAAGTAATCCCACACTTCTGCACTTTACAAAAGGATTTGCTAAAGGCTTCCTTGAAGTGCTACGCTCTCCAGGGATCAACAGAAAAGGGTTTTCATTTTCAAACATTTTCTTTTCGAGCTCTGACGCAACCTTAAAAGTGTGTTCGATTTCTGTTTCAAGTTCTGTTCGATTCAACCAGTACTTTCTCAAGCTCCGATTAAGTGCTGGGCACTGTGCTTGGCGCTGTGTAGGAACAAAGATGAATAAGATCAATGTTCAAAGGGAGGTGGGCTCTGCAAATGCCCTCACAGAGGTAGCTCTTAGAGAATGTGCCTGGCCAGTTGTCATCAGGGACAACTCTGCGAAATCATTAGCATTGTCTGAATATCCCACCAGCAGTTGAGCCTGGAGAGGTGCCTCTGGTTTTCCAGGCTGATGGGGAGGCCAGGAAGATCTGCGATGGGAGGAGGGGAGAAACAGCAGTTCCTCTGCTTTCTTCCCCTAACACTGCCCTGTTACCCTGGCTTTTTGATAAAAACAAAACAGGGCAATCTGTGGACATGATGAGAACTACTACAAAAGAGAAAGCCTGTGATAGCAAGTCTAGGGTCATCCATCCCATTTGCGAACCTGCTTGCACTTCTGATGCTGGGAGCTCATGAATCCTTGTGGCAGGTTGCAGTTATTTCTTTAATCTATTTGCCACCCCCCACCCCCACCCCTTTGGAGAGTGAATTTGGGCCAATGAGCCTTGAGTGCACCTGAGACCAGTGGAGATGAGGATGTTGGGAACAGGACGAAATGGAATGGAACCTTCCTGGTTCCTAAACTTAGGGAAAAACTGTCCTTCATCCCTGAGTATAATATATCATAAGCTTTTTGTAGATGCCACTTATCAGTGTCAGGATGTTCCCTGCTATTCTCTAATCTGCAGAGAGTTTGTCAAATGCTTTCCCCATCACCTCTGTTGCTGTCTGCCTATTGAAATGATTATATGATTTTTTTCTAGTTTATCAATACAGTGTAGTACACTGATTGATGGTGGCTTTTGTCTGAATTTAAAAAAATTGGTAAAATATATCGAAAATAAAATGTCAGTGGCATTAAGTCTCAGTTTTTGTTTGTCTGAGAAAGACTATTTTGCCTTCATTTTATTTGTTTAATTTTAAAATTATGGTCAAAAACATAACAAATTTACCTTTTCAACAATTTAAAAGTATACAGTTCAGCAGTGTTAGGTATATTCAGATTATTGTTCAGCAGATCTTCAGATTTTTTTCATCTTGCAAAACTGAAACTCAATACCCATTGAACCCCATTTCTACTTCCTCCAAACTCTATATTTTAGAACCCACGTTTAAATCATATAATATGGTATTTGTCTTTCTCTGTCTGATTTGCTTCACTTAGTTTGGTCATCGGAGAAGGCAATGGCAACCCACTTCAGTACTCTTGCCTGGAAAATCCCATGGATGGAGGAGCCTGGTGGGCTGCAGTCCATGGGGTCGCAAAGTTGGACACGACTTCACTTTCACTTTCACGCATTGGAGAAGGAAATGGCAACCCACTCTAGTGTTCTTGCCTGGAGAATCCCAGGGACGGGGGAGCCTGGTGCGCTGCCGTCTATGGGGTCGCACAGAGTCGGACATGACTGAAGCGACTTAGCAGCAGTATGGTAATCTGTAGGTCCATTCATGTTGTTGTAAATGGCAAAATTCTTTTTTTATGGCTCCAAAGTATTTGGTCAGTAGTATAGGGGTCACATTCATCTGTTTTTTTTTTTTTTTTTGTATGCTTTGTGGTCTTTTCCTGGGATTTGGACATTTGAAGAAAAGGCCACCCTTAAGTCTTTATGGACTGGCTTCACACAGAGGAAGACCTTCACTCATTGACTTGATTAGAGATTGTGGATATTTTTCAGATTTTTCTGGTGATGTATCTTTCAGCTTGTGTCAGTAATTTTCCAGTTAAATAGGCTTGCCCCTGTTTCTTATTCAGTACAGTTCAGTTCAGTTCAGTCGCTCAGTCGTGTCCGACTCTTTGCGACCCCATGAATCACAGCACGCCAGGCCTCCCTGTCCATCACCAACTCCCAGAGTTCACTCAGACTCATGTCCATCGAGTCAGTGATGCCATCCAGCCATCTTATCCTCTGTCATCCCCTTCTCCTGCCCCCAATCCCTCCCAGCATCAGAGTCTTTTCCAATGAGTCAACTCTTTGCATGAGGTGACCAAAGTACTGGAGCTTCAGCTTTAGCATCATTCCTTCCAGAGAAATCCCATACTTGTTCCCCCCTGGTGTCTACATAGGACTGGAGTCTCCCCATGCTGTATGTGCTATGGCACTCTTTTGTTCTCAGTGGCCCCCAACCTGGCACCTAGACTGTGCCACCATTACAGCCAGTGATTCAAGGCAGATGAGACATAAGCAGTCCTCTGGCAATGCCTGGAAGACCAGACTGTTGGATGCATGTTCCACTCTTCTCTTTCCTTCTTGAGGGAGCAACTGGGAGCTGAGACTTTTTCTTGTGATTATACTATACTACACTGGGCATGAGGAGGGCCTAGGATTTGATGAGGCTTTTATTGGCTTTGTGCTCACCTCGGTCTTGCAACCTCTGAACTGGGTTCTGGATTCTCACAAAGGCAATTTTCTAAAATTTATTTATTTTTGAATTGGAGAATAATTGCTTTACAGAATTTTGTTGTTTTCTGTCAAACATCAACATGAATCAGTCACAAAGGCAATTGGATCTGTGTGCTGTTACTGGCGTTTACTTAGGATTCTGTACAACGATCTTACTGATGTTACTTTCTTTTATTTTTGAAAGATAGTCTCACTGGGTGTAGAATTCTGGTTTGATATTTATTTTCTTTCAGCAATTTAACGACGTCACTGATTTTTCACCTAGCTTGTGTACTTTTGCCAGGGAAGCCTGGTGGGCTGCAGTGCATGAGGCTGCAAGGAGTCGGATGCGACTGAGCGACTGAACTGAACTGAACTTGCAAACTTTCTAAGAAGAAATCTGCCACACTTCTTATTTTTGTTCCTCTGTATGTGTTGGGTATTTTCCCTTTGTCTGCCTTTAAGATTTTCTCTTTCTTTTGTTTTCAGCAGTTGGCATATGGTGCAGTTGGTGTTTTGTTTTATTTTTGTCTTGCTTTATGCTCTCTGACCTTATTGGATCTGTTATTTCTTTGGTTACTCTCACCAATTTTAAAAAATTCTCAGTCATTATTTCTTTAGATATTTCTTATATCATATTCTCCCCCTCTTCTGGAATTCCAGTTATGTATATGCCAGGTTGTTTGATATTGTTCTACAGATCTGGGGTGTTCCGTTCTGCTTTTTCTCCCCCTCACTATTTTGTCTTTCTTGGTTTCAGTTGGGCAATTTCTGCTGACTCATCTTTAAAGTAACTGATTCTGTCTTTGGCTATAGTGAATCTACTGATGATTTCTTTAAAGTCATTCTTTATCTCTGTTCTTGTGGTTTTTATTTTAGCATTTTCATTCTTTTTCTTATGATTTCTATACCTCTGGTGAACTGTCAACTTGCACATTGTCAACTTTTTCCATTAGAATCTTTTATATATTAATACAGATATTAATGGGTTTCCCTGGTGGCTCAGTAGTAAAGAATTCACCTACGAATGTAGGAGACTTGGGTTTGATTGCTGGGTTGGGAAGATCCCCTGGAGTGGGAAATGGCAACCCACTCCAGTATTCTTGCCTGGAAAATATCATGGACAGAGGAGCCTGGTGGGTTATGGTCCCTAGTGTTCCCAAAATTGGATATAACTGAGCATGCACACACACACATATATATATTAATAAATAATCATATTTATTTAAAATCCCATGTCATATACTTCTAACATCTGTATTTATTACTTCATTTTTTTCAGACTGTGTGTTTTTATCTTCATAAGACTTTAGAGTCTGGGGTAGATACCCTTCATGCCTGGAAATGGGCACATCTTACCTTCTGTTAGGCCTTTATTGAGAAGACTTGGGTTAATCTAGTTAGGTAGAGTAGTAGAGTAGTCGTTCAGTCGTGTCTGACTCTTTGCGACCCGTGGACTGTAGCCCACCAAGCTCCTCTGTCCATGGGATTCTTCAGGCAAGGATTCTGGAGTGGGTTGAGCAGGGCTGAATTGTTGCTGTGTTTACCCTCAGTGCATAGCTTTAAAATCCTGCAGCAATACTTTCTGTGGGGTTGTTTTGCCAGCACAAAGTCTATTCAGTCCTCAGCTTCAGGTTTTTCCTTTGCTCTGTGATTCAGAGATGGTCTTCTTGCAAGCTCTTCTTTCTCTGCTATCCCCCCTCTCTCAACAGTATTATGCCATTATCTGTTACTGAAAACTTAATAGCCTGGGGGTGGGGAGGAGGTTCAGGGGAAAGTGCTTCAATCTTAGGAACATGCCGCATCCCTGGTCGTGGAATGTGATCTCATTTCTTCTGCTCCTTCTGTATCTAGGAAAGGAGCAAACTACAAACTAGGGGTCGTTTGTATTCCTACCCTTCTCTCAGGACAGGTGTATGGCAGGGGCAGCACATGTAAAACCCTGAAGTAGGAGGAAGCCTGGTCAGTATGACATGTCCAAAGACGGTAAATGTGTCCGAGGTGGGAAAAACTCCGAGTGGTGGGAGTAAAGGCCAGAGGGAAGTGAGGTCAGGCTGGGCTGGAAGTTACCCTCCACTCAACGAAAGGGGAGAAGCTACTGAAGCTCCCTGCCTTCTCTTCTCTTTATTAGAATGAAACAAAAGCTGCTGGAGCGATAAAAAGGAGGCAAGGAATGCTGCTCATGCGTCCGTCCTTGTCCTCTTCTCCACTTAGCCAACCATGGCAGAGCACCCTGATATGGTTAGTCATATAATAGCCACCCCGTATCTGTGATTTCAACTCTCCATAATTTCAGTTCCTTGAGGTAAATCACACTCCAAAAATATTATATGGAAAATTCTAGAAATAAACAATTTGTAAGTTTTTAATTGTGCGCTGTTCTGAGTAGCATGATGAAATCTTGAGCCACCCTGCTCTGTCCCACCCAGGAAGTGACTCGTCCCTTGGTCCAGCATGTCCTGCCTGTTAGTCGCTTAGTAGTCACCTCAATGATCAGATAGACTGTGGCAGGATTGCAGCGCCAGCGTTCCAGTAGCCCTGATTTTACTTAATAATGGCCCCAAAGCAAGAGTAGTGATGCTGGCAACTTGGATATGCCAAAGAGAAGCTGTAAAGTGCTTTTTTTTTTTTTTTTTAAGTGAAAACATGAAAGTGCTTGACTTAATAAGAAAAAAAAATTGTATGCTGAGGTTGCTAAATCTATGGCAAGAATGAATTTTCTATCCATGAAATTGTAAAGAAGAAAAAAGAAATGCTTGCTAGCTTTGCTGTTGTACTTCAAACTGCAAAAGTTATGGCCATAGCATGGGATAACTGCTTAGTCAAGATGGAAAAGCCATTGAACTTGTACAATAAGATATTTTCAGAAAGAGAGGGACCACTTTCACATAACCTTTATTACAGCATATTGTTATAATTGTTCTACTTTAAAATTACTTATTGTTATCAATCTCTTACTGTGCCTAATTCATAAGTTAAACTTTATCATAGGTATGTGTGCCTAGGAAAAGCATAGTATATATAGGGATTGGTTCTATCCACAGTTTAAGACATCTACTGGGGGTCTTGGAAAGTATCTCCCATGGGTAAGGGGGGACTACTCTATTTCGTATTTTCAAAGGTTGGATCCTTCACTCACGGCTCTTACCTCCTTTGCCCCGTTTCTTTTTTCCTCCTGGAAACAATTTTTTTCAGACAGAAGGGACTTTATACTGCCATACTTTGTCCCCTATACCCACCTCTTCTGTACATCATCCCTCTTTGTTTTCCAGCAGGATGGGACAAGCCTGGACTCTGAGGCGGAAGATGCCCTGACCCTGGGAAAGGCCCAGACACCAGCCATTTGTATCTCAGAGCACAGTCGGCCTCAAAGGCTCCAGACAAAACAGCAGGGCTGCCTCATCAGACTGAGCACAGACAAGTGGGGTCCGCGGGAAGTGACGCATGGGTGTCCGGTCACATCACAGTGGGTTCAGGGTGCAGCAGGTCCTGGGTGCAGGACCCAGGTTTAGGGATGGAATCACAAGCAGAATTACAGTCTGGGCAGGGAGGGGTGGTTATAGAACAGGGAGCCGCTGAGGCACAGCCCACTCTGGGCAGCAGTTCTTTATCTTATTAGCAAAAAAAAAAAGTGCAACAACATATGCTCATTTTAAAAGATTTTGAGGAATAAAGTGAGAGTCTTTCAACACATGTCTTTATTCCCATTTCACAGATGAGAAAACGGAGGCATTTATTCCGTATCAGCACAAAACTGGGCTTTCATTTGCTTGATGTGACACCAACAGCTCAGTGACTCATGGGGGAAACCATGAGGGCTTGGGGAGGGCTTGGGCAGTTGGAAATAATTGGCTCACTTGAATGCAATGTATTCTTCTGGGTCTTCGTTGGCAAATCAGTATTCAATTGTGCTACCCAGTGTGGTACCTGCCTCCCTGCTCAGGGATGACAGAGAAAAACAGACTTGATGAAATCTAAATAGAGGTGTCCTGAGAAACCCTACAGAGACATGTGCAGATGGTTCCCGCGGAGTCCGTTAATCTGAGGCTGATGAATTATCTGGGCAGGAGTCTCTGCCACTGGCATCCTTGCTTAGGACAGAGAAATTACTTCTCTTGCAGTGGTTATCTGGAGTGAGCTGGTCCATTTTTCTCCTTTATTACCATTTGAATTTCAGGAAAGTGTCTGTCCTCCCTTTTCTAAATGTGGGATTTACTTGATGACTCCACTAGGCCTGGTGGTTGGGACCAGAGTGAGTTCTGCATTGCGGAGGACTTGGCCCCTGAGCTGAGGCTTCGATCAGCAGATGTAATGGGTGGGTGGCTGGGCATCACCATTCATCACTGTCATCATCATTCCAGGGAACACAAGCCCTTTCCCTTTGCCCTGCTCGGTGGATGGCTGTGCCCAACCTGAGGCAGCAGTGAACACACTGAGGTGGGGAGTTCTCTGGGGTGTTGCCCAACAGGAGGCATTTCCAAATTTCAAGTCTGCCCAGTGAGACTCCTCACTGGACTCTGAATCCTTCTTAACACTGATGATGACTAACAAGGATGGTGCTCCCTCCTCCAGGGCCTGGTGCCATATGCTTTGTGTGAATTACCTCTCCCAGGCCGCCTGAGAGCTACCGTTTTGCAAACAAAGAATCCAGGCTTGAAGAGATGGAACACTTTGTCCAGAGTCACAGTGAGGAGGACTAAGCCCCTGAGCCCACCTGCTGAGGCTCCAGGAAGTGTTCTTCCTGGAGTTCCAGCCCAGGCAGAGGAGCTCTGTACACCTTTGCTGGAGGGTGCAGTGCAAATGCATGAGAGGAACTTTCTGAGCGCTGGTCCAAGCCGCCCGTCATCAGCATCCATAGTGGGGAGGTGTGGCCAAGCAGCTGCAGCTCCCATTTGACAGGTTGCCTTTTCTAGGTAATTTCTTCCTTGAGGGGCTTGGGGTGTCTCTATGTATCATGTTGGCCAAAAAGTTCATTTAGATTTCTCCATAACATTCTATAGAAAAACCCAAATGAAATTTTTGACCAACCTAATATAGGATATTTTGTAGCATCCCTGGCCCTCATCCTCTGGTTACCAAGTCATGAGTCCCTAGTTGATAACCACTGGTGAAGGGGCAAAAACAGACATTGGGTCAGGGATATGAGTTTTTGTCTCTACTCCACCCTTTACTTGCCGTATGACCACAAACTTGTTTCCAAACTGCTCAAAACCTCTAATTTTCATCAGGAATGCACAGATGAACCAACCTAACAGAATTCTTCATCGATTAAGTTGATCCTCATGAGAGGAGGCCTGGTACACAGTAGGTGCTCAATAAATATTGGTGGCTGTAAGCAGCTCCAGAAAGCATTTCACTTTCCGAAGGGCAGGCATGACCTCCGGAGAAGTCTCACACAGCAGCCTCACTCTGGGAAAGAGAAGTAGAAAATACTCTCGTTCCAGATGTCAATGTCAGAAGATTTCTGAAAATGAACACTTTGCACAGAAGGGAAGAAAGGAAAGTGGAAGAGAAAGGAGGGGGTGGAAGTGGACGTTCAATGTTTAAGAGTTGGGGTAGCACACATAAAAATCCGATTTTCTTTTCTCCTGAAAAATCAGGAGGACTCACCCACCGCCCCCCTCTCCCCAGGTGTGGCCTGAACAGTCGCTGGAACTGGGCGGCTTCTGCTCCTCGATGGGCATCACTTAGCCTCTCTGTCAGGGCCCCGTCTCCCCGACCCCTGAAGGCCCCTCGGCTCGGGAACTGAACACCAGCATCATGTTCCTCCAACTGCATTCCTGTCCCCTAAACACATCACCCTCAATGCTGGGAAGATTCCAGGGGGCGACCTTAGGCTGCAGGGTCAGTCCTGAGATGCTATGATGGTTTCAGAGAGGTCTTGCTTGACCACCTGAGACAAACAGTACCCACCCACCGCCCTCACTTTTCATACCTTCGCTGCATCAGGAAACGCTAACAGTGGATGGGCCGCTGTCCCTGGGCCAGGCTCCACGGTGGCTGGTGGAAGACTGTCCCCACGCTGCATCAGAGAGGGAGCTGTTCCCGGTCAGAGACGGGCCAGGCTGCCTGGAAGGCAAGATGCCACTTCCTCTCTCTGCACAACTGCCTTGCAAAAGCTCAGACACCGACATGCAATCACTGGCACAGGCTGTGCTCTCCTTTGGTCAAACGACTCCCTGGTCACCTCCACTTGTCCTTTAAATACGGCCTAGGACAGGTCTAGCACACAGCAGACAGGTTACCGTTTTATCATCATGACAGCCCTGGAAGAGGGGTCAGCTGGCTGGTTCTGGCTCTGTCTGATGATCCGTCTGTCTGTCTGTCTCTCCCCATCCCCCATCTCTCTCCACTTTGTAGATCAGCCACAGTGCTAAGCCCTTTCTACCTGTTGCCTCGTTTGATTCTCCCCAGCATCCTTTCAGGCAGGCTGTTGCATTAGTGCTGTTTCCCAGGGAGACTTGAAGGCTCCAAAACACTCAGAGATCCCTGTTGGATGACACAGCCTGGAGGTGATAGCACTGGGGACTGAACTCAGGTTGGTTGACCCGCAAGGCCTGTGATCACACACAACAGAGTCTCCTGTGACCTGGGGCAAGACACAGATGTGAGATAGCAAAAAACAAACAAACAAACAAATGAAAACATGGGCAGGGAAGGAAAAGAGTAGAGAGGAAGAGATGGCTTGTCTCCAGATTGTGGTGGGACCTTGAGAAAACACTTCTCCATTTGGGGCCTTGGTTTCTCCTCTGAAAAATGGGGGCAGGAGAGGTGTCTTGGGTGGTCTTAACCAGTACACTCCAAACCCCGCCCCATCCCAGAAAGCCACGCCCTCCTGAGGCAGGCCGGTGTCTCCATCTCCACAAGCTCCTTCTTCAAGGCACTGAGAGATGAGGCAGCATCTAAGATGTTCTCTGAGCATTCTCAGGGAGCAGAGGACAGGCCCTACCTGGGGACGCAGGCCTGTGAACAAACAAAGCATGGGCTGGGAGAATGCCTTCAAAGCTCCAAAGACCCTCGGAGCCAGTGAACCTCTGGGAGTCCTCCCTGGCTCCCAGCCAGTCCCCAGGGCGCACCCGGAAAGCCCCTAGAAGTCCTTCCTCAGCACCCCAGCTTCTCACTGTTCCTCCAACCTGACCCTCATGACCTGGTTCCCAGACCCTTCGCCACCTTGTTCCCTTTTCTGGATCCCTGGTGACTGTGGGAAACCCCAGTCCCCTGTGCAGCCTGAGAGTGGAAGCTCTCCTTGCCCCAGGCCTGGCCCCATCCCTCCCCTGCAGTTGACAGTTGCCCCTCCCCAGAATCTGGGTCCCCAAATTCTGCTCCCAGAGACCTCAGGAGACACCTGAGCACTGGGAGTCAGTGGGAGGATGGCCCAGCTGTACCTCAGCCAGAGGCTCGAGGATCACAGCCTGGGCGGACAGTGGGCTCAGCCCTGGGAGGGCTGACTGCCTGAATTATCCATGCACATTTCAGTGATGTCCTGATGATGCCCAAAGGGTGCTCACCTGTTGGAAACAGTGGCCGTGACCTTGGAGGGGCTAGGGAAGCAAAGGGAAAACCCATTCATGGACCCTCAGGTATGCGCTAGGTACTGTATCAGGGCTTTGCTGAGATAAGCCATATCATCATTCTATTAGGATAGGACTTCCCTGGTGGCTCAGATGGTAAAGTGTCTGTCTACAATGAGGGAGACCCAGGTTTGATCCCTGGGTCGGGAAGATCCCCTGGAGAAGAAAATGGCAATCCACTCCAGTATTATTGCCTGGAAAATCCCATGGACAGAGGAGCCTGGTAGGCTACAGTCCATGGGGTCGCAGAGAGTCGGACACGACTAAGCGACTTCACTTCACTTCCTTCCCAGCAAGCCATCGCCCATCTCTGGGCCTCAGTTTCCCCCTCTGTGAAATGGGTGTTGATTTAGAGCCCGGTCTCTGGTCCCTCCCACTCTAGGATTCTGAGGTAAACGGGTAGATCAATAACCCACCCAAGCCTTAGTTTTCTCCTCTGTGAAATGAGCATGGGCCCGGAGGGCACTTCTCTAAGGTCCTTCCCATTCTAGGATTCCTCTGAGCCTCAATTTCTCCTCCTCTGAAATGGGGTGGTATCAGTATCCATCTTGCCAGGGCTGCGGGGACGCGGTGAGGAGATGTGGGTGAAGTGCTGGGTGCGATGCTGGTACCCGGGAGGGACTGCTGCCCTGATAGACGGGGCAGGAAGGGCTTCCACCCACTCACCTCCACCCTGGGATGCTGCTGAGCCATCTGAGTTTTTCAGCAGCATTTTACCATTGTCCTCACAATCCACGGAGAGGGTGAGGTAAAGGTCCTGGTGATCTGTTTGAAAGACAGACCTTCTGTCCCCCAGCTGGTTAAGGCACCACAGAGGCCCTGCTGCGCTGAAAGCAAAGACCCCAACCTTGAGCTTGGCTTTCAAGGTCCCACTTTTGCACTGACCTGGGTGAGGAAACTGAGGCTCAGAGGAGACTCGCCAGACCACCCCACCTGCCTGGAGATGGCAGAGCTGGATTCAAACCCAGGCCTGTCTGGATTAGTCCCTGAGCTCAGGTGGTCCCTCAGACCACCCAAAAACATTGCCTCCAGGGTGTACATGCCTCTCAGTGGGCATTGTCACAGCTGGAAAAGACACATCTTAATAAATCTTTGTTATGGTCACAAGCTGCCTGACCCAAGGCCGCAGGGACCCATGCTCCACTTGCCTCCTGCCCTGGGTCTTTCCCACAGGCTCAGGTTCACCCTGATTTCCTCCCCCCAACTTCCCCACATCTACCCATGTAGACAGGAGCCTGTGGGAGGTGCCGGAGGCTCTGATCGTATCAGTCATGTTTGCCAAGGACATGGCAGCCTTTGAAGGGGATGAGTGATTCATAACCACGTGGTGTGAATCCAGCCCGAGGCCCATGTGGACCCTTATTAAAGAGCTCATAGCTCTGGTTTTGAAGGAGCCGAAGACAGTACAACTGGTGTGTCTTTTCCCTTAATAGGGTCTTTCGAAGCATCTGGAGTCAGGCACACAAGGATCAGTCAAGAGGCGTCTGCGGTGGTTCAGGTGCAGATGAGAGCAGGGCAGCTGTGGTGGAGATGGCAGGAAGTGGGTGGACATGAATGGCTTGAGGGAGACTAAGAGGATTTGGTGCCAGTGAAGGGCACGGCACCCACACTGGTCAGAGGGCATGGGACCTATGGGAAGGCTGACCATAAACCCTGGTGAATTGCTCTGTGCACCACCAGCAGGAAGGACAGACATGTCCTCAAAGGGCCACTCTGCACTCACAATGAAGTGGGGAGCTCTTCACAGGTCTGGAGAGCACAGGTGACCGTGGTGGGCATGTGAGCAGAGCTGATAGGAACAAGTGCACAGTGTATGACAGGCCAGGCTTTGTCCTCAGTGCTTTTCATGGACGCGTGTGATAATTCTCACAGCAGTCCTGTGAGGTATGAGCTGATATCACCCTGTTTTACAGATGAGATCCAGAGAGGTTTAGTAACTTGTCCAAGGTCACACAGCAAGTTAGTGGCAAAGTTGGAACTTGTAGTTGGGCAATAAACAGCTCCTAAGTCCATACTCTTAACTGTTATTCTAGGAGATAACTATGTAGTTACTATTCTCAGGGAGCTTCAAGGCTATAAAATAAAATTCATGGGCAAAACTGGAGGAAGTGAGAGAGAATTTCTGTCTGTAGGAACCAGAGAAGGCTTCCCTGAGGTGGCAATGTTTTAACTCAGTCTTAAGAGGTATGGAAATTTGAAGAGGCAAAACTAAGCTACAAGTCAGGGTTGTTATTTCACAAGCTCGCTCTGGTCAGTTTCGAGAAAGCTTTCTTTCCAAAGTGTGTGCTGGAGTGCATTTGATCACACAGGATCATCACAGGGTGATATCCAAGGTGGGAAGGAGATTAGAAAGGAGAGCCTCTGGCGAGTTTAGCTTCTGTTTCTGAAAATGGAGTTCCAGAAGCAGAGCAATAAGTTTCTATTATTGGGCAACAGCCCACACTGGTAGACACTCCACACTGTGATGGTGGAATCTGAGCGGAGAAGTGGCAGACGCATGAGTGTTTGGGGGAAGCTCCAGGCAACATTAAAGGAGACCCTCTGTTTGGTTGAAGCAGAAGAGCAAAAACACAATGTTCTGTCTTAACCAAAGCATTACATCATGGCCCCCTATTGTGTTGTTAGAAAAGCCTGCACAACTGGATTTTATGTGTTTGTTAAAAATAGTCAAAAGGAGTTCTGAGGAAAGGTCTATGCGTGAGAGTCCTTGTCCTTGAAACGCCCTAAGTCACTTCATCGCGCTCAGCTCTGGTTTGACCATGGACTAGAGTGGACAGAGACGCCTGTGGACGTGGGGTGGTCTCTCTAGCTTTCTGCGTCTTTGACACTACCTCTGTATCGCTTTCTGCAAAGATAAGTAAGCTAGTAGGAATCCAGTGTTTATGGCTGGACTCTAAAAGGGCAAAAACAATGAGAATTCTTTCCACCGAAGATTCAGAAAAATGAATTGGATTCCGGAAGAGGCAGGAAGCACTGGTTTAGGAACCAACCCCCCCCCCCCCCCCCCCCCCCCCCCCCCCCCCGGCAAATATGTTTTAATCTGGAATGTAAAGAAAATATTTTTACTCTTGGAAAAAAGGACCAAGGATATTGAAAGGCTTAAAGTTTCTCTTCAAGTTGAAAAGGAATTTAAGTCAAAGGTTTAAAAAACTTCTATTAAATGTCATGTTATAAGTTATATCCCCAATTTCAAACATCAGTGTATGTATTATTTTTACCCCATTTGAGTCCTTCAAAGAGAAGCAGTTCCCATTTAGACTGTAAGTGCTCCATGATTAACCATGAACTTCCTATGGCTATTCTTTCATTTTCATTGTCAACTGTCTATCTATAATTGTTTTTAAAAAGCAATTTCCACTTGGTTTATTCCAGCTTGAATTCTACCAACTGCACTGGCCAAAAACAAAAGCAAAAACAACTAGCTCAACTTCTAAAGATCTCATCAGTGTAGGAAAGGTGGAAAATACAAAAGTCTTATCACCTAGAACAACCAAGCCTAACATCATGGCATATTTTCTTTCTTCTCTACGAATCCAGAAGAATAAAAATGAAATAAGATGAGAAGAAGACTCTGAACACACAGCTTGATGTGCAATCGTTTTAGAAAACAAATTAAATCATGGTTCCAAAAAAGATTTTAATGGCAGGAAAATGCTCATGATAAATGTTAAGTGGGAAGTTGCTGGAGATCCAGTGGTTAGGACTTAGCTGCTTTTACTGTGGGTAGATCCTGCTTCTATTAATGGTCAAGGAAGTAGGATCCCACAAGACGCTCCCCTCCAAAATAAGAAAAAAAAAGAAAAAAAAGTGTTAAGCAAAAGTTCTAGGTCCAAAATCTCCATTAAGTGCAAGACATGTATATGTGCTATATAGAAACATACCAACATCAACATGATTATCTTGGGGTATAAACCTCTTGTCATATCCTACACTACCAACTTTGAACAACACTTTTAAACATCACTTTTAAGGATCATGAAAAAAATAATGCTACTTGGAGGAGAGACAATAGGAACGTTAGCTCTCCAAGTAATGGCGCCAAGGCGCTCTAAATAGCTTACAAATGTTTGGTTTCAAAAGCAAAGCATCAGGAGGAAGAGGGGGCAGGTGCGGGCGGGAGGGCGGGCAGGAGGGAGCGCGCGTCTTCGGACTGCTCGTCGCCTCGCGTGATTCCCTCTGGCGTATAAAAGGCCCTCGGGTAGCTCTGGGATCAGAGAACGCACTTGGCTACTTCGCCTGCCGCCGCCGCCTGGAGCTCAGGGTCCTTCAGCCTGCGGAGCGCTGAGCACGAGCCGACATGGGAGGAGGGATGTTGAGCAGGCTCCCGCTGGGGCTGCTGCTTCTGTCGCTGCTGCTGCAGCAGATGCATTCACAGCCTGTCTCCACACCCAGCGGGCCTGCCGTCACTGCCGCCTCCGCCCCCCCCGGCAGGCCAACGACGATGTCCACCACCAAGGGAGGCGGCAGCGCCGTGCAGTCCGCGGTGGAAGTCATCCTGCTTTCCCTTTCCCTCCTGTTCCATCTCTACTGCTGAGAGTCTCAGGCTGAGAGGCAGCATCATTTTTCCCATTCAGCTTTTCAAACACAAATCACATGGCTTCTGGATGTTCAGCGTGGGAAGGAAAACAGCAGGTCTTCATCGAGTCTACAGCTTCCGCTCCGTATTTCATTGACAGACAATACAATGTTAGATTTTATGTTCTTGAGAACATCAAATTTGACTGGTTTGAAGAGCATCTGAAGAAGGTCTGTCACTTAGTGTGAAATCTGTGGAATTTTGGGTACAAGACTGAAAGAAGAGCCTATAGCCAAAATTAGTGAATGATCTAATGTCGTTAATCAGGGTTTAAAGAGTATGCACACTCTTACAGTTCTACCTTGAAAATAAGAATTGATTTAACCTTGATCTAAAGAAAAAAGGGTGGAATGAGGGATAGAAGGATTTCATTTTGATTCAGAAAATCTTTAAAGCCATTAAAATATTGGATAATCTCAAAAGCTTCTGTGATTCTCTTTATGTACATGGGAAGGGGCCTCTGTGGTTACTGTGAAGCAGTGCTGATTTAATGCTCATATACCCTAAAGTGTTAAATTTGTTAAGTTTTCATTTCTTGGGAACTCAACACTTTCTTCTGTGGTTTTGGATTTAACATTGCATTTGACTTTGGATGTGGTAATTGATACATGTCAGAGCTATGATGTGTTGGAATCTACTCTAAATACAAACTTAATGAATACCTCTTGCTCATACCCTTCTAAAGGCTAAAGGCACTTTCCCATCATATATTCCAATCCAATGAGAGTGCCAGATTCATTTAGCTACCGTGCTTGGTTCCAAAAACAGAAATGCATTGACTCCAACTAACTTTAAAATGCTGCTTTTTATGGACAGATAGATGAGAGACCCTGGGCTTCCCAGGTGGCACCAGTGGTAAAGGACCTACCTGCCAATGCAGGAGACATGAAACTCGGGTTCGATTCCTGGGTTGGGAAGATTCCCTGGAGGAGGGCAGGGCAACCCACTTCAGTATTCTTGCCTGGAGAATCCCATGGACAGAAGAGCCCGGCAGGCTACAGCCTGTAGGGTCACACAGAGTTAGGGACATAGGGACATGACTGAAGAGCCTTAGCACACGTGCACACATGTGAAACCCTGCTTCCTTTACGCAATGGGAATTGTTCCCCAAGGAGGTAGGAGCTGGTCTTTAATTCATCATCAGAAATGAGCCTTATTCCAAACACCATCTTCAGTCACATGGTTTGCCCTGTAGCACTTAATCTTCTGAGCAGAGGCTTGGGTGGGAGTCCGGAGGGGCACAAAGCAGACACTGGGCAGTAATTATTTTGTCCAGGTGGGCTCCCTGGGTCTCAGCCTCAGAGGGAGCCAAGCAGCCCAGAGTTCCTCAAAACCCCAAAACAATTATATGGTTTCCCCCCCAGTTCATGAAGGTGTAATCTCAAATATGGCTCACAAGTCTCCTGGGTCCACATCATCAGATCTACCGCTCTTTCAACAAAACTTTGGTGGGGGATTTGCTAAGTCCCAGGTATTGGGTGACATTTTCACACCTCTTATCTTATTTCTTCTCTAAGGAATGAATGGTGGAATTTCAGCCACTAGGCTCAGGCTGATGGAGATAGCCCCGTGGAGTAGTTAAGACTGTCGGTTTATGAGTTATGTAGACTCGGGTTCAAATTCTGGCTCTGCTAAGTATTAGGAGGTGACATCAAGGAGGTCACTTTGTGTCTGTTAGTTCTAGACCAACCTTATGGAAAGTCACAATAAGAGAAGCTGCCTTGCTGGACTGCTGTGAAGATTAGACGAGACATTATATGTGCAGTGCTTGTCACCATCCTGGCACAAAGTTGTGCTCAAATAAGGTGGTGGGCTTGAATCAGTCAGTAACTTCTCTCATGCATGCTCTCTGAATTCATCAGCCTTAGTAAAAGCACCTAGAGGCCCCCTGTCTGCCTTATCCACCCTGGGGACCATACCACCGCCATCTGGGGAAAGGGCTGCCTGTATGGTGGAGTCTGGTCCAGGGAAGGCTAGCAGGAACACTTGTGAAGAGCTGACCTCCTGCCTGATCCAATGAGAAGCATCTCCAAGCCAAGTTCGCACAGTCTAAGGTCATCACGATACCACGGAGTGCTCCTTATCCCACTTTGCAGATGAGGAGGTCAGGGCTCAGGTAGGTTGAATGACGTACCATCAAGCTCTCATAGCTGATAAGAGCCAGCACCAGGACTTGAGTCCAGGTAGCTCTGACACCAAAGGGCATATGCTTTTCATACACTTCTATGGAAGCTTGGAAACCACTGGAAGGATCATTCAGGACAGGGTCTAAGTGCCAGGGTTGGACACCAATGTCAAGGTAGGTAGGAAGCAGGTGGAGGAGAGGAAACCATCAGAAGCCAGACAGGCAGACTGGGCTAAGCATCTTGGGCTTTCTGCTCGTGTGTGTAATTTGTGCCCACCACGAGGCCCATAACCTGTGTCTCAGCTTTGCCACCGTGAAGACTCAAACAGGTTCCACTCTCCTCTGTGCCTGTTCCCTGCCCTGTAAGGTGGAGAGGGCAATGATTTCTCCATCTTTGGGCTGTCAGGAATATTAAACCAGAGCCATGGGCACTGTGCCTGCACAGGGTAAGTGCTGAATGGAAGCTACTGATACATCACAGGACGTCAACTTGGTGGGCCGAACATGGCTTTTCCTTGCGGTCTTGGTCCTGAGAAAGGGCCGGCCACCCTGTGGGGACACAACTCATTCACATAGAAGCCCAAACTCTTGCTCCCACATTTTCTTTTTTAAAAATTATTTACTTAGTTATTTTTGGCGGTGCTGGGTCTCCGCTGCTGCTCGGGCTTTGCTCTAGTTGCGGTGAGCGGGCTTCTCTTGCTGAGGAGCTGAGGCTCCAGGGTGCGGGGGCTTTAGCAGTTGTGGCTCCCTGGCTTTTGAGCGCAGGCTCAGTAGCTGTGGTGCGTGGCCTTAGTTGTTCTGAGGCATGTGGAATCTTCCCAGACCAAGAATCAAACCCGCGCCTCTTCATGGGCAGACTCTTTACCACTGAGCCCCCAGGGGAGCCCACATTGTATTTTTAAGGGGTAAGTCTATCGGTCAGCTTCCCGTATGAACAATGACCACACTTCTCTCTCAGGAAAGTTTCAGAAAGGTAGTAACAGTGTAGGCTCAGCTGTGGTGCTACCACCGGTTAGAGGGATGAGCCTAGTTCTGCCCAGGTGGGCTCAGGTTCAAATCCTGGCCCTTGCAGTGTGTAGGCAGACATTTATGGAGCTGCACATTTCCCTCAGAACCATATAAAGGAGATCTGTACCGGTTATCCCCAGTCTACATCTGATGAAACAGAGTCATACAGGGGTTAAACTGTCCCGTCTCACAGGTAGCAAGTAGACTGAGGGTCATTTAACTTCTGCTGCCATTGTGCATTTTTGGATGCTTCACTTAATCTCTCTAAACTTCAGTGCAGATAACGAAATGGAGGGTAAGCGTCCCCACTTCACAGGGCTGCTGTCACGGGGTGCTGATGAAGTCCTGCCTGTGAAGTGCCCCCTCCCAAGGCTCAGTCCAGGTGTAAAACTGGCAAGAAGACAGCAAAGCTATGACCTGAGAGGAGAGCCCTCCAGCCTGCCGGGACCTAGGGAGCCAGCTAGAGGTGAGGTGTTTATTTGCAAGAGCAGTGCTTGGCTATTCCAGATCAGACATGAGCCCTTCCCATCGTCCCCCATCCTCACATACAACGCTGGTTCCAGGTGCAACTACCATTGCAGGTATATTGACTGACTGTCCTGGAGGGGACCTTCAGGGTAACCTGTGTTGCGTGTATAATGGGTTCTGAACCTGCTGTCCTGACGCATTGATCATAGAGGTTAAAGGTGCCCGGAAAGCTGCAAGGGATGTGGTTGGCCTCCAGCCAGGATGGGGAGAAGCTGGCCACCACCAAGATGGTGATCAGCTTGCTGGTCCCCATCCCTCCATTTCCAGTAAAGATGTAGGTGAGGTGGAAGTTGCAGTCAGAACAGGGAGTAGACATCCTGGGTGAGGTGTCTGAGCATCCCGCCTGATGAGTTCAGTGTTGGGGGGTAAAACAGAGGGGGTCATGGTGGGAATCACTGCTTGGGTTCAGATCTTGGTTCCATCACCCAGGAGCTGTGTAGCCTCATGGGTCACATTCCTACCCTCTGTGCCTTGATTTCCTCTCCTATAAAATGGGGTTATAAAGAGTTCCTGCCTCACGGGGTGGTTGTGAGAATTAAATGGGTTATGCACAGTTTCAACTGTGCCTAACTGTGGTCTGTGCCCCTTGGGTATTTCATATTGCTGTGTTGACTGGGAAAAAGCGTAACTTAAAAGTTGAGAATGATGTGCTTTTTTTTTTTTTTTTTGGCCATTACTGAGGAGCATAGTCTGGGAACCAGCCTTTCAGAGAGCTCTGAGGAACTCTTCCAAAGGGTAAGTGAGAAGCCAGGATATATAGGAATTTTTGCTTAAAAAAACAACAAAACCGAAAAAACATGTAGTCAAATATCAAAGATTACTGCTAATCCTAAAAAAACCAGACTCATGTTAATGATTTTAGTGCTTTTCTATGTTTGGGAAGATGCAAGAGTCTGGGCTCTTTGAAATTATTCCTTTGATATGCATGTTAGCTCTCTAGGGCCAGTATCTTGCTTTTCTTTTTTCCCATCCTGAAGCCCCTAGGGCTGCACTGTCTAGGGTGACTGTGGTGGCTAGTGGCTTGACGGCCACAACATCTTTATTTACTGAAATTGCTGGTGATATTCTTTATCCACAGTTGTTAGTATCATTAGCAGGAAGGCTGGAAGAAACAGCTGGACACCAGGAGGCAGGAGTCCTTAGCTGGGGTTCTGATCACCACTGGACTCTATGAGGCAGAGCCTTCTGAGGTCACTGCCAACACCCTCTCTCAGGGATGCTTGCATTTTAAAAGATCTCAGTGCTGACTTTCGGGTGGAATTTCAAGCACCGCTACAGGGGGAGTGAGAGCCATTTTGAAGAGTAAGGGGCTTCATTCTCCTCAAACTCCTTGCCACGGTCAGAGCATATGGACACAGGAACATTTCAGCTCCCGTCATGTGATGTCTTCCATCTTGGTCGCAGTGATTCCCCTTCATTTCCTGGAGGCTCCAGGTGGCAGGCACAGGCCGGGAACTGGAGGCTTGTATTCTGTCCCTCAGTGACCTGGAACAAGTCATTCAGCCTCTCTCAGCCTCAGTTTTCCCAGCTAGTGTAGTTGGGATGAGATGCATCCCAGCTACACCGGCACACTATAAAAATTCTGCTGGATGAAAAATTACGTAGCAGAAGCTGCTGAACAGTTGTGACTGTCATGGTTTGGCTTTCCCATATTAATTGAAAACACACACACACACACACACAAGTTCCTGTGTGATGCCCCTGCTGCTGGTCCGGGAACCATACTTTGAGTAGAAAGAAGGAGGCATAGAGGCGTCTGACAGACTTGAGCTTGAAACCCAGATCTGCCACCTTGTCCCCATTTGGTAATTTGCTGAACCTCACTGCACCTCAGTCCCCTCCTCCCTGAAATGGAAATTGCACCCTGCAAGGTGACTTTGAGGACAATGAGATGAGGTGTGGGAGGCAGGTGGAATCTGTAGGGTGTGCAGTGAGTGGCCAGTAGAAAATGGTGTCTCCTGATGATGATAACCAGCTCCAGGCAGTGAGCATTTCCTATGTGCCAGGCCCTGTGCCCGCTGTGTGCTTGTGTGTGCTAAGTTGCTTCAGTTGTGTCCGACTCTTTGTGACACCACGGACTGTAGCCCACCAGGCTCCTCTGTCCATGGGATTCTCCAGGCAAGAATACTGGAGGAAGGGTTGCCATTTCCTTCTCCAGGGCATCTTCCGGACCTAGGTATTGAACTGGAGTCTCCTGCATGGGAGGCAGATTCTTTACCATCTGAGCCACCAGGGAAGCCCCTGTGCCTCTTACTTTGCATGAATTAAATAACCAAGTCTCTGAACAATCCATTGATGAGGTTTCATCTTTTATGCCCATTTTAGAGATAGGGAAAATGGAGCCGGAGAGATTGACCCCAGTTATCAGTCAGCTGTCCACTGGCAGGGCAAGTCCTCTTTGCTTTTCCTTAGGGACTGGATATTTGAAGACTATTTTCGGGTCACCAAAGGG
Source organism: Ovis aries (assembly GCF_016772045.2). Taxonomy (NCBI): domain Eukaryota; kingdom Metazoa; phylum Chordata; class Mammalia; order Artiodactyla; family Bovidae; genus Ovis; species Ovis aries. Next base: position 236,741,250 of record NC_056055.1, read on the forward strand.
TATTCAGGCCACAGAGCTCTCTCCCATCCTCATTCAACCCTGCTTGCTGTCCAGTCCTGAGCCTGCCTTCAAATAGCTCCCTTTACCCAGAGAGGGAACCACTTCGTTACATAAAAAGAACCACTTCATTGCAAAAGGGCCTTGCTTACAAGGACAAAACAAGGAGACCAGTTAAAGTCACCTGGATCCAGCGTCATTCAGGAAATCGATGCGCTATGACTGCGAATCCAGCATCTGCAGCAGCTCGCTAATTATAGCTGGGTCTTTGCAGACTGCTCACTAGGCTTATGTGCCCCCGTGGACCAGCAGAGCGATTCTCAGAGTATCATTGATCTTTTGCCTAAAGTGTTCTAATGAAATACAAATCTCCTGTCACTCAGAGAGCTGTCTGCCATGGAGGCACAGAAGAAATGCTACCAGAACAATAATAATTTCACTGTAAAGCCAGCCTCTTATACCGTGCCAATCTCTATTGCCCGCCCCATCTTGATCTTGGGTTCACAGCTCAGTTCCAGAAAACTGATGCCTCTGACTGTCACAACTTTGTCACAGGGTGAGGGTGGGGAACAGCCATCCACTGGGTGTTAAAGATATTTCCAGTTGCGTGCAAGCTCCCTGTGATGAGGGCTCTTAGCCTCTTGCAGTGAGTTGGTGCCTATTTATTTTCAGGAGGGAGAGTTACTGGAAGGGTGATAACAGTGCTCTTGACCTTAGGGCACTCTGCCTGGTGTACGTGGTTAAGAAGGTAGTAGGGGAAGGCTGGGGCCTCCAGAAATGAAATAACTGTCCTTAAATATCAGTCTTGATACTGGGCCCACCCATGGGAGCTGAGCTTCCAGTGAGTGGTGGGCTGAACTCCATCCAAAGCCTCGTCCAGGTGATATGAGCAGTGTCTCTATCGGATCTGCTCTGTTTCAGAGGGTGCTGGGTTCTGAAAGGGGCACCGCTCCATCAGAACAGTATAATCCAGTTGGATATCTTTAGTCACCCCGGGACAGGTGGGCCGCTGAGATACTACTTAGCACCCTCTAAGCCCTGGCTCCTGCCTCCACCCCAGGGCTCTCCAGATGGGGGATGAGCCTCTGTGTGGGAGATTGGATAAAGGACATTGGTCTCCCCAGCCTGCATCTTGTGTGCCAAGACTCTAGACTTTGCTGGAAGAGAACTTAGATATAATTTATTAAATAGTTTTATATACATTTATATTGTTGTTAAGGATCGTCTCTCATTTTCTCAAACGAGATCTGACATGGATCCCCCAGCTCTCAAACTCATAGCAGCAGAGCATCTTAGATTGAAGTGGGGAGGGGCCAACTTGGCCCTGCCCTTCCCTGTTCCCCCTGCTCTGGCTCCTGAAGCATCTCAAGGCCAAAACCAGCAGGTCCATAAGCACCTCTGGCCTCTGGAATGCAGTCCAAACTCTACCCTGGAATTTACAGTCCACTCTTTGCCCCTCCCTCTCCATTTCTTGCCCATACTTTGTGCTCTGGCCCCAGGGAGCTCCTCCCGACTTCGATCTCTACGTGCCTTTCATGGCTTTGTGCCTTAGCTGATGCTGGCCTAGACTGCTCTGCACAGCCCACACCCGCTGCTCCCCTCTACTCAGCTTTTCCACCTGACAAGTGCAGAGAGTAGCATCCACGGAAGATCTGACTCTGAAGTTGTATGCAGCTGTGTTGAGGAAACACAGATTCACTCGGGATCTTTTCAGATCATGTGCTCATGCGGAAGTGTGTTGGGCAAATTTGTGAGCATTGCTTATGCTGCTATTAAAAATATGTATTTATTTATTGCTAAACATATATGCATTAAATGACATGTGATGAGACACCTTGAACCTGCTTGTCTCTCAAGGCCAAAAGCAAATGTCTTCTTTTCCATGACCACCCTCTGGGGCAATACATGACTTCTTCCTCTGTGCCCCCCATGAGTGACTCCCTCCTCCACCCTTTGTTCTGACTTCTCTCCTCTTTCATATACTTCCTTCCATCCATATGAGGCGTCTACACTGCATGACCAGGTACTCAAGGATAGCCATGGTATTGTATTCAGTTCTTAGATCTGCTGCCATGTATGGACTTGGCCCATTGTTCATACCTGTATGAACAGGTATGAGCAATCCTATTCACCCAACAAATACCGGTAGAGTGAATGAGAGGAAGAGAGAGGGATTTCTGAAGTTCGTTGTTCATCAGGAGCCACATGATGGATGTGAACATGTGTGCTGGCAGTTGAGGGAACTGGTCCAAGGTTAAAGCAACCTGGGATTTCTGAGACAAACTCTACCTGGACATGATGTCTTTTGCATATTTCTGAATTTGGTGTTTTTAAAAGGATTTTTTTGCCTACATTTGAGAGGAATATTACTTTATAGCTGACTTTTCTTGAAATGTCTTTGGTTTTGTTATCAGGGTAGCACTGCCTTCATGGAGTGAGTTGGGAAGTGCTCCTTCTCTCTTCCAAAAGAATTTGTGCTATCATTGCTATCATTTATTATCTAAAAGAGAAAAAGTAGTTAGGGTTCACCAGTGAATCAGTCTAGGCCTGGTATTTCCTTCATGGGAAATTTTTAGTTAGAAATTCAAATTTGTTCGATAGATACAGGATGGTTAAAATTTTCTATTTCTCTTTGGGTTAGTTTTGATGATTTGTGTCTTTAAAAGAATTAGACCATTTTGTCCAAGCTGCCAAATTTATAATTTTGAGTTACGATTGCTTAAGTTTTAAGAAGATCTGTCATGATGTCCTTTATTTCATTCTTGATACTTGTGATTTGAGATTCTCTCCTGTTTTCTTGATGAGTCTATCTAAAGGTTTATCAACTGTATTATTTCTCTCAAAGAACCAGGTTTTGCTTTTATTAATTTTCTCTCTTATTATCTATTATCAGAACATGATTTCTAACTCTTATATTTCTGTCCCCTTTACTTTGAGGTTAACTTATTCTTTTTAATTTTAGCTTTTATTGCAATTTATATTTCTTTCTTCTTTTCTAAGTACTGAAGAGTGTAAATTTCCCTCTAAGTAGTGTTTTATGATTTAAAAATTTATGAATTTGGATATGTAGTATTTTCATGCACCTCAAAAAGGTTACAAAATTTTTGCTTGTGATTTCTTCGACTGATAGATTATTTAGATATAAGTTGCTTTGTTTCTGAATATTTAGAAGTTGTATAGATATCTGTTGGGCTTCCCAGGTGGTGTTAGTGGTAAAGAACTTGCCTGCCTGTGCCAGAGATGTAAGAAGAGATGCGGTTCAATCCCTGGACTGTGAAGATCCCCAGGAGAAGGGCATGGCAACCCTTTGCAGTATTCCTGCCTGGAAAATCCCACGGATAGAGGAGCCTGGTGGGCTATGGTCCATAGGGTCGCGAAGAGTTGAACACGACTGAAGTGACTTAGCACACACACATACATATAGATATCTGTTATTGATTTTTTGTTTAATTATGCTGTGGTCAAAGCTGATACTCTGTAGGATGTCAATCCTCATTAAAAACGTTCTGAGATTTGTTTTGTGGTACGGCATGTGATGCACATTAAAACATGTGCATTCCATGTGCACTTGAAAAGAATCTATATTCTCCTGCTGATGGGCAAGGTATTCTGCAAATATCAGTGAGGTTAAGATGATATTGTCCAAGTCTTCAATATTCTTACTGATGTAATTGTGGACTTCTCTATTTCTCCTTTGGTTTTCTCTATTCAGGCTTCATTGCATTTTGAAGCTCTATTATTTGGTAATTTGATGCACACACATTTAGATTATGAATTGGCTCTTAGCAAGAAGTGTCCTTCTTGATCTCTTGTAATACCTTTGTTCTGAAGTCTACTCTACTGATCTTGATATAACCACTCTAGCTTTCTTATGATTGATGTTTACACGGCACATCTTGTCTTATTCTTTTCTTTTCTTTCATCTTGTCTTATTCTTTTCTATTCTTATCCATTTGAATCTGTGTCTTTAGTGTATAAAGTCAATGTTTCTTATAAACAGAGTCTTAAGACTCTATTTTTAGCCAATCCGACAATATCTGCTTTTTAATTTGAATTCTCATACTATTTGCACTTGATAAAATCTAAAACATGGTTAAATTTAAGTCTAGCAGGTTTTTCTGTTTTCGTGGTATTTCTTTTCTATTTCTGTCATGAGTTTTTGTTCTACATCCCTCTTTATCTGCTACATTTTGAATAGCATACGCATTTCTTTAAATGTTCTGTTTTATATTCTCAGTTGTATTATTAGTTATATTTCCTTTCTGGTATTTTTTAGAAGTTTCTTTATGGTTTATAATGTTCAACTTTAACATAGTACAGAGATTCTTCAAATAATGTTATACCATGTCACATGTAATGTAAGAGCCTCATGACAGAATGCTTGTACTTCTCCCACCCCGTCCTTTGTGCTGTCAAAAGGCAGGAAGCTTTTCCTTGACTGGGTTATAGGTCCTGTGCTACATTGATATTATTTTAGCTTTAAAGGGTTACCTTTTAACAAAAATTCTAAAAATGCCTCATATTTATTCACATCTATCTTGTTTCCAGTGCTTGTCATTCATTTAGTAAATCTTTGTTTTCATTTGTTATAATTTTCCTTCCTCAGCCACGTCCGGTCTACTATAAGCCTATCAAAGACATCCTGCATTTTGCTTTCGTGTTTTTGATCTCTAGTATTTTCGTCATTCTTATGGTTTCCATATCTCTGCTTGCATCGCTCATCTGTTCTTGCTTGCTGCCTACTGTATCCATTAGCGCCCTTAGCATGTTGATCATAGTTATTTCAAGTTCCCGGTGTGATAACTCCAGCTCCCTGCCACGGCTGGTTCTGATCCTTGTTCTCTCTCTTCAAACTGAGCTTTTGCCTTTTAGTCTGTTTGGTAATTTTTTCTTGTTAGTCTGACCAGGGCTATTGGGTCAAAGAAACTGTGGTAGGTAGACCTTTAGTAATGAGATTGTGAGGTGTGGAGGAGGCATTCTATAGTACTGTCATCAGGTCTTAATGTTTTAGTGAGCCTGTGCCTCTGGACTATCAATGTTATGAGTGTCCTTCAGTTTTTTTCCTCCCCCTTAGTTGGGTCGGGATGGCTCGAATGCGGCTGGAGTTGGATATTTCCATACCCCTAAGTCAGTTAGATTGTGATAATACCCCTGCAGGTTAGGTTCTGGTTAACTAGTTTCTCCAGAGGGCAGGCTTTATCAAGAACAGAATGCTTTGACCTATTTCAAAATGGTTCTTTCCCCCTATTCTGCTGGAAGCATGAGGGAATTTTTCTCCAATATTCACTGTAAAAACCTGGAGGGAGCCTCCCCATGTCTGGGTTTCCGTGTGGTTCTTAATGCTCAGTGTTGTTCATACTGAGCCTCCAGCAATTCTCAACTACAGCTCAGATCTTCCCACCGCAGCACTGGTTCCTGCATCAGTTTCCACTCTTGAATCTCTGCTCAGGTACGCTGTGATGACTGGTATTTGTCTTTCTCTGCAATCTTGTGAGCAGTGGTTTGCCCTGTGTTCTTGGCTTTTAGAGGCAAGACTTGCTGATTTTTCCAGTCTGTTCAGTTTTCAACTTGTTATCAGGATGGAGTGGAGACTTCCCTGCTCCTCATGTGCAGAACTGAAAGTCCCACCTGAAGAATTTTTGTTAGCATTTCTTGTACAGCAGGTCTGGCAGTGAAAAATTCTTTATTCTTTATAAAGTTCACACACACACACATACACACATACACATATACATTCACAATATTGGGCTTCCCTGGTGGCTCAGACAGTAAAGAATCTGCTTGCAGTGCAGGAGACTCAGGTTGGATCCCAGGATTGGGAAGATACTCTGGAGAAGGATATGGCTACCCACTCCAGTATTCTTGCCTGGAGAATTCTATGGACAGAGGAGCCTGGTGGGGTTCAGTTCATGGGGTTGCAGAGTCAGACAGCACCAAAGACTTGATGCTTTTAAACTGTGGTGCTGGACAAGACTCTTGAGAGTCCCTTGGACAGCAAGCAGATCAAACCAGTCCATCCTAAAGGAAATCAAATCTGAATATTCATTGGAAGGACTGATGCTGAAGCTGAAGCTCCAATACTTTGGCCATCTAATGTGAAGAGCCAACTCACTGGAAAAGATCCTGCTAGAAAAGATTGAACACAGGAGGAGAAGGGGGTGACAGAGGATGAGATGGTTGGATGCCATCACTGACTCAATGGATGTGAGTTTGAGCAAACTCTGACAGATAGTAAAGGACAGGAAAGCCTGGAGTGCTACAGTCCAAGGGGTCACAAAGAGGTGGACACAAATTAGTGACTGAACAACGAAATTCACAATGTATTTTATACAAAGCAACTTCATATATATAAATTTGCTATACAGTGTATATACATAAACTATCTATTTATCTATAGATATGAATAGATTTTTCTCCCCGTTCAGTTTTTTCAGTTTTTTCCTCCCCCCTCAAGTGGGAGAATGCACTCTTCCATACAGTTGTTATATATAATGTAATGTATTTGATTGTATGCTGAACATTTTGGATGTTTTGTTTTTGAGTTTCTAGGTTTCATTATCTTCCTTTAAGGAGTATTGAAGTTGTTTTGGCAAGTGGCTAAAAAAGGTCACCTCGAAAGTCAGCTTGATCCATTTGGGTTTGTTCTGTAGTGCCGCTATGATAGGGCTAGAGTAGACTGACTGGAGGGCTAATTTAACTTCATTTCTAAGGCATTGTCCTTAAATGGCTTCACTTATTACCCCAAATGTTCAGTGAGGAGACTTCTACTCCACATGGTCAGGTTCAAGTTGCCCAGTCCTGTGGACTCTGAGATCTGTGCTCTTTGAACATTCTTTGCCTCGCTCCATGGATTTTCACCCTATGTCTTCAGAGCTTACGGTTCAGCAACAGACCCATGGCCTTCTGTGCAGATTTCTGGAGTCTTTTCTCTGCGTAACTCCTTCTCTGCTATTCTCACTGTAGTCTCTAGTTGCCTCTGTTTCCCCGAACTCAGATCTACCTCTTCGACTCATTGAAACGGCCCCTTTCCACTTATATTACCCCTTCTACTTTTATTACCCTGTGGCCTGGGAAATAGTGGAAAAGGCTTCCAGGGCTTTAGGGCTCAACTCATTTTTCTCTCTGCTCTCGGTGATCACAGCTCCTCACTGTCTTCTCTCCAGTGTCTGAAAGAGCTGTTTCATGTGTCTTGTCCTTGTTTTCATTTGTTTACAGCAGTGGTGGTGGGTCAGGTACGGTACCTGATGCTCCACCCTGATTAACACAAAAGTCAAAAGTGTGGGTTTTAGCATCTAACGTACATGAGTTGAGACTCTGACCCTGCCATTCTCTTGCTGTGTCTCCTTGGGCATATTCCTCAGCCTCCCTGAACCTGTATTTTCTCATCTATTAAAACGATGAGCATAGTCTGCCTCTCAGAGTTACAGTGGAGATGAAATGGCATCATGCATATAAAAGTCATCACGTAGTGCCTGGCGTATAACATGTGTTCAGTAAATGAGAAGTGTTATTATGAATCAGTACTTGGTGCAAGAGGCTATGATAGCTAAAATCCTGGTAATGAAGATCCCGGAAGACCAGCATCTCTCTGCGGCCCTCATTGGTCTTTCAAGTGATGAATTGTGCTTTTAAATATTTAAGCAGCCTTGGCTTCTCTGCATTAAAAGTTAATAAGTTCCTATTGAGTTCCTGTCAGCTGATTTTTACATCCCCTTGCTGACCCACTCAAAGTGTAGTGTCTTCTCAATTGGGTAAAGGGGCCCGTGGGTGACTTCCAAGGTGCTGCCAGAGCGCACCCTGATCGCCGCAGTGACAGAGGAGCTGTGGCTGGAATCTCATTCCAGGGCAGGAAGGGCTTCCACACTTTGCCCACCAGGCTCCTCACTTCAGTTTTCCAGGAAATCACAGCGCCTTTCACGGTAATTTGCTTCTGATCAGAGTTAATGTGGGAATTCAATATCTGGAAGGCAGGCCCTGGAGGGTGCATGAACCCTCCCCATGCTGGGGGCTCCCACGACAGCCTTTGCGGCAGTAGGAAGGCAGGAGGGCAGGAACCAGGAGGGAGAAGTGCACTGAAGTGAAACCTCCAAGTAGGTCCATTTACTCTCATTTGCTGCAGGTTATCTTTAAATAAGACAAAAATATCCCCTAATCATCTTTATCTCAGCTCAGTGCTTCTAGAGAAGAGACACTTGACATTTAAAGTGGAAGGAAAAGGAAAAAAAGTACATGTATAAGAGAAATGTATTATTCAGCACAGAATGGAGAAATTTTAGGGAACTCATATTAGGAGCCTCCTTAATGTCTTGAAATAAGGAACCAGCTTTGGAGAGAAGCCTCTCCTGCTGGGAAGTGTTTACAGGATCCCTGATACACATCCCTGTTGCAGTGAGAAGGAGGAGACAGGCAGTTTGCCCCATGTCTTCATGTCTGGCATCCCCTCGTTAAGCACCAAGACTGCCACATTTCCTTATAAGCCTTTTTGCCACTTCCGCCCAGCTCTTCCTTTGTCATCCATCTCCTGCCTACAGAACAGATCCTTTTAGGCTGAAGAAATGTGCCCCCTCCCACTTCCTTTCTTTTCCATCTGTGTGTCAATTTTCCACGAATAGTGAGAGTCTTATAATGAATGAGCGATGCACAGAGGTGCCAGGCTGGGGTTGAGCAAAGTGCTCAGAGAGTCATGTCATCCTGAGGTCGCATGCTGATGGGGATGACAGCGCTGAGGCCAAGGAGAAAGGTCTTCGGTCCTGACCCCAAGAAAGATGAGATGCTGCATCTTGAAATGCTTTATCTCAGAGCAGGTGGCAAACCACACTGCTGCTGCTGCTGCCAAGTCGCTTCAGCTGTGTCCGACTCTGTGCGACCCCACAGACGGCAGCCCACCAGGCTCCCCCGTCCCTGGGATTCTCCAGGCAAGAACACTGGAGTGGGTTGCCATTTCCTTCTCCAATGCATGAAGGTGAAAAGAGAAAGTGAAGTCGCTCAGTTGTGTCTGACTCTTAGCGACCCCATGGACTGCAGCCCACCAGGCTCCTCCACCCATGGGATTTTCTAGGCAAGAGTACTGGAGTGGGGTGCCATTGCCTTCTCTGGCAAACCACACTAACAGCACCCATATCAGCTGACCAGGAGCAGGTAGCTCTTGGTTGGTGGAGACATATCATTTCTGGTCTGTGTCAGAAGAATAGTCTGTGTTCTTAGAAACACAGTGTCAGAAACACAGTTTTAAATGTGTTGTCCTCTGCATCACAATTCTTTTCTTAGCAGAATGCCCTAGAAGTGGATCTACCAAATCAAAAACTTTGGATACACCTTGCCAGAATGCCTGGGTTTAAACCCTGACCCTGCCATTTGTAGCCTATTCAAACATGGGAAAAAGTACTTCCCTTCCCTGGGCTTCAGTTTCCTCATCTGTAAGGTGGGGATAATAATGGTATCCACCTCCTAGGATTGTTATGAGAATTAAAGCTTTCTCATTATTGTTTCTTAAATTGTTTTTATTGTTGTCATTAGAATGCCTTGAAAAAAACTTGTGCTTGTTTATGTGCCCACTGACTGCTTCAGAAATAATTATAAAGAAATCAGGAGAGCTGACTTCTTGTCTGGATCTATTTGTGACTCAATGTATGATCTTGAATGAGTTTTTTCCTTCACTCTTAGTCTGTTTTCTCACCTGTTAGAAGAGACTGTGGTCTTAGGTGACCTCTGAAGTTCCGCTCAGGCCAGTGAATTTATGAATGGTGATATCTAGAAAATAATGCACTCCTTTAAACAGGAGAAACATCTCCTTAACCATCTGAATGACTCTCAAATAGCTCAGCAAAACTTGTTTCATACACGAATCAAAGATTAACTTCATACCTGATTTGTGATAACTTTTGAGGTATTTGTACCTGCAGCATCTGTCCATTTGTCCATTTAATTATCATTGATTGGAGAGCATCATGTGCTAGGTAGTATGATAGGTTTGGGGACATACAAATTTATTCATTTATTATTTTACTCATTTGTTCATCCAACTGATAGATATCTTGTACTTGCTCTGTGTCAAGCAGAGCTCTACTGACTAGGAATACAGCCATGGAAAAGTACAGGCAAGGGTCTCATCTTGCTGGGACACTCCAGAAGTGGGGGTAGCTAATAAATGAGCCAACAATAGCAGATTGATTTCAGACAGTGATGATGTGCATGAGGAAATACGTGCAAGAAGAGGGCCTGGGACTGTGGGTGAGTGGGGGTATACAGAAGCTCAGTAAGATGAAGTGACGCTTGAGTAGGGGCCTAGATGGTGGGAAGGACCTAGCCGTGTGGAATTTGCAGCAGAGAACACCAGGCAGATATCAGTAAATGCATAGGCCTGGAGGTGGGTTTTTAAAACATCTTTATGCAGGATAATAAATTGGCTAGCTCTGAAATGGGAGATGGCATTGGAGAGTAATTAAAAGAATGTATTATTGAGCACAGCCTTCTGGGGTAGAATCTCAGCCCAAGCGTTGACTAACTGTATTGTTCCATTTATTTCCAGCCTATAGTGTTTCTGTGGAAAAGTCTGCTATTCTTGTCATCCCTATTCCTGTGTATGGTGTCTTTTTTCTTTGGCTACTGTTTAGAGGTTTTCTTTATCACTGATTTTAAATAATTTGATTATAATGTGACTTGGAATAGTTTTCTTCATGCTTTTTGTGCTTCACTTTGTTGAGATTCTTGACTTTGTGCATTTGTGGATTTTTTAAAATCCAATTGGGAAAAAATTGCTCAATATTAATTCAGATATTTTTTTCACAATCATCCCTTTTGGGGGACTCTACTGAGGCTGATGGGGCTTCCCTGGTGGCTCAGTGGTAAAGAATCTACCTGCCAATGCAGGAGACTTGGTTTCAATCCCTGGATTAAGAAGATTCTCTGGAGAAGGAAATGGGAACTCACTCCAGTGTTCTTGCCTGGGAAATCCCATATACAGAGGAGCCGGGTGGGATACAATCCTTGGGGTTATAAAAGAGTTGGACTGATTTAGCAGCTAAACCACCACCACCAGTTTTATTTGGGCATTGAAAAATATCTTGTATGGAATGAGTTTCCCTCTGACTTCTTGAATTATAGAACAAAATTAGAAACTCAGCTTTAATATATACTAATTCTATCAATGATGCCATTTCTGGACCTGTTTCTAATGATTGATTTTTCTTCTCTTTATGGTTTGTGTGATTCTACTTTTTTGTGTACTTGGTAATTTTTATTTGGCCATTGGCTGTTGCAAATTTTGCTTTGTTGAGTGCTAGACATTTTTTTCTATTCCTTTAAATATTTTTGCTCTTTGTTCTTGGTTGCAGTCAAATTGCTTGAAAATACTTTGATTTTGTGAGACTTGCTTTATTTATTTATTTGTTTTTTTTTTTTTTTTTTTTGCCCAGGACCAGATCAACCTTCAACCCAGGGCTAATTTACCTCAACTACTAGGTAATATCCTCTGAATACTCAGCCTTATTCCTCTGTGTTTCATGAAGTTTCATGGCTTTGGTTGGCTAGAACTACTCCAGGTGAATTGTTCTACCAGTTGCTTTCTGTTGTTTTTCTTCAACCCTAGTCTTGGATAGTTTACTCACATGCATCCCTAGTGGTTCAGTGGGTAAAGTGTCTGCCTACAATGCAGGAGACCCGGGTTCGATCCCTGGGTTGGGAAGATCCCCTGGAGAAGGAAGTGGCAACCCACTCCAGTACTCTTGCCTGGAAAATCCCTACACTCCATGGAGTCACAAAGAGTGGGACATGACTGAGCGACTTTCCTTTCCTTTCCTTTTTATGTGCTGATCAGCTAAAACCTCAAGGGGACCCTCTGAAGCTCTCTGTAGCTTCTCTCCTCTCTTTCCTGCAAATACTAGCCCTCTCAACCTATCTCAACTGTCTCCTCTGCCCAGGGAGACTTCTGGGCTCTGCTTGAGCCCCCTTTCCTATGCTGGGCCTGGAAACACTGTCCAGACAGTCAGCCAGGGAAACTGTAGAGCTCACCTCTTTGTTTTCCTTATTCCAAGGATCATTTTCCTGTGCTGCCTATTCTCCAGTGCTGTCTATTCTCCATATCTGTAACCTGTCGTATCATATACTTTACCTGAATTACAAGTTATTTAAGATAGGCAGGTACGTTTAGCCCCTGTTACTCCACTGTAATGGGAAGTCGAAGTCTTCTGGATTTGCCTTGAAAGTAGCAGCAATCATTTTGAGAGTTAACATTTATTGAGTATTTAACCATGGACAAGACTTTGACTGTGTGTATCACCACAAACTGTGGAAAATTCTGAAAGAGATGGGAATATTAGACCACCTGACCTGCCTCTTGAGAAATCTGTATGCAGGTCAGGAAGCAACAATTAGAACTGGACATGGAACAACAGACTGTTTTCAAATAGGGAAAGGAGTACATCAAGGCTGTATATTGTCACCCTGCTTATTTAACTTATATGCAAAATACATCATGAGAAACGCTAGGCTGGATGAAGCACAAGCTAGAATCAAGATTGCCAGGAGAAATAGCAGTAATCTCAGATATGCAGATGACACCACCGTTATGGCAGAAAGCGAAGAAGAACTAAAGAGCCTCTTGATGAAAGTGAAAGAGGAGAGTGAAAAAGCTGGCTTAAAACTCGACATCACTGCAGATGGTGACTGCAACCATGATTTTAAAAGACGCTTACTCCTTGGAAGGAAAGTTATGACCAACCTAGACAGCATATTAAAAAGCAGAGACATTACTTTGCCAACAAAGGTCTGTCTAGTCAAGGCTATGGTTTTTCCAGTGGTCATGTATGGATGTAAAATTTGGACTATGAAGAAAGTTGAGCACCAAAGAATTGATGCTTTTGAACTGTGGTGTTGGAGAAGATTCTTGAGAGTCCCTTGGACTGCAAGGAGATCACACCAGTTGATCCTAAAGGAAATCAGTCCTGAATATTCATTGAAAGGACTGATGTTGAAGCTAAAGCTCCAATACTTTGGCCACCTGTTGCGAAGAACTGAGTCGTTGGAAAAGGCCCTGATGCTGGGAAAGATTGAAGGTGGGAGGAGAAGGAAACGACAGAGGGTGAGATGGTTGGATGGCATCAAGGACTCAATGGACATGCGTTTGGGTAAACTCTGGGAGTTGCTGATGGACAGGGAGGCCTGGCGTGCTGCAGTCCATGGGGTTGCAAAGAGTTAGACATGACTGAGCGGCTGAACTGAACTGAACTGAATTAACAACCATGGACAGAAATGTCTCACATTTTTTATTTCTCCACCATAATTCCAGGAGGCATTCGGTGGTTGCATATTTCTGCCTGAGGACACTCCTGATTTTCTTCCACTGTTCAGCACTACCCTTATTCTTCCTGTTTGCTCCCTTTCCAGTCTCTGTGTTCTTGGAGGGGCTTGTAACTGACCACAGCACTAAGTGTATAACCCAGAAGTGGCTGTCATCCCAGTGACCATAGTGACTAGTATAGAAGCAGGCACACGGATCATATTTGGCCAATAAGAATTCGTCACTAGGGTTTGGCAAATGGATGATGGGCAGGGAAAGGACTCCCTTCGTCCTGGGATCACTGGCTGGGTTTATATAAGCCTGGAGCTATCTTTGCCATACTTGCTGCTCCCCCCACCCACATCCACTATATGGAATTTAGAAGAGGCCCATCTGCAGTGGGTGAGGATGAGCTGGGTTTCTGTCCTTTGTAGCTGAAGATTCCTGGCTAAAATGGATAACTGTGTAATGTGCTTATTTCATAGACCAAACATTAGGGAAACTAATGTTTAGAGAGTTTAAGTAACCAGTCCATCATGACTCAGGAAATGGTAAAGCTGGGATTCTTACCTAGGTCTATGCGACTTAAGAGCTCTGCCCTTTATGACTCACTGTACTGCTTCTCAGTATGTGTTGGAGGGTGTTGATGCCGAGAAAGACAGGATCAAATGTCAAAGGCAGAGTGGAGGGTAAACAAGAAAGAATCAGCCCAAAATAGGATTACCAGGAGGTGGCTGGACTGTCCTCAAGTGAGATGATGAGGCCAGAGGAGGAATGAGGAGCCCTGAAGTCTCTTTTCTCTGCCTGGAGCATAGTGTCCCGGCTTCTGGGAGCTGAAGGGAGAAATCTGGGGAGGAATTCCAGGGAGTTTGCTAAGGGCAGTCAGTGTCAGAGCAGGTGAGCTGCAGAGGCGGCATCTTTCTACGGCCTTCTTGCCTTGGGCTGGGTGACTGTTGGGCAACCATGGTTGTGCTTTCTTTGGTTTGTGTCTGATTTTTGCCTCACTGCCTATGCTACAGAATCAATTAATTGAAGCACTTTCCCTGTTTTATTCCCTCAGGCTCTGTAATTGCAGAGTTTTCTAAGCTGAAGACAAACCATCAACAAAGTTATGGAGACTTTTCATCACTGCTAACACCTCAGGCAATTGGTTCGCAGTTTCCTCGTCTCTGTCTTGGAAATTGTGGTCCTTCTCGTCTTCCTTTATGTTTTAGAAACTTTTTCCTTCATTTTTATCTGTATCTGTGCAGAGTTAAAATGATCTTCCGTTGAGTTAAAGTTTATTGTGGCCTCTGGCCAATTGTTTCCTCCCTCTGGGCCTCTGTTCTCATCTATAAGATGGTCACAGCTGGAAGCTGGTTATTCTTTAAGGGACCAACCTGGTCGTTGGTTCTGATCCCAGAGTTGAAGGCCTATAAACCCTGAACAGTCCCAAAGGTCCTGCCTCTGCCCTATGATCACATCCATGACCTCTTGCTGCTGCCCACACCCCCTTCCATAGTGCCAGTCTCAGCCTGGGCCAAGGGGCTTCTTGGAGGCAGGTCATCCTGACTTCAATGCTTCTCTGCTTACACTGGAGCTTCTTCTTCTTGACCTATGTGGGCTCCCAGTGAGACAATCCATCAGCCCCATCTAATGGCACTTTTTAGAACACAGTGACCAACAGGGGGACCACATGTTTCTTCCTAAACTCTTCCCAGCATGCTAACTGTTCTCAGCATTTTTAGCCACTTGACTTGCTTCAGTGGCAAGCCTGTTTCCTCTTCTTTCCCCCAAACGTAGGTCTCATTTCGGGAAACTAATTGCCTTTCTTACCATGTGCCTCAGTCAAAGTAAACTGATTATAGACTTAAGAGAACTCCAGAGAGTTCACCAGGGCTGAGAGAGAGTATCCAAGGAAGGGGACTCTTGAAAGGGGGCCCCCTTTGCAAAGCTGGGCTTCCAGACATCAGTGGAGAATATCTGCCTGCAGCCCCTGGTTGGCAGAGAAGTCCACTGGGTTGTTCACCACAGTTTACAAACAAGAAGGAAAAATCCTCTGAGGTCAGCAGAGGTTGCTGGGCAGGCACTAGAGGGTATCCTATGTGTCTGAGATCCTGGGGACTGGAATGTGTGGTGTCTGTGTTGAGGAGGTAGAAACTCATCCTCTTGATAATAGATACACATTCTGGATCTGGATTTGTGCTTTCTGCCCATAATTCGTCTTCTATCATCATCATCTATGAACTTCAGAATGCCTTATCCACCACCATGAATTCCTCATGGCACCACTTCTGATCGGGGAACTCATGACACAGCAAGGAAAACACAACCATCAGCTCATGTCCAGGGAGTTAACTGGTCTTACCACACACTCGGAAGCGGCTCAATTCAGTTTAGTCACTCAGTCATGTCTGACTCTGCAACCCCATGGATGGCAGCAAGCCAGGCTTCCCTGTCCATCACCAACTCCTGGCACTTGCTCAAACTCATGTGCATTGAGTTGGTGATGCCATCCAACCATCTCATCTGCTGTCATCCTCTTCTCCTCTGGCCCTCAATCTTTCCCAGCATCAGGGTCTTTCCAATGACTCAGTTCTTTGCATCAGGTGGCCAAAGTATTGGAGTTTCAGCTTCAGCATCAGTCCTTCCAATGAATATTTAGGACTAATTTCCTTTAGGACTGACTGGTTTGATCTCCTTACAGTCCAAGGAACTCTCAAGAGTCTTCTCCAACACCACAGCATCAATTCTTCAGCATTCAGCCTTCTTTATAGTCCAACTTTCACATCCATATGACTACAGGAAAAATCGTAGCTTTGACTAGACAGACCTTTGTTGGCAAAGTAATGTCTCTGCTTTTTAGCATGCTGTCTAGGTTTGTCATAGCTTTTCTTCCAAGGAGCAAGTGTCTTTTAATATCATGGTTGCAGTCACTATCTGCAGTGATTTTTGAGCCCAAGAAAATAAAATCTGTCACTGTTTCTCCACTGTTTCCCCATCTATCTGCCATGAAGTGATGGGACCGGATTCAATGATCTTAGTTTTCTGAATGTTGAGTTTTAAGCCAACTTTTTCACTCTCCTCTTTCACTGTCATCAAGAGGCTCTTTAGTTCTTCTTCACTTTCTGCCATAAGGGTGGTGTCATCTGCATATCTGAGGTGATTGATATTTCTCCTGGCAATCTTGATTCCAGCTTGTGCTTTGTCCAGCCTGGCATTTCTCGTGATGTACTTGGAAGTAGCTGGCCTAATTGAATGGTGGAATGGCTACTGAAGACTCCATTGTGGAGCCAATCAGGAGAAAATGCCCTGAAAGGTGGGTTCTCTTAAAGGATGCAGAGTATGCTTTGAATCCAGGACCATTATCAAGATGCTGGCTTCCTTGCAGCCAGGACACCTGGGTTCAGGGGATAAGAGAGGTGGGGATGGCTTCTATCACCGCTTCACCTAGTAAGTCATTCACAGAGATTTTGCTCCCTGTCCTGGAAACTCTGAGCTCTTCTGGTTTGAGGAGCTCAGTCTTCAAGTCAGACAAAGGGGAACAAAGAACAAGATGGTCCTGCTGAATTGGAAGATGAGACTTCAGAGACTTCTGCAGTAGTCCAGTGGTTAAGAGTTTGTTTTCCAATGCAGGAGGTGTGAGTTCAATCCCTGGTCAGGGAGCTAAGATCTCATATGCATCTCAGCCAAAAAACCGAAACCTAAAACATAATTAGTGTTGAAACAAGTTCAATTAAAGACTTTAAAATGGTCCACGTCAAAAAATATCTTAAAAAAAAAAAAGAGGAGATTACACCTGGCCATTTTGGACTCCTGTGCACTGAACCAATAGGCAAAGAGAAACTTAATCTAACTATCCAGATGCTTTATTTATTCTAGTTACCAAGGGGGACTTGGGTGGCTACTACATAATGGAGGCAAAGAGGACTGTGTCTGGAACCCAAGGGATTCTCTGGATTACCTCTCAGTACTTCCATGCTCCATAGTGAAGCTTAATGGAAAATCAAAAAAGCTCAGATAAATGAAGACTCAGATCCTTCAGAGATTAATGTTTGGGACACACAGCCAGGTAAAGAGTTCTGATCACCAGAGATTTTGACTGAAGGCAATGGAAGCATGAAGTGAAGTGAAGTGAAGTGAAGTCGCTCAGTCATGTCTGACTCTTTGTGACCCCACAGACTGTATATAGTCCATGGAATTTTCCAGGCCAGAATACTGGAGTGGGTAGCCTTTCCCTTCTCCAGGGGATCTTCCCAACCCAGGGATCGAACCCAGGTCTCCTGCATTGCAGGTGGATTCTTTATCGTCTGAGTCACAAGGGAATCCTCCTTGTTTGTTTTATTTCTGTGTTTATTTGTATATACCAAAGCATTTTCTTCCTTGCTGTCCTTCC
This sequence comes from Ovis aries, assembly GCF_016772045.2. NCBI lineage: Eukaryota > Metazoa > Chordata > Mammalia > Artiodactyla > Bovidae > Ovis > Ovis aries. Next base: position 236,758,898 of record NC_056055.1, read on the forward strand.
CATTTTTATTTTATATATGAGTTGCTCCAGGTTAATTTTACAACTTAGTCTTAAGTTATGTTCAGTGAAACCGTAACTAAATTTCAGCAGCAGTTACTATATTCAGTGATGTTACACAGGACTATGTATCTTCCCAATGTGAGAAAGGATGAGCATTTTTTCACTTCCCAAAACGTAGCTGTATTTTGCCAAGTAAGAACAGAGAGTGGTCTGTTGTATATGGAGTCCAGATGTGTGCAGAAGAATAGAGAAGCTGCTGGGCTGTACCACCAGCTTATAACTGAACCACCAGCTTATAACTGAACCACCAGCTACCAGTCTGTTGCCTCTTACTTCAAAGCTCACCCTTCAGTGCCTGGTCTGCGGGGATGAACTGGACTCTTGAAGCATTTCCTCTTTGCAGTGAGCACACTGCTAAGCTTTATCATTAGAGGGCACTGGGAGTACACTACAGGAGGAAAGGGCCTTCTCTTCCTGGTTCTGCTTGCTGTGTTCTTACTGCTGCTTCTGCCAACGCTGCTGCTTCTGCGTATGCGTAGCCCCAGCCCCTGGTGGAGAGGACCTGTCACCAGGTGGCTGGCAGGTCCCTGCAGGGAATGGTCCCTCTCTGGGGAGTCAGTGTATGTTTCTGTTGTTGGTGGATTAGTTTCTTAGTAACAGCACTGGCAAGATCAGTCTTGATAAGGGAAGATCTGTGATGCTGAGCCCATGTATAACCTCCGTTGCTGTGTTAAGGCAGTTCATTATGGAGTAGTTTGTTATGCAGCGAAAACTCACCTATATATGTTGGAAGGAGCCATGTTATGGGATAGCTTCTGTACTTGGTTAGGAATTCTGGGCTTTATGACAGTGCTTTAGCGCAAGTCTGAAGCCAGATGCCCAGGTTAAATCTCAGCTCTGTCACTCAGCAATTATAGGACATAGAGAAAGTGACTTAATGTTTCTCACCCCAGTTTCTTCTTCTGCTAACTGTGGAGAACAATAGAATCTCTGCTTCAAGGGCTAGATTAAATGAATAAATACGTTTAAAAATCATGGAATAGTGCTCAGCCCTTCTCAAATGTCAGGGAGTGCTGGCCCCTTTAGTCAGCCTCATGTTGGGGGATCCCACTTGCTGTCTTTGCTGACCTTGGGGCTCTGGCCCACACCAGCTGACTCACATCCCCAGGACCAGCTGAGGAGTTGTGATTTTAACCCTGTGATATATGCCCCTGCCAGGCCAGGCCCTGGGTCTAACCAAAACCGTGGCCGTGGCCTGCTGAGGCTCATCAAGCTGCCCCACTGTGGCACTGCTCCTTTCTTATATACAGCTGAGATGGTCTAGGTTTTAACACAAGCATTCACAGCCCTCACAGGGCTCCAGGGAGACTATGATTCCATATGCGCCAGAGCCATTTTGTTGGTTGTTTCTCTAAACACCTGGAACCTTTGGGTACTGACTGCATTTAAAATGATGTCGGAGAAATTAGAGATGACACCAATATTTCTACGACATATTGTCTGTTTTTATGAGAAGTTAGCAAAGCATCGCGCCACCTCCAGTGTGGGGCCTCCTGGTCTGCTCTGAACCAGGGGCAAGGAGACCCTTTGGTTTTGCCTCCTCCCTCCACCCCCAGCTCAGAGCAATCCCCCCAGGGACTGTGGGCCTGAGGGTGGACTCCCCGGGGGACCTAAGAAAGTGGGGAGTCAGTGTCCCTGGGGAGTTCCAGGTGACATAGGAATCAGAGCAGTGTGACCTCCTCTTTCATCCTCATAAAGAAACTAAGAAGAAAATTGTATTACTTTTGTCACTTTAGGGATGCGGAAACTGAGGCTTAGAGAAGTGAGACAACTTGTCTAGGGGTCATGGGGCCAGGAGAAGTTCACTGCAGCAGCTCGGACCCGGGTCACCTCGGAGCAGGCACTCTGCCTATGGTCTCATTTCACCTTCCCCAATCCTAGCGCATTGCTGTTGCCGCTGATGCTTCACAGAAGACGAAACAGCCTTGGGAAGGACCTGGAATTTTATCCTAAGGCTCTCTGACCCCAGTGGCCCTGTAACTGATGCCTTTTCATTGGTATTGAGTTACTGGGGCCTGTGGCCAGACCTGTTGTGACAACAAAAAGAAAGTCTCTGCCCTTGATGGTGCAGGAGAGCCTTGGGCAAGGGGTTCCAGAGCGCCTGTAGAAGCCCCCTCTATTCTGAACTGAAGGCCTGAGAGGCTCAGCTGGGACCTGACCCAGGTGGTGGGAGAGGGCTCATCGGGGGCTTGAGGGGAAATGGGTTTGAACACTCTTACCTGGGGGCTGCTCCCTGGGGCTCCTCTAGCATGCAATGTCCTGACGAGTCAAGTCTCCTGGTGATGACCCCACCAGCACCAAAGTGACCACAGTCATGGCCGTCTCACTCAACGCTCACAGGACAGGACTTGGCGTGGAGCGGAGTCATGCTTCTCTCATCTTTCTCGTTCACAGGGCCCATCTGGAAAATGATGGAATTTGCACTGCTGCCTGCAAGAAGACTTCTGGTCAGGGGCTCTGGCTCCCCAGCCCCACCCAGCAACTCCCCAGATTGGTCCACACACAACCAACCTGTGTAGCACAGGCTGGCGGTGCCGGTGGAGGGGCAGAGGGAAAACCATGGAGAGGCGTGGCTGGGAGTGGACTCTCAGGGGCCCTTCTGGCCTGGGTGTCTCCACTTTCTGGGGCAGTTTCACTCTGCTGGTCACGTCGGCATCCCAGACCCAGGCAAGAGGGGCAGGCAGGCTCCTGGAGGCGGGCTCAGGGCCATTTGAGCAGAGAATCCTGGGGTTCCCAGGTGGCACAGTGTCAAAGACTCCGCCTGCCAGTGCAGGAGATACTGGAGACACAGGTTTGATCCCTGGGTCAGGAGGATCTCCTACAGTAGGGAATGGTGACCAGCTCCAGTATTCTTGCCTGGAACATTCCACGGATGGGAGGAGCCTCCTGAGCTACAGTCCATGGAGCCACAAAGAGTCAGACATGACTGAGTGACTAAACACACAAAGAGTGAGGTTAAAGAGGGGGTGGGGGTGGGGGTGGGGTGGGGGTGGGGGTGGGGTGGGGGTGGGGGTGGGGGCGGAGGTGTGTCCTCTAAAGCACAGATGCCTCTCCTGACCTGCATTAGGGTGTGTGTGTGCTCAGTCACTTCAGTTGTGTCTGACTCTGTGACCCCGTGGACTGCAGCCTGCCAGGCTCCTCGGTTCATTGGGCTTTTCAGGCAAGAATACTGGAGTGAGTTGCATGCCCTTCTCAGGGTTATCTTCCAGACCCAGGGATCAAACCCACGTCTCCTGTGTCTCCTGGGTTGCCGGCAGATTCTTTACCACTGAGTCACCGGGAAAGCCTGGTTTAAGGGTGTTTGTCATCTCCCTTCCCCAAGTCCTGTCCTAAGCTTGCAGATCTAAAGAAACCCACCCTGGTGGGCATCCCCTGCCAGAGCTGCCTAGCCTCCATCCTCACCTCCTTAAGCTCAGCCCCTTCCCCTCCCCCTAGTGAGCCCACCTCCACTGCCCAACCTGGGTCTGCCCAGCCCAGTGCGCCCATCCACATGGCTCTGCTCAGATGGAGCTTGATCAAATCCTCTTAAAGTGAGTTTTCTCTGGGTGTCAGCCCCTCACCTCTCACTATACCAGTTCCTGAGCATTTAATAGGAGTGGAAAGATAGGAGAAAAATGCCCAGACATACATTAATTGAGATCAGTGCTGAGACTCTGAGAGGTCCAAAGGTTAAAGATGCAACTGCTGCTGCTGCTGTGAATGGCGCTCCTATAAATGCTGCCTGATGAAGAGTCTCCGTTATCCTGGAAGTGTCTCCGTGAAGAGGGAGGGGTGTCATCCCCCACTTCCTCTGGCCACCTGACGATTGGGCTGCAAGATAATCTCTGACCGTTGTCTACCCTGAGATCACAGGGATTCCACACAAACCAACCTGTACCGCCATGCAGAGTCTGCAGCTGGGTGCAATTCAGTTCAGCCAGAGTCAATCGATTTTTCCATCTTTCCTGCTGTAAGAGGACAAATAGGGTGGGAGTGACACATGCTGAGAGGCTCCTGTGGTCCAGCTCTTCACCTGGAGCATCTCTCAGCGTAATTACAGTCACCTGGCAACGAAGGAGGTGGAACACAGGGGGCTGCTTACTCATGCCTGGGATTGTCCACTGTTTATTGGGCATCTCCAAGCTTGGGACACATCCTGGCTGTGGGGAATGTGACAGTGACCTGGAAGCAGTCAGTCCTTGCGCTTAGAAGCCAAAAGGAGGAGCTCATGATGATGAGAGGGAACACAGGATGGGGGCTTCCAGGCAGAATCCGGAGGGTGTACTGAACTGAAGTCACAGATGCAGAGCTGTCAGCCAGGTGAGGAAGAGTCGGAAGAGTGTTCCAGGCAGAGGGAACAGCAATGCGAAGGCTTGGAAGGAGAGGGTCAAAAGAGCCCAGAGTACAGTAGGCAGGATGGAGGGGACCTTTCCCAAGTTCACACAGCTGGGAAAGGGCAAAGCCAGGATCCTAACCCAGGCTAAACTGCTGCAAGCATGGGGCTTGCCATCGCCTGCCTGGGTGGATGGGTCAGCCTTTGCAGGAGCTGAGAAAAGCGGTGACTCTTGAAGCCCAGGGTCCTGGAGGCAGTCAAGAGGCCCCATTTCTGGCCCTTCGTTTTAAGCTACCCCAGAACCTAATGTTGCTTCTGCAAGTCCTTGTTTGTGACTGTCTTCATAGGCATTCTGAGGTCTCCACACGTATCACCCCATGCGCAGGGCAGGCAGGGCCCAGGAGCTCCGGGGCCTGGGAGCCCCGAGGCGCCGCCTTCCCATAGCCACACTGGTCTTGCAAGGCCCGCCTCCCATCTGCCTGATTTGAGGACTCCTCCTGAGTGTCTGAGACTTCACAGGCAGAGGGGTCAGAGTTCACAGTGGCGTGGGACTAACAGCACTGGGATGACCATGGCCATGAAGGAGAATTCTCCAGGGACCCGGTGGGTGGTTTATACCAAAGGGAACTGCTTCGAGGTTTTTAGGGTCAATCCCAGAAGGCAGCCTTTGGGAGATATGGGTTTCAATCCCAGCTCTGCAATAAACCAGACACATAGCACTAGGCAACCTAGGTCATATCCTGCACCTCAGTATCCCCATCTGTAAAAGGGGATAATAAACTTGCTTTCCCACCTGGTTGTTGGGACAGCTGATGGGATAATCCATTTAAAGCTCTGAGGACAGCACCTGGCACAGAACTCTCCATCACTCAGTCCTCTCTGCTCCCACCATCCCATTCAACCTCTCCCCCCTTTATCACTATTATCACTTTATCTTATCCCCACCCTTTATCACTGTTCATTCATTCACTCAGTTGCTCATTCACCAATCATTGGTTGACACCTGCTGTGGAACACATGGCCTGGGCATCGGGGACCAGAAGACTCAGCTCTGAGCAGACCCAGTCTGGTGCAGGGAGGTAGGAACTCACAGAGGTGCCATCACCCCCCTGGTCACTCAGGTCCCTGCTCTGCTAGTCTGCTTCCTGAGGGCTTCTAGGTAGGAACGATATGACACAGTTGGCAGAACCGTCAAATCAAAGAAATGAGCAACAACAATAAAGGCAGTCACGTGAAATGGGCTGAGAAGGAATAAGCCAACAAGAAACAAGTGCCATGTTTGGGGGGGTGGGGGCCGTAGGGGGACCTTGGTAAGGGGAATTGGAAAGGAGGGAGGGAGGAGGGAACCTGAGGAGGGAGGAGAGGGCAGGAGCTTCCAGCAGAGAGAGAAGATTCCTGGCCAAGTGCCCCCCAGCCTCATGAAAATTATTTCACTCCAGTGGAGGTGGAGGAGAGTGGGGCTGTTATTTTATAGGGTAAGGACTGCAGCCCCAGAAAGGAGTGAAATAAAATGGGGCCAAGTCACACAGCCAGGAGGGTCCCATCCAGGATCAACCCACCCTCGTTGGGGCAGGGAGGAATCAGGGCTGGGGAGGAGGAAGACCTTGTGGGACTGAGTGCCAGGGTCCTGATGAACGGCCTGGGAGGCCCCTCTGACCCCCAGGGGTATGACCTCAAGGGCTAAAGGAAGCCCCTCTGTGGCCAGAAATGCAACCTGGAATCAAGGGGACAGATCAGCCAGTCCAGCTAACTTGGGAGAGTCCAGGTTAGCTGTGTGTCCTTAGGCAATGTACACGACCTCTCTGAGCCTTGCTTTCATGGGGTCTGTGGAGGAGCAGCGCCAACTTGGAACTCATCTGCATTGACTCTGCGAGGAGAGGGGAGCGCTCAGACCCACGTCAGAGCCTGTGCTCTTCCCGGTGCTAGGATCGCTCTCTGGCTCCTGGAATCTAGGACATGACCAGCTCAGCATGAAACGTGAGAGATGTGAGAAATGTTTTGTACCAGAAACTCTCAGATCTACCAGGGGGCAGGGTAATTTGTTCCTGATAAACCAAATGTCTTGGGTCGCTGTTGGACCATTTTTAATGTTGAATCTTTTTTGGTTTCCGCACTCTCACAGCCTACTAATGTCCAGTTTTCTTCTCTGCTTCCAATTCTACTTTGAGCCCTCAGTAACCCCCTCCTCTGTGGCATTTGTGAGATTTGTCTATGAGTTCCGCTCTGTTCCAGGCTCAGGGAAGCATCCTGGAGTTTCCTGTGCGGAGAGAAGATAACAGCAGAAGATGAAGACGTGACCCCACCTGCCCTCCAGAGTCTGGCTCCAAGGGACCCTGGGGTGGGGGTGGGGCCACATAGGCGTCAGCATTGACAATGCATGAACACTCCCAGGGATGATGGAAGCAGAATCAAAAAGGTGACTGGCCGGCCCTGAAGTTCAGGGAGGGCTTCCAGGAGGAGAAGGCATCTGCGTTGAGTCTTAAAAGACAAATGCCAGGTCCGAGTATGTCAAGGGGATTCACCTCCAAGGTCATATTCATTGAAAGGGAGAAAGAATGAGTGAGGGAATAAATGGATCAGTCCAGACCCTCCGCTTGGCACAGAGCTGGTCTGGTGCCCACCAGGCTCTGGCACAGCTGGGTGTGCCCTCTCCTCAGTCCCAACAGACAGCCCTTCTGCTTTCCTGGGGGAGAAAGTCCCTAGCCCTCCTGCCCCCAGAGGCTTCGGGCCACCTGACCTCTCTGATACAGAGTTGTTGGGAGCCTTCTCCTGCAGCTGCAACCACCAGGCTGAACTGTTCAGGTTCCTGGATGACGTGGAGGGGGGACCTGGATAATAGTGGTCCATTTGGGGGTGGCCCAGGGGCTTCCTTGGTGGCTCAGATGGTAAAGTGTCTGCCTATAAGGCAGGAGACCTGGGTTCGATCCCTGGGTCGGGAAGATCCTCTGGAGAAGGAAATGGCAACCCACTCCAGTATTCTTGCCTGGAAAACTCCCATGGACAGAGGAGCCTGGTAGGCTACAGTCCGTGGGGTCACAAAGAGTCGGACATGACTGAGTGACTTCGCTAACACAGGGGCCACATTTTAGCAGACCAGCCCAACATGAGTTAAATGACTGGGTTTTTTCATGTCAGTGTGGATGTGCTTGTCACATTCACACCACTTTGGGGAAGCCATTCCTCCCCCTTTAAACCGAGGTGTTACTCCGTCCTCCAGGTTTCACTGTCCCTCTACTTCCCTCCATCACAATGCACCTTACTGTGGCCTCAGGATTGTTCTGGAAACACGACTATGGCCATATCAATTCCCTCTGCGGCTTTTGGACTCCGCTTAACACACAATGGGATTCTGCTATTCTTGGGACAAAACCCGAGATTCCTTAGGGGCCTTTGAGGTCCCACACGGCCTGCCTCTTGCCTCCCCCATCTCTACGCTCTAATCACACAGGTCAGCAGCTGTCCACCCACAGGGCTTTCGCACATGCTGTTCCTTTGTCTGAATTCTTCCCCCATCCCTGAGCTCATGTGAAACTCCTGTGCATCCTTCAGATCCCGGCTCAGCTCTTCTAGTCTGCAGAGACCGCTCGGTGACATGCTGCCGAGCCCTGTGGGACCTCTACTGCATGTGTGGCCTTGTGCCTCTTTGTGAGACTGACTAACCTCTGTCTCCCGCTCTGGACTGTGAGCTCCGGGGGGGCGGGGACTGTGGTGGGTCTGCTCCCTGCACAGCCCGTGCTCAACACACATGATGCATAAAGGAAGGAATATGGTCACTGCTGGACCTCCCTCGGCTACTCTACTTCTTTCCCCGAGACGGGGATGATGGCCTCAGTCATCTCCATGGCCTGGTGCCATCTTGGGGTCTGCTCCTAACTGACATCATGAATACCTGTCAAAGGAAGGGAGGGCGGGAGAGGGGATTTGAGATTTGAAAGAGTCGCTGACTCACGGTCTGGGGTCCGGTCTGGAAAGCTGTGTCGAGAATGGCTGTGTCTGCCCGCTATTCAGGCATCTGGCTCCCTTAATGGTCCCTGCTCCTCCAGCCCTGCCTGCACACGGACGAGCCTCCCCCACCGCGCCGCAGAGCAGCTGATGTGCCTCTTCATGCCGGGTGGTGGTGTTCGGCTTCTGCGGGCTCATTATAGGGAAATGTGCTGTGAACATGGCCTTTGGAGGCAGAACACACGGGAAACAGGCTAATTTCTCCAATTGTGGACATAATGGGGGGATTCTAACCTCCTCAGGGTGCTGATCCCATGGGGAATTGCAAGGGAAATCGCAGGCCCTGCTGGCAGTGCAGCTCTAGGGTTGATGAGACGTTTGCAGGAATCGGGTCTGGTGGGCCTGCTTGGCTGATGGAATGTGGTCTAATGACCTCATCAGATACTAGTGAGACCACTGTCCTCTCAGAGAAGATGGGCAAGGTCACTGTCACCCTCGCTCCATTCAGAATCACCTGGGACAGAAGTGGAGTGAATGTTCCCAGGAGCTCCTGCTCCGCCCTGCCCACCACGCGTACGTGGGGGCGGCCTCCAACATGGCCCAGGACGCAGCACCGCCTGTTTGGGGAGAGGTTCTGGGGCATCTGCTCGAGGAAGACCCTGAACCTTCTCGTGGAGAATCCCAGCCCCAGAGGCCTAGAGAACTGGGAGCAGCAAGCTGTGAGTGGCTTCTCCCTCTCTGCATGCTCTTCTCCTCCAATTTAACATTTAGAGGCCAGCTTGGTCTCCCCATCCTCCAGCAAGCCCTCCTAGATGCTTCCAGCCCATGCTGGCCTCTTTCTTTCCTAACTCCTCTCTCATGACCTGAGGGGCAGGGTTGGGTGGAGGAAGGAGCTTGGGCCTTAGCAGCAGAAGGCTGGGGTCTGGACTTGCTCTGCCATCCTGACCTCTGTGATCACAGGCAAATCACTTAATTTCTCTGGGACCCCATCAATCTAGGTAAAACAGAGGTGGTGATAGCAAGGATGATTGTGTGCTGTTTTCTCTTGGTATTTAGCCTCCCATGTGGGGTGGTGAGATTCTCTATGGCAAGGACCAAGTATGACTCTTTTCTATATTTCTTGGGTCAGCAGAAGAATACACAGAAACAAATCTAATTGGCAATGCACAGTGTCCAGTGGGAATGTGAGGGGTGACATTCTGGCACCCAGTTCCCTTCCTGGGATCGGACCTCAGTATTCTCTGCAGAGCACCCACCTCTTCTGGGCTTCCTGGGGCCTACCTGAATGACGCTTGTTCAGGGGGCTGCTCCCTGGAAGCCTGTGGGGTCCCTTGGACCCTTGCTTCTCTGGGACATGCCACACAGAACTCTGTCACCCTCTACCAGAGAGCCCCGAGCCAACATGTGGAGTGCTCTCTGGGAATCAGAGATCCTTGGCTCCAGACTCCATTCTTCCTAGCTTGTGACAACTCTCTGGCCAGGTCTCATTCCCTTTGGGCATCATCTGTTTCCTCAGGCCATAAAAATAGCAGCTGCTCAAGAGGGAAACAATAGAATGAGAAAGGCTAGAGATCTCTTCACAAAAATTAGAGATACTAAGGGAACATTTCATGCAAAGATGGGCTCAGTAATGGATAGAAATGGTATGGGCCTAACAGAAGCAGAAGATATTAAGAAGAGGTGGCAAGAATACACAGAAGAATTATACAAAAAATATCTTCATGATCCAGATAATCACGATGGTGTGATCACTCATCTAGAGCCAGGCATCCTGGAATGTGAAGTCAAGTGGGCCTTAGGAAGCATCACTACAATCAAAGCTAGTGGAGGTGATGGAATTCCAGTTGAGCTATTTCAGATCCTGAAAGATGATGCTGTGAAAGTGCTGCACTCAATATGCCAGCAAATTTGGAAAACTCAGCAGTGGCCACAGGACTGGAAAAGGTCAGTTTTCATTCCAATTCCAAAGAAAGGCAATGCCAAAGAATGCTCAAACTACCGCACAACTGCACTCATTTCACACACTAGTAAAGTAATGCTCAAAATTCTCCAAGCCAGGCTTCAACAGTACATGAACCAAGATCTTTCAGATGTTCAAACTAGATTTAGAAAAGGCAGAGGAACCAGTGATCAAATTGCCAACATCTTCTGGATCATAGAAAAAGCAACAGAATTCAGAAAAACTTCTACTTCTGCCTCATTGAGTATGCTAAAGTTTTGGCTTCCCCGGTGGCTCAGAGGTTAAAGTGTCTGCCTGGAATGCGGGAGACCCTGGTTCCATCCCTGGGTCGGGAAGATCCCGTGGAGAAGGAAATGGCAACCTACTCCAGTACTCTTGCCAGGAGAATCCCATGGAGGGAGGAGCCTGGTAGGCTACAGTCCATGGGGTCGCAAAGAGTTGGACACGACTGAGCGACTTCACTTCACTTTGACTGTGTGGATCACAACAAACTGCAGAAAATTCTTCAAGAGATGGGAATGCCAGACCATCTTATCTGCTTCCTGAGAAATCTGTATGCAGGCCAAGAAGCAACAGTTAGAACTGGGCATGTAACAATGGACTGGTTCCAAATTGGGAAAGGAGTACATCAAGGCTGTATATTGTCACCCTGCTTACTTAACTTCTGTGCAGAGTAGATCATGTGAAATGCTGGGCTGGATGAAGCATAACCTGGAATCAAGATTGCCGGGAGAAATATCAATAACCTCAGATATGCAGATGACACCACCCTTATGGCAGAAAGCAAAGAGGAATTGAAGAGCCTCTTGTTGAAAGTGAAAGAGGAGAGTGAAAAAGCCGGCTTAAAACTCAACATTCAAAACACTAGATCTTAGATCATGGCATCCTGTCCCATCACTTCATAGCAAATAGGAAACAATGGAAACAGTGAGAGACTTTATTTTCTTGGGCTCCAAAATCACTGCAGATGGTGACTGCAGCCATGAAATTAAAAGGTGCTCACTCCTTGGAAGAAAAGCTATGAGCAACCTAGACAACATGTTAAGAAGCAGAGACATTACTTTCCAACAAAGGTCCATCTAGTCAAAGCTATGGTTTTTCTAGTAGTCATGTATGGATGTGAGAGTTGGACCATAAAGACAGCTGAGCGCTGAAGAATTGATGCTTATTGACTATGTGGTATTAGAAAAGACTCTGAGAGTCCTTTTACAGCAAGGAGATCAAACCAGTCAATCCTAAAGGAGATCAGTCCTGAATATTCATTGGAAGGACTGATGCTGAAGCTGAAGCTCCAATACTTCGGCCACCTGATGCTGATGTGAAGAACTGACTCATTAGAAAAGACCTTGATGCTGGGAAAGATTAAAGTTAGGAGAAGGAGATAACAGTGGATGAGATGGTAGGATGGCATCACTGACTCAATGGACATGAGTTTGAGCAAGCTCTGGAAGTTGGTGATGGACAGGGAAGGCCGGCGTACTGCAGTCCATGGTGTCATGAAGAGTCGGACACGACTGAGTGACTGAACTGAATGTCACGTGACTGGTCAGTGGCAGATTTCAGCCTAGGATTTTAGAACAGGTCTGGGGAGCTCCAAAGCCCAGGTGTCTCCATTGGGCTCCTTGTCTGTACTTTGTGATGTGAGAACATGCACTTAGTTAGTGCTATTAGCCTTTTACTCCAGCATCTTCTGGCCCATGAGAGTCTAGTTTTAGACCGATTAGCCTGGAACCCATTTCCTTCTCTCCTTGGGGTTCTGCTTCCACACAGAAGTGCAGGCCACTTCCTTGAGCCCAGCCACCCTCTTCCAAATGTCAAGTGAACAGACGTGGGGCGGCAGTGGGGAAAAGCCGATCTCTCTGACTCATGGCCCTGGCTAGGTTATTTGTAGCTCAGTGGTTCCTGAGAAAAGGGAGAGAGCTGAGGGCTTTAGAGGGCAGGAGAGATTTTGGGGTTCATTTATTTCATTCTTCACAAACGTTTGCCTAACTCCTGGAGGAACCAAGCACTGTGTTTCCTCCCACGGTCGTTAGAGATCAGGGCTCTCTAACTAGGTTAGGACTCAGTGGGTGTGGGTGATAGAAGCGTGGTTCAGACTGGCTGAGGGGCTTCCCTGGTGGCTCAGTGGCAAAGAATCTGCCTGCCAGGGCAGGAGATGTGGGTTTGATCCCTATTCTGAGAAGCTCTCACATGCCACGGAACGACTAAGCTCATGCGACGCAACTTTTGAGCCTGTGTGCTAGAGCCCAGAAGCTGCAGCTACTGAGCCCAAGTACTGCAAGTACTTAAGCCCGCATGCCCTAGAGCCCACGCTCAGAAACAAGAGAAGCCACCACGATGAGAAGCCTGTGCACCAGAGCTGGAGAGCAGCGCCCACTCACCACAACTAGAGAAGGCTTGTGCAGAGCAATGAAGACCCAGCACAGCCAAAAATAAATAGATACAGTTATAAAAGGAGAAGTACATGCCACGTAGTGTGGCCAAAATTAAAAAGGAAAAAAGCTGGCTGAGACCGAAAGGGAAATGCACTAGATGGTGAAACTTGGAGGTCTGGGGGAGTTGCTGGCTTCAGGTTTGCCTTGATCCAGGGGCACAAGCAGTAGTTCCCAGAAGCAGGCGTCCTTCTAGTGCTGGGGATATTGTAGAGATCCGGACAGTTGCCTTCATGGGGCTCATGTTCTATGTGATTAGGGCACACACGTGTTTCCTCTGACTCTGCTTTTACACCTTTTCTTGCTGTGTTTGTCTGGCTTTATTCTCAGACAGGCTCTCCTGAAGAAGGCTACAAGCAACTCAGTCTCATCTTCAGCAATTTAACAACCCTAAAGGAAAGTGGCGGCCTCTTAACCCCTTTCATCAGTCATACAGGGGCTAACTCTGAGGACCATGCTGGGTCTGAGCCCAATGTTGTGGCAAGGGGAATGAAAGTCACTGATAGGCTGGGCCTCAAACTATCGACAACATGAAAAGGCAACCTACTGAATGAGAGAAAATATTTGCAAGTCACATATCTGATGAGTGGTTAATATCGCAAATATATAAAGAACTCTTACAACTTAATAGCAAAACCCCCCAAACAATCCAACTAAAATATGGGAAGAGGATCAGAATAGATATTTTCCCAGAGATATATAGATGGCAAATAGGTACATGAAGAGATGCTCAACATCACTAATCACGAAGGAAATGCAAATAAAAACCACAATAAGCATTGTCTCACACCTGTTAGAAAGTCTGTGATTAAAAGGACTTCCCAGGTGGCGCTAGTGGTAAAGAATCTGCCTGCCAGTGCAGGGGATGCTGCGAAAGATGCGGGTTCACTTCGTGGGTTGGGAAGATCCCCTGGAGAAGGAAATGGCAACCCACTCCAGGGTTCTCTCCCGTAAAGTCCCATGGACTTTATTATGCAGCCACAAGAAATAATGAAATCTTGCCATTTGCAAGAACATGGATGGACCTTGAGGGCATTATGCTAGGTGGAATAAGTCAGATAGAGAAAGACAAATACTATATCATCTCATTTATATGGTGAACCAAAAAGACCTCGGATGGGCTCATAGACCCAAAAACAGGTCGGTGGTGCCAGAGGTAGGGAGTGAGGGCCGTGGGTGAGATGGGTGAGGAAGGGCAGAGGAATAAACTTTCAGTTATAAAATAAATGACTCACGCGGATGTAATATACAGCCTGGGGACCATAGTTAATAATACTGTACTGCATATTTAAAAGATGCCAAGAGAGCAGATTTTAGAGTTCTCACCACAAGGAAGAGAAATTCTATGACTACATATGGTGACGAATATTAACAAGATGAATCTTGATGATCATTTCCTATGTACAAATATCGAATCAATGTGTTATACCACTTATGTATGTTAAAATGAATGTAATATTTTCTGAATTTATTTTATTGATGTACAGTTGATATACAAATGTTGTGTTAATCCCTACTGTACAGAAAAGTGATTCAGTTATACATATATATGTACATTTTTTCATATTCTTTTCCATTATGGTTTATCACGGGATATCAAATATAATTCCCTGTGCTATACAGTATGAAACTAATGTAATAAGACATCAATTATATCCTAATAAAATATTATTTCAATAGCATAAAATATGAAATACTAAGGGATCAATCAGACAGAAGATGTGAAAGATTTGTACAGTTAAAATTAGAAAATATTGCTGAGGGAAACTGAAGAAGAACCAAGTAAATGAGAAATACTGTGTTCATGGGTCAGAACTCCATATCGTGAAGATGTCAGTTCTTCCTAAATTAATCTATAGAGTCCATAAAACTCTGTTTTCTTTAGTCACTTAGCATTTCTTGCTGGATGCTGGGAAACATCCTACGTAGGAGTTTATTTATTTTTTCTTAATATATGCATTTTATTGAAGTATAGTTGACTTCACAGAGTTTCAGGTGCCCAGCAAGGTGATTCAGTTATACATATACAATATATTATTTTTCAGATTATTTTCCATTATAGATTTTCCTATAAATTTTCCATTTCTCTTATATTACAAGAGATTGACTATAGTTCCCTATGCTATTCAATAAACCTTTGTTGCTTGCTGCATATCTATTTTTTAAATTAGAAATCTAGCATTCTGTTCTAACATTCTTGTTTAAGTCAGACAAGTGTAATTTTATTAATATTGGTACAAATGACCCACAGGCACTAATAGGTGTGAAATAAAATTTATTATTCACAGAGTAAATGGCAAAAGAATTCCCCAAAGAGTAGGACTTGGTTTGGAGTGATTAAGATTGAGAGTGGTGGTGGCGGCTTTGAATTTTTGTTGAGCTGAGAGGGTGAAGCTGGAGGGGGCAGTGCCACACCTGGACTGTGGCTTGAGTGATTTAAATTTCTCCAGGTGCCAAGGGACAGAGGGACATGTGGAGTTTCCTATCAGGACGCCCAGATGTGGATCAACAGGGAGAGAGGAGGAATGGAGTCTTGAAAGCTGTCAAAATAAATATGGAGTCTTTCTCATTATTACAAAGAGATTTTTTTTTTTTATAATAGCCCTTCTGACCCATGTGAGGTGATCCCTCATTGTAGTTTTGATTTGTATTTTTCTGATAGTAAGTGATGTGTATTAGCCATCTGGATGTCTTCTTTGGAGAAATGTCTGTTTAGGTCTTCTGCCCACTTTTCGACTGGGTTGTTTATTTTTCTGGTATTAGCTGAGCTGCTAGTATATTTTGTAGAGTAATCTTTTGTCGGTGGTTTCATTTGCTATTATTTTCTCCCATTCTGAGGGCTGTCTTTTGGCCTTGTTTATAGCTCCCTTTGCTGTGCAAAAGCTTTTGAGTTTAATTAGGTCCCATTTGTTTATCTTTGCTTTTATTTCCATTGCTCTAGAGGGTGGGCCATAGAGGATCTTGCTATGATTTATGTCGAAGAGTGTTCTGCCTACGTTTTCCTCTAAGAGTTTTATATCAATAGTTTCTGGTCTTACCTTTAGGTCTTTAATCCATTTTGAGTTTATCTTTGTGTATGGTGTTAAGAAGTGTTCTACTTTCATTCTTTTTATACATAGCTGTCCGGTTTTCCCAGCACCATTTATTACAGAGACTGTCTTTTCTCCATTGCATATTCTTGTCTCGTCTGTCAAAGATAAGGCGCCCATAAGGGCATGGGTTTATCTCTGAGCTTTCTATCTTGGTCCTGTAGAACGGTTTCTTTTAAAAGTTAAAAACACACCCATCATACCGTGAAGCAATTCTGCTCCTAGGAAATTTCCCAAGACAAAGGAAAGCACGTGTTCATACCAATACTTGTACATGAATATGTATAGCTCTATTACAATGCCCCAAGCCAGAAACCATCCAAACATTCATCAACAGTTGAAAGAATAAGAACGCGGTGGTACAATATGTCCATATGATGGAATATGACTCCCCTGTGAGAAGGTGCTGACTGTTGATCTGTGCTCTATCACGGCGCACAGATAGGGCTTCTGTGGTTGCTCAGATGGTAAAGAACCTGCCTGCCGTGCAGGAGACCTGGGTTTGATCCCTGGGTTGGGAAGATCCCCTGGAGACAGGAAAGGCAACCCACTCTAGAATTCTTGCCTGAAAAATCCCATGGACAGAGGAGCCTGGTACTACAGTCCATGGAGTCGCAAAGAGCTGGACACGACTGAGTGACTAACACATACACACTATCCAGGCTGCGTCGCATGTGCTGAGTGAAAGAAGGCAGATGTACTGCGATTCCATTTATAGAAAACTCTAGAAAACACAAGCTAATTTATAGTGACAGGAGATTGATGATTGCGGATGGGGACAGGGAGCAGAGAGAGTGATGCCTGATTGGCATGAGGAAAGTTAGGGATGATGCTATGTTATTATCTTGATTGGGGCGATAGTCTTATGGGTGTATACATATGTTAAATGCATGATATTTTACATTTTAAATATATATAGTTTTGTTGTTGTCTAGTCACTAAATCATATCCAACCCTGTGACCCCATGGACTGCAGCATGCTAGGCTTCCCCGTCCTTCACTATCTCCCCAGAGTTTGCTCAAACTCATGTCCATTAAGTCGCTGATGCCATGCAACCATCTCATCCTCTGTCTCTCCCTTCTCCTCCTGTATAGTTTAGCGTCATACAAATTAAATATCAATAAAGCTATAAAAAATTACTTGCCAACAAGATAATGTTGTGAGTGTTGATGACAGTACCTATGAAGCACCTGACGGTGGCCCCAGTACACAGAAGGCACTAAATGGGCCGGTTGTATACAGAAGGCGCTCATGGAATGGCACTCATTGCTGTGGGGTTGTATACAGAAGGCGCTCAAGAATGGCACTCATTGCTGCGGGGAAGATGGTGCGTGTTGCTGGCGGGTCAGCCTCCCCCGTCTGACCGTGACCTTCTCAAGCACAGTGCATCACCAAGCTTCCTCTCTGTGCCTGGAGCCCTGCACACGGTCTGTACTCTGCTGACATCTGCTGAGTCACTGGAAGCTGACATCCCGAAGGAGGGAAGGAAGCGGAGGGCACTTCATGTCTTTGTCCCACAGCCACCAGGGCCTTGAACCTCTCTCTTCGTCGGTTCACAGCCGCACACATCTCTGCGGGACGTGGAATACATTTCTTGGCAGTGGAGGGTTTATTTAAAGCTCCCTTTATAACAGCTGGACCTTGATGGAAACACATCAGTGTTACCCCTGGGGCCTGAGGAGGGCAGGAATGCATGGGCAAGATCTATTCTAAGCTTTTCATAGATGTTCAGGATGTGAAGATACTGTCTGACCTTGGCTGTGTGATGGGGTATCCTCACGTTCACGGTGGACAGGTGTTTGTGAATGCTGCCGTGACTGGGGACACCGGCGGGGAGCCTTGTCCACTTCCTCCACTAATGCTCATCATTTCTTAGAAGTTCTCTGGGCTCACATGGCAGATACGAGAGGAAGTGCCTTTTTCAGAAGCATCAAAACCAGACCTCATTGGTGGCCACTGGGTCAAATCAATCTATCCAGCATCGAGGATCTGATAAGTGCACCATGAAACGTCAGAGTTCTGGGCTCGAGTTCTGACTACCCTTGATGAATTCAGAGAGAGTGGGCTCCTATCCTTCATCTTGCTGAGCCCCACCTTCCTCACCTGTAAAATAAATACTCCAACGCTCATGGGACTGCTCCTTATTGAGAAATGTCATCGCAAGTGGCTGACAGAAGTCGCCCACATGGCTGGGTCCCCCCACATGCTGGACGGAACTCCCCAGCCTCCAACTCGCCGGTTATATTCAACCCCCCACCCTCCCGTCTCGGCTGCCTGACCAGCCTTCGGGTGCAGAGAGTCTGTTACTGCAGACTCATTCCTTTCATTCCCTCAATTTAGGCTCCTGGTTGAGAAATCTCTATCAGCCTTCGGTACCAGAAACTGCGCCCTTGAAGAAACGCACAGGCGGTGATGGGGCGGGGGCACGCGTGACACGCCTGTGCTTTGTGTCTGATGCACAGAGTGCTTACAACAGCGCCTGACATAGACCTGCACCTTCCCTTCTCTCCCCTACTCCTCCTCCTCACCCCATTCCTCTACCTCCTCCTCCTCATTCTTCATCATCAGAACTTGGGACTCAGTGGTAAGAGGATGGGTTAACTGATTATTATTATTTTCCCCAGGGCAACTTTCTGGATAGCGTTAAGGTCCCTCCAGGTTGTTGGTGCCTGCGTTCCTGGCCAGTCAGACCACTGGCTCAGCCCAGGTTGAAGCTGGGAGGTCTTGGGCAGAGCAGCAGATGTACCCAGTTGGCCCCTGAGCCAGCCAGGGAAGCTGGGGGAGGGACTCTGGTGCTCTTGCCCACCTGGCATCAATCCCATGTGCTTTTCTTGATGGTGTCTTGGTTTTCCGCTGGGAGAAACAACTGACCTGCGTGGCAGGAGCTCATGACACTTGGCCTTGCTCAGATGCTCTCCTCTGCCCTGGAGGGAGGGAGGGCAGGGAGGGCAGGCAAGGGGTCGGGACCAGCTCAGCCCAGATCCCACCAACACTGGGCATGGGCTCCTCTTCTAGATCCAGGAGCTGAGCTGGCAGCTCTCCACCCTGAGTCTGAACTGCTCCTCTTTCCTTCCATGCTAGGGCCACCCCCAGGCGTCCACACCTTCCTTTTTGGTCTCTGTTTCTTGTATTATCTGGAGTCCAATTATTATTCTTTCATTATGCTGAGTCCTGCAACAAGGGCCAGGGCAAGGAAGAGCAGCTCGTCCCTGGGAGCCCTGGCCTATCTTTGGGGCTAAGCAAGTCCAGCTCCTGGACTTCAGGCTTGTAGGAAAGGGGAGTGCGGTCTGAGAAGGGGGCTCAGGCAACTTGCCTCCAATGAGGAGAGAAATGTACCAACAGTCCCTCCTCCAGCTCACCTCTAGTCATGATGCAAGGGCCCTCAGGGCCTGGGCCAGGTGCCAGGACGCGCCAGTGACGCAGGTGCGCCGGGTGGCAGGCGTGATGCTGTTGACTCCCCCTACCCCAGCTCCTGACTCTCACGGCTGCTGAGCCCTTGTCTTGACTGTTTGATGAAAAGGGGACATTGAAGGCCACGCTGGTGTCAGCACATCATTGGAACAAGCAGCGCAAGCTCGTGACGGGCTCAGCCCTGTTATAGTCTTTTTATAATCACTCACAAGCTTGGTGGCTTTGGGCAAATGACATAACCTCTCCAAGCTTTGTTCTCCTCATCTCCGCTTCCGAAGCGGAGATGATGGTGGCACTGTTTCCTCGGGGCCTGTGGTGAGGGTCAAGTGAGTCAGTCCATAGAAAGCCCTTGGGACAGAGGTAAGCTGCTATTTACATCAGTTGCCATGACAACGATGCTGCTGGTGGTGGTGATGATCAATCCCATTCCCATGTCCCCTTTCCTGTCATCGCAGGTCGCGTCCCCAAGGCTCTGTCGTCAAGGAGGGGCTTCATTCCTTCTCACTGGCTTTGTTTATCCTAAAACCCACATCTTGGAGGAGGGCCAAGTGTTTACGGCTTCGTCTTGCTCAGCAAGGCCGTTTAGTACCACTGGGAACTAAAACATCCCTGTAGTCAGGCTGGCAGTGACCAGCATGAGGCTGTCGCCTCTTGCTTTCTGATCACTATGATTATGTCTCATAGTCAGAATGACGTATTCCCCCTCCTTTCTCACCTCCCAAAGAGAGATGACTGTCAACAGGATCTATGCCCTGGGCAAGACCTCACCACTGGAGTAGGGATCATGCTGGGAGAGCATCTGATCCAACCTGTTCATGGGGAAGGGAATCCTAGGTGGAAGGAGAAGCTGGGGAAACTGAGGCCTGGAGTGGAGAGGCAACCTGCCCCAGATCACACAGGGAGTCGGCGACATGACAGATCAGGGCTGGAACTCCGACCCAGGACTGAAACCCTATCTGTCATAGCGACATGGACCCTAGGGTCTGGGGCGAGTGGGGCCAGAATTCCAAGCCTGGCACAGACAAGGGAAGGGCAAGTTTGGGCTGGAGGAATGGACTTGGGTGGAAGGGATGAAATTAAGCGCTTGTGTCACGCTGGGCCCCTTGAAGTCTAGGAGGAACCGTGGCTCTGTGTTCCCCAGTTCTGACTGAGCCAGCGCACAGACTGGAACCTGGGATGAGACTGTCATAGACTCTCAGCGAAATGAGAGAAACAGGCCAACATGGACTGCCGGTGTAAGGTTGCCAATTGTTAACACCTCCTAAGTGGGTGTCACCTGATTCTAGCTTGGGAAATGCCACGCGAAGGCATTTAAAAGTCAGTGAGATTTAACACGAAACTTCCACAGACTTGGCTGGGCTTTCCTGCGAGTCTGAGTGCCGTGTTAGGAGATGCAAGCGCGTGTCTGCTCTATCCACTGACCTGTGATGTAACATGGCTTCCCTTGTGGCTCAGATGGTAAAGAATCTGCCTGCCAGTGTAGGAGATGCAGGTTCGATCCCTGGGTCGGGAAGATCCCCTGGAGGAGGATATGGCAACCCACTCCAGTATTCTTGCCTAGAAAGACAGAGGAGCCTGGTGGCTACAGTCCATGGGGTTGCAAAGAGCTGGACGTGACTAAGCACGCAGGAACTACTGCTACTCGAGATGGGGAGGGCTCAGTGGAGGATGTCGGGAGGGGGTCACCTGACAGAAGCTGAAACCTGCAACCTGGGGATGGAGCCAGCCCTGTGCTCTACACGGAGGGGCCCTGGGAATATAAACACCCTGATCTTCCCTCCTTCCCTGATCTGCTGGGGCGCCCTGTTACCAGACCTGGAAGCCAGAGGGGTGCAGGGTCCCCTGGATAAGGATGCTAAGGTCAGCCCCCAGGAGAACAGAGCCAGGGGACAGGTAGATGAAGAATCTGGAGGAGGATATGGGGGACCCCAGCACAGGGGAGCTGCCCCTTCAGGGCAGTGCTCGGGGAAGGCATGGCTTTGGAGCTGAGTCCTGAGGACAGGGAGGGTTGGACTGGGAGAAGAGCTAATGGAAGCGAGTTCCTGGTGGAGGGAACGGCAGGAGCAAAGGAATGGGTGTGGGCAGGGTCCAGATCCCACAGGCCAGGCGGTAAGGAGCTGGCATTTGATTCTGAGCTTACTGGGAGGCAGGGGTGTGCCTCTGCAGGGGTGTGCGTGCTGTCGATTCGGTCGTGTTCGACTCTTTGCGACCCTGTGGACCATAGACCCCCAGGCTCCTCTGTCCATGGGATTCTCCAGGCAACAAACCTGGAGTGGGTTGCCATGCCCTCATCCAGGGGAATCTTCCCAACCCAGACTGAACCCAAGCCTGTTACGTCTACCTGTATCGGTTAGGCAGGTTCTTTACCACTAATTCCACTTGGGAAGCTCAGGCAGGGGT
Organism: Ovis aries; assembly: GCF_016772045.2. Classification (NCBI taxonomy): domain Eukaryota; kingdom Metazoa; phylum Chordata; class Mammalia; order Artiodactyla; family Bovidae; genus Ovis; species Ovis aries. Next base: position 236,780,505 of record NC_056055.1, read on the forward strand.
GAGTTCTCAGCAAAAAGTGACATGATCTGACTCCTCTGAGGGGGGTGTGGCTTGGAACCAGGGAGGGGTGAAGGCAGGAGGCTAGTGGGGAACCTAGCAGATGAGAGGTCTGGACCAGGGCAGAAGAAAGAGATGAGGCCAGAGAGGAGTGTGATTTGGAGGAAGAACCTAAGAATTGGCTGGTGGGTCAGATGTAGGGGCAAAGGATGGGAGCAAAGAAATGTCTGGCTGAGGCCTGGAGTCAGGGTCCACCCAGGCCTCTCCTGCCCTCAGCACCTGTGAGTTGGCTGGCGAGAGGGGTTGGGGGATGTCTCCAGGGAGCCACGGTTTGGCCTTCCAGTGCTCACCCAGTCCTGCACGGGTCCAGACAGTCTTGCCACCCACAGACACTGCAATGCAGTTATGAGGTGGGCTCTGCTGAGAGATCCAGGAGATGACCCCAACTCAGAGAAAGCACCTTCAAACACATGTGATCCCTGGCCCCCCTGCCCTGGTAGGTGGACAGTCCCGGGGACTCGGCAGCCCTGCAGATTGGATGGGTGTCGGCTCTGGGTGTGTCCAACCCAGGCCAGGCAGGGGCACCGTGCCCTGATGCAAGGGTGGGTGCCGGGCCAAGGCCGTCCCTCTGGGGAGACAGGGAGCCGTGGCGGGTTTCTGGCCAGTGTGCCACTAGGACAGAGGGAGGGTCAGAGCCTGTGAGATGAGAAGCTGGGGCAATGGTGTGGCTGAGTGAACCCGGCCAGGACAGACCCCGGGAGAGCCTGGAGGGACGGCGGCTCGGTGTCTGAGGGGCTGGTGCTTCCTTCACAGACTTTCCCCTCCAGGCTCACCTCGTCGGGGCCACGGAACCTCGGCCTGAGTCAAACTCATCCCTCACCGCGGCCAATTAATTCCAACTTGTCATAAATTTTTTAAGGTTTGCTAGTCAATAGGAGCTGGGCCGCCGGCCAGCACTGAGTCTCCGAGGGGACATGCAGGGATTGAAGGGCCGCCGGGCAGGCTCGTGGGTCAACACGTCCCACGTGCACCTCCTGTTGGTTTGAGTTAATCACCTGGTGTCTAAGCGTGTCCCCGTAAATCTCAGGAAAGGCTCCTGTGATCCGTTCAGAGTCAACTGACTCGACTAAGCGGCCGTGCTGGGGTTTGTGACAGAGGAGGCGTCTCGGGGCTGCAGGAAGGAAGGAAGGACTCAAAAGGGAATCACTCCTCCATTCACCCCAGGGGAGGTCCTGGCAGCCTGGAGCCGGCTCAGAGGCTCCGGCCTGCTTCCTGCTGCCGGGCTTGTGACCTCAGGGAATGACAAAACCTTGTGGGTGGGAGTTTCTCAGATAAATGGGGGGAGGGTGTTTCAGGGAGAGGGCGCAGCAGGAGCAAAGGCCTGGGGGCATCACCTGCATCTCATCCTCTTCTAGCTACAACCCAAGCGTCCTCACAGCAGGACAAGGGACAGGCCCTCAGGACAGGCTGAAGTGTGGCTCCTCCCTGGGCACCCGGCTAGGAGGGTTGCTAGAAAAACTTAAATATTTCTACATCTGTTCACAGGTTCTTAGAGCAGCGGTCTGATGTGGCCACGTCACTTACCTCCCTGCCCTCGCTTTCCTCATCTGTGAAGTGGGGTGATGATGGTGCCCCCCTACCCCCAGGTTGGCAGAGCAGGGAGCCTGTGTGAAGCTCTGGAGCAGCACCCACCCCCACAGATGTGATGAGAGCAGGATTGCGGGATTGATGCTCATAACTTGCCTCAGTCCTGGGAATTTCCTCTGACCCTCTCTCTGAACCACCGGGCAAACTGGGAGTGTCAGACCCTCGGTCCGCGAAGAAACTGAATCCAAGAGGATTGGGAAGAGGTCACAGGACTGAACTAGTGAGCTCTGCCTTGTCTCACTTGGGAGCCCACTCCGGCCCAAAGCCTCAGCACACAAAGGTCTCCCCCAGTTCCCTGGATTCAGAGCCCGCGTCCCCCTGCTGGGCTCGCTGCAGCCCAGTCACCAGCAGTGAGTGCGGGAATGGTGCCCTGTGTTACAATCCGTGTCTGGAGGAGCCCCTGGCTGGAGGAATTAACTCATGTACATACAGAAAATCTCTGCAGACTTGTCTTCCAATATTTGTTCTGGAAACTGGAACACACAGATAAGGCAAGCGCCTGACATTGGAACTGCAGAATAAATTTGCATTCTCCACGCCACGAAGAGCCCCATTCACACAGCACTGGGGGAGGAGGCAGGAAGAGGGGAAACCTATTCTCGGCCAAAGGAAGGGTCTGACGGTCTTTCCTCCGGGAGCAAGTTCTCACAGGTGAGATCTCAGCGTCTCAGCACCCAGCAGCCTGAAACCCTGGAGTCTTAGACCCCTCAGCCCTTGAATCATCACTTAATAGAATCATAAGACCAAAAAAATCCAAGTCAGAATCACAAGGCTTTAGGATTTAATCATTATCCCGGCCACACCCTCAACCAGCGCCGGAGTCTGCTCCAGCTACACCAACAAGTAGCCTCCAGGCTTCCGATCAGCCGCACGGCTGCCTCTTCAGGGCAGCCCTCCTTGATCCCTGGTCATCCTGATGAGAAGAACTTTGAGCAGGACCTGAGTGAGAAAAGGAACAAGCCACTAAAAACAGGGTGGAGGAAGGTTGTTTCTGTCTGGATCGAGGCAACAGATAGTGCAAAGGTCCTGGGGTAGGAGTGAGACTTGGCTTCTAAATGTGCGATGAGACAGGAAAAGCAGTGAGGCTAGAAACTGGAGGAGCCCATGACTAGACTCTGCTCTGCCCTGGCCGGGCTGTGTACCTGCACCTCCCTGAACCTCCATGGATCCATCAGGACAGAAGAAGAACACCACTGCTCCCAGACCCGTGAGTGGAGCCTGGTGAGGCCTGGAGGTCCTCCCAAGACCAGGTGAGTGTGAAATGCCTCCGACCCCTGAAAAGGAAGGCAGACTGAGGGGAAGTGATGGTCTTTCTCAAGCTGCGTGGAGCAGCCCAGCAGCCCAGATCAGCGTGCCCAGAAGGCACCCCATTTGGAAGGAAACACAGCTCCGTTTAAGGGTGCAGGGGAGCGGTGCCGGAACATTTAATTCCTGCTCACGCTTATGTAAAAGTAATTGCATTACCTGTTCTCCACATCTTTTAGCTGCAAAACCAAAGAATTTAAAAATGCTCTCATGCGGCTCAGGGAAGGGAAGGCAGAGGGTCCCCCCCAACCCCCCCAGCTGCCCCCCTGCCCCAGTCTTCTTGTGGACTCTGCCCTTTGTAGCAGCCAGGGTGGGGGGTCACAGTGGGGAGTGTGCTCTGCCCCAAACTGTCCTGGAACTGGTTGAGTTGCCGGTTCTGTCCGGATATGTTTCCTCAGAGGCACAATGATGCGCTTGGACCTAGATAGCCTCTGTGTGGGTTTTTGTTGTTCGGTTGCTCAGTAGTGTCCAACTCTTCATGACCCCATGGACTGCAGCACGCCAGGCTTCCCTGTCCTTCACTACCTTCCAGAGTTTGCTCAAACTCATGTCCATCCAGCCGGTGATGCCAGCCAACCATGTCATCCTCTGTCGCCCCTCTATCCTCCTACCCTCGGTCTTTCCCAGCATCAGGGTCTTTTGCCATCAGTAGGTTCTTTGCGTCAGGTGGAGCTTCAGCTTCAGCACCAGTCCTTCCAGTGAATATTCAGGGTTGCTTTCCAAACAGTCCCTGGTGGTTTATTTGGGACGTGACCTCGTTAGGCACAGGTGAGAGAGAAGGAGGGAGAAGAGTGAGACAAAGATGCAGCTGTTGAGCACAGACGCTGCTGTGGGCAGTGGGGCCATCCTGCCGGGGACCCACAGGGGAGCCAGGTGGCACACATCCTTTACCGGGTGAGGGTCACCTCTGTGAGCACGAAATCCGCCTCCCCTATAGTTGACCACACTCCTCGGCTGAATGGGCTCCCATGGGGCAGAGAAAGCCGGGGTAGCCGAGGGAAGCTGACAGGATTCTCAGGAACTGCCCACAGCAGCTATTGATGAGCTCAGGTGTGCCCAAGGGGCTCCGGGTAGGGGTCGCTGGGGCGCTGCTACATCTCCCAACCCCCCTGTTGAACATTCTGGAATCTGTGCTTCTTTCCAGGCCACTCAATTCCAGCTTCTGCCCCAGAGCTGTCCAGATCCTCAAGGGCAAGGATTTGTATCTGTCTGTTTATCGCTACATTTTCAGCATCTGGAACAGCGCCTGTCAATACGTATTTTGTGGAATGAATTGGCTGTGTGGTGAGCATCTTTTCTTGAGCACCCACTGGGTTCTGGCCTTGAGCTAGGCCTTGGGGACACAACACTGAATCAGGCACAGTCCATGCCCTGAGGGGCTCGCTGCAGGGGAGGAGGACAGATGCATTATAATCATCATAATCACCATGATTTCAGCGGCAATGCCATCACCACCGTTTACTGAGCCTAAATGGCACCCCACTCCAGTACTCTTGCCTGGGAAACTCCATGGGCAGAGGAGCCTGGTGGGCTGCAGTCCATGGGGTCGCGAAGAGTCGGACGCGACTGAGCGACTTCACTTTCACTTTTCACTTTCATGCATTGGAGAAGGAAATGGCAACCCACTCCAGCATTCTTGCCTGGAGAATCTCAGGGATGGGGGAGCCTGGTGGGCTGCAGTCCACGGGGTCGCGAAGAGTCGGACGCGGCTGAGTGACTTCACTTTCACTTTTCACTTTCATGCATTGGAGAAGGAAATGGCAACCCACTCCAGCATTCTTGCCTGGAGAATCTCAGGGATGGGGGAGCCTGGTGGGCTGCAGTCCACGGGGTCGCGAAGAGTCGGATGCGGCTGAGTGACTTCGCTTTCCCCTGCGCACACAGGGCTTTGCGTCTGTCACTGCATTTCAGCCTCCAGAGTTCACAAAGCGTCCATGTGACCATGCCGATTTCACAGGTGAGAAACTTAAAGCTCAGAGAGGTGAATGACTTGCCCAAGTTCACAGAGATGGTAACAGAGCAGAAGTGGGATTTGACCCAGGGTATTCTACCGAAGTACACCAAGCGATGCCTCTCTTGTATAGTCACTCAAACATGAGAGGTCAGGAAGATGAGGTGGGAGCTGCCCCAGTGAGGTACTCACGAGGGCCCTGAGGTCGGAGGAAGTGAGTCTGGGAAGGTGTCTGCGAATTGCCCCAGGGAGGGTGTGGCTGGAGAGAAGGCACAGACCCTCCCTGCAGAGCCAATGTCAAGGTCAGTGTGCAGTTAGGTCAGAGCGCAGGGTGGTGTAGGGGAGAGGTGGGGGGCACCGGGCCAGGTCAGGGTCCCTGCAAGGAGACAGAGGGCTCCCCACCCAGGGCACTTTAGGGGACACCTCTGATGAGGGTACGGGCGGAGTTAGAGAAACACACAAGGAGGGTGTGGGGCCCAGGCTGACAACAGCAAGAGTCTTCACTGTGCCTGATCCTGAAGGAGGGGCAGGGAGAGCTGCAAGGCAGGGAGGGTGCCCCACGGGGGTTGAGGCCTTTGGGAGAGGGTGCACCTGCTCCTCAGACACGCTAGGGAGGGAGACAAGGAGATAAAACACTGGACCCTCCTCTGCCTCTGATCTCCTGCTGGTCCTCCCAGGGGCCAAGCTCAATCGGAAGCCAGAGGGCCCCGGTGCCTATAGGTGCCTCTGTGTGGTCAGTGTTTGGGGCCACAGATGGGGTGGTGGTGATGCGGGGACATGACCAATTTGCTGGTTGAAGATGGCAGAGACACTGGCAGAGATACTGAGCAAAGGGCTTAGGCTCCTGGAGATGGGAGCTTTGAATGGTTGTCAAAGTCAGGCCAGAATAGTCACTTAATCATTCAAACGTTTATTGACTCTGGATCAGGCTCTGAGAGGACCCTGGGGAGTCAGAGAGATAACAGGAGATGCTTGTTTCCTGCCTCCTAGCCCTCTGCCAGCACTCACTCCCTTCCTCCTCACAGGCCCTGACAGGTAGGTGTCAGCATCACCCCATTTGAAACACTAGGGAGCCTAGATGCTGCACGATAAGCTCATTTGCTCCACGTCCAGCTGTAAATGGTGACGCTGAGCTAGAACTGGAGCTGTCTGCCCCCAGTGCCCGGGCTCTGACCACCAGATTATTCCACCACGCATCAGCGGGATAAGAAACACGGTCCCCAGCCCCTGGGTCTCATTAGGAGAGATACCTAAACAGACAAGAGCAACACCTAGAGCTGAGGACCATTCCTGAGGGTGCCTGAGGCACTCCTTCCACTCTGCACAAGAGCGCAGGCTTCCTGGAGAGGGTGGCATTTCAGCTGGGGTGCTGAGGGAAGCAGAGGAGTTCACCGGGTAGTCGAGGCGTGTAGAGGAGAGGGCATGTCAGGCAGTGGACACAGCATGAGCAAAGGGATGGAGGGAAGAAACAGTACCAAGTGTGCAGGGAACTGCAAGCAAGTTGGTATTGCTGGGGCATAAAGTACGAGAAAGGACACAGCTCATAAGTAACCCTGCGGAGTTATCTCAGTCCTGGTCTAAGACATCCTAAGGGCCAGGGTCCATGTTATTCCCCTGCTCAAGTCCCTGTATAGGACTCATAACGAGTCCGGAGATTCAGGATAGTTCTCAAGATTGCTGCTGCTCAGGTTCTGCTGTTAGCCACCTGCCTTGGTTTCCCCAGCTTGGCAGAGTCATTAACAGGGATAATGCAAGGATTTTGGAGTTTGCCAGACCTGGAGTGAACTCCTGGTTTAGTTTCTTAGCTTTGTGATACTGGACATGTCACTCAACCTTTCAGTGCCTCACTTTCCTACCTGTGAAGTAGAAATAAAATGATACAGGGTCATCCTGAAAGTTAGATGAACTAATATGTGTAAGGACTTCCCTGGTTGCTCAGATGATAAACAATCTGTCTGCAGTGAGGGAGACCTGGGTTTGATCCCTGGATTGGGAAGATCCCCAGAGGAGGGCATGGCAACCTGCTTCAGTATTCCTGCCTGGAGAATCCCCATGGGCAGAGGAGCCCGGTGGGCTACAGTTCATGGGGTTGCAAAGAGTCGGACATGACTGAGCGACGAAGCACAGCACAGCAATATGTGTGAAGCATTTACTGCAGTGCCCTGCACATAGCAAGTACTCAATAAACCATAGCTTTTTATTATTTTGTTATTTTAATTATCACCTTCTAATCTTTTACCAGGCATGTATTGAATTTTATCATTGTATTATAATTGAAATTGTGTTGAATTATACTTGCAATAAAGTAGATTATACATTTACTCAGTTTTTTTCTATTCACTATGATGTCATTAAAAATTTCTCAAAAGCATGTTATGACCACATAGTAGACCAGCCTTCAGACGCATCAAACTTTATCACTGTCCCTTAAGGTTGGATATTTAGAGGATTAGTGAAAGTGAAAGTCGCTCAGTCGTGTCCAGCTCTTTGTGACCCCATGGACTATACAGTCCATGGAATTCTCCAGGCCAGAATACTGGAGCCTTCCCCATCTCCAGGGGATGTTCCCAACCCAGGGATCAAAGCCAGGTCTCTTGCATGCAAGCAGATTCTTTATCAGCTGAGCCACAAGGGAAGCCCGTTTAGAGGGTTACAGTGTTTCGGCCTTCTACATCACTAGGCTGTGATGAACATCCTTTGGCCTTACCTTTGCCTGAATCTCTGGTCTCTTTCTCAGGATGGATTCCTAGAAGTGAAATCACCCTAAATGTCTAAGCACTTTCCTGAATGATTGCCCTGACTGACACTCCCCATAGCTTTTTTGTGTGAAAATGCTTGTCTCACTGCACACTCAACAGCACTGAGTATTACTGGTTTTTGTTTGTTTGTTTGTTTTTAACCATTTGATTGGCCTCAACTTATACTTCATTGTGTCATCTGCACACAGAGCCATGGCCTATGGTTTTTGTTTTCTAGCAATTTGACAATCAAATCAAATTCTGGGGCTTCCAGGATAAGAACAAGCAGCAGCCTGGGGCATGTATCTCTAGGCAGGGAGTCAGAGGAGCTGGTCCCATCCCACCTGCTGTGCTCAGGGCATGACCCTTCTCCCCTGGGTCTTCATTATTTATTACTGACGTATTGCAGTCACTTCCTGAATAGTCTCCCTTCCTCCAGCCCATCCAGTGCCCAGAACAGGGCCTGACGTCCAGTAGGTGTTCAGCGACTTATTTGCTGAAGCCTGAACAGACAAGTGCTTTTTAAAAAGACAAGCTGGCCGTGTAATTCTCTCGCTTACATCTTTTGTTCAGACTCTCCATCATTTCTGTTTATTGCTTTGTCTTTCTTCCCTGTGTTTCACGCAGGTCCACCGTGTCAAGGTGGTTAAGGACCTCCCTCTTAAGCCAGACAACTTGGTGTGAATTTTGCTTCTGGGGATTAGTTGCTGTATGAACTTAGGGGTCTGACTTAACCTCTCTGTGTCTCAGTTTCTCTCTCTGTTAAATCGGAATAGTAATGCCTGTTTCACACGGTTGTGCTGAGAGGTAAATAAGTAAATGTACATGTTGAGTGTTTAGAACAGCTTAGGCACGTACACAGACCCTCTATGTTCTTGCTATTATTCTATTCTTCTTCTTCCAAAGTGGATCCTAGGTGCCACAAACCCACTTAAACTTGAGCTGAAGGCATCTCTTCTCATGAAGGCCCTCACAGTCTCAGACTGACCTTCTTACCATTTCAAGTTCACAAGAAAGAGAGACCTTCTCTATTGCCAGCAGTTAAAAAAAAAAAAAATTCCTGAAATTAAATCTCACGGAACGAATTTGAGTCGGGAGAATCATCTGAACCCAGCAGTTCCTGTCTCTGGAAGGACCCCTGAGAGACCTTGCCCTCCCCACCCGCCACCGCTCACCCGCATGAGCCCGCCGCAAGACGACGGGTGCCTCCCTGCCCCCTGCCAGGCTGATGGATTCTCCCTTCATTTCATTGTCCTTGGAGCGATTTCCTCGGCGCATCCCGAGCTGGTGTACAGCTGGGCCACATTTGTTCCCTAATGGGCACCTCACACAAGGCTGGCCTTGGGGGACCCGGTACTTCATCACTCGCCTCCACAGACTTCCTCTAAAAGGGACAGTTACCACTACCATGCCATCCGCAGGACATGGGCAGGTTTTACATTTTCCAAATGGAGTGGTGTCGGCTTGAACACTCGGAGGTGCCAGGCAACACCAGAGCCGAGAGGTACCTAAAGTGGGGCCAGGCCAGTGACAGCTCTGGTCTTGAGTATTGGTGTCCTCATCTCAAATGGGCCCTCCCACCAGAGGCTGCTGTGAGGATGCTGTGAGGAGGACCCAGCCCTGGCACAGTGCCCGGCACGCTGTTATCAGCAGCATCCTTGTCACAGAGGCAGCGCCGTGATCAGATGTCCCAAGGGCTGTTGGATTCCCGGCAGTCCCTGTCCTCTGGAATTTTCCCAGAGTCACCTCCTGTCCACGCTCAGGACCAGAGGTAGCATCAGAGAGGAAATGGATTTGCCTGGAGCCACATCTCCTCAACTGCATCTACTCTGCCTACATCCCACCCCCAGGTTTTTGCTGCCACCAGGGCTTCCAGAACATGCCCCCGAACTCTGACTACAGTCCTTACATTGTCCTGGTCCAGGGAGGCCCCGTGTACAGGGACCAGAGGACGGGTGGGCAGAAATTCATCTGCCTGAGGATGGAGGTTCACGGGACAGGAAGTCCTCCCCTCAGGGTCCCGGCCTGGTCCTTGTGGGTTCACTGGGTGACAGTCCTTTCTCTTGCTGGGTCCCCTGCTGGAGGGTGATGCTGCTGGTTACAGACCAGGGCACTGTCCCCAAAGGGGCCCAGAAGACACCAGGGGCCTCTCAACAGGGTGTCAAATACAAGCCCATCCCCACAGACCCCCAGGAGACGCTCCACATCCAGAGGAGTCAGGGGACCAGCGGGGTATCTCAGACCGCAGGGGAGGCTGGGAAAGGGGAGGAGTTGGAGGTCAGTAGGGGTGCAGAGAGGCGGTGGTTAGTGGGAGGAAGTACAGGGGCCTCAGGGGGCACACCTTGCTCATGGGCAGGGCCAGCTGGGGGCTGCAAATTAACTGTAGTATTTTAGATACCGGAAATGGGGTCACAGTGTTCAGTGAGATGACTGCGGGCTGGGAAGACCCAGGCTCACTATGAAGCTGATGTGGCTGCTCAGAGCTGGGAACTGCGGGCTTCCCTCTGCAGAAAAGCACCCCCAGCTCTCCTTACCTGGTAGGGGGGGTCTCTGCACCCTTGTCCCCTCTGCCAGCATCTCCTCTCCCCTTCCTGCTCGGTAGCTTTGGGCACCAGGCACGGCCCTTTGCACAGCTTTAATTCATCATCTGTGCACTTCTATGCTCCCTTCCTGGTGTTAGATCTTGACCCCGAACCTCAGGGCCGGGAGGGGAGCTGCCTCGGTCACAGCTGTGCCCCAGGCACAGGGCAGGCACACAGTGGGCCTCGGTAAGTTCGGTGAATGAACGGGGGCAGGAATGGCTGAATTGAACTTTTGGGGAGTGATGAGGGGAGGGACTCCTGAGCACTTTCCTGGGTTTGGGAACCCTAGGGAGGAGCAGGTTGGGAGTCGGGGTTGGAATGTGAGCTCTGAGGCTCCTGGACCAGGTGGGAGGAGCCTTCTGCTTTCACTGTTAAATCCTCTGACGATAGCCTCACACCTTGCCTTGCTCTGCCCCTCTGAGAAATGGGCAGATACCCCTTCCTTAGGAGAGACAAAGCCCCTGTCTGCAAGTGGCATGCCTGCATCTCCACCTCTGCCCTTTCTCAGTCATTCCTGCAATTTATTTGAGAACTGCTAAGGAGCCTGAAAAATCCAGCTTGTCCTTGGGGTTGGAAAGGCAACAAAAGTGTGTGTATGTGTGTGTGTATTCATCTGATAACTGGGAAAATGCAGGCCAGGCCTATTAGAGGGCCACACGAGGAAGCCAGCTTGGCATTTCTGCTGTGACATCCCCATCTCAGAGCTCCCCTCCCCAGGCACACTCTCTTCTTCACATTCATAACTGTTCACTGAGTCGCTGCTGTAGACACTGGGTTGGGGCAGCTGGCACTGGGTGGTGGAGGAGCCATCTGCGACCATCACAGAGGTGATCCATCACGACTCCTGGACGTCTGGCTTAGAAGCTGCACTGAGGAAGGAGGAGGGGATGAAAGAGGCCTCCAGATGTGGATGTGGAAGCGGAATCCATCACAGACCCTCCCACTGGGCTGGCTGGGCTCTGCTGTAACAGCTAAGGTTCTCTCTCAACCTTCTTCCATGGTTGGTTCCAGAGAAACTCACCTTGAGAATTCACCTGAGGGGGTGCAGTGTGACCCTGTGCAAGTTAGAATGTCCTGGGATAAGGCAGGGCTTTAACAAATCCAGATACTGAGGTGGGACCCAGACCTCAGTATTGCTGAGAAGCCCCCAGGAGATTCTGTTGTGTATTCAGGCTTGGGAACCAGGGAGTTCCATCAACCGCCTCATTGTACAGATGGAGAAACTGAGGCCGTGAGGGCAGTGGCGCTGCCGTGGGGCTGATCTCTACTATTCTCCTGGCTGGCAGTCTGGGAGGGGCTGTGTGATTCCTGGGTAAGAGCCGGGGCTCTGGAGTCCCACAGTCCTGGTCTGGAATCCTGAGTCTGCCTCTCTCCAGCTGTGTGACTTTGGGTGAAGGCCTGCACCTCTCTGAGCCCCTCCTGTGTGGGATGAGGACAGTCCCAGGACCTGCACACAGGCTGTGTGAGGACGTGTTGGGTCAGTGAGGTCAAAGTGCTCACCAGAGCTGGGCTCACAGTGGCGCCAGGACACTGCTAGCGACTGTCCCTGGGACTCTGTCACGTGACTCCACTCTCTGTGCCGAGGTCCCATCCAGGGAGGCCTGTTCTGCCCCTTCCTGGACCCCTGGGCTCCCCTGCCCCATCCTCCCATTCACTGTTCTTCTGACTTTGTCTCCAGCCCTGGGGGTTGCAGCTTCACCCCACTTCCCTCTCCTTCCACTCCTTTTTCTTCTCCCAGTTAACAAAAAAGCTTCACTGAAAAAGCCATCTGGGAGGATGGATGGTACAAAGGCACATTTTGTAGAATGAGTTTTCAGGGAGAAGAGCCAAGAAATTAAAGGCACAGCACTTAGGATTCCAGTCTTATTAGGCCCCGTGCTCTGACTGCTGGGGAGCTGTGTTCGGTATCACAGTCCATCCCCCACCGCAGCGCCCAGTGCTCTGGGCTCATCTTCACTTGTCTTTGAGAGCTTCTGCTGCCAACGTCTAGGCTGATTCCCTCCCTCAGGATGAACGCCCCTCCTCTCTATCACAGGGAGGGGCTGCAGCTGGGGGTCCTCTAACCCGAGGCCCCCCACTCCTGTGTGAGCACTGTCCCACCTCGGGCAGCTGCTCCCCATCCCTACAGGAGTCCCAGGTGAAGGTTATCTTCTCCTGTGGGGTCTCCCAAGGCAGACTTAGGAACAACAGGAGAGATATGTCCATAGTTAGGATGGATGGACAGCCCTGTGGAGGTGTAGAGTTCCCTGTCACTGGAGGAGTACACAGAGGAATGGTGGGCACTCAGCAGAGAGGCCTCGAGGGAGGCACACTAGCAGAGAGGCTGAGTTCATGGACTTCGGGGCAAAGCGATCGAGGCTGTGTTCAGACCCTGTTGATTATAAGGTCATGTGATCACTGACCTTCAGCAATGACTCACTAAGCACCTGGAAAGTCAGGTGAAATAGTAGTTCCCACTCCCTAAGGTTGTCATGGGGACAAAAGGGCATAATGTGTGCAAATTACTGAGCACAGTCCCTGGCACAACTTATACTTGATAACTATTGTCAGGGATCATTATCAGAAAGTATCCAGTCCTTTGATTGAGCTAAGACTCCGACTTGTCATGTTTTAAAAGCCGAACACTCTGAGATTCTGGTTCAATAATCCCTATAAGACTTTTAGATTTTGGGACTTTGAGATCTTATGATTTTGGCATTTGCGCTTATACACAAGATGGATAAACAGGGAATAAATTTATCCTCCCACCTGAACAACTGAAAAAAGAAACTATAGGACACTGAGACACTGGACATCAGGCAATGAAGGATAGTGGTTCCTGAGAAGAAGGGAAACCAACAAGGCGAGACCTGTGATTGCCCCAACTCACTGCCTTAGGAGAATTCTCAGTCAGTACAGTCCTTCCCAGATGGCTCAGTGGTTAATAATTCACCTGCCAAGCAGAAAATGTAGATTTGATCCCTGGGTTGGGAAGATCCCCCAGGGAAGGAAATGGCAATTCACTCCAGTATTCTTAAGAATCCCATGGACAGGGTAGCCTCGTGGGCTACAGTCTGTGGGGTCACAGAGAGTCAGACATGACTTAGTGACTCAGCAGCAGCAGCAGGGAGGAGGGAGGAGGGAGGAGCCCAGGTAGAGCCTAACTGAGTCTGAATTGAGGAGAGGGGAGGAGTTAAGGGAGGCAAGATAGCTGCAGTTACAGGGACACAATTCTAGAGAGGAATTGTTCAGTCGCTAAGTCGTGTCTGACTCTTTGTGACCCTGTGGACTTTAGCACGCCAGGTCTCCCTGTCTCTCACTGTCTCCTGGAGTGTGCCCAAGTTCATGTTCATTGAATCGGTGATGCAATCCAACCATCTCATCCTCTGTCACCCTCTTCTCCTTTTGCCTTCAATCTTTCCCAGCATCAGGGTCTCTTCCAAAGAATTGGCTGTTCACATCAGGTGGTCAAAGTATTGGAAAGGAAAGAGCTGCCCAAATGGACAGAACTCCAGAGTTGTGCAGAGGGTTGCCTTCAAGTGTTTGATGAGGGCTGTTCAGAGTCTATGCAGGAGAAAAGTGCCAGGAAAACAGCCATTTGAGAGGATTAGGTTGAACATGACTAGAAATAATGCCTGTGCTCACCAGCTGGGCTGGAAAACCTCAGAATCTGTGGGGCACTGGACAGAATACTCGAAAGGGTCTTGCTTCAGTGGGAAGAATTATACCTAGATTAGATGGTACGCTGGATCTGCCTAACACATCGCAGCTAGCTTCCTAGGGCTACCATAACAGATAACCACAAACTAGGTGGCTTGAAACAACAATTTGTTCCCTTGAAGTTCAGGAGGCTAGAAAGTTGAAATCAAATTGTTGCCAGGGTTAGCTTTCTGTGGAGGCTGTGAGGAAAATCTGTCCCATGTTTCTCTCCTGGACGCTGGTGGTTGCTGACCACTCCTGGTGTTCCTTCATTCATAGATGCATTACTCCAATCTCTGTCTCCATCGTCACATGACATCCTTCTCTATGCATTTCCAGAACCTTATAAAGATACCAGTCATAGCATTTAGGGGCCACCCTAATCCAGTATAACTTCATGTTAACTAACTATATCTGCAAACACTGTATTTTCAAGTAAAGTCGCATTCTGAGCTTTTAAGTGGACGTGAGTTTTTTTGGGGGGTGGAACACTATTCAACTCATTACGATAAGTTAAAAACAAGACTCAGAAGGACCAACCTGTTTCCAAATAATTCAACTATGTCCCCAAACAAAAGTCTAAGAGTTCTATAGGAATTCAAAAATACCCACTATACACTGGGCATAAGTCATAATGTCTGGAACCCAAATAAAGATGATCAAGCATAAAATGAGGCAAGAAGACAAAACCCATAATGATGAGAATAATCAATTAATTGAAACCAATCCAGAACTGAAGTTGAAGCCAAAATGTTAAAATAATCATAAAAAGGATTTCAGATGTTTAGAAAGTAGAGATATAGAATGCATAATAAAACCCCAAATTGAATTCTAGAGATGAAAACTACAATGCTTGAAATGTAAAATCCACTAGATAAGATTAAATTAGTCTAGATATTACAGAAGGAAAAAGTTAGACTATGAAGACATAGGATTAAAAGCTCTCCAAAAGGAAATACATGGAGAAAAAAGGGATGAAAAAAAAATGAAGACTATTAATGATTTGGGGCAATTTCAAGAAACCTAATATACATACAACTGAAGTTCTCAAAGGAGAGGGAGGGGTAAAAATATCTATTTGAACTAATAGCTAAACACTTTTCCATATTTGATGAAAGTAACCATCTGACAGATCCAGGTGCAAGAAACATGGATGCTACATCAAGACATAATCCAGTTACTCAAATCCAGTGATAATGAGAATTACCATAAAGGCAGCGAGACAGTAAAGCTGTAAGATATAGGGGAATACAGATTACAATAACAGCCAATTTCTTCCCATAAACTATGCAAATTTGAAGATGCAGAGTTATGTGCCTTAATGTATCGAAAGAAAAAATTGTCAACCTAGATTTCTTTACCGTGCAAAAATACCTTCCAAAAAAAAGTGAAGGCAAAATACTTTTCACAAATACAAAAGCTGAAAGAATTAATCACATCACAAACCAAAAATGACTGAAAAAGGAAGAAAGAGCAAAAATGAGAACTACATTGGCAAATATGTATTTCTTATTATTTAAACCCTTTAAAGAGATAATTGACTATTAAATAATTGTAACAACATGTTTATATTGTTCCAGCGCACATAGGGTTATAACATCTGTATAGGTAAAATATATGACAATTGGATTAATACTGGAAGAAATGGAAGTATACTGTTGTGAAGTTCTTATATGTGAAATAGTATAATTTTACTTGAAATCAAGCTGTTGTATGTTAAAGATATGTCATATAGACCCTTAAGGCAACCAAAAAATAGCAAAATGGAAGATATAGGAAATAAACCAACAGAGGAGATAAACGTAATAATAATAAAAATGATTGAAAGGAAGGCAGAAAAGAGAAACAGAGAACAAAGATGAGACAAATAGATAATGAATAAAAAATTGATGGGCTTAGTTCAGTTCAGTCACTCAGTTGTGTCCGACTCTTTGTGATTCCATGGGCTGTGGCGTGCCAGGCCTCCCTGTCCATCACTAACTCCTGGAGCTTACTCAAACTCATGTCCATTGAGTCGGTGACACCATTCAACCATCTCATCCTGTGTCATCCCCTTCTCCTCCTGCCTTCAATTTTTCCTAGCATCAGGGAAATTTTTCCCAGCATCATTTTCAAATGAGTCAGTTCTTCCCATCAGGTGGCCAAAGTATTGGAGGATTAACCTATCAATAATCCCATTAAACATGTGATGATTTGGTAGAGTGGTTTGAACTCTACCAAAAAAGAAGCAGAGATTGTCAAACTGAATTTTTGAAACATTTCAAAAGAATCATATGCTGCCTACAAGAAACATACTTTAAATGTCCTGGTAGCTCAGATGGTAAAAAAAATCTGCCTGTAACGCAGGAGACATGGGTTCAGTCCCTGAGTTGGGAGGATGCCCTGGAGAAGGAAGTGGCTACCCACTCCAGTATTCTTGCCTGGAGAAGTCCATGGGCAGAGGAGCCTGGTGGACTATAGTACATATAGTCGCAAAGAATCAGACACGACTGAGAGACTAACACAAATACATAAACAGGTTAAATGAAAAAGATGGGAGATACATCATGCAAATATTAATTAAAAGGAAGTTAGAGTAGTTAATATGAGACAATGTAAATTTCTGAGCAAAGACAGGCATTTCATGATGAAAAAGGGGTAAGTTCTTTCAGAGGACATGATTTGGGTGAAGGCCTGCACCTCTCTGAGCCCCTTCTGTGTGGGATGAGGATGGTCCCAGGACCTGCACACAGGCTGAGTGAGGACGTGTTGGGTCAACGAGTCCAAAGTGCTCAACCAGAGCAGGGCACACAGTGGGGCCAGGACACTGCCAGCAACTGTCCCTGGGACTCTGTCCTGCAACTCCATTCTCTGTGCTGAGGTCCCATCTGGGGAGGCCTGCTCTGCCCCTTTCTGGACCCCATGTATTTAAGTGCCTGATAAAAAATGTTAAAAATAGATAAAGCAAAAACTGATGGAACTTTAAAGAGAAATAGAAAGACCCACAACTACAGTCAGAGGTTTCAATACTCTCTCTTAATAAGTAGTGTAACAGGTAGACCAATAGTCAGGATATCTAAGATTTGAACAACACAGTCAACCAGCTTGACCTAAATGGCAGTTATGAAACCATTCATCTAGTAAAAGCAGAATACACAGTCTTTTCAAGTGTTATGTGGAACATTTATAAAGATAGAACCTATTCTGGGCCATAGAATTTTTAAATGCATTCAAGTCATACATGATACATAGTCTATCTATATTGGAATTTAACAAGAGAGGACACAACTCAGTGAGTTTAGCTTTCACTGTAAAACCAGAGAATGGAGAAAGCTTAAACCTAAAGCAAGAAAAAGAAAAGAAAAACTAAAATCAGGTTGGAAACCAATAAAATAAAAACGAGAGAGGTAGAAATTCACTAGAACCAGAAACTCATTTTTAAAAATCAGTAAAATTGATAAACATCTAGCCTAACTCACCAGGAGAAAAAGAAAGAAGAAACAAACTTCCACTATTGGGATTGAGAGAGGTAATATCAGTACAGATTTTACATTAAAATGATATGAAATGAGTATCATGACTAATTTCACGTCAATAAACTCAACACCTTAGATGAAATAGACAAATCACTTAAAAGACACACTCACTAAATGGACTCACAATAAATAGATAACCTTAATAGCCTTCTATCAATAAAAGAAATTGAATTTGTGGTTAAGTATCTTCCAACAGAGAAATCTCCAGACCCAAATGCCTTTACCAGAGGAGTTATTCATAGCATTTTGAAATGAAATAATAAAATAAGTATACAAATCTCTCAGAGAATAGAAGAGGAAATGCTTTTCAACTCATCCTATGAAGTTAGCATTTCTCTAATACCAAAATCAGACCAAGATGTCACAAGAAAAAATTAAACCAGAACAGCTATAAGTCAGTATCCCTCATGAACGCTGGTACAAAAATTCTGGACAAAATTTTAACAGTCAAATCCAACAATATAAAAAAACTGTATCGTGACCAACAGAAGTTTATCCCAGGAATGCAAGGCTGCTCTCACATTTGAAAGTGAAAGTAATTCACCATATTAATAAAGCAAAAGGAAAAATTATACAATCAGAAAGTTTTGACAAAATGCAGCATTCATCTCTGATTAAAAGTTCTACCAAAGATGAAACAAGGACATGTTCTCATCCTAATAAAGGGCATCTATGAAAAAAACCTACATCTTGCATGGAACTTAATGATAAAAAATTGAATCATTGCTGTTTAAGATCGGAGAAAAAAAAAGATGTCAGGTCACATCACTTCTATTCAACATTATATTGGAGCTTCTAGTCAGTGCAGCAAGACATGGAAAATTAATAAATTGCTGGAGAGCATCCAGATTGGAAAAAACAAGTAAAGCTTTCTTTATCCTCAGATGACATGATTAAGTAGAGAATCTGATACAATTTACATTCTGAAATTCATGAGTTTGGCAAGGTTACAGATTTATGAGATCATGTAGGTTATGAGATCAATATATGAAAATCAATTTTATTTCTATACATTAAAAATGAACACTTGGATTAAAATACCATTTACAATTGCACTGGAAATTAAAAATTATTTGAGATAAATCTGACAAAATGTGTGCAAATCTTATACCTGGAAAACTGCAAAATGTTGCTGAGAGAAGTTAAAGACCTCAATAGTAAATGTGATCATGAGTTGGAAGACTCAATATTGCTAAGATGTCAATTCTCCCCAAATTGATTTATAGATTCAACGCAATCTCAACCAAAATACCAGGAGCATTTCTAATAGAAATGATCAGTTGATTCTAAAATTCATGTGGAAATGAAAAAGATTTAGAATAAGCATGGCAACCCACTCTAGTATTCTTGCCTGCAGAATCCTGTGGACAGAGAAACTGGGAGGGCTACAGTCCAACGAGATGAAGCAACTTAGCAAATGGTACACAGTCACTAAATGAGACTTATATGGATGGCAAATAAGCACATGGAAGGATGTTCAATATCATTAGCCGTTGCGGGTATGCATGCTAAGTTGCTTCAGTTGTGTCTGACTCTTTGTGACTATACTGAACACAGATAATCATAACAATTTTATTTTTAATAGCTCAAACAATGCGGGACACTCGAGAGATCCAACAGGTAGATGGATAAGCAAATCTATACAATGGAACACCATTCAGCAATAAAAAGGAAATGAACTATGCCGTACAACAACACGGATCCATCTCAAATACCTATGTTGAATGAAAAGGCCAGGTTAAAAAACAGCACGTACTGTATCATGTCATTTGTATAATACGCTAGAAAATAAAAGCTAATCTATTTATCCATCTATCTAATTGCAGAAAGCAGGTCAGTGATTGCCTAGGGACAGAGAGAGTTTTGGGGATGGCAGGAAGGTGTGCAAGGAAACTTCGCAGGTGATGGATATTATCTTAATTGTGGGGATAGTTTCAAGGTTGCAGACATATGTCAAAATTTATCAAATCATACAGTTTACGCACAATTGATTCTATCAGTTATACCTCATGTATAAAGCTTATAGTAATCTTCAGCTGCTCCAAATAGGATACTTTGAACCCCACTCTAGTCTTTCTCCCCAGCCTCCAGCCCCCACATCACTGCTTGTCCTGGGCTGTCTGATAATTGGGAGCATTTGTTTCTGTCCCTCCCCTGTTCACGTTTTCTGTCTTTACTCCCACCAGCCCATGCTATTCCGCTGGGGTCCCTTTTCCTAAATTCAGCCTGACTTATTGTACCTTCCCCAGACATATTAGACCCTCAGGGTTCCTGAACTGTGCCCTGCACTGCCCGCCTCATGCCTCCATACTGAACCCCATCTCTGCCTATTGAAATCCTACCCCATGGTTAAGGCCAAGGTCAGAGGAAGACCTTCTGTGTAACTTCCTTCAACTTCCAAATGAAATGAATATTCCTCACCTCTGTTTCCAGAGCATTTTAGGTCACTACTGCAGCTACTATCCCTGGTGGCTCAGATGGTAAAGCGTCTGCCTGGAATGCGGGATATCTGGGTTCGATCCCTGGGTTGGGAAGATCCCCTGGAGAAGGAAATGGCAACCCACTCCAGTACTCTTGCCTGGAGAATCCCATGGATGGAGGAGCCTGGTGGGCTACAGTCCATGGGGTCACAAAGAGTCAGACACAACTGAGCTACTTCACCTTCACTTTCACAGCTACTATCACAGTCCGACTCATTATTCTTGGGCAGAAACAGCCCTTGGCCCCAAGGTCCTTCTGAGACCCCTCCTACTCCCCAAGGAAGGAGGATGTGTAGATCTGATTGGTCAGAGGTGGAACACTGTCTGGGCCACTCTCACAAGTGGGCGGGGTCAGTGCCTGGGAGGTGATGACGCTGGACCAGCTCTCTCCTTCCACCCCTCCTCTCCCCCTGCCTGCAGCCAGGAGGCAGTCAGCTCTGCAGACCCAGTCAGGGTGAGGTCGGGGCAGGATGGAGCAGGAGGTCTTGTGCAAGCCTTCCTTTGAATTCCAGGCTGGATCTGGGGAAGAAAGCTGAGGGGCATCCCCATGAAGTCTTAATTCCAGATATGAGATCAATCAAAATATCCAACATCCAACATGCAACTAAAATATTTTCAAGGCTGAACAATCTCTTTTGTGGACAAACTTTTCTCCAGGCTGAAAATTGCTACCTTTTTTCTCTCCATCCCTTATCCCTAGCTCTGGTTCTGGGCACTCAGAGAGCAGGGCTAGACAGTCTAGAGGATCATAAGGTAACTCTAGGTTCTATTTCGTTTTTTACTATGTGGTTGTGTGTGTGTGTGTGCGCGTGTGTGTTTGTGTGTGTGTGCGCACTTTGAATAGGAAAATGCAACCAGGAGGCGAGTAGACTTTGTACTTGTTTCACAGATGCAGAAACTGAGGCTCAAGGGAGGGGAGAGCTTTGTCCACATCTGCACAATTAGACTGATGCTGGGGCCTTGCCCAGGTCTCTCTGATGCTGTTCTCTTCCTGGTGTTCTGCCCACACTATGCCAGGTTAGTCTAGGGGAGCAATTTGCCCTCCCCTGTCTTCCCAGGACAGATGGGTTTGCTTGGGGAGAAGGTACATCCTTCAGGTCAAACATAAACGGTCAGGTTGTCCACACACTTGATCTGCACTGGAAGGCTCTACGGAGTGAGGGGGTCTTGTCCCAGACTTCTAGGAGGCCCTTAGGACCCCAATGCTCTTGGGTTGAACCCCAGGGGAGTCCAGATCTCTGCCCGATTTCCAAGGATCCCCAGCGCTTCTGTAGCTGTAGGTCCATCTCTGTCTCTGCCCCACATTCTATTGCGATGGCCCTTCTACGCGGCCCCAGGCTGCTCCACGCAATGGTGGCAGACCTTCCTGATGATGGAGTTGGGAGGAGACACTCATGCCCCTCCATCATGTCAATCAGTGTTAGCAGTAGCCCCAGATTGATCAGGCCACACCCTTGCTTACAACCCTTTAATATCACCTGAAGAAACTTGAATAAACTCAGTTCTGCTGACCAAAGCCATGAGCCCTGCAGTGTCTGGCTGCTGCCTCCTCCCCCTCCCCAGTCTCTCTTCTTACTCAGGCAGTCTGCCCCAGTGCCCTTCCTTTGTCCCTCTGGCACCCTCTTTCCCACCCCAGGGCCTTTGCATATGCAGTTCTGCTCCATAGATCACTCTGCCCTCCGCCCTTCAAGTAATGAGCTTCTTCAGGTCTCAACTTGAATGTCAGCCCCTGAGTTAGCCCCCTCAGTACCCTCCCATGTTGCCTCCTATACACAGCACGCTTGGCTTCATCTAGATACACTTGTCTGTGTGACTGTTGCCTCTGCCTTCAAGAACTGTGAGCCCCAGGAGGGTGGGCACCTTGTCTGATTTGTTTATTTCTCCTTCCTGCACCCAGCATGTGCCTGTTACAAGTAGGTGCTCAGCCAGGGACCTTAATAAATGAGCGGAACCGTGAGAACAAGAAAGGAGTAAAGGATGAAAATGCCCTTGTTCCTTTAAATAGAGCAGGAATAAAGAAATGACTCAGGGTGTTTTCAATTATTTTGGTTGCTGGGGAGATTGGTTTTTAATTTAATTTTTATTAACTCATGCTGAGTAATCAGACTGGTGATTACAGTTCTGTCTCTGGTTTTTGCATCACTGGTTCTGGCCTTTGAGGAGAGGAACCATCTCATATTTAAGCAGTAGGAGAGCTGAAGTGCTCTCCGTGAAGCAGGCCTGGGTTTGGGTGTTAAGTTTAATTATCCACAGTACTAATTAGATCAGGGAAGCCAGACCTGATCTCAGGGCAGAGCCGCAGTGGTCTCCCACTACAAGCCAAGGATGCTGAGCCTTACTTGCCATGCTGCGTTCCACCTGAAGCACTCTACCCACATCTCCCGTCTCTACTCTAAAACATTCCCTGGAAAGTAGAGCAGTGGCTGATACCTAGAGTAGCCAATTTTGCCCCCAAGTCCTTCTTGAGGGAATTCAGAGGAGCCAGAGACTTCCTGTATCTTCTCCTACATAGAAGGTAATGTGGAGTGCAATACAAGTTGTGGGGACAGTCTCTACACATTGTCAGCCCCATCCACTTTCCTGGTGGAAATGAGTTATGTCCATAAATAGAAAGTGGAACTGGCTCCCAGCCCTGCTACCCTGTGACCCCCCTCTAGCAATGAAGCTCTGTGAAGCAAGGGGCCACGGATGGCTTAGGAGCATGAGCTGCTACCAAGCAGGGCAAGCAGGGGGCTGGAAGGCCAAATCCTGAGAAGGAGGCTCCTCAATTCTGAGTTTCCAGGATGTCCTGGTGTCTGTGCATGCTTGGTCCCTTCGGTCATGTCTGACTCTTTGCAACCCCATGGGCTGTAGCCTGCCAGGTTCCTCTTGCCTGGGCTTCTCCAGGCAAGAATACTGGGGCAGGTTGCTGTGCCCTCCTCCAGAGGATCTTCCTGACCCAGGAATCGAACCTGCATCTCATCTCTTTTGTCTTCTGCATTGGCAGGTGGGTTCTTTACCATTAGCACCCTCTGGGAAGCCCCTCCTGGTGTCCTCTGAGACCCAAAAATGAGAATGCGGAGTGAGGAGCCGCGGGAGGAAGGAATCTGCAGATCTGCGAGGATGGGGACCGTGCGGGGCGCTTCCTGCTTCTCTGCCTCCTCCTCGAGCCACTGGTTGTCATCATCAGCACTTTTGTCTCTGCCATCACCATCATCACCATGGCGACGGTCCATTTCGGGTGTCAACTTGGCTGGGCCATAGTGCCCAGATATTTGGTCAAAGGCTAGTCTAGAAGGTTTTAGATGAGATTTACATTTAATCAGGAGATTTTGAGTAAAGCAGGTCACCCCCCCGCCCCCGCCACCTCCCCAACGTGATGGGTCTCAGCCAATTAGTTGGAGGTCTTAAGAGAAACAAGAGTGAGCTTCTGCAAAAAAAGAAGGAATCCTGCCAGCAGATGGGCCTTCAGACTCGACCGGCGACATAGGCTCTTCCCCAGGTCTCCAGTCTGCCTGTCTGTCCGCCACAACTATGTGAGCCAAATCCTTAAAAGCTTTCCCTACACTCATTCCCTCAGGCACATGTGCGCGCGCGCACACGCACACACACACACACACACACACACCTGATTGGTTCTGTGTCTCTGGAGAACCCTGACTTAATACAACCACCAAGACCATCACTGCCATCATCACCACTATCGTCGTCTCCACCATCATCACCATCCCCATCTCCATCCTTGTCACAGCTGCCCTTATTGAGTCCCCTCTGCACCAGCCCCTGTGTGAACTGCTTCTTGTTAAGACCTCATGACCTGCCCCGCCCAGCACCCCAAGAGGCAGGTGTTATTATTCTCCCCCTCACAGAGGAGAAAATGCAATTCAAGGAGGTGAGGTGGGGAAACCAGAGGTGAGCCCAGGCCTCCACACTCCAGCACCGTGCCTTCTCTCCCAGAACCTCCCTCTGGGGGTACCCAGAGGTCAACCACCCAAACAAGCCCCACTTCAGGAGTGTTGGGAACTGGGACTCAGATGATGGGTAGGCAGCCATGTGCTCCCTGCCTGGCCCAGCCCAGAACGCATTCTTCAGTGGGGGAGGGAGGGTGAACAAGGCCCCGGGCTCTTTGAGAGCAGCTCAGAGTCTCTGCCTCCATCAGGCCCTGCCTCTGGCTTGACCTCCTGCTTCCTTGTCAGACGCCAACCCCGCCCCCGCTACCCGCAGGCACCCACCCAGCCAGGTTTGACTCCTGCTGAGGCGCCCACCCCAACCTTCCCCTGACTTCCACTCAGACACACCCCTGCAGCCTCCTTCAGGGCCTTCTCCTCTGTCACCCCAGATGACACCCCCATCCCAGACCCAGGACTTCACTGGGTGAAGTGGGTGGCAGCTCCCTCGTGGGGCTCTCCAGCCCAGTACATGTGGCCAGTGTGAAGGGGGGGGCCGCTTCTGCTCCCATCAAGGGCAATGGCCCCTTTAATAGAGGTCCTTGTTTGTACGCTCTTGCTTCTCCCGTTGAATGGCTTCTGTTGCTTTAAACAGATAAAAATGGACATGGCTGAGACAGGGCAGAGAAAATCAATAAGCAATAAAAGTTAATATGAACCAATGTGTTGTCTCAGTCACAGATGGAATGAGAAAGTGTCTGAGGACTGAGATGGGCCAGTGACACACTTAAGGGCCAGTGAACCTGGGGGAGACACAGCCTTAGGGGTGTGTGTGTGGCGGGGTGGGTGGAGTGTGTGTGTGGTTAAGGGTTGGGGTGGAGATAGGTGTGGGTGGGGATGAGGGTGAGGGTGAGAGTGAGGGTATGTATAGAGGGGTGGAAAGTGGGCTCAGGGGGTCTGCCTACTGCTCTCTGGGTTCAGGGTCTCCTCAGGAGCCCCTCACAAACCAAGGCAGTGATGAAAGGAACTTGACTAGCAGCCCATGCATCCCCCAGCACCTGTCTCAATGCGTTCATTCATCTGGGCAGCAGGCATCCATTGGGCACCTACCCCACACCAGGCCAGCACAGCACGATGGTTAGGGGTGTGAGCTCTGGGATCTGACTGCCTGGGCTCACATCTCCTCTCTGCCACTTGCCGGCTGTGTGTCCCAGGGCAAGCGACTCAGCCCCTCTGTGCCTCAGTTTTCTCATTCGTAAACAAAAAGAGGGATGTTAATATTAGTACTTATCTTATAGGAATGTGGTAAGAACTGAGGGAGATGATTCATGCAAACAGCTTAGATCCATGTCCGCACATGGTGAGGTCTTTATACATTTAGCAATTTTTGCTGTTGTACTAGGCCCTGCATTGACCCGGGCAGCATCAGTCCTCCCCTTCATGGAGAACACCTGTGAGGTAGGGACCGTCAACTCCACTCTAACAGGTGAATAAATAGTATTTTGAGAAACTTGGGAAGGTTAGATTTGTTAACTGTCTTACTCAGGGTCACAGCTCATCAGTGTCAGAGAAGGGACTTGAGTCCAAGTCTGTCTGTATCAGTTACAATTGTGTTTGATTTCAATGGCAACCCACTCCAGTATTCTTGCCTGGAGAATCCCATGGACAGAGGAGCCTGGTGGGCTACAGTCCACGGGTCGCTAAGAGTCGGACACGACTGAGCGACTTCACTTCAAGTAATGGAGACTTTGTCTAATAGTGGCTCAAGAAAACAGTGGCTTGTTTTTGTCACCTGAAAAGAGGTCTAGATGTGGGTGACCACTGGCCCTGGTCCACGTGTTCATGATGCCACGCAAGACTCAGATTTCTCAGCTCTGCCTTCTTTAGTATATGAGGCTTCTTGTCCTTGGGTTGGTAGCCTCATAGTCATGGAATGGCTGCTGCAACTCCAGCCAGACATTGCGTCTGGGTAGCAGGCAGCAGAAATAATTTGGGCACAGCAAAAGAATTGTATCAACTGAGTCTGTCTCTTTTATTAGAAAAAGAAATCTTTGCTAGAAGCCTCATGCAAGATAGATTCGCTTGTATTTCATTGGGTGGAATGTAGCGACTCCTAGAATAATCACGGGCCAAGGAGATGAAACTACCTCACCTGGTTTAGGCAAATAAAAACCACTCCCAAAAGGTGAGTTGGGAATGCCTTTTCTGGTAACGAGGGATCCCCACCACTGACCGCCACAGCCTGAACAGACGAGGGTACTGGCGAGTGAGGAATGGGGTCAGACACACCGTCTAACCACTGGGACACATGGCACCTCTGTGGTCTGCCAGCCTGAAGCTTTTGCCCCTCAATCAGTGTCACCAAAGCCCCAGACTGGCCAGGCCTAAAGCCGGTACTCAGGCTGCAGAGGTGGTGAGATGTACCCCTGCCCTCAGTTTGCCCCCGGTCAGTTGTGGGGTTGTTGTTCAGTCGCTCAGACATGTCTGACATTTTGCGACCCCCTGGACTGCAGCACAGCAGGCTCCTGTCTTTCACCATCTTCCGGAGCTTGCTCAGAGTCATGTCCATTGAGTCGGATATGCCATCCAATCATCTCATCCTCCGTCATCCCCTTCTCCTCCTGCCTTCAATCTTTCCCAGGATCAGGGTATTTTCCAGGGAGCCGGGCTCTTCGTATCAGGTAGCCAAAGTATTGAAGCTTGGGCCTCAGCATTAGTCCCTCCAGTGAATATTCAGGATTGATCTCCTTTAGAATTGACTGGTTTGATCTCCTTACAGTCCAAGGGACTCTCAAGAGTCTTCTCCAACACCACAGTGCAAAAGCATCAATTCTTCGATGCTTAGCTTTCTTTATAGTCCAACTCTCATCCAAGATGGACAATTGGGTTGTTCCATTCTGGGGGGGTCAGTTGCACGAAGACAGGCATGTGGGGCTAGGGGAGCTCAGGGAAGGCCTCCCTGGGAAGGGCCATCTCTGCAGAGACCTGGAGGCCCTGGGGAAAGTGCCAGTGAAGAGGGGGCTCTCAGGGCAGAGGGACAAGCTTGTGCAAAGTTCCAGGAGAAGTAAGTGAGAGACACGTGTTAGCAGGATGTCAAGTGGGTCCCTGTGGCCCAGGCAGATCATGGGGGTTGGGAGTGACCAAGGGTTGAGAAGATGGGAGAGGCAGTGGGGGCTGGATCCCAAGGGACCTCAGGAGCCACGTGGAGGGATTTGACCTTGACTCTGAGTGCAGTGCGAACCCTGGGGGACAGGAAGCCCTGGAGAAATCTAGTGGGGTGTGCGTTTTAGAAAGATCCTGAGGCTGCTGTCTGGAGGGTGGGTTGTGAAGGGGAAGGGTGGTGAGGAGGGGGCGCTGCAGGGGAGAAAAGGAAGTAAACAGAGTGGTATGGGTTTGTGCTAATACTTCATTACTTGAGGGTCCTAAATACTTTGAAGAGTCTGCCTGCAATGCAGGAGACCTGGGTTCGATCCCTAGGTGGGGAAGATCCCCGGGAGAAGGGAATGGCTACCCACTCTAGTATTCTTGCCTGGAGAATTCCATGGACAGAGGAGCCCGGCCAGCTACAGTCCATGGGGTGGCAAAAAGTCGGACACGACTGAGCAACTAACACTTTCACTTTCTCTCTGGGCATTCAGTACAGATTTACAGGGGCAGTTTAGATTCGTACAACCAGTTATGATGCATTAAGTATAGAAAATTCCAGTTGGTTCTCGTAGGCAATGTTCTTGAAGCATAAAAAGAGACCGCTGTGAACTTGAATTTCCGTCATGTTAAGCCCTGAAGGGAGTGTGTGGGGGGGGGGGGGCGTCACTCATCTCCTGCAAATGGAGCATACCCTTGGGGACAGTGGAGTTGCCCCCGGGTGATTATTTAATCAGATCCAGACTCTGGTGCTGAAGGTGCCACTGGGCGGTGGGCAGGTCTGGAGCAGCTGGAGAGCAGACCCCTGGGGCAACGGGCCTGGTAGAAGCACCCAGGACAGGAGTCTGGAACCCAGGTTCTGGTCTGAGGCTTGGTGCTGCCTGGCTGGTGACTTCGGGGTGCTTGCCCCATCTCTGTGCACTTTAGACTCCAGAGCTCAGAACCAGGAGGCTGAGGGCTGGTGGCCTGGACTCCCTGCCGGCTCTGACGTTTGGCGGATCTGGTCCCCCTGAGTGCTTGGGGATGATGACCACTCAGTTCCCATCAGCTGATGGACGTGACGGCTGTGACTTTCCGATTCATCTTGCTGTCACACACAGGCACACGCACACACACACCTGGCGGTCCTGGAGTCTTTGCTTTCACGATTCTGAAAGGGCCACAGTTCCTGGTGACCCTTTAAGGCCTCGCCTCCCTCCAAGTGGGGTTCAGCCCAAGCTGCAGTGAAGTTTGGACAGAAGAGAAACGCAAGCAGCAAGACTCAGGCCTGCGCCGGAGGAGCCAGGGGTCTTGGACAAGAGATGCCAGAGCCACGATGGATGCCAGGACCTGGGGGAAGAGGTCTTGGGGTCGCCCACTCAGACTTCTTGATTTCCAGTGGGGGCTCTGCATAAGGTCACGCAGCCTGCAGGTGACACGTGAGAGAGCAGGAGCTGTTGCCACCCGGGAGAGGAGTGACCCTTAGGATGGCCTGAGGGTGTCGGCCTGGCTCCTGCCAGCGTCTCCCTCTCCCAATCCTTGGCTCCCTCCACCTCCACCCCATTCCCGGTGTTCCCCGTGGCTTCCTCCTGTTGTGTTGATACCTGACTGTGCCCAGGAGTCCTGGGGAAGGCGAGTGCAGGACAGCCAGGTCCTGGAGTCTGAGAAGGAAGGCTCATAGAACGGACTGGGCCTGAGTAGCTGGCAGGTCAGATGTGCCAGGGAACTGACAGCCCCTGGCAGCAGCCCTCAACCAGTGACTCTCCAGGGTCGGGGTGTAGATGCCTCAGCTCCCTCGCTCTTCAGGTGGGACAGTCCTTAAGCTGTGTCTGACCATCTGCCAGGGACCCCCTGGGGACAAACACCAGGAACCTGCCGTGACAGCTGGTTTAACTCCTGTCTGCCCGTCTGAATTCCTTGTGTCCCTAGCAGAGCTGCCTCACCTCCCCTTTAAATACTTGCCCCATATCCTCCTCTCAAGTGCTGCTTCCGGGGGACCCGATCCAGGACAGCGGCAACCAGACAAGGACCATAAGCACGTGAAGATGAAGGCTCCGAGGGCAGGCAGGGCGAGGGCTCAGGGCGCAGCCGGGGGGGCGGGCTGGGTTTCAGACAGCCTTCCGGGTGGGCTCTCCTGAGTGTCGTCTTGGAGTTGAGACCAGAGCCAAGTGAGAAGCTGAGACGGTGGGGGTGCCGGGGAGTGTGGGGGTGCTCCGGGCTGAAGGGAGAGTGAGGGACGGCCGTGGTGTGTCTGAGGAGGAGCCGGGGGCCCGGCAGCTGGGACAGGTGGGCAGGGGAGATGGTGACAGGCGGGAGCCAGTACTGCTGGGCTCGTAGGCAGTGCCAGGGACCTGAGAGTCTAGTCCCGGCCTGTGGAATGTAAGGGACTCGGGGGCATCCTCGTCCAGAGGTGGCCTGCCTGGAGGAGAGTCCAGTCCCTACAGCTGTGTCTCTGTCTGTGCCCCTCGGCTTCTCAGGCATCCTTTGAGACTAGGGATCCTCTGCTGAAAATGGAGATAATACACCCCTGGCAGAGCTGTCATGAGAGTTAGTGGGGGTGCGGCACAGTGTCCCTGATCCCAGGCAGCCCCCGTGGGCACTGATGGCCCAGGACTTGAGAGGTAGTGGAAGGGTCAAAAGGGTCAGGGTCCTCAGGCATTCATGCACAGGTGATGCCCACACGCCGGGGAAATGCCATTCCCCACACATGCTGCGGGAGCTAAGGACAGGGGATCAGGACTCAGCTGGAAATGAGTGCAAGTCCCTGCTGCTGGGACCACCCGCTTAGTCCCCGGGCCTCAGTTTCTCATCCGTAATGTGCAGCATCATAGTTCCTCCTCGGGGGCATCACGTGGAGAATTACATAAGATCACGCACAGAAAGTAGGTAAGGCTGCTTCTTGACACTTACCATGTGTAGCTCCTGGAGAGCGGGGCTCTGTTCGCTCGTGCATCATCCCTCCTAGAGCATTTCCTGGCCAAATCACATGCCCAGTGTTCTCAGCTGAGCCTGGGGGCCCCCTCAGGGCAAGGACAGAGCTGTGTTTGAGTATCTCTGCTCAGTTCAGTTCAGTCGCTCAGTCATGTCCAACTCTTTGAATTCCCATGGACTGCAGCACGCCAGGCCTCCCTGTCCATCACCAACTCTTGGGGTTTACTCAAACTCATGTCCATTGAGTTGGTGATGCCATCCAGCCATCTCATCCTCTGTCGTCCCCTTCTCCTCCTACCTTCAATCTTTCCCAGCACCAGGGTCTTTTCATATGAGTTAGTTCTCTGCATCAGGTGGCCAAAGTATTGGAGTTTCAGCTTCAACTTCCAATGAATATTCAGAGTATCTCTGTACTTCCTCCAATTTCCAATCTTGCTCTTTCTGTGATTCTGATTATCCCTCTAACCTACTAGAGATGACCTGTGAACCACTATAAATCTTCATCTTGGTCCATCTGTCTTCCCAGGCTGCTCCACATTCTGACGCCTGGGAAGATTTTCTTTCCTTGCTGTTTTTCAGGGATACTCCTGTGTGGGCCTGAAAAAGTGGCCAAAGTCCCCTTCCACAAATGTGCAGGATATCTGGTACAACCGTCTAGCAATCAGAACCTAGCTGTTCTCCACCATTTGACTGGTCACTGGGAGCCTCATGTGGGGTCATCAGCGTGGGTGAAGGGAACTGGGGCACCAAAGGAGCAGGTCTTGGGAGAGTATGAACCTCTTGCACTGGCAACCTGCTTATGCTTTCAAGGTCTGCTGGAGTATGAATTTGACACCATTTCCACTTGGTAATGACTTACTGTCATGCATGTCCAACTTTATGGCTCGGTGGATCAGATAACACCTGTCTCACGATGGGATGCAAGTATCTTATGGTCACCTGATGCTCTGTGGAGGCTATCTTTGGAAGGGTGTGAAGATTTACTCCAGTACCCTGAGGGTCTGGGCTGCTGGGCCAGGCAATGCATCTGTCACAGACAATTTGGGGAGATTAGAGGCTTGATCACAAGGCCTTAGTCACACAGCAGTCTCGACTTTCTACAGGGTCCTTTTGCCTTGGACCCTACTCAAAGACAGTAAAAATGTTTGGAGCAGCATATGCTACAGGTGTCGGATGTTGCTTCCAAAATCCAGAAAATTCCACCAAATGTATGTCTTTCTTGGTGAAAGGCAGTATGAGGAGAAGCAAGTTGCCTGTCCCTAGAGAGGCAATATTCAAACGTGCTCCACAGTATTGGACCCCAGGAACTTCATGTAGGGGTCAGGCCTCTGAACTGATGATGTGAAGTCCCACCATCTGCTGTGTGTGTGTTAGCCTCTCAGTTATGTCTGACTCTTTGCATCCCCATGGACTGTAGCCCACCAGGCTGCTCTGTCCATGGGATTCTCCAGGCAAGAGTACTGGAGTGGGTTGCCGTTTCCTTCTCCATCTGCTATGTGTACCTTTTATTAAAGCTTCTAGGGTGCTGTCCACTTTCTGCCCAGCAGGTTTGATCTGCATGATGTCATCAGTCGGGCAGGTCAGCACAAGATTGCATGACAGGCTGAGTCATCAAGTCTAGTCTAGATCCATCCTTCTAGTCTAGCTCCATCCTAGCAGGGAGCTGGTACAGCCCTGAGGCAAGACACTCCTGCTGACCCTGCTGAATTAAAGCAAACTCCTTCTGGTAGTGGCCAGAACACCAGCTATATGGGGTGCCAGGAGCTAAGTGATTTTCTCCTTTAGGAGAGACACCACATCTGGAATAGCAGGTGCATTTGGAATAAGTTCATAGTAGTTCATAACTCTTCTCCAAGATCTATATGCCTTCTGCACAGGACACACAGGCAAGTCAAATGGAAAATGTAAAGAGCAGGATAAGAGTTCCCAACTCAATATCTTTTAGCGTTATGGGGTCTCCACGAAAGGGGAGATTACTTTTCCTAAACAAGAGCAGCATCTGCCATAAATGGAAAAGGAAGCTTGGGGAGAGTTGGCGGTTCAAGGTTCTCAGATTCATCTGAGTTCTCCTTCCAGTTCTCAGGATTCCTGCCTTTTTCAGTCAATGCCTTATTGATTTCACACATGGGCTTTGCCCAGGCTATGAGTCAAGTTCAACTTCTATTGTAGTTTCTCATCAGCAGGACGGATATCAATGTGCTTTGGATTAAATTTGGGACCTGATTTTCAGCTGTGTCTTGCCTGTGATTAGAAGAGGTAGGACGTTTCCTTCGGGCCTTCCTAAATCTCTGGTTCTCTGAGGATATTTTGATGTGGGAGTTTAAAGTGCTGAGCTTGTCATTTTCTTTCCAGAACAGTTAGAGGGAGCCACCATACCCATACTCTTGTCACTGAAACCAACACTTATGTTCAAGTGCAGTGGCCACTTGGTCTACGCAAGTCTTGCCTTCAGTTGACATTGCATCTCAGGCAAACCTATGGTTCATTTAGGAAAACGGAACCTCTGAGAGCAATTGCACAGAGAGGAGGGTCCTCTCTGTCACGAAAGGGTTGACAGGGTGAAGGCGCAGAAAGAGAAGGGAAGCAAAACCCGGGCTTAGGAAGTCAGGATCAGCTGCCAGCCAGGGCTGGGGGAACCCTGGGAGAAGAACTGCCCCTGCGGCTGCTCCTGGTGGAGGCGGGACCGCTGCGACTGCTGCCGGAGTCACCGAAGTCCTTAAGAGCTGCTGGCCACCGACACGACAGAAGGAGAGATGGACAGGGTCTCTCACCTCCGACTTCCCAGGCTTCTGCCAGCACTTCCCATTTCGTCTGAAGCTCACTAGGACCAGCGTTCCAGAGAAGCTGGGAAACGCCACTTGCAGGCATCCAGCTCCAAACAGATGGTGGTCATTAAGGGGAGAGCAAAGAGGTGACTGGACAAATGACCGGCACAGTGGCCCAGGACTTCACTGTTATGCCAAGCAGATCCATTCACAAGTAGCTCTGTCACTTCCTAGCTGTGTGACGCTGAGAAAGACAGGTAAACTTGGGACACTCAGTTTCCCCATGAATAAAAGGGAATCATCACGATTGAGGCTTGGCTTAAGTCAAGTATCAAAGTGCCCTTCGAAATGTCCAGCATTCAGTGGGCACTTGCTGGGCAATTCTTACTTTACCCTTAACTCACTCTCTGACCTTGAATGGGCGTCTGGGTGTTTCAGGGCTATGTTTTCTCATCCGTAAAAAGAAACGGTTTGAACTGAGGTTCGACTGTGATGTGCTGTGGAACATCCCTTAAATGAAACCGACAGGTTGGGATGGGCAGGAGGGGCTGAGGAGGCTCTGGTTGTGTCTGAGTACTGTGAGCTGCGCGCTCCACTGGAGAATGTGCTCGAGTGCCAGACAGCTCACACTTCAGCCACCTTAATGCTCCCAGTATTTCCCCGCTAATCTCGCCCCCGGCAATGCTGGCCTGGTCTCTATTCTCTGTGATGCTTCCCGTCTCAGCCCTGCTTAGTTGACAGAAAATTTGCCAAGGGCAGCGCGCCCTGTGCACCACAGTTGAAGGGGAAAAGGGAACTTCAAGTTAAACCCATGATGAAGATTAGATTTGAAGCTCCAGGGCCTTCCTGAGCACCCGAGCTTTGAGAATCGTCCTGTTCTGCCTACAATTATCAGTTTAAACCTTTTGGAACTCAGGTGTGTGGGGAGGAGGAGGTGTGGCAGAAGTGGGGTCCATGGGAAGCACTAGCTTAGTGATTAGCACTGAAGAGCCTTCTGAGTTTTTGTTCTGCCGCCTACTAGCCTACTAGCATTACTTAGGTTAAGACTGAGCTTCCTTCTTCGTAAAGTGGGATTAATAATGTCTGCTGTAGCTGACATGATATTTAGTCACCTCGTCATTGACTGCCCTCTCTGTGTTTAGTCCCCCTTTCTTCAGGAAACTAAGCCTCTTGCACTCCTCAGGCCACGGGCCATGAGATTCAGACAGGATTACTAATGACAGCCCCTAACCTACCTCCTATCCTTAGAGATAGCTAATGCCCCAGCCAGACCAATTCTAGTATCCCAACTTCTGGAAACAGTGATGGTCTGAAGCATGGGCCTGTGACCCAAATCAGGCCAATCAGAATCCTTGCTAGGATTTGATATCTGGCCCCTGGGAGAGACTAGCTCCTACCTCTCTATGGAGTTCCGGAGGGGGTGATGCAGGCTTGGAGCTGCTGGTGGTTATGTCTCCTTCCTTCCCTCCTCTCTCCGTGAAGAATTCCAGCAGTGAAGGGAGAGAAAGGTCCATCCAACTCCCATCACAGACAGAGAGAAGGACAATCAAGACACGTTGGTAAGAAAAGGGAGATCCAGTGTTCTTATAAGAGCCCCTGGATCCAGCCATGCCTGAAGCAAGTCTATCTCTGTTCATCCCAGTTCCATGGGACACAACTCCCGCTTTAGTTTGAGCCCTTTGGATTTCATCTCTGACAAAAGAGTCTTAATGAGCAGACTTACTTACCTGTGATATTGTCGGGATTAAATAAGATAGCTGAAGGAAAGGCACCCAGAAGAGTGCTCTGGGACCCCAGCTTTTATAACGGCCCTCGTCAGTCATTCCTGTGTCTCTCTCTGGAGCACAAGATTATAACTGCGCTGACCATGTGTCAGCCTGGCCTCCCTGGTGTCCTGCTGCTGCCATCATGCATACTCATCAGAGGGGTCCCAGCAGTTCCATTCTAGGGTGTGCAGCCCCCCCTCAAATCTGGATGGTGCCCGGGCTGACAGCTGTGGTCAGAACCCACCAACCGGGGTCTTTCGGCTCCTCCTCTTGCCTCAAATGGAGGAAGCTCAGAGAGTGAGTTCTGGTCCTTCAGGACTAACTCATTTGTTCTTCAGAAGGCCCAGAGAGGGCAAGAGACTTGGCCAAGGTCACACAGTAAGGCAGGGGCACAGTCATTAAGGTTCTTGGTTTCATGGAGTCTCTTCCCCTGGCCCAAGCCAGAATTTATCAATCTTCCCACTCATCCATTCATTCGCTCAGTTATAACCAAGCTCCCACTGAGACGGTGACGGCAGAGGAGGCCCTGGCGTCCAAGGCTGGTCCTCAGAGCCCCACTGTTTTCTGTGTCAGTTAGGTCACATCTCCCTGTCTCTGAGCTGTGCTGGGAAAAGTGAAAGTGAAAGTCGCTCAGTCATGTCCTTCTCTTTGCCACCCCATGGACCATAGCCCCCGGGCTCCTCTGTCCATGGGATTCTCCAGGCAAGAATACTGGAGTGGGTTGTCATTCCCTTCTCCAGGGGATCTTCCCAACCCAGGGATTGAACCCAGGTCTCCCGCATTGCAGGCAGATTCTTTACCAGCTGAGCCACTAGAGAAGTCCAAGAATACTGGAGTCGATAGCCTATCCCTTCTCTAGGGGATCTTCCCAACCCAGGAATCGAACTGGGGTCTCCTGCATTGCAGGCAGATTCTTTACCGGCTGAGCTGCCAGGGAAGCCCCGTGTTGGGAAAGGCAGGTTTATGGCCACACCCTTGCCATCCACGTCTGTGACTCCGGCGCCCAGCTCAGCTGTCAGTAAGCGACAGTGAATCAGAAACCCAGATAGGAACAGATTTTGGAGGAGGGCCATGGGGTTTGGTGTCAGGAGGCCTGAACCTCAGTTCCCCCACCTGTCAGGTGGAAACAATAACCCCCACCCTGGGGAATCATGAAGCAGAAAGTCATTTATAACCCCAGGGCCCCAGCAGGAGTTACTGCCTGGGATCCTTGGCTTGTAGCTCCCTCATCTAGATGCCTGGGGTCTGGCCTGTCTCCCTCCCTCTGGAGAGAGCTTCCTTGGAGCAGCAGGGTCTGCTGGGTCCAGCATTGACTCCTCTCTCAAGGCCTGGAGCACAGGAGGTGCTCCGGAAAAGGTCTGATGAACAGAGAGGGTGGGTGAGTTTGCCAGTGAGTGTTTATCCAAGCCTCCACCATGGTGCTGCCTGGGTACCCGTTTCCAGGATGCCGCCTCAAGGGGGGCTTGCTACTCTTCCTCTCCTGGGTGCCCTCACTTAACTGGGAGATCTTCACATTTATTCATTCACCTGTTGCAAAAAATGTTTATTGTGGACGTACTACGTGCCAAGCTCTGTTCAAGGCACTGCTTACAAGTTGTGAATAAAAGGTGATCCAATCCCTGCCCTTCCTGGTGGCATTTCCAGCCTAGAGGGGCAGATGGATGACAAGGGGAGAGACTGTCCCTTCATACTGGGGAGTGAGGAATATGAAAGGGAAGGGGGGCACCTGGCAGCTCGGGGAGGAGCTGGAGAGTGAAGGGGACTCTGTCATATCACCCCCACTATAACCCCCTGCCCCTTGCACAAGCTATGTTGAGAGACCCCGGTGGTGGGAAGCAGAGGCTGAGGGAAGCGGAAGTGATGGCAGAGGAGCTGGGAAGACAGCAGCAGCCCCACTGCTGGAACCTGGGCGAGGGTGGGCAGGGCCTGGGTGCAAGAACGAGGAAGCCATGTCCCAGGCAGGACCCCGGCAGTGACAAGGCTGGCAGCCAGGTTAGCTCACCTTTCTTAGGAACTAGCCTCATCCCTGCCCCTGCCCCTCAGGGTCCATCCCGGGTGTCCATAGTCTACAAAGAACCCAGAGGGCAGGACCTTGGAGAGCGTACACATCATTCTTTTTCATCTGTTCATTGCCTGTTCTGGTCTTTCTGGGAGGAGGCAGCCATGACATTCTTCCCTGGGTCTGAGGCATCCGGACGAGAGAAGGCTTGACCTGGGGGGTAGATGGGGACTGTCCCTGGCCCTGCCAGCAGGAAAAAACTCAGGTCCCAGTTCCCAACAGATCCTGTCCTTCTGGCACCTCGGAGTCCCTCCCGCCTGCAGCCCTGGTACAGAACTTGAGGCTTTCGGGGACCTGGGCTCGGTCTCCAGGCCCAGGGAGCAGCCTGCAGGCCCAGGTCCCTGCCCATGGGCATGATATTCGGCCGCAGGACATTAGTTAATGAGTCACGCTGTGGGGCTTGTTGGCCTGGCCACCCTACCGTCCCAGTTCACCTCAAGAAAAGGTCCAGGGTGCAGACAAGCCTGAGTCCAAGTGCCAGTCTAAACTGGCAGAGTCGTGAGCCCCCCTGGTGAGAGTGACAGAGGCAAACGGGGCAGGAAAAAGAGCAGGCACAGGCCCGGGGGCACACCTTGGCTTAGCCACTTACTCTGTGACTTTGAGACAAGAAATTTCACCTCCGTGAGCCTCCATTTCCCATCTGTAATATGTGGGGAATAACTCAGCTTCTCTCCCAGGCTTGTTCTGAGGATGATGTTGAATGGTTTACTCTGAATTCATTCATGCTGAGACTCTACAGACTCCCTTTGCCTGTAATACCTTCTCCACTGTTCATCTAATGAACTTCTATTCATCCTTCAAAACCCAACCAAATTATCCCCATCCCCTCCTCTAATGACATCTGTTATTTGAGCTTTCAGTATCCATTCCTCTCATGGCGACAGTACCTTGGTATCTCCCAGCCCACCGTGAGTCATGCAGTCTGGAGAAGTGAGTGAGCTGTGGTCTCAGGGAGGGCAAAGCCACTGAGAGGTTCTGGATGGAGGCAGAGATGGAACAGGGAGCAGAGACCCCGACTCCCTCTCCTTCTGCCTTCAGGACTCCTCTGGAGCCTCTCAGTGGTCCAAACCCATGAAAATCCATCTGTGAAGAAACCTTGGTATAGTCCACACCTCCCAGCACAGAACAGGACAGAGCAGGAGGAAATGGGTCAGTGGGCAAGAGAGGGGAAGGAGGAGCGGCAGCCGCGGAGTATTCCTGACAGTGTTAACAGTGTTACCTTGGGGTGCATTTTAAAGATTTTAGACTCTATATTTTGGCATTATTTTTGTAACAAAAACAGACCATTTTAAAACAATAAAGTCACTTCTTTTAAGTGAACAGAAGCTGGGGAGCCATACAGAAACCCCAGAGTGCCTCCACACTCAGGAGCAGAATGTGGGTGAGGAACAGGTGAACTTGACCCTGTGACCCCCACTGGGAAACCGGGTCTCAGAGGTTCGTTGAGGCTCAGCAGTGCACTGGTGCTGGGGTGAAAAGTGGGCTGGGAGCCTCTGACCTGCGGTGTGACCTTGAGCGGGTCTCGCCCCCTGCCCCATGCTATGCAGGCGGTTCTCCTCTGGCCTCTAAGGACCTTTTCCTTTCCTGCGCACAGGAGTCCTCCGGGAGGTAGGAGAGTGTGGATCCTGCCAGGAGCCCCGGGTTTTCCTGTGAGCACAGACTGGTGACTCGGAACCTGTTTATTGTGAGAAGAGCAGACACCTGGCCCGGGAAGTGCTTGGGGTCCTTCTAGGATGATTAAAACCCAGTGATGAAGACTCATACGCAGAGTTTTCCGGGATGAGCAAGAAAACTGAGGGTCAGGTGCTGCTGCAGCCGGTCTGGGAAGGCAAGGGGGGCACCTGGGGCAGCAAGGAGGAGCCTGGCAGCTGCAGGTGGTGCAGAGGCCAGGGCCAGGGCTGGGGCGGCACCCCCACCGTCCTTACTGGGAGGTGTGACCTTGGACCAGCGTCTCTGCCTCTCAGTTTCTCCAGCTATAAAACGAAGGCGTCGAACAGAGAATCCCTGTGTTCCTGACCTGCTCTGTCCACACTGAGTGGAGAAACTGGCAACAGGTCAAACTGCGGGCAGAGGTCTCCATCATCACTATCTTCATCACCACCGTCTTCACCACCATCACCACCACCATCACTGTTTTCAGCATCATTGCCGTCATCACTACCATCACCGTTATTATTACCTTGACCTTCATCATCACCATCATCGTCTTCATTATCACCTTCTTCATCACTGTCACCACCAGGAAGAGTTACCTCGTGAATACTTCCTACATACTAGGCAGTGTGAAGAGACTTGCTTGCTTCTTCTCACTGACTATTCACTATTATCCTACCCAATTTATAGCTGAGGAAACAGGCTCAGAGAAACCAAACAACCCAAGATCATGGAACCACTAAGGAGCCAGTTGGCAGGGACTGAAATTAGGACTGAATGACTCCAGAACATGTGGCAGTAACCATGCAGGCGTCAGCCCCTGTCTGCTGTGTGAAGCCAGATCTCAGCGGACTCTGAGGTCACTCAGTCGTGTCCGACTCTCTGCAACCCCATGGACGTCCACGGAATTTTCTAGGCCAGAATCCTGGAGTGGGTAGCCTTTCCCTTCTCCAGGGGATCTCTCCAACCCAGGGATCGAACTCAGGTCTCCTGTACTACGGGTGGATTCTTTACCAGCTGTGCCACAAGGAAAGCCCCTATCAACACCAGGGACCATTTTCTACTGTCCTCTCATGGTCCAGCAGGGGAAAGAGGCCAGAGAGAGGAAGGGATTTGTCCAAGGTCATGTTTTGAGCTAGAGGCAGAACTGGGCCCAGAAAATGGTTCTCCTCTTCTATCTCTTTTTCCTCCACCTCTACATTGCTTCCTAAGCCCTAGATGTGCTCTCTAACCCCTCAAACATTCCATTTATCCCACAAAGTCTTAAGGACATAAAGGGCCCTGTGTCATGAGAGAGCGCAAGAAGAGGCCAAACCCAGATTTTTCCCAAGGATGTTCCTTTGCAGAGGTGACCACTCACACACATGGCTAATTAATCCTGTTTCCAGACATGCTGTGGAGTGAACTTTCAAAGGGAAATGTCCAGCAAGTGGCAGGGAGGTCAGGAAGCCATGGGGGTGGAGGTGAGACTCCAGGGCTCAGACCCAGGGGCCAGGATCTGGTCAGAAGTAGATGGCAGAGCAGAGGCATGGCCACCCCTGAAACTTGAAACAGACCCAGGATGGATATGCTCAGGGGCTCGCAGGCCTGGAAGGCTCACCTTTGGAGGCAGACACGCCACGTGGAATGCAGGAGGCCAGTCACCCAGGGGTGCACGGTGGCTCCGGACTCCAGCAGTTTGTACCCTGGCTCCCCGGACATGGGAGCAGCTCCAGGACCCGTAGCCCAGCCCCCCATGGCTGTGAGCCCCTGACTCTGCCCCTCGGATGAGGGATGGGGAGCTGCCCTCTGCTGGGGTCTGCAGCCTCCACCTGGGTTCGGACAGAGAGCAGCAGCTGAGCTCGCTTCACGGAGACCCAGGAGTCCCTGGCAGCAGACCGGCCCCAGGGGTCTGGTGTCCCCTCCGTGGACATACTTAGACTGTTCGGTCTGGCTTTGGGGGTGAACTCAGCATTGGAGTCCCAGCACCTCTGTCACTAAGAAGTGTGCCCCGGCCTCTCAGCTCATCTCAGTGACCTCCAGGTTCTGTTTGCCAAACGAGTTCAGGACACCTGCCTCCCAGGCTGCCCCGAGGACCACACAAGAAGGTGCTGTCTCTTCCATCACAGAAGCACCATTTCCTGTGTTGATAATTTATACCTTTCTCTGAATCCTCCAAGCCAGAAAGATGCTGTCACTGTTTCCTCTGCTGACAAGGACGCAGAGGTTCTACCAGGTCAGGCCTTCAAGTCCACAACCACGAGTGGCCCAGCCCAGCCTCCCGCGGTCCTGCCTGCATGTCCCCCTTTTGGCTGCCAGGTCCTTCTGCAAAGACAAAATGCCCGTTGTTAAGGGACCTTGTTTTCAGCAGAGCA
Organism: Ovis aries; assembly: GCF_016772045.2. Taxonomy (NCBI): domain Eukaryota; kingdom Metazoa; phylum Chordata; class Mammalia; order Artiodactyla; family Bovidae; genus Ovis; species Ovis aries. The sequence continues at coordinate 236,820,915 of NC_056055.1, forward strand.
AGTGCAGAACTTTTGGACATGCGCTGAACCAGGCAGGGCTTGGCCACACATGGCCTTTTTGAGGACATTTGTTTATGAACCCAGGCCAGGCAATCTGGTTACATGTGTTGAGATATTGCTCTGTGTGGCTTGATGGTCCCTCTGGGAGGGGACAGATTGCCCTGACATATTGTTGGTGGGGAGGCAAGGGGGAGGGGCACAGAGATATACAGACAGCGAGACAGAGATGAAGTCAGAGAGAGACAGCGGCAGACACAGAAAAAGGGTATGTTCACACTTCCACAGCAGGACACGAAGTGAAAGTGAAAAGTGTTAGTCCCTCAGTCGTGACCGACTCTTTGCAACCCCATGGACTACAGCCCACCAGGCTCCCCTATCTGTGGAATTCTCCAGGCAAGAATACTGGAGTGGGTTGCCATTCCCTTCTCCAGGGGATCTTCCCAACCCAGGGATCGAACCTGGGTTGTCTGCATTGCAGGCAGATTCTTTACCATCTGAGCTGACATAGTGAACACCGAAATGAGCTGCTTTTTAATATCACTAGAATGTCTAAGGGATTTTGAAAAAACACGATGGCTCAGAACCCTCCTCCCAGCAGAAACAGGAGGATACTTGCAGGCGAGGGCACCCTCAGAGCACAGGGGCTCCTATGGATCATGCAGGCAGGGGACCCCCAGGGGGCAGGTCTACACTGACCAGTGACCAGAACTATTAGCCGTGTGCAGAGGTAGGAGTGGGCAGAGAAGACGGATTGTCTTCCAAATATGAGAGGACAGATCCCGTTAGCTAGCAGGGACTGGGAGGCCTTGCATCCACCCAGGAAACGTTTGTGTTGTCTGTGCTGGGCTGTGGGGTTCCAGCCCTGGAGGGGCTCAGGGAGCAGTTGGAGGAACCCAAGCACAGAACAGTGTGACATGAGCCTCCCCAGCTTTTCCTGAGCACCTACTGTGTGCAGGCCCGGGCTTGTGTGCTCCCCGCGATGCTCTCACCCTGGCCTACCTCCACCCCCGGAGGACTGCCGTTTCCCCATCCTGGGAAAATGGGGTTCCGGCCGGTTGTGTCTGGTCCAAGCTGCCGCAGCCAGGAAGGGGCTTCCTTCCTTATCTCTTGTTGCATAACAAATGCCCCAAAAGGCTTAGCTTTAAAAAAACACTCTGAAAGAAGTCAGAACTGATGGGCTGGGTCTGTGCCTCCTGCTGCAGAGGTGGGGGGCTCACCTGGGACTGCAATTTCTGGTGCTCACTCATGTGGCTGGCACACTGGTGCCAGTGTCAGTTAGCTGTGAGTTCTTAGGCTGTACGTGGGGTCTCCAAGCTCTCCCTGCGGCCTTTCTAAGGGCGGCTCCAGATTCTTCACACCATGGAGGTACACTCACAGGAACGGGCATCCTGTGAGAGAGAGATGGAGGATATACTAGGTTGGTCAAGAAATTCATTTGGGTTTTTCCATCTGATGTTAAGGAAAACCCCAAATGAACATTTTGGCCAAGCCATTATTACCTTTACAATGTAGCCTCGGGAGTCACGTAGCATCACTTCTGCAGAAGTCACCGGCCCGCCCAGGTTCAAGGGGAGGGCACTTAGGTCCCATCACCCACAGCAGAAACATCTTGTCACATTACAAGCAGAATCTGTGGATGGGAATTATTTTAGAGCCATCTACGCTCTGCAGTTGCCCTTGGCCTGTGCCTCACACATGCTCAGCTCTTTTCTGCCTCAAGGTCTTGGCACCGAAGGCTGTTTCCATGGCTGGTTATTTATTATCCTTTAGATTTTAGTTTAAATGCCATGCCCTGACATTTCTCATTCTCCTGCCTAAGTGGGTCCTTTGGCGACACCCTGGTCACTCCCGTTATTCATCTTCTCCTTCTTCCCCAGAACTAGAAGCTGTGGTGTGCAGTGAGCATGGTTGCTAAGTCGTGTCTGACCCTCGCACCCCAGAGACTGTAGCCCGCCAGGCTCCTCTGTCCATGGGATTTCCCAGGCAAGAATACTGGAGTGGGTTGCCATTTCTTTCCCCAGGGGATCTTCCCAGCCCAGGAACTGAACCTGAGTCTCCTGCATTGCAGGTAGATTCTTTACCTACTGAGCTATGAGGGAAGTGAGCATGGGGCCTTGCCCAATAGAGAATGTCTCTTAGCTTTTCCCACTTCATAGCTGGGGAGCATGGGGATCATGTGACTGTCTGGCCCATGTGACCTGAGCATGGGATGTATGCGCTATGGATTACAGCGATCCCCCAGGTGAGCCACGATGGAGGATTGGGCGGAGCTCTACCTAAGGATGATGGGGAGAAGCAGTCAAACTCTGGATGGATTTTGGAGGTGAAATCAGCCTGGTCTGCTAGAGACTGGGTGTGGGGTGTCCCCCATGAGGGGTGACGGCAGGGGGGCAATGAAGGTAACACCGAGATTTTGGCCTGAGCAACTGAGATGAGTGTGTGAACTGAGACGGGGGAGCCTTGGGGAGAGCAGGTCTGGGGAGAAGTTGCCGAGACTCCTTTGGGCCACGTGAACCCTGTGAGGTCGGTCAGACCACTGAGAGCAGGATTAGGCAGCCTGGCCGTGGCCCTGGAGGAACGAACGGGGGCTGGGCTGAAGTCATTATACATTTTAAGTTGTCAGTGCAGAGCTGATATTTAAAACCGTAGGATGGATGAGATCACCATGGTTTCTAGTGGACGAATGAAGACCGACCCTCAGTATTAGGAACTTGGAGAAGGGAAGACCAGAGTTCTTTCCTAGAAGCCAAGTGAAGGAAAGGCTTCAGGGGGACCGATGGCCAACTGTGTCCAGATGAACTGCTCTGCCGAGTCTGGTGAGGATTGAGGATTGATATTGGATTCAGCACCATGGAGGTCACAGGTGACACGGGGTCAGCACTGACATGGAGGTCACAGGTGACCTGGGGCCACTGCTGACAGGGAAGCCAGAAAGGATGACAGAAAGGTCATCACAGGTGACAGGGAGGTCGCTTCTGACAGACCTGGGGGCCACTGCTGACCAGGAAGGTGTTCATGGACTGATGGGAGTGAGACCCTCAGGGGAGTGGGTTTAAAAGAGGTTGGGAGGAGAGGGGTTGGGGCCATTGAGGAAAGACAGCCCATTGGAGGCATTACAGAGAATGAAGGAAGCCTGTGGGCTCTTAGGATGAGGGCAGCCTGTGTTTTGCGCTATGGAGCGGCGGTCCGCCTCTCCCTCCATCAGGTGCTGAGTTCCTTAAGGGCAGGAAGTGTTTCCGTGTTCACCTGATTGTATCCATTGCTTGGCAAAGGACTGGACTTGAAGCAGATAGTTAGGAAATGTTGGCCTGAGAGAGGGAAGAAGGGAGTTTCTTCCTGTCTGTCTGGCCTTACTCGAGCTTTCAGAGGAGCTGGGAGGGTGGGCTGTGTATTAGGAGGAGTGCAGGCTGCAGAATCAACAAGCCAAGCTCCTACATCCCCCCAGCTGGTGACCTTGCTCGAGTCCCTGAACTACCCCAGGCTCAGTTTCTTCATCTAGAGAAGGGACATAGCATTACCTCCTTGCAGGGTTGGTTGCAAAGTCTAGAAACACAGTGTTTGAAAAGAACTAGCAGGGTCCCCGTGACATCACTGGCCTCAGAGTCACCATCTCTTATCATAATCCTGAAGCCCTGGATAGTAAGCGTGCTCGCCAATGCCTGTTGTTAACACCTGCAGCCTTTGTCTCTTACTTAATCCACACAACGCCCTTCAAAGTAGAGGCCACCCCTTCATTTTAGAGATGAGGAAACAGAGGCTCAGGAAGGCAGGTTCCTCACCCAAGTCATAGCCTTTGCCCGGCAGAGCTCAGCCTTGAACCTACATCAGGCTGACTCCAAAGGCGGCGCTGGTAGCTACACTGTGGCCTGCCTGGGGGGTGTTGGAAACCAGGGGAATCCCTTGATGAAATGCCAAATGTGATCCGTGGGCTGGGAGCTGACTTTCAAAGGCTACGAAATGTGGTCTCTTGGACAAGGTGGCCTGGAGCAAAGGAATTGAATGGGCCAGCCTGGCTCTGCCCAGGGCCGCAGGCGGGGCAGACGTGGGGTAGAGGCCCCGCCCCCGCCCCACTCCAATAATTAGAATCTCTACAAGTGCAGAGGGGCCAGCTGCCTATTTACTGCCTGGAGCTAAATTTTTTTCTTTATGTCATCATAAATCTGGCTGTAGGAACCTGCCAAGGTAATTATTACCTCTCGCCACCTCTCTGCCGGGCCCTGATTGGGACATGTTATACATCCCGGGCACCCGGGAGATGGAGCCGTGACTTTGATGGATGCTAAGGCCATTTGCAAGGCCCTGATTGAGAGCGGGGCCTGGCTGCTCCCTGTTACCAGGCTCCTACTGACCTCCCCTGGCAACCTCTACTGGACTGGGGCTTAATAGACACCCTCAGGGTGGAGGCCAGTGCAGAAGTAAAGGGGTCGTTATGTGGGCAGAACTGCCTTGTGATGGGCCAGTGGGAGCAGAGACTGGCGTCCAAGGCCCTTGCTCCACAGGCCTCCTCCCCGCGGGGGAACCGCGGCTGGTCCTGACCTTCACTCAGCTTTGGGGGCCTCATCCGAGAAACGGGAGAAGAAGGAACCGGGGGCTCTAGTGCTCCCAGGGCAGGGGGGACTGGATGGGGCATAGGGTTAGAGGGACCTATGGTTTCGACAGGTCCAGGCCAAGTGACGTCTTGTGGTGGAGGACGAGAGCTTTAGACGTGGTGACGTGAAAGAGCAAAGCTCCGTTTGGTGCTTGCAAGGCTCGGGGCGCATTGACAAGTGCTCCGTATGGACGATCCTGTTGGCCTCCGAGGAGGCCGACTTTATAGGTCTTCATCTCTACTTTATAGGTGAGGAGACTGGGGCTCCTAGAGCTTAAGTGACCTCGTGTCCAGGATGACTGTGTGCTGTAGAGTGACTGACAAAGAGCAGCAGGCAGAATGGTCGCTCGAGCAGCTACACCAGGTCCCGTCACTGGCCTGCTCAGACCCCCAGTGACCTCCCAGCGCGTGGTGGGCGAAGCTGAGCTCTTGCTGTGACCTTGGAGGCCCTGCCTGACGGGCTCTGCCTCTCTCCCCATGTCCCTCCTGCTTCTCTGCTCACCTCTCACGGCCCCGAGGCCTGGGTGTCCCCCACCAGCCTCTGCATGGCTGGTCCTTCGTGTCCAGGTCCAAGTTCAGATGCCGTTCCCCCGCCCCCGCAGCCCGCCAGGAACTCTTCCCTGACGACCCTAAGGGGGCCCCTGCCCCACTGTCCTGTCACCTCGGGGCCTTACCCTTTGTATGCCCCTCCTCACTCTCCCGCAGTGAGAGATGAGCTTGTTTATTCCTTGGTTATTTGTTCACTGTCTCGCCCTCCAGACTGTGAGAGGGAAGGGGCCGTGTGGATCCAGTCCCCCTGTTTCCCACGACAGGCGATATATGTCGCGTTCTCTTTATCCATTTTCCTTTTATCTGTCAATGGATGCATTGATCAGTTCTCTATTTCATTTTCCCCTGCTCTACTCTTTATTTCCCTCCATCTGCCAAATTTAGCTTGCTCTTCTTTTTCTAGTGCCTTACGCATAAAGTTGTTTCTTAGAGATCTCTTTTTTTTCCTTAAGGTAGGCATCTATCTCTACAAACTTCACCTTAGTTTTGGTGTGTTGTGTTCCTATTTTTTGGTCTATTTTGACATTGAAAAGTTTCCTCTTTAATTTCCACTTTGATCCATTGGTTGCTCAGGGGTGTGATGTTTAATATCCACATATTTGTGAATGTCCTAGCTTCCCTTCTGTTACTGATTTCTAGTTTCATACCATTGCGATTGGAAAAGATACTTGGGATCACTTCAGTCTTTAAACATTTGCTCTCTAACCTAGTGTATGTTTCATGGGCACTTGAGAAGAATGTGTGTTTTGCTGCTCTTGAATAGAATGTTTTATATATATCTGTTAGGTGCATTTGATCTCAAGTATAGTTCAGATCCGTATTGAGTTTCCTGATTGATTTTCTGCCTGGATGATTTATCTATTGTTGAAAATGGGATATTGAAGTCTCCTGCTATCATTGTATTGCTGCCTATTTTTCCCTTTAGAACTGCAGGTTTTTGCCGAGTACATTTAGGTACACGATGTTGGGTCCATGTTTATTTCCAGGAGCCCCTTCCAAGCAGAGTACTATTGGCTCAATGTCAGTGATGATGGGGTTGATGTTCCTCGGTCTTGGCCAGGCCACTGGCCCAAGCCACTTTCTGAGTCTGGTGAAACCTTGGGCACGGTCTGCATCAATTTCAGTTTGAGAAGCCTGGGCCCCCACGCTGGCGTGTCCTGGTGACCGCAATAGTGGCTGCCCTTCATCGTCCCCCATGCAGACGCTGTCCCTCCTCTTCACAGTACCCTGAGAACTGGGTATTACCAAGTTCATTTGACAGATGAGAAAGCAGAGGCTCAGGAGGTGATCGGATCTTGGCTGGTATTCTCTTTGAGCCAGCCCTGTCTTGCCAAGCCCAGCAAAGGACCAACGTGACCATTTGCCTTTGCCATTCCAGTCCTGAGATGTGGAGCGGCTGTTTTGGTAATGACTGTGATACTGCCAACCTCAGCTGGCACCAACATCACCTGTCCCTCCTCTGACCTTCTTGTAGTCTGTGTCCACAGTCCTAGTCTTCAAATGCTGTTTTAAACCATTATCCTCTTGAAATCCCCTGCCCAAGCATAAGCACCATTGCTCCCAGTAACTGACCCATCTTCCCCCCAACGTGGGAAAATGGAGCTCTGAGACACATACACCTTCTCTCTGTTGATAAAGGATTTTATGTGTCCTCAGTCATTCCAGGAGCAGAACTACTTCTTCCTTGTGAAAGGCCAATACCAGCCATCTCCTTGGGTCTGTCTGCTTCTTCCTCTGTGGGGGCCTGTCCACAGCAGCATCCCCCCCTTCTCTCCTATTGCCTCACCTCATCCAGCTCTACTACCCAAGCCTTCCTTGCGGAGATTTGGAGAGATGCACAAATCTCCCCACACATGACCTTGAAATGAATCCTTCCCTTCAAATCCTCCAGCTCCCTGAATCCAGTCCTCCTGCCCATCCACACTGTCTTTTCTGGGAGTGTAGGGGGCAGTTAGTTATGCCCCAAGAGTCAGTGGGTAAATGTCCATCCCCCCCGTCCTCCAGGAGGATGGTGCTGAGGCATCCTCTATGAGGTCCTTAGTGGGTCCCCAGCAGGACTGCGCCCTGGTACCCACTGCTGTAACCCACTGATGAACCAAGGCTTTGCTGGCTCTCCTCCTTGCCCTGCTCAGTCTCTCCATGTCTTCACCTGTGACCCTGGGCTCACCTCCCAGATGAGCGACCAGCATCAGAGTCCTCATTCAGGGTCTGTTTGGGGGATTCCCATCCTAAGACCAGGAGAAGGCAATGGCAACCCACTCTGATACTCTTGCCTGGAAAATCCCATGGATGGAGAACCCTGTTGCGCTGCAGTCCATGGGGTCGTGAAGAGTCAGACACGACTGAGCGACTTCACTTTCATGCATTGGAGAAGGAAATGGCAACCCACTCCAGTGTTCTTGCCTGGAGAATCCCAGGGACAGCGGAGCCTGGTGGGCTGCCGTCTCTGGGGTTGCACAGAGTCGGGCACGACTGAAGCGACTTAGCAGCAGTAGCAGCAGCATTCTAAGACCCACACTTGCCCCACCTGCCTCCCCTAGGGAATTCAATGCTCTCTCTCTCTCCTCCTTATTGCACTTCTTGAGGCAGAGCCTCTGTCTCCTGTACCAGACCCTGGGCCCCTTGAGGGTAAAGACAAGCTCTTCATCACCTCTGTTTCCCCTTCACCTGGCACATTACCCAGCCCATCACTGGTCAAGAAGCTTGCTGAGTGAGAGTATAAATAAATGGGTAATTGATGAGATGAATCCCAAAAGCCCCTGCCCTGGGTGACAGACCTTGTGAAGTGAATTATCCCATCAGTGTGGCCCTCTCCATCCCCTCTTTCTCCTCTCCCGTCAGGGGGCCTTTCTCTGTCCCCTGTCCACCCCTACCCCCCAGAGGTCCTGAGGCCCCTCCCTCTGCCATCAACACCCGTTCTGTCCTCTATAACACCATTGTAATCAGTTCCCAGGATGCTGCCTGCCAGGAAAAGTTCCCAGACAGGGGAGTGGGTCTCTTGCTGGAGATTCCAGCAACTCCAGTTAAATAAAGGTTCTGGGAACCTGGTGAGATGCTATTATAATGTGACATAATTCAATGTCACTGTCCAGCTTATGTCACATTGGAGGGATGAATTTATCCCGGCTAGACTCCCAAGCTCATTCAGAAGTACTCAGAAAAACTGCCTGCTGCTTCTAATGTGAACAGCCCCAGGAAATGTTAATTTCTACAAATCAAGTCATTCAGCCCAAGTGCATGGAGCTGAGTTTCCAGCAGGAGGAAATAAAATCATGGCTGGGGAAGTGAAGCAGCTGTTGCCAAGCCAAGAGCTCATGGAGACCACGTCCAGTTTTGAAACCCCTGGGGGAATGGGGTGCTCTGAGTACATCCAGAAGACCTGGGGAACTCAAACTTGGTAACTTGGCTCTGTCATACACATAAGAAAACTGAGGAGCGTAGAGGCCAAGGAGAAGCTGCCCAACGTCACACACGGTGAGTCAGTGGCCGACCTGGGACTCAAGTCTGGCACCACTCTCAATTTCTTAGGAGAGCAGATAGGTTGGGAATCATGCTGAAACTAAAAGCCAGACCAAATAGCAACAGAAAAAAAAAAGCCAGCATCCTGGACCAACTCAGAGGTTGTGCTGGTCTGGGAATTAGGGCCACTGGGTCCGGTGCTGGCCCTGACCCCCCATTTCCTGTGGACAGCGGGCAAGTCTATTCCCTTCTCGGGGCCTCCCTTATGTACAAGATGAAGAGGTTGATGGTCTCTAAGGGGTGTCTCGGTTCTGAAAATCTGTCATGTTTTGGGTCTCAGCTTCCCCATTCCAGGGGTAGAAAGCTTCCCTTCCAAGGATGCTGTGAGCATCACGTGATGTCCAGAAGAAGCTCCTTGGATGGTAACCGTAGGAACAGTACCACCATCACTCCCGCGTCTGCTGCCAGGTGATGCTGGCCGGAGAGCCACTGCAACCTTCGAGCTGCTGGAAGGAGTGAAGGGAAACCAGTATCTCTTCTTCAGGCAGATAGTTCTCAGACTGGGCTGTAGATCCTGGGGTCCCAGACCCCCTCTGTATAAGGTGGATCTGAAGCCAGACCCTCTCACCGTTCTAGTGAGTGACATGAATCCTCAAGATGCCTGCCAGGGGGTCTTGACAATGCTGGGCTTGGGCACAGAGCCGGGAAGAGGAGGAGGGAAAGGGAGGCTTTATATACCAGTGAAGAATCTGGGCTCTAGAATCAAACAGACCTAAGCTCAATGGCTGGCTCATCCGTCAGTATTTGCAAGATTTTGATCAAATCTTTCCACAGTTCTACAGTTCTAACCCCAGCTTTCACATCTGTTAAATGGCAATGAAAAGTCTCTCATATCGAATGCTGGCAAGACACTTCGTACCATGTCTGGCTCAGGGTGAGTTCTCCATACACATGGCCCGCAGCAAAGCAGGACTAGTCACCACACATCTCCAGAGTGAGGTGTTCTTCAGGGAGTGGCTGCAGAATCCACCCTGCAGGACAAATGAAGAGTTGCGGAAGAGCTTGTCCAAGCCGACCAAGACCTGGAGGACAGATTCCCAGACCACGGAGGGAGCAGAGTGCATCGTGTTCGTGAGAGCAGAGATGATTTGTATCTGCTAACAGCAACCTTAATAGAGGAGATTACAGATACGAATTCATTGACAAGTGGTAATTATAATCATTATTGCAACGGTAAGTTGAAGGCTAAAGTTCATGTCAACACAGCAGTCAGGAAGAAATGTCAATGTCAGCCATGATCAAATGACTGTTACGTGTATAAACGATGCGTGCGGTGTTAGAGAGCTGGGAGAGCAGATGATGGGGGACTGACCATACAGAGACACCCTGGGCACTCACAGGGTCAACACTGACATCAAGTGAGGCACAGCGGGTGAAACAACATCCCCCAAAGTCCCCAGTGGGTGAGTGGAGCCCAGACTCCAACCAAGATGCCTGAAGCTAAGGCTCTGACCAGCCGTCAGAGTCGACCAGCACCACATTTTTAGGCTGGAGCTCCCCAGGCCTTGCTTGTGGCTTCCTTTGGGCTTCCCCTGTGGCTCAGCTGATAAAGAATCCACCTGTAATGCGGAAGACCTGGGTTTGATCTGTGGGTTGGGAAGATCCCCTGGAGAAGGGAAAGGCTACCCACACCAGGGTTCTGGCCTGGAGACTTCCACGGACTGTATAATCTGCGGGGTCTCAAAGAGTCAGACAGGACTAAGCGACTTTCACTTTACTTTGTCCTTTACTCAGCAAAGGACAGAGCAGCTAAAGCACTTAGAGGCTGGGGGAGGGGGGCCTTCCCTGTGGTCCTAATGTGATGGACAGGAAGTTATCAGCAGAGAGCTTGTCTTCCACACAGAAAGACGGATGCACTGAGCCATGGCTTTTCCAGCTCCCTGGGATTCCGAAATCCTCGCAGGCTTCCCCCTCGGCACCCACCAAGGAAGAGCCCCTCACACCCAGGTGCACAAGCATCTTCCCCAAGTACTGAGGCTACAGGGTTGCAGCGAGACCTGGAACCCAAGGACGCACATATTTGTGAATTGGAGTAAAATGCCAGCTGAATATTAGTCTTCGATTTTCCCTCTCGAGTTACTGAACCATGAAATACCAGTCGTTTTACTATGAGAGATGTTACGCAGGACAAGTTATTACGTACATATTAATTTAGCTATTCACATGCATAAGGAAGAAGACACACACACACAGGACAAAACCCTAAAAGGCTCTTCAGGGGCTTAAAAGTCCCAAATTGATCAAAAGTCCTTTTCCTGGCATCCTAAGCCCACCCGGGAATAATCATCCTAATCTTGTCTCTCCAGCTCCTTTTCTTTCCCTGAAGCTGAGCTTGCCCTGTGGACACTGTCTTCTGAATGGAAGGCAAGTTTTCACTTCTCTTGGGTATATTCCTAGCAGCAGAATCTCTGAGTTCTACAGTAGCTCTATGCTTAAGTTTTTGAGGAACTGCCAAACTGCTTTTCACAGTGGGTACACCACTTTATACGGCTTCCCTGGTGGCTCAGACAGTAAAGAATCTGCCTGCATTTTCCCAACCAATAGTATATGAGGGTTCGAATTTTTCCATATCCTCACTCACAATTGCTCTTGTCTACTTTTTGCTTATAGTCATCCTAATGTATAGAAAATGGTATCTCACTGTGGTTTTAATATTCTTTAATGACTATGATGTTGAGCATCTTTTCATGATCTTATTGGTCATTTGTATATCTTTTTTAGAGAAATGTCTATTCAAATCTTTAGCCTATTTGCAAATTGAGTTGTTTGGCTTTTTGTTGTGGCCTTGTAGGACTTCTTTATATATTCTAGATATAAGTTGCTTATCAGATGCATGATTGGCACAATTTTTTCCTGATTCTATAGTTTGTATTTTCACTTTTTTGATGAAGCCCTTTGAAACACAAAAGCCTTTAATTTTGATGATGTCTGAGATTTCCTTTTTGCTTTTAGAACTATGCTTTTGGGGTCACATCTAAGAAACTGTTGCCTAATTTAAGCTCATAGTGATTTCTGTCTGTGTATGTTGCTTAGTCACTCAGTTGTGTCTGACTCTTTTGTGACCCCATGGACTGTAGCCCACCAGGCTTCTCCATCCATGGGATTCTCCAGGCAAGAGCACTGGAGTGGGTTGCCATTTCCTTCTCCAGGGGATCTTCCCAACCCAGGGATCAAACCCAGGTCTCCTGCATTGTAAGTGGATTCTTTACCACTGAGTCACCTGGGAAGATCTTTCTGCCTATATTCACTTCTGATTTTAGCCCTTAGTACTTCCCTGGTGCCTCAGTCAGTAAAGAAACTGCCTGCAATGCAGGAGACCAGGGTTTGATCCCTGGGTTGGGAAGATCCCCTGGAGAAGGAAAATGGCAACCCACTCCAGTATTCTTGCCTGGAGAATTTCATGGGCAGAGGAGCCTGGCGGGCTGCAGTCCATGGGGTCGCAAACCATCGGACACATCTGAGCGACTTCACTTTCACTCTAGCCCTTACTAGGTTCATCTACTTTGAGTTAACTTTTGTATATAGTGTGTGACAAGGATCTAATTTTGTTGTTTTACATATGGCTAGCCAATAGTCTCAGCCTCATTTGTTTAAAAGACTCCTCTTTCCCCACTCAATTATGTTATCCTTTTTGCAAATCCATTCACCATATAGGTAGTTCTATATCTGGACTCTAAATTCTACTTCACTGATCTAAGTCTTTGTCTTTATGCCAAACCCCCACTATTTTAGTTACTATAGCTTTGCAGTAAACTTTGAAATCTGTAAGTAAAGGCCTTCCAAGTTTATTTTCTTGTTCAAGATTATTTTGGCCAGTCTGTGTCCCTTGCATTTCCTTATGAATTTTGGGATAAACTTGTGAAGTTCTGACAAATAAAAAGACAGGGAAGCATTTCTATCTAACCAATAGTTAGGATTCTGGTCTATAAACTTTCCATTTATTTAGATCTTGCTATTTACTTAGATATTTAATTTATTTCAACAATGTTTTGTAGGCTTTGGAGTATTTTGCTCTTATTTGTTAAATTTATCCCTAAGTATCTTATTCTGTTTGATACTATTATTAATGGAATTATTTTTTTTAACTTCATTTCAGATTGTTCACTGCTAGCGTGTAAAAATACACTAGATTTTTGTGTATTATCTTGTATCCTTCAACTTTGCTGAACTTGTTTATTAGATTAATCATTTCTGTGTGTTTGCATTCCTTAGAAGTTTTCATCTGCAATACCTTGCCATCTGCAAATATGTTTAATTTAACTTTTTTTTTAACCATCTAGATGCCTTTTCTTTCTTTTCTTGTTTTATTGCCAAGGTTAGGACTTCTAGCATAATGTTGAATAGAAGTAATGAGAGCTGACATCCTAGTCTTGCTCCTAATTTCACAGGAAAGTGTTCAGTCTTTCACTATTCTGTCTAATGTTACTTGTGGAGTTTTCATAGATGAACATTGTTTGAATAAAGAAATTTCCTTCTTTCTTTCTTTTTTGGTTGTTGTTGAGTGTTTTTATCATAAGAAGATGTTGGGTTTTGCCAAATGCTTTTCATGTATCTGTTGAGATGATTATGTGATTGTTATCTTTTATTCTGTTAATAAGCTAACTCATGATTTTCACATGTAAAACCTAACTTCGATTCTTGGGATAAGTCCCACTTAGTCCTAGTGAATAACCTTCTTTACATCCAGTTTGTTAGTATTTTACTGATGATTTTTACACCTATTTCTGTAAAGATTCTGTAGGTTTCCTTATTTATGATACCTCTGACTGGTTTTGGTATCAGGGTAATGCTGGCTTCGTAAAATGAATTGGGGAGTATTTCCCCCTCTTCTACTTCATCACTATGATTTGTCCTAGTTGAATAATAGATTGGAGTTTTAAAGCAACCGGGGCTTTGTCTTCCCTCTCAGTCTTCACTTTCTGAAGAATATTCATTCCTGCTCCTGCTGTGATTCTGAACTTGGCTACCTCACATGTGGCGGGGCACAGAGGGCTCACCGTCCCAATCAGATCGAACTCCTGCCTCTCCTGTCTCCACCTGCACCCTTCCTTACGTCCAGGAGACACTTTTATGGTATGTTTCCCAGTTCCCTCTGCCCGTCCTGCTCCCAGGCCTGCTCATCCTCCATCTGTAGTCCTGCAATAGCTTCTGCTCAGGCCTCTAGTTTCCCTCATCTCCAGTCCCTCTGCAGAGACAGTTTTCTAAAACCCCTGTTAGAGCAACCCACAGCTCTGCCCAGTCTGTTTCACTGAGGTTTCATTTCCTGAAATGCAGGGATAGCAAAATGATTCCACTGGGGCAGTCCTCTTACAGAGGGGGAACTTCTGTGTCTCCAGGGCATCCAGAGGCAGAGGCTGCAGCAACCAGCCACCGGCATACTCATTATTTGAACTTTTCAATTTAATATTTCAAATCTATGCACATTTTATCCTCTATAATTTATTGTGGTGTTTTAATATCAAATAATGGGCATTTTCTCTGGTCTTGGACTAAAAATGACACCCTGGGAAGATGCCTGGTGCCTACTCCCTGGCTCACTCCTATTCATTCTCCAATGAGACCAGGAGTTAGACTGGTAGGATTGGGGCATCTTCCTAGATGTCAGTTTTACTCTAAGGTCAGGAAAGTTCTTATTCACATTAAAATAATCATGAATAGGTTGTGCTGACAATTCCCCAGGGTTGCACAAGCCCCAGGCCCCTAATTTCCCCACATCACCAACCACCACTTCACCTCATTTCTCCCAGCTTCACCCATAGATCTCAAACGAGACATTTGTGGCCATCACATACATGTTGCATGCACACTCTCAAGGTACACGGAACACACACCTGTGTGTGCACCCCACACCACTGCTCAAACAGCCTGCAGCAGCCCCCATTTATCACCGTTCCCCGGACAGAGCACAAACGCCCATGCATTGGAAGAAGGGAACTAATATTTTTTGAGCACCTACTATGTGCCACACAACATACTGAGCCCTTCACATGTGCTTTCTTCCTTAAGCTTTCACCAGCCCCGAAATTTGTTTTACAGATAGTGAACAGACCCAGAGAGATGACCCCCATCACACAATGGGTGGGTTGCCGGCCTGGAATGGCACCTCTGGATCCTCTCCCTTGCCTCATCCCTACTTTTCTGCTGAAGAGAAATCATCAAAGGGGCAGAACCTTTCAGCTGTTGGTTTAGACGAATAGAATGAGCAGCCTGTGTGGTAGCGGTCAGTGATTATCTCACCTCTAGAGGGGATCTAGAGCTCAGCTGGGCTGGGAGGGGAGGCCCTGGTAAGGCCTCGGGGGCCCAGGGAACATCTGAGCATCTCCTGTGAGTGTGTTGTTTGCACTCCAAGCTGTTTATGCTCATTGGGACCTAGCAGAGCTTCCGATACATCTCCCCCAACTCCTTCACAATCTGATGCTGCTGTGCTCACACTAAAAGAGAAACTGCTTTTTTGTGTGTAAAAACCTCCTCTTCTGGGCAATCAGATCTTTTCAAAACTTAAATTCCCATTTGGGAATGGACAGAAGAGACAGGCAAAGGCTGTTTCCTGCATTCAGGAGAGGTAGCTTTCTGGTGGAAGCCCCCACACGAGCCGTTGCCTGCACCCACCCCCAACCCAGGCCCTCCACAGAGAGGGAGGGAGGGAGGAAGCCTGACCAAGCAGATCAGTCTTAGCATGAACCCCAGCTCCCCTCTTATCAGCTGTATGACTTCAGGCAGGTTTCTTCCCTTTCTGAGCCTCAGTCCCCTCATCTGTGAAATAAGATGGTAATAATCTTGTTATTAATTTTCACTGTCATTAGACTGGGAGCTAAGGCATACAGGAGGACAGCCTAAGCTCCTGGCACGTCCAATGTATTGCCACTGTTTTTACTATTCTCTTTAGTGTCTGATCATCACTTTGCCAACAAAGGTCCATCTAATCAAAGCTATAGTTTTTTGAGTAGTCATGTACAGATTTGAGAGTTGGACCATAAAGAAGGCTGAGTGCTGAAGAACTGATGTTTTCCAACTGTGGTGCTGGAGAAGACTCTTGAGAGTCCCTTGGACTGCAAGGAGATTAGATCAGTCAATCCGAAAGGAAATCAACACTGAAGTCATTGGAAGGACCCGATGCTAAAGCTGAAGCTCCAATACTTTGGCCATCTGATGTGAAGAGCTGTCTCATTGGAAAAGACCCTGTTTCTGGGAAAGACTGAGAACAGGAAGAGAAGAGAGCGACAGAGGATAGGATGATTGGATGGCATCATCAACTCAATGGACGTGAGCTTGAGCAAAGTCCAGGAGATAGTGAAGGACAGGAAAACCTGGCGTACTGCAGCCCATGGGGTTGCACAGAGTCAGACATGACTAAGTGATTGAACAACAACCCTAGATTTTCCAAGCTAGACTTTGACACTGGGCCATAGATGACAGAGTCTGAGGGCTGCTTTAGAATCATCTGTGAGGATTTCTGAAAAGCATAGTCCGGAATCCCATCCCAGGAGAAGCTGATTCCTTGCACTGGAGTGGGCCTGGGGAAGATGCTGAGACCCAGACAAGGTTGTCCCCCTTGACTAAGGCCCAGGGGTCTGTAATGTCTCACACTCAGGAAGTTTAGCTTTGAGATTGGCTGGGGCCTGGGACTCTGCTTCAGTGTTTGCACCTGGACATTTTCCTCCAGCAACAGAATACAGAGAAACTGCTGCTGCTGCTAAGTCACTTTAGTTGTGTCCGACTCTTTGAAACCCCATAGACGGCAGGCCACCAGGCTCCCCCATTCCTGGGATTCTCCAAGCAAGAACACTGGAATGGGCTGCCATTTCCTTCTCCAATGTATGAAAATGAAAAGTGAAAGTGAAGTTGCTCAGTCATGTCTGACTCTTGGCGACCCCATGGACTGCAGCCCACTAGGCTCCTCCATCCATGGGATTTTCCAGGCAAGAGTACTGGAGTGGGGTGCCATTGCCTTCCCCAACAGAGAAACTAGAAGGAACCAAAAAGAACTGCCTGCATGCACCGTTGGGACAAATTATGAACCAGATACAAAAAGACCAAAAACCCATGCAGCACCACCACTGGAGTGGGCAGATCACCTAAGCCACTTTTCTGGCCTGACCCTTGGGCCTACCCCTACCTTCTCCCCATATTAGGAACCAACTCACCCTCTCTTCAGAGCAAGCAAAAGAACTTGTTACTTATTCTCACTCTCCCCTGCTGCAGCAAGGGACCCCAACAAAGCCTTGAATTTCTTGTTTGGCCCTTCATCAATTTCTATTGACCAAGGAGGCCAAGAACCTGGTTGGTAACAACTTGGTCCCTGCTCTGGGGCTGCCTGAGGGCCAGCTCTGGGGAGGTTTTCCCCACCCCCGGCCTTCCTCTGAGGTCTGGGCTGAGTCTGTATGGAGTGCCAACCACAGTCCATCTTGCTCTGGTTGGTGCCCAGGCGTGGGCCTCTCTGCTCAGCCTGAGCCTTTGGTGACGGAGAGCGCACGAGCTCTGGAGTCAGGCTGACCAGGTCTAGATCCTGCTCCATCATTTACCAGCTTTGGCAGCTGATGGCCTGGGATTACAGCTTGTGCTCTGATGTCACATGGCCTGTGGTTGGTTGATTCCCGGTTTTGCCATTGACAAACTCTGTGACCTTGGGCAAGTCTCTTAACTTGTTGTAAGGACTGAGTTAACACATGCAAATCATACTTGGAAGAGAGCCAGGCCTGAGGTAAGCACCTGTGAGTCTCAGATGTACTCGTGATCAGCTGTGTATCTCAGGTATGTCACCTAAGCATAGTGAACCTCAGGTGAGTCCCCTAGGTATCATGAACCTTAGTTTCCTCATCAGTATAATGGGGAGAACCATCCCCACCTTTGGAGACTGGTGTGAGGATGAACAAGATGAGGTCTCAGAAGCACCTGAATGCCTGGGTGCTGCCTATTAAGCCACAAGGTGGATTATGAATTTGGTCTACACCACCCCCTCTGGCTCTACCATTCCACATCCACCTGTCACTCCCATCCACCTGTCACTCCCATCCAGCCCCAGACATACAGTCCTCCTCACCCTTCACCTGGTGACAGAATCACCATCTTCCTGGAGTCAGTAGAGGACCACACAAGCACGTGCCCACAAAACGTCTGGTGCAGGGTTGGGTGCCTAGAAAGTGCTCAAAAGATGGGGGCTTATTATTATCAGTTGGGATGTGGTTTCAATCTTGGGACGGTGCAGTGGGCAAGGAGGACAGCCAACTTCTGCTGCCATTCTGCCCCGATGGGGAAGATGGTTGGGGTGAGTCCCTTCCCTCTACTGAGCCTCATTTTCCCCATCTTACCATGGGCTTGAGCTGGGATGGACAGCCTCTCTAGCTGTGACTCTGAACACGGCATGCAACTGATCACCCCATCTGTCCTTTCTTGACTCATCTGCCCCCTCTGACCCTACCCCTGCTTTAGCCCAAACTGAGGAGGTCATTTGTGTCCCTCAGGCCACACTAGGAGTGGGCCTCTCGTGTCTCCAAGAGCATCCATGCAGGTTCCCAGGACAACCAGCTTACGTGGTCATTGCTGTGGAAACCCTCACCAGTCTCCAGCCAGTTTTAGTTCAGCCTGGATTCAGCTCATGGCTTTTATTAGCCACAGTAAGGGTTTCTAGAATGCCTTAGTGGAGGGGGTAGATATGGTAAAATCGTGTTTCATAAGGTCTAGTTGAGAGTAAAGGGGGAAGGAAATCCGTGATGCAGTGCTCAGTGGTGTAGGCTCCATATGTTGTCAAGAGTAAGTATAGTTCACATATGGGGAAAAAGAGACTCAGAGAGGTTGAGTCCTTTGCCTGAGATCACACAGGTAGAGGCAGAGAGAGAGAGAGAGGCAGGATACAAACCTGCCTGGTAGGAGGAGGTGAGATGGAAGGGCAGGCAGCAGACACTGTGACAGAGGCTACCACCTGAGATGAGTTATTACCTCCAGTCAATGAGAAGCCCTCCCTGATGCTTCAGCCTCATCTTCCATGTCCCGACTTGTGTCCAAGGCTGGATCCTCTGTCCCCCACCACTCTGGCTCATGACTCCATCCATTCTTCCTGGCTGTCCCACACAGCTGGGATTCTCTCTCTCCACCCAAACCCTGTGAACTAAAATATTGCCAGCCATATCGATACAGAAAGGATGTTACAGCTATCAAACCATCACATTACAGCCATCTGTGCCCTGACCCCTAAGGGAGTTTGGGATGGAGACAAATAGGCTGCCCTCTCTCAAGTCCGTCTAGCAGTCAGCTGCTGAGGCCACTCTAGACAGTGAACCCCGAGGAAACTCAGCGTGAATAAACACAGGATACTGGCCCCAGATAACTGACATGTCTATCAAAGGAATGATTTCAGTGAGTTCAGACCCTTGCATCTTCCTATATATGGTAAAGTGCTATATTCCTTAGCTTGAGATATCTGGCTTTCTTTTATTAACGTTAATCTTTTGATGTTCCAACTACCTGGTCTATTGTTGCAAAAAAAAAAAAAAAAACCTCCCATATATCCTAGCTCCACTCCCACTCCTGTCTTGCCTTTTTGGAGCAAGCTTGTGGGTCATTTGAGCTGCTATTTTTTGGATTTAACTCCTCAGATTTGCCCACTGAATAAAACTTTTAGGTTGTGCATTATTTTTCAGTCGACCCTCTCTTCACCCTTTAGATCGCAGCTCAAGCTTCACCTTTTCCAACTATGAATGAATCACCTCTCCTGGCGACTCCAGCAGCATCTTGCTCCCACTCCTATTTGCTGCACCATTATGACTGGGTTTCCTATTGTCTCCTGTCCACCCATCTATGATGCCAAAATCTGGCCTCTGTACCCCGGCACCGAATTAAATCTCAGAGACAGAGTTTCGGGTGAAGCAGAAATAGCTTTCGTGAACTGCCAGGCAAAGGGGACCACAGCAGGCTAATAATGCCCTCAAAACTGCGTGTCCCTACCTGAAGCTGGTGGGTGCACGAGAAGTCACTTCAGTTGCGTCTGACTCTTTGCGACCCTATGGACCATAGCCCACCAGGTTCCTCTGGCCATGGGATTCTCTAGGCAAGAGTAGGGAAGTGGGTTGTCATTTCCTTCTCCACGGGGGTCTTCCTGACCTAGGGACTGACATTGCATCTCTTAAGGCTCCTGCATTGGCAGGCACGTTTATTTTTACCCCACGCACTACCTGGGAAGGAGCGGGTAGTGAGAAGTTTAACAGTAGTGGTTCAGAGGGGATGTGATCAGTTTGTGGGCATCCTTCTGATTGGTTAAGTGTGAGGTAACTTCATGGTAAATGGATGAGGAAACAAAGTAAACAGCGACAGACTTTATTTTCTTGAGCTCCAAAATCACTGCAGATGGTGACTGCAGCCATGAAATTAAAAGACACTTGCTCCTTGGAAGAAAAGCTATGACAAACCTAGCAGATACTTTTCTGACAAAGGTCCAACTAGTCAAAGCTATGGTTTTTCCAGTGGTCACATATGGATGTGAGAGTTGGACTATAAAGAAAGCTGAGCACCAAAGAATTGATTCTTTTGAACTGTGGTGTTGGAGAAGACTCTTGAAAGTCCCTTGGTCTGCAAGGAGATCCAACCAGTCCATCTTAAAGGAAATCAGTCCTGAATATTCGGACTTAAGCTGAAACTGAAGCTCCAATACTTTGGCCACCTGATGCGAAGAGCTGACTCATTGGAAAAGACCCTGATGCTGGGAAAGATTGAAGGCGGGAGGAGAAGGGGGTGACAGAGGATGAGATGGTTGGATGGCGTTACTGACTTGACGGACATGAGTTTGAGCAAGCTCCAGGAATTGGTGATCGACAGGGAAGCCTGACGTGCTGCCGTCCATGGGGTTGCAAAGAGTCAGACACAACGAGCAACTGAACTGACTGAAGTAGGGGGAGTCAGCATCATCAGCCTTTTGGTTCCAACTGGTCTGGAGTTTAAGTGCTTGTGGGCAGCATACCACTAACTTCTTCCACCTGGTGGGGTTTCAGTTTGTGCAAAACAGCTCAAAGATGTTGTTATGTGTATCCCTTGAGGGGGGAAATGAGGACCCTGCCCCAAGGCTGTACTACTGTTTATTTTTATTGTTTCTCTTGATTGTTTCTCCCTTTTCTCTGCATCCCCTCCCTTCCTTATTTAGCAACTGTTGAACCTGCTGGGTTGGAACTCAAGGAAGGTCAAGGAGGCCGAATGAAAGCCTATTTCCTATAATCAAGAAATGGGAGGCACAGAAAGGCTTTTGTGCCTTGGAGGGCCCACAGGGTCCTGCTTTGTATCACCGGCCAGTTCCTTGAAGACTTGGACGTGGACAAGCCTTAATCTCTCCATTCCGAGCCTCTAGGTACTGCCTCGTTTAGAGCAGGAAGTCAAAAACTATTTGTTGAATTCATGAAAATAAGTCTGGGTTGAAAACTTCTGTGAAGTTGCTTGCGTTTTAACAAAAGACAGAGCCTCAAGCCATAGGAATGAAGCTCCAATGGTAGAATTTCAGGCACCAGTAAGCTTGGGACAGATGCTTCCTCTGTTGTCTGATGCCTGGAGGAGGAAGCGGCTGTCTCAGCAGGTGGAATTTTCCGTTCGTGGCTTTCCAGTGCAGAAACAATCACACGGTCTCCTGAAAAACACAAGTGTGTCATGGAAACAAACGTATTTCCCCTTTGACTTTTGGGGGGGTGGGGAGGAAACTTCTCTCTCACCCTGCTAGGTTTCCTTGAGCTGGTTCTGGTTGACAGAATGTTCCTTCCTCATATCCTTTCTTTCCTGCCTTGTGGCAATACCCTGCTGACCTTTCCTTAATCCCAGCTCTTGCACTCCACAGCCACTGAGCCCACGTACCAGCACAGCTCTGCCAGCAGGAAGGCCCTGAAGTTGGTTGGGAGTTTGGAGAAGTCTTATTCTGCAGCTCGGAGTTTTCCATGCCAATCCCATTGGCTGGGCTGCTTCTTCTAAGCTAACTTGATGTCTGTCCTGATCACTGGGCCCCATCCTGGCCCTCTGTCCAAGCCCCTCTCATGACACAGTTCGACACACTGACAACCTCTTTGACTTCCAGTTCATCCCACCCTCCACTCTGCCCTAGAGTGGTCCAACTGGATCCCTCCTGCTGGAAACCCTTCTCAAGCTCCAGAGTGTCCTCAGGTCACGGTCCAACCTCCTTGGCTCTGCACCAGCTGTGCAGAAGTACAGACATTAGCCAGGTACCCACCAGGCAGGAACCCCCCGCACCCGGCCCGTTTTTGCACCTGCTCTTTTCTCTGCCTTCATGTTCTTCCCTCCCTGTTGGCCTGCTGGATTCTTATTCACTCTGTTAGGGGAAACACTGACTGAAAGCACCCACCCCGGCGAGGCACAAGAGTAACCACTTGCATGAGTTATTTTACGACAGGAGGTCTTGGTAAGGGATATGAAACTAACAAGCTACCACCAACTGGAAGAATTTGGGAAGGAGATACCACATGTCCCACCATCTCCCAGAATCCTTCTCTCTGGCTTCTATCTTGGCTGAGCAATCTGTGTGTCTCTAGGAAGGACCCTGAGTAAGGATGATTGGCCAATGACAACCCGGAAGCTAATCCCATCACCACCAAACCCGAGACTGTGAGCCACGTGGCAGAGCGGTTCTCCTGGGTTCCCTTACCCCGCTGCTCTCCATCCACCCGGGTGCTCCTTCCCAATAAAGTCTCTTGCTTTGTCAGCGTGTGTGTCTCCTCGGGTAATTCATTTCTGTGTGTTAGACAAGAGTCCACTCTTGGGCCACGGAAGGGGCCCCCCTTCCCAGAACAATTTTACAATAGGAAGTCTCAGTAAGGAACACAGAACTAACACACCACCCCTAATTGTGAGAATTCAGGAAAGGTCAAAAAGAGATGCCACGTGTTCCACCACCTCCCGGGATCCTCCTTGCTATAATCCCTCTTGGCTGAGCAATGCGTGCACTGCCAGGGAAGACCCAGAGTCTGAATGACTGGCCAGAAATAGCCTGGGAACTCACCACCGTAAAGCCTGAGACTGCAAGCTACATGATAGAGTGGTCCTCCTGAGTTCCCGCACCCTCTTATACTCTGCCTGGGTGCCCCTTCCTAATAAAGGCTCTTGCCTTTTCAGCACATGTTTCTCCTCGGACAATTCATTTCTGAGTGTTAGACAAGAGCCCACTCTCAGGCCCTGGAAGGGGTCTCTCTTCCTGCAACAATTCAAGACTTAGCCCCAACATCCCCTTCTCTGTAAAAACCTCCGTAAAACACTGACTGAAACTGTCCACCCTGGCCAAGCACCATAATAACCATCTGTGTGAGTTATTTTACGATAGGAGGTCCTGTTAAGGGACAAGCCACCACCGACTGGAAGAATTTGGGAAAGGTCAAAAGGAGATGCCATGAGTCTGTTTCTATCTGCACTCATGGTCCTTAGTTACATATTCCCTGGTCTGTCTCTCCCACTAAACCTTGAGCATCTCTAGGTCAGAAGCCAAGCTTGATTTTCTGTGTCTGTCAGCAGATGAGGTGTCAGTGTGTTTCTGGGGGGAATGAATGGGCTTACTACCGTTAAGACAACAGCAACAGTTTCTGGAGCATATGCTATGGTATATTGCCTAGAACTGTACTAGGCAGTTTCCCAACTTATCCACCATAGTGTCACACTCCATTCTGAATTTAGCATGATGATTAGGCCCATTTTACAGAGGCGATACATTGGCTCAGAGACATCGAAGATTCAGTTCAAGGTCACACTTTGAGGGAAAGAAGGGATTTGAACTTGAACCCAGAGATCTTGCCTCCAGCCTCTTCATTTACCGAGGATTTACTATGCACCAGGCCCTGTCCTGTGGTCTGGGGACAGAGCTGGGACAAGAACAGGTCAAGTCCTTGCCTCACAATCAGAGCTCCCACTGTATGGGGTGGGGAGGAGACAAACACTAACAAAATACATGTCTAAATAATGCCAGGGCTGATAATTGCTATGCAGGGCTGAGGGCAGAGTGATAGGGTGGGGACGGTGATGTTTTTGGGGACCTGAATGGAGTGGAGGGACAAGCCCTGGTCACAGCAGAGGGAAGCGGTTTTCTGGCAGGGTGTGTGTGTGAGTTTCTCAGTCGTGTCTGACTCTGCACCCCCATGGACTGTAGCCCTCCAGTCTCCAGCAGCAGCCCCTCTGTCCATGGGGATTCTCCAGGTAAGAATACTAGAGTGGGTTGCCAACTCCTTCTCCAGGGGATCTTCCCAACCCAGGGATCGAACCTGGGTCTCCCGCATTGCAGGCAGATTCTTTACCGTCTGAGCCACCAGGGAGGCCCAGGGGACAAGAGCAAATGCAGAGTCCCAGAGGCCAGAATGGGCTCCGTTTGAGAAACAGCAGGAGGCCAGCGTGGCTGGAGTTCTGCGAGTGGAGGAGTCAGAGAGGAGCAAGGTCAGAGCAGTGGCCTTGGGGCGGATGGGGAGGAGGCTTGGGGGTCATGCGCATCTGCGCCAGCCCAGAAGCCTTGGAGGGCTGGGAGCAGAGGGGATGACAGCCTTTTTATCGATTCAAATGTTCCTTCTGGCCTCTGGGAGGAGCTTGGTCTTGACCCCTCACTCTGATACTCTTTCTTTTTGCTAGTTTATTAAACTGTTTCTTCTCAGTCTTGGGTTCACATATAGGGTAGCCTTGCTTGCTCTGAGCCTCTGCCTGGTTGGCAAAGTCCCAGGACCACAATCAGCATTTACTGAGCATGTAAGGTAAAGGACCTTACCAGGAAGGTAAGGTGAGTCCTCACCCACGTATTCTCCTATGGTTCTCACAACACCCCCATGAGTAAGGTCATACTGAAGGAGGGAACAGACAGAACAGGCCCTGTCTTGAAAGTAGGACTCTATCTTAGACTGGACTGTGAACACTAGGCTACATACATGGTCCCCCTCCCAATGGACTCTGAACTCTGCCCCCGGTGTCTATGGAAACGACACACCAACGGAAAACCAGACCCTCTGGATGGAAGAGCCTCAGGACTCGTACCTAGACTCTCCGTCACCTGAAAGAATACACTAATTATCTCTGTAAGAGAACAGTCGTAAATTCTACTATGCTTATCGGGGGTATGGCCACAGGCCTATCGACAAGTGTCCACTGTAACTACCTAGGCTTATGGCACAGGGATCATGGGTTAACTTTGAATGTATCTCTCTTTTGCTTTGTCCAGACTAGTTTCAGGGAATTTGGGGAGGTGGGTTTAAGCACGTACACTTAGGGTATATAAGGTTTTCGCAAAAACTGGTCGGGGTCCTTGACTAAGAGGAGACTCTGCCTTGGGCCCGCCGGTGTAATAAACTGCACTCCACTCTCTGCATTGTCCTTCTGAGTGAGTTTGTTTCCCGGAATGCGTGGCTACAACAATTGTAAAGGTGAGGAGCCTGAGACCCAGAGAGTCTGGGCTGCCTGACGCAAGCCCAGTGAAGAAGGGAGTCTCCCTGAAATGGGAGCTCAGGGAGGGTCAGGAGCTCACCCAAGGGCACACAGCATTTTTTCAGGTCCCACTCCTACCTCGGACAGTAGCACTGAGCTTCTCCCACTCTGATCCTCAGGTCAGGATTGGCTGTAAGGCAAGGTGAGGCTGAGCTTGCAGGGGGGGACTTAAAAAATGATAAATCAGATCATTCCACCCCCAAACTGTGGCTGATGGGGGGAACCGTAGCTTTTAAAGCTGAATCAGTCTCATGACTTCACCGCCAATCACATTCCAGCGCCGGAGCAGCTGCTGCCACGGTGTAGCACTCAGGCCCTGGGAAGACGCGGGGCACTTGACTTCACATATGGTGCTTAACTTTCTAACATCTCCAGTCCTCAAGACAACCCCCGCAGGGTACATGGTGGTGCCCCACTTTCCACAGGAGCAAGCCGAGGCTCCCAGAGATGAGGAGACATACCCAGACTCACACAGCCTGGCAACAGAGGATCCACCCCCAAGAGCCGCTGGCCCCAAAGCCCCCGGCCCCAAAGCCCCCAGTCAGCACCTCTGAGGCCTCATGTTGGGAAAACAGCAAGATTGATTCCTGTGTCTGCAGTTGGGCCTCATTGTTCTCAGCTCTCCTGCCCGAATGGCTGGGCCACAAATGTTTTATTACTTAAATCAAATCTGATAAGAATTACCCCTTTGGCTGGACATTGAGAAACTGTCTCAGCCACGAAGGTGAAAGGTGAAAAGGAGTTGCTGGAGAAGAGGGATAAAGGTCAGGGTGACAGAAGCTGGGCTGGGCTGGGGAGTGTGAGAGACCTGAGGTCAAGGAGGCCGGCCTAGGGTCTGGGGTAGTGGACTCCCAGCTCAGAGACTCTATCGCCGACCCTAGGTGACCCGGGCGGGCCCGTTAACCTCTCCAGGCATGCTCCCTTCTGGGTGAGATGGCTTTGGCTGTGTACAGCCAGTGGGCAATTCTGTTTCTAGAATTTCTGACACTGACTCTGCTGGACTCTTTCACTCCTCGGTCCTCCCAGCCTTTGCTCCGTTGGTGGGTCTGCAGGGACTCTATTCTCCTCCTGTGACTTGTGTACCCTTAGTTATCCTCCCAACCCCACCTGAGACACTGCTTCCTCCACGGAGGCCCCCTGCACCCCCATGCTGGACTGTCCATCCTTCTCTGCCCGCTGCCTGTGCCCAAAGCTGTGCCTCAGGCCCAGGTATTCTCATGGGCCCCCAGTCCATGACCTGGAGCATGAACCAGGGAAGAAGTTCCACCTGGGCTCAGGAAGTGGTCTCTGGGCCACTTGTCTGGGAATTGGCTGGGGGGTGGGGTGGGTGGTCCTAGCAGTCCAGAGGGTGGCAAAGAGTTGGACACGAATTAGCAGCTGAACAACAGCAACAGCTACCTGAACCACGGTCTAGAATAATAAATCTCAAACCTTGGATAAGTGTTAACTGCTCAGTCGTGTTCGACTCTTTGCAACCCCAAGGACTGGGGCTTGGCAGGTTCTTCTGTCCATGGGATTCTCCAGGCAAGAATACTGGAGTGGGTTGCCATTCCCTTCTCCAGGGGATTTTCCCAACCCAGGGATTGAACCCAGGTCTCCAGCATTGCAGGCAGACTCTTTACTGTCTGAGCCACCAGGGAAGCTCAAACCTTGGATAGGCACAACTTTTTAGCCATGCAGATTTCTCATCCTGGGGGAGGGGATGCAGAAGAAGGGGGGCCAGGGTGGAGGCTGTAAAGTGCAGGGCCCAGGTGCACAATGGTATGAAGGCCAGCCCCGCTGCATCTGACAGGCCGTCAGCCCAGTTCCTTAGTGGGAAGGACCCAAGGGGCTGGACCAAGACATTAGGGAGGTGAGACTCTGAGACCCCAGGCCAAGGCCACAGACAAAGTTTCAGAGACAGGACCAGACTTAGAGACTGGAGTCTCAGGAACAGGGTGACCACCTCATCCTCGTTGCCCCTGACTTCCCTGGAGTGCCCTCTCTCCTGGGCAATTTGAGACCGTAGGTCACTGGATTAAGGACAGTGTTGGCCAGACAAGAGATCTAGGCTCAAGCGGGTGGGAATCAGGGAGGATGTCGGGAATCTCCAGTAGCCTCCCGTCTATCTGTACAGGTGAGAGGGTCCCGGGGAACCTGTGTACCTGACAAGAGGCCAAGGCAGGGCTGACAGACCCAGCAGGACTCACTCCCCTTCCTTGAGTATCACCGCTTGAAACAGAAGCTGGAGCACCAGTGAGAAGCAGGTACTTACAGCCAGATCTACAGTTCATTCAAAGCAGAACAATTCAGCCCACCCTACAGTGACCCCACAGCTTATATGTTCATACTCGTGCTGCAGATAAATACATCTTAAAGAGCTACGTCTTCTCAGGAGTTTATGCCTTCTAGATTCATCTCCCTTAATGCAGCTTTCATAAGAGTGAACAAGAGACCCTCTTCTTTAAAAGAAAAGGAAGAGGAGGGGTTATTAGCGAGTTGAGAGGAAATTCTGATTTTAACATAATGTGGCTTAAAAGGAAGTGCTGCCTTTTGCCAAATAGCTCTTCATGAGCTTCTTACCACTGTTTGTTCAAAAAAGCGGAGGAAGGCATGCTGAGATGGGGGCGTGCTGTCATTAACCAAGCGGTAATGGATGCGTAGTTTTCACAAGCACGGAGAATCCATTTCCATAGACTGAGTAGAGGCCAGACCCGCCCTGTCAGAGCTGGACTGAGAGACAAGAGATGGTAAAGCAAGGAGGCAGGGGAGGGACAGCCATGGATCCCAAGGGGATTCTGGAAGGGATGCCGGGAGTGAATGATAACTGCGGGAACAACAGCCCTCCTGTGGTCCAGGGTTTCACTCTCTAAGAGGCCCCTCAGAGCCCCTGCTCTGGGGGACAGCAGCTGCCTCTGATGGCGGTGTCTTCCATGCAGGCTGTGAGCTGGCACGTAACAACGATCACCTCACTGAGTCCTCACCTCGATCTGCAGGGAGGTGGGATTATTATCTCCATCTTGCAGATGAGGAAACTGAGTCTCAGGGAGGGAGAGGGGCTTGCCCAGGGTCTCACAGCCAGGAGCCAGGGGAGCAGGACACAAATTCCAGAAGCGTGATGGTGGAGCCACGACCCCGGCTGGGGTGTCCTGGCCGGCAGTGGGCTGGAGGGAGCCCCGCTGTCAGACGCCATCCACCTGCCAGGCTCTGGGTTGGGCCTGTTGCATATTTTGGGGTTTATTGTTCTGCCCTGCAATCCTAGAGGGGTGTTATTATCCCCATTTCCCTGCCCTGATCATTGATGTTACACGCCCAGGGTCACAGAGAAGGGTATGTGGAGAAGGGCACAATCCCTGCCTACAGAGGTCATTCCAGCAGGAAAGTGGTCCCCTGGGTGCAGCTCCCACCTGGCACTCTGCACCTCCTCCCTCCTGTGACGCCCCCCAGCCCTGGGACCGCCTCTAATGCTGTTACTCAGCCCCTCCCTGGCTTACTCTGCCTCATGGCCGCCTGCTGACCCTGCCAGGCCCCCGCAGTGTCGCTGTCTGGTCTAAGCTGGATGCACTTGGCTGATGGGAGAGGGAGAGGGGCCCACACATCCCTTTCAGGCAGTTCAGTTCAGTTCAGTTCAGTTGCTCAGTCATGTCCGACTCTTTGCAACCCCATGAACTGCAGCACGCCAGGCCTCCCTGTCCATCACCAATTCCCGGAGTCCACCCAAACCCATGTCCATCGAGTCAGTGATGTCATCCAACCATCTCATCCTCTGTCGTCCCCTTCTCCTCCTGCCCTCAATCTTTCCTGGCATCAGGGTCTTTTCAGATGAGTCAGCTCTTCACATCAGGTGACCAAAGTATTGGAGTTTCAGCTTCAACATGAGTCCTTCCAAAGAACACCCAGGACTGATCTCCTTTAGGATGGACTGGTTGGATCTCCTTGCAGTCCAAGGGACTCTCAAGAGTCTTCTCCAACCACAGTTCAAAAGCATCAATTCTTCGGCGCTCAACTTTCTTTGTAGTCCAACTCTCACATCCATACATGACTACTGGAAAAACCACAGCCTTGACTAGACGGACCTTTGTTGGCAAAGTAATGTCTCTGCTTTTTAATATGCTGTCTATGTTGGTCATAACTTTCCTTCCAAGGAGTAAGTGTCTAGCTATTTCAAGTCCTGAAAGATGATGCTGTGAAAGTGCTGCACTTCCAGGCAGCCTGAGCCTTTAATGGGGAGTTTCCCGGAGAAGGCAAACACAGCCTCTTCAGAGGGAGGCCTCGGCTAGCGCGTTGTCAGAGGCGTGATGGTCTGTGGGGACAGAGATGGTGGAGAAAGGCCCCTCATCTGGGCTGTAGGCCCCTCATGTGCTGAGTCAGAGGGGCAGGCCATGTCCCTCTCTAGACCTGGGTGTCTCTGATTATAAGGTTATGGGGCTGGGTTATTGGCAGGTGACACCACAGTCCCAATTCCCTATGGGCCCCTGACCTTTGACAAGAGGTTGACATTTCTGCAACCCAGGATGGCCATGACCCCAGGGAGGTCAGGGGGCCTATGACAATGCCTGAGAGGACTGGGATCCAGCTCCTCTGCCTTTGAGCCTTTCTTGCCCCTCCCTCTCCCTCTATCAGATCCCATCACAATTTAGCCTTTCTCCTGAGTCTTCTTCTAGACCCATCAACCATCGACCCTGCCACTGCTTCTCCCCAAAGCTCCAGATTGGCTCACAGCCTCAGTTCTTCCCTTGAACATGAGCAGGGTTTGGCTCCCCGGCTGGAACACCCCTCCTAACTACGCTGGCTGTGACTCTGCTCTCCCTCTCCACTCTGTCCTGAACCCCCAAAGCCCCCAAAGCAACTGCCACCCCAGCCCAAGCACAGGCACCCCAGGAGGACCCGGCCGTTCTCACTGCAGACTGCACGACACAGGAAAGGAGCACCAGGGTCCACCCTGGATGGCGTGGCTACTGTGAGGACTTGCTGTCCCCCATCAGCCCCAGGGCACCTGCATGCGGGTCCTTTGTTCCCTGTAAAGGGAAGCCCTGGTCCTTGGCAGACGAATTCAGGTTTTAGCTGCATTTGAATTGCATTAAACTGGCAGCTCTCCTGTTGTCAGTTTCTTTCTTTCTTTCTTTCTTTCTTTGCGGGCCACCTGGCTCGCTCTCTCTCTCAAATGCCTCCTTTTGTGTTCCTGAAAATTATTTTCAGTTCCAGCAAAGAAGGTCTCTGACTTTGCATAAAGTCCCAGTTCCCAGGCCCTAGAGGGACCGCTTTCCCTCCCTCCTAGCTGGACACTGGTCCTCACTCTCTGAGCCATAGCGGAAGGTGGCATGGCACCTGGGAGGTGACACAGAGGTCCCTCCCTGTGGCCAGAAATGCCCTTGCCCATGAGATCCATAAGCCAGTGCAGTGGCCCCCTCCCCCAGGTTCACAGATGAACATGTGTCCCACGCTCGCCGGGAAGGAGCCATGTGATCCTCACGGTGGTGGCACTGATGGTAACTCGTGATCACGGAGCCCTCCTGTGGGCTGGGTTCTTTCCAAGCACTCTCTCTCAATCCTCCCTGGAACTCTCTAAAGTGGGCACTATGACCATTTCCGGGCCTCCCCTGGTGGCTCAGACGGTAAAGCGTCTGCCTAGAAGGCGGGAGACCTGGGTTCGATCCCTGGGTTGGGAAGATAGCGTGGAGAAGGAAATGGCAACCCACTGCAGTATTCTTGCCTGGAGAATCCCATGGATGGAGGAGCCCGGTAGGCTACAGTCCACGGGGTCGCAAAGAGTCGGACATGACTGAGCGACTTTACTTCTTCTTCATGACTGTTCCCATTCCTCAGATGAAGACAGTGAGGCTTAGAGAAGTAAGAAACTCACCTCAGCTCACACAGCCAGTAGGCAACATGGAGCATCAAACATTTGTGCATATTGGTGCATCAGCCCCAAATATATCAGGGGTCCTCGCAAGAGCAAGCCTTGCCCTGCCTCCAAAGACATGCTCCTTGTCTCACTGATGACACAAATCCTCGTGAGTGTTAAGGAAAAGCCTTCCTGTGCACGGGATGCTTGCTCCCATGTGTCTAGCAGCACTCTCCCCGTGGACACAGCTGGTCCTGGCCCCCAGGTACTCTGGATCCAGCCTGGCAGTGATCTTGAGTGGCCTCAGCCTACAGCATCTTGCAGTGGGGCTTCGGTTCCTGGCCAGAGGCTGAGGTCAGGCCGTGGTGGTAAGAGCACCAAATCCTAGCCACTAGATCAGTGGTCCGTGACAAGGCCCCGGCTCTTTGGCTTGGCAGAAAAGAATTCTCACAAAGATGGAAAGTAGTGAAACACGCATTAGGAGGAAAAGAGCACAGTGAGTGTGGATAGACACACGTGGACTCAGAGAGTCGCTGAGTGCATGCCTCAAGGTGGTTTGAATCACTTTTATGGGGCGCTTCTTCTGGATTTCCTGTGGCCAATTGTTTTGATTTGCCTGGTTCAGAGTCCATACTTGGTATATCTCAGGATCCTCCCATGTGTACACACACAGCTCTCAGGCAAGAAGGATTCGACCTCAGAGGCCTATGGATAGTTAGCATCCCTTAGCATCACGCCCCTTTTTGAACTCCAAAGAGCCCTTCTGCGCATGTGTAGTTGGAGGGGTCTCCTGACTTTGAGAAAGAGAAATATGTGTGCTCTTCACTTCTCTCTTGGCAGGGCTCAGCCTCCTCTCTCTACTGTCCTACTATTTTTGTCTCGGAGTATTGGTCCACAAGGAATGAACTCCATCTGTTTGTGATGGGGGCTTATCTATCTTCTGCTGCAGCAGAACAGCCTTTGGGCTCAGTGATAGACCCACATGCAAGTACCCCCAGTAACACTCTCCACCTGTGCACCCTCCAGGGGCCCGATGGTGACCCAATCCCCAAAGAAAATGGTCCCTCGCACCCCCACCATGAGACCACAGGCACCTGAAGACCCTTCTCCTTCCTCCCCTCGATCTCATTTCCCCTTCTACTAAGTCCCTCATGCCCACCACCCAACCAGAGGAGCCAGCTCTCCTCAGCAACAGAGGAAGAAAATAGACTGAGATTGTTGCTCCGGCTTAATCGGCTCCAATGTGGAGTATCAGGGATGTGAATTATGGGCTCCCAGCGCTTCATCACCCCGGTTACTGTCATATCTTTATTCATTCTGGAGAAGTAAATTAGAGCTGTCTTTCCAATCTTGTTCTCTGGGAGAAATGAACGGCAGCGAAGACAGAACTGGCTGTGATGGAGTGTTTGATAGAGCTTTGACCTAGGCTTTCTGCATCCGAAAGGCGCATTGCCCTGAAGGCCAGGCTGATCTCCCGGGGATGTGGTTTGGGGCAATTAGGATAGACTTTCGCCTCTTCTCTGTTTAATCCCAGAAGAAGGTGGGTGGGGTTGGGGGGTCGGGGGTCAGCCCGTCTCCTCCAGTTCTGCTTCCTCACACAGGAGCATGTGTGAGGGGGAGGGCTCATTATCCCCATTTCACAGAGGTGGGCACTGAAGCTTCGAGAGGGCAGGTGACTCCACAGTCACGCATCCAGAGAGGGGCATCTGAGGGGGGTTGCTTGCCTCCCATGTGGGCGTCCTGGGGCAGGGGCTGTGTCTTACCCGTGAGGGAGGTCTGCAGAGGCTTGCTGGGGGTCTCAGTTGTGCCCATCCCAGTCCTTGTGGCTCAAAAACCAACAGGGAGAACCGAGCGGCTCTGAGGTCTGGGGGTGGGGCGGATGCTGGGCAGGTCTCTGTCCTTCCATCATGGAGGCTGGTTCAAGGGGAGGACAGAGGAGAAAGCCCGGTTCAATGCAGATGTGCCCACAACACCTCTTGGTCCTTAGGGCTCCAGGTGGAGGGCAGAGCGCATCTGGGCAGCTTGACCTGGGAGGGTGACCATCTCCACTCCGCTGACAGTTCAGTCTCCTGTGAGCCAGTCAGGAGGTGGTGGAGAAAAGGCAGCTGGGGGCATCGGAGGAGGGGGTGAGCTCCCAGCGCCTGATGCTCCCAGCGCCTGATGCTCCCGGGCGCTGCTGGCTCCTGCCTCCCTCCGGCTCCCTCCCCGCCAGCTTCTCTCACAGCCTCTCCCCCTCACTCCCTTTCTTCCTTTCTCTGTGTATTCATCTCTCCCTATCTGTTTTCTGTCTTGCTATCTGTGCCCTTTTCTCTTCTCTGCCCCCACACTCCATTTGTTCCCTCCGCCTGTCTGGATTGTATCTCTCCATCTCTGTCTGGATGCGGGCGCTGGGGCAGCGGTGGTGGGTGTGAGTGTATTTCTCATTCTCTTTATGCCTCTGTCACACCCTTAT
Organism: Ovis aries; assembly: GCF_016772045.2. Taxonomy (NCBI): domain Eukaryota; kingdom Metazoa; phylum Chordata; class Mammalia; order Artiodactyla; family Bovidae; genus Ovis; species Ovis aries. The sequence goes on from NC_056055.1 coordinate 236,854,275, forward strand.
TTTTATACGCGCTCCCAAAGGCTCTCTCTTTCTGTGTGCGTTTGTGTGTACGTGTTTCTGTGTCTTTATGTGGTTTTCTGCCTTTATCTCCCTCTAGGTGTCTCTTTTTCTTTGTTTCTATTTTTTTGCTTCTCTCTTCGCTGTGTGCATCTCTTACATTTTTCTTTCTCCCCTGCTGGTTGCGTCTCTCTCTCCCTCGTCTCTTCTGTACTTGCTTCCTCTTTCCAGGTATCTCTGTCTCTCTCTGTCTCTTTCTCTCCACCCTGTCATAGAGGAGCACAGAGGACGATGTTCACACAGAGGCTGATGGGTGGGAAGGAACTGACCCTCCAGAAGGGTGCCTCCAAGCCTGGGGAACAGCCTGTGTGGAAACTGATCATGTGCTTTCACTCTGATTGAGATTCAAGAGAAGAAAGTCTTGGAGGGCTATGGAAGTGGGGGTGGGGGCAGAGGGAGGGTCTAACCCAGCTAGCATGGGGCAGGGCCAAGAGGACTCTGAAGGCTATGAGGAATCAAGGGCAACTTCTTGGAGTGCTCTTTCCCTTCATGGCTGCAGGGACGGGTTTCCAGTTCCATAGGGACATGGGAGAAGGCCAGAGCTTGGTTATACTCATGACAAGTTTTGTGAGCCTCAGCTCCTGAGCAGTGCGGCTCAGAGGCCCACGTAGCATCCAGACAAGAGACAGGACATTCTCCTCAGAGCAACCCACCTGTGCAGCACCTCCTGTGCCTGGAGCAGGGAGAGACCCCAGTGCTCAGCAGAGGCTCAGACTCCCAGAGACACCAGCACTGGCGGCAGAGGTGGGAGGCCTCACTGATGGCCTGCAGGGGCCAGCAGTCCAGGAGGAGGGCAGAGTGGACCGAGGCTGAGCGTGAGCCCCGCCCACCACAGATACTCAGAGCTAACAGGGGAGACCCAGGAGGGAAGTGAGGTTCAGTGGTCTTAGTTAACGTGGCCCCCTTGCAGGTGGACAAGACGGAGGCATCCTGGTTGCCAGGAGAATGACCTTGGAGGGAGGCGGTGTGCTGGAGACACCATCAGGTGCTTCCAGGAAAAGGACTCCATCGTGAAATCTGCGTGGGTAGCTGCATTAGGTTTTGTTTTTGTCTTTGTTTCTTTTCTGTAACAACTTCAAATTCTCAGAGGCTGATGGCAGGAAACATTTGTCTTTCTCACTTATGAATCTGCAGGCGCAGGGGGTGGAGCTCTGCTTCAGGCTTTGGATGAGTTCCTGGGCCACTCCTAGGCCTCTCCTGGAACCAGGGGCTCCCTGTTCTCCTCGGGGCCCTTGGGCAAAATGTGAGAAAGGTGAGCGCATGAGTGAGTCATGCCTCTTAAGGCCTCAGCTCAGAACTGGCAACAGCCACTTCACCAGCGTTCCATGGACCACCGTAAATTCCACGGCCTCACTCAACATCAGAGAGAGTGGGAAACGTGCAGTGGGTCACGTGGCAGAAGGAAGGAGGAGGGGCCCGGGAATAAATCCCACCTGCATCCTTAACAGGCTTCCCAGGTGGGGCTAGTGGTAAAGAACACACCTGCCAGTGCAGGAGACATAAAAGACGTGGGTTCAGTCGCTTGGGCGAGAAGATCCCCTGGAGCAGGGCGTGGCAACCCACTCCAATATTCTTGCCTGGAGAATCCCATGGACAGAAGAATCTAGTGGGCTATAGTCCACGGGGTTGGAAAGAGTTGGACACAACTGAAATGACACACACACACACCCACACACACACCCACACCCACACACACACCCACACACCTCCTTAACACTGCAGACTCAGCCCCAGGCTCCACATGTCTCTGTGGGGTCCCCAAGCTCCCTGTACTCCTTAGCCTTAGTATTAGGTAAGCTGACTTGCGCCCTTTGGGGCACTGTGGGACATCCAATCTCCCAGGGCTTAGGATCCTGCTCCCTCTGGTTTCTGGATTCTGCTCAATGTTACCCTTCTCCTCCATCTGCTGCTCTCCATTCCTCCCTACACTGAGCTTGGAACCCATGCTGGAATTCTCCAGCCCTCCCTCTAGCCTGGCGAAACAAAGGGCTATCTATTTTGAGTTTCTAGTCTCAGTATTACAAAAGGTGATTGAAGATTTATTACTGCTATGCTTATTGTTGTTGTTTTGCCTCAAACATGATGAAATGCCTCTCCCCACCTGCCTGAGTGAGCCAGCCAGAGCTGCAGGAAGACCGTCTCTGCAGGCCCGCTGCAGCAGCCCCCAGGCACTGCGCCGTGTTTTCTTCCATCCCGCTGCGCGTATTAGCACATGAAAGGTGTACTTGGCCCAGGAAATGGTCTTTCTTGGAACATCTATTATGGGTCCCCGGACAGTGGATGGGGTGGGAAGAGCTCTCTAGGCTTTAGGGAGCTTGTGAGGATTAAATGAAGGAAATCTTGTCGGGGGCCCCTGGGCACTGATAGGAGCCCAGTCAGTGTTTGTTCCCCTTTTCTTTAAAGAACACCCCACCTTAGGTGACCCTGTAATGCCGTCAAGCCAGCATGTTTCAGAGAGCAAGGGGACACTGCTATGAATCACATCCAGACAACAGGCATACGCTGGGGCTATCCCAAGTCAAGTGGGATTTGTGGCTGTCCTGCCCAACCGTGGTGGCTCAGATGGTAACGAATCTGTCTGCAATGCAGGAGACCAGGGTTCTATCCCAGGGTTGTCAAGATTCCTTGGAGAGGGGAATGGCAACCCAGTCCAGTATTCTTGCCTGGAGAATTTCATGGACAGAGGAGCCTGCAGGGCTACAATCCATGGGTCATAAAGAGTCAGGCCCAACTGAGTGACTAACACTTTCACACTGCCCAACCCTGGGCCTTATCACAGACTCTGGTGTCTCTGCTCCCTTCCGCCTCCATGGGGATAGGGTGGCAAGGGGGTGGCCTGGGTAGGGAGGCCCCATGCCCACCCGCAGAGCACAGGGCTGCCTCCTGGCCCTGGTATGAGGCCCTGAGGTGGGCAGGGCCTGTGGAAACCAGCTGCGACTCAGATTCTGACAGATGATTCAGCCTTGCCCTCAACCTCTCTGGATAAGGGTGTACTCAGAGAAGGATCACAGGCACATTCCTGCTGGACTCCAGCCTTCCACTCTTCTGCCACGAGCTGATCCTGGAAGCTACTGTTTTTGGGTCTTTGTGACAGAATTGGAAAAGCCTCTGGGAGAGGTCCTTGCCCCCAAGGGATCCACCTGTAAACCCCCTTGTCCCACCCACAGTGTACAGCAGTTGACTGCTCCTGGCCCAGCAGAGAGGGGACCTGACTTCCCTGGATGAGCTGGGCTGAGAATGGACAACCCTCAGTCAGACCTGGGTCAGATGGTGGCTCTGCCACTGTGTGACTTAGAGCAGGTCACCGCACCCTCTGTTTCCTCATCTGCAGAGTGAGTCTAATTACATCTTTCTCTCAGGACTTTTAGGAGAACCTAGTGGGTCCTTTTGTTGGGGGAGTGTGTATAATTCCCTCAGTTCTGTCTCACCGCAGCAAAGATTTGAAACGGTGGACCAGTGTTACAGCTCAGTTTTATTTGGCAAGCAAAGGATAGTACATCCTCAAGGCATGAGGGTGGGCCAACCCCAAAATAAAGGGGGCTCAATCTTGGCTCCTCTTTTTATATGTTTTTTTTCTCCTCCCCCTGAGCCTGCCCTATGTAAACTGGGCTAGGCAGGAGGGCGGTTTGTTTCACCTGAGGTTCTCACTCCTGTCCTCGGATTTTCTTTCGCTCCATTTTTTCGGGCTTTCCCCTTTCTTTATCTGTTAGCCACTGCCATTTTGGACTCCTTTTTCCTACTCTAACTAGCTAACACCTCGAAATCAGAGTCTCATTTCTGCTCCCTTGAGGTCAAATGCCACTAGTCTTTAAGCAACCACGTATTGTGTGCGTGCATGCATAGACCCCAGGCATGCACACACAGGTCCCCCCCTCTCCCAGGATGCATCTAGATTGTGCTCTGCCCTTTGGTTTCCAAATCCTCCCCATCGCGAGCTCATCTCAGATCCTCCTTCTCCAGGATGTCTCCCCAAGAGTAGCTAGAGCATCCAGTCCCTGGCCCATCCTGGGGAGGCTGACCTCTCCCCATGTTGTGCTCCCAAAGCTTGAATGGGCCCCCACGACCTATGTGTCACCTTACCCCTTCATTCTTTATCTACATGATTTACCAGTCATGCAAATAACATATAATAAGTCCCTACTGTGTGCCAGCACAGTCTAAAGTCATATGAATGAAATTTGATTCTTGCCCTTAAAAGCTCTTGGTATAGAAGGCAGGAGGTCTGTTTCACCTTGACATTTAATCTTCAACCAATGAGCAGAGACCAACCTAGAAGGGCCTTTTGGTGGTGGATCCTGGGCCATACCAGGAAGATGATCCCACAGTACTGGGGGCCTCCCCTCCCCTCCACTGTATCCATTCAGCCTCCAGGCTGGAGTCCTAGGGAGCTGGCGAGGAAGGGTCAACTCTTTCCCCAGGAGCACTAATCACAACTCACCTGCCGCTCTGGGGGATGCTTACCTGTCAGGATTCATTTGAGCCCTTGGCCTCCCAGAGACTCTCCCATCCCCCACCAGGCCGTCCTGCTGGCAGCCGAGGAACTGCTCCCCTGGATGTTAGGAGTGAAATTATTTCTCCCCTACCTCCTTGTTGGATGTAGCAGGTGGGTGCTGGGACATTTCAGTCCTGCCAGACCTGATAACGGAGCTGTCACAGTCAGACCAGCCGTGGGAGGTGAGCAGTGAGGATTCCAGGAACTCCTGGAGATTGTCTGTCATGCAGACCTTCTCAGATTAGATTGGCTCAGGGAGCTATTTCAGACTCTTAACTTGCATCTGGAGCTCTTCTTGCCCTGACCCTCAGCAGGCCTGTCACTGTGCTTCTCTCAGACTCCAGTTCCCGCAGACCCACTAGTAGGTTTGGGTTTGAATCCCCAGCTAGTCGCTGACCGGTATACCACTGCCAGCAGGATCATGATGGTGTGGGAAAATGGGATAATAATTGTTTTAATTGGGTCCATTTCTGTTACAAGAAACACATATCCAAGTTGGCTTATTAAAGCTTGAAAAAAAGGAATTTATAGGCTCATGTAACTGAGAAGTTTAAGGGAATTCAGGTACAGCTGGATCCAGGTATTCAGATGAGGTTGTCAGGCATCCATTATACCCAGTCTCTTGCCTCTGCTTTCCTCTGAATGGGCTTCACTCCCAGGTAGACCCTCTCCTCCTGGAGGCTCCCAGCAGCTTCAGTAGAAAAAAAGTACTTTGCTTACCCACTATTCCAACAGAGTCCCAGGATGGAGTCTCATTGGTCCAGGCTGAGTCACATGTCCTCCCCTGAGCCAATTACCGTGGCCTGGATCCCACGACTGTACATTTGCAGGTCCTGTTCCTGTCACCTGGAGCGGCCTTCTCCTCCATCTCCCCAGCTGCATCGCCTAATCATCAAAATCAAGGTCAGCCCCTCTTTTCGTGAATGCTTGCCCAACTTCATCCCTAGTCTGTTTCAGGCTCCCCTGCTCCGAGTCCCCGTTGCATTCTATCTTGGCAAGCATCACATGATCCATATGGATTTATATGCTGATTCTCATTTCACTGTAAATATAATGAAATTGAAGGTAGGAACTCAGGGTTGCCTACCACTGGCCCCTCAGCACAGGCTCAGGTACACAGTTCTTGCTGTGTCATGTCCAACTCTTTATGACCCCATGGACTGCAGCACACCAGGCTTCCCTGTCCTCCACTATCACCCAGAGGTATCTCCGGGCATACAGTAGGTGCTCAATAAATATTTGCTGAAGCAGGAAATGGTTAGTGGGGAGTGAGGGAGGTTCTGGCGCATGTTCAGAAGGCAGAGGATTAGGGCTTGAACTGGGCAGTGGCTGGGGGAGGGGACTGACACAAGGCACATCCAGTGGGAACTGTGAGGTTATCCCTGCCACTCCCTCCCTCTGTGAGCTCAGATTCTGATCCAGGAGTCAGAGAACCATTGAGGTGACCCCACTTCACTCAGCCTTGAACTCTGTCACCCACCTGCTATCCACACTTGAGAAGTCCATGAGATGTTAGCCTCAGAACTGGATTACAATCTCCTTTAGCATCTGGAAGGGGGACACAGATCCACTCCTCACAGTGAAGAGAGCTCTGCCTAGAACAAAATCTCTCCAGGGACTTGGAGGAGCCCACGCTTTTGCTGAGCAGCTCTGGAAGGAGGGTGATCAGAGCCCTGCTTTCTCAGCCTGCTGTGTGATCCTGGGTCAGGCGTTGCCCTCTCTGTAGCTCACTTTATCCTTCCGACCAGTGGGGATGACAACTGCTTCAGTTTTCTAGGGCTTCCATAAAAAAGTCACAAACTGGTGACTAAAAACAATAGAAACTGATGGTCTCATGGTTCTGGAGGCAAGAAGTCCAAGATAAAGGCGTCAGCAGGGTCATGCTGCCCCCAGAGCCTCTGGGGAGGAGTCATCCTTGCCTCTTGCAGCCTCTCTCGCCACTTCCATCTTCACAGAGCAGTCACCTTGCGTGTTTCTTTGTCTAAATTCCCCTTTTCTTACAAGGACACCAGTCCTATTGGACGAGACCCTCCCTGATGACCTCATGTTAATCTGATTACATCTGCAAAGACCTTGTTTTCAAACAAGTCTCATTCATCAGTACTGGGATTAGGTCTTCACCCTGTGTTTGTGGGGGGCACAAACCTGTAACATCACTTAACCGGGTTTTTGAGATAATTAAGAAATGAATGTGAAGAGCATCGTGCAATCGTGGACCCTTGAAAAGATGAAGAAAGATGAAGAACCTGGACTGGCTACTGTTCTGGGGTCCCTGCCAGGCTTGTGACTCTGTGCCCTTTGATTTCCTGATTTCTACAGCCTCCCAAGAAGCAGGCCCTGGTCACTCAGAAACATTAGCACCGCGGGTGAGGAGATGTGATGAATGGGCTATGTCTCCTGATTCTCCTGCTGTCCATTTAATGAAGGTTCCAAGCCTAGCCACTCAGTCACTGTCATGGAACATTCCAGAGCTAGCACCCACATCCTCCCCACTAATAAGGCTCAGCCCTCACCCCAATCTCTTTTCTCTTTGCCCTTCTTGTCACATCCAGGAGAAAAGTGGTGTTCAAGTTGTCTGTCTGCCAGAGGAAAAGAGATGCCTTGCTGAAGTGAAGGCTGAGGCGACATTCTCTGGGTCTGTCTTTCTGGAGTGGCTGTTTCTGAGGGAATCTTAGCTGTGGTCACAGTGTGGTATCTTCTGCATCCATGTGACTGTGTATGGCATGACCTGTAGCAGCATCTTGACTCACTGATTTAAGAAATGCACTGAATTCCTTGAGAAACATGGTCAAGTCAACCTATGAGATGGAGACTATAGGCAATTTATCATTGGGTCATTTAAAATAATCAGCTTTGAATAATAATGGAGTTTGTACTCCAAATAAGAGACACCAAATATCCCCATATTTCCCAGCATCCTTTGCAGTTAGGTTGTCACCCTGTGACCAGTTCTGGCCAATGGGCTGAGAGCAAACGTAACATACATATTTTTGGTTTCAGGTAATTAATAGTGGGAGTGATGCCTCCATTCCTCCTTTCCTTAGCAGTGGAGACCACAGGATCCCAGATGGGAGACCTTCTCTATCTTGTCCACTTCTCGTCCTCGTACATAGAAAAGAGGCACTTGGAGATATTCCATAAACATAGGATGCTTGAGCAAATGAATGAATGAAATAAAGACTTTTCTACATAAATTTCCAATATTTCTTCTTTAAGCAACTGAAAGAAAACTCTTTCTCCAGGTTTGGCTTGGAAACATTTTCTGCCTTTCTCTGTCTTGTCTGGTTCAAGTTCCAAGGTCCCTTTCCTGGGGCGTGCTGATGCCCCTGCTCCCAGTCTTGCATCTCACATTGTCAGAATCTTCCTCACAAGGGTTTTCACAAAAGCAAAGTTTTTATTTCAGTGAGGTTCAATTTAATCAATATTTTATCTTGATGGTTCACACACTTTTGTCATCAAATCTAAGAACTCTTTACCTGGCCTTAGATTAGGCAGACTTTCTTCTATAGTTTATTCTAAAAGTTTTATGTTTTACACTTATGTGTATGATTCATTGAAAGAGAAGAGTGAAAATGCTGGCTTAAAACTCAATATTTAAAAATCTAAGATCATGGCATCCAGTTCCATCACTTCATGGCAAATAGATGGGGAAAGGTGAAAACAGTGACATTTTATTTTCTTGGGCTCCAAAATCACAGATGGTGACTGCAGCCATGAAATTAAAAGACACTGTCTCCTTGGAAGAAAAGCTGTGACAAACCTCGGCAGTATATTAAAAAGCAGAGACATCACTTTACTAACAAAGTCAAAACTATGGTTTTTCCAGCAGTCATGTATGGATGTGAGAGTTGGACCACAAAGAAGGCTGGGTGCTGAACGATTGATGGTTTCGAATCATGGTTCCAGAGAAGACTCTTGAGAGTCCCTTGGAGAGCAAAGAGATTAAACTAGACAATCCTAAGGAAATCAACCCTGACTATTCACTGGAAAGACTGATGTTGAAGCTGAAGCTTCAATACTTGGGCCACTTGATGTGAAGAGCTGACTCACTGGAAAAGACTCTGATGCTAGGAAAGACTGAGGGCAGGAGGAGAAGGGGACAACAGAGAATGAGATAGTTGGATGGCATCACTGACTCAATGGGCATGAGATTGAGTAAACTCTAGGAGATAGTGAAGGACAGGGAAGCTTGGTGTGCTGCAGTCCATGGGATTGCAAAGAACTGGATATGACTGAGCAACTGAGCAACAACATATGATCTATTATGAGCTTTGTATGAGTTGAGGTTAATCTTGCTGTTTATAGATGTGTAATTTCTGAGGTCTTCTTGTTGAGTAGGCTATTCTTCCTCCATGGAATTGCTTTCGCACTTTTGTCAAAAATCATTTGAGTGCATTTGGCTAGGTTGCTTCCCTGGTGGCTCAGAGATTAAAGCGTCTGCCTGGAACACGGGAGACCTGGGTTCGATTCCTGGGTCGGGAAGATCCCCTGGAGAAGGAAATGGCAAACCCACTCCAGTACTCTTGCCTGGAGAATCCCATGGAGGGAAGAGCCTGGTAGGCTACAGTTCATGGGGTCGCAAAGAGTCGGACACGACTGAGCGACTTCACTTCACTTCACTTCACTTTACTTCTGAGTTCTGTTTTCTGTTCCATTGATCTATGACTCTGGGGAAACAATGGAAACCATGGCAGACTTTATTTTTCTGAGCTCCAAAATCACTGCAGATGGTGACTGCAGCCATGAAATTAAAAGATGCTTGCTTCTTGGAAGAAAAGCTACGACCAACCTAGACAGTTTATTAAAAAGCAGAGACATTATTTTGCCAACAAAGGTCCACCTAGTCAGAGCTTTGTTTTTTCCAGTAGTCATGTATGGATGTGAGAGTTGGACCTTAAAGCAAGCTGAGCACTGAAGAATTGATGCTTTTGAACAGAGGTGTTGGAGAAGACTCTTGAGAGTCTCTTGGACTGCAAGGAGATCAAACCAGTCAATTCTAAGGAAACTGGTCCTGACTATTCATTGGAGGACTGATGCTGAAGTTGAAGCTCTGATAATTTGGCCACCTGATGGGAAGAACTGACTCGCTGGAAAAGACCCTGATGCTGAGAAAGATTGAAGGCAGGAGAAGAAGGGGACAACAGAGGATGAGATGGTTGGATGGCATTACCGACTCGATGGACACGAGCTTGAGCAAGCTCCGAGAGTGGTGATGGACAGGGCAGCCTAGCATGCTGCAGTCCATGTGGTCATAAAGAGTTGGAGATGGCAGAGCAACTGAACTGAACTGAACTGATGTGTCTATCCTTCTACCGAAATCTCAGTATCTTGATTAATGTAGCTGCATAGTACATCTTAACATTACAAAGTGTGATTCCTCCCATTTTCTTCCTTGTCCAGATTGTTTTAGCTGTCCTAGGTTCTGTGTTTTTCTATATACATTTTAGAATAAGCTTGCCTATGTTTATAAAAAGCCTTCCTGGCATTTTGTTAACAATTGTATTAAAACTCTGTATCAATTTGGTGAGAGTTGACATATTTAATATGTTAAATATTCAGATCCATGAGCACAGTCTATTTCTCCATTTATTTATTTAGGTCTTCTAAAATTTCTTTTATCATTAATTTATAATTTTTGGCATACAGATTCTGGATGTATTTTGTTAAGTGCATAGCTAAATGCTTCATTTTCTTTGATACAATTTTAAGTAGTAGTGTGTTTTTAATTTTGGTTTCTGGGTGCTCAGTTAGTTTATAGGAATATAATCGGTTTTAGTGCATTGATTTTGTATATCCAGAGGCCTTGCTGAACACACTTAATTCTGGGAAGTATTTTGAAGATTCCTTGGAATTTTCTACACAGACAACCTGTCATCTGCAAGGAGAGACAGTTTTATTTCTTCTTCTTCAAACTGTATGTCTTTTATTTCTTTTTCTTACCCTATTGCAGTGGCTGTGAATTTTAGTACTATGTTCCTTAGGGACATAGGAGTAAAAAGAGCAGATATACTTGCCTTGTTTCTAATCTTGGTCAGAAATCACTCAGTGTTTCACCACTAAGTTAAATGTGGGTTTTGCATGGATGTTCTTTATTTTCTGGAAGAGATTGTATATCTTTGTCATAGTGGTAAAATTAACTCATTATTTGAAAGTGTTAGTCACTCAGTTGTGTCTGACTCTTTGTGACCCTATGGACTGTAGCCTACCAGTTTCCTCTGTCCATGGAATTCTCCAGGCAGGAAAACTGGAGTGGGTAGCCATCCCCTTCTCCAGGGGATCTTTCCAACCTAGGGACTGAACCCAGGTCTCCCACATTGCAGGCAGATTCTTTACTGTCTGAGCCACCAGGAAAGCCCCCGATATTATGTACTGAACATCTGCTATGTGCCGGGCACTGTCCTGGAGCTGGCCTTAGTGATGAAGACATGTGTTATGGTTCAGCCTTTGTGGGGAGTGGATGTTCTGGAAACAGAATTCTCATGTCAGCTGCTTTGCCAATGGTGTCTTAAGCTCTCAGCCCTTGTGATAATAATAATGCTTTAGGGGGCCTGATGGAAGCATCTGGTTCCGTGATTCTAAACCCAGCAGAGGATCCAGGGCATAGCAGATAGAGAAGGGGTCCCCCCTTTATCACTGATTAAGCTGTTGCTGGAGTATGGGACACATACTGCAGGCCTATGGACCCCTACTGTGGGCCCCAGGATTAGAGAGCAGTCACCCCATTATTGGAGGCAACACTGACCCCATAGGCTTCCTCAGGGTCAGGGTATTGGGAGTCATTGCTATAAAACCTCTGGCAGTGGGAAAGCAGGGCAGATGGCAAGCTTCTGAAGGCAGTCAGGCTCCCAAAGAGAGAGTGATAAGGGTGGGCCCCATGAGCTGGTCCTGCTCTCCTCAAACTCCCCCAGCTCTGTGGGAAGGAAAGGCCGGGGCATCTGTAGGACCACCCTCCCCAGGACCCTAGGAGTAGGAGGGAGCCTCCCCCCAGCTCTTAATAAAGAATAGTGTACCCGCTCACCATACATCGCCCGAGGCTAGGCAGGGCGGTCGTCATCTTACAGAGGAGGAAATGGAGAAACAGAGGTTTAGAAAAATTGACTCATTCTTCAAAATCCCTGGAAAGTGAGAATCAGAAAACGGACCCAGGTATGATCCTCAGCCACCCCTCTTCACCACCCCTACAGGGACCACACCAGGTTCTGGACCCTGCTGGTCTTGTCCTCCGCCCTCATGGGGCGCATTTGATGTTGACCAGCTCGAATAGCAGAAAGTGCTTCTTCCTTTTGAATTCCTACCTGCTTCCTGGAAGATTCTGACAATTGGTCCTTGTTTTGCCCTCTAGAGCTGCACAGTGAGTTTAATCTCCTCACTAGCTGCAGAATAAATTTAATAAACTCCATTAAAGTATGTAATCTCATAGACAAGGTGCAGAATTTCTGTGCTTCAGACTTTTTTTTTTCGTAATTACTAACACCATGGAAATCGCAGGGATTAGAGACTCTACTGGAGACGGAGACAGATTGTGTCACCAAGAAAGTACAAATGGACTGAAACTGCTGCACAATAAGGTGGGCTGGGATTTGCATTACATTAGGAGGCAGGTTTCTTCCCATTAACTCCATGGGACCGGCCTTTGAGAATTTGTTTAGGAAATGGGAAGGTAGAGGGGGGCAGGGGGTGGTGATTTAGTGGCAGCTCATCTTAAAAAGGACTTCCTTGGTGGTACAGTGGATGGGAGTCTGCCTGCCAGTGCAGGGGACATGGGTTTGACCCTTGGTCCAGGAAGATTCCATGTGCTGTGAATAAACTAAAGCCCATGCTCCACGACTACGGAGACTGTGCGCTAGAGCCTGAGAATTGCGACTGCTGAGCCCGTGCGCCACAGCTGCTGGAGCGCATGCGCCTAGGCTCTGCTCTGCAACGGGAGAAGGCGCCGCAGTGAACGCCTGTGCGCCACTACAAAGAGTAACCCCGCTCACTGCAACTAGAGGAAGCCCACGCACAGCGATGAACATGCAGCGCAACCAAAAAAAGATTTATTAAATGTCTGAAGGGAGCAGTGGCGATCTAGGCTCATCCTGTTTTCCAGGTGGGACACCCCTCCCCCACTTCCACATCCCCCCACCCCCAGGAGGAGGGGACCTGCCCTAGAACCTAGAAGATGCAACTGGTTCACAGGAGACCTAGGGCCAGGACGCAGGCCTCTGACACCTACCCAGTGACCTTCCCAACACACCAGTGAATCCTGGCTCCCAGCTTTGGTGATAGGAGTGGCCACCAGATGGTCATCAGGTGATCAAGAAACTAAACACCCATGTTAGCCAAAGAAGACCCTCTCTTCAGTTTGAATCCTATTGTTAAACATCTGCCCTGTGCCATGTGCTGGGTCAGGGATTTTCTCATGTAATCCTCTCAACAGCCCTATGGGATGCCAATTACCCCCATTTTACAGATGGGAAAGTTGAGGCTCAGAGTGATAAATATGCTTGTCCAATGCTACCCTGGTTAGTCATTTATAAGCTAGAATTCAAACCCAGGACTCTCTGACTCTACCACCAACATTTTATGTAGCTGGAGGTTTCCTTATTCTTATTGGGCAAACAGGATCATCTCTCAAAACAGTACCAGTTGGATGGTTGTATCTGCTTGATGTGTTGCCTTGGAAAGGAGTTCGGGATGGAGTTCAAGGTGAGAGAGAAAGAGTGCTGGGATGGATTAGTGATGTCTGCCACGGGAACGCAGAAGCAGAACATGAGTGCTTGCATTTGCCATTCGCGCTGAAATCTTGCACGTGCTAAAACCCACCGGGTCACATGTCAGGCTCCTGAGGTGGGGCAGGGAACCTGTGAGTGCTGCCTGCTCTTGAGGATGATGGCTGTGCCATCTCTTTCTACTCTCAGGCTTTAGGTTCCCTAGTTGTCTGCTCTGCTCCAAGGGGTCACCAGCTTGCCATACCCCTAGGTTGGCACCGGGGCTGAAAGAGTTCAGAGGTGAGAAAGCACTTCATATCTAGGTGAAAATGATGGAGGAGAGTCAATTAAAGACAACTCCCCTCTCTCTAAACAAATGGAATACAGCACATAATGAAACACAGAGTGGAGGGTTTGCTTTCATTATTATTTAGGCTAGAAACTGGCCACCACTCTATCCATAAACTGAAGCATTTCTTCTAGGTACTGTGACATCTAGACCCGAACAAATGAGGAATCAACATACACTAACTTCCTTAAGCCAGTTTCCTTAAAATTCAATGTCCCAGACATGATGGTTTATCTAAGAACCCTTCTCTTAAAGTTCTGAGACCTAGAAAGATTCCCAGAGAAATGGCAACCACCCCCGAGGGGAGACAGGAACAGGGCAGGGCGTAACCTTTAAGAGAATGATGGAGCCCAGGGACATGGTATAAACCGACTGGAACCAACTAGGTCCAAGATGGCGGACAAGTTGTCTTCCACTGGACCTTGAGCCTCAGTATTATGTCCACCCCTCAGCATGCTCAATGACACCGACCAGCACCATGAATGTAAAGGGCAAAAGGCAGGCGCTGGTCCACTTCCTGGAGTCCCCATCCCTTCCCCCAAATAGCTGGAATAGTCTTGCCTCTCACTAACCCATGAAATCACCCAGGCCCATAAAAACTGACAACCCCCATACCTTGGTGCCTCTCTTGCCTTCTGAGATGGCCACACTCTGTCTAAGGAGTGTGTTTCCTCCCTGAATAAACCTTTCACCTACTATGGCTCACTCTTGATTCTTTCCTGTGAGAAGTCAAGAAGCCACACTTGGTGGCCGTCCCAGGCACTTGGATGTGACTATGCTCCTGTGCCCCACTCTCTTTTCTACAATAATCCCATCTTGGAAGGGGGCAAGCAAGCTGGAACGCCTCCTCCAACCCCTCACGCGTCATGGCTGAAGGCTGCTCCCAGTTTATGAACGCCCTAGCATTCCCAGCCAGTCCTCACGTGGAGACTGCCCAGTGCTCACAGCTGCACCCATCAGCCTGCCCTGCAGTGGTGCCCTACCTGTGATGCATTATGAGCAGAGCAGGACCACTGCTGGGGCAGGAGGGGTGCCCTTGAGTCAAGACACAGAGCAGAGAGCAACACGTGAGGAACTGGTCTTTTTGGTGGGACTTGGCAAAACATGGTGGCTCTGCCAGTGATGTCATCAGGATGGCCCAGGTGTCGGGGACTTGGTGTCTTTGAGGCTCTGGACACCTTCAAGCGTGTTGCTGTCAACTCCACAGTGGTGCAAGCCCCAACACTTGGAGAAGCATTTCTCGGGGCCGTGACCGTGGCAGGGCTCCCAAGCTGCTGGCTGCACAGCCGTCCTGGCTGGAGCTGCAGAGTGAGCCTGCGTGTGCCCCTCCCCATGCTGGGCGCCCCCTGACGCCTCGTTCTCATTTCCTCTCCACTCACAGGTCAGATCGGGGGTCTGGGCCCACGGACTTCACTGAAGACCTGAAGGAGTCGGAACTGCAGCTCCCCTTTTCTTCTTTTTCCTTCTGCAGCCTTGGCCACCTTGTCCTCAGGCCAGCGCTCCCGGCTCATAGTTTCAAAGGCCTTTTAACTTTTCTAGGTCAGAATTTTATCGCTTTTGGCCAAAGGCCACTTTGAACTTTACAGAGTGAAGAGTAGGCACAACAAGGTCTTTGGAGTAAGTGACGGGGCTCAGGACGGAGCACGTGGGGCTGATTCAGCAGCTCCATCTGGACTGATTCTACCTGCTTTTCCTGCAGCCCTGACCTGACCCAGGTGGCAGACACAATGCATCGAGTAGAGCTGTGATTTCTCTCTTCCCAGTGAGTGTGGAGCCTGGGGTACCATCACCGCCAAGGGGCTTCTGGAGGCCCCGGGCCAGGCAGATTGGGAGGTGCCAGAGGGAGGGCAGTGCTGTGGGCAGCGGTTGGGAGTTGGGGGATAGGGGTCAGGGTCCACTGCCTGCTCTGTCCCCAGCGTGCACTTGTGAGTTGTAGGTGAGATGCAGACCCCTCCAGGTCTCAGCGTCCTCATCCAGGACATGGGGGAGTCACACACCTTCACGTGGCTGTGTCAGAGTTTCAATGGGGGTAATGCAGATGGCGTCTGTGTGCCTGGCACAGGTCAGCTTCCAGGGACCTTGAACTCCAGGGTTCCAGAACTTTCCATCAACCTCCAATCTCCTGGTGATGCAAAGTTAGGAAGCAAATACAGACAGTAGTGTTGTCTCTCACTGAACCATGAACCAGAACCCTGAGGTGAGGTCTGGGGACTGTAATGGGAGAGAATAGAGCTGAGGCTCCTGCCCTGACCCAGCGGGGCTCCCTTGGATCTGCAGGGATGTGAGTCTGTAGGGATGCAGTTTCTGTGGCTGGATTGAGGCCGGGTGTGGACAGAGGAGGGGCTGTAGACGGGGTGGTGGAGCGCCGCTGGGGTGGCGGAGTCACAGACACCCAGGACTTCCGGATTTCTTCCTGGGCCACCGGACTCTGAAGCTGAGTCCCTCGTGGGGAGCTGGTGTGAGTGAGTCAGCAGGGCCCTCCCCACCCAGGATTCCCCAGGGACTGGGAAGTAGGGAGAGGACTAGGGGTGGGGCTGGAGCTGAGAGCAGAGACTGGACAATCATTCCCCCCCTCTGAGCCTCGCTTGACACCCTGGAGAAGGGCAGTGGTGGTTCCCGCCGCAGGGCTGCTGGGAGGAGGGCGTGGTGGCCACGGGCAGAGGTCAGCGCAGCTGGCACTGATGGGAGGACTGGTGCAGCAGCAGAGGAGATGGGGAAGGAGTGAACTAACTGGGACAGTGGTTCCCAGCAGGCTGGAGGGCAGCACGCTTATCCAGTGAAAGCGAAAGTGAAGTCACGTCCGACTCTTTGTGACCCCATGGACTATCACCTACAAGCTCCTCCGTCCATGGGATTTTCCAGGCAAGATTACTGGAGTGGGTTGCCATTTCCTTCTCCAGAGGATCTTTCCCACCCAGGGATCGAACCCGTGTCTCCTGCATTATAGGCAGATGCCATCTGAGCCAGGGAGATGGTTGAATACAAATTCCCCAGCCCCACCCCTTCCCAGAGGTTCTGGTGCCTGAATCTGGGGAGAGTCCTGGGATCTCCATGTTAATAAGCCCCTCCCCTACTCAGGAGGCTGCCCAGGACACTTTGGGGGCCTTGAGGTGTCTTCTTGGGTCTTGGGCTGAAATTGGAAGATACTGCATGGGCCAGGGTTTAGGCAGCTGATGGGTGAAGGTGAGGGGAGCATGGGTGATCCAGGGCAAATCACTGTCCCTCTGAACCCCAGTTTCCTGATCTAAGAAATCAGAAGTAATGCTGACCCTCTCTGGAGGGGATGGTGTGACGTTTAAAGGAAGGCAGACCAGTCACCCTGAGACCGCCCTCAATAATCTGTTCTCAATAAACCTCTGCTCTCCCTGCTCTCTGTTAATACCCTCCCTGTCCCCTGGGCACAGGTCCCCCTCCCTGAGGTCAGCCCCAGGGACAACATAGCCATTGCCCAGTTCTGGCACACTCTGAGATCTGCCAGGATAGGAGTAAGTAGGGCCAAGTGCCAGCTGGCCCTCCCTGGGCAGTGTCTTGCAAAATAAGCCATGTTTCCTGGTGACCCAAATGAAAAGCATACTGCTTGCAAAGTGCTGCTCAAACAGAATTACCCAAACCTTTTATCATCAGAGCTGGAGTCTCATGGTGGACATCTGGCAAAGGTGTCAATTGTCATAATTAATTAAACCTTCCCCAGATTCCTGGCACCACAGCCTGTCAGCAGGAGCCACCTGCCTCCTCGGCAAGGAAAGGGGATGGAGAGGGATTGACCCTGTGCCTGGGTGCAATCCCCAGCTGTAGGAGCTCAGGGGGAGGGGTCTCCGTGGCCCCAGAGGAGCAGCTTCATCCAGGGAAAGCAGTGCTCACCCCACACCCTTTGTTGATGGTTTCTGAGACCTCAGAGCAGGAGGTGTCTTCAGATAATAATAACAACTGAAGCATAACCGTGATCATGATCTCATGGCTCTTGTGTGCTGAGTGCCTACTGTGTGCCAGGCCCAGGAGACTGTTTAACCCTATTGACTAAGGTGATCACATGATTTATCATCCTACTGGGACACTTTCCAGAGTGAAGGGGGTCCCTGGACAGGGTAGCTCCTCCACTTCAAGTCTCAGCTGGGATGTCACCTCCCCTGAGCTCCTCCTGTCCACCCTGCACCTCCACATTGTTCTGGGTCCCCGTGCTGTCCACTGGTCTCCTCTCCTGTTGGAGTCATCATGACCACCAGCCCATCATGAACTGGGTGAGTCACTGGGGTGTCTGTCACCTCTCCCTATGACCACGTGGGGCAGTGAGGCAGGGCCTGGGTCTCTTGTGCTCACTGCTGCACCCCATGCCAAGTTCATAGTAGCTGCTCACCAAATGCTGGAGGTGTGGGGATGGGAGGACATGTGGATGGGCAAGTGAGCGAATTAATGAAAAATTGTGCCATGAAGGGACTGGGCTCTGAGTTTGTGCCTCCTCTCTGAAGTCTTTGCCGGGTGGCAGCTCTCTTCTGCGGTCTCGCAGGCCTGTAAGAGAGGGTGCCGCTGGGGTCTGGGACCAGCTGCTCAGGCTGAGGAGTCAGTCCCCTGGTGGGTCAGAGTCAGTCTGCAGAGAACCGACTGTCTCCACCAAATGACACCCCGGCCCCTACGTTGAGGACATTGTGCTGATTGGCTCTGGGGAGCAGGAAGTAGCAGGTACTTTAGATGCCCTAGTAGGAGGTGCCAGACAAACTAGGTTTGGAGGCCCGCCACCCCAGCGTCTGCCGGTTTGTGGCAGAAACCGAGATGGTTCTGCAGCAGCTTCAGCCTGCAGTGCAAACAGCTCTGCCGCGAGGGGCCGTGACCCAGCAGATCTAAGCGCACTCGAAATGTCTGTGGACAAGATGGGGCCGTATGGAGCCTTTGGGGGGCATGGGCAAGGGAATGCCAGTTCACATCTGCAGGATTTCAGAGCTAATCTCAGCTCTCTACTGCAGATGACTGCACTCCTTTTGAGAATGGCTCCTGGCTTGCTAGAAGGTCTTGGTAGAAACTAAATATTTAACTAGGGGACATCAGGTGATCACATCCCGAGCTTTCCATCACAACCTGGGTACTTTCTTTTTTTTTTTAAAATAATTTATTTTAATTGGAGGCTAATTACTTTACAGCAATGTAGTGGGTTTTGCCATACATTCACATGAATCCGCCACGGGTGTACATGTGTTCCCCATCCTGAACCCCCCTCCCACCTCCCTCCCCATCCCATCCCTCAGGGTCATCCCAGTGCACCAGCCCTGAGCACCCTGTCTCATGCATCGAACCCGGACTGGCGATCTATTCCACAAAAGATAATATATATATTTCAACGCAATTCTCTCAAATCATCCCACCCTCACCTTTTGCCACAGAGTTCAAAAGACTGTTCTTTACATCTGTGTCTCTTTTGCTGTGTCATATATAAGGTCATTGTTACCATCTTTCTAAATTCCACATATATGTGTTAATATACTGTACTGGTGTTTTTCTTTCTGACTTACTTCACTCTGTATAATCGGCTCCAGTTTCATCCACCTCATTAGAACTGATTCAAGTGTATTCTTTTTAACGGCTGAGTAATACTCCATTGTGTATATGTACCACAGCCTTCTTATCCATTCATCTGCTGATGGACATCTAGGTTGCTACCATGTCCTGGCTATTATAAACAGTGCTGCGATGAACATTGGGATACACGTGTCTCTTTGAGTTCTGGTTTCCTTGGTGTGTTTGCCCAACAGTGGGATTGCTGGGTCATATGGCAGTTCTATTTCCAGTTTTTTTAAGGAATCTCCACACTGTTCTCCATAGTGGCTGTACTAGTTTGCATTCCCCCCAACAGTGTAAGAGGGTTCCTTTTTCTCTGCACCCTCTCCAGCACTTATTGTAGACTTTTTTGATAGCAGCCATTCTGACCAGCGTGAGATTGTACCTTATTGTGGTTTTGATTTGCATTTCTCTGATAATGAATGTGTTGAGCATCTTTTCATGTTTGTTAGCCACCCATATGTCTTCTTTGGAGAAATGTCTGTTTAGTTCTTTGGCGCATTTTCTGATTGGCAACCTGGGTATTTTTTGACCATAAGGTTGGGAGTGCACAATCTTTCATATGGAAGAGGGATAGGCGATGAGCTCAGGAGAGTCTGGATCATGCCAGCAAGTCGCATGGGCAGGCAGCTCAGATTCCTTCAAAACCAGCTCCTGCCACATCACTTTCTTCCCTCGGTCCCTGCAGACGGCCTCCTGGGGCTTCCGTGTGACCAGCTGACTGATGGAGAGAGGATTGAGCCTGCTTTACAGGTGTGTCTGCACAGTGGGCTGGTACCACCGGGAAGTAGACGGCTACCTCACTTCCGCCCCATGCGGGGGTGACCCTCAAAGACAGTGGTGACCCAAAACCCTTCCAGGGGGCAGAATTTGGAGTGGTACATCTGAAAGTCCACCGTGTCCAGAGTAAGAAAAAGCCATAGATTCATGTGCCTGGCCAGTGGTTTGGCAGATGGTCAGGAACTTGGGAGAAATAGGATTGAAGACCAGTGATGAGATAGTCTGGGGAAGATGTTTGTGGCTGGACATCTCAGATGGTTCTTATCACTGAAGATATTTGTGTCCCAAGTGAATGTTCACCAGAGGGAATCCACTGGAGATGAGATCCCAAATAATCAGGTGGCAAAAAGGAAGCTTTGCATGCAGCCTCCTTTCCCGCGGCCACCCCAATGCTTGCTCTGTGGGCATGTGAACAAGCAGCTATGGAGTCGGCCGGGACTGTCATCAAAGCAGAACTGATAAGAGCCTAATCCGCTAACAGCAGAGACCAGCACTGAGGCCCCAACGTGGCACCTATTCCCAGGGGGACCTGCCAGCCCCCTGGTGGCCGGTTGGCGGCACTGGACCTCTTCAGCATGGAGGGGAAGAGATTCACCCTTGCGGGAATAAACACACGTTCTGGGCCTGGATTTCTGTTTCCTGCAACATCATCCATCAGCTCCAAAATGCCTT
Source organism: Ovis aries (assembly GCF_016772045.2). Taxonomy (NCBI): domain Eukaryota; kingdom Metazoa; phylum Chordata; class Mammalia; order Artiodactyla; family Bovidae; genus Ovis; species Ovis aries. The sequence goes on from NC_056055.1 coordinate 236,874,862, forward strand.
AGCCACCACCATAGCATTCCTCACGGGGCTGCTTCTGATCAGGGAGCTCATGATACAGAAGGAAAGCGCAGCCATTGGCTCGTGTCTGTGGAATCAACTGGTCTTACCACGTGCCTGGAAGTGGCCGGCCTAACTAGGGGCTCAGTTGTGGAGCCAATCAGGAGACAATGCCCTGAAAAGATGGGATTCTTTCTGATGGGATGCAGACTATGCTTTGAATCTAAGACCGTTATCTGGTGCTGGCTCCCTGGATCCTCCTCCTGGCTATGGGGGAACCAGCAGGCCTGGACTTCAGGAGACAAGGTGGGAGTGGCTCCCATCACTATTATACCAAAGAACTCGGAGTGTGGTCCCATCCTGGCAACTCTGTACTAAGGGAATAAGGCTTCCCCTGGGGGACACATCAGTGGATCTGGAGGATGAGATTGCCACCTGACCATTTTGGACTTAATACTGCTGAACCAACAGTCAAGAGAGAGGTTAATCTGCTTTCTGGAATGATTGATCTTGATTGCCAAAGGGAAACTGGGCTGCTACTACACATGGGGGAAAGACGGGGAGGAGAATCTGGGTCAGGGGTTTCCGCAAGTCATCCCTTAGTGCCTTCAGGTCCCATTGGGAAGGATAATGGAAAACTAAAGCATCCCTCTCCCAACCCAACAAAGGCAGGGTGACTGAGGACTCAGACTACTCAGCAGTGAAGGTTTTGTCACACCACCAGATGAAGAGCCCTGATCATGTGACCTTGGACGAGGAGGGGGTGGTAAGGGGGCTATGGAGTGAGTGAGGAAGAAGGAAGCCACAGTACCAACTATGGCCTCAAGACCAGCTTGAAAAATCATGATGGTAGAAGCTTTGCCTATTTTCAATCTGCTTCCCACATACCTGTTTTACCTATGGATGCTCGTCCCTTCTTCTATTTTTTTCTCATTTTAATTTTATATACAAGGGGTTGCAAGCTAACTCAGAAATTTAGTCTTTGGTAACAGAACAGTCAGCAAGGTGTGTCTGAATCGGAGGAGTAAGTTATAGTTAGCAGTGGATGCAATGTGTCTTAAGACTGTGGGTCTCCTTGTTTTAGAGAAAAATCTGTTTCACTTAAAAGATACCTAGCTGCCTTTTGTAGGCTGGAGATAGAGTTCCTCTGCTGTTGAATGGGGATTCAAAGATGTGTACACGCGTACTTATGAGTACCCATGACTAGCTGAAGATGTCGACCATGCCGGTTTCAGAGTTACTGCATCTCGGCTCCAGTTTACTCTCTGCTGCCTGATTTGTGGGGATGGAAATGGGCATCACTTTGCAGCTTTTCCCTTTTTCCAGCTTAACTTTCCCTGCTAAACTTTGTCAGTAGAGGGCAGTGGAGAGACGTCCATCCGCAGTCTGGTGCACACTGGCTCAGTAGGCTGTTGCAGGGACACTGGCTTCCCCAGCACCCAGGTCCCGTAGGGAACAGGGATATTTTAACAGAAAGAAGCTCCGTGATTCGTGAGACTTCTCCAGCATCCCGCTCCTGCAGCGCGACTGACTTCCCTGGGGCCTGCGACTGACTTCCCTGGGGCCTGACCCTGTAGTACGCATTGGGTTTTGTAATTAAGCCCTGCAAGGGGGAGAGCAGAGTGGGCTGCTGGCAGAGGGGTGGCCTTGCACTCTGGGGAGAGTCAAAGTCAATCCCTTCCCCTCCGTGAGAACTGAGCACTAGTTCAAAGCACCCCCCCCCCCCCCCAAACATCCCTTCCCTCACCTCCTTTCATCTTCAAAGCAGCCCTGGAGTTGGATCACTGCTGTTTATTCCTGAAAAAGAGGCCCAGCGGGGGAGGTAAAAAGCCCAGGGTCAAGTAGCTATTGGTGGAGGTCCCAGTGGCTGGAGGTTTCTCCCAATAGCTTCCAAAGGTGATTTCATAGCAGATGCATCCAGCGAGTCACCTCGCTAGAAACAGCATTCCTTGGCATCTTTAAAGAGTGGATTTCTGGAAATTCTGGAGGGCAGACTCCAGCAAGTTCCACCTGTGTGGCATCACGGGGACTTCCCTGCCACTAAGTGAGCTACAACTCTGCCCTCTCCTTCAGGGTCTGGGCTCTTCCTTGGCACCCTGTCTCAGCCCTAGAGGTAGTGGCTGCCTTGTATATTTGCATTTCTGGATTTGACAGCACTGATAGCATTCTTTTCACTTCCTACTAGCCAATCCCTTGTTACTCTGATCCACGGTTGCAATGAAAATTATTTGTGTTGAACTTTCCCTGTTTGGGCTTCCCTAGTGGCTCAGATGGAGAAGAATTTGTCTGCAATGCAGGAGACCCGGGTTGGGGAGATCCCCCTGAGAAGGGAATGGCAACCCACTCCAGTATTCTTGCCTGGAGAATCCTATGGACAGAGGAGCCTGGCAGGCTACAGTCCACGGTTGCAGAGTTGGACATGACTGAGCGGCTAACACTTTCCCTGTTCACATTCCTGTGTGGTTTCTGTCTCCTGGAGGGTCCTGTACTGATGCCCCCAGGCTGGTAGGCAGGCAGAGTGCCCTGCAGGGTGGCCAGAGGGCAGGAAATGCTCAAGGACTTTGAAAGCCAGAGCCTGGTGTTCAACCACCCACAGAGGCGGGGAGGAGGGGCTGCAGGTCCCAGGTCCACCACTGATAGGTACCTGTCACCTCCCCCGTGGGGCCTCCTTTTCAGGAATAAACATCAGCACACTCCAACTCCAGGGCTGCTTTGAAGATGAAAGGAGGCGGGGGAAGGGATGTGGGGGTGCTTTGAACCAGGGCTCAGTGCTCTGGGAGGGGGAGGAGGGGCTGACTTTGACTCTCCCCAGAGTGCAAGGCCAGCCCTCTGCTGGCAGCCAGGGCTTAATTACAGGACCCAGTCACCCAATCCTAAGACTTGGGCTGCTAACCCCTTCCAAGTCAGCCTGTCTTGGCAGGGCGTGGGAGGTGGTGCCTACAAGAGCCAGGAGTTGAAGTCTTCCCAATGTGCAGGGGTCAAGGGGGCACAGTCCCTCTGGGAGACTTGGTTTCCTTAAGTTCTCACTTTACTTCTCTGTCACAAATCTTTTTTGAGCCCCTGTTACGTGATGGGCACCTGCTGAGGGGAGTGGGGAGTGAAACAGACCCAGCCATGGACATCAGAGACAAGCAGGGAGGGCAGACGGGGATAAATAACCACCCAGAGTGCAGAAATGCCCACTGGGGATGGGGGTGGTGAGAGGGGCACCGGTGGGAGTGACCTTGGACCAGCCTCTTCTCTCTTTGCATCTCAGTTTCCTCATCTGTAAAATGGGGCCAGTCATACCTCCACCCGCGGTGGGGGGCGATGTGAAGGTGAAATGCAGTCTCACCTATAAAGTGCTCAGCAGGTGCTGGCATGCGCAGTGGGTGCCCAGCACTGGTTATTATTATGATTATTATTCTACGTTTCTTCAGCAGCGTCTTTACCAGCTGAGCCCAGGAAGGAATGATGCTGAAGCTGAAACTCCAGTACTTTGGCCACCTCATGCGAAGGGTTGACTCATTGGAAAAGACTCTGATGCTGGGAGGGATTGGGGGCAGGAAGAGAAGGGGACGACCGAGGATGAGATGGCTGGATGGCATCACGGACTCGATGGACGTGAGTCTGAGTGAACTCCATGAGATGGTGATGGACAGGGAGGCCTGGCGTGCTGCGATTCATGGGGTCGCAAAGAGTCGGACACGACTGAGCAACTGAACTGAACTTCTTCAGCAGAGGCACACACTAGTGGGAACTAATCCCTAATTTGCTGTGTGATCTCAGGCAAGCTGCTTCCCTCTCTGTTCTCAGCTTCTCCCTCTGAGCACAGAGGTGTAAAGGGGGCTCCCCACTCAGATGGGGGTCAGGTTCCAAGTCCATGTCAGGGCCCAGGGCTCCTCCCCAGCCTGGGGCTCCCAGGGGAGGACGAGGTCACAGCAGAGGTCACTGGGCTGAGGAGGAAAGGTGGGGTCTGTCTTCTCTGGAAACTCTCATTGTCTGTGGGATGAAACTGACTCAGGAACCACATCCCTCTCCTTGTCCCTCCAGCCACTGGCCACTCTGCAGCCTCTTCTCAACTCTCTGCCCAGGGTCTGGCTCAGCTGGCCACACCTCACCTGGCCTCAGAGTGTAATTCTAGATGAGAGGATTGGGGCTGACTGGAGAGGTCCTTGGACTATCCAGGTGATGCCCCATTTCATGGAGGAGTAAACTGAGGGCCAGGGCTTGGCCCTGCTCACCGTGCTGCCTTCACCCCTTCCACAAAGCATGGTGCACGGTAGGCATCTAATAAAGATCTGTAGGATGCGGTGGTGGATTGATGAATGACTGAGACAGGGCGTGCCTGCTGCAGGCCTGGAACTGGGGGTGCGGTGGGAAGTGCCTGCAGGAGCCCAGCTCCTTTCTAGGCTGCTGCACAAAAGCTGACTCCGACGCCTGCAGGAGGCTCTGTTAATCCCCAGCTCCAGCTTTTCCTCCTTGCTGCGGCCTATCCTGGGTGTGCATGACTGTGTGTGTGTGTGCACACGCACACATGTATAAGGAGAGATGCAGCAGCAAGCATCTGGCCTGCGCACTGCCAAACTGCAGGGAAGTGGTTCCTGGAAGCGTGTAGGTGGGTGTTTATTGGGGGCTCCCAGGGTCTGCTTGCAGGGCAGAGATGCAGCCCTTGGAACCGGATTGAGTCCCTCAGGTCTCCTGTCAGGGGGAGGGAGACTGAGGGGAGACAGCGGGAACAGCAGGGATGCTGGGAGAGGGAGAACAAGAGGGGGAAAGCTCACACACAGTCACAGGAGTAAGCTGCAGGGAGCTCTAGCTGCCTGCCTCCTCCCGGAAGCCTCCCTTTCACCTTGCCTTGGACTGGGATCCCGGAGCCTACATTCAGCACCCGCTTCCCAGCTGCCTGGACTAATCTGGAACTTCCAGCTGGTTGACTGGCTGTGCCTGGGTCTGTGCCCCACGTGGGCGGGAGGCACCATGGCCATGTCCGCCTCTCTTGTGGTGGATGGGATTTTGAACATCAATGAAAGGGTCGTCTGTCCACAGAGTGGGAGGTGGAGGTTCAGAGAGTCTGAGTGATCTGCCCAAGGTCACACAGCGCCAAGAGCAGAATCAGGATGCAACCCAGGTGGATCTGACCCTGAGGTCTGGGCTCTGATATACTCACTGAACTGAGCCACTAAATCAATCAGTTTCAAAGGGGAAAGGACTTCCTCTCAGGGTGACTGGGAAGGGTCCATCCAGAAACAGGTGGACTTCTTAGAACCCCAGCAAACTCTTACTCAACCCTCAGAGCCCAGCTAGCATGTCCGCTTCATTCCTCCAGCTGCAGGGTCCAGCCGCAGTCTGGCACACAGTGGGCACATGAGAGGTTTGTTATTTCCTCACTCATTCATTCACTCATCCATTCACTCATTCATTCACTACAAAGTCTGCACTGAGCCTCCACTACCTCCCCGCTATAAAGGCTAGAGCAGCATCAAGCAGTCAGACAAAGTTCCTCCCCTGAGAATTCTATTAAACAAACCCACAAATTAGTGTGTAATTATAACTTGTGTTAAGCTCTGAAGGAGAGGAAATAGATTTGAGAGAGAATCTTAGGAGGAAGAAACTAATTTGGAATGGGGGACGGCGATCAGAGAAGTTTCTCTGAGGAGGGAGGTTTAGATTAAAAAAAAAAAACAACAAAAAACCCCCTGAAGCCTGAAGAAGTAACCAAGCCAGAAAGGGGGTCAGAGGGCTTTTAGAAGCCAGGTCACCCTAGTCCTAGTGGCCAGGAAGGGAGGGGAACTGACCTGAGAGCAGGTAAGGGCAGCCAGTCAGGAAATGACGGGGCAGTATTTTGGACTGATGACTCTGCAGATGGATGGGGAGTGGGTGGGGGCAAGCGTGGAAGTGGGGAGACCAGTGAGGAGGCCGTGGAGGTCGCAGGAAGGGAGGACTGGGCTGAGTGAGGTTGGGGGCGGGAGACGAAGAAGAGGGGAGACACGTGAAATGCATGGTTGGATTGATAAGAGTGGTCACGGCTGGGGCAGGCGACGGCAATGGTCGTGGGCGAGGGGATGGGAGCTGTCCCCCTGTCCCAGTCCCCCCTGGACTCCTGTCAGCCCAGGCTCTGGGATCAAGGAGGGGGCGTCATCCCCGTCCCTCATCCCTCAGGAGCAAGAACCCAGGCTTGAAAAATGCCAAAACCCAGCATAAGTCATCTGTCCCTCTCTTGGCCATGGAGTGCCAGCCTCCGCCCCGACCCCGCAGGAGTCCCCGAGGGGCTGGAGGTGCGTCAGAAAGGAGTCAGATGTGGGGATGAGGGACTGGTGTCCTGACTTCCTGTCCTGATGGGGAGGGTGACCTCGGGCAAGACTCTCCTCCCAGACCCCCACTGGAGAACGGCTGCAAGAGGGCAGAGGGGTCTGGGTCAGGTGACCCCAGGGAGGCTCGAGACCCCGCCCTCCCGGTGTGGCCTCAGTTAGGGGGAAGGGTTAATGTGTGAGGTGCTCTGATGGTGCTGCTGGCCTGTCTGCTCCTCTCCTGTGATTAATTCAGTTTGGTAAAGCGGTATTTATGCTGGAAATTTAATCGTCATTTCTGATGGTAAAGGAATAGAAAAATAAATTGAAAGTGTCAGACGATGCATTAGGGTGGGTGATGGAGTGGAGCGGGGGCCGCCTACCTGGCCTCCCCATTGGGCGATTTACGGAACCAAGAAATTAGCCAAGTTTATGTTTCTGCAACTGTAGGATCAAGAAGAAGGGAGAGGGAGGCAAGGGGGCGGGGAGGCGAGAGAGGAGAGGAGTCCAGCCTGGAGGCGGAGGCAGCATTAGTGTCACTGGGTCCAGCCCAGAGAGGGGCAGGGCCCGTCTGTGATGACACAGGAGCTCAGTGAGGCTCCCTCCTCCCACCGCCAGGTCAGGGGAGGGTCCTGAGGGATCCGGTCTCCCAGGAGAGGGTGGTCTTGGCAGCACTGATCCAGGGTCCACTCATCTGGGAGGGTAGCCCCCATTGCCCCCAGCTGCCCCTCTGGGAGGGGGGCCCCACCTGTGAGAGGGGCCACCTCACCAAGGGTCTCTGTCGGGACACCTTGAGCTCATGTTTCTGTGAGTTTGCAGGGACCCTGTCTCCTTGGGAGTTCCCGGTCTCTCCCAGAGGCTCCTGTCCAGGGAGGACTAGGCTCCCTCAGCTGACAGCGGGCTTCTAAACGTGGGACTGTTCTTCAGCTAGCTAGCATCTCCTTAGAACAAGCTCTGAGGCTGCCACGATGCTGGGGACTCCTTGTAGCACCGTGCCCCGCCCCACTCCACCGCCGCCTTGGACATTGCTGTCCAGCCCTCCCAGGGACCCAGGGTGGGCCGAGTCTATGTATAATTTGCCAGTGAGAAAAAAGGCTTCGGGAAGGGAAATTAACAACGAGGAAGCAGGGGCCCTGCTGGGCCTCCAGGGTCCTGGCCATCGTCCCCAGGGGCAGATCTGTGCCTGCAGCCCGCTCCCCAGTACCCCCACAGCATCATCTGTCACCATCCCCACCTCCTGTGGCCTGCCCCTGACGAGGCCCTGCCTCCCTCCCGTCCCCCTCTCCCCAACCACTGCACAGGCACACGCACCATTGTGCACACGCAAGCTCACGCAGCCTCATGTGCACGCATGCACGCACATGTTTCCCCAGCCCCTGAGGTGCGTGTCCACATCCACATTTGTCCTACAGCCTCCTTTCTTCAACAACGTCCCTGTTTGTAACTCTTATTTCCAGGTGTGATGTGAAATTCACCATCAGTTTTAAAGCTGAGAGAAGAGATGGGCAAGGAGGAGCCAAATCTCATTTTAATTATCTGTGGCAGGTCCCAGTTTTTCAGGTGATAGTTATAATTAAAAATTCTGTTATCAGCTCTGGTGGGGGAAGTTTCGGCCCACGCAGTCAGCTTCGGGGCCACGAGCAGGCAGAGTGGACCGACGAGACCGAGCTCCCCACTTCCCCGCTCCAACTCTGTCTCAAGGTGATTCTGCTGGATGAAGATTCTGAACCTGGAAGGGGAGGACAGTGAGCTCAGAAAGAGGAAACCACCAGCTACTCAGCCAAGGGGGGTGCACATGACCAGGTGACTCCCGCCTGTAGAGCCTGTGGGCCCTTGGGTGGGCCCGAAGAGTCAAGGGGGCCTGGGAGGGCTCAACCTCCACTACGAGCTGAGGCTTGTCCTGGGACCTGAAAGTCGGAATAGTATGGAACCAGTGTCTCCTTGGGCTTCCCTGGTAGTTCAGCTGGCAAAGAATCCACCTGCAATGCAGGAGACCCTGGATCCATTCCTGGGTCAGAAAGATCCCCTGGAGAAGGGCATGGCAACCCACTCCAGTATGCTCGCCTGGAGAATCCTCATGGACAGAGGAGCCTGGTGGGCTGCGGTCCGCGGGGTCGCAGAGGGTCGGACACGACTGAGCGACTAAGCACAGCACAGCGCAGTGTCTCCTGAGCACAAGCCCTGACTCCTACTCTAGGGAGTGACCTCACCGTGTGGGACTGACTTGCCCTGCCCTGCCTCGGCTCCCGGCCGCTTGCAAACACCTTCCCCACCAGCTCCTCGCTGCAGCCACACAACAACCCCACCATGACGGAAGCTCAAGAGAGCAGAGGCTTCACCACTGTCCGTCTCTGTATTCTCAATGCCCAGACCAGAACCTGGCACACAGGAGACAAAGAAATGTTTGTTTAAGGACTACAAGAATGTGTAAGTAATAATGTGTGGGGACGAGAATGCCAAGAGGTACGCCTTCTCATCTCATTGGACAGGGGAGGGGTCTGAGGCTCAGAGAGGTGACGTGCTTGGCCAAAGTCATACAGCTGGTGGGGGGTGGGCAGGGATTAGGAAGGGGAGTGTCAGTACAGGACTGGGCGCGCAGCATGGATCTTGGAGAGAGAGGGCCAGAGTGAGCCTGCATTGGGGTCAGATGTGTGAAGCCCAGTAGCAGTGCCCTTGGTGAGGGGAGGAGAGAGGGAAGCGGGAGCAGACTTATTTGCATAAAGGCCCAACCGCCTCCAATCAGCTGGGCTCTCAGGGGCAGGGACACCAGAGCCTGGCCAATCACCAGGAGGCTAGAGCAGAGGCAGGTGGAGCAGAGCCAGGCACTACACCTGGAGTGTTCAGGATGGCCCCTCCCCACTGACTTTTTGCTCCTTGACCTCCTTGAGTTCTCCTCCCACATCCAAGGCAGGAGTAATCACCTTCACTTTGCAGATGAGGCAGCTGAGGCCCAGAGAGGCCAAGTGACTTGCCCAAGGTCACACAGCCAGTCAGCAGCACCAGAACTGAGCCAGGCCCTGATTCCCAGCCCAGGGTGCTGAGTCCTGCTCCTCTGACTTCCTCCCAGCTGCCCTGGCCAAGGGTCCTGCTAGGTACCGCCTCCCCTGTCCTCTGTGACCATCAGCCCCTCTTTCCATCAAACATCTCCACCCGGAGCTCAGCTCAGAGCTGCTGCCCCCTCCCAAACCCCCTCTCCAGCCTCCATCCCTGAGCCCCAGACCCTTTGCTCCAGCTGCCCCCAGACACGCAGACACCAGGTCAGGGACCCACAGAAGGTCAGGGCTGGCAAGGGCCCCAGGAACATCAGGACCACCCCTGGGGGCCCAGGTGGGAGCAGTGGCCCCTCAGCACCACGCTGTGGCCCTGCCCCCCAAGAAAGCCTCCAGGACTTGGCTTGGGTGCTGCTCTTCTCCCAGTAGCCCTCCCCCTGCTTCTTGCCTCACTCATCCCCCCAGCAGGCTCTGCAAATCCAGGTCTAAGGTTTGATTTACAAACTTCCTGGGGAAGGAAGGCAGTGTCTACAACTGTGGTGACTAAGAGGCCAGTGATTTATTCTGCTGGGAAATGCTGGCTCCTCCTGGCGGATGGTCTTGGCCTCTCCTGGTTTAAGGCTGAGATTTACTGAAGTTTCCCTTTCTCAGAGGCCTCCCTGGTGGCTTTGGGGGAGGTGGGCAATGGAGGCGGAGGAGCGATGGGGTCCCTCATACAATGAAGAGTAAACCTAGACAATGTGGTTGGAAAATAGATGGACTTGGAGGTCACCGGAGGCCTGGGTTTGAATTCCTGCCCCACCATGGCCAAACTGTGTTACCTTCAGCAGGCCTTGATTTCCTCATCTGCAAAATGGGTATAATCACACAATGCTATTGATGACATCTGCCCACCAAGATGATGAAGCTTAGATGAAGAGTGTGTATAAATGCCAGGCAGATAGTAGGTGCTCAGGAAAGTTGAATTCTGCCTTCTAGCCCATCTGAGGTCTCCCTTTCCCTACCAGATCACTTCCTCCAGTTCTCTGTCCTTGCTTTCCTCTAAGCGCCCTCCTGCGCTCTTCTGTCCTCATGGAGAGCAGACCTTGTTAGTCTCTATGTTCCAGGTCCCTGTGGTTCAGGAAGGAGAAGGGTGAAGTCCCGTGGGCAGGATGGATCCAGTTGCATGCCAGGATGCCGGGCACAGACAGTTCCCATACCCAGGGATGGTTAGCTTTGCTGCTGGTGGAATTACACATCTTGTCTACAAAGGGCCCCTGGCAGAGGAAGGGACCTCTGGGGCCAAAGTTGTGCTATGATCCAAGGGGTGAGCAGAACTCTTTAATTCACCTGGATTCTAGTACAACAAGGAGGAACTGTCAAGAGTACTGGCCCAGTTAGGTCAGGTGACCCGGGTCTGACTGTGCTGGGGCCTGACCACGATAGGGAGTGAGTGGAAGGTATTACGTCTGGGACCAGGATTCCAGTCAGCTCTAGTCTCTTCTAAAGTCATATTCAGAATCCTCAAATTTGGTCAGAAACAAAAAACAACCAACCAACCAACAAAACATACTGCATTTTCAAAGTACAATGCAGGGAGGTGGGGGCTCTGGAGTAACGTTTGTCAGACCCCAGAGGATCACCAAGTCCTGTGGCTGGCACTTTAGAAATCCCAGCAGCCCCTCTGTCTGCCGAGCCTCAGTCTTCTCACCTGTGAGGTGGGAGGGTGCCTCGCTGTTCCCACTGTGCACGCTGTTCACCGAACCCAGGCCAGGCAAGGAGCGAGTGGGGAGGCTGGAAGAGAACTCAGGGAGTTGTAGGAGCCGCTGCTGCTGCTGCTGCTGCTGCGTCACTTCAGTCGTGTCCGACTCTGTGTGGCCCCATAGACGGCAGCGCACCAGGCTCCGCCGTCCCTGGGGTTCTCCAGGCAAGAACACTGGAGTGGGTTGCCATTTCCTCCAATGCATGAAAGTGAAGTTGCTCAGTCGTGTCCGACTCTTAGCGACCCCATGGACTGCAGCCCACCAGGCTCCTCCTTCCATGGGATTTTCCAGGCAAGAGTCCCGGCGTGGGCTGCCATTGCCTCTCCACATAGGAACCGCAGACGTTTATTCTCTCCTTGGCACAGCAGCCGTGCAGCAGCCATGCTGTATTCTCCTGTGGTTGGCCCAGCCGACGCACCCATAACGCGTTCACAAGGGCTTTTCAGGCGGAGCTTGTATAGGTACACATGACAAAGATGACATGTGGCCAAGAGAGTGCCTGATGCATTGCCATGAATGATCTCAGCTGTTACACAACCGTGCGAAGTCATTGTTTATGGAGCATGGGTGAGAGAGGACATGGGGCATGAGCGAGAGGGAGTGGGGTGGAAGAGCCTGACCACAGCCATCTTGGCTAACTGCTATTTCCCTACATTGGCTAATTGCTATTTCCCTACAGAGAGGCTCCAGGAAGGGGCGGGGTTGGGTCAGGTGTGGACTGGGGAGCCTGATTGCTGAATTCAATACCTACCTGACCTGCGCCAGGATTGGGGAAGTGACCTAATCCTCCTAGGCCTCAGTTTTTTTTAATCTGTGAAATGGGGTAATAATAGTATTTCCCGTTAGTATTTCCCGTTAGTACTTCCCTTGTGGCTCAGCTGGTAAAGAATCCACCTGCAGTGCAGGAGACCTGGGTTTAATCCCTGGGTTGGAAAGATCCCCTGGAGAAGGGAAAGGCTACCCACTCCAGTATTCTGGCCTAGAGAATTCCACGGACTAGCCCATGGTGTCGCAAAGAGTCGGACATGACTGTGACTTTCACTTCCCTTCATAGGGTTAAATGAGATAATCTAGGTAAATCACTAAACTCAGTGCCCGGCACACAGTAGGTGCCCAAGAGATGGTGGCTGCTGTTATCACATCACTGCCTCAGATGCTGCTATTAGATCCCAAAGACAGAGGACGTGCACAATGGACCGAGGCTACCAGGAATGCAGAAATGCTTCTCAGCAACTTTCCCTGTCACTGTAATCACAGGGGCACATGCATAATACCATGGAGCTGGGTTTATGTGTGTGTGAGTGCTAGGCTGACTATTCCTTCTATAGACGGTGCTTGGTACACGAGTAAATTAAGGGGCCCTTCGTGATAAGCATTCCTGGGAATTCTGGAGGCGCAGAGTGGGAAACTTGGCCATGGCTCTAGTCAAAGCCAACGGCAATTCCTGCCTTTCACAGTTATGGTGGAAGCACAGTAACAGCCCAGCCTCACCTCCGCCCTCCTGCCCCAGCCAGAACCTGAGCTGGAGCCAGGGCAACCCGGGACCTCCCCCAAATGGGGTCCTCCTCCTTTCCCTCGCCTCCAACCCCAGGCACACAGAGTTGTGGTCCTCCTTCTTCCCAATGAATACAGAATCTCCTCCCAGGATGGGTCGAGATGACTGTTGTAATAAAACTGGTTCATTACATTCCTCTTTAAGGAGCCATTTAATGAGCACGCGCTGGTGCTCTGTGGCACTTTCGAACCAAATGCAAATGAAATACATTCCACAGTATCATTTAATTAGCTTTGGAAGGTGCAGAGGGCTGGGAAGAGGGGGTGACATGGGGCAGAGGCAGAGAAAGAGGAGAGGATGAGGAATACAGCAGTGAGCAGAGGATGTAGGAGGGAGGGAAGGAGGGGAGAGGGTGAGGGAAGGACAGAGGGAGTGAGCAAGGAGGGAGGAAATAGGAGGGAAGAGGTGCCATTTTAAAAAATGTATCTAACTTTCCCATACCCCCTTGAAGGGAGGGAAAGGTTGAGCAGCCTTGTTCTTCCCATTGGAGAAGTGAGGACACCCAGTCCTGCTCTGTGCATTGTGCTGGGTGCCAGGGACACCATGATGGACCAGAGGGATGGCATCCTGCCTCTGGGGTTCATGGTGGGAGTGCAGAAGGCAGGCCTTGAGCACCGATTCCACCCAACTGTGTGCATGTGTTTCTGCGTGTTCATATGTGTGACTTTGTGTATCCTTGCATAAGAATACTTATGGGAGTGCATACATGTGCACGTGTATGTGTGTGAATGCATGGATGAGTGTGAACGAATGTCTGAGAATTTTTACTTGAGCACCTGTGTGTACAGAGGAGTAAATATTTTGTATGACTGTGTGTGTTTCTGAGAGTGCATACAAATGTGTATTTGAGTTTGTGTGTGAGTGCTTGCGTACCTGCAGCGCTGTGCAACGGTGTGAGTGTGCATGTGAAGGCATGTGTGACTGTGTGTGTGAGCGTGTGAATGCATGCGTTTGTGTGTGCATTTGTTTATATGTGTGCGCATGCATGTGTGTGCAAAGTCATGGTTACCTATGTGACTGTGTTTAGGAACAGAGTAGTACAGCGCTTTGGAGAGAAGTGTGGGCTGAGATGTGACTACTGGACTGGAAAACCAGCTCTGTCACATGCTGGCTGTGCGCCCCTGGGCAAGTTACTTAACCTCACTGGACTTCAGTTTCCTCATCTATAGAACTGAACTTAAACAATATCCACCTTCTAGGGCTATTAGAAGGATTACATCCATTAATATATCTAAAGCACTTAGTATGTATTTAGACCAGTATATGTTTAGCTTTGCATTTTAGCTGTGAGACTAACAAAGGTCAAAAAGCAAAGGAAAAGGATTGCTGGGGCCTGACATATCAGGGGTCAGGTAAGTCTTTTCTGAAGAGGAGCCACTTGGGCTGAGGCCAAGAATGAGTCAAGAGCAATGTGTAGCGGCCTTCTACCTTTCATGCATCACTCTCGTTCTGGTGAGACCACTCCAGTTTCCCCTTGAAAACAGCTCCCTGGCCGTTCTCAGCCCATCCAGGTGGGCTGGCCCTTCCTGGCCCCTGTCACCCAGGCCTGGGCACTCAGTGCGCTCCCCCTCCTGGTTACAGTGATTGTTTCAGGCGTGGGCAGATGCCTCAGTGTGGGTCACTGGGGATTATAGCAGAGACTGCTAAAACTATTGGGAGGCGCGGTGTGTTGCTGGTGTGACAAGCCTGGCATACCAGCATCCCTTCCTCCACTTAGAGGGGCGACAGTGACTGTGACCGATGCCAATACAGAGAAGGGGAGAAGTCTCTGTTCCAAAATAATAGTATTTGAATTCCTGGGTCCAGCTGTGCCTGAAGCTCTTTGATTCCTTGAATTTTCAGGTGAATGAACCCAACTAATCCTCTTTTTTCTTTCTTTCCTTTAAATTGGTTTGTTTCTTTGTCACTTCATTTGTAAGACCGAATGATGTTGTGCATTCCTGGAGAGGGGCTCAGAATGTATGCAGGCTCTGAGGAGACTGTGGCTGAGTTAAGAAGCTACAACCATGGCTGCAGGACTGAAGCCATGAGAAAAGGTGGCGAGCTCCCTTATATCAGGGCTCAGAGGGATGAAAAGTCAGCATATTGGGAAAGTGTGGGTGCATCGTGTAAGAGCTAGAAGGCTTGACATGCTTTAGAGTTGGCATCCTTTCCTAGCCCACCCTCGAAGTCATCCTCATTTATTCAACCCTCAGCATGACTTTGCACCATCCCAAGTCCTGAACCCAAGACCCAGAACAGATAGGGTTTATAGGAACCATCAATGCCACCTAGTCCAATATCTTTTAAATTTTATTTTGTCACTGTATTTATTTTACCAAGTGATATATGACTACATTTCTTGGTAAAACCATACACTCTAGTAAGCTGGAAATAGCAAATAGCTTCATTTTACAGAGTGGAAATGGGGCCAGGTATATTATTTAAGTCACCTAAAGTCATATAACAAGTTTGTCAAACATCTGGGGTCATGGAAACCTTCTGAATCCTATCCATCTTATGTAAGAAAAAGATAACTTTTTAGCACTTACTGTGTGCCAGCCACTGTGTTATACTCCTTACTTTCCTTGTTTTGATTTGGTCTTTACTGGAACACTGGGAGGCAGCTTCCATTAATTTCCTGAGAGTCTCATGGATTGGACTGCAAGGAGATCAAACCTTTCAATCCTAAAGGAAATCAACCCTGAATATTCATTGGAAGGACTGGTGTTGAAACTCCAATACTTTGGGTACCTGATGATGCAAAGAAGTGATTAATTGGAAAAGACCCTGATGCTGGGAAAGACTGAGGGCAGGAGGATAAAGGGGAGACAGAGGATGAGATGGCATCACTAACGCAATGGACATGAGTTTGAGCAAGCTCCGGGAGTTGGTGACGGACAGGGAGGTCTGGCGTGCTGCAGTCCGTGGGGTCGCAAAGAGTCAGACATGACTGAGCGACTGAACAAGGATAGACAAGGCAGCCACGGCACAGAGGTTGAGTAAGTTGTTGACTTCTCCAGAGTCACACAGCTGTGTGGTGCAGCCAAGGCTGGAACTCAGTGAGAGACCACGCCCTCATTTCTGGTAATAACATACAGTCTGCAAGAGTGAATTTCCTTTAATAACCAGAGCATTCTACCATGATGACAGAGAGGACTGAATGGTTCCAGGACGCTGAAGAAGGCCCTCTAGCCGCATCAGAGCTCTCCGTGGTGCTGAAAATCTGTCGTTTGCAGCACCGGCTGACCCAGAATGTTTCTCATCCTAGTCCATTTCTCAGCCCGAGTTCTCCAGCCCAGCTCCTCACAACTTAGTCCATTGAAAAATCTCATCTCCATCCCATTTGAGCAAAACCTGAGTGAGGCTGCAAGTTATGAAACTACTACAACTCCCCATCTGTGCACATGTGCACACACACACACACACACACACACACAACCTCTGTCTTGGTTCTGTTTAGGAAGGAGTTAGTTAGAATAGAAATCAAGAAAGCTTTACTTAGACCAAAAGTACCTTTCGTAATTAGCAGACCCAATCCTTGTATCACAATGATCCAAGTCTATGCCCCAAAAGCTAAGGTGAAGAAACTGAAGTTGAACCAGTCCATGATGACCTACAAGACCTTCTAGAACTAACACCCAGAAAGATGTCCTTTTCATCATAGGAGACTGGAATGCAAAGGTAGGAAGTCAAGAGATATCTGGAGTAACAGGAAAGTTTGGCCTTGGAGTACAAAAATGAAGCAGGGCAAAGGCTAACAGGATTTTGCCAAGAGAACACACTAGTCATAGCAAACATCCTCTTCCAGCAACACAAGATACAACTCTACACATGGAATCACCAGATGGCCAATACCGAAATCAGATTGATTATACTCTTTGCGGCTGAAGATGGAGAAATTCGATACAGTCAGCAGAAACAAGACTGGGAGCTGACTGTGGCTCATGTCATGAACTCCTTATTGCCAAATTCAGACTCAAATTGAAGAAAGTAGGAAAACCACTAAACCATTCAAGTATGACCTAAATGAAATCCCTTACAATTATACAGTGGAAGTGACACATAGATTCAAGGGATTTGATAAAGTGTCTGAAGAACTATGGACAGAGGTTTATGACATTGTATAGGAGGCAGGGATCAAGACCATCCCCAAGGAAAAGAAATGCAAAAAGGCAAAATGGCTGTCTGAGGAGGGCTTACAAATAGCTGAGGAAAGAAGAGGAGAAAGGCAGAGGATAGGAACGATATACCCATTTGAATGCAGAGTTTCAAAGAATAGCAAGGAGACATAAGAAAGCCTTCCTAAGTGATCAGTGCCAAGAAATAGAGGAAAACAATAGAATGTGAAAGACTAGAGATCTCTTCAAGAAAATCAGGGATACCAAGGGAACAGTTCATGCAAAGATGGGCTCGATAAAGGACAAAAACGGTATGGACCTAACAGAAGAAGAAGACATTAAGAAGAGGTGGCAAGAATACACAGAACTATATAAAAAAAATTGTAATGACCCAGATAACCATGATGGTGTAATCAATCACCTAAAGCCAGACATTCTGGAGTCCTAAGTCAGGTGGGCCTTAGGAAGCATCACTAGGAACAAAGCTAGGGGAGGTGATGGGATTCCAGTTAAGCTATTTCAAATCCAAAAGTTGATGCTGTGAAAGTGCTGCAGCTGATATGCCAGCAAATTTGGAAAACTCAGCAGTGGCCACAGGATTGGAAAAGATCAGTTTTTATTCTAATCCCAAAGAATGTTCAAACTACCACACAATTGTACTCATCTCATTCACTAGGAAAGTAATGCTCAAAATTCTCCAGGTGAGGTTTCAGCAATATGTGAACTGAGAACTTTCAGATGTTCAAGCTGAATTTAGGAAAGGCAGAGGAACCAGAGATCAAATTGCCAACATCTGTTGGATCATAGAAAAAGCAAGAGAGTTCCAGAAAAACATCTACTTCTGCTTTTTGCCTATGCCAAAATCTTTGACTGTGTGGATCACAACAAACTGGAAAATTCTTCGTGAGATGGGAATCCCAGACCACCTGACCTGCCTCCTGAGAAGTCTGTATGCAGGTCAAGAAGCAACAGTTAGAACTGGGCATGGAACAACAGATTGGTTCCAAATTGGAAAAGGAGTATGTCAAGGCTGTATATTATCACTCTGCTTATGTAACTTATATGCAGAATATATCATATGAAATGCCAGGCTGGATGAAGTGCAAACTGGAATCAAGATTGCCGGGAGAAATATCAATAGCCTCAGATATGCAGATGACACCACTCTTATGGCAGAAAGCAAAGAGGAACAAAGAGTGTCTTGATGAAAGTAAAAGAGGAGAGTGAAAAAGCTGACTTAAAACTCAGCATTCAAAAAATGAAGGTTATGGCATGGGCTTCAAGGACATCAAACCAGTCAATCCTAAGGGAAATTGGTCCTGAATATTCATTGGAAGGACTGATGCTGAAGCTGAAGCTCTAATACTTAGGTGTGAAGAGCCAACTTACTGGAGAAGACACTGACGCTGGGAAAGATTGAAGCCAGGAGGAAAAGGGGGTGATGGAAGATGAAATTGTTGGATGGCATCACCAACTCGATAGACATGAGCTTGAGCAACTCCAGGAGTTGGTGATGGACAGGGAAGCCTGGTGTGCTGCAGTCCATGGGGTCACAAAGATTTGGAAAGGACTGAGTGACTGGACTGAACTGAATCCTTGTATCACTGATGTTTATCATATTGATATAACTTGTATGGTAAGATGCACAGATCTTAACTGTACATTTGGTAAACTGTAAAAATAACAAAAATAACCACAAACTCTTTCCCTTCCTATATCCATTCTCTTTTGATGTGGTGTTTTGGACCCTCCCATTAATAATGAAAATCTGTTTCTTCATCTCTTCAATCTTCAGTGTGCAATGAACTTGCTTTGGCCAGAGCAGTAAGCACATAGATGCTTCAGGGTGCTCGGTGATGGGGGCTTTCCTTCTCTTGCTGTATTTGGAGATATGAGAATGAAACTGAGCTAGTGTGCTGGAGGGTGAGAGTCCAGATGGAGGAGAATGAAGGTGCTTCAGCTAATAGCTACCACCTACCAGATGTGTGAGTGAAGCCATCCTATCATTCAGCTGCAGTCTGCAGTACTAGCCAACCACAGACCCATGAGATTTAGCATCAGAGAGATGCTGAGCTAGCCTTGACCTGATTAAATGCACCGATAGAATTGGGAGCTAAGCAAATGATTGCCATTTACCACTAAATCTGTAGTTTGATGCATATCAAAAGCTGACAGCAACATTTCTATGAATTTTTACAAATGTGAACACCTATGTAACTACCACTCGGGTCAAGCTGTTGTACATTCTTCGTTGCTGTTCAATTGCTAAGTTATGTCTGACTTTGCAACCCCATGGACTGCTGCATACCAGGCTCCTCTGTCCTCCACGATCTCCACTGCACATTTCTAGGACCCCAGAATGTTTTTCTGTTCCCGTTTCTGGTTAATTTCTAAGCCCTGAAAATAACTCTTATTCCAGTTTCTATGCTGTGGGTTAGTTCATATTAATAGAATCATAAAGCATGTTTTTGGTCTGTTTTTTTTTTTATTTTGCTGATCATGTCTGTGATATTCATACCTGTTTTGTATATATTAGTAGCTTGTTCATTTTTAAAAAAATGCTGTGTACTTCCATTTTTATTAATCTATCATAATTTATCATTCTTTCATAGTTGGACATTTAATTTTTATACTATTAAAGTAAAGCTTTTATAAATACTTACATGTAAGTGACTTGTTCAGCTCAGTTCAGTTGTTCAGTCGTGTCCGATTCTTTGCGACCCCATGAATCACAGCATGCCAGGCCTCCCTGTCCATCACCAACTCCCGGAGTTCACTCAGACTCATGTCCATCGAGTCAGTGATGCCATCCAGCCATCTCATCCTCTGTCATCCCCTCCTCCTCTTCCCAGCATCAGAGTCTTTTCCAATGAGTCAGCTCTTCGCATGAGGTGTCCAAAGTACTGAAGTTTCAGCTTCAGCATCATTCTTTCCAAAGAAATCCCAGGGCTGATTTCCTTCAGAATGGACTGGTTGGATCTCCTTGCAGTCCAAGGGACTCTCAAGAGTCTTCTCCAACACCACAGTTCAAAAGCATCAATTCTTCAGCGCTCAGCTTTCTTCACAGTCCAACTCTCACATCCATACATGACCCCTGGAAAAACCATAGCCTTGACTAGATGGACCTTTGTTGGCAAAGTAATGTCTCTGCTTTTGAATATGCTCTCTAGGTCGGTCATAACTTTTCTGCCAAGGAGTAAGTGACTTGTGGATATCTGCATTAAATTCTCTTGAACCCCTAACCCACAGAACCTCAGAATGTGATTGTATTTGGAGATAGGATCTTTGGAGAGATGATCAAGTTTAAATGAAGTCATACGGGTGGGCCCTAGTCCAGTGTAACTTGTGTCTTTATAAGGAGAGAAGAGTAAAGCAGATATACATGGAGGGAAGACCCCGTGAAAACATCAGATGATGGTCACCCACAAGCCCAGGATGCAGGCCTCAGAAGAGATCAAGTCTGTTGAATCTTAATCTCAGACTTCTAGCCTCCAGAACCACAAAAAGATACATTTTTTGTTGTCTAAGGCACCCAGTCTGATATTTTTCTCTGGCAGTCCTAACTAAGGAATATGGCCTGTAATATATGTTACAATCAACTGAGTGATGGGTGCTAGGCTAGGAGCTTTACACATTTCACTGGATTTTCACAAAACTCCATGAGAAAGGTGCCATTAGTGTCTCCAATGACAAGTGAGAAAACAGTCTCCAAGAGGTGTAACAAGTTGCCAGGCAGGGTTGTATAATAGTATTATGAGACTTCGGCATGATTAACAACTCAACGCTAACTATACAATCCCTTGTGTGATTATTTCTTCAAGGTTGGTCTCTTTATTGGCTGGCGAACCCCGTGAGGGTGGGCAGTGAATCCGTCTTGTTCATTGCTGTACCCCAGGACCCACCACAGTGCATGCCGTGATAGCAGACTTGAATTCCTGGGGTCCCAACCCCTCCCACCCTCTCCTGTGATTCCAGGGCTCTGTGATGGAAGGTGGGGGAGTTGCCGGGCAGGTTGCCTGCCTCTCCGCAGACAATTTGGGGAAAATAGTTTCTAGAAAAAGCAGCTATGATTAACTCAAATGAACTGTAAAATTGTTTTTGGTTTAAAGGCTTTGCTTGCTGAGGTATCAAGTGGTAGGAGGGGAGGGCATGAGAGGGAGGCACCCAGGAGGGGCTGCCACCACCCACTCTTGGGGCAGCAGACTCTGGCCAAGGGTTCACCTGGTCCCACCCTTGGTTCTGGGCATCAGAAACGACTGAGAGCCAGAAGGGCCATGAGGAGTTCACAGCCCATGAGAAAATGGAGAAGCCGACAGCTTGGGAACAGTCAGGCAGGCGCTGGTATACAGAAGACCCAGGAGTGCAGAGGAGGTGACCCTAATCTGGGAGGGGAAAGGTGGGATGGGGAGAGTGGATATCACGCAAATGACCTGGGTTCAAATCCCACCACTTCCCAACCTAGTGACCTTGGCCAGGTGCTTTATGTCTCTGAACCTCAGTTTTCTCTTCTGTAAAATGGGGCTAATAATGATCCCCACAGGGTAGCTGCTGTGAGTATTGAGATAATCATGCAACATCCATAGCTCAGAGCATACACACCAGTTTAATACATACCAGCTGTTAGCGCCACCCACTGAGCAACGCTGTGAAGAAAGCTGGTGTCAGGCAGGGCCTACGAAATTACTTCCTGTCCAGGAAGACACCCAGCATGTGCAAAGGCCTGCACATAGCTGAGTCTGTGGGGTCGGAGTGGGAGCCAGGGGTGGTAAGAGATGGGCCTGAACCAGGAGGATGGTCTGCATGGCCAGTTTACAAGAGCCCTGCAATCCGCAAGCATTGTTGGGACTTCAGTCCTCAGAGCAGCAGGAGCCATGGATGGTCTCTGAGAGGGAGCATGGTGTGTTCATTTCTGCTGTGGATTGTGCCCGGGAATAGGAGGCGGTGGCTCAGTCCAGAACAGCAGGGCGCCTGTGCAGCACCTGGGAGAAGAAGATGATACCCTGGACTAGGTCAGGACTGTGGACGGTGGACAGAGGACAGAGGTGGGGAGAGATAGCAAGGGGGCGGGGCAGGGAGACTCCCTGGATGGGATTGCAGGGAGGCAGCAGCTGAGAACAGCTCAGCTTTCTGGCTGCATCAGACGGTGGGGAGGCCGGTGCTGAGCTGGGGCCAGGATCCAGGGAAGGAGCAGTGTCTGGGGCCAGGGGCTCTCTGCCACAAGCCCCTGCAGGTGGCAGTGCCCAGCCTGAGCCGTAGGAGGATGGGGCCACCAGACTCTTCAGCCACCCTATGCCTCAGCACAGTGAGCTCCACTGCCCTCAGAACCTCCCGGAGCCCGCTCTCCTAGCTGGAACCTCCCTGAGGCCCTCAGCTGGTGTGGCCCACCCTGGCCCTGCAGGCCGGCCCCTGTGGCTCAGCTGCTGCGGAAGGTGACCTTGAGCCAGTCCTGCTGTGCCTCTGTCCTCCTTGTCACACCTCTCGGTAATGCAGGGGGAGCCCCGCATCCTCTCCTGGCAGAAGGGTGAACTCCAGCCCGGTCAGGACAGACCCGAGGCCTCTGAAGCCCAAATCAGAAGAGAGCTGGGGAAAGAGGCAGAGACACGGAAGGACACGGTGACAGAGCCAGTGAAAAGGAGGGAGAGAGAAGCAGAGAGAGGAGATGTCAGAGCATTCCCATGCACGGCCCCTCGCCACCAGGCCCTACTGGTTGCAGGGCAGGGAGTCCCCATGCCTCCAATACCTCTCCCCCACCCCCGTTCTCTGTAGTTCATAATCTCAGAGAGAAGAAATCACTTTCTGTCCAATTAATCTAATTAGACATAATCAAGTTGTGGAGATCTGTGCAACAGGGTGAGTGATTAGGAAAAATTACCTCCCTGCAAAGAGTTTAGATCTAATTTTTGTTTCATAATCTAAAGACTAAATAGAAACAACTGAGTTCCTCGCTGCTTCTGGCCAAGAACTGGAAATTGTCAGGGGATGGAGCATCAGTGTAGAGACACGGTCCTCCATCAGCCAGGATGGGCCGGGGACTCAGGGCAATGGCTGAGACAGGCACCCCACAGGGCCTGCCCTCACCCCAGGGGACAGCCACTGTCCCCCTCAGGCCCCTGTTGCACACCAGGTCACACTCAGACATGCCTACACCCTGGGGCAAATGTCCATCCGCATGTGTGCCCTGAGACTGTTCAACACACACTGAAGACCTTCCCATACACCCAGGCAGACATGCACACACACACAGCCCGTCTCACACAGGTACACGGGTGGTCGGGATGCACCTGGTTAGCTCCAGCTCTGCCACTAACTGGCTGTGTGAACACTGGGCTCAGTTACTCATGTTCAACCAGCGACTTAGATTTCATTCCTGCCTGGAGACCTCCATGGACAGAGGAGCCTGGTGGGCTACAGTCCGTGGGGCTGCAAACAGTTTGGACACGACCGAGCGACTAACGCTGCAGATTTCATTTCCTAAGCTTCTTGGTAGCTGTGACAGCTCGGGATTTGACGTTCTCTCTGTCTCTCAGCCTCTTCCTCCTTCTTTGGAGACTGAGAATGTAAAGTCTAGGGAGGGGGGCCCCAAGGGGGATTTGTAAACTGACTCTCCTCACCAGCAAAGTAGGGACGCATCCCAGCCACCTCTTGTGGCTCCAGGGCCAAGTCCAGGGCCTGGAGGGCGCGAGGGCTTCACCATCCCCCTCTGTGCAGACACCGAGGTCACTCCCTCTCACCCTGGGACACGTCATTACCAGCTCCAGGGTGAGATTCCCACCCAGCACCAGTCCCAGGCTGGGCCTCAGCCCCCAGAGCCCAGGACCAGCAGCATCATCTCCTCCTTGAATATTTCTCCAAGATTCGAGCTGGAGAGGGACCAGCCTGGGGATGCCAGAGGAAAGAGTGTCTGGAGTCTGAAGCCTAGAGATGGATTAATTTATGTCCTGAGGCTTCTCAGCTAGAGCTGGGCCCTGGGGACACCTGGGGGAAGGGAAGGGCAGAGTCCCCAGGGGGAGGCACAGCCTGGAGTCAACAGAGGAGGGGAGCTTGTCCCTGAGGGTGACAGGGCCCTGGGTGTTCCTGAGGGTGATATAGGGTCCTGCCTCGCTGCCCCCGCCCCACCCTCTCTCTGCACAGCTGTGGCTGCCTGAGCCCTGCTTGTGTGACCAGAGGCTATGGGACCAATCCTGTCCCAGATGAGGGGTTTAAGGAGTTCCAGGGCAGGTAAACGAGTGAGGGCTGGCCTGGTTTTGAGTTCCAGCCACGGACTCACTGCAGGACAGGAGCGCCAGCTGCTACATCTGGGCCTCATGTTTTTCATATTCCAACAGGGTGAGGGGCCTGCAGGAGCCCCTCTTGGGTTTCCAGTATAGGGGGATCTGCAGGAGCTCGGTAGATGTTTGTTCCTGTCCCTTCTGTGGTCTTCACAGTGCCTGGCTCTAAGTCAGTGCCCAGTAAATATTGATTAATCTGGTGAGATGATGAAATGAGCTAATGTCTGTGTCTGGGCCTCATGGCACCAAAATCTAAAATGAGGATGGGAAATTGAACAACTAGAGAGGTAGGTGGGTGGAGGCATCCGGGGTTTGGTTGTCAGACGTCAGGGAGGACTTCCTGGAAGAAGCAGGCCATGGACTGACTAAGACTTGGATAGAGGAGGAAAGTTGTGCTAGGAGAGGGTACTGTACGTGCAGAAGGTGGGAGGTAGAAAAGAGAGGGGTCAAGGTGAGACCTCTCTCCTGTGCACTCCTGCCAAAGCTGTGATGGGTAAGAGTTTGGGTTTTGGAATCAGATAGACCTGGGTACAACTTGCTTTTGATATGACTTTGGACAAGTCTCTCCAGCACTCGGGGCTGCAGCGTTATCAGCTGTGAAGTGGAGGTAATGACACCCCGTCTTCACAGAACTGTGTTGAGGCTGGCTCTGGGTATTCTGTGTGCGTGTTTAAGGGGAAGGTGGTTCTGGCACCGTGTTGGGCTCCTAAGGGATGCTTGGTAACAGAGTTTTCTCCCCTCTCGTCCAAGTCCAAGTCTCCTGCCATCCCCAGGGCTGGCTCTGGTTATTATGTGTATGTATAAGGGAGGATGGTTCTGACACTGTGTTGGGCTCCTAAGGGACTCTTGGTAGCAGAATTTTCTCCCCTCTGTCAGCTCATCCAAGTCCCCTCCCTGTCATTCCCACGGTTGCCCCCCCACCTGGTCACGTGTGTGACATGTGGTCCCAGCAGGGAGTGGGGACCTGGGTGGGGGCCTGGACCTGTCACTCCCCTAAGGGAACCAGGCCCTACTTGCCATGAAACAGACTTTGGAGCCTTGGTGCTGGCGGCCCTCCAGCCCCTCTGCCCTGTAGGGGCCCAGCACAGAGAGGCTAAGGGGGTGCCTCACAGTCCCTCTGCCCCCAGTGAGGGCCCCTTGGCGCTCTGCTCTCCAACCAGTCCAGCGGAGGGGCCTTGTCTACACACACCTGAACTGAGTGACTCCGGTGTCACGGGCTCCTTCCTTCCCCTCATCCTCTCTCTTTCTCACACCCACTTGCTCCCTGGGCTGAGAAGAGCTGACAGCAGGACCCCAGGGCTCCTTGGGAGTGGAAGCCAGTGATCCGTAGACACGTCTGGCCAAGGCCTGGGTCTGTGCTGGGAAAGTGAAGTCGCTCAGTCGTGTCTGACTCTTTGCGACCCCATGGACTGTAGCCCACCAGGCTCCTCTGTCCATGGGATTTTCCAGGCAAGAATACTGGAGTGGGGTGCCATGGCCTTCTCCAGGAGATCTTTCCCGACCCAGGGATCGAACCCGGGTCTCCCGCATTGTAGGCAGATACTTTATCGTCTGAGCTGGGAAGGGGAGGGTTAAGCCTTGAGCAGCCCTTCCTGGTTGGTGTTTAAAGGCCATCAGGAGCTCCAGAGAGCAAACATTGTATCTCTTAATGACAGTGCAGCAGATTAAGGAGTGGCCCATCTCCCAGATAACATTAAAGGGAGGCCATCCATTGCCCTGCACAGCCCGGGCTGGCAGCTGGAATAACTTTCCCAGAGGCGTGCCTGGGTGAGAGAGGGACTCTTTCAGTCCTGCTGTCAGCAAACCTGCCCAGGACTCTGGTGGGGTGGGTGGGTGGGTGAGTTGGGATAGGGAGGCTAGATGCCCAAATACCAAGCTGGGAAGACACTGACACAGACGGGTTTAGTCAACATGACAAAGATCTCCCAGTCCCAATAGACCACAAGCTGACAGCCGTTCACCTCTACAGGCTATATTATTCTTAAAGTTGGCTCAATCAGGACCACTGTCTCCTTTGGATTCATAGCAGGGAAGTCTTCCAGAGACTCAGCAATGTTAACCCCACATGGAGTGCGTGCTCAGTCACCTAGTCATATCTTACTCTTTGCAGTCCCATGGACTATAACGCACTGGGATCCTCTGTTCCATGGGGTTTCCCAGGCAAGAACACTGGAGTGGGGTGCCATTTCCTTCTCCAGGGGATGAATCTTCCTGACCCAGGGATCGAACCCACATCTCCTGCGTTGGCAGGTGGATTCTTTATCACTGACCCACCAGGAAGTCCCAACCCAACATGGATACAAATCCAAAATCTCTCCTCAGTTTGGACATGTGGTTCAAAGGCAGACAGTGTCCAGAATGGGCACTTGACTTGTGGTTAGAAGATGTAGGTTCAATTCTGCCTCTATGACCTTGACATGTGATTTTTCCAACACTAAACACCTATTGCTTGAGTGTTTACTGTGTGCCCAACTTGTACCAGACACTTTCCATCTGCCTTTTGATTTCATCCTTTCCTATAAGGCAGGACTCCCTATCCTCACTTTATATACAAGAGGACTGGGGTTCAAGAGACAGGTCAAGTTCACCCAGCAGCAGAGCTGGAATTCAAATCCATATGTGTTTGCCACATTCCTTTCACTGTAATACACATGTTCTCTGAGCCTCAGTTTCTTTATCTGTAAATTGGGAGTGCAGTATACACTGTGTACAGCTCAGAGGGTAGTTGGAGAGAACCAGTGAAGAGGAAAATGAGAAATGTGCCATGTACACCAGGGAGGTACTGGACACATATGTGTGCATGCGTGCTCACACGTGCACGCGCGCACACACACACACACACACACACACTATTGTCCACCAGAGGACATCCATCAGTTGCAATTCAGGGATGAGAAATTACAGAAGGTTTTCTATAATGATTTTATTTCTTTGTCCAGCGAGCTATGATTAACTGAGCATCTGAAAGACTGTAAACCCAACTTGCAAATGTATAAATTTTGCTGTGTGTATAAAAAAATCTAAAATGCCCATATCTTTGAGGCAGCAATTCTAACTATTAGGAAACATAATCAGGGCTGAGCACGCAAGCTTTGCCTCACAAACAAGGATGTTCACTACAGAGTGATTGACAGCTGCCAAAATTTGGAAGCAGACTGTCCAGTAGAGAAACAATTATGTGAAATAGTGTGTGTCCCTGCAATGACATATTATGGTGTCAACAAAAGTCAGGATTGTGAAGCACAGGGCAAAACCTGGGAGTGACATCAGACTCAGCCTCTGCGCCAGCCACGTGAGGCCCAAGGAAGCGTCTCTCTGAGTAAGATGAGGGGTGATCTCTATTTCTGCCCCTTACTGTTCTGCATGGAATCAATCTATTTTTAAAATAGATGAATAAAATATCCCGCACATCTCTCTAGTTCCAGAATGGGGATGGCAGAGGATAATTTAAGCTTTGCTCTATACTTTGAGTCATCACTACCACCCCTACATGCTCTAACTCTGGGTGTCCCCCAAGATTCCCCATCCTGCATCCAAGGCCAGCTTGCTCTCACTTGAAGTTCTCTCCTTGACTCCTGGGTACCACGTGTTCCTTCTTGCTGGTGTCAGTGTTTCTATTCCCCTAATGCCCCCAAAGTCCTGTCTCTAACCTGCTGGGTGGGGTTGAAAACCAGATCACCAGCTGTGTTAGAACCCTATCTACAAGAGTCCCTGATCTCTGAATGAGGACATGAAGAGGGCACCTCAGTTTAAAAATACAAAAACAAAACAAAACGTGCTTTCAGACACGGCTCATGCACTGTGCATTTTGGTAATTCTAGGGCTTTTTGAGTTTTCTTGCATTTCAGATAACTGAAGCTGTCCATGCTTGATTCCTGGCTAAGCGAGGTGTGGCCAAGTATGAATATGCAGCTGTACATTTTTCTGTATTTGCTTATTCAGTCAGTTAATATTTATTTGGAACCCTACTCTGTGCCAGGAACAATTCTAGATCCTGGAGACATAGCAGTGGAAAAGACAGACCTTGGGGGGAAGACAAAAAAAATAAGTAACAGATGAAATTATGTGTTTCAGTTAGTGATGATAAGTATAAAGGAGCTAAAGCAGAGCAATACAGTGGAGAAGGGCCAGTGTGAGCTGGGGGCAGCCAGGCTCCAGAAAGGCAGTCTATTGCACAGGCATTATTAGCCGACTTTGTGGCAGGCCCCCTGTCAGTCAGGCAGCTGGGTGAGGTTGCACAGGCACAGGTGCTGGGTGCAGACACAGCTGGGCCTTCTCCCTATCTGCGTAGCTACCCCAGTGGACAGAAAGCCTGCCTTTCCCTGGTATTCTAGCAAAAGTCCCAAAGCTGATGCTCATTTGCTCTGATTGGTCCATCATGGATCACATGATCCCTCCAAAATGAATTGTAGGCCTGAGACTGCAGCACTGCTATTGGCCAGGCTTAGTCAAACTACACACCCTGGTAGTTAGGCAATGAAGCAGCCTTGTTCAGGCCATTTGTACTGATGGTAGGGGAGTGTGACTCCCAAAAGAAGATTGATGCCTACGAGAGAAGAGGAAAGGGCAGAAGACTTGGGACCACAGCCGTGCCATTTCCTTTCTTTCTTCCCTATCCTCAAACATTCCTTTCTTCATCCAGTCATTCCCATTAACGTATAGAGTACAAACATTTCTCCTACTTAAGAGAGAAATAAACCTCGCCTGACCCCTCATGCTTCCCCACTCATCCCTTTTGCTCTCCTCCTCTCTTGAACTTGACTGAGCTGTGCCCACAGCCATTCATTGAAGTAACTCTTGTCCTGGTTCCCAGTGACCTCCTTGCTGGATCTAGTGAACAAGGCTCAGTCCTCATCTTGTTCACCTGATTGTAATAGCAAGAACAACTCTGACTTCATATTGGATCTATTTCTTTAACTTTTATATTCTATTGTTTTTGCTACAAGTTAAGAAGGTTGCTGACAGCCCGAAATATTCAGGATAGCTCATTCTCAAGGCTCTGACCTGTTCTGTCCATACAGAGATAAAAAGTTGCAGAGCATATATGTACAACTGAATCACTCTGTGGTATACCTGATACTAACCCAATGGCTTCCCTGGTAGCTCAGATGGTAAAGAATCTGCTTACAGTGCAGGAAACCTGGGTTCGATTCCTGGGTTAGGAAGATCCCCTGGTGAAAGGAATGGCAACCCACTCCAGTATTCTAGCCTGGAGAATCCCACGGACAGAGGAGCCTACAGTCCATGGGGTCACACAGAGTCAGACACAAGTGAGCCACTAACAGATGCACTAACACAACATTGTAAATTAACTATACTTCAATTAAAATGGTAAAAAAAAATAAGTTGCAGGACAAAAAATATTTGAACTGTTGGAGGTTTATGAGAACATTGTGATTGGGCTTATGTGGACAGATGCAAGAACAAAGGATTTCAGTGCCAAGAAATGTGCAGTAACAAATAATACCCCTTTCCCTTTTAGAATAAAAGGAGCCTGAATTCTAATTTAGAAAAGATGATTCTTGGAAGCCCATCATCTTCTTGGTCTGCTGGCTTTCCGAATAAAGTCACCATTTCTTGCCCCAGCAACTCGTCTCTCAATTGATTGGAGTGTTGTGTGGCGAGCAGTGCGAAGGTGGACTCAGTAACATAGTCACTCCTGTCTCCTTTCTGACCAGGACACCACACCCAGCTTGCTGCCTGCGACTTCTGTCTATCTTTCAGACTCCTCCTCTTCTCCCTGTCTCTGAGTGTTGGGAGAAGGGGTGAGGGTGGGTTTTTAAACGATCTTCAAAGCTCAAAGCAGTCTGAACGCTCATAAGCCTCTTCTGCTCTCCGCATGAGGCCTCCGCTCTGGGCACACTGCGTTCTCACTGTTCCTCCCACAGCCAGAAACGCTCCCACCTCAAGCCTTTGCCCTGGCTTCTCACTTTTCCCCACATGTCTGTGTGGTTTACTCTTTCCAGAACTTGTTCGCGATGTCACCTTTCCTGACCTTACTATTTAAAAACTCTAGCCTCTTCCCTACACAAAATATTTTTTAAAATTTTCTTGAGTTCTTCCTGGGCTTTCCAGCCGACAGCAAGAATTGCTGTAGTCAGCAACGTGATGATTGGGAAACTTTTCTCTCACGGGAACCTTATCCTATTGCAGCATATTTTATTCAACGTTTTGCCAGGAAGTCCATTTCTATGCTCTTTTTGTACTATATTTAATAGTTTTTAAAAAATATTTGTAGAAAGAAAATAAAGATGAAAAGAAACATAACTCTGCAGTCTCCTCACTGCTGTACTCCATCTGCTTATTCATAGTTTTCATCCTTAGTTACGCTTGTCACGAGGTTTACGTACTGTGTATCTGACCTGCTGGTCTAGTGCCTGCCCTCTCCATTGAGTATAATAAGAGATATTCTCTTTTTTGTTCGCTGCTGACTCCCAGCACTTAGGACAGAGCTCAAAACATAGTAGGTATTCAATAGTATTGGTTGAATGAGTGTATAAAAGTCCCAAATAGTTACCTTCCTGTATCTTCATACAGATATAGGTAGCTAAAGAGGATGCATGCCTACCAGCAGGCTTTATCCAAAAAGAGATGGCCTGGGAATGGGATAGGCCAGGCATACAGCCCAGAAGCCAGTAAGAGCCAGACATGGCCAGAACAGGCTGGCAGGAAAGAGGCGGAAGTGGCATTGCGATCCTGGTACAAGCCTTGGCCTGTTGGCAACAGCACATAGGCAGCCTTGCTGAAGGAGAGGGAAAGCACTTGCATTTAGTGAGTGAACTGAAAGTTGCTTAGTCGTGTCCGACTCTGTGACCCCTCTATACAGTCCATGGACTTCTCCAGTGGAGTACTGGAGAATCTGACGGATTCTTTCCCCCTTGAGGGCACTCAACTGTCCATGAAAGAAAGCTGAGTGGGAAAAGATATTTGGAAATGATGTGTCTGACAAGGGGTTATTATCTGAAATATATAGGGAATCCATACAGTTAAAAAACAGACGAACAACTTGATTAAAAAGTGGGAAGAGGATCCGAATAGGTACTTTTCCAAAGAAGAAATTCAGATGACCAGCAGGTTCGTGAAAAACTGTTCAGCATCACTTATTATAAGGCAAATGCAAATTGAAACCACAATGAGCTATCACTTCACACCTACTGGAATGGCCTTTATAAAAAAAATAAGAAAAACAAGAGCTAGGGACAATGAGGAGAAAATGGAACCCTCATTCACTATTGGTGGCACTGTAAACTGTGCAGCCACTGTGGAAATCAGCATGGAGTTACCTCAAAAAAATTAATAATGGAACTACCATATGACCCTCAACCAGGTGATGAAGGCCAGTGTCAACAGCCATAAATCACATTGATAACTGTACCCTTGATATGATGTGAATAGCCCCTTCTGTGCTTTCTCCTACAAAATCCAAACCCCAAGTTTAATTGTTAGAAAAACATCAGTTAAATTCTGATGGAAGGTTGTCCAACAATATCCTTGGTCAGTACTCCTCAAAATTGTCAAGGTCATTATAAGGAAGGAAAATATGAGAAGCTGTCATAGCCAAGAGGAGCCTAAGGAGATAGGTTAGATGTTATGTGGCACTCTGGATGGGACCTTGAAATGGAAAAGACCACTAAGCAAAAACTAAGGAAATCTGAATAAACTATGGACTTTAGTTATTAACCATACATCAATATTAGTTCATTGATTATGTATACATGTTTATAAGACAAATGTGGGATGTTAATAGGGGAAGTTCAGTTCAGTTCAGTTCAGTTCAGTCGCTCAGTCGTGTCCGACTCTTTGCAACCCCATGAATCACAGCACGCCAGGCCTCCCTGTCCATCACCAACTCCCGGAGTTCACTCAAACTCACATCCATCGAGTCGATGATGCCATCCAGCTATCTCATCCTCCGTCGTCCCCTTCTCCTCCTGCCCCCAGTCCCTCACAGCATCAGGGTCTTTTTCAATGAGTCAACTCTTCGCATGAGGTGGCCAAAGTACTGGAATTTCAGCTTCAACATCAGTCCTTCCAATGAACACCCAGGACTGATCTCCTTTAGGATGGACTGGTTGGATCTCCTTGCAGTCCAAGGGACTCTCAAGAGTCTTCTCCAACACCACAGCTCAAAAGCATCAATTCTTTAGCTCTCAGCTTTCTTCACAGTCCAACTCTCACATCCATACATGACCCCTGCAAAAACCATAGCCTTGACTAGATGGACCTTTGTTGGCAAAGTAATGTCTCTGCTTTTCAACATGCTATCTAGGTTGGTCAAAACTTTCCTTCCAAGGAGTAAGCGTCGTTTAATTTCATGGCTGCAATCACCATCTGCCAAAAGAGTGGTATATAAGAAATAGGCCCTCAGCAAACTGTGAGATGAATGAAAGAATGGAAGAGAAAAGTAAACACTTGAGAAAAATTCTAGAGAAATAATTTCAAAAGTTACCACTGAGGTTAGGGATCTCAGTGAATCCCAACTGGATAATTACAAAGAAAGCCATAACTAGACCCATCACAGCTAAACTGCTGCAGTCCCAAGATTAAGAAAAGATCACAAAGATAGGAGGAAGGAAACATATTAATACTGAGGAACAAGAATAATAACAAAAGCTGATTTTATTTCAGATAAATGGAGGCCTCAAGACAATTTAAAATCTTTGAAGTTCTGGAAGAAAAAAAAAAAGATGTTTAACCTAGGATTTTTTAATCCAGAAAAACTCAAAAAACATATGGTGAATTAAAAACATCTTCAGATAAGTGAAAGATGATAATATTTGTTGTTAGCTGACCCACACTACAAAATATCCCAGATGAAGTTCTTCAGTCTAAAGGGAAATAATTTCAGGTGACATTTCCAAACAGGGAAAAGAACTGGATATGGTAAATATAAATACGCTTTTGTCTTCAATTCTGTAAGTTAGTAAATGGTTTAGAGAATCAATAACAATGTATTCTGGGGTTTACAAACACAGGGGGAAATAAAATATCTGACAATAATAGCCCGTGAATGGGAGTGAGTGTAAATGGAACTTCACTGTTATAAAGTTCTTATATAAACAAAGTGGTATAGTGTTAAGTAAGACTAGAGGAATTAAGAATACATACTGACCATTAAACTGGCATGCGCAAGTGAGCCCCAAAACAATATATTGGTAATCATTACAGCAAATACTAGGAATAACACAAAGAAGCATAATTAAAAAACCAATAAAAGAAATAGATTAGAAGACTACAGATACTCAGTTAACCAAAAGGAGATAGGAAAGAAGAAACAGAGAATCCAAGAACAAATAGGTCCAATAGAAAACAAACAAAAACCAGTGATACAGTCAACACAGACACAATACTTGAGATAAAAGTTGGAGACTCTCAGATCACTTGAAAGAGCAAGACTCAGCTATATGATGAGTACAAAATATACGCATTAAATACATGACTGAGAGACTGAACTGAACTGAACTGAAATATAAAGGCACAGATAGGCTTATAGCAAAAAAGAAAAAAGATGGGTAAAGATATGTTAAGCATAAAAAAGTGTATGTGAATAAATGGTAATTCGGAGAAAGTAGACTTCAAGACAAAGAGCATGTCAGAGACAAAAGGATCATATCCAAAGATCTCAATTTATCAAGAAGAAATGTGGTATGGACTGAACAGCGTCCTCCCCCAAATATATCTGTTGAAGCCCTAACTACCCCACCTCCACCCACTCTGACTGCATTAGAGATAGGGCCTATAGGGAGGGAAAGTGAAAGTCGCTCAGTCATGTCCAACTCTTTGCAACCCCATGGACTATTCAGTCCATGGAATTCTCCAGGCCAGAATACTGGAGAGGGTAGCCTTTCCCTTCTCCAGGGAATATTCCCAACACAGGGATCGAACCCAGGTCTCCAGCATTGCAGGCGGATTCTTTACCAGCTGAGCCACCAGGGAAGCCCAGGAATACTGGAGTAGATGCCTATCCCTTCTCCAGCAGATCTTCCCAACCCAGGAATCCTGCTTTGCAGGTGAATTCTTTACCAGCCGAGCTCTCAGGGAAGCTCTCTATAAGGAGGTATTTATGATTAAGTGAATGGCTTCTCAGGTGGCTCAGTGGCAAAGAATCCGCCTGCCGATGCAGGAGATGCAGGTTCAACCCCTGGGTCAGGAAGATCCCCTGGAGAAGAAAATGGCAGCCCTCTCCAATATTCTTGCCTGGAGAATGCCCATGGACAGAGGAATTGGAGGGCTGCAGTCCATGGGGCTGCAAAGAGTCAGATACAACTGAACTTGCATGCCTGAGGTCAGAAGGACTGGGGCCTTGACACAATAGGATTAGGATGAGAAAAGACACCAAAGAGCTCATTTTCTCTCTCCACCAAGTGATGACACAGTTAAGAAGGCGGCTTTCTGCAAGCAAGCAAGAGAACCGTCACCAGGAAGTGAATTGCCTGGCACCTTGATCTAGGACTCCCCAGCCTCCTGTTGTCTAAGCCACCCACTCTATATTTTGCTATAGCAACTTGCACTGACTAAGAATATGAGAAAAATGAAAGGAAATGCAAATTACCAATTCAGGAATGCTAGAGGAAATATCAGATATACAGATTATACAGATATTAAAATGATGATAAGGGAATAGTATGAACAACTTTATGCCAAAAAAATTCAAGAACTTAGACAAACTCAAAAAAATGTCTTGAGACATATAGCTTGCAGAAAACTAGCAGAAGAAGAAATAGATGCTCTGAATAGCCCTACATCTGATATTTAAATTGAATTCATAATTAAAAAATCTTTTTCACAAAGAAAACGTCTGACCCAATGTTCAATTCTATTCAAATTTTAAGACACAGATAATATTAAAATTTCACACACTCTCTCATGTAATACAAGAGGAGGGGATATTTCACAGTTCATTTTGAGACCAGTGTAACTTCATCATCATTAAAAGAAAGAAAATCAACTCAAGCACGTGAGTGCAAAATCACCAAAAATATGAACACATAAAATCTAGAAATACATCAAAAGGATATTACACCATGACCAAGCAGAAATTATTACAAGAATGCAAGATTTGGTTCAACATCAGAATTTTAATTGAAGTAATTCACTACATTAGTATAACAAAGGAGAAAGGGCATATGATCATCTCAGTAAACGCCAATAAAATATCTGAAAAAAGTCAACACTCATTCATAACAAAAACTCTCAGCAAACTAGAGATAGCAGGAAATTCCTGTGGTTTTTGTTTTATTTATTTATTTTTGCTTGCGCTGGGTCTTCTTTGCTGAATGCAGGCTTTCTCTAGTTGCGGTGAGCGGGGGCTGCTCTCTAGCTGCGGTGTGCAGGCTTCTCATTGTGGGGGCTTCTCTTGTTGTGAAGCACAGGCTCTAGGGTGCGTGGGCTGCAGCAGCTGTGTGTGGACCCTAGAGCACAGGCTTAGCAGTTGTGGTACATGGACTTAGTTGCTCTGGGGCCTGTGGGATCTTCCCAGATCAGGGATTGAATCCATGCCTCCTGCATTGGCAAGCGCATTCTTTACCACTGAGTC
The DNA here is from genome assembly GCF_016772045.2 of Ovis aries. Lineage (NCBI taxonomy): Eukaryota > Metazoa > Chordata > Mammalia > Artiodactyla > Bovidae > Ovis > Ovis aries. Next base: position 236,910,319 of record NC_056055.1, read on the forward strand.
ACCAGGGAAGCCCCCCTGTAGTTTTATAAAGGGTCTCTATGCAAGATCTACAGCTGACATCATAGAGTGGGGTGAAAGGCTGAGGGTATTCTCCCATCAGGAACAAGTCATGATGTATATTATCATCAGTTCAATGCAACATTGTATTGGAGGTTCTAATCAGTTCAATAAGTCAAAAAAATAAATACAAGGCTTGAAGTTTGGAATGGACAAATTGAAACTCTTATTACTTACAGGTGACACACATATTATATAGAAAATCTGAAGGAATCTACAAAAACCGCTAGTGAATTAAACAAAGAGCAAGATGCAACTATAAGGAAAATCATAAAACTGTAAGTGAATTTAACAAGTTGTAGGTGCAAAAGTACCAAAATCAATTGTTTTCTCCATGTCAGAGGTTGGCAAGCTATGACCTGTGAGCCAAATCTGTCCTGCCACTTGTCTTGTTTTTAATTCTTGAGCCTGTGAGTTAAGAAGGCTTTAAAAGTTTTTTTTCCTTAAATAGTAAAAAGCATTCAAAAAAAATATTTTGTGACACATAAAATTATACAAGTCAAATTTCAGTGTTTATAAACAAAAATTTGTTTGAAATGCAGCCAAAACTCATTTGCTTACCTATTGTTTATGGCGACCAACGTGCTACCACGCCCGAGCTCAGTACTTGTGACAGAAAGTGCGTGATCTGCAGCGTCTACAATACTTACGCTCTGGCCCCTTTCAGAAAGAGTTTGCTGAATCTGGCTCCATATTAAAAGTTAAAATACAGTACTGTTTGATTTAACAGCATGAAACACACACCATTTAAGGATTTTTTTTAAAATGGACAAGACCTCTACACTGAGGGTTATAAATTATTTCACAGGAAAATTAAGAAAGACAAACAGAAAGACATATCATGCTCATGAATTAGAAAATAATACTGCTGAGATGTTAATTACCCTCAAATTGAACCTTAGATTTAATGCACAAACACACACATGAAGGTTTGTTGTGGGTTTTTTTTATATAGAAATCAATGAAGTGTTTCTAAAATTGTGCACAAATGCAATAAAACTAGTCTAGCCAAAATGATCTTTAAAAATAATTTGAAGGATGTATAACATCCGATTTCAAAACCATGAAGATAATAATCAAGAAAAAGCAAGAATAGAAATGGATCAATGAAGTAACATAGAGACACAAAATAAACCCACACATATTTGTTATCTAGGCCCGAGAGATATTTCAACGGGAGAAAGAGCCAATTTTTTAACAAACGGTGCTGTAACAAACCTGTGTCTAGATGGAAAAACGATTAACCTAGATCCTTAACTTACACCTTATACAGAAATGAATTTGAGATAAAAAGTATAAGTAAACAAAGTAAAAAAAAAAAACAAGAGAAAATCTTGGGAAAATATCTTTGTGATCTTGGATGTAAGCCAAGATTTCTTAAGCCACAAAGAGGCACTATCTATATAATAGCCAGAGGAATGAGAAATTGAAGTTCATCAGCATAAGAACCTTTGGCCTTCAAAACATATAATTAAGAATAAAAAAAGCAAGCCATAGATTGGGAAAAATAATCCCAATACCTATGTCTGACAAGAGACTTATATTTGGAGTTTGTAAAGAAGTTTCACAAATCAATCATGAAAAGAAAAACTTCACAAAAATGGTCAAAAAACGTAAACATACACTTCATATTAGAAGACACACCAAGGGCCAAAACATACATGGAAAATACTCAGCATTGTTAGTTATCAGGGATCTGCAATATGGATAAAATGAAAAGGACTGACAACATCAAGTGTTGGTGAAGAATATGGAGCAAATGAAATCGGTACACATTTCTGGTGGGAATGCAAAATAATCCTGTCACTAGAATGAAAACAGCTTGTCAATTTATTACAATGTAAAATATATGCCCGCTCTATGTCCTAGAAATTCCAGTTTTAAAGACCTTTTTAAGTAATGAAAACTTTGATCTGTAAATAGACTATATAAGTATCTTAATAACAACTTTATTCATAATAGGTCTAATCTGGAATGAACTCAGTAGTTCATTAACAGGTTTAATGGATAAACAAATTGTGGTGTATCCATATAATGGACTTAACACTGAGCAATAAACAAGAATAACTTGCTGGTCAACACAAACACAGATCAATCTCAAAAACATTATGTTGAGCAAAAGACCCTAGAGGCCTTCTGCAGGACTCTATTCATATGAAATCCTAGGGCATGCAGAATAACCTCCATGGCAGAAAGGGGCTAGGGTGGGGTGGGGATTGGTTTATAGTTGAGCACAAGTGACATTACTGGGGTAGTGGAAATAGGGTGTCTTCATGGGATGTCAACTGGATACATGCAAAGTTCCTGTACACGTACATGCAAATTAGGGAAAGGGGCACTATTTACTTGTGGACCCATCTAGTTCATGCCCACCTCTCCCTCCTTCTCACCTCTCCTGCCCATCACAGCTCCACCTTCCCTGAGTACCTCTCAGATCCTCTATTCTCTCCATCCTTCCTGCTGCTCCTGAGTGATCAGGGCTGAGTTGGTTTCCTCCAAAAGAGCAAGTGGTTTATGTGGGAGCTGATTCCAGGAAGCATAGTGAAGAGGGGATGGGGTGGGAGGGAGGAAAGCCCTGAAGGCTGAATCAGAGAGCGGGTCACAATGGGGGCTCAGCCCTGCTGGGGACCCTCTGAGGAGGTATTAGGATGTGCCTCCGTCTGTCCCTCGGCGGGAAGCTGGGTATTTATCTACTCACTCCCATCCTTCCCTGGTTGAGAGGTGCTCCTGGGTTGTTCATCCTCTGGCTGCCCATATCCGGGCTGCCCTGTCCATGGTTGGTCAAGCCCCCCAGACACTGGAGAACCCCTATCTGGAGAGGCAGAGGGAAGCAGGGCCTGAGGGGGGAGCGGTCATTGCACTGGGGACCACCCAGCACAAGTACGTGTGAGCCCAGAGCTGGTCCAGGGGTCATGGGGCAGGATATCCAGAGCTTCCGCCGCAGCCATCATCTCTCCCCTGGAGGACCACCTTAGCCTCCCCCATTCCCCAGCTATCAGTCATGTCCCTCTTATCCATCCCCTGCGGCTGTTAGAGGGCCTCCCAACGGGTAACTTGGCTGGAGAAGACTATTAAGGGTCCCTCAGACAGCAAGGAGATCAAACCAGTCAATCCTAAAGGAAATCAACTGAATATTCATTGGAAGGACTGAGGCTGAAGCTGAAGCTCCAATACTTGCTGATTCTTTGGAAAAGAACCTGATGCTGAGAAAGGATTAGAATGGGAGGGGAAGGGGGTGGCAGAGGATGAGATGCTTGGATGGCATCATTGACTCAATGGACATGAGTCTGAGGAAACTCTGGGAGACAGTGAAGGACCAGGCACCCTGGCATGCTGCAGTCCATGAGGTCGCAAAGAGCCAGACACGACTTGGTGACTGAAGAACAATGACAGGTAACTCCTGCTTAAATCCCTGCAACTGCTCCTCTTGGCTTTGGGAAAAGAACCTAAATCCTTACCCCTGCATCAGGGATTGGATCTGGTGTGACTCATGCCTCAGGCGCACCTGCCCAACAGCCAACAGGGAGACTTTCAGCTCTGCAGACACCCCAGGAAATGACCCTGGTGTATCTGGTAAACCAGACAGCCTCTATCCTCCTCCCTCCCTCTCCCATGCCCTGGGACTCCTGGCTGGAGCACTGGTGCAGGTGATGCTCCCACCTGGGAATAACACCTTCCTAAGGGCGGATCTGTGGAGAAGGCGATGGCACCCCACTCCAGCACTCTTGCCTGGAAAAGCCCATGGATGGAGGAGCCTGGTGGGCTGCGGTCCATGGGGTCGCTAAGAGTCGGACACGACTGAGCGACTTCCCTTTCACTTTTCACTTTCATGCATTGGAGAAGGAAATGGCAACCCACTCCAGTGTTCTTGCCTGGAGAATCCCAGGGACGGGGAAGCCCGGTGGGCTGCCGTCTGTGGGGCTGCACAGAGTCAGACACGACTGAAGCGACTCAGCAGCAGCAGCAGCAGCAGCAAGCACGGACCTGAAGCTGTTTACCCAGTTGTGCTCTTGTCTCTGGCTCCTCTCGGTTAACTGTTAACCTCCAAACTCTATCTCAGCTCCAACCAGCAAAGCAGCTCCAACTTCACGCTAAATTCATAATTTGCTGCAAATTGAGCTTAATGGAATTAGAGTAAATATACTGATATTTTACCATGCTTGTGTGCTCAGTTGCTCAGAGTTGTGTCCAACTCTTTGGGACCCCATGGACTGTAGGCCGCCTGCCAGGTTCCTCTGGCCACGGAATTTTCTAGGCAAGAATACTTGAGTGGGTTGCCATTTCCTTCTCTAGGGGATCTTCCCAAACCAGGGATCGAACCTACTTCTCCTGAATCTCCGGAATTGGCAGGTGGATTATTTACCACTGAAGATAAATACACAGTTAAATATTTCAGATAGTAAACTTTTCCTGTTGTTTTCTGAGGGAGACAGAAAGAGGGAACTGAGGCAGGAGAGTTTGGGGGACAATGCTGAAGCAGGCACGTGGAGGCCTCAGAAGCTCATCTGAGGATACGTCCAGACCCCTTGTAGGGAGTGTAACTCAGGCTAGCTTTCCACAAGGGCAACTTCACAATACATATCCAGAGCCTTAAAAATGTCCATACCCTTTGACTTAGAGACACCAGCAATCTGTCATAAGAAAATAGTCAGAGATGGAGACAAAGATCTATGTGTGGGACCAGTCATCACAACATCATTCATAGCAGCCAAATTTAGATGGAAACCATCTAATTGTCTCCTGATGGGGAATTAGCTATATCATTTGTGGCATAGCCTATGTACTGGACTGTTGTGTGGCCATTAAAAATGAGATCTTCAAAAAGTAATTCATGCTGGAAAAATGCTTATAAAAATAAAGGCAGGAAATAAATGCAGAAAATAAAACTGGACATAAAGTAAACTCCTAATTTTGATAATATAAGCAAAGAAAAAATAAAACCATGAAGGATGTATGCAAAAGTGCTAACAGATGCTATCTCTGCATGGGGGATTATAGAAGATTTTTAATTTCTTAATTTTTTCATGCTTGAAAATTTTCAGCTGTATCTATTGCTAAAATATTTCTTTTAATTTGTTTTAAAATGGGAGTAGGTAAGCAAGGATATTTACAACTCCCTTTTCCAAATGAAACATCTTCTATTTAAATCTGGGGCTAGGGTTCTAATCTTGGCATCTCTGAGTTCTTATTTGAACCTTCTAGCTTCTGGATGGGACCCAGGCTGCAGGTTGTCACTCAGATCCTGTTTCCTCTTCTTCAGGAGCAGAATATCAGTTCTGTTGGGAATGGATAGGTCTCTGGCTTAAAAGCTATGGTTACTAGCTCTCATACTTCCCCTTTTGGGTTTCCCTGGTAAGGTTCAGAGGTAAAAGAATCCACGTGTCAATGAGGGAGACACTGGCTTGTTCCTGGGTTGGGAAGATCTCCTGGAGAAGGGCATGGCACCCGACTCCAGTATTTTGCATGCAAAATCCCATGGACAGAGGAGTCTGGTGGGCTATAGTCCATGAGGTTGCAAAAGAGTTGGATAAGACTTAGTGTCTAAACAACAACCACCACCACCCCTCCTCTTTCAGATGAGATGGCCAATGGAACATGAATAGAAAAATGTGATTTCTAGGAAAGGTGTTTGATGGGAGCTTAGCAGCAGGAGAAACCCTATTTGCTCCTTTGTCCTCTCTCTTCCTTTGTCTTTCTATCTGGAATGCTACAGTAGTTTCTGGAGCTTCAGTCACCACCATATAATGAATAGGCAACATTTATATATGAGGTCATGTACTGCTAAAGTAGAGACAAAGAAGACGAAGGGGATTGCAACACTGAGAAAGTATGTGGAGCTAACAAAACACGGTGGGAATGTCTATGCCGCACATTGTAACAAGCAAGAGAAAAGTAACAATCCTCCCTTTCTTAAAGCCACACTGCTGTTCAGATCCTTGTTACTGGCAGGTGAATGCAATTCCTAAAAGATACACTGGGGGACAGTCAAGGATGGCAGAGACATGGCAAAACTCTAGGTAATCCAGAGATCTTCATGAAATCATTAAGAAAATAGCAACTTCTTTGGGAGAAAGGAAAACAGACCCAGTCTAAGACAAGCTGAAATCTATAAATATAAATCATACTTGTAAAATAATACTTCGTGGGATGGAGCTGGCCTTGGTCACTGGACTATGTACCTGTAAGTGTGCATCAGTCCTACATAGCGAAAAGGGATTTTGTCAGGACAATGGGGTCGGGAGGGTTGGTGCTGATTACTTATGAGACTGTAGAGTCAATAGATAAAGTTTGGTGAAGTAGGGTGAAACTGGAAGTCAGGAGATCTGGACTTTGCTTGTGACCCTAAGAAAGTCATCCTCCTTTTTGGGTTGTTTCTCATCAGTTAATGGGAAGGAGTGGTTGGACCAGAGCATCTGAGGTTTTTCATGACTCCAAGGACCTTTGAACATAACCTGGGCTGGATGATTACAATGTGGATAAGTAGGAAATGTCAAAAGGGGAGAGAGTCTTAGCTCTTCCTCATACATACCCCATGCCCACTTACACCTTCAGTCTTCTCTCTGGCTGTTCCCAGAACTGCCTAGAATGTGGGAGGCACAAACTGGGTCAGGACTCCCTGGTCCAGAAGCTGAGCCTGGTGGTATTTCTACTGCTCTTTCTGGGCTAATGAATTCTCAGAGAGTCAGTAAAGGGAGCAATGATGTCAACAGACAGACGTTGCCCTACCTGACAGTCACGAGAAAACTTGTAGAGATTTTTCTCCTGACATTTTAGGGATGGAGACCTTGTTGGTCTTCTAGTCCATTCCCTTCACTGATGCTTAAATTCCTTCTTCAACAACAGTCACCAACTCACCCAATAGCACCATTGTCACTGATATCTTCATCTTCTTTATCACCAAAACAATCATTATCACTATCCCTGTCATCACAGTCACCCTCATCCCCCTTATTACATCATCACCATGGTGATGTCACCACTATCGCATTATCACATCATCACTCTCATCAACATCACTGCCATCGTCATCATCATTCTCATCATCACTATCACCGTTATCAGCAACATCAGCATCACTGACATTTACTGAGTAGCGCTTCATGTCAGTCAAGATACGTACTTGACTGCACTAAATGTTCATGACAATCCAATTAGCTAGGAATTTAGAGATGAAGAAACCAAGTTTAGAAAGGTGAAGTGCTTTGGGCAGAGCAGATAATAACAGAGAAGAGATGATTTGGATCCAGGTCTATCTGATTACAAAGGCCAGTCTCGGTCCCCTACACCTGGCAGCCCTGAGACCTGATCTCTGCTGTGCACCTTCAGTGGTAGTGAGGTTCCAGTCCCCAGTGGGAAGGATGGTCCATCTTGAGTCAGCATCGCTCATCAAAGGGAATGTAACTTTCCTGTGCCCTTACCTGTTGGTCCAGGATCTGACTTTTGCCACTGAGCAAAAAAGGGTCTGACCTTTGGTTCATGAGACAACCATTCTGATGTTTGAGAACAGCTGCCATACTTATCTTCCCCTCTTCTTAAGATAAGCACCTGCCTCCTTCATAACTCCTCAGTGAGTGCCCCTTCTCTGGCCTGCTGGTCTACCTGAACTTGTATAAGCCCTCCTCCATGGTCTCCCTGTTTCCATTCTTGCTTCCTATTCCTCTTCTCCACTTAAAAGCCAAGCGATCCTTTTAGGATAATCAGATTATGTCACTCTCGTATTCAAAACCTTGTAATGAGTTCTTTCAACTTTAAAAGACAACCCAGATTCCTTGGTGGCCCAGTGATTAATACTCCCTGCTTCCAATGCAATAGGGCTTCCAACCCAAGAGGCATGGGTTCAGCCCCCTGGCAGGGACCTGAGATCCCACATGTTGCATGGCAGGGCCAAAAATAAAAACTAAAGTAAAATCCAAAGTCTCCGGTGGCCCGTAGACCCTAAATGACTTTTCTCTGCTGATTCCTCACACTTCATCTCCCACCCTGCTCTGCTCCAGCCAAACTGGCCTCTCTGTTGCGCCTTGAGCATATCACGCTCATTTCTGCCTCAGGGCCTGTGCATCAGCTGCTCCCTGGGACCAGAGCATTCTTTTGACTCTCACTGGCAAGCTTTCAGTTCAGTTCAGTTCAGTTGTTCAGTTGCTCAGTCGTGTCCGACTCTTTGCGACCTCATGAATCGCAGCACGCCAGTTGGTGAATCCATCACCAACTCCCAGAGTTCACTCAGACTCACGCCCATCAAGTCAGTGATGCCATCCAGCCATCTCATCCTCGGTCGTCCCCTTCTCCTCCTGCCCCCAATCTCTCCCAGCATCAGAGTCTTTTCCAATGAGTCAACTCTTTGCATGAGGTGGCCAAAGTACTGGAGTCTCAGCTTTAGCATCATTCCTTCCAAAGAAATCCCAGGACAGATCTCCTTCAGCATGGACTAGTTGGATCTCCTTGCAGTTCAAGGGACTCTCAAGAGTCTTCTCCAACACCACAGTTCAAAAGCATCAATTCTTCGGTGCTCAGCTTTCTTCACAGTCCAACTCTCACATCCATACATGACCGCTGGAGAAACCATAGCCTTGACTAGACAGACATTAGTCGGCAAAGTAATGTCTCTGCTTTTGAATATGCTATCTAGGTTGGTCATAACTTTCCTTCCAAGGAGTAAGCGCCTTTTAATTTCATGGCTGCAATCACCATCTGCAGTGACTTTGGAGCCCCCCCCCAAAAAAAAGTCTGACACTGTTTCCACTGTTTCCCCATCTATTTGCCATGAAGTGATGGGACCAGATGCCATGATGTTCATTTTCTGAATGTTGAGCTTTAAGCCAACCTTTCCATTCTCCTCTTTCACTTTCATCAAGAGGCTTTTAGTTCCTCTTCACTTTCTGCCATAAGAGTGGTATCATCTGCATATCTGAGGTTATTGATATTTCTCCCAGCAATCTTGATTCCAGCTTGTGTTTCTTCCAGTCCAGCGCCCTTTATTCAGATTTTTGCTCAACTGCCACCTGCTCAGAGAAGCCTTCCCTGACTACCCTTTCTAATACAGCTCTCTCATCCCTAGTTCCTTTCCATTCACCATTTTCCTTCATAGAATGTATCACTTCCTGACTCATGCTTATTTAATAACTATCTTCCCTACTGGAATGCAAACTACAAAGGAGAAACGATGTTGTCAATTTTCTTCACCCCTCTATCTCCAGGGTCTAGAAGAAGGCCCAGAACATAACAGGATCCTTATTAAACTTTTGAAAGAATGAATAAATCCATGTGGCCTGGTTCTTATGCCCTTTTCAAGCTGGAGACCCTTCTATGAGACAAGGTTCAGTGACTTTCTACATTTTCTCTTCAAAATGGCAGTTTGAGTCTCCCAGCTAAACAGGATTCTCACTTCCCTTTTGCTAGACTCTATTCCTCTATTATCGGAGAAGGTGATGGCACCCCACTCCAGTACTCTTGCCTGGAAAATCCCATGGAAGGAGGAGCCTGGTAGGCTGCAGTCCATGGGGTCGCGAAGAGTCGGACATGACTGAGCGACTTCACTTTCACTTTTCACTTTCATGCATTGGAGAAGGCAATGGCAACCCATTCCAGTGTTCTTGCCTGGAGAATCTCAGGGATGGGGGAGCCTGGTGGGCTGCTGTCTATGGGGTCACATAGAGTCAGACATGACTGAAGCGACTTAGCAGCAGCAGCAGCAGCAGCAGCAGCAGCGTACCTCTATTGTTGCTGTTCAGTCACTAAGTTTTGTCTGACTGTTTGTGACCCCCATGAACTGCAGAATGCCAGGATTCCTTGTCCTTCTCTATCTCCTGGAGTTTGCTCAAATTCATGTCCATTGAGTCAGTGATGCTATCTAACCATCTCGTCCTCTGCTGTCCCCTTCTTCTCCTGCCCTCAATCTTTCTTAGCATCAAGGTCCTTTCCAGTGAGTCAGCTCTCTGCACCTGGTGGCCAAAGCAGTGGAGCTTCAGCTTCAGCATCAGTCCTTCCAGTGAATATTCAGGGTTGATTTTCTTTAAGATTGACTGATTTGATTCCTTGCAATCCAAGGGACTCTCAAGAGTCTTCTTCAGCACCGCAATTTAAAAATATCAGTTCTTCAGAACTCAGCCTTCTGCATGGCCCAACTCTCACATTTGTACATGATTACTGGAAAAACCATACCTTTGACTAGATGGACCTTTGTCTGCAAAGTGGTGTCTCTGCTTTTTAATATGCTGTCTGGGTTTGTCATAGCTTTCCTTCCATACCTCTATTAACATGGTCTAAAAGAGAGAAGATATGCACAGAAATATTCACCTTGGAATTAGAAAGATTGAAGTTCAAATCTCAGCTCTGTCATTTAGCTCTGTATTATTTTAGCTTTTCTAAGCTTCAGTTTCCTCTGGTATAAAATGGTGCCAACAAAGACAGAAATATAGATCAGTGGAATAAAATAGAAAGCCCAGAGACAAATCCACACACATATGGACACCTTATCTTTGACAAAGGAGGCAAGAATATACAATGGAGTAAAGACAATCTCTTTAACAAGTGGTGCTGGGAAAACTGGTCAACCACTTGTAAAAGAATGAAACTATATCACTTTCTAACACCACACACAAAAATAAACTCAAAATGCATTAAAGATCTAAATGTAAGACCAGAAGCTATAAAACTCCCAGAGGAGAACATAGGCAAAACACTCTTCGACATAAATCACAGCAGGATCCTCTATGATCCACCTCCCAGAATTCTGGAAATAAAAGCAAAAATAAACAAATGGGATCTAATTAAAATTAAAAGCTTCTGCACAACAAAGGAAAATATAAGCAAGGTGAAAAGACAGCCTTCTGAATGGGAGAAAATAATAGCAAATGAAGCAACTGACAACTAATCTCAAAAATATACAAGCAACTTATGCAGCTCAATTCCAGAAAAATAAACGACCCAATCAAAAAATGGGCCAAAGAACTAAATAGACATTTCTCCAAAGAAGACATACGGATGGCTAACAAACACATGAAAAGATGCTCAACATCACTCATTATCAGAGAAATGCAAATCAAAACCACAATGAGGTACCACTTCACGCCAGTCAGAATGTCTGCAATCCAAAAATCTGCAAGCAATAAATGCTGGAGAGGGTGTGGAGAAAAGGGAACCCTCCTACACTGTTGGTGGGAATGCAAACTAGTACAGCCACTATGGAGAACAGTGTGGAGATTCCTTAAAAAATTGCAAATAGAACTGCCTTATGACCCAGCAATCCCACTGCTGGGCATACACACCGAGGAAACCAGAATTGAAAGAGACACATATACCCCAGTGTTCACTGCAGCACTGTTTATAATAGCCAGGACATGGAAACAACCTAGATGTCCATCAGCAGATGAATGGATAAGAAAGCTGTGGTACATATACACAATGGAGTATTACTCAGCCGTTAAAAAGAATACATTTGAATCAGTTCTGATGAGATGGATAAAACTGGAGCCGATAATACAGAGTGAAGTAAGCCAGAAAGAAAAACACCAATACAGTACACTAACACATATATATGGAATTTAGAAAGATGGCAATGACGACCCTGTATGCAAGACAGCAAAAAAGACACAGATGTGTATAAAGGACTTTTGGACTCAGAGGGAGAGGGAGAGGGTGGGATGATTTGGGAGAATGGCATTGAAACATGTATACTATCATGTAAAAATCGAATCACCAGTCTATGTCCGATGCAGGATACAGCATGCTTGGGGCTGGTGCACGGGGATGACCCAGAGGGATGTTATGGGGAGGGAGGTGGGAGGGGGGTTCATGTTTGGGAACGCATGTACACCCGTGGTGGATTCATGTCAATGTATGGCAAAACCAATACAGTATTGTAAAGTAAAATAAAATAAAAATAAAAATTAAAAAAAAAATGGTGCCAATAATACCAACCTTGCAAGCTTCGTATGAAGATAGAGATTATGTGAGTCCATAGTGCAGAGTAAGCATTCAGTAAATGTTCAGAAGCAAAGATAATTTTATCTGTTGATAAAATTACTTTCATAATTACTAATATTATTATTGTTCTTATTAGGGTAGCCAGGCTTGGGGACTTTCCATCTCATCGGAAGAGCCTTGGTTGGGACCAGACTGGACGGGGGTGGGGGAGGAATGAAGAGACAGGTGACGTAAGACCCATGTCGCCCCGTGGGTTCACCCTGAGCTCCCTGTCAGCGCCCGTCAAAGCCTGTCTCCCTCCTCTGAAGCTAAGCCAGTGATTTGTTTTTCTCATCTCAGCTCAGAACTTCGCACTGCATGCTAAACTCATATTTACATACAGAGCCCCTCCCTCTGAGTGTCCCTCCGCGGCTCTAGCCTGTGGGGATCCTCCTTCTACCCTGGTTCTGACATCCAAAGTCCTTTCGCTTCCTCTCAGACCCAGTCATCTGAAATCTGAAGAAAAGCTAACACTTAAATGATGCTGAGGGTCCCTTCCTCTACCCCCAACCCTGACTACCTACCCCCACCCTTTCCTGGCAGGAATTGTAGCAGACATTCAGTAGGCTCTCCCAGAGCTGAAGAGAGCCCTGCGCAGAGGGCTCACTGGGATCCTGGGCTGGTGGGAAGTGGTGGGGTTAACAGCGGGAGCTGGGGGGTTGACAGAGCGGGAAGAGGTAGGGCTGGCTGAGGATGATCCCCCACCATCCCAGCCTGTGGCATTGGGGTCCCGCAGACCTGGGTCAAATCTCAACTCTGCCATTTATGGCCAGGTCCATCTAGTCAAAGCTATGGCTTTTCCAGTAGTCAGGTATGGATGTGAGAGTTGGACTATAAAGAAAGCTTAGCACTGAAGAATTGATGCTTTTGAACTGTGGTGTTGGAGAAGACTCTTGAGAGTCCCTTGGACTGCAAGGAGATCCAACCAGTCTATCCTAAAGGAAATCAGTTCTGAATATTCATTGGAAGGACTGACGCTGAGGGTGAAACTCTGACTCACTGGAAAAGACCCTGATGCTGGGAAAGATTGAAGGCAGGAGCAGAAGGGAACGACAGAGGATGAGATGGTTGGATAGCATCACTGACTTGATGAACATGAGTTTGAGTATACTCTGGGAGTTGGTGATGGACAGGGAAGCCTGGTGTGCTGCAGTCTATGAGGTCGCAAAGAGTCAGACACCAAGTGGTTGGGTTAACAGGGGGACTGAGGGGCTGCACTGAACTGAATGACTTAGGGTGAGTCCTCTCCTCTGTCTGGGACTGAGATGATACTCCCCCACTCCAGATGATGCCATGGGCGATGAAGGAGACTGTACATGCAGATATGCAGGCAAACTCACCATCTGCAAAGTAAGCGATGTCACCAGCGAGGTCTGGGTGGCCTAGTGGTCACGTGGCCGTGTGGAGCAGTGGGTAAGAGTAGACCTGGGTTCGAATCCTGGCTCTGCCGCCTCTAGCTGTGTGACAGAGGCAGACCGCTCACCCCCTCTGAGCCTCCCTCCCCTACTCTGTGTCATCGTCTCCCTGTCCAAGGGCTGTTGGGAGTGTCGCTTTATAGTGCCAACTTGCCGGCCCTGCCAAGGGCCCCATCACTGTCAATCACCCACCCCCACCCTCTTCCCAGTGAGGGTCCCACTGGGAACACGTCCCTGATGGGGCAGCCTGGGAGGGGACATCAGCAAGCGGAGGAGGCAGCAGGGACGTGCCCAGGTGCACCCGTGTGCATGGAGCCCCAGGGTGCCCACTTTCCTGGCTGACAGGTGGCGGCTCTGGGTGCAGCTGGTGTTGACTAGCACATAGGCACCCCCAGGCCTGGGCCCAGACACTGAACTCTGCGGAGCTGGGACAAGGATTTGCTTCCCGCGCAGGAAGGCTACCTTGACCGGGTGGGACACGTGCTCTGCCCCCCTCCCCTCTTTCCAGTTTCCTGAGACTTCTCTGCAGAGGTCACGGCCCCCATCACCCTGTCCAACCCACCTAGGGTACAGCCCAGGGCACGCTCAGCACCACCAGGAGGACCTACACACTCTGAGGTTTCCTACGCGGGGACAGATCTGACCAGACCCTCCCCACACTCTTGCCTGGCCTGTGTCTGTGACGCAGGCGTGAACCATCAAGGGAGGCTTGGAGGTCAGCCAGATGGGGGCGGGGTAGCCTGTGGCCTGGCCAGTGGGTTCTGACCGTTGAATAAATTCTTAACTCGGGTGAAGTGATGTAGGCTCATGAGATGGTTTAGAAGTGGTATCCTTTGGCCAAAGGAGGAGACATGAGGCAGAGAGTCAGTCAGTGTGAACAGAATCAGAACGTCATAGAACCTGAAGAGCCTCACCAAACCCATTTCAGATGTGGAAACTGATGCTCAGAAGCAGGAAGTGTATTACCCAGGGCCTCAGGCAAGTCAGAGACAGCAGGTCCCTACCAACCAGCCCCTCCTCCTCTAGCTCTGTCCCCTGGGGTGAGAAGGGGTGGGGAGGTGGGCTCTGCTGCTGGACATCAACCCAGTGGGAGGGTGTCCTGTCTCTGCCTTATGTTTGTAAACAGAGCCCTTTTATGTGGGAGACCTGGGTTCCATCCCTGGGTCAGGAAGATCCCCTGGAGAAGGAAATGGCAACCCACTCCAGTACTCTTGCCTGGAAAATTCCATGGATGGAGAAGCCTGGTGGGCTACAGTTCATGGGGTCGCAAGGAGTTGGAAGTGACTGGGCAACTTCATTTTCACTTTCAACACACCTGGCCCCATACAGACACTTAATCACTACCTCATCTGATCCTAAAGGAATCGTCCCCATTTTAAAGATGGCAAAGTGAAAGGGCAGCTGACCTGCCCAGAGTCTCCAAGCTGGTGGCATTCTGTCTGCCTGACACCAAAGTCTGAGCCTGCCACACTGCCCCCAAAAGAGCTCAGCTGGGATCCAGACCCCAGTGGGTAGGAGGCAGGTATGTGGTCCTCAGAGGTCTCAAGATAAAGGTCCCCCTTAGTACCTGCATCTGGGAAGGTCTGGGGACTCTGCTGGGTGTCTTCTCTGTTCTCTCTGACTTGGCCTGTGAGGTGGTCTGTCCCCCAGGAGCATCAGAGATTATCCTCAGCCTGAGTAGAGGGTCTGAGGGGTGGAGTTCAGGAAGGGCTGTCTCCAGGATCAGGCCCAGAAGGGCTTGGGATTGGATGACTGATTCAGGGTTTTGACTGGTGAGGCCCAGAATGAAGAGAGGGCTTTGGGACCTGACATGTGATGTCTGGAGTCAGGGGAGCTCTTCTTGGGGTGATTGAGCTGGAGTCTGCCCGGCACCTGGCCCCATCCTGGCCATGATCTGAGGGCTCAGGAGCCACTGAGAATTTCTTCTTGCCATCCTTAGCCCTGGAGGCTCTGCTTCCTTTACTCTGTTGGGAGCAGAGCAGGTGGCTGGCCTGCCTCTTTGAAGGTGCAGGTGGAGGACCAAGGTGGCCCCCAAAGATGAAGAACTCCAAAGGCTGTTTGCCAGGGGCTTCCTGATATGAGCTGAAGGTGGGGGGTGGGAGGGGGGAGAGGAACAGCCCCCAGGCACTGAAGAGAGAGGAGAGGAGGCATGGTGGCGGTAAGAGAGGTGGTGGTGATGGCGGGGTGTGTGTGTGGCCGGGGGAGGAGGCAGTAGAGAATTATGAGTGTGAGGGGTGGGTGGCAGTGGAGGTGTATACCTGCCTGGGGGCATCAGAGTCTGCTGAAGGAGTCATAGGGGTCCTAGAGAGGTGGTCTGGGGTGCTGGGAAGACCCCGGGACTGAAACCTGGAAAGTCTGTGATCTCTTTCCCAGTCTACTTGTGGCCTCAGAGTGTCCATCTGCAGACTGGTGGGGCGGGCTGGAAAGGAGGCTCCTGGAGGGTGCTTTGAGCCTTTGAACCTGGGAGGGTCATGCCGAGGCCCCCTTACCCTTGCTGGGAATGGGTCAGCAGAGAGAGAAGCCGCTGGGGCAGCCTTCCCCCATCCTGGGGTCCTTGAAAGCTGACCCCAGCCACGTGGGTCCTGTTGGCACAGGAGCCAGGAGGCCCTGATTCTCAGACCACACTGAATGCCCCAGAGGGGGGCCGGCTGGGGGCTGACCTGAGTGATGTCTGCTGGGAGCCTGTTGATTGCCTGGGAGGGGGAGCAGATTGCCCTCCTCTCACTTGTCATGAGGCGTGGTGTGGGGTCTCAGACACGTCTGTCTTGGAGTTGGAAAGGCCTGGAAAGATTCTTTTGCTTACTCAGAAATATCGATTGGGCTGTTTCTAGGTTTTTGTTATTACAGACGCAGCTGCTGTGAGCACTCTTGTTCAAGTCCCCAGTGCACACGTACAGGAGATTCTCTGGGGCATGTTCTCCAGGTCGAGCTGCTGAATTAGAAGGTTCGTGCATGTTCCAGTTTACAAGACGGCGCCAAATTGATTTTCAAAGAACCCGTATCATTTCCGCTCCCAGCAGTGGTCTGGCGACTTCTCATCACTCTCTGTCTAGATGGCAGCTTGGCTTCTGCGGACTGGCAGGTGTAAGATGGGAATCCTCGGTGTTCCATAATTTACATTTCTCTGACTACTAATGAGATTTCTCATATTTACAAAAGATCATTAGCTCTTCAAGTTTCTTCTTGAAGTGTCTACTCATGTTTTTAACCCAATTTTCTATTAGATTTTATCATTTTCTTAGTCTTTTTAGGCTTTTATGTTTAGGTTAGAATCATGGACTGCTTATGTGTTATAATGGCTGGTCCTATGCTATGGCTAATTTTTCCAGTTTGTTGTTAGTGAGATTAGATGAACAGAAACCTATTTAAACTGAATTGAATGTATCCATCATTTCCTTTATGCTTGGCATGTTTTGCGTTTTAGTTACTACTTCCTTTTCTACCCAAAGTCATAAAAATCATCTGTGTTATCCATTTTTTTTTTTTTGGTTTGCACAATTTTTATTTTTTTAATTCGAGTATAATCGCTATAAAATGTTGTGCTAGTTTCTTCTGGACAACAAAGCAAATCGGCTCTGTGGATACATAAGAAGTGAAGTGGAAGTCGCTCAGTCATGTCTGACTATTTGCGACCCCATAGACCATACAGTTCATGGAATTCTCCAGGCAAGAATACTGGAGTGGGTAGCCTTTCCCTTCTCCAGGGAATCTTCCCAACCCAGGGATCAAACCGGGGTCTCCTGCGTTGCATGCGGATTTTCTTTCTTTTTTTTTTTTTTACCAGCTGAGCTATCAGGGATTCCCTCTTTTTTGAATCTCTCCTTTTATCCCTCTCCCATCCCACTCCTCTAGGTCATCAAAGAGCTCCTGTGTAATTTCTTCTAAAAGCACAGAAATGAAAAACAAAAATGCAGGATAGTGGTGACCTCTTGCTGGGTGTAGGGGATGTGGAAGTGAGGGGATGTGCAAATTTCCATGCTCTTGGTAACGTTTTAAATCTTGAACTGTGGCTCACTGGTGTTTACCGTACACTGATGGTTCATAACATGTATAGCTAGATGGACAGGCAGAAAGGTGTGTAATACAGATACTGTTGTATGTATCGAAAATTGCATCATAAAAATATGAGATTTGATGAAGTAATATGTGAGAAGCTCCTGGCACGGGGCCCGATACATAAAAATGATGCCAACTAGAATTGCCCACACTCTTCCTAGAGTCAGGCTGGGCACCAAAGGATTTACTTGCACCATCTCATTGAGTTTTCTCAGCAGCTCTATGATCTCTAATCCATTTTACAGAGGAGGAAGCAGATGCCCAGAGAGGGTAAGTGACTTGCCCTAGGTCACACAGCTAAGGGGATCTGAGAGGCAACTCAGGGTGTGTGACAGCAGAGCCGTCCCTCTCAGCCCCTGATCCCTTGCTTGTCATGCAGCTGAGGTCTCCCTGATTTCCTCTGTTCCTTCCTGCTCCCAGCCCACCTGCAGGTCTGGGCATCACCCTCACTGCGGACCAGAACAGAGCCAAAGAACCCTCTTTGTGGAGGTGAGAGGTCCTTGTGGCCGTGACCTTGGCCATCAACATTAGAGAGAATGTGGAGGAGGAGGGGAGGGGAAGAGGGAGACGACGGGGGCAAGAGGATTGACAGAGGGGGAGGGGGATAAAGGACTAATGACAAGGAGAGAGGCGGGGAAGGAGACAGAGGGCGGGGGGACAGGTCAGACACCAGCGACCACAGGGACGACAGACAGAGGGCCTCGGACAGAGGACAGCCCGTCAGGCTGGCTGGACCATGGTGCCCAGGAGGACCCATCCCGAGAGGATCCTGGCCTAGGAGGCAGCCTGCAGCAGTGAACCACAGGGCTCTGTTCCTGCGCAGGCCTCCTGCTCTACTCGAGAGAAGAACTTCAAACACCAACCAACCAGATCCGCAGACAGAGCCAGGAGGGACACCGCTCACCGCGGCCTCCAGCCGACCTCAGGGTGAGATCAAGCAGATGCTGTGTAATATGGACACTGGGAAAAGTTCTGCATTTAGGTTCAAAATTAGCTACAAAGTAGAGGGGGAGGATGAGCTGCCTCGTCAGCAGCTCCTGGAAAAGCTGAGCTGGAGGTTCCACGTGAGTTGACAGGGGTGTGGTTGTTGGAAAAGATGGTGTGACGGTGGGTGATGTCGATACAGGAAGAGGGTCCAGGGAGGAGGTGAGAGACCACCTTTCTCTGGGCTGGCCCGGGGCCACGTGGGCCTGCTCTGCAAGGAGGGGACAAGCACAGGTGCAGGGGAATGTTCTGGAAGGCTTGCAGGGTCAGAGATCCCAGAGGCAGAAAACAGAGCGGCATCGGCAGGCTGTGGAGTTAGAGGGGGGCCTGGGCTGCAACCCCGTCTCTGCATGTCCTGTGGCTTCTGACAAGTCCTTAACCTCCCTGAGCCTCAGTTTCCTCATCAGTAAAGTGGGGCTATCACAGGACCCCTTCTTGAGTTGTTGTGTGGGTTTTATGTGAAGAACTGAGCTCAGGAGAGGTACCCAGGGAACGGTGGGTCTGAGGCACTGGCCCCAGCTGGAGAAGGGCTGGAGGTACCCTGGGAGCCGCATGCACCGTGGGGAGAGCTGCTGTGTGTCTACCCCGACATGCACGTGCGTACGTGGCTGTGGACCCAGAGCGGGACCCGGGTGAGGACCTTCCTGGACGTGGACTGAGGTCTGATGTCAGGAGATCCCAACCAGCAGAAGTGGCTTGAGACACAAGGGGCTGCCTTGGGGTCAAGAGGACAGGAGGTGCCGGGAGGTCCAGTGACTTGTCTGTGGTGGCTCAGGGAGCTGGTTCTGAACCGGAGACTCTGACCACAAACCCCGTGCTCATGACCTCCAAGCAGGAGGATGAGATTGTCTACGTGGGCAGAGTCGGTGGGCATCTGAATGGCCTCCACGCTAGCCCCTGGTTCATTTCCAACAATACTCCTTGGGTATCACCCTTCCTCTAACAAAGGGAAACCTCCCGCTCCTGGTGACTTTATCTGTCAGTTGCATTCAGATGCTGTGAACAGAAAGCATCTTAATCTGGGCAATCTGGACTCCACAGCCACCCAGTGAGGTAGTCAGGATGACCGCATGTTGGAGATAAGGAAACTGAGGCTCAGAGAGGTGGAGGGAAAGGTGTGAGGTAGTCAGGGACCATCAAGGACACCAGGGCAACTTGCTTCCTTCCTGGGGGGTTGCTTGCGACCTCCATGGCTCTGCCTACACACAAGGACAGTCAGCCCTGACCTGTGCCTGCAGCAGGGGGTCCCATGGAGGATCTCAGCCCCCCAGGTACTAGCTGTGTGCCGTGAACCAGTCGTCTCATCTGACCTGAGTTTCCAGAGGTGGAAGATATGGGCAATTCGCCCCCTCCAGGAGGCTCCTTGAAGATCAAATGACTTCTGCCTGTGTGAGCTACAGGCAGGATGCTGGGACACGGGAACCCTCAAGAAATGGCCTTGGCCATGACCCAGAGGGGCGATGAGACCCTTTAGTGTCCCCTGGGATCATGGTGTGGGAGTGCCCAGACTGGCACATTTGTGCTCAGACATCTCGCCCTCCCCTCCCCTGCACACAACTGTTCTGAGTGACTTGCCCATTGGTTTCCTCCCACTTGAGGAAGCTCATGGCCTCCAGCAAAATGAAGGGCAGGGACTGGTCCTTGATCCCGCCAGGCACTGCAAGGGAAAGGAGACCGGCACAGCAAAGGAAAGCCGGCTTTGGAAGCAGATACCTGGGTTCAGATTCCAGCCTTGCCATTTCCTAGCTGGGTCCTTGGACCACTCATCCTCTTTGAGCCTTGGCTTCCTCATCTGTGAAATGAGGATTATTAACCCCTCCCTCTCCAGGGGATGGGAGCATCAAATGGGGGCGAGGGGTCCTCAGTGCCCAGTGTACAGCAGGTGCCAGTGAATCCCTAATTCAGCTCCTCTCCAGCTAGAGTGAGGCCGGGGTAGGGCTGTGGAAATGGGAGGAAGGATCATGCACGACAGGGTGTCCACCAGGGCCAGGAGAGCGGGGAGAGGCCAGCCCCTGCCCTTCCCCCCACCGTGAGCACAGTCAGAGCCCTGGCAGGATAGCAGACTCAGAGAGCATCTACCCAGTCCCCAAGTGCTAGAGACCTTTAAAATGAGGGCCCAGAGAGGGGACGTGGTTTCCCCAGGCCACACAGCAAACAAGGACAGACCCAAGACTAGAATTTAGCCTAAGCTGGGCCTTGGTCTCATGGGCTTGTTCCTCATGGCCAGAAGCCTATTTTTCCCATACCACTAACTCCGCCCTCAGTTGCATACTGACCCCACAGCTCTTGGGGTGAGGGGAGAGTGAGCTCACGGCTCGGGTTTTTCCGCAGAGCTCACTGGTTCCATCTCAGTGCAGAAGGAGTGAGGTCTGAGGCTAAGAAAGATGGAGCTGTGTGACTTTGAGCAAATACCTTGACCTCTCTGTGCCTCAGTTTCTTTGTCTGTAAAATGAGCTGATAATGCTGCCTGCCTGGTAGGGTTGCCAGCATCCCACCTGTACTCTGGGTAACAGCCGGGCACATGGGAGGAGCTCCATCCATGTGGGCTGCTGGTATGGGGGCCCTGCTTGCCACCTGCAGCTGTGTGACCTTGAGGAAGTCATCTCCCCTCTTTGCGCCTCCCACCACAGCCAGAAACAGGGCCCATTGTAATAACAGCACAGAGACACAGGTGGTGCAGATGAAATGAGATTGTCAGTGATCAAAAAAAAAAAGCCCAGGATGTCTGTGTAAGGATCAGAATACACGGAACTCAGCAGAAAGTGCGTGCAGATGGTTATCTTTGCCCAGGCTCTGCTGTTCCCCTTCCCCACCCCGTCTAGTCTCTCCTCGCTTGGTCCCCATCCCCTCCAGCTGCCTGATAATGAGCCAGAGGCTTCAGTAATGAGGCTGCCTCATCATTTAATACGCTGGAACAGCCTTGGAGGGAGAGGGGACAAGGTGGGGGGAGGAGGCAGGCAGACTAGCTGGCCGGCAGGATCCCCTACAGTCTGCACGCAGTCCTCAATAAGAGGAGGAGACGGACCCCTGCTGCCCTTCCAGCTGGAGCCCCCAGCAGGAAGGTGGCCATGGAAGTGGGGACCCCTTTCCATGTGTGGAACAACTCACTTGCAGAATAAACTAGCCTTGAAATTGCAGGAGTCTGATTCCTGAGTTGCCCGTGTGCCAGGCCCAGTGGCCCGTGCCTGAATTCCAAGCCCTAGGCTCCTAGCAGCACCTCTCTTCCCCAACCTCTTCCAGGGTTCGGTGGAGATCCTCATCGTGGGGCAACATCCAGCTTGGAACTGGACTAGGCCAGTCCTAAGGCCAGAGGGACAAGATGGGACTCTACGGAAGGGTCGGTGGGGGCCAGGAAGGGAGTAAGGCCTGGGGTGAGGGGAAGGTGAGGAAGGCGTGGTGGAGAAAGGTGAGAGGGTCTTGACAGAGGAACTGATCAGAGCTCAGGGTCTGGGAGAAGCCCTTGGGGAAAAGCCTGGGGGAGGCCTTAGCTCAGAGGCTAGAACTGATGTTGCATCCCCACAGTGGCCTGAGCTGGGCAGGGTCGGGGGTCTAGGGGCCTGTGGGGCCCAGCCTCAGGATTTTCCTTAACAGCAACAGACACGCTGAATATTCATTGGAAGAACTGATGCTGAAGCTGAAACTCCCGTAATTTGGCCACCTGATGCAAAGAGCTGACTCACTGCAAGAGACCCCGATGCTGGGAAAGACTGAAGGTGGGAGAAGGGGACAGCAGAGGATGAGATGGTTGGATGGCATCACTGACTCAATGGACATGAGTTTGAGTAAACTCCGGGAATTGGTGATGGACAGGGAAGCCTGGCATGCTGCAGTCAGTCCATGGGGTCACAGAGAGTCGGACACGACTGAACGACTGACCTGAACAAACATGGGGGTGGGGGCGCCTATGCCCAGGACGCAACCATTTGTGGGAGTGGAGGGGCAGGAGGGGGCTGCTCTGTGCCAGGAACCCCATGGCACCGAGGAGACTCTAAGATGCAGCTGGCATGAGAAACCAAGAAACAGTGCGGAACGCTGGATCACAGGCACCGTGGGTCAGAACCGGGTGAGTTAGGGGTCTCAACTGCAAGTGACAGAAACTCCACACAAACCAGCTTAAGCTCAAGAAGAGAGTTGATGGGATCTGGTGATTGAAGGTGCCGGGGGAGGGGGCTGGGTTCAGGTCTCTCTCTCTACTCTTAACTCTGGTCTCTACTACAGCCTCAGATCCAGACAGGTCTTCTCAAGATGGCCCCAGAGCTCCACGCTGACACTCTACCAAACCCCAAGTTTGTGGACATTCCTATAACCAGTCTCCTTGGGTCTGATTGGGTCTTCCACAAGTCCCTCACTCTGTAAGGAGCATCTGAGATTCTGATTGGCCAGAACTGTGACTCAGCCCACTCCTCTATCTGGGGGTGGAGTGACTTCTGCAGGCCCTCACCAAGACCACCAAGGCTAAGCATTGCTTCCCCGAGGAAAAGGAAGACAGATGGCTGTTACCAAGGTCAAGCCCAGATGCTGGACAAGCAGAACCATCCGATGCGCACCATGGGTGGAATCAAAGAGGAGAGGGGTGGAATTTTGGCCCACCCAGATGGCCGTCACTCGGTCAGCACACCTCTCCTCCAGTTGCTATGGGGGTTGGCGGCTAATAGCTCACAGCTGGACTCCTTCCAGAGCCCCGCCCTCTGCTGAAGGGAGCTGACCACTGACTGGCTGGAGATGCTTAGAATGTAATACTCCCACTGGGAGCAAGCCTGCAACGAATGATCCCGTGACCCAGGTCCAAGGGGCCAGACCTGTGGGGGTGAGACTTCAGCGGAGTCCGCTCCCTGCTCCATAAGCCAGTTGCCCCACAGGCCCCCATCTTACCCAGCTTCTAGGACACCAGCCTACCCTGGATCCCTGCGTGGCACAGCCTCACCCACACGACTGCCCTCCTGGGTACCACGTTCTTCCCTGACAGGGGCCGGGTGTAAAAGGGCCATCTTGTCAGGCGCAGAGGAAGGTGGGGCTGGGCATCTTGAGGTCTTTCAAACTTAAACTCCTGCTGTGAACTCATCCCGATTCTCCCCACGTTTGCTCCAGGGCCTAATTCCATCCACCCTCTCCATGTAATTCCCACGTTCTCTCAGATTCAGGTTTGATTAACAGAAGGTTATAAACAAGTCCCAGAATAAAGGAAAACCGGCATCTCCTCAGGGCAACCACTGTCTACCGACAGATGGCAAATTGCTCTGCATCCAATATTTTTTTGGTTTTTATTTATGTATAGGTAAACAGGACTAAATTAATTAAAAAATTTTCTTTCCATACTCAGCTCTTGGATGAGTGGGGCGTCTCTTAGCCCCACAGTGAATTGGTTACCAGGTTTCAATAAGGAATTTGTCTTTGCAATTACAGTTCATTAATGGATTTACAAGGGAGGGAATATCCGGTGGTCTATAGCCCCAGTAAGAAGGTTGTTTAGCATTCCTCTTCTTTTAATTACCTGATTGCCTCCTGGACTGATCCTCTGTGGGGGAAAAAAAATTGGAGAGAAAGAGACCCAATTGCCCCATCTATTCCAGATACAAATACAGTTAATACAGGAGGAGATAGGAGCAGCTCAGGGGAGTCCCACCAAATGAAGTGCTTCACCCCTTCTTCGGAGCTGGCTGCCTCCTGGCTGGGAGGATCGGTCACAGGAGCCTGACTGGCATCAGGTGTGTTAGCCTAGGGAGGGGTCACTCTGTTCATGGGAATGAAGTCTCTGGGGGTTTGGGTCTGGGCAGCCATGGTCCTTTACTGAGCTACTATTTCTTGGGCACCATGTGCCAGAGGCTTTACATGGATTTTCTAACTTCACAGTTACTGTTTTACAGACACACTGTATAGATCGAGAAACTAAGGCAGGCAGATCTGGTGCAGAGAGGGTGGGTGGTGGATGTTTTGTAGGTTTTAAAGGAGATTTCCGGGTGGCGCAGGCAGTAAAGAGTCTGCCTGTAGCGCAGGAGACATAAGAGATGAGGGTTCAATCCCCGGGTTGGGAAGATCCCCTGGAGAAGGGAATGGAAACCCAGTCTGGGAGTCTTGTTTGGAAAATTCCAAGGACAGAGGAGCCTGGCCGGCGGCAGTCCATGGGGTTGCAACGAGTCAGACATGACTGGCTGACTGCACACACTAAAGGAGCTTCAGACACAGGTGGGATTTGCCCAGAGCACCCAAGTTGGAGCTGGGATTGGAAGTCCGGCCTGTTGGCTCCAAGTTTCTGCTGTTTCGACTCCCTCTTTGCTGTCATCTAGTGAACTTGACTCAGTTTCCCCATCTGTGAAATGGGCTCTGGAGCCTGGGTAAGATGAATCTGAAGGCTGTCTTGGACTGTTGTGTGCTGTGTTCTGAAGAAAGGAGTGGAGCCTGGAACAGCAGGCATGGGGAAGGCCTCCCAGGAAGGAGGGTCCTCTGGTTCCTGGTACTGGGAGGAGGGTGGAAGCCTGATCAGAGAGGGCTGGTTTTGTGGGAATACTTTAGACTTCCCCTTTCAAAGGGTCTGGAGAGGGTGTGACTCCCTCCAACAGCTGAACTGCTCTCCTCCTAACCCCTCACTTTGAAATGTCTTTTCAAGGGTCCCCATGTACCATCTCTGCTCTTCCTGGCCTTGAGCTGTTGGAAGTGTTGCCATACCAGTGGGTGGTAGCCTGACCTGGCTGTTAAGGGTGGACTGGGGGCTGAGTAAAGGCAACCCAAGGAAGGATCATCTCTTCCCTACTCTCTCTAGATCCTATTTGCAAATATCCAAGTTTTTGTCCCCAGCTGCTAAGTTGCTTCAGTCGTGTCCGACTCTGTGTGACCCCATAGACGGCAGCCCACCACGCTCCCCCGTTCCTGGGATTCTCCAGGCAAGAACACTGGAGTGGGTTGCCATTTCCTCCTCCAATGCATGAAAGTGAAAAGTGAAAGTGAAGTTGCTCAGCCGTGTCCAATTCTCAGCAACCCCATGGACTGCAGCCCACCAGGCTTCTCCGCCCATGGGATTCTCCAGGCAAGAGTACTGGAGTGGGCTGCCACTGCCTTCTCCATTGTAGTCTGTATTCCTTCCTGTTATGAGGTTGGAGTTTTTCCTGGATGGTTTGACTTAGAGACATTTACTACCTGCTCTGGGGACAATGGCACCCCATTCCAGCTCTCTTGCCTGGAAAATCCCATGGACGGGGGAGCCTGGTAGGCTGCAGTCCATGGGGTCATTGAGAGTCAGACACGACTGAGCGACTTCACTTTCACTTTTCACTTTCATGCATTGGAGAAGGAAATGGCAACCCACTCCAGTGTTCTTGCCTGGAGAATCCCAGGGATGGGGAGCCTCGTGGGCTGCCGTCTATGGGATCGCACAGAGTCGCGACTGAAGTGACTTAGCAGCAGCAGTACAGACTGCAAAGGAGAGGTGGAGAGTGAGCCAGCCGTTGACTTGCTGTGTCTCCACGGGACCTGAAAGGAGGTGAGACTCAAATGATCAGAGCAACAGAGCTGATGACCCACAGTGTAGCCAGCAGCAGGGGGCTGCAGGACCAGCCCTTGTGCCCCAGGGTGCGCCTGGAGAAGTGTGGGGTTCAGGTGGGGACTCCACAAGCACTGAGTCACACTGCTCCCAGGATCTCAGAGCCAAGGGCTCAGCTTCTTTTGTAGCAAGCAGCCACCTGGCAGCCAGTGGTCACCTGAGGCAGCCTCGGGGTATGTGGCTGCCTGGAGAAACTGCTTGGCATCGGGGCTTCTTGGGCCTTGTGGTTGGCATACTCAGCAGGGTACCCAGGGACACTGGGAGCTTGTCCCTCCCAACACAGGGACAGTCACAAGCCTGGGCAGGGCAGGTGGTGCTTGGGCCCCCAGAGAGAACATGGACCCTTCAATTGAGTCCCAGCACTGTCCTCGATGTGCTGTCTTGCTCTGGGCACGTGAGTGCCCCTTTGGGTCTCAGTTTGCTCACCTAGGAAATGGGGAGAATGATTCCCCCCTGGCTGGGGTGTGAAGACTGAAAGGAGCCAGTGTGTGAGCCCCAGGGTGAGGGGCCCGAGGGGCTCAAGACAGAAGCTGTATCTTCGTTGGGGTTTGGGTCCAGGAGCCCCGACTCAGTCACAGGTGTCCCCCGAGGGCCTCAAGGAGGAGGCGCATCTCCTCACATCTAGAACAGCCCTTTCCTGGGACTTCCCTGGCGGTCCAGTGGTCAAGATCTGCATCCCAGTGCAGGGGACGTGGGTTCAGTCTCTGGTCAGGGAACTAAGATTTCACGTGGCAAACAAACAAAACAGAATGGTCCATTCATCCCTCATAGAAAACCTGCTAACAGGTCCTAGGGCCTGAAGTGGATCCTTTCTGGCTGCCTTCTGCCCCCACCCTGCTTGTAGAGTATGAGTGGCTGCCCTACTTAGTGACAGGGCACATGGAGTCTGCAGGTGACAGTCTAGAGTATGCATGAGGGCAGGTGTCTGGGAGGATGCTTCAGCACCCCAGGCTGGGGCCAGAGAACGGCTGAGGGACATCGGGAGAGATTGGTCCCGATTGTCGCTAGTGTGACCAGCAAGTGGGTTGTCCACGGAGCTGGGCTGGATGCGCTGACGCTCGGTGCCGGCCTTGCAGACTCCGGAAAGCTGGAGGTGGAAGGAGACGCTGGAGTCATCCAGCTGCTTCCTCTCCAGGGGTCCCCTAGTGTGATGCTGTTGCCCCCAACCTCCCTGGGAGTCCCAGGTCTCGGCCCAGGGATCCTAGAGTGGGGCTCACTTAGTTGTGTCTGAGTCTTTGTGACCTCATGGACTGTAGCCCACAATCTGCCCATGGGATTTTCCCGGCAAGAATACTGGAGTGGGTTGCCATTCTCTTCTCCAGCGGATCTTCCTGGCCCAGGGATCAAACCCAGGTCTCGTGCATTGCAGACAGATTCTTCACCATCTGAGCCACCAGGGAAGCCCCACGGATCCTAAGTCTTCAAATGAATGGGAGTCCTGGGACTTGCATTCCAAGGAGACCCTGCCTCTCTGCAGGCCTGGGTGGGAGACCTGTGAGTCCCTCCCCTTCTCTTGAGGTTCCTTGTCCCTCTGTGAAGGGGGTCAGCGCTTCCTGCTTCCTCGGTTGCTTCTACTGAAGGCTCAGTGAGATGCTGCCATGGAAAGGGCCACAGCCCGTGCTCGGCATGCAGGAGGCACTTTGTCAGCGTGACTGACCCTGAAACTCCAGTGCCAGCATGTGCTGAGGAGCAAACAGTCATGTTAGCTGACATACTGAGAGCTTCCCACGCTGAGTGTTACATCCCTAGTACTTCAGGGCACAGGCACCGTTTTTGGTCCATTTGACAGGAGACACCAGTGAGGCTCAGAGAACAAGAGGCCCTGGCCGTGGAAGGCGAAGTGCCAGGCTGCCAACACAGGCCTGTTTGCCTGGCATGGCCCACATGCCTCTTCCCTCACTGAAAAACAGTGTCACTGCAGCTGCCGTGTCTGTGCGGTTACTATGGCAGCCACCTCGGCCCCCGAGAGGGGAAGTGGAAAATAGGCCAGAGCAGTAATGAGCCTGCACGGTTCTGATCGGTCCCCTGATGGGATCCGGCTTCACAAGGCTTCTTCCCACATCAGAGGCAGCCCAGTGTCTGGGCTTGGATCAAAGGCCAGCCGTCTCCGAGCTCAGACACTGGGCCTGGCTCAGGCCTCAGAAGATCTCCCCTTGATCCTCCCCTAGTGAGTCATGCCGTCACCGGCGCCAGCCCCTGCCTGTGTCCCGAGGGTGTCGCTTGCTGCCTGAATCAGCGGTGAACAGAGGTCCGGAGGAGGGCTTATGCCCCAGACAGCTCAGCAAGGCTGCCTGAGACCCCACGCTGGGGCCTGCGTGGATCCCTTTCAAGCAGCAGCTCATGGAGGGCAAGAGGGTTTTTGTGTGGCAAACCTGGGTTTGGCTCTGGGAGTCCACATGGGGCTCTGGTGCCCCGGATCCTTCGATGGTCAAATGGGGACGACAATGTCCTTATATCAGTGTTGATGCAAAGACTCGCCAGGTGATGAGGGCTCAGAGTGTGGCAGAGGGGACTCAGCCCTGCCTCTGCCACATGCTGTGTGGCTCTGAGCACGTGTCCGACCTTTCTCAGCCTCCGTTTCCTCATCATCTGTGGCAGAGAAACCAGAGGACAAGTCTTTGCTCAAACCTAGGGGGCTTCTCTAGCCACCAAACTCTGCCCCCACTGCTCCCTCAACAATCTATATGATTTGCGCATTATATTTGCTCTTATTATCTGCATTGTTGGCGTGTCAGCCCCTCTAGCATGAGAGCAAGGGTCTTTGTTTTCTTTTCCGGTGTACCCCAGGTACTAGAGCAGTGTCCTGCCTGCAGCGAATGGAAGCTTGTTGAGTGACTACACATGGTCCCTGGGACAGGGCAGCTGCACCGGTGACCACCACTGTTTTCTCTCTGGCTCCCTCTCCCTCCCCTGGGCACACCTGGGCACACCTGCCCACCCAGCAGCAGAGACGGGCCACACCTCTTGCCTGCCTGGCACAGGGCGCAGATGGGCACAGCTGCCTAGTCCCCGCACAGGAGCACATACGTTTATGTATCTGCGATTACTGGTGTCTTCCTTCCTCGACCCACCTGTGTATG
Source organism: Ovis aries (assembly GCF_016772045.2). Classification (NCBI taxonomy): domain Eukaryota; kingdom Metazoa; phylum Chordata; class Mammalia; order Artiodactyla; family Bovidae; genus Ovis; species Ovis aries. The sequence goes on from NC_056055.1 coordinate 236,939,406, forward strand.
TTAGTCGATCAGTCCAGAGGAGCTACCCCACATCTGAGGTCAGGGGCAGTAGCCGAGAGGAGCCACCCCATGTCCAAGGAGCGGTAGCTGCATGTGCACAGGAGGGTCTAGAGGAGCTACTCCACATTCAGGGTCAGGAGGGGCAGCGGTGAGGAGATACCCCTTGCCCAAGGAGCAGCGGCTGCGCTTTGCTGGAGCAGCCGTGAAGAGATACCCCATGTCCAAGGTAAGAAATACCCAAGTAAGTTGGTAAGTGTTGCAAGAGGGCATCAGAGGGCAGACACACTGAAACCATACTCACAGAAAACTAGTCAATCTAAGGTCCACAGCCTTGTCTAACTCAATGAAACTAAGCCATGCCCTGTGGGGCCACCCAAGATGGGTGGGTCATGGTGGAGAGGTCTGACATAATGTGGTCCACTGGAGAAGGGAATGGCAAACCATTTCAGTATTCTTGCCTTGAGAACCCCATGAACAGTATGAAAAGGCAAAATGATAGGATACTGAAAGAGGAACTCCCCAGGTCAGTAGGTGCCCAACACGCTACTGGAGATCAGTGGAGAAATAACTCCAGAAAGAATGAAGGGATGGAGCCAAAGCAAAAACAATACCCAGTTGTGGATGTGACTGGTGATAGAAGCAAGGTTCGATGCTGTAAAGAGTGATATTGCATAGGAACCTGGAATGTTAGGTCCACGAATCAAGGCAAATTGGAAGTGGTCAAACAGGAGATGGCAAGAGTGAATGTCGACATTCTAGGAATCAGCGAACTAAGATGGCCTGGAATGGGTGAATTTAACTCAGATGACCATTATATTTACTACTGCGGGCAGGAATCTCTTAGAAGAAATGGAGTAGCCATCATGGTCAACAAAAGAGTCTGAAATGCAGTACTTAGATGCAATCTCAAAAATGACAGAATGATCTCTGTTCGTCTCCAAGGCAAACCATTCAATATCACAGTAATCCAAGTCTATGCCCCAACCAGTAACGCTGAAGAAGCTGAAGTTGAATGGTTCTGTGAAGACCTACAAGGCCTTTTAGAACTAACACCCAAAAAGATGTCCTTTTCATTCTAGGGGACTGGAATGCAAAAGTAGGAAGTCAAGAAACACCTGGAGTAACAGGCAAATTTGGCCTTGAAGTATCGAATGAAGCAGGGCAAAGGCTAATAGAGTTTTGCCAAGAGAACGCACTGGTCATAGCAAACACCCTCTTCCAAAAACACAAGAGAAGACTCTACACATGGACATTACCCATGGTCAACACCGAAATCAGATTGATTATATTCTTTGCAGCCAAAGATGGAGAAGCTCTATACAGTTGACAAAAACAAGACCAGGAGCTGACTGTGGCTCAGATAATGAATTCCTTATTGCCAAATTCAGACTTAAATTGAAGAAAGTAGGGAAAACCACTAGACCATTCAGGTGTGACCTAAATCAAATCCCTTATGATTATACAGTGGAAGTGAGAAATAGATTTAAGGGACTAGATCTGATAGAAAGAGTGCCTGATGAACTATGGACTGAGGTTTCCTGACATTGTACAGGAGACAGGGATCAAGACCATCCCCACGGAAAAGAAATGCAAAAAAGCAAAATGGCTGTCTGGGGAGGCCTTACAAATAGCTGTGAAAAGAAGAGAGGCGAAAAGCAAAGGAGAAAAGGAAAGATATAACCATCTGAATGCAGAGTTCCAAAGAATAGCAAGGAGAGATAAGAAAGCCTTCCTCAGCGATCAATGCAAAGAAATAGAAGAAAACAACAGAATGGGAAAGACTAGAGATCTCTTCAAGAAAATTAGAGATACCAAGGGAACATTTCATGCAAGGATGGGCTCGAAAAAGGAAAGAAATGGTATGGACCTAACAGAAACAGAAGATATTAAGAAGAGGTGGCAAGAATACAAACAGAAGAACTGTACAAAAAGATCTTCATGACCCAGATAATCACGATGGTGTGATCACTCACCTAGAGCCAGACATCCTGGAATGTGAAGTCAAGTGGGCCTTAGAAAGCATCACTACGAACAAAGCTAGTGGAGGTGATGGAATTCCAGTTGAGATATTTCAAATCCTGAAAGATGATGCTGTGAAAGTGCTGCACTCAATATGCCATCATAATTTGGAAAACTCAGCAGTGGCTACAGGACTGGAAAAGGTCAGTTTTCATTCCAATTCCAAAGAAAGGCAATGCCAAAAATGCTCAAACTACTGCACAATTGCACTCATCTCACATGCTAGTAAAGTAATGCTCAAAATTCTCCAAGCCAGGCTTCAGCAATATGTGAATCATGAACTTCCAGATGTTCAAGCTGGTTTTAGAAAAGGCAGAGGAACCAGAGATCAAATTGCCAACATCCGCTGGATCATGGAAAAGCAAGAGAGTTCCAGAAAAACATCTATTTCTGTTTTATTGACTATGCCAAAGCCTGTGATTGTGTGGATCACAATAAACTGTGGAAAATTCTGAAAGAGATGGGAATCCCAGACCACCTGATCTGCCTCTTGAGAAACCTGTATGCAGGTCAGGAAGCAACCCTTAGAACTGGACATGGAACAGATTGGTTCCAAATAGGAAAAGGAGTACGTCGAGGCTGTATATTGTCACCATGTTTATTTAACTTCTATGCAGAGTACATCATGAGAAACGCTGGGCTGGAAGAAGGACAAGCTGGAATCAAGATTGCTGGGAGAAATATCAACAACCTCAGATATGCAGATGACATCACCCTTATGGCAGAAAGTGAAGAGGAACTAAAAAGCCTCTTGATGAAAGTGAAAGAGGAGAGGGAAAAAGTTGGCTTAAAGCTCAACATTCAGTAAACGAAAATCATGGCATCCGGTCCCATCACTTCATGGGAAATAGATGGGAAACAGTGGAAACAGTGTCAGACTTTATTTTCTGGGGCTCCAAAATCACTGCAGATGGTGACTGCAGCCATGAAATTAAAAGATGCTTACTCCTTGGAAGAAAAGTTATGACCAACCTAGATAGCATGTTGAAAAGCAGAGACATTACTTTGCCAACAAAGGTCTGTCTAGTCAAGGCTATGGTTTTCCTGTGGTCATGTATGGATGTGAGAGTTGGACTGTGAAGAAAGCTGAGCACTGAAGAATTGATGCTTTTGAACTGTGGTGTCGGAGAAGACCCTTGAGAGTCCCTTGGATGGCAAGGAGATCCAACCAGTCCATCCTAAAGGAGATCACCCTGGGATTTCTTTGGAAGGACTGATGCTAAAGCTGAAACTCCAGTAGTTTAGCCACCTTATGTGAAGAGTTGGCTCATAGGAAAAGACTCTGATGCTGGGAGGGATTGAGGGCAGGAGGAAAAGGGGACGACAGAGGCTGGATGGCATCACCGACTCGATGGACATGAGTTTGAATGAACTCCGGGAGTTGGTGATGGACAAGGAGGCCTGAGGTGCTGCAATTCATGGGGTTGAAAAGAGTCGGACACGACTGAGTGACTGAACTGAACTGAACTGATGTCCAACTCTGTGACCCCATGGGCTGTAACCTGCCAGGCTCCTCTGTCCATGGGATTCTCCAGGCAAGAATACTGGAGTGGTTGCCATTCCTTTCTCCAAGGGATCTTCCCAACCCAGGGATTGAACTAGGGTCTCCTCTACCCACCTGCTGGCCTTTATTTATTTACTAGTACTTTTTGAGTTCCATTCAGCCAGTTCAGTTGCTCAGTCATGTCCAACTCTTTGTGACCCCATGGACTGCAGCATACCAGGCTTCCCTGTCCATCACCAACTCCTGGAGCTTGCTTAGACTCACATCCGTCCGAGTCAGTGAAGCCATCCAACCATCTCATCCTCTGCCATGTTTTGAGTACCTGCCAGCATATCACATGATCCCACTGGGTACCACTAGAGGAGGAGGGTTGACAAAATTCCCCTGAGACTAATGAGGCTCCAGGGAGCTGGTCCCCCTGAGAGGAGCTCACTGACTAAGTGGGGTGATGAAGGAGGGTTGTTGGCATGCAGGTGAGAGGGGAAAGAGCAGCCTGGCTGGCGGGTGTGGGGGGGGGGTGTGTTGGGGGGGCACTGATGGGGCATAGGCTGCGGGAGTGGAGGGGAGGGCTTCCTGGAGGAGGAGACACCCGCACTGAGTGGGGAGGCTGGTGGAGGCCGAGGAGGAGATGGGATGTGTGTGCTGTTCCTGGAGGCCCTGGTAGACAACAGGTCAGGGAAGGGGGCTGCAGCTCTCTGGTCCTGGAGATGGAGCCCCTGGGTCTGGATAGACTGGGATGCCTGAGCTGAGAGCCTAGCTCTGCAGCCTGTGGAAGCCTGGGCCTGCCTCCCCCAGGCGAGGTCAGGCTTCCTCTGCAGGCTCCTGTGGGAGGCTCAGGCCAGGCCAGCTTTGGGGAAATTTCCAGAAAGTCTCCTGAGATGCAGGGAGGGGAGTGGCTTGTCCCAATCCCCCAGGGTTAATGCTATGGAGCTCTGGGCTCCACGTTTCCTCTCTGTTGTAGGACCCCTACCTGCCCACTGAGGTCGGGGTGGGTAGCTGGGGCCTCCCTGGGACATCCTGGAGGACCAACTGTGCACCGACCCGGCCTCCAGAATTCCGGCCCCTCCCTGCCTTCTCCCGGGATCCAGATCCTTCCTGAGAAACCAAAGTGAACCTGGCAGGATGGACAGTGCTCAGGGCTTGCTGAGAGCCAGATTAAACAGGGACTAGAGGAGAAGGGCCCCACGGAGAGGGCCAGAGGAGAAGGGCCCCACGGAGAGGGACTAGAGGAGAAGGGCCCCACGGAGAGGGCCAGAGGATCGGGGAACACAACCAGAACTGAAAGGAAATGCGCTCCTGGCTTCCTGTTCCCGATCTGCTTACACCAAGGGAGACGCACCAGAAAATTCCCCTCAGCAAAGGCTGCTGCTCATAATTGATGCAAGAGAGAAACAAGGACAGAACGGCAAAGGGCTCCTCCGGGGCACGTCCACGGGTGTGCTGGCCACGTGGGCTCTGTCCCTGGGCTCTCAGGACCCGTGTCACCCCTCAGCATCTTGGGCTTGGGGGCAGAGGGTGAGATGCACGTGGGCGTTTCCTGGGACCCCGCTAGTTAGTGCCGAGAGGAGCTCCCCATGTCCTCCCCCTGCAGATGCTGAAACCAGGGAGCAGAAGGTTATGGAACCTTCCTTCTCTCCCAGCCCAGGATTTTCAGATCTGTCAGCCTCTTTCACGGCATCTGCAATGCACGGGATCTTGGAATTAGAGCATCTTTCGCAGACTCACAGACACTTCACAGTCTTTGAATCCCAGGACCTGAGCATCTGGTCCCTTTCACGGAATCCTAGAATTCTGGAATCACAGGAGCATTCAAGGACTCATGGGACGAGAGCCACAGAATTCAGGAGTCTCTGGAGAAACCCTGGAACCTCATCCCCAGCTTATTGGACCCTTGGAATCACAGCATGAGTCGTGATAAACCGAGTATTGCAATACACACCCTGGAGTTAGAATCTTAGCACAGAAAGCAGCCTTAGTCCAGCTCGCCCGGTAGCAGAGGGCGCCCTCTCTTTACTGTCCTGTGACTGTAAAGAAGGCGGGGCGCCAGAGAGTTGATGCCTTTGAACTGTGACACCTGAGAGTCCCTTGAAACAGTGAGGAGACCAAACCAGTCAATCTTAAAGGAACTCAACCCTGAATACTCATTGGAAGGACTGATGCTAAAGCTGAAGCTCCAGTGTTTTGGTCATCTGATATGAAGAGCTGACTCATTGAAAAAGTCCCTGATACTGGGAAAGATTGAGGGCAAGAGGAGAAGAGGGCATTAGAGGATGAGATGGCTGGATGGCATCACCGATGCTATAGACATGAACTTGGGAAAACTTACGGAAATGGTGAGGGACAGGGAGGCCTGGCATGCTGCAGTCCATGGAGTCACAGAGAGCTGGACGTGACTGGGTGACTGAAGAGCAGCAATTTGAGCTCTTACAGGCATGGGGAGCTCTCCACCTGGCAGGGGCGCCTGTTCCACGGTTGGGCACATCAGACGGCTGCATCTTGAGTCTAAATCTGTTGTCACATGACCCACCCACCCTTCTGTCCACACTATGTGCCTCCCACCCACCCGACCACTCCATCCTGCCCCCACGAAAAGCAAAGTGTGAAAACTCTTGGACCAGAAACCATTGAATAAGCTATTTTTCCTGGGAAAACATGTGGTCCAGCTTGCCCCTCAGGGTGAACATGTCTGTCTTCCTCCAGTGCAGAGCCTGGCACCAGTACACTGGGATGTTCAACACACATCCATTCACCAAAGCAGAGAGCCAGGTGATGAGAACCGAGGTGAAAGGAGGAGTGGAGAGGCTTAGCACGCCCTGTGAGGGTGTGAAAGAGGGGTGATGCCCTTCCTGGGGTCAGGAGGGTGCTCAGAGCCAGGGATAGTAGATAAGGCTCCTCTGTGGGTCATCTGAGCTGGTCAGAGTTATCCCAGCCCTGCCACTGACCACTGGGTGGCTTTGAATAAGTCACTCAGTGTCTCTGATGCTCAGTTTCTCCATCAGTAAAATGGGATAATGAAATCCCCTCTGTGAACGGTACCCGGGAGACAGAGGACTCGCTGAGGATGCTCACCTCTCGCAGGGCCCTTGGCACAAGGCAGGGGGGTAAGTATGTTAGCTCTCTCCCCACCCTCCATCCGTGCCTGGGTCTCAGGGAATGAGCAGGATTCCTCCATGTGGAGAAGCCATGGAATGGCATTCCCAGGAGAAGGAACTGCCTGTGCCAAGGCCTGGGAGCCACGGCCCCATCAAGAGTACTTGGGGAGCAGCACCTGTCCTTGGAGCTTGGGGTATAGGGGTGAAGCTGCAGGCATGGTCTGGGGGCAGCAGGACCCTGGATGCCCCTGTCCTGGAGTGGAGAGTGAGGGTGCTGGGAGCTGTGGGAGGAGGAGGTGCCCTCCTGGGAAGATGCCCCGTCCTCCTTTCGTCCTCAGTGTGGGGACAGAGTCCAGCCGCCCGAACCCCTGAGACCCAGTGCTCAAGAGGGCCAGGAAAGCTGGGTAAACTGGAACATGTCAGGAACAATCGTCCTCAGAGACAAGAGCTCCCAGCCAATACCCAGCCCCCAACACATGGAGCTTTTGATGGCGAACCCGCACCGGAACACTGGAGCAATTTAGAAGGATCTGGAAAGGTTTTATTCTGCGATAAAGAGCTGGATTTTATTAAGTTAATAAAGGAGGCCAAGTCTTCTAGCATGCCTGGTGGCCCTGGGGAAGCAGCCGGAGGTGTGCTGTGGGGGCTGTCTAGGCCAGGATTCAGCTCTGATCCCCCGAGCTGTGTGACATGAGGCAAGTTACCCAATTTCTCTGTGCTTCGAGTCTGGCCCTCATGAGGTCACGTGGAGGGTCCTAATGGAGCTCCCCACAGGGACAGGGCATTAATGGGTGGATCCTGGAGGGCAGAGCAGAGTAGCCCATCTGGAGAAGTGCCCGCTGCTCCTCCAGGTTCCTGGGTGACCTGGGCCAGACCACCCCCGGGCTCTGCCTCAGAAAGCCCTTCACCTCTGGCGAGGGGTCTGAGCACCAAGGTTCTGCCTCTAGGGCATCTGCAGCGAGCAGAGGCTGCCCTCCCTCGTGGCGCAGGTGTTATAGCATAAGAACACAGGCGGTAAAGGCTTGGAGATATCGAGGATAGAGGTAGACCCGGATTCGCAGCCCCTTCATTCCTCCTTCTGAGCAGGAGAGAGGGAAGTGGAGGGGGTGGGTTTTTGGACTGGTCTTAGACCAGGTCTCAGACTCTTGAGAGTCCCTTGGACAGCAAGGAGATCCAACCAGTCCATCCCAAAGGAGATCAGTCCTGGGTGTTTATTGGAAGGACTGATGTTGAAGCTGAAGCTCCAATACATTGGCCACCTGATGCGAAGAACTGACTCATTTGAAAAGACCTTGATGCTGGGGAAGATTGAAGGCAGGAGGAGAAGGGGACGACAGAGGATGAAATGGTTGGATGGCATCACCGACTCAATGGGCATGAGTTTGAGTAAACTCTGGGAGTTGGTGATGGACCCAGGAGGTCTGGCATGCTGCAGTCGATGGGGTCTCAAAGAGTTGGACACAACTGAGTGACTGACTCAACTGAACAGACCAGGTGGGCTCTGCTGCCCCTGGAGGCAAAAAGGTGAATCTTTTCAGAATCCATTCTCAGCCACTGCACTCTGAGCATGTCCTGTAGCTAGACAGAGTTGGTTGCACTAATTAATCAATGTTTTTTTTTGTTGTTGTTGTTGCCTGAGTTTTTTTTTTTTTTTTAAATCCTCTACTTAAGGTTCTGGTATCAAGATTCAGCCCAAAGCCTGGCGGGTGTCCACCTGGACTGGGCTGACTTCTCTGCTCACCTTTCCCAGGGCAATCCTCCCATGTTCTCAGGGGACAGGGACCCTGGAGAGGAGCAGGGACCCGAGACCAGCAGACCTGGGTTCCAATCCCAGCCCCACCTCTCTGCCCTGCGCCATCCATCCTGGGTGAGTCTCTTCCTCTCTGGGCCGAGGGGTCCCCACTGCACCATGGGGCTCTGTGGACTTGGAGCCCCAGGAAGCAGGTGCTTCACAACCAGAGCTCACGGTGTTGCTGCAGTGGCGACCCAGCTTGGAGTCCCCACATTACCCATTTCTGAGGCTTCAGGAGAAAAGTGCCTTCTCTCTGGGTTTGCAGCCTGGAAGAGAGTGTGCTCCTTGGAAGGAGAGCTGCGACTTCCTTAATGAATGACGCTTGCTCCTTTATCGCGTCCTGGCCTTCCTCTTCCTGTCCTATACCGTGTGTTTTATGCGTGACCTTTACCAAGTACAGCCATTCTTCTTTGGGTGTGGGAAGAATTTTTTTTTTTTTTTTTTTTTACAGATTGGAATTTAAACATCCTGAAAGATTTATTCTGTGTAACGATGGACCAACCACCCCACAAACACCACGCAAATTATGTTCAGAGCGGTAGGACTGCTGTGGGCTGGGGCCTTGGAGGGAGGGGTGGGGCTGAGGGGTTTGGATGCTGCTGGATAAAAGATTGATCTCTGAATTGGATGCAACTTGCAGGTTGCAGGGGAGGGGGTGGGGGCTGACGTTTACTGAGCGCCTGCTGCATGCAGGGGCCGGGCACATGCTGATGCCATCAGCCCTCACACTGCCGCCTGTGGGCACTGCTGCCCCCACTTTTCTGCAGGGCCGTCTGGGTTCTGAAGGCTGACTTGACTTGTCCCAGGTCACTTGGCTCAGCAGTGGCAGGAGGGGATGGAAGTCCAGGCCTGGTTAACTCCGGGGTCCTAGTTCTTTCCTTAACCCCTTGTGGGAGGAACACAGGGACGTATGCATCAGGGGACCTGGGACCCAGATGTCAGCAGTGAGACTTGTCACAGACCCGAATGGGGCCAAGTAAGGAAGGCCAAATTTTGAGTTGGTTGAGAATTTTTCTTGTGATGCACAGGGCCAGGCAATTAGTGGGGAGGCCCTCTAGGGATGCACATCTCATGTATGTATGAAGGGCAGGGGTGGTGGGGGCTCCATGGAGGCCAGCAGTGAGCAGAGGCGCTCACATGCTAAGAAAGGGTTCCAGGAAGAGGCAGGGTGGGGATACGAAGGCACTCAGCAGAGGAGGGGTTAGGGCGCCCCGGCAGGGGAAACGGCTCCATCGAAGGTACGCACGTGTGGATCGACTGGCACATTCCTTTAACCCGACAGGTTTATTGATATTTCCAGACACTGTTTTAGCTCTTTGCAGTACAGATGACTCAGCAATAATGCCTGTCCTGAGTACCTAGAGGTCTAGCTGACGAGCCAGACTAGGAAACGGGTCATATTCACTTCCTCTTGCTTTGCAACATGTTACCCCAAAGCAGATTCTTAAAGCCACCACCCTGATGACCTTCACAGTCTCTGTGGGTCAAGAATCCAGTCCTGGCTTAACTGGGTCCCCAGGACCATGATCTCATGCAGGCTGCCATCAAAGTGTCGTTCAGGTGGTGATCATTTTGTAATGTGTAGAAATATGGAATCACTATATTGTGCCCCAGGAACTAACAGTATTTCAGGTCAATTATACTTCAAAAAAGTGTTATCCAGGACTGTGGTCTCAACTGGAGGCTCGACCGGGTAGGAATCTGGTTCCAAGTCCACGTGATTGTAGGCAGGATTCGATTTCTTGGGGACTGATTGAAGGCTTCAAGGGCCTCATTTCCCAGCTGGCTGTTGCCCAGAGACTGCCTCCCAATCCTGCCTTGTGGGCCTCTGCAATGTGACAATCTACCGCATCAAAGCCCAGGAGCCAAGGAGACGATGTAGAGAGAGTTCCAGCCAGACAGTGGTTTGAGTCCTCCGTAACTTAACCCCATTGCTTTCGCCGCATCCTACTCATTAGAAGCAAGTCTCTAGGTCCTGCCTAACTCAAGGGAGAGGATTACACAGGGTGTGGATATAGGAGGTGGAGGTCTTTGGGGTCCATGTCACTAGCTACCAACCACACAGATGTCTACGAAACATGAAGAGGGCTATGCCGTTGCTTCTTGGCTGTGTGGCCTCAGGCAAACTGCACACCTATATGAGCTCAGTTTCCTTATTGGTACAGTAGAGATAATAATGATTCTGCCTCACAGGAGTGGAGAGGCAATGGCAACCCACTCCAGTACTCTTGCCTGGAAAATCCCATGGATGGAGGAGCCTGGTGGGCTACAGTCCATGGGGTCGCTAAGAGTCAGACATGACTGAGCAACTTCACTTTCACTTTTCACTTTCATGCATTGGAGAAGGAAGTGGCAACCCACTTCAGTGTTCTTGCCTGCAGAATCCCAGGGATGGTAAAGCCTGGTGGGCTGCCGTCTATGGGGTCGCACAAAGTCAGACATGACTGAAGCGACTTAGCAGCAGCAGCAGCAGCCTCATGGGAGTGAGAGAATTAATGAGATGACAGAGGTGCTGAGTGAGGACAGAGCCTGGCACGTCTTATGGGTTCAGGACATTTTCTCTACCAGCTGCTCTGGGGCTCAGTTGAAGGAGTGATTAGTTCTGCCTTGGGTCAAAGCCTGAGTTCCTGTACTTGGCATTTCCTACCACCCTACTGGGGCTGCAGTGAAGTCATGAGGGCGAACTCTGAGTTACCCTCAACTGCTCCTCCATCCACATGAGCATGTACCCCCCAAAGTGCCCTCCTACCCCAGCGGCTAGGATCCACTCATCACCTCTAGGATGGAAGAGATATCTAGTCAAAGGAGGCTTAGGGAATGTGGGCAGGAGCAGGACAGGCCTCCAGGAGAGGTGCAAAGCCAGGAAGATCCCCTCTCCCAACCTCCAGGTGTCCTGGTGGTAAGGACCAGGCTGGCTTCTGTCCCTATCTTGGGATCTCCTTAACTCTGCCAGGGCTCACCGTCTTCCTGGTCTCTTCGCTTGTGAACCCTTCTTTTCTGTAAATTCTTCCTTGCTTGGTGGCCTATCTGCTAAACCATGGGCTGACCTCTCAGCAACACCTATGGTAAAGCTCCTTAAAAAAACCTATATCCTAGACTAAGTCCTATTTTCCAGAGAGCAGGGAAGCATTAATCACCACCAGCGTCTTCCTTGTCTTCTTGGAAAACTCCATTTCTGAGCTCTGTGATAAAGAATTAGGTTCTGATTAGAGGAAGGCAACACTTCTGAGATCTCACGTCCCTGTGCTGAGAGGAGGAGGGAGAGGATGGAGAAAGGGGTTGCAGGGAAGGAAAGACAACAAGAGGCGGGGCCACCATGGGGTGTTCGCAGGGCAGGGCTATGAGAGCACGGCTAGGCCTCAGGGGAGCCCCAGGAGGCACAGCAGGTGAGCGTGGGTGAGACCAATAAAAGCTGCAGAATTGGATGTTAGTTTTTTTTATCTCTGTGTCTGGACACTGAAACTCCATGCTGCTGGGCTGTGGCAGAAAGCTGATTTGTTCAAAGAAAATAAGATAAACTGCCACTGGGTAGGAATCTAGTCCTGTCCTGGGAATCTGTCCCCTGCCCTGGGTACAAATCTAGTAGGTGGAATATGTGTGTGTGGGGGGGGGGGCAGGGGAAGGGGTCATCCAGACACTGTCATGCCCACTGCAGAGAGCTCCAAGGCTGAAGGTGAGGTTGTGGATATGGGTTGGAGGATCTGGGGCCGTTCAATCAACATAGGCCACTGGAGACCCTAATTCTGTGTCAGGCCACCTGATGGGGAAGGTATGAGGATGCTGGGGAGACTGGCCACCCCAGGTTGGGTGGCCACAGTCTCTGAATTCCCTGGCTTTCACCAGCTGTGGGTAGAAATAGAGGGCATCTAACCGGTAAACTTGGATATCTCCAGCTCTGAGTCTCTCCTGTGCTTGAATGAACTGTGGTCCTTCATCAGCCCCTCACTCTGTTAAAGGGTTCCTGGGTTGTCTTCAGTTAAGTTCAGTTCAGTCACTCAGTTGTGTCCGACTCTTTGCGACCCCATGAACTGCAGCACTCCAGGCCTCCCTGTCCATCACCAACTCCCGGAGTTTACCCAAACTCGTGTCCATTGAGTCGGTGATGCCATCCAACCATCCCATCCTCTGTGTCTTATGTGAGCTCAAAAACCAACCCACCAAGAGCTGAAGTCACCAGTGGAGGCTGCCCTGTACCTCTCCTGCCATTACTGATCTCTACCCAGGAAGCTTCTGGGGGTGCCTGTAGCCTGCCCTGTGGGCCGTGCCTCTGCGGGGTTAGTGTCACCAGTGTCTGGGCCAAGCTGCCTGGGTCCTCATGCTCCCTGGGCTGCCTGATGTCTGGTCACCAGAGCCTGGATGGACTCCACCCAGAAGCAGAGAAGGCTGGCCCCTCCTGGCTGCGTGATGCACTTTCTGGGCCAGCCCCTGCTAGCAACGACACAGAAGGAGTTGAGGTTCTAGGCCTGCCCTTTGGAAATGCCACATCTCATGGGGGGGATGAGATAGCGGAGTGTTAGGGGGACAGGGATGGGAGTGGCCACACCTCGGAGTGCGTTCGTGGACCCAGCCCTGGTCAGTTGATTGCCTATCTCCTGCCAACATTCAAATCCAGCTGTGTGAACGAATAGGCTTCCATTCCGTCTCTTTTGCTAAAAAGCGCTCTTGATTTCCTTTTCCAGGGACCCCCTTTCTCTCAATGTCAGTCTTCAAGATCAGGATGGGATGACCTGGGCCCACCCTGAGCCGGACATCCCCTTTGCTTTGTCCGCAGTGATTGGCTCTGAGGGGGTCTGTGACCCAACTGTGTGAGCTGGAGCTGAGCTCCAAGGGACAGACTTCCACACCTGGGAACCTGACTGCTGATGACTCGGCCAGCCAGAAGTCGGGGAATGAGAGACTGGGAGACTGTAGGGACCCCCTGATGAAACCAGATCAGAACTGGAACTCCCTGTGAAGTCTTCAGCTATTACAGCCATTAAATTCCCATTTTAAGTTAGTTTGGGTCGGTTTTATATCATTTGCTGGATCCTTCGAGTTGCTCTGTCTTCGCAGGGAAAAGCCATGTGCAGGAGGCATAGAGGCCCGTTTCCCTAGTGACTGTGGAGATCAGGAGTTTCGCAGGGGGCCGTGCTTCCTCCCACATTATCACAACACTTCCCCTTCCCCCCACACCGCTTAGCACTGACCTTCCCCATTCCACACACAAAGACACCAAGGCCCAAAGACGCAGTGTGATTTCCCCAAGTATCCAAACTGCAAGCTGCCTGGTCGTGTTCCCACTCCCTCTGAGTGCTCAGTCCCAGGGTGTCAGACCCAGCGGACCTGGTCTGGCTATCGGGCTTGCCTTGATCAGCCCCACCCCAGCTGGACCTCTAGAAAGCTGCCCAGGAGAGTCAGGCCCCCCAGTCGGGAGTGGGGGGAAAGAAGAGGATGTGGGGCTAAACTCTAAACCCCGGAAAAGAAGACGTAGACACTTAGGGCTTAATAATAATAATAATTTGAAAAAGAAAACTATCCCTTTGGAAACACACACTGAATTAAAGGGCTAAGTTGTCCTCTCTGAATCTAAAATCATTATCTTCTTTCTCTACTTTCTCCCCCTTCCCCACCCCAGGCTCATCTCTTCTCCTCTTCCTCCCCTCCCCCACCCCATGCTCATCCCCTCTCCATTTCCTCCTCTCCCCTACCCCATGCTCATCTCTTTTCCTCTTCCTCCCCTCCGCCACCCCATGCTCATCTGCTACCGAACCTGCTGTTTGCCTCTAGCGTCCCTGCAGATCCTGAGGTCCTTCACCTCCTGGGAGGACTCTAGGGGTAAGCATCGTATTCCTATAGGGAGAGGGATGCTGAGGCTACACTGTCATTCCTTATGACATTGACTGGGTGCTGCCATGCGCTAGCAAGCTCCCTCCATCATCGGGTTGCCTCACCCTGCTACCCTCCCTACTGCAAGAGGTGGATGGCCAGTGAGGACAAGTGTCAGGCTGAGACCACAGGGCCAGGAAGCAGCAGAGTCAGAAGCACACCCAGGCCCGTGCACCCTTGGGCTCCCGCTCCTCCGCAGGGAGGGTGCTTTGAGGTTTGGGCACCCTTTTACTCCCTCACTCACTTCTTCGGCAAACACCAGGAGCCTGGCCCTTGGGAAGTGACAGAGAAGCCACAGAGCCCAGAGGGGCTCCGAGGGGCTGTGGGAGGGAAGCCATTGACTCGGGCATCAGGGGAGGGAGAGGGGAATCAAGGCTCTCTGGCTTCAGTGATGAACCAGGAACTCAGCACATGGATGAATAGGGATAGGGAGGGGGCAGATCCCAGGGGAGGGGGCAGCTGGGTTGTGGGGAGGAAAACACCAGGCCCCTTCTCCTCCCTCATCCCTGCTCCAGCCCCTCCCTCTGCAGCCCACAGGGTAGCTCCAGGCTCCAGCCAAGGGGCCCTGTCTCCTCCCATGGAGACCGGCCAGGATCTTTGAGTCCAAATCCAAGCCGAGTTGGTCTAGCCTGTGCCATGTGCCCAGCTCTGGTCCAGTTGACTAAGGCTGGAAGGCAAGATGTCCTATCCCTGAGGGGCTCTCCCCTTCCCAGAGCTGAGGCGGGGGGGGGGCACTGTGGGAGACAGGGAGGTGATGGAAGCTGGACAGAGGCCCCGGGACGGTCAGCCACAGAAGGCATGGTGGGCAGGAGCGGGGGGCAGCAAGCCGGTGCTGTGCAGCAACCAGGAGCCTGTGGGCTGCATGGGGGGGAGGGTGTGCCAAGCAGGGCCTGGGCCATAGGGGACATGCAGGGGACAGCTCAAGGGTCACCAGGGAGCTCAGTGTCCTGCCACTCTGGTAGGGTGGGTCGTGTGGTTTCTTTCTCACACTAAGGAGAGTGATCCCGGCAGAAACAGCATCATTCTCTTTCACAACATTCTATTTTTTCCTTCCTTTCCTTGTCCCAGTCTGTGATGGTTTAATTCATTTGTCTGGTTTCTTGATGGGCATTATTCTTCCCCCATGGGACTGTCAGTCGCAGGAGGGCAGGACCCCGCCAGTCCCCTTCACCCCTGTAGTCCTGGGGCAGCCCTGCTGGGCAGTGGAAGGTGCTCAATTCATGTGAATGGAATGAAGGAAGGAATGCTAACCAGGAACAGATCTCAAGAGAGAGGAAGTAGCAACCCCTGGTTTTATGTTTTAAAGTAGTTGTTATAAGTATCATCATCCTTAGTAATAGAAACGAAGCTTCATTACACGCTTGGTATGTGCTGGGCTCTGTGCTATGCCTTTTACACCTGTTTTCTCATTTGACTTCTTCTTTGCCGTGAGACTCCAGGTCCCTTTCAGAGCTGCATGCCACCTGCCCTCCTGCATGCAGGCCTTGCGCTGGGTGCTTTCTCCAGGAGCCCATGGTGAATCAGCAACACAGATGCATAAACAGTTAAAAACAAGAGGGCAGGGTTGAAAACATAAAGGAGTTGGTGGCTGCAGGGATGAGGCGTGGGGTGGAGGAAGGGCTGCAGCTCTGGGTTTGACATTACAGTCAAGACGCCACTTTAAGGCTCCACCAGCCCCCACCTGGGTGTGTGCAAAGGATTGATTCAGCGACTTAATGTGCCAGCCGGGCTCTGGCAGAGTTGGCAGCAGAATGACAGGGAGCCAAGGTCTCGGTGCCCTTTGCTACGGCTTTTATCTGCCTGATTTCACGAGGATTGAGCCCTGGCCGCCACTCACCTGGAGAAATGTCCAAGCCGTATTAAATCACGGGGCACAGGCAGATGACAGGAGAACACTTGTCATCCACCTCTGCCAGTCCTCTGGCTCCCAAGTCCCCGTGGGGAGGGATCATTTTTGTCTGTCTCGCTGTGCTCTGAGGGCCTGGCTCATCTCCTGGTCCTCCTCCATAATGACGGTGTGGATGTAATTTTCTCAAGATGAGAGGGGACGTGGTTAGGTGTACTCACCCACAAGGCAATCCAGCAGCCTCTTATGAGGGTAGAGCCAGGGCACAGAGCCCAGAAGAACACACACATTGCAGTCGGCCCTTGGGCCAAGGTTGTTTTCCCCCTTTAGTCTTTATTAGCATATGTATGTTAAAATTTTGAGAGTGTTTCGGTCAGCTGGGGCTGCCATAACAAATAGCATAGACTGGATGACTTAAACACCAGAAATTCATCTATTCAGTTTCAGTTCAGTTCAGTTCAGTTGCTCAGTCGTGTCTGACTTTTTGAGGCCCCATGAATCGCAGCACGCCAGGCCTCCCTGTCCATCACCAACTCCCAGAGTTCACTCAGAGTCACGTCCATCGAGTCCGTGATGCCATCCAGCCATCTCATCCTTGGTGGTCCCCTTCTCCTCCTGCCCCCAATCCCTCCCAGCATCAGACTCTTTTCAAATGAATCAAATCTTCACATGAGGTGGCCAAAGTACTGGAGTTTCAGCTTTAGCATCATTCTTTCCAAAGAACAGCCAGGACTGATCTCCTGTAGGATGGACTGGTTGGATCTCCTTGCAGTCCAAGGGACTCTCAAGAGTCTTCTCCAACACCATAGTTTAAACGCATCAATTCTTCGGCGCTCAGCTTTCTTCACAGTCTAACTCTCACATCCATACATGACCACAGGAAAACCCATAGCCTTGACTAGACGGACATTGTTGGCAAAGAAATGTCTCTGCTTTTCAATATGCTATCTAGGTTGGTCATAACTTTCCTTCCAAGGAGTACACGTCTTTTAATTTCATGGCTGCAATCACCATCTGCAGTGATTTTGGAGCCCCAGAAAATAAAGTCTGACACTGTTTCCACTCTTTCCCCATCTATTTGCCATGAAGTGATGGAACCAGATGCCATGATCTTCGTTTTCTGAATGTTGAGCTTTAAGCCAACTTTTTCCCTCTCCTCTTTCACTTTCATCAAGAGGCTTTTTAGTTCCTCTTCACTTTCTGCCATAAGGGTGGTGTCATCTGCATATCTGAGGTTATTGTTATTTCTCCCAGCAATCTTGATTTCAGCTTGTTCTTCTTCCAGCCCAGTGTTTCTCATGATGTACTCTGCATAGAAGTTAAATAAGGAGGGTGACAATATACAGCCTTGATGCACTCCTTTTCCTATTTGGAACCAGTCTGTTGTTCCATGTCCAGTTCTAACTGTTACTTCCTGACCTGCATACAGATTTCTCAAGAGGCAGGTCAGGTGGTCTGGTATTCCCAACTCTTCCAAGAATTTTCCACAGTTTATTGTGATCCACACAATCAAAGGCTTTGGCATAGTCAATAAAGCAAAAATAGATGTTTTTCTGGAATTCTCTTGCTTTTTCGATGATCCAGCAGATGTTGGCAATTTGATCTCTGGTTCCTCTGCCTTTTCTAAAACTAGATTGAACATCTGGAAGTTCACGGTTCACGTATTGCTGAAGCCTGGCTTGAAGAATTTTGAGCATGACTTTACTAGTGTGTGAGATGAGTGCAATTGTGCAGTAGTTTGAGCATTCTTTGGCATTGCCTTTCAGTTTAGAAGGCTGGAAGTCCAAGCTCAGGGTGCCAGCAGTGGTTGAATTCTGGTGAGGTATCTCCTCCTGGCTGGTAAATGGCCTCCTACTCACCGTGTCCTCATATGGGGAGAGAATGAGAGAGACAGACAGAGAGAGAGAGAGACAGAGAGAGAGAGCATCCTGGTGTGTCTTCTTATAAGGGCACTGACTTCATCATGAGGGCCCCACCTTCATGATCTCATCTAACTGTATCTAACCCTAATTATCTCCCAAAGACCCCATCTACGAATACAACCACGGTGGGGAACTCAGGGCTTCAGTGTAAGAATTTGGAGGGGACACAAAATTCAGCCCATAGACGAGAGTAACACCATCTCACTGTTAAACATTTAAAAATTGTGAGAGCATACAAAGAGAGAAACTTCCCTGTTCCCTTTCTTTAGTCTGAAACTACTTCCTGGATGAAACGATGGAAAGCCATCACCATCATCTTCACCATCGTCATGTGTTCTCCACGATAAGACTTCTGGCTACAGTAGTTCAGTTAATCCTCACATCATCCCCATGAGGAAGACACTGTTGTTATTATCATTTTCAGGCTGGGTAAACTGAGGCTCAGAGCAGTGGGGTGAATCCCAGAATACTCCACTGATGACTATCGGTGAGACTGAAACCCAGGTCTGTGGGTTTCAAAGCCCTGCTCGTTCCGCTGCAACGTACATTTTTCTGCGCATATTCTAAATTGTATTTCTTTCACAATGTAATAATACTTGGTACACACTAATCTATAATTTGTTTTTTATTAGCAGGTATCTCCGCATGTCAGTTCTCTCTTTCACTGGCTGCCTGGTGTTCTGCTATAACAGGCACTGTCATTTTTTATAGCTTTCTCTGGATGTGTTTTTATATTTAGGTGACTTTTTTCCTTTTTCCTTTGCAAGCAACACTACCTGCCATTTTATTTTCTCTCATCCATTTAAAATTATTTCTAATCATCCAAGGGCTTTAATGCAGTCCCTCTTATTGTTATGTATTCAAGCAGGCCATATAGAGACAAAGCACTTTTGTGCTCTGCTCCTCGCCAAAGTCCACCACACTCCATATTATCCACTGCCATGGGTGTGGTATAGAACCTTCACAGCCTTTTATCTTTGCATTTATAGAACTTCACACCGCATACTGCTGCTGCTGCTAAGTCACTTCAGTCGTGTCCGACTCTGCACGACCCCGTAGACAGCAGCCCACCAGGCTCCCCTGTCCCTGGGATTCTCCAGGCAAGAACGCTGGAGTGGGTTGCCATTGCCTTCTCCGCACACCACATACTAATGCCTACTTAATTATAAACACATAAAAGGTATCATATATATTTTTGCATCTAACTTTTTAATCATTTGCCAGTATCATAGACATCTTTCTGTACATAGAGAGGGACCTCCCTGGTTTTAATTAAGCCATTTCTTTATTAATTTTAAATCTTTAAAAAATTTTTAATTTTAATTAAGCTTAGTTCTTTCTCTTTGCTTTCTTCCCTTCTCTCCCTCCCTCTTCCTCGCTTTCTCCTTTTCTTTCACTATTCCTTATTTCCATGTAAAGGATATTTAGCTTGTTTCCATTTTGTCCTCTGCATAACGTCCTTCACTGCAGTTAACATCCTGGTGTAAGCCTCATGGTGCTCACGTGGGATTTTGTCTCTAACACGGAAACCTGGATGTGGAATTACTGGGTTGAGGGTTTGTCCGACCAGGTCTTTTCTGAGACCACAGGAGGCTGAGGAAGATCTGGGTTGTGTGTGCTGGGTCTGTTTGTTACAGGCAGTGTGAAATGATGGGAGGGGTCTACCTTTGACCTGACAGTCCGCTGTTCTCGGACAGCTCCTAGGGGCATTGCCGGTACCTGTGATATGGGTTTGCTTTTATGTGCGAGGTAGTGTAGCCATCAGACAGAATGTCCCCCACGTGCTGTTGGCTTCCTCCCTGGGCTTTTCTCCTAGAGCGCTTGGGGGAAGGTCTCCAATGCCTTTGGGATCGTGGGGTTAGTAACAGCTTGGGGCTACCTTTCTGGCTTATGGAGAATGCCGTGGGTGCAGTGGGAGAAATGGAGGCCACTTTGCAGAAAGAGGTGGAGACAAACAGAGATAAAGCACAATATAGGGGAGAGGCCAGTGGCCTGGGCCCTTGACTTTGGCCATTCTTTCTTCAGTCCTGAAGCTCCTGAGCCTTGTCTCTGGCCCTGAGGCCAATCAGCCCCATATAAAAGCCTCAGCTGCTGGACTGGGGTCTGTTGTTGCAGATTAGAGACTGGATGGATGCTGGGAGTGGGTTCATGAAGTCATGAGATCTCCGGATGGGCAGAGGGTGGGTCCCCTCGGTTCATACAAAGGTCTCCTCTGACCTGACCCGACTTCCTGACCTCAGGGTCTCCTCCTCTGTGCCCCCTTCCAGTCTGCCCCCTCTATCTTCTTAAGCACAGGTCCAGCTTTGTTGCACCATTTTTACCCCTCAGTGGCTGTCCCTTGTTTTTAGAGTGAGGGTTCATCATACTCTTTGGCCCTGTGTGTGGGGCTCTGCAAGAGATGGCTTCTGACTCAGCCAGGATGTCTTTTTCGCTCTTTAATACCTCGCTCCCATTCTTGATCTGTGGATGACTCCTCTTTCAGGTTTGGAATTAAGCACTCCTTCCTCCAGGAGGCCACCTTACTCCCCTCCTCCACGCTCAGCATCATTTGTAGCACAGTACCATCCAGTGGTGTGATGATCTGGACCCTCTGGTAGCTGGAGCTCCAGAAAGACAAGCTTCCTGTCCACTGGACACATCACTGTGCTTCTTGCACCTGGCCTAGGGCCCAGTAAGAACCCCTGCAGTTACTCAATGAATGAAACAGGTCCACAGGTGCAAGGCAGGTGAAACGCCATGACCAAGGAAATAAAAACAAACCTGGGACCTACATCTGATGCCAAACAGCTTAGATCCTGCTGGTCACTTTCCTCCGGTGCAAATGTAATCATTATTACCCACTTCTCTTCGGCAAAAGATAATGAGTGTGTTTGACAAATGCGTTATGCAAATATTAATCTTTAATGGAACACTGGGTCAGTAAGACTCAACATCGCACAAATTGTTCTGCCAAATCTGATAGCGTTTCTTCAAGATGCAGATGCAAGCATCTCAGGTATAGGGCATGGGGGAAACAGAAACACACATTTAATGAAATGCTACAAGATGCCAAGCTCATATCAGGCAGCTCCAAATATTAATTTTCTACATAAAGAACTTTACAACTTTTGCTAGGTTTCTTATTGACCTCAGAAACTTTGTAAAAAAAAAATTCAATTGGAAACGGCACCTTTATCTCTGTATACTGATTTTGAATCTAGCAAACATGTTAAACTCTCATATCAACCATGGGCTCTTTTTTGGACTTTGCAAAGAGGCAAACACAGCGTATGCAAACGTGGGAGTTTTTGCTCTTCCTTTCCAGTCTGTATACTTTTCATTTCTTTTCGTTTTTAAGTGCTCTAGCAAAGACCTCCCATGTTGAATATTAATGATGTTGGCAGCCATCCTTGGTCTTGTTCTTGATCTTAATTTTAAAGGGAAAACTTTCAACATTTCACCACAAAATACGATGTTTGCTGTAGGCTTTTCTGGCAGAAGCTTTTATTCCTTTCATTCCTAGTTTGTTAAGAGTTTTATCATGAATGAATGCCAACTTTTTCAAATGCTCTTTCTGCATCTGTTTAAATGATCACATGCTTTAAAAAAATTGCCTAATGTGATGAATTACATTAAGTCATCAACTAATACTAAACTAATACCACATTCCTACAAGAAAACACACTTGGTCATAGTATATTAACTGACTTATTCATTGCTGGAATTTTCTTGCTAATTTCTTAAAAGACTTTTTGTATATACATTTTTGAGTGAGTGTACTCACTCGAAATTTTGAGTACAAAATGTTCTCAATAATTTCCTGTTTTGGGTCTGACTTTGGATTCAAGGTTTTGTTAGTCTCATAAAAGAAAGTATTAGCACAAGACTGAAATGATTTCTGTCTTAAATGTGTAGGAGGACTCATGAAACCATGTGGATAAAGTGCTTTGTGCGAATATTTCAATCGATTTAACTTAATGGTTACAAAGTTATAAAGAATTAAAATAATTCTCTTTGGATCAGTTTTGGTAGTTACATTTTTCTAGGAATATATTCTATGAATCTAAAATTTCAAATTTATCATAAAGTTATCCATACACATTTCCATTATCTCTGTAATTCTTCGGTGACTTCCCTTTTCTGTTGCTTATATGGTTCATTCATGCTCTCACTCTCTATTTTTGTTCAATTCTGACAGAGTCTTCTCTGTTTTTAATTTTTTTTCAGAGAGCAACCTTTTGGCTCTACTGATCCTCTCTGTTATATGTGGGATTTAACCTCTCTGAGCCTCAGTATCCTCAAGTGATGAGCCAAGGGAGATACTGTTGCCTTTGTCTGTGTGCCTGGAGAATTCAGGTCTAAGGTTGCCTTGGCCGTGGTGTCTATCAGGGCAGGAATGGATGATGGGCAGAGAAGGGCAGCTGTGTTCCCAGGTAGTGAGCAGAGGGGAGGGGGATTTTCTGAGGACCGTGTTGCTATGGCTTGATTGCTGTGTCCCCCTTCCTCTCAAAATGCGTGTGTTGATATCTACTCCCCAGTGTGATGGTATTAAAGGTGGAGCCTCTTGAGTGGGATCAGGATCCTTTAAAGGAGACCCAGAGAGAGTCCTTGTTCCTTCTGCCATGTGAGCTCACAGTGAGAAGATGGCTGCCTGTGAATCTGGAAGAGGACTCTCACCAGACACCAAATCTGCCGGCACCGTGAGCTGGGACTTCCAAGCCTTTTGAACAATAATCAGTAAGCTTCCATTGTTTGAGCCACTCAGTCTATGATACTTTTGTTATAGCAGCCCCAAGTAGACTAAGACACACATGGAAGTCACTGAACCTCTAACAATCACATTAGGAGCCCTTCTTGGTGGAAAGGGGATGCCAGCAGTGGGATGTACTGAACAAGGAGGACCTTCGGGTTAGGGTGGTGTACAAAAGATCGTCCACAGAGCACGTCCTTTTTCAGGGAATAGTATAGTTCCAATGAATGCATTCATTTGTTTCACAGGAGAAAGCTGGTTTATGCAAGCCTGCCATGCCTAGGACCGCACAGCTCAGGGAGGACCACAGATAGCACCAGCCAAGTGGAAAATGGCTCCCTCTTTCCTTAAAGACTTCCCTTCCTCTGCCAGGATCCTGGAGGGGAAAGGGAGGGCATGAGCAGATTTTGTACCTTCACCTCCCCCATCCCTTCCCAGCTGGGATCTCTGAGCCCTGGTGAGTCCTGAGCTGGGGAAGGGGGCACTTAGCTGGACCTTTAAATGCTGACAAGGGGGCAGACCTTAATTCCACAAGATGCAGTTACAACTGAAGGTGAGTTCAAGGTTAAAGTAACTATGATGCCCATTTGGGGTGAGTTGGGGGCTCAGATGGAGCTCGTTTGAAGTCAGGCCTGGGAGAAATGATGCTATTTCTGTTTGTGCCCCATTAGATTCTGCCCATTCAGTAAACTGGTAACATATTCATTGTGTATCTTTGAGAAAAAATGAGACCTGGAGACTCCCATCTATCTCTTTCTAGAAGCTTCAGTCTCTAGGGTTGCTTATAATAACATACAATTGAGAACAACCCAATCAACCCACTATGAGGAGTTCAGTTATTAAACTCAAGATGGTCTATTTGGCAGAATGTTACACCATGAGCAAAAATAGTGTGAGATCCGTTATGAGGTTATACTTTTAACCACATGGGGCTTGCTTAAAACTGTAATGCTAAGTTAAAAACAAAACCATAACCAAGAACACACCAGGATACTTAATTATGAGCTAAAAAGAAAGAATACTGGAAGCAGTGAAACAGAAATGTCTAAAATAGTTCTTTGTGGCGTATTGAGAATATTCATTGTTTCTTTAGCTTTAGATATTTTTTTCTTTTAAAATAGAACATACTGTTCAGACTAGTTTTAGATTTGCTAGAAAACTGAGACGTTAGTAAATGTCATTAAATGTCTTACATCCATTTTCCCAAACTATTAACACCTTATATCATTTTCAGATATTTGTTGTAATTAATAAACCAACATTTGGAGAGTGTTATCAACTAAAGTTTCCTTGATTTGGATTTCCTTAGTTTTTACCTAATGTCCTTTTTCTGGTCCAGAATCCCATCCAGGATGCCATGGTATGTTTAATCATCAGGACTGCCTAAGGCTTGGCTGTGGCAATTTCTTAGAATTTCCTTGGCTTTGATGACCTTGACAGTTTTGAGGAGTACTGGTCAAATTTATTTTTGGATGCCCCTTTACTGGAATTTGCTTGATGCTTTCCTTTTGATTGGATCGAAGCTGCGAAGTTTTGGAAGTACGACCACAGAGGTAAAAATCTCATTTTCATTACGCCTTACCAAGATAGGTATCAACATGATTTATCACTGCTGATGTTGACCTTGATTACCTGGCTAAGGTGATATTCGCCAGGCTTCACTGTGAAGTTACTTTTCCTCCACCCACATTTCCACATTGTACTCTGCAAAGAACTCTTATGTGCAGCCCACACTTGAGTAGGGAGTATACTACCCCTCCAGGAGGGCAGAATGTCTACATAAATTCAATTCTTCATGAGAGATTTGACTCTTCTCCCCCATTCATTATTCAATCATTTATTTATATCAGCCTGGACTCCTGGATATTTATTGGATACTTTGAGTTCTATTCTGACTACTTTGTTGTTCAAATTGTCCCAACTTTGGTCGTTAGGAGCTTTTTCAGTGGCTCCTGTGTCTCTTTGTCCCACTTCCAACAATGTGTGAAGTGTTCCAACTGGTTTTGGCTCAAACTGCTTTGAGGAGAGTTTAATAAATGGATTCTTTACAAAGGTGAGATCAGGGCAGAGGGCACCACAAAGGTGGGTTGATGGACCGGCTGTACTCACCTTGAGCAGGGCATGAGCTCCATCTGTTCCCTGACCCGGGATAAGCTCCTGCTTTGGTAGACCGCAGTGGCATTTTGAGTCCCCATGAATTTATGTCAATTCAGATTCAGTGTCTAGTCCCCCAGATAAATTCCTTTCCCAGTGCACATCCACTGTTATAAATGGCTGCAGGTCCCTTTGGAGAAGGCTTGGAGGAAGATTAATGGTATGCGTTTGCACTGAGGGTACAGAGCTCTTCTGTAAAGGTGCTGAGCATCTGTACACCTGTATCTGTAGCTGATTTAGGTCTTGAAACTGAGCAAGAGCGCATGACCTTCCACTGTGTTGAATAAAGTTAGGTCTATGGCTATCAGACCTAGGATTTTGATTTTCTGGGGGTTTTGTTTTTTTCTCAGAGCAGGAACTACTCCAGTAGACTGTTCATCTGTTTCTTTTTTAAAGAAAGCACGATCACTTAGCCACCGCCAAGCATGCCTGCAGGACAAGGCAAGGCAACCTCCTGTGGTCCTTCTCAGTAGAGGCTCCCACCTTGATTTGGGCCTCTGTTCCTCTCCTATACCATCATCGCCACTGAAGTTCCTGAGCCCATCTGAATCACGTCTTTCACCCAAGGTTATGTCTATTTTACAAGGGAGAGCAGTCACAGAGCTTTTCAAAGATGCAGGGAGGGATCCGCACTCCCATCAGCAGTTGGTTTCTCAGTGCCTTAGTTTCTTCTGGGTGTTCTCACTCAGCATAGTTGGGAGTGGGTGTGCAGGTTGTACGCAATAAACCATGCCCAATAGTCTTATCTTGGGATGGTTTTGGATTCCCTCTTCCACACCATAATCTGTCATTCTTCCACATTTAACCTCTGTGAGCCTGAGAACCTCTGGCATCACAAGTGTAGACCACCATCAAACACCACTTCCAATCAACCAAACAGGTAAGCTGTTAGGACCACCTCCACTTGCATGAGCTAACAAAGTAAGTCCAGCATCTCTGGAAAATGCACCCATATCAATGAATTGAACCAAATTTTGTGTTAGGTTTCCTCCTTAGAATACCACCTTCAGAACCGTCTCCTCTGACATATTCTCCAGTCTGCTTGAACATACGTTAGCAAAGGCTTGCTTTTGTTTTTGAAGCTCTTTACTCCTGGGTCAGAGTCTGTACTGTCTCTCTGGGACATGCTGAGATTTGATCGTGATGATGGGTCTAATGGCAACACGGGATGATTGTTACAGCTCTTGAGGTGCGTGAGCTTCTCATTTAAAGCATCTGCCCCAGCTAAGTCTATCAAGGGGATATTTAAGCAAATGACAGCTAGTGTCTTCAGGCACTGGAGGGGAAGCTACTTTCACTGCCAAGGGATGCTCACAGGGACTTGGGAGTCAAGATTTTGGTTTCATTTAGGTCCAACCAGATGCTTTAATTCCAAGTTTCCAGATCTCATTCTTTCCCAAGAGAAGTAACTCCTCAAGGACATTTTTCATGAGAAATTTGGCAAGTCCATAAATTCAGTGGAGACTAGAATTCAGCATCCTGCCTCATTTCATATTGGATTTTGGGGCACTGTGGCTACAAGAAAGAAGAGACTTGTTTAGAGCTGTCATAACTGAAATTTAAAAGGACTGAGATCCCAAATATCCCAGCTTCCTCAGGAGGACCCACCGGCATTGCTATAGCCTTCATCATTCCTGTGACAGTCAAGTGTTGCTGCCTCCTGGGCTCCTGTGGCGCTTGCTTCTGATGGTACTCCATCACATCAACCACAGGTGATGGCTTGATTAGTCATGATGCTGGCAATCAATCCATTACCCACGGATTCCCAGCAACGCTTTCCTATTAGGAAGGAGCTCAGCACTGTGTTCAAACCCAAGGGTACCACCAAACTCATTCCAAGGTTCTCCTCTTTGTGGGTCTATCACCTGGGATCACACCTAGCAGTAATTCTTCATCAGTCAGAACCTAAGCAGGAGACAGGGACCGCCCTGGAATAGGACAGGGAAAGTTTAATGTAACCTGTGGGTATGTGCTAAGTTCCTTCAGTTGTGTCTGATTCTTTGCGACCCTGTGGACTACAGCCCACCAAGCTCCTCTGTCCATGTTATTCCCCAGGCAAGAATACTGGAGTGGGTTGCCATGGTTTCCTCCAGGGGATCTTCCTGATTCGGGGATCGAACCTGCATCTCCTGCATTGACAGGCAGGTTCTTTACCACTAGCTTCACCCGGGAAGCCCAAGGATTGCCTGCCAGGGGGTAAAAAGCGCTCTAAAAAATGCAGGAGTAGCAGATGTAAAGGGCAGTCACTAGAGCTAGGATTCCAAGCAAGGAAGGAACAGATCTGAAAGAGCCTCCCCTCTACTCTGTTGTCCCACTAGAGTCCAGACCTAACCAGAGAGAACATGCAGTAGCCCGCTGGACGGTGGAGGAGTTTGCTGGGGTGGCATGTCAGTGGAACTTGTTGGGGTGCTGGTGAAACTGTTCAGAGGGAAATGTCATGCCCAGGACCTTGCTGGCAGCTGCTTATTGCTGGGTATTCCTTAGGGTGCAGTCCTGGCCTTTGCACCCTCGGGAGAAATTAGAAGAGGGCACATTAGAGCCGGGAAGAAAAGCCTCCCTTTTCCTCCTGTGTTCCCCCAGCGCCAATTAAGCACTGTGCCAATCTCTGTGACAAAGATTACTATGGTACCAGCTGGCAAGGGAGAGGTATTCCAGCATCACATGCAGGAAATGAGAGATTTGTTGCTGAGAAGCAATATGTGGATACATACTCGACACCATTGTGTGACCTTGGGCAAGTCATTTCCCTTCCTCTGAGCCTCAGTTTCCTCATCATAAAGGGAGAAGTCCGTACCTTCTTGCAGGTTGCTGTGAGGACTGAGATAAGCATGTCCAATCCCCCAAACACAATCGGTGCTTAATAACAAGAGAACACAAGTTGGCAATTGGCCCCGCTCCACAGTTTGAGATCTGGTCTCTGGATTGCTCCTCCAATGAGAGTCTTTCCCACTCCTATCAGGTGCTTCTTGGGCTTCAGAGTCCTCAACCAGGAGCTGAAGAGAAGAAAGCAACAGAGCACAATGAGAGAGACAGCAGAACTGGGTCCAGCTCCTCCTTCCTCTTCTTCACCTGCTGTGAATCCTTGGGCCACTTACTTACCCTCTCTGAGCCCAGTTCCCTCCTTCCTCACCTGCCAGATTTCCCCCCCATCCCAGTCCCAGATAACCCCTTGATCCTTGACCCTGTACTTAGTCACGTGTACTGGGAACAGCCCTGACCTGACCACCCCCCTCCCAGGAGAGGTGGAATCCAGCCCACCTTTGTCATGAGCCTGCTGTGTGTCCTTGGGCAACTGTCTCTCCCTCTCAGAGCCTAGATTTCCCTGTCTGCCATTGCTCATCTCAGCAGACAAGCGCCACCCGGTGGCATCACCTCTCTGCAGGGGAAGCCACGGCAGGGGGTGGGCAGCATTGAAAGGCTGGGCACATACGCAGTCCATGCTTAATTACTCCGGCTTCTGTTTACTGCCTCCCTAATTCCCCAAGCAAACATCTCCATTACAGGGAGTAATTTACTGGCACCAGCTTCCATCGTGAGAAGCAGAAGCTTCGAGACATGCTCCCCCTCCAGTCCCCACAGCTTGGGGGTGGATGAAGAGTGTCTTGGGACCTTGGGGCTCTCAGGCTGGCACCCTTCCAGTCCTCTGCACACTCCAGCTTCTTCTGGGAATCTGTAGACACCTGCCTGAGTGTTACTGCATTAGCCTGGGAGCCCAGTGGACTTGGGTTCTGTCCAGCTCTACCCCTGACTCTCTGTGTGACCTCAGACAGGGCGTGCAGGTGCTCCGTGCACAGGAGGGGTCCCCCTCTGCAGCAGCCCCTGCCTGCAGCATCACGCAGCTCTCTAGAGTCTCAACGAGAGGGACTGGAAGTGGGCTCCGCTTCCTGTCTGCCCACCTGGAGGAGATGCTACCTTAGGCCCTCTGGTTTGTAAAGCCATGGGGCTTTGAGGCGCATTCCTGGGCCACTTCAGAACCAGTGTCCTCTGGAGCAGGTGCTGGTTGAGGGAGAGATCGGCCTGAGGTTGGAGCTCTGGAACCAGGCGGCTTCTCTCCCAGCCAAGTCGCTGGGAGTTTCCCTAGGTCCAGTTGGTGAGAGCACCACTCCAGCAGCATCTGGTTTGGGGGTTTTCTCTGAGTCTGGCCCCAGCGGGTCTGGAGGCTCCCGGGACCCTAATCTGGGGAGATGGTGCCTCGGCCAGCCCAGCACGAGCCGGACAAGGCCTTTGATTCATGAACTGCTGGATTTTGGTGGATTTAGCGATGTGGTTTCCGATTGATATCCACGGGGAGGGGGGATGGATTTATAGCTCCTAAAACAGGCTTGTGGCCTCGCGGCCGATCTGCGCCAGGCAGTCGGCAGGAAGTTATTGACGTGACCTGGGACCCTGGGAGGGAAATATAATGAGTTCAGGAAAATCCATCTCTGTGGGGTTCATCGCGGGCCCTCGAGGATGTCCCTCCTCCTTCTGAAGCGCATGCGCAGCTCTGCAGATGCTGAGCTGAGAGGATGGAGAGAAAGCGGGTCCTCTCCTCGCCTTCCGGCTCTCGGAGGAGACTCTGGCTCTGAGAAGTCTGCGGAGTGTCCAGGAGGCAGAGAATGGAATTCGAGGATCTCTGGAGCCCTGGGGGCTGGCTGCCTGTTCTCCCTGTAGGCGCCAGCTGGCCCTCTGTCCCTGCCCTCACCTTCTCTCAGCTGTGTTTGTGGCACAACCATATCCGACTCTTTGTGACCCCATAGACTGTAGCCCACCAGGCTCCTCTGTCCATGGAATTCTCCAGGCAAGAATACTGGAGTGGGTTGCCATGCCCTTCTCCAGCTGGAGCCCAACAATTACCTCGCAGCTTCAGAACAAGGAAGGGAGGGGGAAACTGCCTTTGCTGTGGGTTTGGAAATGGGGAGCCCTGGGTTTGAATTCTGGATGATTCCTCCCTTTCTGGCTGTGGGACCCTGGACCAGTACCATGTGCATACTCGGCCTCAGTTCCCTCACCTGTGAAATGGGAGATACAGAGACATCTCTGAGGATGGCTGTGAGCTGAGCTGAGGTGTAAAGTGGGTGGCACAGTGACCTGTGGTGGGTGGCACGCAGGCCTGGGCATGACAACTTTGAGTTAAAGAGCTGACTCCAACAGCCATTCTGTGTGATTCTGCACATATGCCTTAGTCTCTCTGAACCTCGGTGTGTGCCTCTATAAAGTGGGGAGAATGGTACAGATCTCAGACATGACAGGGGGACTTTTACAGGCCGAACCCTGTGCTACACACCTTACATGTACAGACCTTATAACAGTCCTATAAAGGAGATAATTTTGTTAGCCCCAGTTTACAGGTGAGGAAATTGAGGCTCAAATGGGAAATAACTTGCTCAGGGTCAACTAGGAAGTGGTGGAGGCAGGATTTGAACCCAGGGATTCTGGCCCCAGACTCACACTCTTGCCTGCTCCCTGGGGATCACAGGTTCCTCATAGACAAAGGTGTAAATGGGTTCTGCCAACTGTAAAGCTGTGGAAATGCCAGATGAGGTCACCTTCTATGGGATTGAGAACTTGACTCTATCAGATTGCGCTGTGCTCCATAGACTGTTAAATGGGATTATAACCATAACCAACATGTCTTGGGCACTATCTAGGTGTCAGATATCATGACAATACTTTACATTATGCCGTTCATTAAATCTGCTGAGAGGCCGAAATTATAACTCTCACCTCATAGGTGAGGAAATTGAGGATGAGAGGGTAACAGCTTGGTCAAGGGCATACAGTGAAGGGGGATGTGAACCCAGGTCTTTCTGACTCCAGAGTCCAAGTTCTTACCTGTGGGAAAGAGCCACTACTGACTTTTTTACTAAATATTAGCGCATGATTCAGAACTCACTGCTGTTCAGGCTACTGTCAGAGGTGGCCTGACTACACATTGAGGGTGGAGAGTTGGTCAGGGCTGACCTGCCTCTGGTCCAGAGAAGGCATTGGGGGGACTGAGCTCAGAGAGCGCAGCGAGAGTGGGGCCTGGCGAGGGTCCAGCCCCAGCACTCAGCCAAGAGGACAAAGGAGGGGACTTTAGCATCACTTATGTGGTTGGAAGATGCTCACACGCTCGCAGATGCTCCTTGAGGAGCATTCGCTATCCCGTTCGCTGGTTTCTGTCTCTGTTAAGAGGTTGTGTGTGTTCTCATAATTCAGGGTCACTGTTGTATCACTTAGGTGTCTCTGACCCTGTAACCAGGGAGCGATTTGTGGTTTTTCTCCTCTATATGTTCTCAGTTCTGCTGACTTGCTCTCCTTCATTATTCTGCTGGTAATTCTTTTCAGGAGCGTCCATTGATTTCCTTCCATATTGAAACACTTCTTGTTGGCTTTTCTAATGAGAATCCTGTATCACGTGTTGTCACATGAGGGTGAGAGAATTTGGACTTACTTTGCTGTAAAGACAGCATCAATACCTGGCTGGGAATGCCTGTGTACCCTCCTCCTGGGGATGCTTGCTTTAGCTCTTCCGGCTGTGTATTTGCCTGTTAGTGAAGTTTGCTGCTGATGGCCACACATGATGTATCGGGTCGGAGGGACTCAGGTAAACCAGCGTTTAGTGGGAGGTTTTCTGTGTAGCTGGCTGGGAGTTAGTCTGTGTTTCCGCTTGCTGCAGTCCCAGTATCGGAGGATAAAGCTCCCTTCAGTGTCTTCGGCTCTGCCTCCATTCTTGTCTTGGGCTTTCCTACAGGCTCCTTAAAGAGGGTCTGAGGCTTGCTATCCTTTTAACGACATTATTATTCAGGAACCCTATTGAAGTGGTGGTGTGTAGGGGAGGGGAAGCCTTCTCTAATCCTAGGATTAGGTCTGTCTTTCAGTCCCTGTGAGCTATATATCTCCTTTCCCCCAGGTAGTTAAGCTTTGGTAACATAGGTTCTCTTGAAGCAGCCTCCTGAAGGAGAACAGAGTCTTTTAAAAATATGCTCTGGGCATTTTAAAAATGGTTATTTCCCCTCCCCGCTGCTGGAAGCAAGAGAGGATTTTTCTTCTCTCTTCACATTGAGAACCTTATGGGGCTCCCAGAAGTCAAACTCACAAGAGTGTGGGGGTACTCCTTAAGACTTGCCTTCTTGTAGTTTTTAATTTCCAAGCTAGTCTACAGTGAGGCATCAGCAACACATCATGCATAAAATGCCCCTACAGTTAGTTGCTAGCTCCAGGTAAGGGTTTCTGTCCTTGATAATCTGTAATTCCAGGTAGCTGCTTGTCTTTCCAGGTTTTGGGATACCAGTTTGTCTGTGACTTCAATTCTCTGTTGAATCTAAGAAGATGACCATTGATTTTCAGTTTGTTCATCTTTTTTTTTTTAATTGTGAGGACGGGAATGGTAACTTCCCAGCTCTTTGCAGTAATTTTTCAGCATGCAGACCTCATATATGTTTTGTTAAGTGTATAGGTAAATATTTCATTTCCTTTGGAGATTGGAAATGTCAGGTTTTAAATTTCAGTTTCCACGCGTTCATTGTTAGTAGGTAGAAACATAGTTAACTTTTGTCTGTTGATTTTTTATCCTGTGAACTTGCTGAACTTAGTTCTAGGAAAGTTTTGTTTTTGTTTATTTTAGATTCCTTGTGATTTTCTATGAAGAGACATACCATATCCAAATAAAGACAGTAAAGGTCTGTATAGTCAAAGCCATGGTTTTTCCAGTAGTCACATGTGGATATGAGGGTTGGACTATAAAGAAAGCTGAGAGCCAAAGAATTGATGCTTTTGAACTGTGGTTCTGGAGAAGACTCTTGGGAGTCCTTTGGACTGCAAGGAGATCAAACCAGTCAATCGTAAAGAAAATCAACCCTGAACATTCATTGGAAGGACTGATGCTGAAGCTAAAGCTCCAATACTTTGGCCACCTGATGCGAAGAACTGACTCATTTGGAAAGACCCTGATTCTGGAAAAGGTTGAAGGGGACAACAGAGAACAAGTTGGTGGATGGCATCACCAGCTCAATGAATATGGGTTCGAGCAACCTCCAGGAGATGGTGAAGGACAGGGAAGCCTGGCGTGCTGCAGTCCATGGGGTCGCAAAGAGTCAAACATGACTGAGTGAATGAATTGAACTGTATTTTATTTATTTCACATCTGTGGGTCCTATATTTATTTTTCTTGTCTTATTGCAGTGGCCATATATCCAGTAATAGTAATATGAATGATGAGAGTGGACACCCAGTTTTGTTCCCAATCTTACCCCTAATGCAAGCAAAGCATTCAGTCTTTCACCATTAAATAGGATGTTAGCTGTGGGATGCTTGTAGCTGCTCTTGATCAAGTTCAGGAAGTTCACATATATTTCTGTTTTTTTGAGTTCTCTTTTTTTCCCCTTTTGTCATGAATGAGTATCTGAATTATGCTGAATGCCTTTTCTGTGTTGACTGATATGACTGTATGATTTTTCTTTTTTAGCCTGTTAACATTATATATTACATTGATAGATTTCTGAATGTTGTACTAGCCTCTAAAACTTATGATAAACTCCACTTTGTCATGGCATATAATTCTTTGTATGCATTTTTGGACTTGATTTGCTAAGGTATGTGTCTAAGTATTTTGATATGTTGTGTTTTTGTTTTCATTATTTTTATTTTTTCAATTTTTATCTTTTGTACTTTTTAAATTTTTTCTAATTTTTATTTTTACTTAATTTTACAATACTGTATTGGTTTTGCCATACATTGACATGAATCGGCCATGGGTGTACATGAGTTCCCAATCCTGAACCCCTCTCCCACCTCCCACCCCATATCATCTCTCTGGATCATCCCTGTGCACCAGCCCCAAGCATCCTGTATCCTGTATTGAACATAGACTGGCAATTCGTTTCTTATATGATAGTATACATGTTTCAGTGCCATTCTCCCAAATCGTCCCACCCTCTCCCTCTCCCTCAGAATCCAAAATCCGTTCTATACATCTGTGTCTCTTTTGCTGTCTCGCATACAGGGTTATCATTACCATCTTTCTAAATTTCATATATATGTGTTAGTATACTGTATTGGTGTTTTTCTTTCTGGCTTACTTCACTCTGTATAATCAGCTCCAGTTTCATCCATCTCATTAGAACTGATTCAAATGTATTCTTTTTAATGCCTGAGTAATACTCATTATTTTTAAAAATTACCTTTGAGACTTCCTCTTTGGTCCACGGATTATTTAGAGGTATGCTATCTAATTTCCACATGTTCAGAGATTTTCCTGTTGTGTTTCTGCTATTAAGTTCTAATATAATTCCAAATTGGAACGCATTTCTAATTTGATTTCAAATTAGTCAGATAGCTGCATTATTTCGATTTTTAAGACATATTGGTTTGTCTTGATGAATGTTTCTTGGGTATTTCAAGACTGTGTATTCTGTTGTTGGGTGTTATGTTCTGCATAAATGTATAGGTTAGTTAGATCTTTCTGGGTAATTATATCATTTAGATTTTCTGTAGATTTTTTTCTATAATCACATTTCTTTCTTGCTTATTTTACTTCTATTTCTTTGCTGAGATCTTCTAATTTTTCATTTGTTTCAAGAGAATTTGTAATTGACTTTTGAAACATTTTAAGTTGGCTGCTTTAAAATTCCTGTCAAATAGTTCCAGCATCTAATTCATCTTGGTATTTGGCGTCAGTTGATGTCTTTGCTCATTTAAGTTTGTAATTTTCTTGGTTCTTGTTATAATGGATAATTTTCTATTGTACCCTGAACATTCTGTTTACTCTGTTAGAGGAGTCTAGGTAGTCTAGACTCTTTTAAAATCTTTTATTTTGCAGACAATCGCCCTGTTTGGGTTTGGCACATGGGTTCTTGATGTACAGTTGTGGGCTGTGGTCCCAGTGGCAATTAGGTTATCAGAGTCATTGAGGTTTGCTTGGTTTATCTGATGCTGCCAAGGTTCCCACTTGTTCCTTCTGCAGCTAGCCACCTGATAGGATGTCAGGGGCTTCCACAGTCCTGCTGTGGGGGGCTGGACTGTGGTTGAGTCCTTCCACTGGTGCTTCCTGGCTGCCCTGGGGTCTCTAATAGGGGAGTCGAGTCTCAGACTCCCGGGCACACAGAGGCTTCCTGGACTGGTGTACTTGTGATCAAGCCCCTTTTCCTCATTCTGCTCACCCACCCCAACCCTAAGAATGTTTTGACATGGCTTACAAAAACTAAAGCTTCCACACTTCCAGCTATTTCAAACTCAGTGGTGTTTGCAACAGATGCCCTCCCTTCATCTTTGAGACTGTATCAGCATGTGCTAACCACCACGTCCCAGGGAGCTACTGATACAGGGGTGTCAAAGGGCATGACACTTGGCAGCAAGAAGCAGGGATTGTACATGCTGACATCAGAACATTATCTAATTGACCACTGTGAGATATCTGTCTGTGCAAATGTCAATAGGGAGAGTTCAATTACTTCAGTTACTTAACCTCTCTTGACCTCAATTAAGCGCTTTGGAGCTACTCTTAGATGCAAATCCCTGCTCAACCCCTCATTAGTTACTAGAATATTCACACACCTTAGTGTCTCTGAGTCTGAGTTTCCTCATCTGTGCGACAGGAATGAGGAAACTCCCACCTCCTAGGCTCTCAAATGCTGATGTAAAATGTTGAGTGGAGCAAGGGGCATGTGGTTGATCCAGCTCAGTAACGAGCAGCAATTATCATCATGAGCATCCTGATTCCAGGCTAATGGGGGTGTCTCTCTTAATAGTGATAATGAAATAATAATGAGGTTTCTAAGAGTACTAATAGTGTTGTGTTCAGAAAATAAGCTGGATCAGACCAGTCAGGATCTGAATCCTGACGCCAGTACTTACTCACTGGGTGGGACGTGGGACAACAGACTTAACCTCGCTGAACCTCAGTTTCCTCATCTGTAAAGTGAAGAGAGTGATGATACCTAATTTGTAGATCAGTCGTGCAAAGGGCTTAGCCTAGTGCTTGGAATGCACTAAGTGCTCGATAAACGTTGGCCAGTTTGCCATGAAGGCAGAGATCTTTGCGTTTTGTTCGTGGCTGTACCCTTGTATTCCTAGGGCCTAGAATGGCACCCCACTCCAGTATTCTTGCCTGGAAAATCCCATGGATGGAGGAGCCTGGTAGGCTGCAGTCTATGGGGTCGCTAAGAGTCAGACACGACTGAGCGACTTCACTTTCACTTTTCACTTTCATGCATTGGAGAAGTGAATGGCAACCCACTCCAGTGTTCTTGCCTGGAGAATCCCAGGGACCGGGGAGCCTGGTGGGCTGCCATCTGTGGGGTCGCACAGAGTCGGACACGACTGAAGCGACTTAGCTTAGAACAGTGGTACTTTGTCCTGACATGGTGGGGCCTCAGCCAGGCTGTCGGCCCGTCTGGTCCAGGGCTGCGTCTGGTTCTTTACTGTGTCTCCAGAGGCCATCTGGGAGCCTCACTCCTGCTCTGGGCAGCCGAAGAGGCTTGATCATTGGTACCAGGGATACCTCAGGGTGCCTGAGTCACCTCCCATTCTGTGTTATTTCTGATGTACCATTCCCTCCCTCTGCCTCTGTCTTTATCTCTCTCTTTCTCTTTCTATCTCTCTCTCACACACACACAGTCCAGCAGCAGCTGCTGGAATTTCCACTCACGGTCCCTCGTGAGTTCCTTGCATTTTCCATGATTTTCTGCTCTTGATTGTGACCAGGTATCTGGAGGGTCCCCTTCACCAAAGTTTTCCTTCTTTGCTGCCTGAGGTTCTTAGTGCCCTTTTGTTAGAACCTGGAAGATGCTGCCAAGCCTGGGGGACCAGGCACCTGCTCCTTCCTCCTCCTCCTCAACCAATCACTCTGCAGGGAGAGGAGATTTCAGGGCCTTTCCTGTGTGCAGTTTTGATGGGCGAGGCACAGACAGCACACGTGGTGGGTTGTTGGTAAAGACAGAGAGAGCATGAGGGTCAGGAGAAAGTGCTAACACCCACCGCTGTCCACCTGCCCTCAGAGTGTCATCCTGATTATTGCTACCCTTGGTTCAGAACTACTGTGAGGGTCCTATTGAGGAGTATTAGTTGGCTAGGGCTGCCATAAGAGAATACCATCCTGTGTGGCCTAGGCAACCAACTCTATTTTCTCGCAGTTCCGGAGGTTGGAAGTCCAAGATGAAGGAGCTGGCGGGATCATATCCCCTGAGGCCTCTCTCCCTGGGTGGCGGATGACTGTCTTCTCTCTGGGTCCTCACGTGGCCTTTTCTCTGTGTGCACAAACCCTGGCGTCTCTTCTTTTTATAAGGACGCCTGTCATATGGGATTGGGTCCCCACACTTATGACCCCATTTAACCTTAGTTACCTCTTTAAAGGCCCATCTCCATGTATAGCCAAACTGGGGATTAGGTAGGGTTTCAATATATGAAAGGTGGGGGGACACAGTGTAGCCTGTAACAGGGGATCAGAGCCCCCAGGGAAGGTCGGTGGGGTCCTCTGAGCCCTGGGACAGTACCAGTATGACTTTCTTTCATTAATCTCTCGTCTCTCCTCCCATTGCTTCTGAAGGTCTCTAGTTCAGGCCTCTCATTTCACCCTTGGAGATGGAGGCTCAGAGAGGGTCGGTGATCTGCCCTAGGTCACAGTGCACGTGAGGAGTAGCTTTAGGACAGTGGAACCTCCTGATCTGGCCTGGGCCTTTCCCGGATGCCAGTGGTCAGAACTGCAGGATTGGTGGGCAGCTGGCACTGGGCTTTGTGGCCTTGGGGACCTGATGTCAGTACTGAGAGTGCCTTGGTGCCAAGAGACTGCTTTGTCTCAAGTCTGGTTTTTCTTTTTCTCTCTTAATGATTCCAATTTCAGGAGCTTCTTTGTTCGTGTTTTTATTCGCTTGTCTTTCATTTCGCTTTCTCGCTGGGTAATCTGAGGCTTGCAGGCAGCTAAGTATGACGTGTACATTCCAATGAAATGCAATAAAATATAATTGAACATATTTCTTTCATGTCTGAGGAGTGGATTAATCTCCCTTGCACGTCCTATTTCCTCTGTGCTCCCTCTGATTTTTCATCTTAGTATTTTCCTCTCCTTTCCAGAATCTCTGGGATCCAAGGAGCCCTGCCGTCCCTGCTTGTTGAAGATACACAGATGACTCTGACATTACAGCCTCATTCTTCATGAGCTATAGGTGATGTTTTCAGAGAAGAGGAGAGGGAGCTGCCAGGTCAACATGAGTCTGGGAGGGACACCAGCCCAGGGGGTGGCGGGGCACAGGGGTTGCTGCTCAGCATGGAGTGTATCCATGGGCAGGACTGAAGGGTCCTCTGTGGATGCACCTGTTACTTACACAGGGATCCCTAAGTGACACCCTCTTGCCTGCACACACACCAGCAAAATGCAGGTCCTTCTTTGTTGCTCTTGAGCTGAGGCTGGATGTTTGTGACCATGACTTTCGGCCAAAAGTGAGTCCCCAGTGAGTGGAGGGATCATCAGGAAGCCCTGGGTGTGTCCATGAACAGTGGGCTCAGCTCAGGAGGAAAGTGTTTCTCAAAGCGACACTCATCCTCAGTCCCCCAGGGAGCTGTGAGGGCTCCTAATTGAAGACGGCATCCCCCCCGAGCTCCTGGCTGTGGCTCAGGGTCCCAGGTGACCCCTTCTTTCATCCTGTGGTGCTGTTTGCTGCTTTGCTTTCCAGGCACCTTCTCTGAACACAGCAAACGCCACCAATTCTTCTCCCTGCCTCCCTTCCTCCCACCAGTATTTACTGAGTACTTACAACATGCCGGGCCCTTTTCTGGGGGCTACAGCAGTGAACAAAGCAATGATACCACCGGGGCCTGAGCTCACGGACCAGTGGAGGCACAGACACTTCCCAAATTTGACCTGGAAACTGCCCTGTGACCAGTGTGCCCAGGATGAGGCTCCCAGGGCTCAGGAGCCTGTGTTGGCATTTGGCTTTGGCAGGAAGTTTGAGGAGCGCTTCC
The DNA here is from genome assembly GCF_016772045.2 of Ovis aries. Lineage (NCBI taxonomy): Eukaryota > Metazoa > Chordata > Mammalia > Artiodactyla > Bovidae > Ovis > Ovis aries. The sequence goes on from NC_056055.1 coordinate 236,978,246, forward strand.
CTGAGGACAGGAGGGGAAACTCTGGGGAGACTTGGAAGAGGTGTGTTCCAGGCCATGGGACTAGCATATGCAAAGGCCCTGTGGTGGCTGAGGAGGGGTGGTGAATTCAAGGCTTGAGTGGTGGTGCCTGAGGCTGGATGAAGGTGTGATGGGAAAGGAGGATGCAGGTGAGGCTAGAGGTGGGGGGCTGGGCTGGGCCCCCCTGTGGGGAGCAGTTGTGTCCTCCTCCTGAGAGCAACGGGGAACTGCCAGAGTTTGAGAGGCCTGAGCAGATCTCTGTGGTGAATCATTTTTTGCAGCCTCTGGGCAGGAGCGAAACGTGGGTACGTGGTGAGAAGGAGGCTGAGGAAAGGTGCAGATGGGAGATGATGGAGTGGAAAGAGGCCATGGAGCTGGAGAGGCAGTGGTTTGGGGAGGTGAAACTGGAGCTGGGCTTGATGTGGGCTGCGGGGAGGGAGATGGGGGACAGAGGACAGCCTCATGGTTCCTGGTGGAGGGCGAGCCTCCAGGGCAGTCAGGACCCAGGAGCCAGGGTTGGGGGAAGGTGGTGGGCACCGAGGCAGCACCTCTGGTCTTTCCCATCCACAGCTTCGCATCCCATCTCTTGTTTGCCCCTTCCCTCCCCCTTGTCCATTTCAGATCCGGAACAGCAGTTCAGATCTGGACAAAGTATCACGATCCCTTGGTCTCATCCTTTAGGAACAAGGAGGAGAGGAACCCCAGAGAGGGAGTGGGATTCCCCAGGACCACTCAGTGATCTTGGGCAGAGCTGGAGGAGCTCCTAGAGAAGAGTGCTCCCTGCACGTGGTGCCGCTGCCCCTGCCCCCGCCCCCCCACATCACAGCTAGGGGCTGAGCCTCTGCCTTGCAGGCCTTGGACTAATGGCTCCATCAACCCCTCAATCGATAGTTGAAGAGACACTGTGGTTAAGGTACTATTTTCCCAGATGTTTCAAAGAGAAGTTGACAAATGGGTCCTGTCATTTCCCAGGAGATTTTAGATTTCCTTTCACTTCATTATTTTTTTTTCATTTTTTTTTTTTTATGACCATCTCTCTAACACAGGGATTCCGTCTCTCCTGTCGCAGCTGGAGTTACCGAGGAAAACTCCTCCTCTCAGCCCTGTGTCAGCTGTGCCCTGCAGGGCTGGTGCCTGGAGATGGCGGAAGCTCAGGGCTGCTTGCCTTGTCCCCTCTGGTGCCCTGGGGTTTCTGCTGCCCTCTCGGGGGTGGGGGAAGGGGGTGAGCTCCCTGTCACTGGAAGGGGCCCCAAAGACTAGTCAACATTTGGCAGGGAACAGAGGCATCAACCCCTGGACTGGGGTGTGACTGAGACTTCATCTTTGCACTTCCCCCCCATTCCTCCCTACAAGGGACTCCAACACCAAGGTGGAGATGGAGGGGGAGGGGGAGCTGATAGTTCCCGTCGAGGAGGGTGGACCTGGGTTTGGTGCTCCAGGTTCCAATTTGCCTCCTCCTCCCCACCTCCTCCCCCAGTCCCCTCCCGAGGGTCAAGCTGTGTTTTCCTCATTTCACTGATGAGGAAACCGAGGCTCTAGAGAGGTCAAATGAGGCCATAAGCAGTGGAGTCAGGGTGTGCCTGGTTCTTTCCCCAAAGCCCGACTGACTGTCTGCTTGAGAATAAAGGCTGCTCTGAAGTGAGCACTCACCTTGAGCCAGGCTCTCCCCCAGACAGGGCAGATACTGTTCTCTCCACTCTTCAGGTGAGGGATGTGGTGCTCGGGGAGGTTTAGTGACTTGCCTGAGGACACACAGCTGCTGGCCTTGGAGCTGTGGTACAGTCCCAGGTCTGTCCTTCTCAGAGTCTGCACCTATAACCGTTGCAATGAACTGTCCCTCCTCCCAAAGTTCTTCCTGAGGTCCAACCTAATTCCTCCACGCTGACCTTCATCAGAGCAGCTAGTGAAGGTCAGGACCCCAGGAGCAATAGTGTAAGAAACAGGTTATAAAGTTCTTCAGGACAAAGAGTGCTTCGTTCACTTTCATCTCTTATCCTCCTTTAAGAATCGCTGAATGAAAGGATGAACGCACAGTCCTCTACTGACGGGTACAGTGGTCGGGCTGATAGGCTGGGGGTCTACTTGGAGCAGAAGAGTGCGTCCCCTTCCATAGCCAGCAATCCCAGTGGTGGGCTCTGGCTGAGATCTGGGGGCCCCTGGGAGAAGGATTCAGTCACCTAACAGTAAATGCATCCTGGGGTCCTCACCTTCAGTAGCTGTTGAGTAACTTAGCTTCTCTGAACTTCCCTTTGGGCCCCCAAAGCTGCTCTGGTTTCCAGAGGCCCCTGAGAAATTCAAGCATCCCTGGGGTCTCACCCTGAGGCCTCTGAGTCAGTGCCCATGCAGAGTGAGGGCAGGGTTCCAGGAGAAGGTGTGTGAGTCCTGGTGGTGGGATGTGGCATGGCTGGGGTTGCGGTGGGGAGGGACGAGTGTGTTTAAGCTACTATCACATGCTGATTGTTTAACGCACCTGTTGGGGGGCCTTGTCTTACGCTCTTTGCATATGTTAACTTGGCCCACAGGACAACCATACGAGCCAGTGCTGTTATTATTTCCACCTTTCAGATGAGGAAGCTGAGGTGCAGAGAGGGAAAGGGGAAGAACTGGAGCGTTGAATCTTAAAGGAGACACATGGAGTCCACACCAGCCTGGCACAGCCCGCTGTCCCATCCTGCCTTCCCCAGGCCCTGATGTGAGCTGACTCCATATCTGGGTAATTGACAGGACAGAGCCCAGGTCTCTCCAAGGGGAAGGAGCTGTTCAAGGGCATAATCTCAGTCAGGGAAGCATTAGCACTGATCTTGGGGCTGCTTGTAGAAATCTGTGTGTCAGGCCCGTAAAGTGAAAGTGAAGCTGCTCAGTCGTGTCCGACTCTTTGCAACCCCATGGACTGTAGCCTGCCAGGCTTTTCAGTCCATGGACTTTTGGAAGAGTACTGGAGTGGGTTAGCCATTTCCTTCTCCAGGGGATCTTCCTAACCAAGGGATCGAACCCGGGTCTCCTGCATTGCAGGCAGACGTTTTACCATCTGAGCCACCAGGGAAGCCTGTAAATCGCCTGTTTAAAGGGCTTGTGTCTCCATGCAGTGCTGTCTGCACCTGGGGAGACCCTGAAGCTGTGTATTTACTAGGGGAAGGGTAGGGGTTGGTCCAGAACAGATGGAGGTGGGAGGAGTTTGTTGTCCAGCCCCGGTCAGCCTCCTGCTCCAGACAGCCAGGTGGGTCTGCCTGGACCCAGACAGCCCTGCAGGGAGATTTGGCCTGGGCTGCGTGCGAGCTGGGAAAGCAAAGATCACAGGGTGTTGGAGTCCCACCGGCTAGGTTTCAGTCCCACGCTGTCCCTCACCAGCTGTGTGGTTTGATATCACTGCTCTGAATCTGTTTTCTCATTTATCAAATAAGACTCATATTAAGAATAAAATCGTACTTCACAGGGTTGTATGAGAGCAACTCATTGAGAGCTGCCTGCAGGTCCCAGAAATGATGCCCAGCGGGTGCGGGGTGAGTGTGACAGCTGGGCTGTGTGGGGAGGAGGGGCGAGGGGCAGTGGGGAGCCTGGGAGGGAGGTGCAGACTCATTCTACACCCTTCTGGTGATGTCAGGATGTGAGCACTGTCTATAAACACTCACTGCGTCCTGTGGACTCTTTCAGGTTGCCACTGTTATCAGCCCTGATTTACACATGTGGATGCTGAGCTCAGCCAGGTTAAGCGCAGAGTCCCAGAGCTGGTGACTGGCTACAGCCAGGACAGGGGCCCGTTTGCCTGACTCAGAAGTCCCTGTCCTTGAGTCTGAGGATGTTCTGAGTTCCTCCCGTGACCCTCTAGGCCCCCTCAGCGCCCCTTGGGTGTTTATCCAGATGGTCATTACCCACAGCGATAGTTTATGCAAAGCTAATTAGCCCTCATGAGGGTCAGCAATCAATCAGGAGCAGAGCTTGTTAACCGCAGCTGGGGTTTCCGCCTCCCTTTTCCCCCTGGGACTCCGTGGGAGTCTCAGCATAAGGGGGCCAGGACTCCCAGCCGATCCATCAGAGGCCAGCTCTGGTGAGCAGTGTGGCCCAGCCCTCCCCATGCCCCCTCCTGTCTCCTCTCCGTGTCTGTTGGGTCCTCAGTTCTGCTCCTGTCAATGCCCTGGGCTCTCAGCTTCCCAGACCCCCTTTCACCCTCCAGCTCTTTGCCCACCTTTCCTCCCCCAGCCTCCACCTTGTTTACTCTTGGTCTTGTTACTGTGAACACCTAGAAGCCCCCAGGGATCCTCTGCCTCCAGGCTCACCCCTTCCAGTCCCCACCACTCACATGGTTATCTTGGGTAGTGGGGGCTTTGGTTATGGAGAGACCATTGTTTTTACCGGCCTTACCTCTCATCAGCCGCATGAACTAGAGTGGTTTTTTTTTTTTTTTTTAAATCCTTTTAAGCTTCAGTTTTTGAATCTCTCAAAAAAGGAGCCTTGGTTTCCTCCTCTGCGTGACGAGGCTGGTGACAGCAGTTGTCTGTGGTTCCACCAACAGCATTTCACGAGAAGCTTGCTTTGTGTCCTGGTTGCCGTGAGGGTGCAGGGAGGAAGAGGCAGTGGAGTCATGTGGGTGAGGTCTGCGTCCAGGATGCTGGCGGTGGTCTCTGCTTTGGAGCACAGCCTTGGGCTTAAACGGGGCTCCAGAGATGACCAGCGAGCATTTCCTTCCTTCTCGGTGGTACATCAGCAGCCTACTTGAACTTGGGTCATGATCAACACCCTCCAATAGAAATACAATGGGAGGCATGCATGTAGTTTTAAATTTTGTAGTAGGCATGCTAAAAAATGTAAGAAACAACTGAAATTTACTCTCAGAATGTATTTTATTTAAAACAATATATCAGGGGTCTCCAACCACCAGGCCACAAAGCAGGAGGTGAGTAGCACACAGGCAAAGCTTCATCTGTTCCTCCCCATCGCTCCCTATAGTTCACATTATCACTTGAACCAGCCTCCACCTCCTCGGTCCATGTCATGGAGATACTGTTTTCCACGAAACTGGTCCCCCGTGCCAGAAATGTTGTGGACCACTGCAATATATCATTGGAAACTGCAATAAATATTAAAATATTAATAGTGAGATATTATACATTTTGTTTTCTGTGCTAAACCCTAAATTCTGGGTGTCATTGATGCCAATAGCACAGCTTATTTCAGGCCAGCCACCCTTACTTCATGAGCTCAAGGGTGGCACGTGGCCAGGGGCTACTGCACTGGGTGGCCCAGGGCTAGTGGCTTTGGAAAGGCCCCCAGCTCTGACGACACCAGATGGGCTGGTGTCCACTGATGGCGAAGGTGGAGCTGTGTGAGTTCTCTTGTTTGTTTACCTGCCCAGCACAGCGGTGTGAGCATGAGCTCTGGAGTGACTGGGGCTTTGGTTTAATGCTCTTCTCCATCAGATAACCTTGGATAAATGACTTCCAAGGTTGCTGGGAAGATTAAATGAGATTACACAGGTAAAGTTCTCGGCACGTGCTATTCCTATGTGTCAGCTGACAGTGGCTGCTATATAATTTACCGGTTTTGTTCCTCTGTCACCTGGCTGGGCACTGGCTCAGTCCCATCACTGTGGCATCTGCACCTTCCAGACTCTCAGCGCCATGCCATCAGCCAAACTGCTGGATGGCAGCCGCTTGGGGCCTGCAGGTGGCCCCACTGCCCGGCAAGAGCTGGCCTCACAAGAGCACAGAGCACAGAGCTGGGCTGAGCAGATCAGCTCCCAGCCTCGGCTTGGCTCTCACTGCGGCAGGAACTATGATGGGAGGACCAGGTGACCTTTGAAACCTACTGCCGGGGCGAGAACCTGGTGCACACGGTAGCATTTATACTGCACGTGGGCAGCATTTCCAGAGTGAAGCCGTAGACTAGGCCAGGGGAGTAAGACATCAATGAACCTTGGCTCTGCTTTAGGTGAGCAGCACCCATGTATGAGGCTTGGTTTCCTTCTCTGTAAAAAAAAAAAAAAAAGAAACAAGCATCTTTAATAGCTGACTCCTAGGCTGTTGTGACTTTTAAATGGGATAATGGGAATAAGCTACTCAGTACAATGTCCCACTCAGGATCAGAGCTCAATAAATGCTGTTTCTAGTGAAGGGACCAGCAAGGGCTGTCCAAGGAGAGGTTCTGCTCTCTCCACCGTCCTTGCCTTGGAACCCATGGCCAATTTGAAGAGTCCTCCAGTGAGAATCCCAAGGACAGAGGAGCCTGGTGGGCTATAGTTCACGGGGTCGCAAAGAGTCGGACGTGACTGAGCGACTTCACTCACTCACTCCAGTGAGAATTCCCAGGCGGCGCTAGTGGTAAAGAACCCACCTGCCGGTGCAGCAGACATGAGATGCGGCCTCGATCCCTGGGTTGGGAAGATCCCCTGGAGGAGGGCCTGGCAACCCACTACGGTCGTCTAGGCTGGAGAATCCCATACAGAGGAGCCTGGTGGGCTATAGTCCGCAGGATCACAAAGAGTCAGACATGACTGACCTGGCTGAGCACACGCATGCATGCCGGTAAGAATCCAGCAAGACCTACCAGGCCTAAGACAAGCTGTGGGTGTAGGGGCAGGTGCAGGGCCTCTGTGGGCCACCAAGGAGCCCATCCAGGCCCCTGCAGTTTGCTCATTAAATGGCTGCTGGTCTGGCTCCAACACTGGCTTCATCAGTCCTGCAGCGTCATGAACACAGAGTTGCATTCTAAGCAGCTCCCCAAGGGTTCTCCACCAGTGATACTGACAGGGACAGAGGAAAGGGACAAAGTAGGTGGTTAAATACTTAGTCCCACTAGGGGATTATAGATAGGAAAAACATGGGAGACCCCCTGTTAGTTAATGGTTACTCAAAAAAGCAGGTTTGCTTAACCAAGGAACCAAGCAGGCTTGCTTAGCAACAAAACCACGCAGCAGAAGCCTGAGACACGCCCCAAACAGTACAACAGCGGTGGCATGAGAGCCTCATTCTGCCCAGCAAGCTCAGTAACTTAATGAAACCCAGAACACACTCTCTGCACACATAAAAACAGTGACTTACGGAAAGGTGACATTTCAAAGTAAAGACCCTCATTGTACTGAGACAGTCCTGGCTTGACCATGCAGGGACAAGAAAACTCCCCTGCCCATCCTGGAGGAGGAGCTGATGAGGGAAGCGTGACATCTATTCAAGAACGAAGAAGAAGATGTTCTTCTTCCCCCTCCCCACTTTCCCTTTGATTATAAAACTATAGCCTAGTAAGTTCTTGGGGTAGCACCCTCTTGCCAGCCCACTTGTAAGCCACACAAGCATCCTATTCTAATAAATCACTTCTTACCTATCACTTTGCCTCTCACTGAATTATTTCCGCTCTGGGACATAAGGACCAAAGATCTTCAGGGCCTTCCCAAGTGACACCTAACGGTTTCAATACTGTAGGCATAGGGGGTGGTCGTGTTCTGGGCGGAGGTGACAAGGACAGCCCAGGCAGCCATGGGCGGGTGAGGGGTGGGCAGCGTCTGAGAGCATCCGGTCAAGAAGGGAGCGTCTGCCTGTGGATGAATGTGGGCACAGGAATGGGGTGAGACCAGCCCACTGTGCTGCATCAGACATGGACGCAGAGGCCTGGTGGGAGGAAGTAGGCATCAGGGACGGGCAGGCAGATGGGGGACAAAGCTGGGGTGTCAGCCCACTGGCATCTATGAACAGCTTCTCGCCCCAGGCTACTCACCCCAGAAAACACAGGCAAGACAGCAGCAGACAGCGGGGCCTGCCCTGGGGTGACACGGAACGCTCACACCTGGCTTGCTCCTCCACCTCTTGCTGTCCACGCTCCCTGCCCTCTGACGTGGGCTTCTGATTTCTGCTTCTGGCCACCCACCACCCATTGGTAACCACCTCCAAGGGACCCTTGGAGGACTCTGATTCATTTATTCAACAAACATTTCTCCTAGGCCCCCCGCATGCCAGGCCCTGGGGTCATGATGGTAGGCATGGCTTTTGCTCAAAGACTGCTGTGGGGGGAAGGCAGCCAATTACTCACTCATTCAATTTCCTCCCTCCCTCTCATCCTTCCACAAGGCAGGAAGGCGCAAGACCAAATCCCTCCAGCTGTGTTCAGTGTGTCCTGGGAGGCACACTTCTAAGGGCCCCGCACCTGTGGGCGGGGTCACACCTGCTCTATGACTCATTGTCTCCTGGGCCTGTATTCATCCTATGCCAGCTTCTCAGAGCTCAGGGAAGCCCAGGCCTCTCCTCTGCTGGGAAGCTTCCAGAAGACTGAAAAATGAAGAAATGCTATGACAGAATCACAGATCCTGGGACGGGACTCAATATTTACATAGTACAAAGTAGCTGCTGCTGCTGCTGTCGCTTCAGTTGTGCCCGACTCTGTGCGACCCCATAGACGGCAGCCCACCAGGCTGCCCCGTCCCTGGGATTCTCCAGGCAAGTGGCACATATCAGCAAATGCGTGATGTGTGACTCGGCTGGAAGCCACACTTTGAAAGTGTGTTCTGTCCACAGGTGAGGCAGAGCAGACGGGAGCTGAATTCACAGGGGCAGCTGCCGGTTGAGGTCTCGTTTTCTTTCCACATCTCCCTGTACCCCTGTGACTGTGGGGAACCTCCTTTAGAGGCAGCATTTGGAGGACACATTAGAGGCCTTTTCTTCCAAGGAGCAAGCGTCTTTTAGTTTCATGGCTGCATGAAAACTAGATCAGAAAACTAGATCTTAGAAAGCTAAGATCATGGCATCTGGTCCCATCACTTCATGGCGAATAGATGGGGAAACAGTGGAAACAGTGGCTGACTTTATTTTTCTGGGCTCCAAAATCACTGCAGATGGTGACTGCAGCCATGAAATTAAAAGATGCTTACTCCTTGGAAGGAAAGTTATGACCAACTGAGATAGCATATTCAAAAGCAGAGACATTATTTTGCCAACAAAGGTCTGTCTAGTCAAGGCTATGGTTTTTCCAGTGGTCATGTATGGATGTGAGAGTTGGACTATAAAGAAAGCTGAGCACTGAAGAATTAATGCTTTTGAACTGTGGTGTTGGAGAAGATTCTTGAGAGTCCCTTGGACTGCAAGAAGATCCAACCAGTCCATTCTAAAGGAGATCACTCCTGGGTGTTCATTGAAAGGACTGATGTTGAAGCTGAAACTCCACTACTTTGGCCACCTGATGCGAAGAGCTGACTCATTTGAAAAGACCCTGATGCTGGGAAAGATTGAGGGCAGGAGAAGAAGGGGACATGAGATGGTTGGATGGCATCACTAACTCAATGGACATGGGTTTGGGTAGACTCCAGGATTTGGCGATGGATATGGAGGCCTGGCGTGCTACAGTTCATGGGGTCGCAAAGAGTCGGACATGACTGAATGACTGACCTGAACTGAACGGAGTCATCAACTGCAGTGATTTTGGAGCCCAAAAAACAGTTTCCACTGTTTCCCTGCCTATTTCCCATGAAGTGATGGGACCAGATGCCATGATCTTCGTTTTCTGGACATTGAGTTTTAAGCTAACTTTTTCACTCTCCTCTTTCACTTTCATCAAGAGGCTTTTTAGTTCTTCTTCACTTTCTGCCATGAGGGTGGTGTCATCTGCATATCTGAGGTCATTGCTATTTCTCCCAGCAATCTTGATTCCAGTTTGTGCTTCCTCCATTCCAATGTTTCTCATGATGTACTCTGCACAGAAGTTAAATAAGCAGGGTGACAATATACAGCCTTGATGTACTCCTTTTCCTATTTGGAACCAGTCTGTTGTTCCATGTCCAGTTCTAACTGTTGCTTCCTGACCTGCATACAGATTTCTCAAGAGGCAGGTTAGGTGGTCTGGTAGTTCCATCTCTTTCAGAATTTTCCACAGTTTATTGTAATCCACACAGTCAAAGGCTTTGGCATAGTCAATGAAGCAGAAAATAGATATTTTTTTGGAACTCTCTTGCTTTTTCAATGATCCAGCCGATGTTGGCAATTTGATCTCTGGTTCCTCTGCCTTTTCTAAAACCAGCCTGAACATCTGGAAGCTCACAGTTCACGTATTGCTGAAGCCTGGCTTGGAGAATTTTGAGCATTACTTTACTAGTGTGTGAGATGAGTGCAGTTGTGCGGTAGTTTGAGCATTCTTTGGCGTTGCCTTTCTTTGGGATTGGAATGAAAACTGACCTTTTCCAGTCCTGTGGCCACTGCTGAGTTTTCCAAATTTGCTGGCTTATTGAGTGCAGCACTTTCAAAACACCATCTTTCAGGATGTGATGGGTGGGTTAAGTGGGGAGGAAATGACCACTTGCTTCCTGAGGTCCTGCTGGGTTCACCCCTCACAACACCCTGAAGGTTAATTCTCACCCTGTCCTTGATTCGGAAGAGTGACTCAGGGTGAGAGGGGCGTGCTGAGGGCTACCAGCCTAGAGTGGAATGGCTTCTTCTGTACCTGCTCTAGCTGACACTGGGGCCTGAACTTATGACCTCAGACTTGAGCAGTGAGGCCCTCCCTGTTCTGCAGGCTTTACCACTGAATATGAACTCCAGACACCAATGCTTAGGACGCAGGCAGGGTTCAGATAGGGTTGGAGGAGTTCAGTGTGTGTGTGGAGGGGTCTGGGGATTCCACAGGTGAAGCAAGAGAGCAAAGTAGGGTATTCTCTGCAGGCAAAGCACAGTAAGCCATCCATAGACCGCCCATCACTCCTGGGGGAAGAACCTTCATCAGTATCGGCATCCTCATAGTCACAGTCGCCATCTCAGCCACTCCTTCCGTGTGCTGCTCCTTGGCGCAGCCTGCGAGGGTGGTGTGGTTACCATCCCTGAGGTTCTGATGGGGAAACTGATGCACGGAGAGGAGAAAGGGCCCGAGGGCACAGGGCAAGGCAGCGGCAGAGCAGGGCTGTGAGCCAGGGCTGTGTGGCTCTGAGCCAGTGAATTCTCCCCAGCTAATGGTGCTCACTGGATGCAACCGCTCACCAGATGCTTCCATGTGCCACTCAGCCCTCCACCCAAGGGTCGTCTCCAAAGCCCCCTCTCTCCCCTCACTCCCACACCGCCTTCTGTGGACTAAGGACAGCCAGCTGAAGGCCTGCCGAGTACCCCACCTCCATCCATGGGCTCACTGAACTCTCTTCCCTGCTGGGCAACCTCATCAGGTCTGTTTGTGCAGATGAGGAACCCGAGAGTCAGAGCAGGTAGGTGACACGCCCGTCTGACTCAGTGAAGTGCTTAAGGGTTGTTGTGGGGACAAAGTGAGATAACACAGAACACGCGTCTACTTGAAATATGGCAGCTTTTAATGAAAAGAACACACAACATCCTGTGTGCTAAAGGGAACCCGAGGCCCAGAGTGGAGGAGTGGCTGGTCCTGAGCACTGAGGTCGAGGCTCTCTGTGGCCCAGGGTGACCCTGAGGGCAGGACCCGGGAGGGCCTGGCCATCTCCACCTCTGCCCTGCCTGCCCACTGCCTCCCCTCTCTGCCACAGGCAAATTTCCATGGGCAATTTTCCACGAAGAGGTGACTTCCCACATTTACCGCAAACTCACCTCTATTAAGTTAAGCAGTTAACAGAGCTCTCACGGTGGAATGCGTTTTGTTTAATACCTTGATCTTTCTTGTCTGCTAGAAAAATGAATTCTGTCAAATCTCTCGAAGCCAACTGTCAAAGTAAGGCATTTGGCGGGGAGGGGTGGTGGTGGGGAGACAGATCTCTCACTCTGATGGCAAAATTCATTTGATTTGATCCCTTAATCCAGTCTCCCTGTAAAGCTGGGAGCTGAAATTCGGAAAGCCCTTTGCCCTGAACAGTTTCTTTCCACTCCTCCTTACCGCCTCCTCTCCCAGGGTCCACTCCTCTCTCACCTTTAAAAATAACAGCAAAGAATTGCAGCAGCTGGAGTAATGATAACCATTTGGTTTCTCACGGCAATTTTTTAGAGAGAAAATGACAGAGCACAACACCTGTCTCTCAGGGTCTATTTGGGGAGAGAGAGAAGTAATGGCTGTGGAACACTCCAGCAGCCCAGGGGAACGGCAGGACCTGACCCCCGGGCTAGCAGGACGCAGAGGCAGGAGGATGTCTGGGAAGAAGGCACAGCTTCAGTCCCTCTCGAAGAATCTTCTTCTCTAAACCCTGCTCTCCATCCAACACCGTCTTCCCTTCTGCATCTTATCCACATGCTGGAACCGAACCCCACACTTGGGCTCAGTGCTTTGCAATTTACAAAACACACATTTACTACACTTATCTGTTTATGAATTGTTCTTTCATTCATTAATTCCATCCTTCACATCATTCATGCTACAGTATTAATAACTGGGAATCACCAGGGAGAGAGACACTTGGGAGCTACAAGATCGACAAAACACAACCTCCAACTCCAGGACCCTAGGGTCTATCAGGGCAACAGGTGTGGACAAGTGACTATGACCTTGTGTGGTGGGGGTTATGGTATGTGGGTGATGGGCATGCAGAAATCACTTCTATTGGGGAGTGTGTAACAGAAAACTCAAAAACAGTGGTTCAGGCGATTAAGCTGTGAAATATTCTCACGTAACCAGATATTTAAAAAGAGGTGGTTACTGCTTGGTCAGATGCTTGGAGATGTCAACAAAGTCCTGGCTCTTTCCTCTCTCCTCTCTACTATCCTTGACTGTGTTCACTCTTTGTCATTAGCTTTTTGCCTCATGGTTGCAGGATGGCTGCCACAGCTCCAAACATCATGCCTCCTACAATAGTGTTCAAGTTAAGAAGGGAGTGGAGTGAAGCCAGAAAAAACAATTCCCGGGAGCAGTCCCTCTATCAGCAGATTTTTCCTCACATCTCAATGACCAGCTCTGGGTCATACTGTCATCTCTAAAACAATCTCTGGAGAAGGGGATTGGGGTGCCAGGCTTGGGTTCACCCCTGGGCTGAGGATGTCCACCAGGTCTGAGCCTGTTTCTGCAGGACAAACACAGGGCTCTGCAAGGGAAGGAAGGAGAGGTGGGCTACCGGGTGGGCAGTCATGAGTGTCTACCCACTCCTCATCAGCATTTGTGATTGAGGGTCACAGGACACATGGGGTGTGGAGTGGTGGCCTAGCCTCAAAACTCTGCTCTGAGCCTCTGCCTTCTGTGGGCTGTGTGACCTGGGAAATACTCGACCCACCCAAAGCACAGCCTCCCCCAGTAGAGAGAGGGCTGGAACAGCACCTGGCATATAGGGCACTTGTAAAGGGGCCATCGGGTCAGATGTACAGGTGCCTGACTCAAGGGTGTGTCAGCAGCCAGGAGCCATCACAGTGATTAGCCCCATCTGAGAAATGGGCCCATGTACCTCTGTCTCAGTCCTAGGTGACAACAGCAAAAGTATCAGTTCACACCAGCGAGCACTTCCTGTGTGTCCTGGGCACACTTCACTGCATACGCTCCCTTAATCCTCATAGCCACCCTGCGAGGACGGAGCTGCTTTCATCCCCATTTTACAGCCAAGGAAACTGAGGCTGAGGGGGTGACTGCAGGTGAGTGAGAACAGATGAGGATCCAGCTCTTATCCCCTGCAGGGCCCTGGTTGGAGCCACAGGCTGGTGCTCAGGTAACCCCTCCTGCCCTGACTGTCACCCGGTCCAGGCTGGTGGCTGCAGCTGATCTCTTTCCTGACCCTTCTCTGTCCCTCCTGGAACTCCAGGACCCCAGGACCCATTTGAAGTGTAGGGAGTTTTAGCCACCATCGAGGCTGCCCTTTCTTTTCCAAGTTGATGAATATACGGTATCAATAGTATCAATATTATCAATAGCATCAATTATTGATCATGAATTGGCAATCTCCATCTTGAGGATAATAGACACATTATATCCTTAACACAGAACATAGCATATGATAATACACTCCATATTTATAGTTTTAATGAAGTATGCAAAAACACTTCCAACAATTATACACCTGCAGCACCTCACATTTAATAACTGCATATGAGGCTCCTGTCCAGCCCCATGATGCCAGCTTGGGTACCAAGTGTGAAAGGAAACTTGCTGCCCAGCCCTGCAGGATGAGGGCTCACTGTCACCTCTGCGGGCCCTTCCTCAGATCTGTGAGAATGCCCACTATTTCCAGTCTTCTTGGCCCTTCTGGGTTCCTGAGAGATGGCCTTGGAGGTGGGGAGAGGAAGGGGGACGGGAGAGAGACTCTGGGGTTGACTTCCTCATTTACAGATGAGGAAATTGAGGCCCACTCAGGCAGCCAACCTCTCACCCAACAGTTTGCCGAGCACCTGCTCTGTGCCAGCCTGTGATCTAGGCATCAGGGGCTCACCTGGTGATGGGCAACAGGAAGAGACCCAAGAGGGCAGGAGAGAGAGCATTTTTCATCTTCAAAGATTATAACGTTTATTCTTCCACTTGGCACTGACATCCTCTGATTCTAACATTCAGTGAGTATAGCTTCTGGGACTATGAAATGTCCCACTATGGTTCAGGCTGGCAGCCTCCCAACTTGAGTCTCCCCAAGGTTTCGAGTCACCCCTTCTTCCCTTGTAAGTCCTGTCCAAGCCATCCCAGGCCTCTCCCTTCTCCAGGGCCCCGTCCAGACTTTCTGAGTTGATGGCTGTCAAAATGTTATCAGCCATGCCAATGACAACTAGAACAACTGTGAAGAAAGAAACTCCTGCTAGATTTAGGACCCATCGTCATTCCCCCCAAAGCCTAGGCGGCAGCCAGCCACATCACTGTGCCTAACAGCCTCCGCCAGGTGGACGATTTGGCCATAAAGTGGTGCTGCCCTTCTCGGCACCTGGGCCCCTGCAGGGAGCCCATCTAGGTCCTGATACACTGGCCCTTTGGTTTCCAGGCTCCCTTCATCCCTACTCTGCGCCTCCTGCTCTTTCCCAGCCTGTGCTCAGGACAGCATCTCACCTTTAACCTCTGGGGCATCTCCTGGGGTGTGTCTGCATCTAATTGCAAACCTGATGGAGGAGGCTCAGCCCCTGTCAACAGCCCCAAACCCCACCCCCTCGTTAGACTGCAGGCTTTGGCCTGTTTTCCAGTCTGGGTTCTGCGTGTCCTCCCTATAGGACCTTGGGGAAGTCACTTAGCATCTCTGAGCTCAGGGCCCTTATGTGTGAGTTGAAGATACAAACGTCTGCCTTAGGGGGTGGGGGCCAGACTTAGATGTCGTAACACCTGTGACGCTCAGGGACGGATTCCATTACTCTGATAGTTTCTCAAGCCTCTGGCACAGGGTCCAGGCACATTCAGTAGAGCAGGAAGAGCAGGGACTAGGGAGGAGACTGCCAGGACTCAAGGCTGACTTCTGAGCTGTGTGACCTTGGGTAAGTTTCTGAACCTCTCTGTGCGTCTGTATCTTCATTTTAATGCCTCCTTCATAGACTGTTGATTAAATGAGCCAATGCATGCAAAGGGCTGAGCACAGGGCCTAGCATAGAGTCAGCTTTACTACTTCAGGCCCTGAGGGAGGGCTGGGGTTGAGAGGCCACTAGAGATCTCCCTTTCTGCCACATTTGCACTTGGCAATGAGAAACTGAGGCCAAGAGACACTAAATTAAATGTGTGAGAACAAGACAGTATATGAGCGTGCTAAATTACGCAGGACGGACAATTAGAGAACAAAACGATCAGTAATAAAGGGCTAATTGGGCGGGACAGACGCTCAGTGAGCCCAGAGCCTGAGATACAGCCTGGGACAGGGTGGCCTGGCCAGGGCCTGGCACTCTCCTTAATAACACTGACCTTTCCCCTCAATGTGAACGATGCCTGCTTAACGTTTGGAAAGTGCAAACATTAACATAAAAGAGGTTATAAATCGCGGATAGCTCCCTTCCCAAAGACGGTTGTTTTCACTTTCTTCTCTCTTCTTCCTGCTCATATACAAGCATGGGGCTTCCCTGGTGGCACAGTGGTAATGAAATTACCTGCCAGTGCGGGAGACACAAGGGACTCGGGTTGAGTCCCTGGGTCGGGAAGATCCCTTGGAGTGGGAAATGGCAACCCACTCCAGGATTCTTGCCTGGAAGATCCCATGGACAGAGGAGCCTGGCAGGCCACGGTCCATAGGGTCCCAAAGAGTTGGACACGACTGAATGGCTGAACACATATACAAGTATTACTTCATGATTAATTTAGAGTTGGCATAACTGTCAGGGTGCATTAGGGTATAATATAAAAACAAGCAACCCTTCAAAATAACAAAGGTTAAAGTAGCCTCCTATAAGAGGATGTTGGGTGAAATAGTATGAAGTTTTAAGAACACATAGTTATTACAATTTATGGAGTGAATAATCCCTGGGGCCTATTAGCTCAGCCTTCACATGACTCCACACTTGGGATCTTCTCCTGATCTTCAGTCCCTCACCCTGGTCCACCATCTCACCTGGACCGGGGCAGCAGGCTCCTGCCTGGTCCCTGCCTCTGCCCTGTACCTGCTCCCGTCACTCTCCCCGCAGGACCCTGTGAGACTCAGGGAGGGGCCGCCCCTGCTCTGCTCCACACACCAGGGCTCCTGACTCATGAAGACACAGTCCACGCTGAGGGTGCCCCAGGGCCCTGCATCTCCCCCCACCCCGAGCCCATCCCCCTCACTCCCTCCCTGCTCCCAGCCCTCCATCCTTCCTGGACCAGGAGCCCAGCGCCTGCTCCTCCTCAAGGCGTGGCCCTGGGCCCTCCCTCTGCCTGAAGCCACTTCCTGTGTCTATCTGCTCCCTCCCCTCACTCCTTCAGGTCTTTGCCCCAGTGTCACCTGCTCTGACCTTCCCTGACGCCTGTCAACAGTGAACCTCAACACCCTCTCCCCTCTCCCCGTGGCGTTTTACTCCTGACTCTTACTATCTGCGTCCACACCACAGTCCACCGTTAATGTTGGGGTGTCTCCTCTTTCTAGAAGCTGCGCTTTTCCCTGTTGCTGACACAGGGTCCCCCAGGTGGGCTCTGGTGGACACTTGCTGAGGCAGGGAGCTCCCTGCACGCTGACTCGGCTTCCCGTGTGAGACGCTGTCCTCAATGAGATGCTGTCCCTTACTGGTCACGGCAGTCCTATGGAGGAGCTTCTCAGTTCAGTTCAGTTCAGTTCAGTCGCTCAGGCATGTTTGACTCTTTGTGACCCCATGGACTGCAGCACGCCAAACCTCGCTGACCATCACCAACTCCTGCAGTTTACTCAAACTCATATCCATTGAGTTGGTGACGCCATCCAACCATCTCATCCTCTGTTGTCCCCTTCTACTCCCACCTTCAATCTTTCCCAGCATCAGGGTCTTTTCAAATGAGTCAGCTCTTCGCATCAGGTGGCCAAAGTATTGGAGTTTCAGCTTCAACATCAGTCCTTCCAATGAATACTCAGGACTGATCTCCTTTAGGATGGACTGGTTAGATCTCTTTGCAGTGCAAGGGACTCTCAAGAGTCTTCTCCAACACCACAGTTCAAAAGCATCAATTCTTTGGCACTCAGCTTTCTTTATAGTCCAACTCTCACATTCATAGGTGACTACTGGAAAAACCATAGCCTTGACTAGACGGACCTTTGTTGGAGCAGCTTCTAGGGACACCCTCTGGTGTTCTCACAAGGGGGTCACAGGCCTGGCTCAGGAACCACCCAGCTTCACACAGAAGCTGGGCGCTGGGCTGGGGCTCCCAGCTGGCTCATTAGGACCCAGGGCAGGGCTCTGAGCACTCCCCACACGGTTCTCATGCAGATGTGACTGTTCTGGGACATTCCAGACAGTGTGTGCTGAGTCACTTCAATTGTGTCCAACTCTTTGTGACCTCAGGGACTGCATATAGCCTGCCAGCTCCTCCATCCGTAGGATTTGTCAGGCCAGAATACTGGAGCTGGTTGCTATTTCCCACTCCAAGGGATCTTCCCAACCCAGGGATCTCTATGTCTCCTGCACTGGTAGGTGGGTTCTTTCCCACTAGCGCCACCTGGATGCTGAGTAGTGAGGTGACCTCCCCATGCCTCTGCCAGCACTGGAATCAATGGGCCCTCACTGATTCCACTTGCCTTCCCGTTCTGAGCTCTGAGCGGCTCTGTATTGGGGTTCATGGACCCCAGGAGACCAGGACACACACTGACAGCTCTCTGCCCCAGTCCTTCCCTCCCAGGTTGGCTCATCCACCCCTACGGCTTCCTCATCACCAGCCAGCTGTCACATCACTGATGCCACCAGCCACTCAGACATCCGAGTTCTTATCCCGGGATGCAAGCATTGCACCTGGGGAAACCCTCAGCAGAATTCCTGTTCCAGCAGGTGCACTGGTAGCTGGAGGGATGGTGCTGGCATTGGGAAGCTCTGCCAGGTGAGCCTTCCCGTGAGCTGGGGAGAGTGGTAGGGCACAAGTCCTTTCTCTTGACTGATGTGACTTGGATCTGGGCTGAATTTACAACAACTTTGTCTTTAAGACATGTACACCCGTGGCTGATTCATGTGAATTAAAATAAATTAATTAATTTTAAAAAAGACTTAAAAAAAAGAGATACACCTCTTGCCCAGCTCCGCAATGGGACATCCATCTTCTCCCAGCTCCTTGCCCGAGTTTAATGCACCCAAACCTGCATGAACCACCAGCCCCCAAGTTACCCCTTTCTACCTTTCCTTCTCACCAGACACACAGCTCTCTACCTGGTGGCTCTGTCCCTGCTCCCGTCACTTTCCCCTCAGGACCTCCTGGTGAGTGAATGGCTGCCTCGTCTTTCTCTGCTTTTATAGCCCCACTCAGTCCCAAGTTCTTCCTACTTTTTCAGAGTCAGGCCCTGACCAGGACGGGGCCCATACACTTTCCTGGCCCTGGAATGCCCCCCTTCCCCACCACTTCAGCTTCTTTCTCTCTGTTTAAACTACACTGAATATTTTTTTGTTACTTGCAAAGAACCCTGACTCAGACACCAAGGAAACCTGTTTGTTTAAAAATCTGATTTTTAAAAAAGAATTCTTTCCAACAATGAATGCCTCTCTTTCTTTCTCAAAGACCTCATCAAACCAGAGGAACAAGGCTTTTGCAAACCTATATGAAAATTAAACCCACAATCTGGGCCCACACTTGTTTGACAAGTGATAATTAACTGCTGACAATATAATTTTGGCTTGGATGTAAATATGTTTTTCATTAAGAAGTATTCAAAGATATCCTTGTGTTCTGGAGGCCAGCCTCATCTGCAGAGCTCACCACTCTGAGGATGGTTGCAGAGCTGGTGATGAGGGTCTGGTGCTCCCTGCCATGGGGGCTTTGGACTCTAGCAGTGACAGTAGTATTTCATATCCCTGGGGTTTCTGGGCCCCCCCGACTCCTGGCAATTCCTAGAAGGTGGCCCAAACAGCCCCCGCCTCTCTCCAAAGGACCGTCCCCTCCTCTGGGCATCCCAGCCCCAAGAGTGCCTGGAACCAGAATGGAGACTTGGCACCAAATGTAACTTCAGGGAGGGAAGGGGAGCGCTCATCTCTGCAGCCCCTGCTAGGCCTCAGGTCCTGCAGGGGTCCTAGCCCATCCCCCATTTGACAGAGGCTTACAAAGGGGGAGTCACTTGCTCAAGGCCACATAGCTTGGTGAGGGGCCAGATGGGGATGCGAATTCTGACCTGCTTGACCTCCACGTCCATGCCACCCTCACCTTCCACTTAACTCCCTTTCTCTAGTGAATTCATCTGCTCTGCCTCAGTTTCCTCATCTGTAAAATGAGGAAAATACTAATACTTTCCTTAGAAGGACTTTGAAGAATGAAATAAACTGAGAGCAACATACACACACCACTTAGAGTAGTGCCTGGCGTAAAGTAAGCCCTCAACATATGCTAGCTGTAATGCTTATCCGTTATTATTAATATGAATATTTGTATAGAATGAATGTGTCCTCCCAAATTTGTATGTTGAAACCCCATGACATCCTCACCATGTTGGTATTAGGAGGTGGGACCTTCAGGAGGTGATTAGATCATGAGGGTGGAGCCTTCATGAGAGGGTTTAGTGACCTTTTAGAAGAGACCCCAGAGAGCTCCCCAAGCCCCTTCCACCATATGAGGACAGAGAAGCAGGATTTGGGCTCTCAATCTGTCCACACAATCTTGGACTTCCCAGCTTCCAAAACTGTGAGAAATAAATTTCTGTTGTTTATAAGCCACCCAATCTACAGTATTCTGTTATAGCAGCCCCCAAAAGATTAAGATAGTATTAATAAAAATAACATGCTGATATATTAGGCAAATTTCTTTCCTCCAACCCACGAACCAGTGCCTTTTCCCTCTTTAATCATCTCTAATAATCTCAAGAAGGTTATATAAAATTAAAACCATGATTAGACATATACTGTAGTGAAAATGCAGCATGCCAAGAAAAGAGAAAATCTTTAAAAAGTAGCCAAAGGCAGCCTGGATGCAAGGGGAGTTTGGGGGAAAATGAACACATGTATATGTATGACTGAGTCCCTTCACTGTTCACCTGAAGTTATCATATAGTTTGGCTGTATTCCAATACAAAATAAAAAGTATTTTTTAGAAAAAAAGAAGCTAGAGAGAAGATTACTTACAAGGGAATGATAAACAGGCAGCAGATTCTCCCTAGAAATAGAGGACAGAGAGCCAGGAGGTGAGATATTTTAGTGCCAAATGAAATAAGCAAAGGAAAATTCCTAGACTCAGCTAAATCATTCAAAATTAAGTGAGAAATACATTTTGTTGTTGTTGTTGTCGAGCCTTTATGGGTTTTGAGTCTTTTTAAAAATTGTTTATTTATTTTTTTTGTATTGGTTTCACCATAAGTCAACATGAATCTGCCACGGGTGTACACGTGTTCCCCATCCTGAACCCCCCTCCCACCTGCCCCCCGTACCATCCCTCTGGGTCATCCCAGTGCACCAGCCCCAACATCCTGTATCCTGCATCGAACCTAGACTGGTGATTCATTTCTTATATGATATTATACATGTTTCAATGCCATTCTCCCAAATCATCCCGCCCTCTCCCTCTCCCACAGAGTCCAAAAGACTGCTCTATACATCTGTGTCTCTTTTGCTGTCTCGCATACAGGGTTATTGTTACCATCTTTCTAAATTCCATATATATGTGTTAGTATACTGTATTGGTGTTTTTCTTTCTGGCTTACTTTACTCTGTATAATCAGCTCCAGTTTCATCCATCTCATTAGAACTGATTCAAATGTATTATTTTTAATGGCTGAGTTCTGCTCCATTGTGTATATGTACCACAGCTTTCTTATCCATTTGTCTGCTGATGGACATAGGTTGCTTCCATGTCCTGGCTATTATAAACAGTGCTGCAGTGAACATTGGGGTACACGTGTCTCTTTCAATTCTGGTTTCCTCAGTGTGTATGCCCAGCAGTGGGATTGCTGGGTCATAAGGCAGTTCTATTTCCAGTTTTTTAAGGAATCTCCATACTGTTCTCCATAGTGGCTGTACTAGTTTGCATTCCCACCAACAGTGTAAGAGGGTTCCCTTTTCTCCACACCCTCTTCAGTATTTATTGCTTGTAGACTTTTGGATTGCAGCCATTCTGACTGGCGTGAAATGGTACCTCATTGTGGTTTTGATTTGCATTTCTCTGATAATGAGTGATGTTGAGCATCTTTTCATGTGTTTGTTAGCCATCAGTATGTCTTCTTTGGAGAAATGTCTATTTAGTTCTTTGGCCCACTTTTTGATTGGGTCATTTATTTTTCTGGAATTGAGCTGCAGGAGTTGCTTGTATATTTTTGAGAAATACATTTTAAGAAAATGAGACACTTGCAAGACCTTTTCAAAAACTGAATTAAAACAAGATCACTCAGAAGGCCATTGAGCCTAGAAAGAAAGAGAGGATCAAACCAGCAACAGAGAGCAAAAAGATGAGTAAATCTGGAGCAGAGAGTAGTAGATAGGTGTAGCACCACGGGCCATATTAATCACAGCCAATGCAGAGACATCGAGCGGCTGGGACCACAGGTCTGCAATGCACAACACTGAGGTGGAAAGAACACAGAGGAAGCAAATTCTGAGTCTTTGTGCTGTTGTGAGGGAGAGCAGGGATGCTGATCTGCTTTAGACTGTGTTCAGTCAAGTGTGCTTATTATGATTTTTAAGGCCAAACAATTAAGAGAGAGACTAGAATATGGAATTTCCAAACCAGTAAAGAGAAAAGAGGAAATAAAACCTGATCAGTGTGAATGGGTGGCAGGAAACAAGCTAGAGAGAGAAGGAATAACACAAGTGGAAACAGAAAAAAATCCTTGCAGTTAAAAGCGCAGGGAGAATTCTCTGAGGTGGAATCTGGATTCTGCTTTTCACATCTGTGTGTGATCTGGGCAAATGACCAGGTGACTCCTCTGCTGAGTCTCAGTTTGCTCAGCTACACACTGAAGACCACAGCACGTTTGGATAAGGGTTATAAGAGCATGTCTATCTAAGGGCTGCCAGGAGGACCCATGCAGTGACCACCATAGGACAAGGAGCCACTGTCACTGCGACCACAGTCACTCTGCACCAGGCATGTCCTATGAGTTCTGAGCACCATCTCCCTCTCCCTATGAACAGCCCTGCAGGGCAGGTACCACCATCAACCACTTTGCTGATGAGGACACAGGCTGGGTGGTGAAAGGCTTGCGGAGGTCACCCAGCTGGGGAATGACCAAGCCTGGACACACACTGGGGTCCTCCGACCCTGAAGCCACTTGTTGACTCTCAGGTCAGGCAGCTGCTGTCACTTCTCCTGGCCTCAGTTTCCTAATCTGTGCATTGTGGTTACCCCAGGCATCCTGCGGCTGGGCAGAGAGGAAGCACGTGAACCCTCAGCACGTCCCCAGCACTGGGGATGGGTCAACAAATGTCGTTACCACTTGCATCATACAGACAAGGGACTCAGGGCTGAGACAGGCCTGGAGCTGGCATGACCACGTGGTGCGTGCTGACTTATAGGATTAGGGCCCCAGCTGGAGTGTGAGTTCCAGGAGGGCCCTGGTGTGCCTGGTTCCAAGGACTTACACTGAGGCTGGCCTGGGTGATGAGTGAGTGAGTAAGTGAATGAAGAGAGTAAGGGCCCTCAGTCCTACTCCATGCAGCCATTTCCCCATTTTTAAGAGTGTTCTTTGTGTCTAGGAGGCTCTCCAGGAGAAAGCAACTCTGGGAAGCCTTGGGGCAGTAGGAAATGGGCAGGTGCTTCATTAGGACAAATGAGGCTGCCTAAGATCCAGCCTGATTTTTCTCCTCTGCACTGACCACCACCTGCAATGTACTATGTCTTCACCCCTATGGCTGGTGCTCCTCAGCACAATGGCATCTCCGTGGAGCAGGGACTTTGGTCATTGCTAGTGAAAGAAAGTTACAGGGCTCAAAATTCTATGCAAAACAAAGAACTCTCTCACTCGAAGAAAAAAATGGACGTAGGTTGATTATGCCCAGCTCCCAGCCTCTCCAGACTCTGGCTGATCTCCAAAACTCCTTGCCCCAGCCATTTAAGAGATAACTACTCCGAACAGCCTTGGAGAAGAACAGGCCCCCTTAAGACAGCAGCTTTCCACATACATGCCTATATATACTTACTCTTTTCTTGGATAAGTGCAGCAGCTCACTAATCTGATCGCGGCCCCTTCTCACCTCATTAAAGGTGATCTGGTCCTGTAAAGTGCTGGTCTCCTTCTTTTTCTGAACCTCGCCTTCTCTAACTCCCTTACGCTATAGCTAGGTCTCACCTGATAGGTGCTTAGGAAGGTGGCGTCACATGATCTTGAAGTGACATCACCTCTCTTAGCCTTGGTTTCCTCATCTGCTGGACGGGAGGATGATGCCCCTTTTGCAGCTATTGTGGGGATGCAGCGAGACTCTGCCATCTCATCCTCAGTGCGGGGGACACAGGCAGGGGCGAGGGGCTGGCCTCTGCCTCTTTGCAACCAGGGACCTTGCGTAAGAAATTGATTTTATGGACATTGCAGTGTGAGCACTTTCTCTTTCCTTTTTTCTTTGATGATAAAGCTTTCTGCAGTCGTGCTTTATTTTATCAGAAGGATAAGAGATTATCAAACTAGCTTAGCCGCCCATCAAGGGAATTTCCAAAGAGGCAAAGAGGCAGGAAGCATCTCTCCCAAGACAACCTCGCCTTTATCTTTATTCTTCACTTAGTCGATAACAACTACTACCATTTTTTTTTTTTTTTTTGATGCTCGAGATATCCCAGAAGCTGCATTTACTCACATTGCTCTCTTTGAAGCAGTAGTTCTCAATGAGGGTTGCTTTCTGCCTCTCTGGGAATATCTGGCAACGTCTGGAGATGAATTTGGTTGCGATAGCTCAGTGGGGGTGGGGTGGGGAGTGTGTTCCTGTCATCTAACAGGAAGAGGCCATGTCTGTTGCTAAAAACCCACAATGTGCAGGAAAGGCCCCCAGGAAAAGAATCATCTGGCCCCAAATGTCAGAAGAGCTGAGGTTGAGAAACCTATTTAAAAACCCACCCATCAACCTTGTGAGAGTAGGTCAACTCCCACCTTAGAAATAAGAAGACAGCGATTTGGAAAGTGAATGAAACTCATACAAGGAAGCAGCTGAGCTGAGACTTAAATCTGGGGCTGTCTGACTCTGAAGACTGTGATTCTTTTGCTCTTTAAATGACGGTGTTATGGATTTATGGGCTGAATATTTGTGTCCAGTCCAAACGTATGCACTGAAGCCCTAACCCTCAGTGTGGCTGTATTAGGAGATGCGGCCTGTAAAGGATGCAGTTAAGATTAAATGAAGCTATAAGAATGAGGCTCTAGTCTGAAGGATTGGCATCTTTAGAAGAGGAAGAGGTATCAGAACTCTGTCCCCTAGAGGTGAGCACCGGGGAAAGGCCATGTCATGTCACAGTGAAAAGGAGGCCGGCTGCAAACCAGGAAGAGAGCCCCCTCCAGAACACCACCCTACTGACACCTTGATCTTGGACTTCCAACTTCCAGAACTGTGAGAAGAAGTGTCTGTGGTTTAAACCCACCCAACCTGTGGCATTTTGCTGTGGCAGCCTGAACTGTCCAAGACAGTCAGAAACCTCCAGTCCTTTTATTATCAAATAATCTTCCCTAATTGGAGCCAGTGTAGCATGTGACCAGAATGTTCTAAATGTCCATGTTTAATTGTGTAGAAGGAAATGATATCATTTCGTGGGAGTCACTGCTGCCAATTTCTCCTTTAATTTTTATAGCTTCTTCCTCTGTCTCCAAGGTCAGTTTGTGATGGTCAAGAACAAACTGAAGAATGAAGAAAATATAAGAGGATTCTCAGCTGCCTGCCTGACAACCCGTGCTTTCCCCAGCCAGAGGTGGCCTGTTGTTAGTATCCCGGGACACCTGCTAGGGCTGCCCCTTTGAAGCTGGACTTGCTCTGGGCAAGCGGAGGGCGTGGAGGAGTCCAGCCAGGACAGCCCCACCAGGCATAGCCCATGGAGGTGACCAGCCAGACGGTCATTTGGTCTCTATGCCCAACACCATGGAGAGTTGGGAGACAGGTAGGTCCTGGAACTGATGGAAGTTCTACAGGTGACAGACACCAAGGTACCTCGTGGTCACGGATCCCCTGGGCCCACCAGGGGTCCCCTCCAGGTTCCTGACTCCTGGATGAGGGGTCAGGAGACGCATTAACCCTCATGCACTTTGATCAGAGCAAAGCCCTGCCCCATAAAAGAGTCTGTGGATACTCATTCTGTGCACAATTACACCAGCTTGTTCCCATCCACTCAGGCCCACCAGGTCCTGGAGGCAGTGCGCAGGGAGTGGGGAGGGGCTGAGACGGGCAGACGCAGGTGGAGTCCAGGGAACAAGCGAGACTGGAAGGGCGTCAGTGATGGGGCCATGTGACACGCTCCTTGAAAAAATGGTGAGTGGCCTCCTGCTTGCCAAACCTTGTGGCTCTGAACGGAGCTGAAGCAGCTTCCCAAACCCACACTTCCCAGCAAGACCCAGGCTTTCCTTCTCCAGCATTCACTGAGCACCTACTGTGTGCAGACCCTGGGCTGGGAGCTGAGTGTGTGCTGAGGAAGAGATGGATCCTGCCATCAGTCAGGTGGGGGAAACGGAGACCCCGTTACCCTGTGTTGAGGATATGCTTGAGCTGCGGGGACACAGTTGGGGGGTGACTAACTCTGAGCCTGACCTGGGTCTAGAGTGAGAGTTCCTGAATAGCCTGGGGAGTTTGGGCATTTGGAGACCATCTTCACTTCACAGGGGGCACTGACCAGGCCCTGATGTCCTGGACCCAGGTTTTCCCAAACTTGAGCTCCGTCCCCAGCATCTCCTGGCCTTGGGGGCTCCTGGGATGATTACTGTGATGAGCCAACCCTTTTCTCATTCCCAGTCCGCTCAACAAACTTTCCCACACAGACAGTAATTACACCTCCCAGAGGTTAATTTATAAGGAGACAGTGAAAATGTGTTATTTAAATAGCAATTATTAAAATCATGCTGGGGGTTTGCTACATAATAGGTAATTATCTGTGACCTAATTGTGAAAACAATGTAGTCAATTCCATTTAGCTCTTCCCTCTGAACCAGAGTTAATCCTGCCGAGCAGTGTGCTTTGCAACCTCAGCTGACGTTTGCTCAATAATATTCTTATTAAATCTAAAAAGAGGGCACCTAAGGGACTTCTGCTGCTGATCCACCAAGGCCTTGGCCTCATGTCTGGGAGAAGATGCTGCCCTTGGCCTTTGGGGTTTGGTTCCCCCGGGAACACGCTTATTTCAGGCATTAGCTGTCCTTCCGCTCGCTCTTCACCTCTTCAGTTTTCGTCCATTCACTTCTGATTGCTTGCAGGCACTCTTCACACACATGTACGTGTATTCCGCCTTTCACCCTTGATTCCATTCATTCCCGTTTCTGTGGTGTGGCCTTTCCTTCATCCCGTTATTCTGCCTTTGTCCATTTGAGCACCTGGCCCCTCACTCAGTCCTCGGTGATTTCTTCAGCCTCTCACCCTTTATTTTGTCAGTTCATGTGCTCATTCACTCCGGACTCATCCATGCATTTGCTCATTATTTCCTTGTTCATTGGTTTCTGAGTTTATGCCCTCATTCATTCAACACGCACATACCATCTGCTGGCAGATGGCATGTACTGGCAGGTTTGGTTCAATATGATGGTTCAACACACCTCTCCATCCAGCACAGCAAAGTCCCTAGGGCCTCTTAAGGACACTTTTTATTACAGTGTAACACGGTATATGACAAGAAAAACTCACAGATCGCAGCTGGATAACTGAAGAATTTTTGCAAACAGAGGTACTGGCCTCCAGAAATCCTCTGTGCCCTCTGCCTGTGTCTACCTCTCTGACTTCTAAGAGTGTATTTACCTGTGCTCTTCTGAACCTCAAGCAAACATACTTGCTGTCTGTGCTTTGCCCTCCCCTCTCCCTCTGCGTGACTTCCTTTGTGCGCTACTGCTGTGTTGCTGAGGTTTATCCGCCGGCTTGCAGTAATTTGTGTACTTTGCCCCTTTTGATGGCTAGGGTTCTCCTGTATGAATATGCAACAACCATTTATGTATCCATCAACTCTAGACAGGGTTTCAGTGCTTCCCTATTTTGCGCTCTTGTGGACAGGGATGTTACTAAGGTCTTCCAAAGACCACACTCCTGCCTCCCTGTGAGGCGTGGGTCCAGGGGTGGAGCTGTTGGATACACAGTTATGCAGAAGTTCAACTTCACGATGCTGAGTTTTCCAAAGTGACTGTTTTGATATATGGGGTGCCTTTCCCCAGACTTGCCCCTGAGACACTGGTCCTCTCCAGGACTTTGGTCTGTTTCAGGTCACCCCCTCCCCAATTCCAGCCCACCTGCTCAATTCTTCCTCCCAAGTCTGGGCTCCCCTCAGGGGCTTAAGTACAAGCCTTCCTCGACACAGTCCTGCCACTGGGTCCTTTCAGCCTTGGTCCTGTCTTTCTGTTCTGGAGATACATCCTTAAGCTACTCTGGGTGATGTCCTCTGGGCCTGGTCTAGCCTGGCCATCTTTCTTACCCTGTGGGTGGATGGAGCTTAATTTTGCTGAGGAAACACTGGGACCCAGGAATGATCCCATCTGAGGGCTGAAGGAACTGCAGTTCCTTGTTGAAGTCTCTTGCCAAGGGAGTTAATTCCCTGGCCCCTCTGGTCTGCCCTAAAGGAGATTGGAGTGGGCCTAGAAGCCTTGAAAAAGTCTTTAGGCAATGGAGTACAGGAGCTGGGTCTTGGGATTCAGGCCTGCGCTGAAGGAGTAAGGCTAGAGGCTGTGGGTGGGGCATTGCTGGTATATGCTCTAACTACTAGGGCTTCCCAGGCACTAGAACCTGCCTACCAATGCAGGAGACGTAAAAGACATGGGTTCGATCCCTGGGTTGGGACGATCCCCTGGAGAAGGGCATGGCAACTCACTCGAGTCTTCTTGCCTGGAGAATCCCATGGAGAGAGGAGCCCAACAGTCTACAGTCCATAAGGTCGCACAGAGGCGGAGACAGCTGAAATGACTTAGCATGCCACACGGCCATAACGGTAAGATGAGGGTTAGGAGGCACACCTTAAAGATGGTCACTAGCAAGTGGAGTGGAATCTTCTGGGGATGCCAAACTTCTAAGCCTGGGTGACTGAGAAGACTGGAGAATAAATCTTGTTCATTGGGAGACAGGTTACGGCAGCTGGGTGGAAAGATGATGAGCTAGGTTTCAAATACGCATTTCTGGCATATTGAGTTTGAGATGACATCAGGATATGCAAGGAGTGTCGCAGATACAGAGAACAGACTGAGGGGGCCTGGGGTTGAGCAGGGAGCTCCAGTGTAAGTCCTACCTCCCTGGGTCTCTCTGGGGTTGCGGTTGGCAGAATCCACCTCTAACTGCACCTCTCCTTGAGTGGGGTGTAAGCAAGAAACAGTGAAGACCGAGCCGTCAGCTGTCAATGATGTGTTTTGTTTTGAAATTGGTTTGGGGCTCGTGAAACAGCCAAGTTGAACTTCACTGTCTTGCCGAGCTGCTTCAGAGCATCTGGCGTTTGGATGGTACTGAGTTTGGGATGTTGGGATCAGGCTGAAATGGGACAATGAGGGTGAAAGGGTCCAGAAGAGATGAATGCAGAAGTCGACCCTGAGGTGGTACATGCCCCCTGTTCCTCGCCACATGTGAACCAGGGTCCACCCTCTCTAGGCAATAAGTTCCTCTCCTGGGGCCCCCAATCCTAGGATGGAGGGGTGTGGGCAGCAATTCTTCTGGCAGCTGACTGCTCAGGTGTCACCCTGAAACCCTGCCAATGGGGAGGCCCCTGCAGAGCCCTGGAGAGGAGAGTGAGAAGCTTCATTGCAGTCTCAGCTGCAGCTTTCTTCAACCAAGTTTCACCAGGAATGAAGCCCAGAGGCTAATCCCGTGGGACTACCTTGTCTCATTTAGTCCTCTAGGGAAGGGGTGGGGCCTCTGCGATTGACTCCCAGGAGAGAGATGCCAGCCTTCTGCAAACCCACAGAGCAGTCATGCTCACTCTCAGCATTTGGGGAACCTCATAAAGGTGCAGACCACCCTCAGGGCCCTTTTCTTTTTCCAGGACTCAGAGCCCAGGCTCCTGCAGAACATGTGACCCAAAGGCAGTACAGCTACAGCCCAGTTCCGGTTGACTCCCGGGCACACTCACTTCCTGAGTTTCTGGTTCCACATCTGTGAGTTGATGGTGATGATACCCACCTCCTAAGACTAGGGGGACTTCCCAGATGGCACTAGTGGTAAAGAACTCCTCTGCCAAAGTGGGAGATGAAAGAGATGGGGATTCGGTCCCAGGGTTGGGAAGATCCCTTGGAGGAGAGCATGGCAACCGACTCCAGTACTCTTGCCTGGAGAATCCCGTGGACAGAGGAGCCTGGTGGGCTACAGTCCATGGGGTCACAAAGAGTCGGACACAATTTAGCAGCTGAGGATAGCACAGGGTTCCGGGCAGGGGGCGGGGATTAAACGTGGCAATGAGTATGAAGCTCTATTGCAAATTCTGACCTTTCATTTACAGTTGAGTTAGTCAATGTCCTCCCTGTAGAAGACAGGAGGGCATTTTCCCTCATTTTTCTTCCTTAAATTAAATCATCCCCGCTTCACCAGGATTATACTTCCCTCACTTCCTCCAATAGTTATTGTCCTTCAGCAATTTAAAGTTTGAATTGGGGAGGGACCACAGAGAAGGACCGGTCCAATTGGGGAAACCGAGGCACGGCAGGGAGCCAGTGGGATCCGGGTGACTGAGCGGCTGTGACAGAGCCGGGTCCCCACCAGGAGGCCCAGCCAGTGGCCCTGCCTCTCTCATCTCTGCCTCTCAGCTCTCCAGAGTCTCCCACAAGCTCGCCTTGGATTCTTCTCCAGTTTCTCTCACCAAGATCAAAAACTGACAGCCGTGAAACCCAGCTTCCCACAGCTGGAGGCTAATTTGCTTTGGGACTGCTTTTTTTTTTGTTTGTTTGTTTTCTTCTTAGAATTACCTCCACTGCTTAAAAGGCACATTTTAAAAAACCGAAAGTGGCTGTCAGTTTCACGCCAAAGGCAAACACGTGACCTGTCCCCTGTGTGAATGCAACATCGCATCTAGTTAAAAGACCCATCAACTGAATACATTACAGGAAGAAAGGGTTTGATTTGGGAAATTTCAAGCTACCACACACATACTTTTGCCTCCCAACCTTTTAAATACATAATTTTTAACTGAGAGAAAGGAAATCGTTTTCAAAGGTTACCTTCCCCTTAAAAGTATCCGAATGCGTGTAATTGAAGCTTGTGTCGAACATGTGAAGTGTTAGTGTTTTATCACTTATATAACCTGCCTCCTTTCTCTTGCTGCAACACAGGAGACTTCCTCCCTGCACAGCTTTGCGAGGGGTCGGGCGGAGGGGGAGGATTTGGTAATTTCTCTCTGTAGTCTGAGGCTCTGGGACAGTCAATCCCCTGGGAGAGACTGAATTCAGATGAGGGCAGGCAGCTGCAAGATTCCATTTCATATTTCTCAGCACCTTTCGATACTGGTCATCACGGCTTAATCCCCTGAGGGTCTTCTGTGTGCCACGTGCTGCGTCGGTGTTTTTTACATTCAACATCTCTAACCTACACTTTCATCCTGATTTGATCCACCATTGCCCACAGCCCAACTATCTCCCTGATTCTGCTCTTGCCTCTTGTGGTCTCTTCTCCACTGAGCAGAAACAGAGCCTTTAACAACACTGGGCAACCATCTCTCTCCTCTGCTAATATACTCCATGGCTCCCAATCTTTCTAGGATGAAGCCAGTATCCTTCCCCAAACCCCAAGATCCTGCATGGTCCCTCCTCCACTCTGCCCTACCCACATGGGCCTCCTTGCTGACCTCTGGTCTACTGGGCGCCCTTATGCCGCCTACCTCTGCTTGTGGTTCCTGTGGCCTGGAGCGCTTCCCCAGGCGACTCTCATGGCCCACACTCTTAAATCCATCCAATCTGTTCTCACATGAGTCCTTCCCAGTAAGGCTTTTCCTGACCACCCATGTGAAACTGCACCCCAGCCTCCCGACACCTCTCACCCCTCCTCCTGCCTACTTTAATCTCCTGATCATTTACCACTGTCTATCATACTCTCTCTGTATTATTTATTTACCTACTTATTGAATGCTTTGACAAAAATGTGAGCTCCATATGGATAACGATTTTAGTCTTTCTGTTCACTGCTAAGTGTCAAGCTCCTAGGGCAGATCACTGATTAAGACATAAATACTTACTTATGAATGAATGCAAGATTCACAACTGGTATGTGCAGGATTAAGAGCATACAGACAAGAACCAAGTAAACAGATAAAGAATATCACGTAATATCTAACAGTGATGGGTATGGTGCTATGAAACAGCTGGTGGCTCATACGGTAAAGAATCTGCCTGCAATGAAGAAGACCCAGGTTTGATCCCTGGGTCAGGAAGATCCCCTGGAAAAGGGAATGCAGCCCACTCCAGTATTCTTGCCTACGGAATCCCACGGACAGAGGAGCCTGGAAGGCTACAGTCCATGGAGTTGCAAAGAGTCAGACAGGACTGAGCGCCCAGCACTTTCACTTTCATGGTGCTATGAAGAAAACAGAGCAGGACTGTGTCGTTATTTCAGGCTGAGGTTCAGGAAAGCCTCCTGGAGGAGGTGGTGTTTCAGTTGAGACCTGGATTAGACAGACCAGGCAACAGACCCTGGAGGGGGATGACTTGTCCAAGGCCTCTCAGCTGGTGACCCCTGTGGAAGTCACAGGGAAGGTGTCCCCAAAATAGAGTCCTGGGTCCTGCTGGGCCCTGAGATGAGCTGGCCCTGGCCTTTCCCCCACTGAGTTGGGTCATTACTCCATCTGGCTCCCTTTCTCGTGGAGCCAAGAGTGTCACTCAGTGGAATCAACAGAGCCTCATGCATCCTAGAGGCCAACTGTGGATTCTGGCGCATAGTGGGGCCTCTGCAGGTGGGTTTTGAGTGACTCTTAGGTGAGGGTGTATTGCAGTATGTAAGCTTCACAAGCTATCAAGCTGTGAGAGTCCTGGACAAAACTGAGTTCATTTTATCTAAATGGAGGACTTGAGACCCAGGGTAGGGTGTGTGGCTGAGGTCACTCTGTGATAGAAATGAAACAAATGATATAAGAAGGTGGCTCTGCATTTGAAGTTACAAATTTTCTCTACCCGAAAAGATGTGCACACTCTTAAAATGGAAGAGAGTCAGATTAACTTTGAATTCACGAATGTATTTTTGAACCCACCAAAGAGCTGAGGTCAAGGAGCAAACAAATGGACCCAACCTGGAAGACACGGATGTTGCAGTGAGAAAGGACATGGAAGGAACGCCTTACCTGTGGTAGGTGCAACCAGATATAGGCAGAAAGACTTGAGCTAGAATGATCAAGAAGTTGGAAAAGGATGAGTGAGGCTGACTGGACAGTGTGAAGCCTCAGAATCTGGGGAGTCTGCACCAACTTGCTAGTTCTCTCTGGAACCCAGAGCATACTCACTGAATGGGTCAGGAAGAGTCCTAAGCAAATGTCCATTGTGGCTCAGACAAGGGGGAGCTGCCCCAAAATTCTGCCCAGACCTTTCTCCCCTGTCTTTCCTATGAAACAAAAATCTTAATCTATGTGGAAAGCAGAACAAGAACAGCTGCCCTGAAGGGGAAGGGGCAGGAGAGCTAAGAAAGCGTCCTCCTGAGAAGCGAGGAAAGAGGGCCTAAGACTAAGGTTTAATCAGAACAATAGAATACACACCCCTAGTTCCTCTGCTGCCCAGATAACAAACTTTGCGTAACTGGTAAGACCTGAAGGAATGGTGGGAAAGGAACAAGAGAGGAGAAGAGTGTTAAAGAGATGCTCTCTGAGGCCCAGGGCAGAGAGAAGGCCTAAAGCACAGTGTCAAACAGAACAGACTCTGAAAAGCCATTCTCTACCCTAAAAGCGTCACCCCGGGAATGTGAAGTCTGCGGTACACTGAGGGTAACCGTAACAGATCTCAAACCCAGTCAAACTCCTCACTAGATTAACTCCAGTTGCACCACTAAAGATGCTGGCAGAAGGAAAACTCTGCTCATTTCCAGGCATGAAAATAATTCCCTCAGTCTCTTCTCTCTAATCCAAGAAGCTTAGATTTTCAACCAAAAATTTATGAGGTGAGTAAATGCAAAGTAATCAGAACCAGATTCAGACATGACTCTGATAGGAAATTTAAGATAGCTATGATCAATAAGCACATCAATCATAATAAGGACAACATGCAAGATCAGACAGGCAATTTATGCAGAAATTATAGGAAAAAATCAAATAGAAGTGCTTGAAATGAAAAATACAGTAACAAAGAGTGCCTCCCATAGACTCTTCTGGAGACTTGGATGACCTATGGAAAGCAACAGGGAGCATGAAGACAGGTAGCATTTACCTGTGAAGATAGTAGAAGTTACCTAATTAAAAATCAAGGAGGAAAGAGGAAAAGAATGAGGGAAAAAAAGAGTAGGACACCTAAGACTGTGCGACAATATCAAACAGCTTAATAGATATGAAATTGGAACTGCAGGAGGAAAAGAGAGAGAGAATGAAGAGGAAAAAGGATTTGAAAAAAAATCATGAAGACTTTCCCCGAACTCATGGGAGACAAAAGCCCGCATATCCAAGAAACTCACAGACCATCAAACTGAATAAATGCCACCCACCCACATACACACACACACTTAGGCACATTTTACTCAGATGGCTGGAGAAACACGACAATGAGAATATCTTGAAGGCAGACACAGGAAAGAAAAGATATACAGAGAGAAACAGACAAAAACATTACGGCAGACTTCTAATTAAAACTCATGCAAATCTGAAGATACTGGAGTAATATTTTTGAAGTACTGTAAGGGCATGTGGACCACTGGAGAAGGGAATGGCAAGCCACTTCAGTATTCTTGCCTTGAGAACCCCATGAACAGTATGAAAAGGCAAAATGATAAGATACTGAAAGAGGAACTCCCCAGGTCGGTAGGTGCCCAATATTCTACTGGAGATCAGTGGAGAAATAACTCCAGAAAGAATGAAGGGATGGAGCCAGAGCAAAAACAGTACCAAGCTGTGGATGTGACGGGTGATAGAAGCAAGGTCCGATGCTGTAAAGAGCAATACTGCATAGGAACCTGGAATGTCAGGTCCATGAATCAAGGCAAATTAGAAGTGGTCAAACAAGAGATGACAAGGGTGAATGTCGACATTCTAGGAATCAGCGAACTAAAATGGACTGGAATGGGTGAATTTAACTCAGATGACCGTTATATCTACTACTGCAGGCAGGAATCCCTTAGAAGAAGTGGAGTAGACATCATGGTCAACAAGAGAGTCCGAAAGGCAGTACTTGGATGCAGTCTCAAAAGTGACAGAATGATCTCTGTTCGTTTCCAAGGCAAACCATTCAATATCACAGTAATCCAAGTCTATGCCCCAACCAGTAACGCTGAAGAAGCTGAAGTTGAATGGTTCTGTGAAGACCTACAGGCCTTTTAGAACTAACACCCAAAAAGATGTCCTTTTCATTACAGGGGACTGGAATGCAAAAGTAGGAAGTCTAGAAACACCTGGAGTAACAGGCAAATTTGGCCTTGAAGTACCGAATGAAGCAGGACAAAGGTGAATAGAGTTTTGCCAAGAAAATGCACTAGTCATAGCAAACACCCTCTTCCAACAGCACAAGAGAAGACCCTACACATGGACGTCACCAGATGGTCAACACCTAAATCAGATTGATTATATTCTTTGCAGCCAAAAATGGAGAAGCTCTACACAGTCAACAAAAACAAGACCAGGAGCTGACTGTGGCTCAGATCATGAACTCCTTATTGCCAAATTCAGACTTAAATTGAAGAAAGTAGGGAAATCCGCTAGACCATTCAGTTATGACCTAAATCAAATCCCTTATGATTATACAGTGGAAGTGAGAAATAGATTTAAGGGACTAGATCTGATAGACAGAGTGCCTGATGAACTATGGACAGAGGTTCGTGACATTGTACAGGAGACAGGGATCAAGACCATCCCTGTGGAAAAGAAATGCAAAAAAGCAAAATGGCTGTCTGGGGAGGCCTTACAAATAGCTGTGAAAAGAAGAGAAGTGAAAAGCAAAGGAGAAAAGGAAAGACATAAGCATCTGAATGTAGAGTTCCAAAGAATAGCAAGGAGAGATAAGAAAGCCTTGCCTTCCTCAGTGATCAATGCAAAGAAATAGAGGAAAACAACAGAATGGGAAAGACTAGAGATCTCTTCCAGAATATTGGAGATACCAAGGGAACATTCCATGCAAAGATGGGCTCGATAAAGAACAGAAATTGTATGGGCCTAACAGAAGCAGAAGATATTAAGAAGAGGGGGCAAGAATGCACAGAAGAACTGTACAAAAAAGATCTTTAAGACCAAGATAATCACGATGGTGTGATCACTCACCTAGAGCCAGACATCCTGGAATGTGAAGTCAAGTGGGCCTTAGAAAGCATCACTATGAACAAAGCTAGTGGAGGTGATGGAATTCCAGTTGAGCTGTTTCAAATCCTGAAAGACGATGCTGTGAAAGTGCTGCACTCAATATGCCAGCAAATTTGGAAAACTCATCAGTGGCCACAGGACTGGAAAAGGTCAGTTTTCATTCCAATTCCTAAGAAAGGCAATGCCAAAGAATGCTCAAACTACCGCACAATTGCACTCATCTCACATGCTAGTAAAGTAATGCTCAAAATTCTCCAAGCCAGGCTTCAGCAATACGTGAACCATGAACTTCCAGATGTTCAAGCTGGATTTAGAAAAGGCGAGGAACCAGAGATCAAATTGCCAACATCCGCTGGATCATCGAAAAAGCAAGAGAGTTCCAGAAAACATCTATTTCTGCTTTATCGACTATGCCAAAGCCTTTGACTGTGTGGATCACAATAAACTGTGGAGAATTCTGAAAGAGATGGGAATCCCAGACCACCTAATCTGCCTCTTGAGAAACCTATATGTAGGTCAGGAAGCAACAGTTAGAACTGGACATGGAACAACAGACTGGTTCCAAATAGGAAAAGGAGTCCATCAAGGCTGTATATTGTCACCCTGCTTATTTAACTTCTATGCAGAGTACATCATGAGAAATGCTGGACTGGAAGAAACACAAGCTGGAATCAAGATTGCCGGGAGAAATATCAATAACCTCAGATATGTAGATGACACCACCCTTATGGCAGAAAGTGAAGAACTAAAAAGCCTCTTGATGAAAGTGAAAGAGGAGAGTGAAAAAGTTGGCTTAGAGCTCAACATTCAGAAAACGAAGATCATGGTATCTGGTCCCATCGCTTCATGGGAAATAAATGGGGAAACAGTGGAGACAGTGTCAGACTACTTTTTCGTGCTCCAAAATCAGTGCAGATGGTGATTGCAGCCATGGAATTAAAAGACGCTTACTCCTTGAAAGGAAAGTTATGACCAGCCTAGTTAGCATATTCCAAAGCAGAGACATTACTTTTCCAACAAAGGTCCGTCTAGTCAAGGCTATGGTTTTTCCAGTGGTCATGTATGGCTGAGTGCCAAAGAATTGATGCTTTTGAACTGTGGTGTTGGAGAAGACTCTTGAGAGTCCCTTGGACTGCAAGGAGATCCAACCAGTCCATCCTAAAGGAGATTAGTCCTGGGTGTTCATTGGAGGGACTGATGCTAAAGCTGAAACTCCAGTACTTTGGCCACCTCATGCGAAGAGTTGATTTATTGGAAAAGACTCTGATGCTGGGAGAGATTGGGGGCAGGAGGAGAAGGGGATGACAGAGGATGAGATGGCAGGATGGCATCACCGACTCGATGGACATGAGTTTGAGTAAATTCCGGGAGTTGGTGATAGACAGGGAGGCCTGGCATGCTGTGATTCATGGGGTCGCAAAGAGTCGGACACGACTGAGCGACTGAACTGAACTGAACTGAAGGCAATGCTGCCCCTGCCCCAGCAAAACGAACAAACAAGCAAGCACACACACACAAAAGCCTGGCAATCTAGAATTCTACGCCAGAAGAAATATATTTCAAAACTGAAGGAGAAATAAAAAAACTCTCAGACAAACAAAAATTGAAGAAATTCATTGCCAGTAGATCTACCCGAAAAGAAACGGAAGTTAAGGGAAGTTCTTCAAACAGGAAAAAATCTGATATCAAACAGATAAAGAGTACTCACAATGCAATAGGTAAATATGAAATAAAATGCAACTTTTTTTTCTTATTTTTAATTGCTTTTAAAAAGTTAAGTGACTGTTTAAAGCAGAAAAAGTATTTATAGAGTATGTAAAAATGTCTGATGATAATAAGACAATGGACTGGAGGGGCATTAAGACAATAATGTTTAAGTTCCTTATAGTACACATGAAGAAGTATACTATTATTTGAAGGTAGGCTAATCAAGGATATATACTGAAAATCCTAATGAAACCACAGAAAATATAGTATATATATATTATATGTATATATATATTGTATATATATATAAAACAAATTAATGATGAGATTAAATGGAGTAATAGGTGATAAATTAGCTCAAGAGAATGTAAAAAAAGAGGCAAAATAAGCAACAGATTGGACAAATATAACACTCATCTGATGAGTGAGAGAAGCAGAATGGGATAACTGTGAAAGCCTCTCCATTTGAAACATTCTCTGAATCTGGGAGCTGCTTCCTTTCCTTAGACGACTTTCCAGTGTTTCATGAAGCCCTTGATATAGAAACTCTTAATAAAATCTCTTTCATTAGATTGGTGTTTATCAAATAACCACACATGGATTTGTCTTTTATTAAACTGCTGTTACTAGAACAGAGGGCTTCCCAAGGGGCACGGTGGTAAATCATCTGCCAGCTGATGTGGGAGATGCAAGAGACGTGTTCAACTCCTGGGTCGGGAAGGTCCTCTATAGCAGGAGATGGTAACCCACTCCGGTATTCTTGCCTGGAAAATTCCATGGCCAAAGGAACCTGGCGGGTTATCGTCCATAGGGTCACAGAGTCCGACGTGACTGAGCGACGGAGCACGCACATTAGGACACAAGGGTAAAATGCTGAGAAGGCAATGATATAGTAAGAGGTCATCAGACTCGTGACCCATTTGGCTGTCCTCCCTATAGGGGTCACATTTTGGGCCGTGAAGTGCATAGATATTGCCACATCTCTCGCCTCAAACTAGGCTTTCCAGAATTAAACTAGGCTGCTTAGAGTTGCAGCCCAGAGAAGGGACGTGGCTCAAGGTCACATAGCAGATTCACTTCTAGGCACGTCTCACTTTAGCTCTCCTGGGATTTCTTAACCTATAAAGGTGGAGCGGGATTGCTAAACAAAAGGATCTTTGAAGTTTCTCTGTCCTGTACGAGTTTACTAGTCCTTGAGTCATGAAACCCAAGACGCAAAGTGAGTGCAGAGCCAAGGGCAGGGTGATTCCTGTCCAAGGTGCTGAAGACCCAGGTGCAGGCCCGAGCCCAGTGTATTTTAATCCAAGACAAAGAGGACACCACTGGCCTTGGTAAATGCCTCCCTCCCTGCTAGAATCAGTCTTTCTGCCACCTCTTTCAGTGCCCTCTACTGTTGGTCCTCCTAGTCTGGGAAACCACAGGTGGAAGGCACACTGGGAGGCAGGACAATAGCACAAAGATCCGCAGGCCCCTCTAAGTGACGGCCGGGGGTCTGCTGAGCGTGACCCTTCCTGCTGCGAGTCTCCAGCCACATCCACTCTAGGTCAGAGGTAATGCAGAAACAAATATACCAAAGCTAATTGCCCCCCCTGTAGCTATGATGTCTCCATTTGAAGAATGGGGGAATAAATAATCAAGCCGTTTTCCAGAGTGGTAGAGAGAACTGGCAGAGGTATTCACTTAATAGGTGCTGGATAAATTAGATAAAAAGAAGTACTCTGGAGCCAGGATGGGGTTATTACACAAGATCCCATACAAGTTGCATGTCAGGACACTGATACAACAGATATAGCCAGTAGTGTAAACCACCAGGAATGTGGGGGATATTTGGGACAGGAAGGCAGGAGAATTCCAGAGTTAAGATCCAGCTTGAAATCAGATACTCGATCAGAATCAATTAGAGGATAGATCTGAGGAACGTAGAAGGCACAATTCCAGATGTTCCTAGTGATGCCACTTCTGCCATCTTTCAGTTCAATTTTACACAGTGTTCCTGAGAGCTCTCTGTG
The DNA here is from genome assembly GCF_016772045.2 of Ovis aries. NCBI lineage: Eukaryota > Metazoa > Chordata > Mammalia > Artiodactyla > Bovidae > Ovis > Ovis aries. The sequence continues at coordinate 237,017,863 of NC_056055.1, forward strand.
CTACTTATTTTTATACGTGATACCATTTAATTATTTTAGTAATCCTAAATACAGCAATGTTGTTGCCATTTATAACTAAGGATATGAAACCTCAGGGGTAAGGAGACTTGCCCATTACCTTTCAGGTGGCGTAATAGGCAGAAATCTAAGATGACTCCCACTCGCCCATACTCTTGTATAATTCTTACTCCTTGTGTGTGAAAGGTGGTGTAACTTCCTTTACCTACAGAATATAGTAAAGGTTAAGGGATTTTGCAGATAGAGTACAAGCCCATAATCAGATGACTTTAAGTTCATTAAATGGAAGGTTTAACAGTATGGGCCAGGCCTGACCAAGTGAGCCTTTTTAAAAGAGGTATATAAATCAGACACTGGTGCAACAGAGGTCCCCTTTGGGCTTCCCTGGTGGGTCAGAGGTTAAAGCGTCTTCCTGCCGTGTGGGAGACCTGGGTTCAATCCCTGGGTCGGGAAGATCCCCTGGAATAGGAAAGGAAATGGCAACCCACTCCAGTAATCTTGCCTGGAGAATCCCATGGATGGAGGAGCCTGGTGGGCTACAGTCCATGGGGTCTCAAAGAGTGAGACACAACTGAGCGACTTCACTTCACTTTCACTTTACTCATTGCTAGTTTCAAAGAAGCAAGCTGCCATGCATTTTACAGCAACAAGGAAATTAATTTCTCCAATAACCTAAAGGAACTTGGAAACAGATAATTCTCTAGTTGAGCCTGCAAATGAGAACAAAGTCTGGAGGGAAAACTGACTTTAGTTTTGTGAGACCCTGAGGAGAAAACTCGGCTCAGCTGTGCTCAGACCTTTGACCTCAGAAACTGAGAGGTGATGAATGCGGATTGTTTAAAGCCCCTAAGTTTGTGGTAATTTGTTATGCAGCAGTAGATAACTAACGCAATTGTAAAGTGGTAGAATATGACATCACCCCTGTCTTCCGGTAAAGCGTGCAATCGATTGCCGACATCCCCACTATTAACTCCATTGTTTCCTTTCAAGGCTGGACTTGCCCTCTGAGGGAATTCTGATTATGAGCAGGTAGGGTTGGAGTTAAAAGAGTGACAAGTGCCTCCACTGTCTCTGACTTTCAGGCAGAGATGGGCACTAAAATGGCATGGCCTGGACGCTCATTCCAACGAAGAAAGTGCATGCTATCTAGCATCTCTTAGTTGGCAGTAGCTCTAAGTGCCCATCAAGAGAGGGATGTGGGAAAAGCTACTGGTTACATCATCAAAGAACATTGGCCCTCGGGTCATCTTTGGCCCTAGAGCCAGGGATCATGAACCTATTACCCGGCCTATTCACTGGCTAGATGTGTCTGGGACATCCGACATCTTTTCCTTTTGAGATCATGTGATTCTGTGAATAATAGCAAGAGCCACCATCTGTTGGGCATCTCCTTCACTCATTCAACAAATGTCCACGAATGCCCACAGGTACAGGAGGCTGGTTAAGAGTAAACCCTGGAAAACGTTGAGCGACAGAGGTTGGCCAATCTGACTCCCGGCTGTGTGAACTCATCTTTGTGGCCTCTGCACTACACGAGTGCTTCTTTTTCTGTTCTGGGTACTCAGGCTTCTCAATTGCAATCCCTTGTCGCACACGTGTCCTCGATCTCTTCGTATCTTTGGATGTTGGAGTGTTGGGGAGGCAGAGTAGGGAGGGAAGCAAAGAGGCAAATGGAGAACAAATCACAGAGCCACGTGAAAATTTTTCCTGTTTCTTTCTCTAAGAAATGGGCAGCTTAACATGACTTAATTTAAGCATAGCCTCTATCTGATGAAGAAGAAGCTGGTTAGATTCATTTTCTTAATCAACTATTTCAAGGCCAGCATTAATCTATTCATCAGCTGAACTCATCAGGAGAAAACATGCTTCTTCAGGAGTTTTCTAGCTGAAAATAAATGCCTCATTACATTAAACATATTAACCTGAGAACAATACTGATGTCGGCTGGACTAATGAATGTCATTATAGGGAATACACAATAGTTCTCAGAGGGACCCCACCAGCCATTAGGAACTCTCCGAAAATGCACTCAGTTATTGTAGGATGTGGAATCATCACAGAGAGAGGGTGGGAGAGGAGAGAAAAAGAGAGGGAAAGGGGCTGATCCTGGTGCCATAGCTGTCTCTGTGATTATTGCCCTAGTTAATTTTCAGGGATCTTTGACACTTGAGAGAGGGCAAGCAGCCATTTTCATGTGATGTGATCCACTGTTGATTTTAAGAGGAGAGAAGCTGGCTTTTGCCTCTAAAATGTGACGAGAGGTCAGGCATAAGTATCTGAAAACCTGGATTCTAGCTCCTGCTCCGCCACAGTAGGACCAGGAATAATTATCAGGTTTTCCTCCATATGTCAGTAACTTCAAAGTGTAAAAAGTGTTAGTCGCTAGGTCGTGTCCAAGTCTTACGCCACCCCATGGACTATAGCCTGCCAGCCTCCTCTGTCCATGGAATTCTCCAGGCAAGAATGCTGGAGTGGGTAGCCTTTCCCTTCTCCAGGGGATGTTCCCAACCCAGAAATCAAACCCAGGTCTTCTGCATTGCAAGCGGATTCTTGAAGCTGAGCCACCAGGGAAGGGCATCAGTGGCCTAGTTTCTTTAAATCTTTATTAAGGTAAACACTAAGCAAGGTACTTTCTCATATGCAATTTTATGGAATCCCCATGGAAACTCAATTAAATATATGTGTTTTCCCCCAGAATTATAGAATAGAAAAACCAAAACTCGTAGAAATAATCTGACTTGCTTTGCTTGATCTTTGGGAGAGGCAGAGGCAGGCAATGGGGCCCTGCCCAGGGGAGACGTCACCGGGGACGTGCATCCATTTTTGCATGACAGTGTAGAAGGGAGAGTGAATACCTGAGCTTGGTTGGAGCAGCATGGTGTAGAATGCTGAAGGAAGCAGGGTTGTTGCACGTGGGGAGGGAAAACCCTATACAGACAAAAGAAATGTCTACAAATATACACAGGGCGGCCACATGAGAGAGGGACTAAGCGCTCTCAGTGAAGGAAGCGATTTCCAACAGTCAGAGCCATCCGGAGATGGTATGGGCTACACTGAGGCAATGAGCTCCCCATCCTTACAGGTGTGCATGTAGTAATTAGATACCGCCTGTCCTATTTTCAGGACGACCTGAATTTGAATGACAGCACTTGTGTGTTTTAAGGACAAACTATTTTATGTCTCTCGTCCACAGTTTCCTCATTTGCAAAATGGAAAAAAAAAAAAAAAACAACACGCTATCTACCTCATCAGATTATTGTGAGGATTAAAACAGTATCTGTTAGGCATATACATTATACATTACACACAGTATACATTACACACAATGCCTGCCTGAGAGCTGATTTTTCTTTACTACAAACATTTTATTTCTATTGAGTGGATTCTGGCATCAGATGAGGCCCTGGATTTTTGCCCACTTCCAGAACTCAGAATCTTTAGGAAAAATGCCCTGTTAAAGATGCTCTGTTAATTCTGTGAAAATTAGGAGGCTGTGCCGATTGTCAGTTGATTGCCTCTTAGCTCAAATTTCACTCTTTTTTCCGCCCTGCATTGTGGTACTGAACAGATGGTGCTGGTGGTAAAGAAGCTAGCTGCTAACGCAGAAGACGTAAGAGACACGGGTTCGATCCCTGTTTCAGGAAGATCCCCGGGAGGAGGGAATGGCCCACCCCCCTGGTATTCTTGTCTGGAGAATCCCATGGACCGAAGAGCCTGGAAGGTTACAGTCCATGGGGTAACAAAGAGGAGCCTTGGAGGCTACAGGCTATAGGGTCACAAAGAGTCGGACACGGCTGAAGCGACTTAGCACATAGCACACATATGTGGTACTGAAGCTGGACCCGTAAACCTTTCTCCTTTGCCAGATGGTGCAATTCTAGACCTTGTCAGTAGGGGGTGCTGGGGAGACACTGAAGGCTATAAAAGAGGCTGGATCGAGAGTGAAAAGAAGGAAAAAGAAATTTCCTGCAAACAGTAATCAAAAGAGAGCAAGGGTGGCTATCTTTAGACGAAACGGACTTAAATAAAAAATGGTAGCAAGAGGCAAAGATATATTAATAAACGTTCAATACAGCAGGAATGTATAGCAATTAACACATTTATGCATCTAAGGACAGACTATTGAAATATACAAAGCAAAACCCGACAGAATTAAAGGGAGAAAGAGACGGTTCTACAGTACTACTTGGAGACTTTAATGCCCCACTCTCAATAGTGGGTAGAACAGCCAGAAGATCAGTGAAGAAAGAGAGGACTGAATACAGTAGACCAACGAGATCTAGCTATCACACACAGAGCATCCCACCCAACAACAGCACACACATCCTCCTCAGGCGCACATGCCACATCTTCCAGATATCATAGAAGGCATCTTCTCGGACCTCAACCGGATGAAGTTAGAAATCAGTGATATAAGTAAAACTGGAGCATTCACAAATATGTGGAAATTAAACCCTGTACTCGTAAACAGTGGATCAAAGAAGAAATCACAGGGGAAATTGGAGTTGAAAGAAGACAATAAAACAGCACACCAGAGCTTATAGGATGTAGTGAAAGTAGTGCTAAGGGGGAAATTCATAGCTATGAACGTTTGAATTAAAAAATAAGAAAGATCTCAAATCAGAAACCTACCTTAACAACTTAAGGAACTAGAAAAGCAAGAATGGACCAAACCCAAAGCTAGAAGAAGGAAGTAACAAAGATTAGAGATGGTGAAATAGAGACTAGAACAAGGGTGGAGGACATCAAGGAGAGCAAAAGCTGGCTCTTCGAAAAGATCAGTCGGTAAACTTTCAGCCAGAGAGACCAGGCAAAGAAGAAAGAGTGCTCAGATTGCCGAAATAAAAAAAGAACTGGTGACATTATACCACGGGTTCTTCAGAGGTGAAAAGACAGCACTGTGACTCAGGGTATGCCAACAGATTGGATAATCTATATGAAATAAACAGATACCTAGAAGTACAAAACCTATTAAGAATGAATAATGAAGAAATAGAAAATGTGAAGAGGCCTATACCCAGTGCATTATTTAATATTCTATTATAAAACAGGAATAAAAATTCTGAAAAAGAAGTGACCTGCACCTTATGACTTCACTGGTGATTTCCACTGAACATTGAAAGAGAAACTATACCAATCTACCCAAACTTTTCAAAAAAACTGAAGATGATGGAACACTTACTAAATCACTCTGTGAGGCCAGTAGCACTTTGATACCAAAACCAGACAGACCCTTCAAGAAAAGAAGACAACAGACCAACATCCCTAATGAACACTGATGCAAAAATCCTCAACAAGATACTAACAAACCAAATTCAGAATCATACTGAAAGGCTTACAAACCACGACCAAGTGGGATTTATTCATGGAATGCAATGAATATGAAAATTGATGAAAGTATACCACATTAAAAGAATGAAGGAAAAAATGATTATCTAAACTGATGTAGAAAAAGCATTTGACAACATTTAACACATTCTCAAGGGAAAAAAACACAAAAGTTGGGGATTCCCTGGTGGCTCAGATTGTAAAGAGTCTGCCTGCAGTGCAGGAGACCCAGGTTCGATCCCTGGGTCAGGAAGATCTTCTGGAGAAGGAAATGACAACCCACTCCAGTATTCTTGCCTGGAAAATCCCATGGATGGAGGAGCCTGGCTGCCTACAGTCCACGGAGTCTCAAAGAGTTGGACATGACTGAGCGACTTCACTTTCTCTCATGAAAAAAAAAAAAAAAATCTGACAAACTATGAACACAAAGAAACTACCTCAACATAATAAAATCCACTTTTGAAAAACCCACAGTAAATATCACTCAGTAGTGAAAGACTGAAAGGTTTTAATCTAAGATCAGGAAGAAGACAACCGCACCTTACGTTTGCCACTTCTTTTAAACATGAGACTGGAAGTTCTAGCCAGAGCAGTTAGAAAAGAAAAAGAAATTAAAAAAAAAAAACCACCCAAATTGGAAAGGAAGAAGTAAAATAATCGCTGTAGCTCACATGATCTTACATACAGAAAACCCTAAAAATTTCACACACACAAAAATGTTAGAGCTAATAAATAAAGCAGAGTAGCAGGATCTTACGGGAATGTAAAACACAGCAGCCGCTACAGAAAGCAATATGACGATTCTTCAGAAACTTAAAAATGGAATTATCACATGATCCAGCAATTGTAGGATCATATGGTATATACGTCTCTGGATATATACCCCACAGAATTGGAAAGCAGGGCCTCAAGGGGATATGTTTAGAGCCACAGTACTGACAACTGCCAAAAGGTGGAAGCAACTCAAGTGTCCATCAGTGAATGAAAAGGTAAGCAAAATGTGCGATCTACATATGATGGTATTGCCGTAAAGACGAAGCAGCCTACGACATACGCTACAAGACGGCTGAGCTTTAAGGACATCGTGCTGAATGCGATGTCAGCCACAAAGATACAAATACGGCTACACTTAAATGAGATACTTGTGACAGTCAGAATCATAGAGCCAGAAGCTAGAATGGGAGGAGGCGGGGAAAGAGGAGTTAATGTTTGATGGGCATCAGCTTTACGGAGCTGGATGGTGGTAATGGTTGTACAACATCACGAGTATATTTAATACCACTGAACTGTACAGTTAAAAAGGTTAACATGTTACATTTTAGTGTGCATTTGAGTAAAAAAAATAAAGAAGGATGGAGGAAAAAAAAAAAGGATGCGATTTCTCCTCCAGTTTCTGGTTTTCTTTCAGTCTCACTATGGCATGACTACCATGAAGCAAGATGGACTCTTAACCTCCCTGTGGGTAGCTTCCTATTCAGCAGCTTTGGTCCACTGACTGTGGACCATTTCTGACCCACGTGCCCCAGTGAACTTCTCCTTCACCACCTGGGCCATAGTCAGATTGTTGCCAACTATGTCTGAATCTTGGCCTTGTGTAGCGTGGCCCTTTTCCAAGATAGTTCCTTCTTTAAACTCTCTTCCTGAGCCCTGTAAAACCTAGACAGCCTGTTAAAAACAGTGGCATTTCTTTGGCGACAAAGGTCCATATACTCATGGTTTTTCCAGAGGTCATGTATGGATGTGAGAGTTGGACCATAAAGAAGGCGGAGCACCAAAGAACTGATGCTTTTGAACTGCAGTGCTGGAGAAGACTCTTGAGAGTCCCTTGGACTGCAAGGAGATCCAACCAGTCAATCCTAAAGGAAATCAACCCTGAATATACATTGGAAGGACTGATGCTGAAGCTGAAACTCCAATACTTTGGTCACCTGATGTGAAGAGCCGACTCAGTGGAAAAGACCCTGATGCTGGGACAGGCTGAAGGCAGGAGAAGGGACGACAGAGGATGAGATGGTTGGATGGCATCACCGACTCGATGGACATGAGTTTGAGCAGGCTCCAGGAATTGGTGATGGACAGGGAAGCCTGGCGTGCTGCAGTCCATGGGGTCTCAAAGAGTCGGACACGACTGAGTGACTGAACAACAAATACCTGAGCCCTGGAGATAGTAGTAGCTACTGTCTGCAGTTTATATTTCTGTGTTCTTTAAGGTTCTATTTTGCCCCTTTTAGTATTCAGTGATCTTTTACTCGTTACTAATTCTTCCCAGCTCAAATCACTTCTGCGGTCTCTGTCTTCTGATCTGACCCCAATTGTAATATGTGCCAGTCTCTGCAATGTACATGCTCTCACCATGGACAGTCCCATACCAGGAATGCCATGTCCTTAAACACAAAGCTGGAAAGAGACTCAGAGCAACACACAATTATTTAGTATTTCCCCCATTTAGTTACAAATAAGTAAATAATTTCAAAAGCATACCCAATAGTAAAATATTATAAAGCCATTAGGATTTGATGGATTTGAGTGTTTATTACCTTTAAGCTGCAGGTTGTTTAACGCTATATCATTTGGTTGTTAATTGCAGCTGTGTTTAACAACTGGGTGACAAAATTCCTGAAACTCTGTCAGCTCTGTGAGCTGGTTTGAACCAGCTCTGAAACAACACTGATTCTGCTCCTCTTGCCGCATCATCCCTGATTCTTGATCCTGCAAATTATGGAAAAGGAAACTCACCTAGTTTCTCAGGCTTGTAAAATCGCTCACTGGGAGGCCAGGCATTCGGCCCCCTGCCTCACTTGATCACTCCTCTTGATGCGGTCCTTGACACTCTCAATTTCTTTTTCAGCTACATTATCATCAGAAGTGTTGATTAAATTTCCAGTAAAAATACTGCTTTACCAAATGGAATTAATGACAGAGTGGGCAGGTGGGGAGCATCCTCAGGAGCTTTATTTGAGCATCGCAGTCAACTCTTCACATCAGTGAACACTTCAGTCCTCACTGACCCCTGTGCCTTCTTATAGCCTCTCGGGAGGGTGTGGTGGCAAGGTGGAGACACAGGGACTCACTCTCTTCCCTGCTTTCCTATTCTCCTTCACAGGTTCCCTGCCTCCAGAAAGGTCTCTGATGGATCAGAAACTCCTACCCTACATCCTCATCCACAGACAACTGGAGAGCTGAGATGGCATTCTGGTTTCTTCCCTCCCTACTACCCAAGCGTGAGGGGAATGACTTATGTTTGTTTTGAAGGCGGTCACGTTGGCAATCCATTCCAGTATTCTTGCCTGGAACATTCCATGGACTGAGGAGCCTGGTAGGCTACAGTTCATGGGGTTGCAAAGAGTCGGACATGACTGAGCGACTTCACTTCAACTTCACTTCTTCATGGAACAAGCAGGTTGTTCACAAACGTGTTCATGGCCTTTGGGGAGCAGATCCCTTTCCAGGTTGAGATCTCAGAGTCTCCTCTGTCTGCTGCTTGGGACTGACTTGCTGTCTGAAGAGTTCTCAACCTTGTCTTTGGACTCCACAATGAACTTGAACTTCAGGAGCGAAGACTCTCCAACCTGGGTGTGAATTCAGACCACTTCTCAGAGAGCAACCAGCCAGAGTTCTCATTTTCTGCTGGTCTTAGTCTAAAGCTCTCTCCTCTAATGATTGCTTAGCACTTGTTAATGTGAAGGATCTGATTTCTTGGAATTGATTTTCTCATAAAGAATATACTTGGGAGAAATAAAATAAACACCAAAGAACCTTAAATGAATTACACTCTTATCAAGAGAAGTGCGACAATCCACTCAAAGCATAAACTACATGGGGATAAAGATCTGTTGTGTGCTGAGACAGGGAGGGACCTGTGACCCTGAGCTCGTCGCATCTTGGGTCACTTTCTTGGCTGTACGAGGCAGCATGTCCCTGCTCCATCTCCATCCCCAGCCCTCCTCCACAGGGAGAGGGGGTGTCACTCTCTTACCCTCTCTGGAGGGTGATGGCTTTGCCTTAGAAAGGAAGAGGGGTCTCGTTCTTTCCTTATCCTTACTCCCTGGCAATCTAATCCTCTGCCTCCATTCTCACAGGCCCCATCAGCTGAGGAATGAGTCCCAGAAGCACTGAGCAAAATAGGAGGGGAGATGGAGGCAGCTGGGGTCTGGGATAGTAGGCTGGGGTTCTGAAAGGGCTCTGGTGCTAGAATGAACAGCCAGGTTGTATAGTGAGAAGTGGATCCAGATGGCTGCAGCTGGCAACCAGGGCCAGGGTTCCCTGCTGACAGTGGGCTCCACAGCAAATTGCAGAGCCTGCAGTGGCTGGACGCCAGCCTGCCCAGGGTGCAGCCGACACAGCCCTGAGCCTGGACCAGAGAGAGGAGACAGAGCCCCGTGCATGGAGCTTCCCCCAGGAGTTGGTTCTTTAGATCCATGATTCTACCTAAATTTAATCTCACTTCAGGGAAAATAGGGGCAACGGTGCCAGTTTTCAGAGAAGGTGGGGGTGGGGAGATGCAGGGAGTGACCTCTGGAATGAGTATGGAGGCAGGGGAGGAAGGGCTGGGGAGGGGAGGCTGGAATTCCATGGCTTCTGATACTTGGACTCACTCACCTGCTCTGGGGTGAAGGTACGTTTCTCCTCCAGGAGGGCTGAGGTGGCAGAGGCTGACAGAGATCTCTTGTCCACACGCTTATTTGAAAAACGTGTATTGGTCTTCTCTGGTGGCTCATTTGGTAAAGAATCTGCCTGCAACGCAGGAGACTGGCTGCAGCACAGAAGACCCAGGTTCGATCCCTGGGTCAGGAAGATCCCTTGGAGAAGGAAATGGCCACCTGCTCCAGTATTCTTGCCTGAGTTCCAAAGAATGTAAAGATTACACATGATTTATTGGTGAGGAAACTGGGAGTCAGAGAAGCTGGGTAAGTTGATTTAAACCTCCTGTCTAGTAAGTGGCAAAGTGAGATGGAGAGTGGGGTGGTCTGTCTTGGGCCCTCCCTTTTTTTTTTCAAATAAATGATTTCATCCAAATGAGATCATGAACTCTGTTGCTAACATAATGTATTTTGTCACCTGGGCAGCTGCTCACCCCACTGCTCACCCGTTCTCTACTCTAAGGGGAGGGTTTAGGTGAAATGAGGTTCTCCCTGTCCTTGTTCCCTGGCCTCTTCCCGAGGGGTAGACTAGGGACAGCCCAGGATGGGCCCAGTTCTGGGACTGGCCTTAGGGTTGGGGGCCACAAAGCCAGCGCCGGGGGAATATTCTATCTAGAGATTCAGAGCAGGGCATGGTGCTTGGGCTGGAGGACTGTTCCCCAGGAGAGTCTGCTGCTGCTGCTAAGTCACTTTAGTCATGTCCGACTCTGTGCGACCCCATAGACGGCAGCCCACCAGGCTCCCCCGTCCCTGGGATTCTCCAGGCAAGAACACTGGAGTGGGTTGCCATTTCCTTCTCCAATGTGTGAAAGTGAAAAGTGAAAGTGAAGTCGCTCAGTCGAGTCTGACTCTTCGCGACCCCATGGACTGCAGCCTACCAGGCTCCTCCGTCCATGGGATTTTCTAGGCAAGAGTACTGGAGTGGGGTGCCATTGCCTTCTCTGCTGGTAGAGTCTAGGAGGAAACTAAGGTTTGAACCCTTGAGCCCTGGGGAGGCCAATTCCTTGATCAAAGCAGAGGGGTTGAAGAACAATTCAAGGGAAAATGGACACAGGTTGGGCCTGGCAGCTCCAGACAACATCCCAGAAGGGCCTCCCCAGAGATGCGCCAAAGCCCAGCCATGTGCCCCAGTGCTCACCTCTCTGGGCTTGGTGGCACCCAGACTGTGCTGGAGCTGGCTGCACTGCAAGGGCCGCCTTGCTTGTAGGTCACCACTCCCTCATCTCCCCACATCCTAGAGTTGTTTTGCGTTCCGATAACCTCAGTGGCACCAGCCTGAAACCCATTGACAAGCACTGTCTCCTGGTGAGCAGGATTTCAAGGTGTTTTGTATGAAATTTTACTACAATGAAAGAGTGAAGCCCTTTCATACATAGTGGTTGGAAGCTTCTGGGAAGGTTTCAGGGAAGAAGTGAGTCTTGAGTCCACACTTGACTTCAGGCTTGGGGAAGTCTAGGGTGTGGGAAAGGTGTCCCAGATAAGTGTGTGTTAAGTGCAAGATTTGTGCAAAAGGCAGGATGGAGACTGGTTTCAAAAGGCCAAGCTGTGGGATGATCTGGGGGTAGAACTGAGAGTCCAGCCTAAATGAACTGTTTAAAAAACCTACCAACTTAAACCAGCATTTACTGAGTGCCTTTGTTGTTGCATATGTATGTCCCCAATTAGCCATCTCACCCTCCAAATTCTCCTAAGGGCCCTCAGGGTTGGCTCGTATTTCTCTTCCTTTCTGCAATGGGGCAAACTTTGGTTCTGGGGGCACCCCCTTCTACACTCTCAATCCGTGTATGAGGCTGCACCCACAGCTCAGGGGTGGGCCCTGGAATCCAGGCTTAATGCAATCCATGTGGCACATCCCCCTGGCCCCAGTAAATGGCACAGGGATATGACCCAATCAGAGGCAATGAGATCGAATTAGAACTTCTCTGAGGGTTCTGAGAAGGAACCCTTGCAGTTCTTTTCCTCTGAACTTGAACTCGGACATTTGTAGTCTCAGGTTGTTCTCAATATGTCAGACGTAGATTGAGAATGAGAAAAACCAGGTCTTGGTGACATCACTGGGGACCCCATTAAGCCACGACTGAAACCAAACTTAACCCTGAAAGTTTTCTTATGAGCATCAAATTCTTTTTTTCCTTAATACAGTCTGCACTGAGTTTCCCGACATGTGCAATAGAAAAGAATCATAAGTGCTATATAAATCCATACAAGCAGCTCAAGTAGAAAGAACGGTTATAATAAGGAGACACAGAATTACTTTGCCCACCTTCTTCCCTTTCTCTGCAGACTGACTTCTGTGACCCACCACAGCCCACCAAAACAGTGGCTTCTACCTCTGGGCTGCAAGATCTTCCAGGATGATTTTCAGTTAATTGATTTTTTTTTCAATCTCATCCTAAACTGAGGATTCTCAAAGAGAATCATATTTGCCCAGTCTGGGTGAGATGTCTAGCCTTGTTGTGTTAATAAGTTGTCAGGGCTGTGGAAGTGGGGCTTAACAGGCTTCTAGGCTGAGCAAAGTGAGATATACAGGAAAAAAAATTTTACATTTCTAAGTGGAAGTGAATCACAGTCCTTGTTTTCCAAATGATGAAACTAATGCCCAAGGTAAAGTGACTTGCCCAAGATCATATAGCTGGTAAATTACAAAATCCAGATTCATATCTTGCTCTTCTGGGGAAGTGAAAATGTTAGTCATTAGTCACTCAGTCATGTCCAACTTTTTGTGACCCCATGGGCTGGATAGCCCACCAGGTTCCTCTGTCCTTGGAATTCTCCAAGCAAGAACACTGGGCTGGGTAGCCGTTCCCTTCTCCAAGGGATCTTTCCCACCCAGAAATCAAACCCAGGTCTCCTGCATTGCAGGCAGATTCTTTTTCCTTGGCAGTCTGAGCCACCAAGGAAGCCTTAACTTGCTCTGCTGGACTCCAAATTTCATGCTATTTCCACATTCCCAGCCCCACAAGTTTTTCTTTGGCTTTCTTTCATTTCCCCCCTGTCATGAGCCCGTTTCTGGCTGGATGACCAGGGCAGGAAGTAGGAAAGCAGGCTTCCCTGAGAAAAGAGGTAACACTCCCAGGGCTGCAAAGAGGGATGGAGGTCATCTTGATCCCCTTGGCACTGAGGGCATCTGTAGTTTCCCACCAGAAGTAAGCACAGCTTACCTCCCAGGGACAGACCTGGCTCCCAACCCACAATTACTCAACACAAACAAGAGCTGAATTAACATTTCATGACCGCATCACTTTTTACCCAAATAACTATCTGACTGCGAACATATTTGCCCGAGTCCTGCATTTCCACCGCTGAGATCTCCATTGGAAGCCTTTAAACTTCCACAAATCTGTTTTGATAACAAACCCTCTTGTGATTGAGGCAAAGTCCGAAGTGGGACAGGCCTCCTGTGGATGAAGTACCCTGGTGGCTGCGGTTAAACAAGGCCCTCTAGGGCGTGGGGCTGGGCATCTGCTGGCCACATGGTCCTGGCCTCAGGTTCCAGGAGACAATCTCTGATCTCTGACATTTACTCAGCGAAATCCATGGGATGATTCCTGGTAAACAATGGCTGAAAAGGATTTAAGAAGGGGAACTGCAGGGCTGGTTGTACCTGGAGGTTATTGAAAACCGCATCTGCAGACAGGGAGGGAAGGGATGTATGTGCGTCCCCTTCAGGGTGTCTTTTGGGGAGGCAGGTGACCTTGGGGTGGTGACTTAAGCTCTCAGATCCTCAGTATCCCCACTCAGAAGGTAGAGCTGATGAACCCTCCTTCACAGGCAGTTGTGAGGATCACAGGGGGAGGGGCCGAGGGAAGCTCTTAACATGGTGCCTGGCACACAGTGGGTGCTCAGATAAAAAGTGACCATTGGGTTGGGTGACCAGATGACTTGCTGAGCTGGGTAGGGATGGTGATGGGGAACCCTGGCTTTCAGCCCTCATCTGTCCCTTCACTAATCATCTGAGGAGGCTCTGGGCACTGCTGGGCAGCAGAAGGGTGGGTTCACATAGAGGTGGAGTGGACGTGGAGCAGTGAGGATCTGAACAGAGTGAGGGGCATTAGCTGGGAGATCTCTTAAGAGTCCTCTCAATTCAGGGGGTCAGACCTTGACTGTTTTTGGTTCTGTGTGATACCCTCAACCTACCCCCATATCCCAGTCCTCTGCTTCAAGTCTGACCAGTGGCTCCCCAGCTTGAATCTGCTTTTTGTCTGAGGAAGACAAGTTGGCACCATCAAAGAACCTTAAATGGATGACACTGAGCCAGCTTCCCTTATGGCTCAGCTGGTAAAGAATCCACCTACAATGCGGGAGACTGGGGTTCGATCCTTGGGTTGGGAAGATCCCCTGGAGAAGGGAAAGGCTACCCACCCCAGTATTCTGGCCTGGAGAATTCCATGGACTGTACAAGAGTCGGACACGACTGAGCGACTTTCACCTCACACAGCAGTCTTCATGATCGCTGCGTGATGCGGGTCTGGCAGTGACACGGCTGCTCAGCTCATTAGATAATGAACTGGGGATAATGTGCCCTCACTCTTGGAGATGCCATTATGGGGTGGTTTCTGCAGCTTACTCCTTGGGAGAGAGGAAAATGGGAGAAGGGGCAGCAGGAGATGAACCTGACTCACACCCCTGGGGGGAGAGGCTGACTCAACAAAGCTTTGTGCTGGTCTCAGCTTGGACACTTAGATGCTAGAGGTGGGGCAGCCATCAGGCTCTTTCATTTCCAGTGACAGGAACCTCAGTGCAACCTGACTTGAGCTCAGAATGGTTATACAAACACAAGAAGCTCAGAGGTGGGGTAGCATTCAGCAGCCCCTTGACTCGAGGGCTTAGATGATACCACCGGGACCTGCTTCTTCTTTCTTCATCTTTGCATCCCTCTCTCACACAAGATCACTCTCAGGCCCCTCTTCACGGTGGCACGATGCTTCCCAACCTGACTGAAGTCCAGTAGAGAGACACTGTCTTCCTCCCAGCTGATCAAAAATCCCGAGTCATTGACTTTAGAGAACAAACCCCAACCCCTGTACCATCAGACTGCATAGAAGGTCAGAATGTGCTGACTGGTTTAGGCCAATCAGGGTTCATCCGAGCTACAGGGGCTAAAAGTGAGAAAGGGTACAGCTGTGTCATAGGTCACAAAGACCCATAGATATCCTCTAATGAGGATGGGTGGAGGGAAATAAAATATATTAACAGAAACAAAATAAAGACGGTAAAAAGCTGAGAAATGGAGTATCTCTTGCCATATCAGTAAACGAGGATGTCACAGTCATCAGCGATCTGGCCCTCCAAATGTGAATTTCTGAGCCCTAAGTGCGCCCAGGAAGGAGAAGAGTGCCTGTGGTCTGGTGGGCACCAGGCTGCAGCCACTCCCTATGATGAGCACCAAGGAGCTTAGGATGAGAAAAACAAGGATACTGAATCCAGATAGCTGAGATGCATATGAAAGGAATGGTTTCAGTGAGCCCAGACTCTTGCAGCTTCCCATGCATAGAAAAGCGCTAAATTCCTTAACTTGAGATATCTGGTTTTCTTTAATTAGCAATAATCTTTTGATGTTCAGACTACCTGCCCTTTGTGGTAAGACTTCTATACAGTCTGGCTCCTCTCATCACCTCCTTGGAGCAGTTCTTTCTGGGTCCTTGAGATGCTGTCTCCCAGGCTTAGAGTCCTAAAAATTCCCACCAAATAAAACATAACTCTCAACTTTTAGGTTGTGACTATTTTTTTCAGTTGACATTGCATTATGGCTGATCTCTTCTGTTTTTCCCAGTGGTCCAATGATACTGGAACTACTATCATCCTAAATATAGAATCTTAAGCTTTCAGAGTTGGACGAATCTTTGGAATTCTTGGTCCAACTCCCTTACTTTCACAGGTAATGCAACAGAGACCTAAAGGGCTTAAGTGACCATCTCAGTGTCTCACAATTCAGGGGAAGATGTCGGAACAGGAGAACCCAGGGACCCATCTCCCCACCTAGACAAAAACTGTACTAGCAGAATCTGCCTAATTTATTTTGGAAGTCTGGAGAATTTTAGGAGGCTTGTAACTTCCCCTAGGAGAAGTCTTGGCTGGTAAATTGCTGTTAATTATGGTTAACCTTGGCTCAGCTTGGTAGCAGTTACCCTTGCTCCACTCTCTGGCCCGATATCAAGCAGCAGTGCAAATGTTCTTGAAGCAGCTTGGACACAACTTTAGGGAGCCAGTGTGGGCAACAGGACTCTATCCTCCAAATACTGGGACCTGCGCTCTGATTGCTAATTGCTGCTTCTATCTATGGAGGTGCAGACAGGGAGGAGAGGAGTCATTGTTGCAACTCTCAACATCAATCGTTGGCTGGTGTATTTCTCCCTTTGGTTTTTCTCTTTCTCCCGTTTAAGAGCATACACTTAAAGACAAGGGCACTCAAAAGCAATGCATAAGGGAACTTAGAAAGTGATTGTACATGTCCAGGGAAAGGCTCAGACAAAGCCTGAGAAGAGCTTAAGTTTACACCTCAGCCTGATCCCTGACATAGAGACAGTCTACAAAAATCAATCAAACACACAAACCAGCAAATGACAGAGGGAGGGGACAGAATCTCATTCTTAGAGTTATCGAACGATAAGATCCAAATGTATAGTTTTCAACAACAACAAAAATCCCTGCATTTTATAGGGGGCAGCTGAGGCCTAGGAGAGGAGGGGTATTCCATGCACGCAGAGCGAGCCAGGTAGAAGGGCCCCTGGCCCCCAGTCTGATGCTCTCCCACCACCCACTGACCTGGCTGACTGTGTGAACCCTGAGCCATCATCCTCACGGCCTCTGGTGGGGACACTCAACCACCCTGAAGTCAATACTTACACACTGACAACCTCTCCTTCTTGAACCATGTCATCTTTGCAAGGTGTATCCACACGGAATGGAGGTCCAGACAAGTGGCTGGGGTTTGTCCAAGGTTAGCTGATAGCCAGTCAGAGATCAGAAGCAGCTCGCAGGCTTTCTGTGTCTCAGGACAGAAGCCTTCAAAGAGCTTCTGTCAAGTTACTCTCCTTTGGTCTTTGCAAGGCTGGCGTTCCTCACACTAGTGCCCTCCTTATAGATAAGAGGACAAGGATCGGAGAGGCCCAGCCCTCTGGGCTCCCTCCCACAGCTGGCCAGTGGTGAAAAGAGGGTGGGCCAGGTGGCCAGGAGTCCAGTCTGGTCACCCTGAACATTGCCACTCCTGCAGCTGGGAATGGCCTTCCTGAGAGTAACTGGAAATCTGACCAAGGGAAGCTTAGACAAGTCGGGGTCTTTTTCTCATCCAACAAGGCCTCTGATGGGTCAGGGGGTGGGGGTAGTGTGGCGAAGGCCCTTTAGCTTCAAGATGCCATCGGCCCAGCCTCCTCCTCTACCTCCCCTCGGAGTCCTAGGCCCGTGCAGTCTACCCAAACACCACAGCGAGCCTGCTGCGCCACCAGCGGCTCAGAGGGGAGAGGGTGAGGGCTTCTGCTTTTCCCAGATTTCTGAAAGTGCCCCATACCAATCTCTGCCCCTCCTCCCCATCTCATTGGTGGGAACTGTGTCACGGGACTGTCTGCAGTGGGTGGGAACTACGTGTTTTCCCATCTCGTTAATGGGAACTGTGTCATATGACAGCCTGCAGAAAGGCTGAAATTGTAAGGCTTTTAGAGAACGGAAGTTGTTGATCCCCACCAAATAAGCATTGTAATAGTAAGAGAGAAGAGGAAAATGACCATCAGCGGACAGCCTGCAGCCTCTGCCCCAACATTTGCAGTCTCATTTTCATAGTTTCATTGAAACTCATTTCTCAGTTTCATTGTTAACTGCTTGGATCCACATAAGCACGTTTGTAGTAAGAGAGGCTGAGTCGCTTGCCAGAGGCCTGATGGGGGTGGTTTGAGGAACCAGACTAGAGCCTGGCTCTCTGTCCTGGACACCCAGCAGCTCCCCAGATCTGCAGTCCTGCCCTGTCTTGTCTCTTCTCTTCTCTTTCACAGTCCCGGGTCTCTGTCTCTGCAGCTCTCCAGACCAGCAGGTGTCAGCACATTCCTGCAGCCTGGAGAAGAGAGGGCGGTGGTTTGTCATGTTTATGACCCTGAACTACTTTAAGCAAGTCTGCTTTGGAAAGTCCAAACTCAAACCAACGCCCGTGATGTTCCTCTCCCTCTCATATCCTGCTGGTGGGATGTTCACTGGGGTAACCTTATCTAACGTCTGTCAAAATTCAAGACGCCCATGCCCTTTGTCTCAGCAGTTTAACATCTAGGAGTGGTTCATCTTGAAATAGCCAAGGGTGTGTATTTACGTCTGCAAGAATGCCCACATCATTTGTAAAAATACAATAGCAAAAAATTTGAGATAATCTAATATTCATCAATGGGTTGATTACATAAATGATGGCATATTTCTACTACTAAATATTAAGCAGTCATTAAAAAATGAGTGTGATCCCTATGACCTGGCTCAGGAGGCTATCCACCATGTAGTTTTGGGTTAAAAACACTTTGATGAAAAGCATGAACAGCATGCTGCTACTTTGCATAAAAATTATAGGTGCACAAGTAAATATCTTGGAGGATAAATATTTGTACTAGGAGACGTGTGGAAATCCTTTATGGACCTGATGATATGAACTGTCTAAGGCTATTGTGCACAAGATTACTTTCTCTCTCTCCTGCTCAAGGACATCACCCAGCATCCCATCACTCTTTCCCCTGCATTCTGAATTTTGCCTCTCCACAGAATCATTCTAACAGATGTACACCACTGCTTCGTTTCTCCAGTCTCAAAACAGCATCAAAAACAAAATTGATGCTCTTCGGTTACCTTCGCTTCTCTTTACAGTCGATCACTTCAGGAGTCACCATACTTGCTATCTTTAATTTCTTTTCTCCTGGTTTGTTTTCTTTCTTCTCAACCCAGATTTCACTCCCTTATACACCACAGCTGCTCCTGTTGAGGTCACCAATGACTTCTGTATTGAGTTAATGGTCCAATTCCACGGACGCGCGACTTGTGGGGATTTAGCCTAGTTGCTCACTTCTCTCTGAAAGCCTCCCTGGCTTTCCTCCTGACACTCTGGCTGCTCCTCCTCTGGCTCTCCCACCTGTAAATCTTACACTGTCCCCGGGTTCTCTTCTTTGCTCTCTTCGCCCTATCCTCACATATTCCCTTGGGAGTCTCCTCAGACTCCCCATCTTTACTTGCATTTCATAAACTCATACATTTACTTTCAACCCAGTTTCTCCTCAAATATCCACTGCTATTCAGAATCTCCTCCCAGAGGACCAACAGGCATCTTAAAATTCATGAGTCCCCACCTGAAATCCCATTCTTCCGTTTCCTCTCCCTTTCTAACCTACTACTCTGAGAGTCTCCCTCGTTTCAGCTAAGTCAGCTCCATCCTTCCAGGTCTCAGGCCAGAGATACTGGACCCCTCTCATCCTCTCACACCCCCAGTCACATCCAGCAGCGAACCTGCTGGCTCCTCTTCTAAGCGTTTCCAGACCTGGACCACTTCTCATCACCTCCACGGTCACCCCTCTGGTTTCCCATCCCAGCCACCAGCCACCGTCTCCTGGATTATTGCAGCAGCCTCCTAACCACTCTCCCTGCTTCCTTCTTTCTAGGAGTCTGCTTCAGAGCGCAGCAGAGCGATCTCATGTGATCACTAAAATTTGTGATCTTATTAAATTTGTTAGATCGTGCTTCTCCACTGTTCAGAACCTTTCAGTGTTCTCATTGGTCAGAGAAAAACCCAGATCCTTTTCAGTGAACCTACATTTACTGAATGTGGGCCCAGCCCTACATTTACTGAACCTCCCGCACCACCCACCTCGCTGATCTTTACCGCACTGCCCCCTCCACTCCAGCCACACTGGCCCTCCCGCCACTTCTTGAACATGTGCCCGGTCTGCCCGTGCTCAAGGGCCCTTGTGTTTGCGGTTCTTCGGCCTGGGCTTCTCCTCCCGACTTGCTCAGTGCTCGCTCCTCCGTCTGCAGTGACCAAGTCGTGGGCAGCAAGAATGGTTCTTGTAACAGAGTTCTGCAGCTCCTGAGGGTCCTCGGAGGAGAGGTTACACACCTGCCCAGAGCAAAGAGAAGATGGGTGGTGGCCAGGTCCTTTATAGAGTTTACGCTTTCTAAAAATCACGCTTTCCCACTTTTAATGGTTTTATTACAAAATGAAAGTTTTTAGTGGTGTCTTGAATGAAATAAGAAAGCTGGGGCTGGATATCACCAGTGGCCGCAAGTTCTGCCCTGAAGATGTCAGGAGAAGGATTAGAACCCAGTGACCCCAGAAAGGTCATCATCTTACAGAGAGAGCCTCCAGTGATGAGGAGCTCATTCTCGCCATAGGTAACCACAAGCTACTTGACTGCCCGAAGTCAGTGTGGGGCCCAGACCAGTCAATACAGTGACAGGCCCTACCTTTCTGGATGAAGATAGCAGCAGTGTATTTCCCATAGAACAGGGGGATAGAGAAACCCTTTGGGCAGACTTTGTCTCTGCGGTCCTGAAATCTCCTACTCACTGTGATTAAAAAAATCGATCAAAGTCATATCTGAGGCTGAGCAAGGAGATATCCCTCATCTAAGCAATTCCTAAGATACCTCTGCATTATAATAGTGAGGGTCTTAGATGAAAGGAAGTGGAGAGATTAAGGGAAAGGTTTAACCTTTTACATTTTTTTTCTGTGCTGTTTGAGTTGTTTTTCTCCAGCAAGGATACATTACCTTCATAATGTGTGTGTTATTTATACACGTATGTATTAATGTGTGAGTGTGTGTGTGTGTGTCCCAGCTCCAGGAGTGGGTGCTATTTACAAGAAAAAGGGATTCTGTGGTTTACAAAAGGATCTGCTGAAGACATCTTTGAAGTGCTCTGCTCTCCAGAGACCTACAGAAAACAATTTTGATTTATAAACACTTGCCTCTCATGCTTTGATGCAATCCTTAAATACGTGTCCCATTTCTGTTTCAAGTTCTCTCCAATTTAACCAGCAATTCTCCAAGTTGCAGCTATGTGCTGGGCACTGTGCTTGGCACAGTGGGGGAAGAAAGATGGAGACCCACCTTCGAAAGGAAGCTGGCTTTGTCAACTCTCACAGAGCAGGCTTTGAAAGAAGAACTTCTCAGAAGTTGATGGCAGGGGTGATTTAGCAAGACCCTCTGCATTGTCCATGAATCCAGCCAGGAGCTCAGACATGAAGAGGCATCTCTGGCCTCCCAGGGTGATGGGGCAGCCAGAAGGCTCTACTGGAGTCAGAGAGGGTGAGGGTTATGGGGAAGAGTGGTGACCAGCTGCTCTGCTTCCCTGTTGCCACCATCACTGTGCAGAAACCATAAAAGGAGCCCTGCAATGTGATAAGTGTAGGTTTTTGAAACTGATAAAAGGAAGCTAAAGGCAGCTTGCGAAAACACATCCCAGTTAGGCCTAACGTAGGTGGGGAAGGGGCAACTGTGAGCTTTTGAGTTCTCCATCCACCCAGCCAGCCCTGTAGCTGACTTCACTGTTAGGTCCCCTTCATACCTCCGTGATATATAAGCTGCCTGTGCCCCTAATGTTGAGCAAGGGACCATCTGAAACCCTTGGGCAGGATTGCACTTATACTGAATTTTTATTTTATTGTTCCTACCTGAAATGAGGGTCTCTGGTGATAAAACCTTTTTAAAAAAAAGACCATATATTTTTTGAACTCAGAATCAAGGCATGAAAAAAGCATAAGAACAACAAAGAAAACATCACCCACCTCTTTGGGTTGTTGTGACAATTAGTTAAGACAATACAACCTCCGTGGCATGGTGCCTGGCACATGACAACTGGTCAGGCAGTGGAGCTGCGGTAGCCTGATTACTTTCATGGCTGTGTGGTTGTGGCTGTTGGATATCAAGGGTCTTGGTAGGATTTTTGTTATATGACCTCCATACCTGGGCTGAATCATTGGTAAAATCAGAATAACAAGCTTTTCCCAGCCTGAAAGCAGGATGACCTCTTAATGTCAGTCATTCCCCCTTCCATGATCTCTGTTGTTGCAGCTCTGCTAGGTTGGCAACCTTTGATGTTAACTGTAGGAGAGGGCAGAAGGATGGTTTGGTGTGTCCCACTCATTTTTTTCACAATTCAGTACCTTCATCTGTTCATGCATTTGGGAAGCATTTATGCAGCCTTCTCCTTATCCCCATTCTTATGATAAGGAAACTGAAGGTTGCAACCCTTGTTAAATTTGCAGCTTTAATCCCGCTCTGTGCAGGCAGTGGGCTCTCTGTTTGCTTTGACTGTGATATCAAGAACTCAAGGATTTGCCAGGGAGATCAGGATTCTATGGTCTTGGGAAGTTGGAAACAACTGACTCACTTGAATGGGTCGATTTTTTTTCTCGATCATTGTCAGAAAATCAATATTCGATTGTGCCCCTCAGCCAGTGCTCACCTTCCCCCCTCAGGAAGTGGAAGGGAAGATCAATGATCGTGACAAGATCTAAATAAAAGTGTCTCAGGCAAACCAGAGGGGAGGAGACGTGCACGTGGCTCCTGAGGCGCCCATAAATCTGAGGTTGATGAATCACCTGCGCAGGTGCCTCTGTCACCAGCATCCTGGCTCAGGACAGGCGTGGTGTAATTACTTCTCTCATGGTGGTTATCTGAAGTGAGCTGGTCCATTTTTCTCATTTATTACTACTGAATTTCAGGAAAGGGTTTACTAAATCCTCCCTCCACTTCCTTACCTAAATATATTTATTTGGTGAGGGCCAGAAGGTGCCCTACAGTAAGACAGCTCAGCCCCTCAGCCTACCTGTACAGAGGGTTCTCTTGTGGGCGTGATGGGTGGGTAGCAGACAGCCAGCTCTTCATAACTGTCATCCCCATCAGTGGGGCCATAAGTGTGCCTTCCTCCCTTTCCCCTGCTCTGTGCACAGATGTGCCTAATGCAAGGCAGTAGGAATAAGCTGAGGCTAGGCTGAAGAAGGGGGCAACAGAGGATGAGATGGTTGGATGGCATCATTGACTCAATGGACATGACTTTTTGAGCAAGCTCAGGGAGCTAGTGAAAGACAGGGAAGCCTGGCATGCTGCAGTCCATGGGGTCACAAAGAGTCAGACAGGACAGAGTAAACAACAATAACAATGAATGATAGAGGATTTGGGAAGGGATTTTCCTGCCTACACAGGATGGGGAGGAAAAGGGGCAGCTGGCCAGCAGGCCTAGTTTCTTATGTCCAACTTAAACCTCCTCTTCACTGTATGCTCTATTGCAGCCAGAACTCTGAGAGGAATTGACTTTAATCATCAAAGCCACAGATCCCAGGGTGTCCACAGATCCTCTGGCACTCTAGGGTCTGAGTTGCATATCAAAATAAATGAATACATTTAAAAAATTGTACAGCTTTTCTTCCAGGCATAGGCTTCTCTGAGTCATTTCAGCTTCTCTGGAAAACAGACAAGTGCCTGATTCTGGGTATTATTGAGAATCATATAGTCAGACCCAACATAATAGTGACTTACACAAGACAGAATTATATTACTCCCTTACACAACAGTTCCCTGATAGCTCAGTTGATAAAGAATCCGCCTGCAATGTAAGAGACCCCAGTTTGATTCCTAGGTTGGGAAGATCTGCTGGAGAAGGGATAGACTACCCACTCCAGTGTTTTTGGGCTTCCCTTGTGGCTCAGCCAGTAAAGATTCTACCTGCAATGCAGGAGACCTGGATTCGATCCCTGGGTCGGGAAGATCCCCTGGTCTGGTGAATTCCAAGGACTACAGTCCATGGGGTCGCAAAGAGTCGGATACAACGGAGCGACTTTCACTTACACAACAATTCTAGAATTGGCTACTGAGGCCTCATGAAGTAGCTCCACAGTCTTAGGGGCCCAAATTGCTTCCATCTTTTATTATCATTCCTAATTTCTTGGCCATATTAATGTCGTGAAATTGAGCACAATTTCATGTCCATCTTCCCTCCAGTAGGAAGGGAGAACCAGAGGACATGAAAAGCATGACCTTTCCAGGACACAGCCTGGAAAAGCAATGCCACATTCAAGATAAAGGTGCTCCATTTTAAAGATGCTTGGAAGAAACAAATGTGTCAAATTCTTTATCTGTAGTAAGTTTTAACATAAAAGATAGTGGAGATTCAAGAGAGAATATTTACTTTGGGGTAAATGTCCTACAAAGTCTTCATGCACATAAATTTTCAACTATCGGTGTATATGGGTAAGGTTAGTAATCTTGAGTTTAGGGTACAATCTAAATTTTTTTCTAAAAAATAAAAGTAAAATTTGAAGAAACTCTCAACCATGTGCTGTAAATAGAAATAAAGTAAGTTTTTACATTAGAATATTTTTTTTAAAAAAAGATGCAGCCTGGAAATCACACATGTGAGTATTTACGCTATTGGTAGAAATTAGTTACATGGCTGCACCTTGCTGCAGGGGAAGCTGAGACACGTACCTTTCAAATTTTTATGCAGCTGAAATTTGAGGTTCTATAACTAAAGGAAGAAGTAAAGAATATATGGAGGTGAGATGAGTGGAGAAGGCTGGCTGGCCATATCAGGTATATGTGTAAGAGGAATGTTTTGCAAAGTCAGATGGTGCTGGCAGGAGAGAAGGGAAAGAGTTGGGTCCATTCTATATTTTCTAACCTTCCTGTCTTCCTAGAGTCTTGCTTTTCCTCTTCGGACCTTTCTCAGCCTTGACTCTGATATGACTTCTTTTCTTATCCTAATTTGGTTCTTCTAACATATATCCAAATCATCTAATAGCTCTACAGTTCACTAAACTAAGTGATATCTGATAAGAGTAGAGAATTTAGTTGTTGGAACCCACCCTGTGCCAGACATAATGCTGGGTTTGGAGATACAGTGGAGTAAATGCAGATCTGATTCCTTCCCTCTTGAAATGTAGATTACAGCAGGAGAAAATGGCACAAATATATGTCAAATTGCAGCTATGATTTCTACTTATGGCCATGATGGAGTAATAGGACCTGGATTTATCTTATCTTTCTGCATGAAATAATTAAAGAACTAGATAACATATATGAAATAATTCTTCAGATATTAGGCATCAAGCAAAAGAAGCACATTAATCCCTGAAAGATGGGAAATGAAAAGCAAGTCCCATAAATATTTTAGGCTGAAAAAGTCTTTATTTCCCTTTTATTTATGAAAGATAATCTTCCGGGTTTAGAGTTTAGAACGGGAGGTGTTTTTCTCAACAGTATAAGATGTTTCTCCACTGTTTTCTCATTTGAATTACTTCTGAGGAGAAATCTGCTGTCATCCCTATCTTTATTTCTCTGTATATTCAATGTCCTTATTTTTATTCTGGCTGCTTCTGAGCCTTTCTTTTTATTACTGGCTTTGAGCCTTTTGATTATGACATGACTTGGTGTAGATATTTTTTAAATATTGTGTGTGCGCGCTTGGAGTTGTAGAGCTTCTTAGACTGGTGGGTTTATGCTTTTCTTCAAGTTTGGAAAATTTTTGCCCCTTTTTTAAAAAATTTTTTTTCCCTGTCCTGAAAGAATTAATCCGCAGTGAACTCACATCACAAGAAGTGTTACATGAAGTCTTTGTGTTAGAGGAGAAATAATGGTGGATAGAAACATGGATCTCACAAAGGAATGAAGAGCACTGCACACAGTAATTTTGCAGGGAAATACAAAATAGTTTCTGTTATTATTTAAATTGCTGAAAAAACCATTGACCATTTGAAGGTCAGGAGCAACAATGCAAAGCTGGGCTTATAACATATATAGAAGTAAACTGCATGACCACAATAGCTGAAAAGGGAAAGAAAAAGTATACTGGTGCGTGCAT
The DNA here is from genome assembly GCF_016772045.2 of Ovis aries. Lineage (NCBI taxonomy): Eukaryota > Metazoa > Chordata > Mammalia > Artiodactyla > Bovidae > Ovis > Ovis aries. The sequence continues at coordinate 237,043,662 of NC_056055.1, forward strand.
GCATGCTAAGTCTCTTCAGTCATGTCCAACTCTGTGTGACTCTGTGGACTGTAGCCTGTCAGGCTCCTCTGTCCATGAGATTCTCCAGGTAAGAATACTGGAGGGGTTGCTATGCCCTTCTCCAGGGGATCTTCCCCACCCAGGGGTCAAACCTGCGTCTCTCATTTCTTCTGCATCCGTAGATGGATTCTTTACCAACAGCGCTACCTGGGAAGCCCATACTAGTGCAGTGTTTTATATTATATGCAGTGTTTTATTAATACTATCACTTGAAGGTACATGGTGGTAAGTTGAGATATATACTATAAATCTTAAAACAACACTAAAATGCCAAAACAAGATATTGGTAATAAGCCAACAAAGAAGATAAAATAGAATCAGAAAAAGTGCCCAGTTATCCAAAAAGAAAGCAGAAAAAGAAGAAAAAGGTGAACAAAAAGCAGACTTGACAAGTAGAGAAAGAAGAGCAAGGTTATATGTAAAAACTAACCCATGCTAAATGTAAATTCTCTAAACACCTACTTAAATGCGGAGATTGTCTGATTAGATAAAAAAGCAAGAGTGAATTATGTGGTGCTCAAAAAAACACTTTAAATATTAAGGTACAGATAGGCTAAAAGTAAAACAATGGAAAATAATGTCATGTTAAGAATAATCAATAAAAAGCTGGAGTGGCTGTATTAATATCAGAGTAAATGTCAGAGCAGAGAATACTACCAGGGATAAAAAGAGTCATTTCATAATGATAAAGCTGTCAATTTATCAAGGGAAAATAGGAGTCCTAAATATTTGTGCACCTGAGAGCAAGTTTCAAAATAATGAAGCAAAAATGAATAGAACTGCAGAGAGAAATAGGCGAGTCCATAATTATTATGGAAGATTTCAATATCACTCTCATTGTAATTGATGGAATAAATAGACAGAAAGTAAATAAGAATATAAAAGATTTTTACAGCACTATCAAACAATTTGATCTAACTGACATTTATAAAACTCTCTACTCAATAATGGAAGCATACAGATTATTTTCAAATACATACAGAACATTTACCAAGATGGATTAATAAAGTCTCAATAATTTAAAAGGATTCTAATTATACAAAGTATATTATCTGTTCATAATATTAAAAAAGTAGAACTCTATAGTAGAAAGGTATCTGGAAAATCTCCCAAATATTTGGAAACTAAATAATGCACCTCCAAACAACTCACATGTTAAAGGATGAACCAATAGGGAAATAGAAAATATTTTGAACTGAATTAAAATGAAAACTTATATTAAAATGTATGACATGCCATTATAGCAGCATTTAGGGAAGAATTTATAGCACTAGACACCTATATTATAAATACGAAAGGTCTAACATCAATGACTTTAGCTTCCATCTCAAGAAAATGGAAGAGCAAATTAAGCTCAAAATAAACTGAAGAAGGGTAGTACACTCATTTTCACTATATTGATTCTTCCCATCCATGAACATGGTATATTTCTCCATCTATTTGTGTCATCTTTCATTTCTTTCATCAGTGTTTTATGGTTTTCTATATATAGGTCTTTTGTTTCTTTAGGTAGATTTATTCCTAAGTATTTTATTCTTTTTGTTGCAATGGTGAATGGAATTGTTTCCTTAATTTATCTTTCTGTTTTCTCATTGCTAGTGTGTAGGAATGCACGGGATTTCTGTGTGTTAATTTTATATCCTGCAAATTTACTATATTCATTGATTAGCCCTAGTAATTTTCTGGTGGTATCTTCAGGGTTTTCTATGTAGAGGATCATGTCATCTGCAAACAGTGAGAGTTTTACTTCTTTTCCAATCTATAGATTCCATGCAATCCCTATCATGCTACCAATGGTATTTTCCACAGAACTAGAACGAATAATTTCACAGTTTGTATAGAAATACAAAAAACCTCAAGTAGACAAAGCAATCTTGAAAAAGAAGAATGGAACTGGAGGAATCAACCTGCCTGACTTCAGACTATACTTCAAAGCTACAGTCATCAAGACAGTATGGTACTGGCACAAAGACAGAAATATAGATCAATGGAACAAAACAGAAAGCTCAGAGATAAATCCACATACCTATGAAGACCTTATCTTCAACAAAGGAGGCAAGAATATACAATAGGGAAAAGACAATTTTTTTAACAAGTGGTGCTGGGAAAACTGGTCAACCACTTGTAAAAGAATGAAACTAGAACACTTTCTAACACTATACACAAAAATAAACTCAAAATGGATTAGAGATCTAATTGTAAGACCAGAAACTATAAAACTCCTACAGAAAACATAGGCAGAACACTCTGACATAAAACACAGCAGGATCCTCTATGACCCACCTCCAAGAGTAATGGAAATAAAGCAAAAATAAACAAATGGGATCTAATTAAACTTAAAAACTTTTGCACAACGAAGGAAAATATAACCAAGGTGAAAAGACAGCCTTCAGAATGGGAGAAAATAATAGCAAGTGAAGCAACTGACAAAGAACTAATCTCAAAAATATACAAGCAGCTCTTGCAGCTCAATACCAGAAAAATAAATGACCCAATCCAAAAATGGGTCAAAGAACTAAACAGACATTCTCCAAAGAAGACATACAGATGGCTAACAAACACACGAAAAGATGCTCAACATCAATCATTATCAGAGAAATGCAAATCAAAACCACAATGAGGTACCATCTCAAGCTGGTCAGAATGGCTGCAGAGGGTGTGGAGAAAAGGGAACCCTCTTACACTATTGGTGGGAATGCAGACTAGTACAGCCACTATGGAGAACAGTGTGGAGATTCCTTAAAAACTGGAACTAGAACTGCCATATGACCCAGCAATCCCACTGCTGGGCATACATACTGAGGAAACCAGAATTGAAAGAGACACATGTACCCCAATGTGCATCACAGCACTGTTTACAATAGCCAGGACATGGAAGCAACCTAGATATCCATCAGCAGACGAATGGATAAGAAAGCTGTGGTACATATAAACAATGGAATATTACTCAGCCATTAAAAAGAATGCATTTGAATCAGTTCTAATGAGGTGGATGAAACGGGAGCCTATTATACAGAGTGAAGTAAGTCAGAAAGAAAAACACCTATACAATATATATCGATGTGAAAGAGGGGAGTGAAAAAGTTGGCTTAAATCTCAACAGTCAGAAAACGAAGATCATGGCATCTGGTCCCATTACTTCACGGCAAACAGATGGGGAAACAGTGGCAACAGTGTCAGACTTTATTTTGGGGGGCTCCAAAATCACTGCAGATGGTGATTGCAGCCATGAAATTAAAAGACGCTTACTCCTTGGAAGGAAAGTTATGACCAACCTAGACAGCATGTTAAAAAGCAGAGACATTACTTTGCCAACAAAGGTCTGTCTAGTCAAGGCTATGGTTTTCCAGTGGTCATGTATGGATGTGAGAGTTGGACTATAAACAAAGCTGAGCACCAAAGAATTGATGCTTTTGAACTGTGGTGTTGGAGAAGACTCTTGAGAGTCCCTTGGACTGCAAGGAGATCCAACCAGTCCATCCTAAAGGGAATCAGTCCTGGGTGTTCATTGGAAGGACTGATGTTGAAGCTGAAACTCCAGTACTTTGGCCACCTGATGCGAAGAGCTGACTCATTTGAAAAGACCCTGATGCTGGGAAAGATTAAGGGCAGGAGGAGAAGGGGACAACAGAGGATGAGATGGTTGGATGGCATCACCAATTTGATGGACAAAAGTTTGGGTGAACTCCAGGAGTTGGTGATGGACAGGGAGGCCTGGCATGCTGCGATTCATGGGGTCGCAAAGAGTCGGACACGACTGAGCGACTGAACTGAACTGATGGGATTTAGAAAGATAGTAATGATGACTCTTGCTTGGAAAATCCCATGGATGGAGGAGCCTGGTGGGCTGCAGTTCATGGGATCGCAAAGTCGGACACAACTGAGCAACTTCACTTTCACTTTTCACTCTCATGCCTTGGAGAAGGAGATGGCAGCCCACTTTGGTGTTCTTGCCTTGAGAATCCTGGGGACGGAGGAGCCTGGTGGGCTGCCATCTCTGGGGTCGCACAGAGTTGGACATGACTGAAGCGACTTAACAGTAGCAGCAATGATGACTCTATATGCGAGACAGCAAAGGAGACACAGAGATAAAGAACAGACTTTTGGACTCTGTGGGAGAAGGCGAGGCTGGGATGATTTGAGAGAATAGCACTGAAACATGGATATTACCATATGTGAAATAGATCACCAGTCCAGGTTCAATGCATGAGACAGGGTTCTCAGGGCCAGTGCAGTGGGACGACCCTGAGGGATAGTATGGGGAGGGAGGTGGGACAGGGGTTCAGGATGGGGGACACATGTACACCCATGGCTGATTCATGTCAATGCATGGCAAAAACCACTACAGTATTGTAAAGTAATTAGCTCCCAATTAAAATAAATAAATTAATTTAAAAATAAACTGAAGAAAGGATCTGATAAAAATCACATCAGAAATTAATGAAATATAAATGTAAATACAGTAGAGAAATGAAAATAACGTCTGAAAATTTGAGATAAATAATGAATATATACTTGGAGTGATTCCAAAAAAGGAGTGAAGAGATAAATTACTAATATCAGGAATGAGAGAGGGGACATTACTATCAGTCCTATAGATATTTAAAGAGTAACATATAAGGGAGCAGTATGAATGACTTTATGTAAAGAAGTAAACCTTGAAAACATAAGAAGACAAATTCATTTAAAGTAACAAACTACCAAAGTTCACAGAAGGATAAATTGGTGGCTAAGATGTTTTTAAGTCCATTAAAGAAACTGAATTATTGAACTTGCAGTTATAAACCTCCCATCAAGAAAATTCAAGATATGGATGGCTTATCTGTAGAACACCATCAAACATTTAGGGTTGAATTAACACTAACTCTACACAAAGGCTTCCCTGGGGGCTCAGAGATTAAAGCGTCTGCCTGCAATGTGGGAGACCCAGGTTCGATCTCTGGGTCGGGAAGATCCCCTGGAGAAGGAAATGGCAACCCACTCCAGTATTCTTGCCTGGAGAATCCCATGGATGGAGGGGCCTGGTAGACTACAGTCCACGGAGTTGCAAAGAGTCGGACACGACTGAGCGACTTCACTTCACTTCAACTCTACACAAAGTCTTCCACACACTGAAGAGAAGGGATTACTTCAACGCACTAACCCATTGTCACTGCTGCTATTCAACAGTACAGTGAAGGTATTAGCCAATACAATTAAGAAAAAGAAATTAAAGGCATCCACATTGTAAAGAAAGAAGTAAATCCACCATTATTCACAGATGACACAGTCTTCTACGTAGAACATTCTATGAAATCTACAAAAAGCTTTACTGAAAAGTGAATTTAGCAAGGTTACAGGATGTAAAATTAATATACAAAATCTGCATTTCTATATATTGGCAATAAAAATGGAAATTAAAATGTAAAAATCAATACCATTTACAATAACATAAAATATAAAATCATTAAGGATAAATCTGACAAAAGATATAAAAAAAAACCTGTACACTGAAAACTATAACATTTCTAAGAGAAATTTAATACAGCCTGGAAGGAGAGATTATACTGTGTTCATGGGTTAGAAAACCTGTTACTATTAAGATGTCCCTTTGCTCAAGCACAGCTCTGACCATGGCATCTCCCTGCGGAACAATAGTCAAGAATTCCTCATTTCCCACTGTGGGAAGCTGTGAAACTTAGCAGGTGAGGTTGCCCACAATCGTACCTACAAAGGTTATGCAGGAGAGTGGGGTGGTGCAGCAAACTCTGAAGCCACCCGTATCTCGGTTCCGTCACTTACTGGTTTGGTTACCTAACCTCTCTGAACCTCAGCTTCCTCTTCTATAAAATGAGGATTATAACAGTGTCTACCTCGTAGAATTGTAGAGATGAAAAAGCTAGGGTGTCTGAAATACTGGAGAAGATAAGAATGCCTGGACAGTTGTCAGTAATGTGCACATTCTTGTGATCGCTTGGGTTAAGTTTTGGGGTGGGGGATTTGAGCAGCACATTTTCCGTCTGGGATCAGGCTCTCCCCTGACCTGTGCCTGCCCGACTCTTGACCGGCTACTCCGACGCTTTGCTCTTGCTGTTGCCTCCCTCTGCCCGGATGCTGTATCCTCCAGACTCTTGGTGTGCCCAAATGCTGCCCTCCCTCCAGTGCACCAGCACCTGTGGGCCTTGCAGGCAGAGCCCAGAGGACAGAAATGAACTCTGGGGATAGAGGTGTGGTTTCATCACCACCCCACCCCACTTGCCTTGTGACCTTAGACTTGTTATTTAACTGCTCTGAACTTTCGTTCATTCGACTTGCATGTGGAGATGGTAACGTCAACCCCACAAGCTTCTTACGTAGATAAAATGCGATGGTTCATGAGAAGGGCTTGGTTGGTGCAGAGTGACTGCCTAATCATTGCTCATTGACACAATCAGTGCTGGGCTGACATAAGCCAGCTCTGCCTCCAGAAAGGAAGGCAACGTTCCTGGGGAAGTCTCATCCGCCAGCCTCAGTCCAGGAAAGAGAAATGGAAAATTTTTCTAATTCCAGAAAGTAAATGTCAGAGGCTTGGGAGGATTCTGATGTTCTGAAAATAAATACCTGGCATGGGGGAAAAAATGAGGGGGTGGGGAAGGATGGGGTGGGGGTGGTGGGCCAGGCTGAGGCAGAGATGAGGTGCCAAGACAGACAGAGAGGAAGACAGAGACAGAAAGGAAAGACAGAGGCACAGAGGGGGTGGCAGGCTCTGTGAGGCCGCAGGATCCCTCTTCTTCTTGGGATAAGAGATTCAGGCACCCTCTAAGCATTCTCGGGGAGCAGAGGATCTTCCTACTCTGGGATATGGGCCTGCTGAGCAGAGTGTGGGCTGGGAGATGCCTGCAAAGCTCCAGGGAATCTCAATGCTGCAAACATCTCCAAGTCCTCTATGCCTCGCAGCCAGTCCCCAGGGCTCAGCTGAGCAGCTCCTAGAAATCCTTCCTCAGCATCCCTGCTTCTCACTCTTTCTCCAAAGTGACTCTGGTGACCTGGCTCCCAGGCCCTTTACCACCTTGTTCCCTTTTCTGGATCCCTGGTGATTGTGGGAATCCCCAGTTCCCTGTGCAGCCTGTGAATGGAAGCCGTCTTTGCTCCTGGTCTGGTCCCTCAGCCCCTCAGCTGAGGTTGACACTTGTCCTTCTCTGGGATCTGGTCCCAGAGCCAAATTCTACCCCTAGAGACCTCGGGAGACATCTAAGTATTGGAAGCCAGCAGAGGATGGCCTGGATGTACATCAGCCAGGAGGTTGGATCACAGCCTGGTTGGATCACAGCCTGGTTGGATAGCGGGCTCAGAGGGATGGGGTCACACAGAACTGGGAAGGCTGACTACCTGCCTCATCCACCCATGTTTCAGTGATGCTCTGATAGTGCCCAAGTGACACTAGTGACAGTGACCTTGGAGGGACTTGAGAAGTAGGGGCAAAACCCATTCACAGACCCTCAGATACATGCCAAGTACCACACTTGGGCTTTTGTCTATCTCATTCCATTTCATTCAGTTTCCATTTGTGGGGATTTTTGTTGTTTTTCAGTTGCTAAGTTGCATCTGACTCTTTGAGACCCCCATGGACTGCAGCATGCCAGGCTTCCCTGTCCCTCACCATTTCCTGGAGTTCGCCCAAGTTCATGCCCACTGAATCGGTGATGTCATCCAGCCATCTCATCCTCTGCCACTCTCTTCTCCTTTTGCCTTCAATCTTTTCCAGCAACAGGGTCTTTTCCAGTGAGTTGGCTATTTGCATCAGGCGGCCAAAATGGGGATTTTAATCCTTATTTAATATTGGGAATATAAGGCTCAGAGAAGTAAAACCAACCTGTCCAGGGCCTCTCAGCAAGTGTGGCCGAGGCTGGACTGTGCCCCAGGTGGGTATCACTTGGCCGTGTTTGGCTTTGCTGGCACATTGCCAGCATGTGGCTACTTGCGGGGCACCAGGACTAGTATTTCACAGCAGGGCATTATTCTCTGCCGGGCACTGTTCTGCATCCCCAGGACACAGCACAGGACTGAGCAAAACCTGGCGCCTGCCCTTGAGACCTGGGGTGGTGCCAGAAACAGTAAGGAAGGTATGCAAAGTCTTCTCCGCGGATGAACAAAAGCGTTCGCTGTGTGGATCAAGACATCTTCTGTGAGAAGTTGCCAAAATCCAGCTCGAAAACCATGTAAGCACAGATGCCCAGGATCAGCCAGTGCAGCCCTGTTTCTAACTGTGAAAACCAGAAACAATTTAAATACTTAGAGACAAGAGAGAATGAGGAAGTCACGGCACTTTCGCACCAGGCACTGTGGGTAGCCACTGAAAAGGATGGGGAAGGGTTTTGTGTGTTGACCTAGAAGAGGACCCTGAGGCAGGGTCGGGTGGAAAAAACAGGTTATAAAACAGGGAGAATTGGATGAACCAAGGGCAGCCTTAGCTCTCGCCTGCACTGTGGGGACAGCTTCCCGGCTGTTCCCGGCTTCCCCCGACTGCTGCAGACTATTCTCCACTCAGGAGCTAGAAAAATCTCTTTAAAACCAAAGTCCTCTTCTCAGAGCCCCCAAGGGCTCCTCACAGCACTCAGAGTAGAAATCAAAGTCCTCCAAGACCCCTCAGGCTCTCCCCACCCACCTGCTCTCACTCATGCCCTCTTCTGCTGCGCCAGCCTCGGAGTCCTGATGGTTCTCAAATGGTCGAGCACATTCCCTCCTTGGGGCCTTTGCACCTGCTGCTTCCTCCACCTGGAATGTTCTCTTGCCCATCCGCAGGGCTCACTCCTCTGAGGTTTCTGCTCAGACACTATTTTGCAGGTGAGGGAGGGGGGTTCCTGAGCCTTCTGTTCCTCTTACTCTGCTTAACTGATCTTCCCAACACTTTTCACCTGATGGAGTGTGTATTTAGTTGGCATATTCATCCTTCATCTGTCATCCTGCAGGCACCCCAGAATGTGTGCATCTCGGCAGCCTTGGTTTATGAGTCCTGCTGTGTCCTCAGGTTCTTTGGAGCAAGACTCAACCTAGGAGCAGACAACTGGGATTATGGGAACCAGTTCACATGTGGTCTGTTTGAGGTGCACATCTGACTACCATAGGGCCCAGTTAGTACTCCCCTTGGCTGCTGATCACTCCTGAGATGAGGGCTGCGATCATAGAGAAAGACTGCAGCTCCCACCCTGCCCCCAGCCACAGCCTCACCCAGCCTCTCAACTTGCTCTCTGTGCTCCAGCCCCCTTCTAGTTTTCCAGCTGTCTGTCCTCACCTTGCTTCAGCTTCCCCAGGACTTTTGCACATGCTCCCTTGCTGTCTGCTGCTGCTGCTGCTGCTAAGTCACTTCAGTCGTGTCCAACTCTGTGCGAACCCATAGACAGCAGCCCACCAGGCTCCCCCATCCCTGGGATTCTCCAGGCAAGAACACTGGAATGGGTTGCCATTGCTGTCTGAGGTGCTCTTAATTTCACATTTATGCACGCAACTTTGTTTAAAGCTGGTATCCCTCACTAGGGGCAGGAGACATGGGTTCAATTCCTGGTTGGGAAGATCTCCTGGAGAAGGAAGTGGCAACCCACTCCAGTATTCTTGCCTGGAGAATTCCATAGACAGAGGAGTCTGGCAGGCTACAGTTCGTGGGGTTGACTTAGTGACTAAACAAAAGACAACAAAATTCCCCCACTAAGCTGCACGGTCACATGAGGGCAGGGGCTGTGTGCTTCCTTACTGCCCTGTCCTGTGCCCAGCACAATGCCTGGCACATCATAGTTGTTGTTCAGTCGCCAAGTTGTGTCTGACTCTTTGCAACCCTATGGACTGCAGCACACCAGGCCCCTCTGTCCATCACCATCTCCCAAAGTTTGCCCAAGTTCATGTCCAGGGCACACCAGTCAGTTCAGTCACTCAGTCATGTCCGACTCTTTGCGACCCCATGGACTACAACATGCCAGGCTTCCTTGTCCATCACCAACTCCCGGAGCTTGCTCAAACTCATGTCCGTCGAGTTGGTGATGCCATCCAACCATCTCATCCTCTGTCGTCCCCTTGTCCTCCTTCCTTCAATCTTTCTCAACATCAGGGTCATTTCCAGTGATTCAGTTCTTCGCATCAGGTGGCCAAAGTATTGGAGTTTCAGCTTCAGCATTAGTCCTTCCAATGAATAATCGGGATTGATTTCCTTAGGATTGACTGGTTTGATCTCCTTGCAGTCCAAGGGACTCTCAAGAGTCTTCTCCAACACCACAGTTCAAAAGCATTGATTCTTTGGCACTCAGCTTTCCTTATGGTCCAACTCTCACATCCATACGTGACTACTGGAAAAACCATAGCCTTGACTAGATGGAACTTTGTTGGCAAAGTAATGTCTCTGCTTTTTAACATGCTGTCTAGGTTGGTCATAAATTTTCTTTCAAGGAGCAAGCGTCTTTTAATTTCATGACTGCAGTCACCATCTGCAGTGATTTTGGAGCCCCCCCAAAAATAAAGGCTCTCACTGTTTCCATTGTTTCCCCATCTATTAGCCATGAAGTGATGGGACCGGATTCCATGGTCTTCCTTTTTTGAATGTTGAGTTTTAAACCAGCTTTTAACTTTCCTCTTTCACTTTCATCAAGAGGCTCTTTAGTTCTTCACTTTCTTCCATAAGGATGGAGTCATCTGCATATCTGAGGTTATTGATATTTCTCCCGGCAATCTTGATTCCACCTTGTACTTCACCCAACTTGACATTTTGCATGATGTGCTCTGCATATAAGTTAAATAGGCAGGGTGACAATATATAGCCTTGACGTACTCCTTTCCCTGTTTGGAATCAGTCTGTTGTTTCATGTCTGGTTCTAACTATTGCGTCTTGACCTGTATACAGATTTCTCAGGAGGCAGGTAAGGTGGTCTGGTATTCCCAACTTTTCAAGAATTTTCTACAGTTTGTTGTGATCCACACAGTCAAAGGCTTTGGCATAGTCAATAAAGCAGAAATAGATGTTTTTCTGAAACTCTCTTGCTTTCTCTATGATCCAGTGGATGTTGGCAGTTTGGTCTCTGGTTCCTCTGCCTTTTCTAAATGCAGCTTGAACATCTGGAAGTTCACAGTTCACGTACTGTTGAAGCCTGGCTTGGAGAATTTTGAGCATTATTTTGCTAGCATGTGAAATTAGTGCAATTGTGCAATAGTTTGAACAGTCTTTGGCATTGCCTTTCTTTGGGATTAGAATGAAAGCTCACCTTTTCCAGTCCTGTGGCCACTGCTGAGTTTTCCAGTTTAGCTGGCATACTGAGTGCAGCACTTTCACAGCATCATCTTTCAGGATTTGAAATATCTCAACTGGAATTCTATCACCTCCACTTGCTTTGTTTGTAGTGATGCTTCCTAAGGCCCACTTGACTTCACATTCCAGGATGTCTGGCTCTAGGTGAGTGATCACACCATCGTGATTATCTGGGTCATGAAGATCTTTTTTGTATGGTTCTTCTGTATATTCTTGCCACCTCTTCTTACTATCTTCTGCCTCTGTTAGGCCCATACCATTTATGTCCTTTATTGTCCTCAGTTTTGCATGAAATGTTCCCTTGGTATCTTTAGTTTTCTTGAAGAGATCTCTGGTCTTTCCCATTCTACTGTTTTCCTCCATTTTTTTGCACTGATCACTGAGGAAGGCTTTCTTATCTCTCCTTGCTAATCTTTGGAACTCTGCATTCAAATGGGTATCAGTTCAGTTCAGTTCATTTCAGTCGCTCAGTCGTGTCAGACTCTTTGCAACCCCATGGACTGCAATACACCAGGCCTCCCTGTCCATCACCATCTCCCGGAGTTCACTCAGACTCACGCCCATCGAGTCCGTGATGCCATCCAGCCATCTCATCCAGGGTCATCCCCTTCTCCTCCTGCCCCCAATCTCTCCCAGCATCAGAGTCTTTTCCAATGAGTCAAATCTTCGCATGAAGTGGCCAAAGTACTGGATCTTCAGCTTTAGCATCATTCCCTCCAAAGAAATCCCAGGGTCGATCTCCTTCAGAATGGACTGGTTGGATCTCCTTACAGTCCAAGGGACTCTCAAGAGTCTTCTCCAACACCACAGTTCAAAAGCATCAATTCTTCGGCGCTCAGCCTTCTTCACAGTCCAACTCTCACATCCATACATGACCAAAGGAAAAACCATAGCCTTGACTAGACGGACCTTAGTCGGCAAAGTAATGTCTCTGCTTTTGAATATACTATCTAGATTGGTCATAACTTTTCTTCCAAGGAGTAAGCATCTTTTAATTTCATGGCTGCAGTCACCATCTGCAGTGATTTTGGAGCCCCCCAAAATCAAGTCTGACACTGTTTCTACTGTTTCCCATCTATTTCCCATGAAGTGATGGGACCAGATGCCATGATCTTCGTTTTCTGAATGTTGAACTTTAAGCCAACTTTTTCACTCTCCTCTTCACTTTCTGCCATAAGAGTGGTGTCATCTGCATATCTGAGGTTATTGATATTTCTCCCGGCAATCTTGATTCCAGCTTGTGCTTCTTCCAGTCCAGCGTTTCTCATGATGTACTCTACATATAAGTTAAATAAGCAGAGTGACAATATACAGCCTTGACGCACTCCTTTTCCTATTTGGAACCAGTCTGTTGGTCCATGTCCAGTTCTAACTGTTACTTCCTGACCTGCATACAGATTTCTCAAGAGGCAGGTCAGGTGGTCTGGTATTCCCATCTCTTTCAGAATTTTCCACAGTTTATTGTGATCCACACAGTCAAAGGCTTTGGCATAGTCAATAAAGCAAAAATAGATGTTTTTCTGGAACTCTCTTGCTTTTTCGATGATCCAGCCGATGTTGGCAATTTGATCTCTGGTTCCTCTGCCTTTTCTAAAACCAGCTTGAACATCAGGGAGTTCATGGTTCACGTATTGCTGAAGCCTGGCTTGGAGAATTTTGAGCATTACTTTACTAGCATATGAGATGAGTGTAATTGTGCGGTAGTTTGAGCATTCTTTGGCATTGCCTTTCTTAGGAATTGGAATGAAAACTGACCTTTTCCAGTCCTGTGGCCACTGCTGAGTTTTCCAAATTTGCTGGCATATTGAGTGCAGCACTTTCCCAGCATCGTCTTTCAGGATTTGAAATATCTCAACTGGAATTCCATCACCTCCACTAGCTTTGTTCGTAGTGATGCTTTCTAAGGCCCACTTGACTTCACATTCCAAGATGTCTGGCTCTAGATTAGTGATCACATCATCATGATTATCTGGGTTGTGAAGATCTTTTTGTACAGTTCTTCCGTGTATTCTTGCCACCTCTTCTTAATATCTTCTGCTTCTGTTAGGTCCAGACCATTTCTGTACTTTATTGAGCCCATCTTTGCATGAAATATTCCCTTGGTATCTCTAATTTTCTTGAAGGGATCTCTAGTCTTTCCCATTCTGTTGTTTTCCTCTATTTCTTTGCATTGATCACTGAAGAAGGCTTTCTTATCTCTTCTTGCTATTTTTTGGAACCCTGCATTCAGATGCTCATATCTTTCCTTTTCTCCTTTGCTTTTTGCTTCTCTTCTTTTCACAGCTATTTGTAAGGCCTCCTCAGACAGCCATTTTGCTTTTTTGCATTTCTTTTCCATGGGGATGGTCTTGATCCCTGTCTCCTGTACAGTGTCACGAACCTCATTCCATAGTTCATCAGGCACTCTATCTATCAGATCTAGTCCCTTAAATCTATTTCTCACTTCCACTGTATAATCATAAGGGATTTATACCTGAATGGTCTAGTGGTTTTCCCTACTTTCTTCAATTTAAGTCTGAATTTGGCAATAAGGAGTTCATATTCTGAGCCATAGTCAGCTCCTAGTCTTGTTTTTGTTGACTGTATAGAGCTTCTCCATCTTTGGCTGCAAAGAATATAATCAATCTGATTTCGGCATTGCCCATCTGGTGATGTCCATGTGTAGAGTCTTCTCTTGTGTTGTTGGAAGAGGGTGTTTGCTATGACCAGTGCATTTTCTTGGCAAAACTCTATTAGTCTTTGCCCTGCTTCATTCCGCATTCCAAGGCCAAATTTGCCTGTTACTCCAGGTGTTTCTTGACTTCCTACTTTTGCATTCCAGTCCCCTATAGTGAAAAGGACATAATGGCTATATCTTTCTTTTTATCCTTTGCTTTTAGCTTCTCTTCTTTTCTCAGCTATTGATAAGTCCTCCCCAGACAACCACTTTGCCTTTCTGCATTTCTTTTCCTTGGGGATGGTCTTGATCACTGCCTCCTGTACTATGTCACAGAAACCTCCTGTGAACCTCCTATGGACCTCCATCTGTAGTTCTTCAGGCATGCTGTCTATCAGATCTAAACCCTTGAACCTATTTCTCACTTCCACTGTATGATTGTAAGGGATTTGATTTCGGTCATACCTGAATGGTCTGGTGGTTTTCCCTACTTTCTTCAATTTAAGTCCGAATTTTGCAATAAGGAGTTCATGATCTGAGCCACAGTCAGCTCCTGGTCTTGTTTTTGCTGACTATATAGAACTTTTCCACTGTATTGATTATAGAATATAATCAATATAATTTGGTATTGACCATCTGGTGATGTCCATGTGTAGAGTCTTCTCTTGTGTTCTTGGAAGAGAGCAATGACACTGGTCCATTGGTCCTTCTCCAGTGGACCATGTTTTGTGAGAACTCTCCACCATGACCCATCCATGTTGGGTGGCTCTACAAGGCATGGCTCATAGTTTCATTGAGTTAGACAAGGCTGTGGTCCATGTGATAAGTTTGATTAGTTTTCTGTGGCTGTGGTTTTCATTCTGTCTGCCCTCTGATATCCATAAGAGGCTTATGGAAGTTTCCTGTTGGGGGAGATTGACTGTTGGGTAAACTGGGTCTTGTTCTAATGGGTGAGGCCATGCTCAGTAAATCTTTAATCTGTTGATGGGCAGGGCTGTGTTCCCTCCCTGTTGTTTGACCTGAGGCCAAACTATGGTGGAAGTAATGAAGATGATGGCGGCCTCCTTCAAAAGGCCCCATGCACACACTGCCGCACTCAGTGCCCCCAACCCTGCAGCAGGCCGCTGCTGACCCACGCCTCCGCCGGGGACTCCTGGACACTCACAGGCAAGTCTGGGTCAGTCTTTTGTGGGGTCACTGCTCCTTTCTCCTGGGTCCTGGTGCACACAAGCTTTTTTTTTTTTTTTTTTGGTGCCCTCCAAGTGTCTGTTTCTCCTGTCCTGTGTAAGTTCTGTAATCAAATCCCATTGGCCTCCAAAGTCAAATTCCCTGGGGATTCTCAATCCCTTTGCCAGATCCCCAGGTTGGGAAATCTGCTGTGGGTCCTAGAACTTTCTTAACAGTGTGAGAATTTCTTTGGTATAATTGTTCTGCAGTTTGTGGGTCATCTGCTTGGCAGCTCTATGGTGGGGTTAATGGCGACCTCCCCCAAGAGGGCTTATGCCACAGGCTGTGTGACCCAGGTCTGCTGCACCCAGAGCCCCTGCCCCTGCAGCAGGCCACTGCTGACCTGTACCCCCACAGGAGACACTCAAACACTCAAAGGCAGATCTGGCTCAGTCTCTGTGGGGTCTCTGGGTCCTGGTATATACAAGGTTTTGTTTGAGCCCTCCGAGCATCTCTGGCGGATATGGGGTTTGATTCTAAATGCAGTTTTGCCCCTCCTGCTGCCTTGCTGGGGCCTCTCCTATGCCCTGGGACACGGGGTATCTTTTTATAGGGGGATCCAACATTCTCCTGTCGATGGTTGTTCAGCAGCAAGTTGTAATCTTTGAGTTCTCAAAGGAGAAGATGAGCACACGTCCTTCTAAACTGCCATCATAGTTGCTCGATAAATGGATGGATGAGAGAGTGAACAAATGAACGCGCAAATGCCGTTGCCTCTGGTGGGACAGGGAGAAGGCTGAGAGATCCGTCCCTCTAACATCCATTTGGCAAACAGGACCCATGGGAAAGGAGGGGACAGTGGGGTGGGAGGAGGGGGACATAGCAGAGGACAGGAACGAGGACAGTGCTGCTCCCCCGGGCCCTGCAAACCTGGGCCTTCACTTAGGAAGCAGCACCGCTGAGTTTATCACGTCCTCTCACCACGTCTTTTTTTTTTTTTTTCTTTCAAACAGGTGCCCAGATGGCATTGCACAGATGCTCCATAATTTCTTTAACCATCTCCAGTCTGTGGATTTTTAAGTTGTTTCTGATTTTCAAAATTACAAACAGGGCTGCAGTGGCCCATTCTGGGCCCTGCGCTCAGGTGGCTTTCGAACTGGATTTTGGTAACTCGTCACAGAAAATGTTCTTATACCCCTGCCCCTGACCCGCTTAAGAGGTGGTTGGAGAGAAGCAGAAAGAACCCTGCCTGGGCAAGGAGGGGATCCCACCTCCTTGCTATCACTGACACCTCCTTTCAGAAGCCTTCCTTGATCACCCCACCCTACACGGAGTTCACGTCTTCCTCCTCTGCATTTTCTATACACCCTCCACACACTTCCCTTCTTGCTTGCTTCATGTAAGTGTCAAAGTACTAGAGCCTCTCTCTCAGGAGCGTCCTCAGGGCAGGGGCTGGGTCCAATTCATTTCTGTGTCTCTAGCCCTTGAGGGAGGCTTGGCTCTCTTTAAATGTAATGGAGAGTTCCCTGTGAGTTAGCAACTGCCCTTCTCCAGACCTCAGTTTTCCCCTCTGCGAAACGGACGTGGGCCTGGAGGCTGGTTCTCTATGGTCCCTCCCATTCGAGGATTGATTCTTCCCCAGACTTCAGTCTCTCCTTCTGTGAGATGAGGTGGTAACACCCTCCCACCCACCTCTCCGGGTCTGTGAGGACACAGTGAAGAGATGTGGGTGAGGTGCTGGCTACAGTGCCTGCACCCCGGAGTGGCTGCTGCCCTGACAAGCAGGATGGGCAGGGTGTCCGTCCTCCCCGCTCCCCGCCAGGACATTTGCTGCCATTTCCTGGGGGAACTGCTGAGTCATCATTGGTCTAACCTTTTCAGCTGCATTTTACCATTTTGCCCTCACAACTGCCAGAGGGCCTGAGATAAACATCCTGGATGGTCAGTTTGAAATGCAAACCCTCTCTCCCCCAGCTGGTTAACATCAGAGGCCCTGCTGCTCCTAAAGCAAAGGCCCTGACCTTGAGCTTGGTTTTCAAGGTCCTGAAAGGCCAATTTCTGCCCCAAACCTTCCAGCTCCCACCCACACGGTCCTGGATGTGGAAACTGAAGCTCAGAGAGACGATGAGACTCCCCAAGTCCACCCCCACCTGGAGACTGCAGTGCGGGATTCAAACCAGGTCCACAGGCCACCCAGAAGTGCCGTCTCTGAGTGGTGTGTGCACCTCCCCACCCCCGTGGTCCTTGTCACAGCTGGCAAAGGCTATTTTTAGCCGTATTTGGGTTTGGAGATCAGGGGGCAAGTAAAATACTGACCAGCCTGAGGTGTTTATTGACCAGAAGGAATCACAACCTCATCCATGCAAACGCTCCTGATGAATGCGTTTCCATGCGCCAGGCCCCCTGGAGCTTCAGCTCACACTGACTTGTTTTCCTCCCAAACGACATGAATCCATTGATCTGGAAAGACTCAGGAACAGGCTCTGATTGGTTGTAGCAACATCTGGGAGAACTCGCGTGCCTTTGAAGGGGATCAGCGATTCATAATCACTGTGGTTTGTGTCCCAGGCCCATGTTCCCAGGATGCTCCCCAGGCTCCTCATTAAAGAGCTAAGTGTGATGTTTGACACAAGAGCTGATATATCAACTGTGCCCTTTGCTGGGTCTTTAGAGGCATTTAGATGCAGGCACATGGGCACCGCTGTGCTCCACGTGGGAGAATGGAGACCTCTGGGCAGCCTTGTGGGAATAGCCAGTTGACACAGCCCAGCTCTCCAGGAGAGGGCCTCAGTGAATCCACTAGAGCCATGGGCACTGAGCACACGGGAGCTCCTCACCTGCCTCCATTTCTCCTACAGCCCTTCTTGCAACAACGTCTCCGGGAACTGCTGAATCAACAGACAAGCACTGATGAGCCAAGATTCAGGGCTGTCCCCTTCTCTTCTCCTTTATTCATTGTTGGACTGGGATGTCCTCAGACCCTGAGCTGGGGGAATATGGAAACGCAAATAGGGGGTCCAAACTCAGGGGCTCCCAGTGAGATGGGGAAGGCGAATGCCTAAGAGGCCAAGCAAAGGGCAGACGGATCTGCTCAGTGAGAGGTGAGACGGGTCTGTGTTACAGAGGCACTGAAGTGAGGTGGTTACAGATCAGAGGCTTGTGACCTGGCTCTGGTACCAATTGGATACATGACTCTGGGTCAGTTACTTATCTCCCTGAGCCTCAGTTTTCTCCTCTCTACAGTGGGGATCATGTTGCGGATTTCTGTTGCTAGGTAACTGACCAAGGTCAAATATTTATATCTGTGTGTATGCATATGTATATGTTTACATGGAATGTGTATATAGTAATAGATGTGTATATGTGTGTCTGTATATGCATCTGTGTGTGTCTGACTCTTTGTGGCCCCATGGACTGTAGCCTGCCAGGGTCTTCTGTCCATGGAATTTTCTAGTCAAGAATACTGGAACAGGTTGTCATTTCCTATTTCAGGAGGTCTTCTTGACCCAGGGATTGAACTTGCATCTTTCGCATCTCCTGCATCGGCAGGCAGATCATTTACCACTCGTGCCACCTGGAAAGCCCATGTATACATATAGGCATGTGTATAAACTTCAGGAGCTAGTGGAGGACAGAGGAACCTGATGGGCTACAGTCCCTGGGGTCACAAAGAGTCGGACACGACTTAGTGACTGAACAAAAACACACACAACAGTACCTATACATATATATATATATATATGAGTATGTGTGTGTATATGTATCTGTGTGTTAAGTATGTTTCTGTGTATGCATGTACATATATATGTGCACATATATGGCAGTACATGTGTGTATGTATTAAGTGTAAGTATATATATCTCTATGTATGTATATGTTTCTGCATATATATGTGTATATGTGTACAAAGGCATATAGATTGAAGGCAGGGGGAGAGGGGATGACAGAGGGTGAGATGGTTGGATGGCATCACCGACTCAATGGACGTGAGTCTGAGCCAGCTCTGGGAGATGGCAAAGGATGGGGAAGCCTGGCGTACTGCAGTCCATGGGGTTGCAGAGAGTCAGACACGACTGAGTGACTGACAAACAGCAATGGCATATGTAAAACAGTGGGACTGAGACTGGCTCGCCTGTGCTGTTTCCTCTTTGGATTCCCTCATGTGGGGTTGAGTGACTATAGCTGAGGATGCTGCCCATGGTTCTCCTCACTGGCATTTTCTGGGTCGTGTCAGGAAAAGAGGTGGCAGCTCTCATTGTCCCCCACCCCAATCAGGCTGCCTGTTACCAGAGGTGCTGGCAGCCTGCAGCTGGATTTCGTGTTCCCCTTGCAGCTCTTTGAGGTATGAAATAGAAGCCCCCACTTCCCTATCTCTTCCCAGGTCAGAGGAAAGCAAAGCCAGGACATTTGCCTAGAAAATGCTCTTCAGAAAATATCACTGTGGAAGAATCAACCTGAAGCATCCACATACATCTATTTCTGGGGTGTCATAGGGCCCAAGCTCCCCACTCACTCATGCTTTCATTTAGCTGAGGTTTATTGAGTGTCTATTATGGATGGAGGAGCCTAGTAAGTTACAGTCCACGGGGTTGCAAAGAGTCAGACATGACTGAGTGGCTTCACTTTCACTTTTATTTTGCCCCCAGACCCTCAGGATGCTCTTGCTCCTCATCTCACCTCATCTGTGCATTTCGTTCTGATACTTGTCACCCGCCAAAGGTGTGCCCAAAACAACTGCAACCACAAGCATAACTGTTTTGGGCCCCTGCATTGCCATGAAATGCTGTGTGTCTTTGGCTCTTCAGGGGCTCCAGTGTAGGCCAGGGCCTGGCAGGATGTGGTGGGATGAAGAAGAGGCAGCTATGGTACCCAGTGGGAGCTTGATAAACTTGTACCCAGTAGAAGCTGTGATCCCTTCAGAGGTGTGTGTGTGCATGTGTAGTGAAGGGTAAGAAAATCAGAAGGGAACGGTGAATTCTACTGGATGGATTGTTGGAAAGCTGACTGGTCCTGTCAGGGCGCATGTAAGATGTTCTCCAGGGAGGCTGTGGATGTCTTGCGGGATCTGGATCCTTGAGGGAACTGGATTCTGTTAGGCATAAGCACATTGTTAGGGACAAGACAAAAGAAAATAAAATGGATGGATGGATGGATGGATGGATGGATGGATGGATGAATAGCTGATAAGACAGATGGATACAAGAGAAATTGTGAAGATGGTGAGGTGGACAACGGAAAGGCAATGGATGAATGGGTGAGCAGATGGGGGATGTATGGATGATGGGCGGAGTGAATAGAGACTTAGATGAAGCCAGTCTTAGATGGGAGGGAGGGATAAAGAGGCTGCCACCTCTGTCCCTGACACTGCCCAGATTACTAGTTCTCTCCAAATAATGCAAGTTATAGGAATAAGGGGCTTGTAGCAAGTTCTAACCAGGGGCAACATCTCAACAATAACCTTTGCTGTTTTTCATCATCTCTGTTCCTGCTGACATTCCATGGAACTTATTTGACATCTGCTCTGTCCCAGCTTGTTTTGCAAAGTGGAGCTTTAAGGAGGAGCTCGTTCTCTGGTGGGAAGGCAGACAAAGAATGTGAGCCTCGTGCGATGTGCTGAGAGCTCGGAGAGCAGCATGATCAGAGGTCGGTGGAAAGTGTGGTGCATGTGGCATTGTGTGTGCATACCAGACGTCTCAGCACTCTCCCCACTCTTTTGCTGAAGGTGCGGCCTTGCTGACTGCTTATATGATGCCTCCCCTTTCATTGTAACTGACTGGCTCAGGGGTGCACCCTGAGCACCTCTGAGCATGTCGTCTTCACAGCTGTATGTCATCTTAGTTACCCCAAAAGGTCACATGTGATTAGGTTGGATTTTTCACCTGCTTGCAAAATGAAAAGTCATCATAGGAAATCTGTTGGGAGGAGCAGAGGAAGGGCATGTATGAGCTCCTGGAGAGAAGGGGAAAAGGAAGGAGATGATGTCTTGACTACTCTGGCTTCCCAGGCTGGGTGCAGCAGCAATCAATATGAAATACTCCTTCACTCGAGCAGACTGTTGACCCCAGAGTCTTCATGAGGATGGCAGTCATGAGAGGCACTTACCTCCACCAGATAGGATGGGGTGGATAGAGAAGTCTTCATGGGAGCTGTGACGTTTGAGGGCAGGATTTGAAGACTAAGATTTCTCCGGGTATAGGAGGAAGACCACAACGCACAATTCAGAAAATGCATGATGGTGAACATGTTCTGTCAAATGTTAGGTTTGAAAATAGGTTGCATTGAGGATTTGGCAATGAGGAAGGGGAGTAAAATAAAACCAACATTTGTTGAGCATCTGCCAAGTGGCAAGGACCAACCAAGTTGGTGATTTTCTCTGTATCAACTCACTTTGCCCTCACACGACTCCACAGTTCAGGCAGTATTTTCCCCATTTTACAGATGAGGAGAATGAGGGTTTGGAGAGGCTAGTGAAAGATGCATGGTAAATAGGGTGGAGGAAGGACTCAAACCTAGATCTGCAGACTCGAAGCCCGTGCCCTCTCCATGAACCTCAGCATGGTTTCCTATGATGTGAGGAAGATGGGCTGGGTCAGCCATGAGAGGCACAGGATGCCCTTTGTTTGAACACCCTGTGGGTCTAGGACACATCTGCCAGCTGCCCAGTACCTGGCTCCGTTCTCCTCAGGATACAGCAGATGCTGGGATGTGGGTCCAAGGATGCACATAGCTACTGGGACACACGCTGTTTGACTGATGGATGTCATTAGGTAGGGTTGTTCTGTTCAGACAAAGTGATTCATGCAGGCCAGTCAAAACAGCCACAGGCAGTGGCTGAATAGAAGGGAGAGTTCAGTTCAGTTCAGTTCAGTCGCTCAGTCATGTCCAACTCTGCAACTCCATGGACTGCAGCACACCAGGCCTGCCTGTCCATTGCCAACTCCCAGAGTTTACTCAGACTCATCTCCATTGAGTCGGTGATGCCATCCAACCATCTCATCCTCTGTCATCCTCTTCTCCTTCCACTTTCAATCTTTCCCAGCATCGGGGTCTTTTCCAATGAGTCTGTTCTTTGCATCAGGTGGCCAAGGTATTGGAGTTTCAGCTTCAGCATCAGTCCTTGCAATGAACACTCAGGACTGATTTCCTCTAGGATGGACTGGTTGGATCTCCTTGCAGTCCAAGGGACTCTCAAGAGTCTTCTCCAGCACCACAGTTCAAGGGAGAGAGGCAGCCTTATTTTCATTGGTGGCAGTGAGCCTTCAGTGCAATATAAGAGTCGTGGAAGGCTAGAGAGGAGGCTGGCCCTCCCCGTGGTGGCCACAGGAATCCATGTAGAGGAAGCAAAGGGGAAAGGGAAGATGAAGGAGTGAAGGAAGAGAGGAGGCAGCGGGAGCGGGAGAGTTGACTGAGACAGAAGTAGGAGAGGAAAAGAAGTGAGTGGGAGAGAAGGGGTGAGTGGGAAGGGAGGGAGGAGAGAAGAGGGACGAGAGGAGGTGGAAACAGAAGGGAGAGGCTGGAAGTGGGGAGGGGAATGCAGAAGGTGGGGAGGATGTCCTGGATAGAATGCAAGGAGGGTGGAGGGATGGGAGGAGGGAGGAAGGAGAAGACAGTAGAGGACCAAGGGGAGCAAAGAAGAAGGAAGAGGCAGGGGAGATTAAATAAAGAGGAAGAGGGAGGAGAAATGACCAGGGGGGATAGTGAGAGCCACAAGAGCAGGGCGAGAGGAGAGGAGGGGAAGGGAGGGACAAGTGGGGGAGGAAGAGGAGGCCACCGGAGCCAGTTCCCAAGAGTTCAGCCTGGCTGAACTCTCCAAATGTGTGACATTCTCAGAAGCTCTGAGTGAATTGCACCTATCCTTCACGCCTGGCCAGGCAACCCGGAGACAAGTGGGCCCCATGCCCAGTTAGTGCTTGTTACAAGTTTTCAGTGGCATCTGGAACAACAGGTTCCGCATCCCCTACCCCCCAGCTCTGGTCACACTCAGGAAACAGCTCAGCCTGACCCAGGTCCTGGTGGGGTCAAGTCTAAGTCAGCCCCTCCTTCCACCTGAGCCAGGACAGTCTGAGGGGCAGGGCAGCTAAAGATGCCGAGAGAGAAGAGCTTCTGAAGATTTAGAATGCTTGATCTAGAACTCAAGTGTTCTCTCTCAAGTGACAGCATAACTAAGCCTTCACCAAGCCCTTGGATCTTTCTCTTGCCAGTTGGTTCTTGGCAACAGGTTAGGTGGAAACACCAATTGATTCCATTGGGCACAAGCCCACTGTTGCATTTTCCATCCTGGGGGATGAGTTCCTTGACCAGAAGCAAGGCTGTCTAGAACATCGTGGTGGATGAGACATGCTATGGGTTCTAAGGATGGCAGTACTTACCACTGTGTCATGGATAGCAAAGGCAAGTTCGTACCAAGAATATGTGCCTGGTTAGGGAGGATGAATCCTGCCCCTGCATTATGAAGTGGTCCAATGTACTGATGCTGGGAAAGACTGAAGGCTGGAGGAGAAGGGGACGACAGAGGATGAGATGGTCGGATGGCATCACCGACTCAATGGACATGAGTTTGAGTAAGCTCCAGGAGTTGGTGATGGACAGGGAAGCTTGGCGTGCTGCAGTCCATGGGGTCGCAAAGAGTCAGACACAACTGAGCGACTGAACTGAACCAGTGTACTTGCAACCAAGTATTTGGCTGTTTCCCCAGTAATGTGATCACAGGAGGAGCTCAGTGTTGGTCTCCGCTGTTGGCAAACTAGGGCCTCAGTAGTAGAGATGGCCAGGTCATCTTTGATAAGAGGAAGTCCTTTGCATGAATCCTATGCACAGCCTCCTTCCCTGCCACTGTGATCACTCTGCTTATCAGCCCACTGAACAAGCGCTAGGGTGACTGGGAGAAACGGGCTGACTAACACCCACCAAGCATGTCCTTTTGTCCCGATGACTATTTACAGCCCTCTCTACAGTGGATGTCCTTTAAATGACATGGACTTAGTATCTTCGTGGTCTGTGATGATTCCGTGAATCTTGTTAACATATTTCCATGTCACAAGTCTTCCATCCTTTTCCTTCGAATTCATCAGCCACCCAGGCAAATCATCAGCAACTGCCCATGGGTTAGTGCAGATTCAGACTTCAGGCCCGGATGATGTGGACTACGTCAGAGTTCTGACATGTCACATTCAAGAGTTCTGCCAAACTGGAAGTTTTGTCTTCACTGTCTTTCAAGATTCCTCCTGAGTGGGGCTGTAGTCTACAGCCATCCACTGTTTGATGGCAACATACAGATTCATCCATAAACCAGGCTTGAGTTTGTTCTTCTTCAGTAAATGGGTCATAAGAAATACCCCATGAGGCCACAGGCAGGTAGATAATGTCAAAGGAGTCTGAGCTATCTGTTCATGCAACTCCCCTGTACCTCTGGACCTGCCCAGTCCACTGTACACCACCTCCCTTCTATGCCAAGTTGCTGTTGCACACCTGAAGGTCTGGCTAGGTGGGCCAGGCAACATCAAATCCACGATGAGAAGTTCAGGTCACAGGGTCAACTGATGTCCTGTGTTTAGACATTATAGATTGTCCTCCACTTACAATGGGGCTATGCCCCAATGAATCCATCGCAAGTTGAAAATATTATAAGTTGCAAATGCAGGTAATATACCCAACTTACTGAACATAGCCTGAAAGTGAAAGTCACTCAGTCGTGTCCATTGCTTTGTGACCCCATGTTCTATACAGTTCATGGAATTCTCCAGGCCAGAATACTGGAGTGGGTAGCCTACCCTTCTCCAGCGGATCTTCCCGACCCAGGAATCAAACTGGAATCTCCTGCGTTGCAGGCAGATTCTTTACCAACTGAGCTATCAGGGAAGCCAAAATAGCCTGCTGCTGCTAAGCCGCTTCAGTCATGTCCAACTCTGTGCAACCCCATAGACGGCAGCCAACCAGGCTCCCCCGTCCCTGGGATTCTCCAGGCAAGAACACTGGAGGTAGCCTAACCTACCTTAAATGTGCCCAGGACACTTATATTAGCCTGCCTTTTGGGCAAAATCACCAAACACAGAGCCTATATTAGAGTGAAGTGTTGACTATCTCATGTAATTTATTGAATACTCTACTGAAAGTGAAATGCAGAATGGCTCAATGGTAATAGAATAGCTGTGTTGATTGTTCACCCTCGTGACTGTGTGGCTGACTGGGGGCCGCAGCTTGCTGCCATGGCCCAGTATCATGAGAGGTGAGAGAGAGGATATTGTTAGCTTGGAAAGATTCAGAATTTGATATATGGTTCCCACTGAATGCGTATCACTTTTGCACCATTGTAAAGTCAAAAAGTTGTAAGTCAAACCATCGTAAGTCAGTGACTCTCTGTAGTGTCTACTGAGGTTCACTAACAAGAAAGAAGCTGTTTGTCAAAAAAGGAATAGTTATCTTCAGAAGGAGGCATAGATTTTTGTGCCAAAAGACTAACGAGTCTCTGCTGTGATGCTTCTATTGGTGCTTGTCAAAGGCTCCGCTCTCCCCAGCATACTTATTTGCCACTGACACGTCACCTGAATCTGCTGGATCTTAAAGCCCAGGCTGGGGGGATGGGGTTGGAAATGCCTGTAAGGACCTGTCTGGGGAGGTGCTAGTGTGTGCATGCTTGGTCGTGTCTGACTCTTTGCAACCTCACGGCCTGCAGCCCTCCAGGCTCCTCTGTCGATGAATTTTCCAGTCAAGAATACTGGAATGGGTTGCCATTTCCTCCTCCAGGGACTGTATGTCAAGATTAGATACTTGATATTAAGGCAGGTAGAAAGCAAGTGGGGAGAGCAAACCGTCAGGCGCCCACCAGCTAGCCAGGTCTCCAGCATCTGGGGCTGGATGCATGTGTCTAATTTGTGACAGACAGACCCAGCTTGGCTTCAGACAGTCCTGGGTTTAAATCATGGCTCTATCTGGAAACTAATAATCTCCCCATCACCCATGGAGCCCTTCTTTGCTCCAGAACAGTGGTGTTGGGGGCTCAACTTATATCCCTGCATTTAACCCTACAACTCTGCAGATGCTATTGTCTCCATGTACAGATGGGGAGACTGAGGCACAGAGCAATGTGCTCACTTCCCGGGCCACTCTGCAGTGACCTGCAGAGCCAGGCTGTCTGACGTGGAAGTTGGAGACACTTTGACAACAGGCCTCCGTTGAGCCACCTAACCACAAGGAACCTCAGTTTCCTCATCTGTGAAATGGGGATTTGTTCATTCTGCAGCACGTATTTGTGGAGCAGGCACAGAGCTGGATTTAAGAATAGTAATTCCTAAAAAAAAAAAAAAAAGGAATAGTAACTCCTGCTCCATGTGGTCTGTAGGTACATTAAATGAAATGAATTTACAATTTTCCCATCCCTGCATCAGACACACAGTACAGGCTCAACAAATTGTATCTCTTTCTCTGTTTTTAAATCCAAAATGTTTTCGCATCATGGGCATGTACAGAATGGGTCAGTTGCTGCCTGGCAGGCTGAAGCCTCCTTCCCCTATTC
Source organism: Ovis aries (assembly GCF_016772045.2). NCBI lineage: Eukaryota > Metazoa > Chordata > Mammalia > Artiodactyla > Bovidae > Ovis > Ovis aries. Next base: position 237,070,302 of record NC_056055.1, read on the forward strand.
ATTCCTCTGCATTGCATGTGCTGATAACGTGGTTCCAATTCAACACATTTATAAACATCGGGATGTCTTCTGCAGTCATTATCTTTTAGATGAGTATAAGTTGTCTTCACGATCTGACAAACTTGAGGTTGTTCTAAGGCTCTGATGTGCAGTAGGAGGGGGTGAGGGGGTGTTTGAAGAGGCTTGGATTCATTTCCTTGGGCTAGGTAAGAAATTTACACAAACCACGTGGCTTAAATCAACAGGCACCTCCTGGGTCATAGCTCTGAGGCTCCAGGTCTGAGATCAAGGCGGCAGTGCTGGGTCCTCCTGGATCCTCTGAGGGAGAGTCCGTGCTATGCTTCTCTTCCAGCTTCTGCGGGCTGCTGGCCGTCCTGGTCATTCCTTGGCTGGCGGCTGCATCACTTTCTTCTCTGCCTCTGTCTTCCCATGGCCTTCATCTCGGCATGCTTCCTTTTCTGTCTCTTACAAGGATACTTGTCTTTGGATCTTGGGCCCACTCGAATCCAGGCCAATCTCGTTTGAGATCTTGGTCTTAATTACATCTTCAGAGACTCTTATTCTCAGGTTCTGAGTAGACATGTCTTTCAGGGGCCACTATTCAGGCTTCCACCAGACTCCTCCTTGAGCTCCATTTCTGCCTGGTCTTGGCAAGTCCCTTTCCCTCCCTGGGTCTCAGATGCTCTTACATTGTTTATATTTAGGATGTATAGAGTGATTGTCTCAGGAAGTGGTCACACCAAACTTTCTTCATTCAACAATGATGTTCCTGCTCTGAGCTGACCTCAGTGCTGTAACCCAAGGAGACAAGGCTAGAGAGAAGGAAGGTGATTACAACAGACTAGAGCAGGTGTTCCCTAGGGTCAGGGTCTGCTTTATTCACACCGTCACCAGGCCTGATCCGAGCAGGGGCTGGTGAATTAATTACTGATATATTTTGCAGCTAATAAGAGCTATGAGAGGGTGCCCCTGATGTAAGTTTCCGAAGCACAGAGGGGCAACCGACTGTGTCTTAAAAGGTCCAGATGGCTTCCCAGCAGAGGTGGTATTCGAGGTGAGACCCAGAGATTGAGCCACAGTGATTGTATGTGGAGGTACATACACAGGTCCTGTATGGTGGGGCCTAGGGCATTGCTTCACGTGCATGGGGCAGAGGTGAGAGTTTCGTCCTCTCTAGAGCAGACAATGAAAGTAAAGTCGCTCAGTCGTGTCCGACTCTTTGCGGCCGCATGGATTGTAGCCTACTCTCTGAACATGGGATTTTCCAGGCAAGAGTACTGGGTTGCCATTTTCTTCTCCAGGGGATCTTCCCGACCCAGGGATCGAACCCGAGTCTCCCGCATTGCAGGCAGACGCGTTACCGTCTGAGCCACCCTTAGGGAAGCCGCTGCAGAAGTCCTAGAACAGGCGAGTGGGTCTTAACGGCGGGTAGACGGGGACACGGCTTGCCCAGGCCCTGTGTGTCATCAAAGAGAGAGCCCAGGTGGCCCCGCCAGTCAAACTCCAGACCTGGTTTCAAGATGACTCCCCGCTCTGCTGTTTAGACAGCACTGCTTGCGTGCTCAATCCTGTCTGACTCTTTGCAAACCCATTGGCTGCAGCCCACCAGGCTCCTCTGTCTGTGGGATTCTCCGCGCAAGAATACTGGACTGGGTTGTCATTTCCTCCTCCAGGGGATCTTTCCAGCCCAGGGATCAAAACTGCATCTCCTGCTTGACAGGTAGATTCTTGACCGCTGAGCCACCTTTTGACGCCATTACACACGGTTAGATCAAAGTCACTAGAGTACATGTTTTAGCTCCCATGTAACAGGCTTCCTATTGCTGCTGTTACAAATGATCACAAATCCGGTGCTTTAAAGCAGGATGGAGGATTTATTCTCTTAAGAGTCTGGAAGACAGAAACTCAGACTCAGTCTAACTGCACTAAAGTCAAGGTGTAAGCAGGGCTAATTCTTTCTGGAGGCTCCACGGGAGCATCCATTGCCTTGCCTTTTCTGCTTCTCGGGCCTGCCCAGCTTCCTTGCTTCATGGTCTTTTCCTTGATCCTCAAAGCCAGCATCATAGCCTCTCCAAACTGCTGACATTGTCCTCTGCTTAGACCATCATATGTCTTTCTCTAGCCCTGCTTCCATTGAGTTCCCTGACTCTGACCCTCCTGCTTCTCTAAGACCCATTAAACTGGACCCACTTGGATAATTCAGGATAATCTTCCCATCTCAAGATCCTTAACTGAATTATGCCTGCAAAATCCATTTTCCCATGTGAAGTAACACAGTCACAGGTTCTGGAGATTAGGAGATGGACATCTTTGGGGGACTTTTCACTGAGTCAAGTACATGAGGCTCAGAGATGGTTGGGATGTGTGTGCTCAGATGCAGGCCTCTGATCAGTATACCCAGCACTCAGTGCTGACTATTGTACCTCCTCCCCTTTCTACAGGGAAGTCCTGAGTTGCTCAGTGAACCACAGCCCGGTTTCAGACTCAAGAGGGCAGATGTGTGAGTTGAGGTCTCACTGAACTGTTGCCCTATGGGGCAAGGATGACAGATATTGCGACCGCTGTTGTATTTGAAGCAAATGATCCCTGCAGAGCCAGGAGGTTTGTGGCTCACAGAACTGGATGATGAGGTGAGGAGGTCAGTCTGTCTGTGACATCCCTCTGTGGGCCATCCTCCTTTTCCCTGCTCCACAAGGATCAACTAAGCAGCAGAAGTACCAAATAGATTTTCTGTGCTTCTGGCTTCCATAGGAAGCAGCCTTTGGAATGCTGAACGATGAGAAAAAAAAATGCCAGTACTTTACTTAGCAGGGGCCAGAGGGGTGGATGCTCACATTGCAGTTTATAAAGTACTCACCTGGGCTCGCATCGCCTTGGATTCTCAAACCTCCCCGGGAAGGGAGTGAGATGCGGATGTTGCTTTCCCCTGGAAGCTGTAGCTGTAGTTACTTCCATGACTGTAGCATGGGTGTGCACCATTCCCTAGGCATACCCCCGCCTCCACAGGACTGGTTGAGAGTCTCCCCTGTGCCTGACTTGGGGTGTTATGGAACTAGTGAAGGAGGAGAGATTTGGGAGGTATGAGAGGCCTCTCTGAGCCATCTCAGGAGCACAGACCAAGAGGAGAGAGAGGAGGAGAAACATCCAGCAGGTACCAAGTGGTGGGTGTAGCTCACCTGCACAGGTAGCATAGACATCTTTGCCAGTAGCCCATAGCAAGGCCTGGGCCTCCTTTGTGTACCCAGAGTGACACAATGCCTCGCACCAAGCAGGAGCCTGTAATGGCCAAGGAATGAATCGTTGAATGGATAAAAAGTGAATGGATGGAAGGGTAAGTGGATGGATGGATGAATGACTGGGTGAATTGATGGGTGGTTGGATGGAAAAGAAGAGTGAGAAAGGGAGTACAGTGTAGTGGTTAGGAGAGCCAGGCCTGGAGAGCCTCTGGAACCAGGCCTGGGTTTGACTCAGTTCTGCCAGTTGTTAGCTGTGATCTTGATCCAGTCTTATCCTCTAAGCCTCAGTTTCCTCATCTGTAAAATGGGAATGATAATAAAAGCAACTATCTCAGGGCTATTGTGAAAATGCCAGGAGTCAATGAGTGAAGGTGCTTAGATCCAGGCCTGGCCCATCAACAAGCTCTCAGTAAATCCTACTAGGGCAAGAAAAGTTTCTAGATTTCTGGAGTGCGTAAATATAGCAAGTAATATTAACAAATTGCAGCTGAAAGGATGGCCCTTCCAGTGTCTAGCTTGAAGTCTTAAGCTGCAGCTTGATCCTAATGCCTCTCACTCACTAGCCACACTTCTCATGCGTGACCTTCTGGGGGTGGGCAGACTCAGAGCTGGTGATATGTGCAGCCCAGGTCACACCGAGAGACCCCCATCATCAGTGTATCTGCAGCCCTGAAGTGATCCCCACCTCAAATCAATGATGTTTACAAAGTTGGCAGGGGGACTGATTTATTTGTCTTTCTTCCATGTCTTTTCTAGAATAAGCAACCATCTCTCTTCTGGCAAATGGTTTGCCTCCCGCTGGCTCCTCAGGCCCCGGAAGGCTGGCAGGATCTGTCTGGGCAGATCTCAATGTCTTGTTTCAGTTCTGCACCTGGACTGAGCGCTTGCGGGGGGTGTTTCACATGGGGGACCTCACTCCCCTCCCAGTAGCGCTGTGAGGTGAGGTTTCAGGAGCGCTGAGTTCCTTACTCAACAATGCACAGCCAGGAAGCGGCAGAGCCAGAATCTGAGCCTGGGACTCTCTCTGATGCTAACACCTCTTGAGTTCTGTTACTGCTCTAAAAGCCCGCATTCACTATGGTGAATGGTCATCTCCATTCACAGATGATGAAACTGAGGCTCAGAGAGGAAAACTAACTGACCCCCAGTCACCCGCGGTAAATGGATTTGCTGGCATTCAAAGTCAGGAAGTCTGGTCTCCCAAACCTCCACTCTAGACGACAAAGCTTCTGCCTGGCAAGGCCACACTGTGCATGCTTCCACATGCTGCCCAGTGTTGTTCGTCTTACTTGCCTCCATCTGGTGCTAGAACTGCCTCTCAAGAACCCGTGCCTGACCTTGACCTCACCTGGAGTTCATCAATCCCTTATGGCGGGATTGCTTTCCCGCCATAAGCTTGTTACTCAGCACAGCTCAGTGACTCACTGAAGTTATTTAGCTTAGACTCCAGGACAGGACTTGAACACAGGTCTATCTGGCTCTAAAGCAGATTAGTCTTCCTCTCCCTCAGCCATGGCGTCCCTCAAAACAATGATAAAACCTACCGAAAAGGCAGAGAGGCCAGGCAAGATGCTGGGGTGGGGGCAGACAAGTGCTACAGGCCGTCATGAGCCCAACAGCCTGGGGGTGGGTTGAGAAGGGGCTGCATCCTGAGGGATGGATGGATGGCTGGACTCTGGGAGGCCAGAGGGAGGGGAGGTCCAGCAGGAGCCAGGCAGAGGTGAGAAGGTGAGATGGAGGAACCATGAAAAGATAGGTTGATGAGAGGGAAGGGGAGAGGGGTGATGAGGAGCAGCTGATCTAGGAAGGATGGTCCCAGACAAGACACATGGGGACTTTATCATCAAGCTGACCTTGGGCTTGAACTCAGCTCTGCTGCTTCTCATGGATGCTGCATTTGCTTAACCTCTCTGGGCTGCAGTCTCCTGTCTGTGAAGTGAAAATCATACCTCCTCGGGTTGTTATAAACCACTATTATGGTTTTTTTTTATTATACTTTATATATATATATATATATTTGGCTCAGTGGTAAAGAAGCTGCCTGTCATTGCAGGAGACGAGGATTCGATCCCTGGGTAGGGAAGATCCCCTGGGGAAGGAAATGGCAACCACTCCAGTGTTCTTGCCGAGAAACCCTATGGACACAGGAGCCTGGTGAACTATAGTCTTGGGGTCACAAAAAAGTTGGACATGATTTAGTGACTGAACAACAACAAAAATATATATTTGTATGCTTTTACAAGAAAATAATAGTGGTATTCAGTGCTTTAGTTGTTATGATATCATATTATAAGCATAATTTTACATCTACCTTAATCCAAAATTGGTTGTTAAAGATATATCCATAATAAATGAATGAATGAGCTAATTTAAAAACCAGCCTATGGTGAGAACTCTTTCTCCCAGGATAGTGGACAATCCAATCCCTGGGGAGGGGTTTAAGCACAGGCCAGGCCATCTTTTCATGGCTCCTCCATCCTCTGAGTCCTTCTCACCTCTGCCTGGATACCTGTTGATCCCCTCCTCCCTCTGACCTCTTGCAGTCTGTCCGTCAGATGTGATGTCTCCTGAAACCCTCTTCAGTTGTCAGGCTCATGGATGCTGGTGGGGAAGTGGCTGCTTCACAAAAGGTAACTACGAATAATAACAACGATGCAGCCTGGCAGCTATGCTGCAAGTTAAGGAAGAGCATACAATTATGACATCCTGACTACTCCCTCCCACTCTTCCAAAAATTAATCTTGCCTTTAAGGAGCTCCATTTCCCCAGAGTAAGAGAGACTTTATTAGAGAAGGCCCTTCCCCACATAGATAGAATAAACAGACCAATAAAACTTCCCTGGTTTCAGCATCGCTTTGGAAATCAATGCGCTATGATTGTGAATCCAACCTCTGTTGGCAGCTGCCTAATTTTAGCTGGATCTTTGCAGGCTTCTCACTGGGCTCATCAGCCCCTATGCACCAGCAGAACTGTTCCCAGAGCTTCATTGATCTTTTGGCTAAAGTGTCCTAATGAAATACAAATCTGTTGTTACTTAAAAAGCCATCTGTCATGGTGGCACACAAGAAATGCTACCAGGAGAACAATAACCATAATTTCCTTTTAAGACCCAGCCTTCCTCCCCCTTTTCCTGCCAGAAAAAAAAAAAAAATCGATATCTTTTACTGTTTCATTTTGTCACAGAGCACTAGGGGGAAAGCCATCATCGATAGGGTGTTAAAGATATTTCCAATCATGTGCTAACTCCTGTCTGAAGGGCCTTCGGCCTCCTTGAGTGAGTTAGCTCCTATTTGCATGAGAGGAGTTAGCCAATACTTATTTGGTATTTCTGTCTTGGGGTACTCTGTCTGGGTACGTGGCTAAGGAGGTGACAGGTGTGCAGGGTTCTCAAAGGGTCTGGGGTCCAGGAGTATGCAAATAAGTATCAGGCATTCCTGGATGGAATGGTCGGAATGGCAAAGCCCATCATTGTCCTGCAGCCCAGAGTCCAGGCAGCGGGAATTTCCAGGAAAGAGAGAAGGAAGGCCTGCTGCTTGCAGGGGGAGAGTGGGCACATGTTTTCCTGGCAGGCCTGGATCATCACAGCTGACCCTGTGAGTGTCCAGCTGCCTCATCCCTCTAAGTGAGACCTTTGAGAGACAGGAAGAAAAACCGGCTTGTCCCAGTGTCACCCAGCAAATGGATGGCAGTTAGAGGAATTGCCTTGCTGACATTCCCTCTGGTCAGCTCCTTAGGGGGAGATGCACAGTGGGCATCAAATACTGGGGATACAAATGTCCCTCCAGTCTGTATCTTACAGGCCTCAAAGTCTGGACTTGTGTTGAAAGGTACTTGTTGACTCAAAAAAAATATTCACAACCTAAAAGTTGAGAGTTGTATTTTATTTGTTGGGAATTTTTAGGACTTTAAGCTCGAGAGAAAGCATCTCAGGTGACTCCGAGAGAACTGCTTCAAGGAGGGTAGGGAGGAGCCAGGTTATGTAGAAGTTTTGCAAAAAAAGGGCAGGTAGTGTGAACATCAAAAGATTGTTGTTAATTAAAGGAAACCAGATATCCCAAGTTAAAGAATTTAGCACGTTTCTATGGATGGTAAGAGTCTGGGATCACTGAAATCATTCCTTTGATATGCACCTCAGTCATATGAGGCTCCAATACTTTGGTCACCTGATGCAAAGAGCCAGCGCATTGGAAAAGACTGATGCTTAGAAAGATTGAAGGCAAATGTAGACGAGGACAGCAGAGGATGAGATGGTTGGATGGCATCACTGACTCAATGGACATGAACTTGGGTGAACTCTGGGAGATGGCGATGGACAGGGAGGCCTGGTGTGCTGCAGCCCATGGGGTCTCAAAGAGTCAGACATGACTTAGCAACTGAACAACAACAGCGACAACTTCTGGGGTCAGTTTCCTGTGTTTTCACATCCTGAGTTTTCTTTTCTCAGAGCTCACCATAGGGAGTGGCTACAGTCTAGACGGCAGGTCTTCTTTCTGAGTCTCCTTAGGCTCACCAGCTTACACTGTAGGGCTGCAACTGCTAATGACTGTGACGTCCTTATTTACTGATACAGCAGGAAATATTCCATTTCTCATATGTAATTATCATTGAGTCAGGTTTTTTTAAAACTGAATTGGAAATAGAACCCCCAAATTTTTACAGCTTATGGCCATAGAGCTTCTCATGGGGTCCTGAGGCTTCCTACATCTCCTCTCTCCTCACCCTTACTCTGACCCTCCTTGGTATCTCAAGGGAGACATGTCAAAAAACACCTCTGACTTCCAAGATAAACTTTAGCCAGGTATCCAAGGGCCTTGGCTGCATGTCCGCTCTCACACCCCTGACCTCGTTTATTGGCTCTCCCCTTTACTCTCCTCACCCCATGAGGTTGCCCGCTTGATGCTCCAGCCCTGTGGAGCTTTTGACTATTCCCTTATGCACCTATGTGTCTTTGCTCATGCTGCTCTTCCTGTTCTAGACTGCCTCCATGCACCCTGGACCCACCCTCTGTCTTCCCACTTGGCCAGTACTGAGGGTCACATCTCACATGGGTCCAGGCAGTGAAGTGAACAGATACCACTGGGGTAGGCAGAGTGTTGGGTAAAATTGCCTTCATTCTTTTAAAAGAAAATATATATATATATATATATATATTATATATATATATATATTTATGTATTTTGGGTTGCATTGGGTCTTCTTTGCTTTGTGCAGGCTTTCTCTAGCTATGGTGAATGGGGGCTCCTCTTTGTTGCAGGCTTCTCATTGTGGAGGCTTCTCTTGTTGTGGAGCATGGGCTCTAGAGCCCATGGGCTTCAGCAGTTGCAGCCCGTGAGCTCCAGTAGTTGCGGCTCACGGGCTCTAGAGTGAGGGCTCAGTAGACGTGGCCCACGGGCTTAGTTGCTCGATGGCATGTGGGATCTTTCTGGCCCAGGGATCAAACCTATGTCCCCTGCATTGGTAGGCAGTTTCTTCTCCACCATGCCACTAGGGAAGTCCTTGAAATTGCCTTCATTCTTTAATTCACTATTTCTTTTTAAAAAATCTTGTCTTGGTGAACATGTATAGCTAAAGTATCCTTTGTCTACACTGATTGCCAAGGTCTTCGGTGTCTTATTCAATTATTAAACTATGAAACTCCTTGTGGCTTTCCACACAAGCCTGACACATAGTAGTTTGTCAATATATATCTGTAGAATAAATAAGGGAAGAGGCATAGGAGTTCGGGTGGGAGGAAACATCTGAGCAGAGGAACCAGGCAAGAGTAAGTCGGTTTAGATTAGGAAACAAGACAAGGAACAGAGCAGATTTAAGACAGGAGGAGAGATCATGGGCACAGCAGAAAAGGCCTATTAATAGATTTGTTGCTATTCAGTTGCTAAGTAGGGTCGGATTCTTTGCGATCCCATGGACTGCTGCCCTGACATTCACCATCTTCCAGAGTTTGCTTAAATTCATGTCCACTGAGTCCGTGATGCCATCCAATCATCTCATCCTCTGTTGCCCCCTTCTCCTCCTGCCCTCAATCTTTCCCAGCATCAGGGTCTTTTCCAAAGAATCAGCTCTTCACATCAGATGGTCAAAGTATTGAATTTTCAGCTTCAGCTTCAGCATCAGTTCTTCCAATGACTATTCAAGGTTGATTTCTTTTAGGATTGATTGGTAATTAATTAATAGATTAAGCATCTGAATCTCTGCATTCAGATTCTGACTCTGCCACTTTCTGTGTGACTTTGGGCAAATTATTTAGCTTCTCCTGGTCTCTGTTTTCCATAAACTAGAGATCGTGTCTCCCTTACAGGATTCTTGTGGAGTTGAAACAAACTCTGCATTATGTCCTACAATGGGAAATGATTGATATTTGACTATTTTGACCCATAAATCCTACAGGAACCTAAGCCCAGGTGATGAAGATCCCAGGATGCCCAGCCCCGACTGGCCCCTCCACAGATGGGGTCCTTTGAATGTGTAAGGGTTATGGCTGTGTTGCATCACAAGCGAACATGTCCACTGTCCCTTGCTGACCTGTTCTGAGCCTGGCATCCTCTCAGGTGGCATCAGAAAGCCTGTGGCTTGGGAAGCACAGAGAATTCCCCCAATGTTGCCACAAGGCTAGCATCGCAGATCAAGGCTTCTGGACTTTCACTTTCTGTATTTTTTCCAGACAATCGAATCCTTGTAACTGACAATTTGCCTCACACCAGGTGAACCTGGGAACCAGATTTCTAGAAGGCAGGACTTGGCAAGGGTTGGGATAGACATGTGAATCTTTCCTGTGTCTGGAGCTCCCAGGGTGCCTTTGAGGAGGTTGGGATGGGGAGCGGGAGGAGGAGGCAGGGGGATGAGGTGTAGCTGTCAAGTGTTCTGTTTACTCCCATTCGCCACAGGTTACCTTTAAATGAGATAAAATCGTCCTCTAATCCCCTTTATCTCTGTTCAGTATGTCTAGAAAAGTGCTACTTGACATTTTTGGTGAATGTAAATATGTAAGCGTAAAAGGTACATGATATTCAGCGGAAACTTAGGATGGAGATATGTGAGAGTATTACAGTGTGTACCTCCTTCACGTCTTGAAAATGGGACCAGGTGAGGTGAAGTGGGGGCCGATGCCCTGACTCCTGTGGGAAGTATGTCAGCATCCCCCTACAGGTTCCTGTTTGTGGGGTGAGTATGGCTGGGGGTTGGCCTTCTGTCCTCCTCACACCTGCACCCCCTGATGGGGAATGAGGCTCATACCTCCCTCACCTCACCTCACCTCACCTCATCTCACTTACCTCACCTTCCTTATCTCACCTCCTTCACCCCACCTCACCTCACCTCACCTCACCTCACCTCATCTCATTTACGTCACCTTCCTCACCTCACCTTCTTCACCCCACTTCACTTCATCTCATCTCATCTCACCCCCTTCACCCCATCTCATCACATCTCACTTACCTCACTTTCCTTACCTCACCTCCTTCACCCCACCTCACCTCAACTCATCTCATCTCACTTACCTCACTTTCCTTACCTCACCTCCTTCACCCCACCTCACCTCAACTCATCTCATCTCACTTACCTCACTTTCCTTACCTCACCTCCTTCATCCCATCTCACTTCATCTCATCTCATCTCACTTACCTCACCTTACTCACCTCACCTCACCTACTTCACCCCACCTCACCTCACCTCATCTCATCTCATCTCACTTACCTCACCTTCCTCACCTCACCTCACTTCATCTCATTTCATCTCACCTCACCTCATCTCACTTACCTTACCTTCCTCACCCCACCTCCTTCACCTCACCTCCTTCACCTCACCTCACCTCACCTCACCTCACCTCACCTCATCTCATCTCATTTACTTCACCTTCCTTACCTCACCTCCTTCACCCCAGTTCACTTCATCTCCTCTCATCTCATCTCACCTCCTTCACCCCATCTCATCACATCTCACTTACCTCACTTTCCTTACCTCACCTCCTTCACCCCACCTCACCTCACCTCATCTCATCTCACTTACCTCACCTTCCTCACCCCACCTCCTTCACCCCACCTCACCTCACCTCATCTCATCTCATCTTACTTCACCTCACCTCCCTCACCTCAACTCCTTCACTTCATCTCGCCTCACGTCACCTCATCTCATTTCATCTCATCTCACTTCCCTCACCTCCCTCACCTCTCTCACTTCACCTCTCTCTCTCACCTCATCTCATCTTACAAGGCAGCCTTGACTGCCTTTTCAATCCCTGCTCCTTTCTGGTCTCCTTGTCATCCTAAGCTGGCCTACAAAACAGCTCCCTTCAGCCTGAATAACACGCCTTCTCCCTACCCTTTACTCCCCGCAGGGTCTCGGCCTCCGACAAGCAGAGAGGGGCGTGGCAGGCCCTGACGCTGAGCCATGGCTGCAGGCACTGAGCAAGGTGAGTGGTGCCTGCCGAGGCCTGCTTACCTGGAGCAGGGATGAGGCTGCCTGACCAGCTTCCTCTCTCATATGATGTCCCCATTACCCTGAGGCCCAGGGCCATGGACCTGGTGTCTGGGGGCCTGGAGAAGTATCTTCAGCCCAACCCAGAGAGCGGGGGAAAAATGCCAGGGGCTTGAACCCTCTGATTCAGCAAGCCATGCCCACGATGTCATCGTTTTGTATGACTGTCCGCAGGACACATGCTGTTCACTTCAAACGTGGCATCCTATGGACCGTGATCATCCCTGAGGAGTATTTCCTGGAAGTGAATTTGTGAAACCAAACACTCGAGAGGCACATGCCAGACTCTTCACCACGAATCTGAGTGACCATAGGCCAGAGATTCCATCTGTATGATCATCGGAGTAAACACCGAGGATAATGGGAGCCAGGGTCTCATTGTTAGAGAAAAGAGTAACAACACGATCAAGCGGAAAACTACAATCAGCCCTTTTACAAAATCTGTTGTTTTTCCCCCTCTGAAAAATAGAGATGACCATAGGACTCAGCTCCCGGGATGGCTGTGTCCATCCACACACACACACACAGATAAACATCTCAGCCATTTATCTTTACCATTGTATTGTTATTACTATGGCTACCTGCGGTGTGAAAACACCCCCTGAATAGCAGAGCCAAGAGGCCCACTTCTGACCTTGACCTTCCTCTTATACCACTGAATTTTTTCCTCTTGATCTTTTATCATCACTGAAGTCAACTCTGGGCTACGAATTTATGAATATTTATAGGACAGACACGCCATTCCTAATCTTGTTGACATTTTCTAATGGTTCAGTAAAACATTGTTCACAGTTGCATGAAAGATAAAATTCTTGCCTGATTCATGACAAATTATGAGTTTCTGGGTTCTATTTTTCCTCTCATACTTATTTGTTCATTTAATATTAATTTAAGTATTATAAACTGCCATGGGCACTATACTAGGGGTTGGGGATAACTAACATTCATTCATTCATCCATTAAATGAAAATTATTAAATGCTACCACAATCAGGGAACAATCACTCTAGTGGGGCAGGGGGTCATACTGGGAGACAGAGGGGTGAAGTGGGGTCTCACATCAGAGGGAGTGTGGAGTCGTGCAGCTAAGGCTGTGTTGGAAGATTGATTTCAGACTGGAGATAATGAGGACCAGGGTTCTCACTTTTGGAGAAAGGAGTTAGGGATATGGAAAGGGGGAAAACCATCATTCCCATTGACAAAATTCTGCAATGCAGAACCGGGGGTGGAACAGTGAAAATGCTTCAGATAGTTGGTTTTGTCACAGAGGCACCGGGATTAACAGGAAGCGATAAGCTGTGGGAAGCAAGGCCTTGGCCCATCCACCATCATGCCCACTCTCCCCCTGGGCTACAGCTGCGCCCTGAGCAGCCCTGTGATCAGTTCCTGGTTTCTCACCATGGGCTCTGCCAGTCCATAGAATTCTGCTCCTGCCTGGGAGGGTGCTGTGGGCTCACCTGACCTTCGCATGTCCCCAGAGGAGCCCCTTGGGCCTCCACCCTGGTGTCCTGGGGCCCTCCTGCAGGTGCCTTGGGATCAGACTGGGAGGAGGTTCAGAGTGAAGGGCATGTATTAGGAAGCTAGAGTGGCAAGTTCTTCCAAGGAGGGGGCGCACACCTGGGTGGTACATCGCAGTGTCCCCATAGCTCCTGCCCCCACCACTCTAAGAGGTCCCTCTCATGGAGAAGAAGTGCTACAGCCCTGCCCTCCACAGCTACACACCCAGGACTAGTTGGGGTGTAGGTTGGGGCAGGGGTGGGGTGCAGAAAGCCAGGACTCAGGCCCCAAGCTGACCTCTCCTGTGCAATTTCACTCCTGTGCTCCCTGGGGTTAGCTGAGGCCTCTCTCTGGACTGCATCAGACCCCGACTTCCCCAGGCATCCTGCTTTCTTCCCTCTTTCCCCCAACTGGATCCCAGGGGACACTTCCTAATGCATGCCCTTCAAGCTGAGCTTTCTGGGTATCCTCTATCTAGCTCCCCCAAGAGCAACAGCTTACATTGCTAGAATAGAACACCAAAACCCAAAACTGAAAACAAAACCAAAAAACATTGGCGTGATACTGCTAACTAGACTACAGACCTTATTCTGCTCCCATCAGTTTCTGTGTGCCCTCATTTGTGTGTGCACGCATAGTGTACATGAAATGCTGTGCAGGTTTACCATATATTCCGATCTGTATAATTGCCACCACGGCCATTACAAAACTCTTATGCCACCATAAAGGAGCTTTCTCATGCTGTTTATCCTTATGTTTTTAAATAAAACACTTCAAGTGCAGTTGAACCCTGAACCCGACCCCCTTCTCCAGCTCCATTCACAGAGGGGACCACCATTTCTAAGGTACCGTATGTACATGTCTCCAAGAGAGAATCCCCGTGGACAGAGGAGCCTGGTAGGCTACAGTCCATAGGGTCAGTTGGATGTGACCGAAGTGACTTGGCATGCCAAAAGAGCTAATAGCTGGCAAGTGCTTGCTGCGCATCCAAGCTCCACGCTAAGCTGTTTCCATGCAGCAATACGTTCCCTGCTCACCATAACCCAGGCATTGTTTTCCCCAGTGAGGATGCTGAGGAACAAGGAGATTAAGACAGTTTACACAAGGACCAGAAGTGCTGATGCTGGGACTTGCACCTGCCTTCCCAGCCACTAATCTGTACTGACACTCACACGCCTTCTTGCCGCAGATGTCGTCTACTCAACAAGATGTCTAGGAGATCCGCACAGATTGGTATCTGCAGACAGAATGGATTGATGTTAACCACTCTATAGTTTTCCCTGTTTTGATTACACTACAATTTATGTAGCCACATTCCTAGTGGTGGATATTTAGAATGCTGCATTGTCTCTACTACAAGCAAAGGCACGGGAGCCTTCTTGGCCAGTCCGCTCCTGGACACATACCTGAGCTCTGGGGTTTATTCCTACCTGTGGAATTGCTGAGTGTTGGAGTAGGAGTGGCTTCAGCTTTGGAGGACATTGCCAAGTCTCACAATGTTTGTAGAAATGTATACTTTCACTTGCCAGGCTTAAGAGTGTGGGAGAACATATCCCTATTATTTTAATTTGCATTGCTCTGATTTCTAGTGAAACTGGGTGTATCTTTTGATTACTGGTCAAGTAACTTGGTTTGCTGTGTGGACATTTTTCTATTGGGTAGCTTGTCATGTCCTTATTAGTAAGAGATTTTTACATATTCAGGATGATAATTCTTAATTGGTAACATGCATGGTGAATACCTTCTTCCATGCTGTCTTGCTCTTTTTTTCAATTTCGACTAAAGTGTCTTTTACTACAGACAAGTTTTTACTTTTATTTTTTTTTATTGTATTAGATTCTATCAACCTCTTCCATTATGGTTTGGGCTCCTGCATATTTTGTTTAAGAAATTACTTCACCTTTACGGTCATAAGGATATTATCTCAATTTTTTTCCAACTACTTTTAAGTTTTATCTGTTGTGGTTCTCATAAGAAAGTGTTACTTTGTACTGTTACCTTTCCTGTAAGACATAAATATCTCCTCCTACACATAGCCACTTTCCTGGCACTATTTACCGTGCAGTCTACCTTTCCCCTTGTTTGTAACACCTCCTCTACTGTGTATGGAGTTTCTGCATACATCTTGGTCTGTTTCTTGTGCCTCCACTGGCCTCTTCACTTTCCACAACACCAACCCTGCACAGGCTGAAACACGAGAGCTTTATCATAAACCTTGGTGTTGAGGAGGGTGGGTTGTCCTTGTTCTTCAAATTTATTTCCCACATGAGCTTTTGAATCAGCCAGTCAGTTTTACCCGACGCTCTGTTAGGATTTTAATAATTGCAATTACATCAGATTCATAGATTCTCTTGGGGGATAATTGACATCTGAAGACTATTGGCCCTTTCCGTCTATAAGCATGTTTTATCTCTCCCTTTATTCAGCTTTTCTTTTATGTCCTTCAATTACATTCTATAATTTTCTCCTTAAAGGTCTTGCACATAGTTTCGTAGATTTATTTCTCAGTCCCTTCTATCGTTTATTGGCATATTGGGGTGAGGTATGACTCCGGATGGAGTTCAGTCATTTATGAACCTCAGCATCCTAGTTAAGTCCCTTAAATGGTGCAATTCTCAGTTTCCTCGTAAATAAATATTCCTCGATCATAGAGTAGGTGTGAAGAGTGAATGAAACCAAGAATGTCACGCCCTTAGAACATCATAAGTATCCGATAAATGTTAGCGCATCCTGGCGTTGGCACGCATTTGGAGTTATGTTTCTGAATATGTGTGCTTATACATCCTTGACTGTGCGGAGAATATGGTCCCCAGGCAGAAACAGTCAGATGTGACAGCTTCTGACCTATAAGTAATTGGCAGATAGCATTCTCCTCCCTCCAAAGCAAAGAGCACTAAAGAAAGCACTTTTTAAACACATGGTGATGTGTATGTTTCAATGCTATTCCCTCAAATCATCTCACCCTCTCTTTCTCCCACTGAGTCCAAAAGCCTGTTCTTTACATCTGTGTCTGTTTTGGTGCCCTGCAGCATCACAATATTGTAAAGTAATTATTCTCCAATTAAAATAAATAAAATTTAAAAATAACAAAACAAAACACATGGTAAAAACCATTACTTTTATTGAATTTCCAATTAAGTTACACTTAAAAATTATTCTAGTTGGGGATTCCCTGGCAGTCCAGTGGTTAGGACTCAGTGCTTTCACTGCCATGGATCTGGGTTTGATCTTTGGTCCTGGAACTAAGATCCCACAAGTGGACTGGGGTGGAATGTTAATTTACCAGAAAACCAACTGAAAGAGAAAATTATTATAAAGATTTTTTTCTGTTTGAAATTTAGTGCAACTTATCACCATAGTTGTTCTTCTGGCCCTTTTCAGAGCAAAATGCTTAAACTGGATTCATTTCTTCTAAAGTTTTGTTTTTATAATATAGTACACGGTTTATTATAAACATTTCAAATATTAGGGGGAAAGTACAAAGAAATAGAAAGTTCCCTAAATTGTACCACTGAGATAGAACCGTTGCTAACGTTTTTGTCAATATCATTTTTTTATTTCTTGAGACTAATAAATGGGCTTCTAGACCTGCACTCACTTTTTGTTTTTTCTCTACACGATATTGTAGATGTCTTTCCACTTAAATAGTTTGCAGAATTATATCGTATCATTGCATTCTATTCCATTTTATAGATGCTCACTAATTTAACAAATCAGTTCCCTTTTTATGGCTATTTGATCTTCTGAAATAAACCACTCTCCAGTGAACCACCACAGCACACCTCTTTTTCTGTGACTTTCTGTGGCTGCTTCCATCAATAGATTCCTTGGAAGTGAGATTATCAGGATGAAAGGCACACTTATTTTGAATTTTGACACTTTTTGCCAAACTGCCTTTCCAGCAAGGTTGAATCAATTAGCACCGTCATCATGGGGCATGAGGGTGTCCATTTTCCAATGAGCTAAGAGGTTTTGTCAGTTTTCCTAATCTTTACCTAGCCGGTGAGTGGAAAACAAACCTCTCTTTGCACATGCATTTCTTTGATCTGTGAAGAGATTAAACATCTTTTCATCTGTTTATTGGCTCTTTGGATCTGCTTTTGTGGATTGCCTCTCTGGGTAGTGAGCAGGTTCATTGTGTATAAGTTGTTCATGTCTTAACATTGTATATAACATAGGGCAAGAGCCCCTTGACTTAGGGCTTGGCAATGTGGCTTGTTTTGGTCAATGGGATATCAGCAGATGTTATCAGGCAAAGGTTTTCAATGTGTGTGGCTGAGCTTGCCATCTTGTGCTTCTGCTGACCACATGAAAATATGATGCCTTGTTTGGCCCACTGGTCACAGAGGAATGAGAGACCCATGGAATAAACTTGAGCTGAACCCATGATTTGCAGCCAAGCCTAGCCTGGCCCAACCAAGACAGGCAGAGCCATAGCTGCCAAGGCTCGGACATGGGTGAAAATAAGTGAATGATTATTGTTTGAAGCCACCAAGTTTGGGTTGGGTTGTCACGCAGCGTTGTTATGGGAAAGATGATCTCCATACCTGTCGTTATATTGTGGTGTGACCTTATGTTCTTCTCTGGGTCTCAGTTTCTTTAAAGGTGGCATGAAAGAGTTGACCACTGAGTGATTTCAAGAGTCTCTTCTAATACTAGGAATCTGGGTTCCAAATTCCAAAACAAGGTTTGCTGGTGAGAAGGGAGGGACGTGTTCTATAAAGAAAGTCCAAAATAAACGTGCAAAGAAAGCTACACAGGTAAGACAATAGGAAGGGGCTGGTTTATCCCACCGAAGCAGGTGGTCTGAGACATGCAAGTGGGGTTGCACAGGGGTGGCTTGGCTGGGAAGGGTTGATGCATGAATTCTGGAGCCTGAGCTACCCAGGGAGATGTACTTATTTATCCTCCACTGCTTCTGAACATCTGGCAAATTGGTTTCTGAGCCCACCATGCTGCTGAAATTGTCTTCTCAGTTCTCACTCTCATCTCCAAACCCTCTTAACCCTGCAACCTCCTAGAACTTGATGCCTCCTTCAAACTGTCTTCCCTGCTCCTGCACCCCCACCTCCACCCATCTAGCCCTTGCCTCTCCTTCTTTCCCTGAACCTACTCTGAAGACGACCCTCAAGGTTCTTTCCCCAGCTCCTTCTCTTCAGCCTAGTGATGAGTGTGATACCAGGATACAGACCCCAAGTGAGAAAGCTGGGTACCAGGCAAAAGAGGTACGAGGAATCAGAAGCATCTTAATACTACCAAAGAGCAAGTGAGAGCTCGGGACAGACACTGAGGGACCCAGCACTGGCCTCAAAGAACTATTATGTGTTGCAATTCCATATCCACTCATAGCTCCAGAGCAATCATTCCTACATCATAAATTCTGTGCTTGTGGCTACAATAGATGGTCTGAGCAGTGTGGCCAAACCCCACAGGCCATTTTAAAGCAGAAGCGGGCAGCCTGCATCTCTTCTCTGCTCAGCACAGTGAAAAAAGTGAAAGTGTGAGTCACTCAGTTGTGTCTGATTCTTTGCGACCCCATGGACTATAACCCACCAGACTCCTCTGTCCATGGGATTCTGCAGGCAAGATTACTGGAGTGGGTGGCCATTCCATTCTCCAGGGTGTCTTCCCAACCCAAGGATTGAACCCAGGTCTCCAGCATTGCAGGCAGATTTTTTACCATCTGAGCCAGCAGGCTCGGCACAGGGTGGTCTTCAAATGCTCTTTCTTCAGTAGACCTGTCCCCACTTTTCCTCTGGTACGTGTCCCCTCTCACTGCTGGCCTCTCCACTGTCCTGTGCTCCTGAATTCTTAACTCATCCTGGACCCCCGGCTGCGGTTTGATGGATGCTCCACTGTTCTTCTCGCAGAGAACCTATGCCTTGGATTGTGATTTTGCTTGATGAGTTGTTCTTGCTGTTCTCCCAAGCCCCGCTTGCCTGGGTATGCAAACCATCCCTAGACAAAGTCTTTACACACCTGCGCTCTTCCTGCAGGTAGCAGTCATGTCTTCCCTCCCAGCCCCAGGAAGACCAGAGCCCTCATAACATACTAATGACAAGACACCCAGGATTTATCATCATTGTTGCCTCCCCTACAGGTGTGATAGATGACTTCCAGTTAATGGGAGGCAGCACATTCAAGAAGGAGGACAAACTGGGAAGTAGTCACACCTGGCTCTTGAATTCTGCCTCCATCGTATGCTGGTCATGAACAACTTACTCCCAACCTGTTGATCACACACACACACACACACACACACACACACACACACACACACACACACATACAACAGTGTGCAGTGGGTAACACTTGACTCGATAAATCATAGTCCACCCTCCAGAGGAAGTTTTATTTTTTAATCATTTATCCTGTTTCTATTATTTTCATCAAATTATCTTCTTCTCTTGCCTGTAGCTGGCACAAAGGTGACTGGGACTCGGGACTGCTAGCCCAGGTCCTGCCACAAAGCAAGTGCCTGGGAAGTGCAGCCTAGTTGTAGCAGAACATTAAGGAGTCCTTTGAAAGCTGTGTGTTCTGTTCGTCAGCAACATTATGTATACACCAGATCTTGCTCTGTCTCCCTTGTCCCTCGACCTCACTATATTCATTATTATGACTTTGGTCTCTTCCACTTTGACTGGAGTGATTTCCTGAGGCTGATTCTCCGTTTCCCTGATAGAATCTCCAGTTATGATGGATCACCTTTGTGGTTGGTTTTTATGCGACATTCATCTCTGTAATGTTTTCATTTGTTTCATTTCTCTCCTAAGAGGTAGATCAGCTCATTTTTCTTCTCTCAGTTTATAACTTCCATGGATAATTCTTTGAATCTTATTCTTTTCTTTGAGTTTTAGTTTTGTTTTGTAGTCAGGCTTCCTGCCCGTGGATCTTGGGTAGTTCCTCTTAGGAGGCAAGTTCTTCCATCTTTTGCTCAAGCATTCATTTCCTCTTGTAAGCAGGAGGCACTTCCTGTGTGTGGGTCTTGAGATCCTTCTTGTCAGGTCATGCCTCATCTCAGTGGGGTGGCCATTTAGAGTGGTCCTTAAGTTCTATTTGGGTTCACCATCTCAAACACTTTCAGAGTAAATACATCATTTTCTTTGCCCTGGGGCAGTGATTGTCCTCGGTTTTCAGGGTCAGCAGGTTGGTGTGCTCTTGGCAAAGCCCATTAAGTATCTGTGCGCTGTGGCCCACGTATCCCTCCACTCCCTCCTTCACACCTCTTTCCCTTGAGCTGTCATATACCCTGGAGGCCAGAGGTGGGGAATGTCAACATTTTGCCAGCTTGGTGTCTCTGCAGGTCATCATCCCTGGGTTAGAGAACTCAGTTCCTTGTCACTTGCCCGTCAGCTCACCTGTCCTCTCTCCTTATCAGTCATTTTCAAACCTTTCAAGGACTGTGAACTTTAGATTTCATCTTTTCTGCCTAGTGAACAACAACTCCATCCTGAGAGTAGCTTGGGCCCAAAGCCTCATGGTCTTCCCTCTACTCATAACCCACACTCAGTCCACCAGCAAACCCTGATGGCTCCTCTCTATCAACAGTGGGTCCAGAGTCTGACCCCCTTCACCACCTGCATCGTATTAACACCATTCCTCACCTACATCAGTGCAACAGCCTCCCACCTGGTCTCCTTGCCTCCCCCTCCTTCTTGTGCTCTTTGCCACCCAATGGGCAGAGTGGGCCTATGCAACTGTGAGATCTGGGCTCTGCTGTGCTTCCCCACTGCACTCAGCCCAAAACCTAAGGGTATCCAGTGGCCCATGAGGTCCTCTTGGTCTGCACCCCCCAACTTACCTCTGAAACCATCCTCCTGCTGTTTACCTGTTCTCTCTGCAGCTGCCCTGGTTGTTTCTTTTGCTTAGAACATTCTTCACCAGAACCTGCCTGGCCAGCCTCCTCTCCTCCTTGGAGTATTTCATCTAATGTCACTGTGTCAGTTTGCTAGGGCTGCATAATAGGGCTGCAAACTGGGTGGCTTAATTACTGTCTCGTACTTCTGAAGGCTATTGCGTGCTAAGTCACTTCAGTCATGTCCAACTCTTTGTGACCCTATGGGCCATAGCTCCTCTATGGACAGGCTCCTCTGTCCATGGGATTCTCCAGGCAAGAATACTGGAATTCTTGTGTTTGAATTTGTATTAAATTTTGTATTGAATACTGGAATTCAAGGACACTGGTAGCTGTGCTGTCCTCCAGGGGATCTTCCCAACCTAGGGATGGAGTCCAGGTCTCTTATGTCTCCTGAGTTGGTTCAGTTAGCTCAGTTGCTCAGTCATGTCTGACTCTTTGCGACTCCATGGACTGCAGCACACCAGGCTTCCCTGTCCATCACCAACTCCCAGAGCTTGCTCAGACTCATGGACATCGAGTTGGTGATGCCATCCAACCATCTCATCCTCTGTCATCCCCTTCTCCTCCTACCTTCAATCTTCCCCAGCATCAGGGGGCCAAAGTATTGGAGCTTCAGCTTTATCATCAGTCCTCCCAGTGAATATTCAGGACTGCTTTCCTTTAGGATTGACTGGTTTGCTCTCCTTCTCTCCAAGGGACTCTCAAGAGTCTTCTCCAACACCACAGGTTAAAAGTATCAATTCTTTGGTGCTCAGCTTTCTTTATGGTCCAACTCTCATATCCATCCTTGACTACTGGAAAAACCATAGTTTTGACAATATGGATGTTGGTTGGCAAAATAATGTCTCTGCATTGGTAGGCAGGTTCTTTACCACTAGCACCACCTGGCAGGGCTGGCACCTTCTGAGGGCTGTGAGGGAGGATCTGTTTGATGCCTCTTTCCTCTAGAGGCTTTCTGGCAATATTTGATGCTCTTCAACTTATCAAAGCATCACCTCACCTCTGCCTTCAACTTTATGTGTGTGTCTTCTCCTTGTGAGTGTCTGTCTTACAATATCTCCTTTGGAAAAGGACACCAGTCATAAGACCCACTCTAGTGACCTCACTTTAACTTAATTACCTGGACTGCAAGGAGATCAAACCAGTCAAACCTAAAGGAAATCAGTCCTGAATATTCATTGGAAGGACTGATGCTAAAGCTGAAACTCCAGTACTTTGGCCACATGATGGGAAGAACTGCCTTGTTGAAAAAGACCCTGATGCTGAGAAAGATTGAAGGCCGGAGGAGGAGGCGGTAGCAGAGGATGAGTGGTTTGAAGACATCACTGACACAGTGGACATGAATTTGAGCAAGCTCGGGGAGTTGGCGATGAACAGGAAAGCCTGGCTTGCTGCAGTCCATGGGGTGGCAAATAATCAATAATCAAACACAACCGAGTCACTGAACTGAGTAACCTCTGTAAGGACTGTATCTTTTAAAAAGGCCACTTTCTGAGATGCTGAAAGTTGGAACTTCAATGTGAATATGAATTTGGGGGGGGAACACAATTTAACTTATTACAGTCACCTTCTCAATGAAGCCTTGCATTTTCCCCCAATTTAAAATTGCAGAACTGCCTCCCCTCCCCTGGATCCTCAACCACCCAACCCTTAGTCCTACTTGTATAGCAGATGATGAGGTTTTTTCCCCTCCAGTGTTTCATTCTTTTTTTTTTTTTCATTGTCTTCAATAAGTTTCCATCTTAATTGAGACTAAAACAAACATTACCCCTGTCACTCAGGGCCATATCCCCCACCCAGAGCCCCTCTCACCTCTAGTCCTGGGCTGGCTTCATCCCCACGCCCACTCATTCCTGCATAAGCATCCCTGGCTGAGTGGCCCAAGAAGTGAACAATAGTGGTTTCAAAGCTGACCGAGACCACCCATGGCCAATGATGACCCTTAACTTCATCCTCAATGCAATGACACCACCCTCCACTCAGGCAATTGACTGTGCTCTTTGTCTTCTTTAACACAACAGATTGGCATAATGAAAATGCTTTCATTTCCTGGCTTGGGAGCAAGAGGTGGAGGCTGTCCAGTGCCAATAAATCCATTTCCAAAGCCTCTGGCCTCTGTCTGTCAGTCTGCAGCTGGCAGGGCTACAACACAGCTGGGTATCACCAATGAAAGCCCTGGTCCCTGTGCCCTGGCAACATCTTCCCTCTTTTGTGGGCTGAGTGAGGTCTCTCCTGCACGTCCACTGTGTGAGCTCATTAGGAGCCTGACCTGGGCTCATCTGCTCAGCATCTCATCACGTGTCATGGGTCAGAATGATGTTGGCTCCTCCACGTGTACTCACTTTGGTGTCAGGGGGCAGGTGAGGCTCCAGGTCTGTGTGGGGGCAATGGTCTGGGGAAGGGGAACTGCCCCCAGAGAACATGGGGGAAAGAGAGAGATCAGGCAACAGGTCTGATCTGGACCATTCTGAGGCCTCCCTTCTCCTTCTCCAGGTCAGTGCATCTCAAATAATCTCAGAATCTTTCCATCCCCACCACCACTTGCCTGGAGCCTGCACTAAACCCCTAAACTGACTCCCTGCTTGCCCTCCGGCCCCCAAAGTCTGCGGTTCTCTGCTAAACATTGCCCCCTGCTTCAACCATCTTCCTCTTCCATGAGAATTCTCCAGACAAGGGCAGATTTACCAGAGGCGAAAAAGCTTAAGCTTCAGGGACCCTCACTCCCCAGACCCCTCATAAGACCCTGGTGGGGCCCCAAGCAATGTGGTTAATGAGCACTGTCAATTCCAAGATTAATTGCAAGGTTAAGTAGGATTAGTAACTGCAAGGAAAACTTGCTGTGTCCTGAAGCCCTTACTGCTCAGATATATGAGGAACTTCAGAGAAGGCTTCCCGAATTTGACAGCAGTCTGAAGATGATCTGTAATGAATCGTGAAGGTGACAAAATCTTCACCCTATCCATGGAGAAAACCATGACAATCAGACTCTGCGGGAGGAAAGCCTGATTGAACTTTCAATTCTCTCCACGGAAGATAACGTTACAAAATCATTGTCTCTGGAAGATGTGAATAGAGAGAATGCAGCCCAGACAATTCAGGGGAGAAAGAAAGTCATGAAGGAGTGTCAGGATGTTAAGGAACAGAGTGAGATTTTCCTCGGTTCTGCGATTTTTTTTTTGGTAATTGCTTGCTTTTTGAAATCTACAATTTATTGTGATTTTTTTTCTCATTCTAAATAATTATTCGATCTCATAGCTAATTTTGATTCTGAATTCTACGTCCTTTTCTTAAAAAGAACTCTCCCAAGTGGTATAATTTTCAGACCCGTGGCAACTACACCTACTACTCTCCTAACCTTTCTATCGCACTTGGAATAAAACCTAACCTCCCCTGCGACATGGTTGCAAGACCTCCCTTCTCCACCCTGCCCATTCTGAACTTTTCAGCCCTTTCCCTAACAGCACTTTGCAGACCTGAGAATGGAACAGACCTGCATTCAAAATGTGCAGCTTCCAACTGCCAAACAACTTGCAAATACGCGAGGAATGCATGCTTATTATTGTATGCCACTCAGGTTTTGGGGTTGTTTGTTACACAGCCATAGCAGACTGACGCAGTGTGAGTGAAATGTTTCAGATGTGCTCAGATCAATCAAGAGGATGCCTTTGCTATTCAGGAAGGTATAACTGGATCACAAAGATAAGAAAGCTGAAATCTAAAATATTTTCAAATTGACCACCGATTCTTAAGGATGTCAGAGGTTAAAAAAAAAAAAAAAAGTCCTGATCTTTCCCTGGTAATCTCAGCTCATTTTCAGGCCCATTAGTGTCTAAGACTTAGAGTCACAAAAGGTCAGAATCTCTGTCCTTCACCTTATCCAGTCTTAGGAACAACAAAATGTCAACGCTTATTTTAAGAATATTTTTTCCATCACATAAAAATTATACTTGTTTGTAAGAGAAGATGCAGACAGGCAAAAAGAGAAAAGCCATCCATAATAATCATCACCAAAAATAAACTCTGCCAAATATTGGTTGCATACACATATGTGTTTATATATATTTATGTTTTTCTCATAAAACAGGAGAGTATGCTCTGCATTCTGTTCCATAACCTTCTGTTTATGTTCAGAGTCATAAAAGTCTTCCCATGCCATTTTACATCTTCTGCACAATTATTTTGAATTGTGAAATCATTGCTGAGATGACCCTCATGATCACCTTCCCTCTTCTAGGCTTCTTATTGTACTTGAATACCCCTGGGGAGGAGTGTACCCTTTGAACCAGCATCATCCAAGGTACTGTAGCTTGAGCATATCAGATCTTCCCAGCAGAGAAGCAGGACCTGGAGAGAAAAGGGACAAGCAGGTATGAGGGTGTCAAAGATCTCACTCAAATGACCCCCTGTGACCTGTCCTCTTACTGCAGACTTGTTGGCAGATGAGGAAACTGATTTCAAGGGGGCCCTGAGGCCAACTCTGCATCAGGACCAAGTTCACAGCCGAGATCCCTGGAGCTGTGACTCTCTGCCTCCCACCTACAATTCCTGCAGGCGGCAGAGGCAGAGTGCTGACCACCTGCAGCCTCCCGTACCTGCCAGGCGGACCTCGTATCAGTTCCCTGTGGTCAGTCCCGCGACTCTGCCATGCTCTAGTGATGCATAGAAAGAAGAGCCTGGGGCCCCATGCACACCCAGGAGCCTGAGAAGGGCTTCGCTGCTCATCAGCTAGGACTCCCGGGACATCATTTCACCTCTCCAGGTGTGGCAGAGACTGTCCAGCTGTTCACCAAATGGGTTTCTTCCTCCAGGACACATGACAAGACTGCATCTCCTAGCCTCCTTCGCCAGTGGGTGCGACCTTGTGACTGCCTTCCAGACCACAGAACATGAGCAGGAATGACATAGGTCACTTCCACCCCTGGCCTTTGAGAAGCTCCCACAGAGGACCACCTGCCCCCATTTCTGCTCAGAAAGGGGATGGTCTCTCCTACATAGCATCTGCTTCATCAAAGTGTGCGCACCAAGAAGGCAGCAGAGCATAGGCTAGTGAGACCGCCTCCAGCAAGGAGCTATTACTCCAGGCCTGTCTCCCAGCACCTTGCGACGCCCACCATTCAAGGGCATCTGTTTGGGGTTTATGTACTTCTGCTGCACTGGGGCCATTACACATCTTGGGGTTGGCTCCCTAGGGCAGTGTGCACCATTGTGGGTGATACTCAGAATTGACCGAGCATCTATTTGGTGCGGGACTTTTTGCTCCACGTGTCACATGCTTACCCTTTCAACAGGACTGTGACCTTGGGGTTATTATCTCCATTTTTCCAGAGCAACGAATGAGCTGGGAATCACACTCAGCTCTTCTGGACCCTCATCCCACAACGCACAGCTTAAGGGTCTGGAGGACCAAACACCCCAGGATCCTGCAGGCCCCTGATTCCTGCCAGATGAGCAGAGAAGTGAAGAGTGTATGGACTGGCATCTGACAGGCCAGGGTCCAGGCCTCCTCAGTGGAGGCATCAGGTAAGAGCTTGGCTTACCAGCACATCAGTTTCTTCATCTGTCCAATGGGGCTGCAGGGAGAGGCTTCACCATATGGGGCTGTTTGGGGGGGAACTGAGATCCTGAACGTAAGGCACTTGGCAATGAGTAGGGCTCTCACGATAAGGCCCTGACTGCATCCTTACCTGAAGCAGCACCATCCCCACCCTCTCCTGGTACCTCCAGTCTCTCTCCACCTGAACCCTCTTGCCTCTCCTGACTCATCTTTAGGTAAAGGCTTTCCTCACCTCTGCCAGAATGTCCAGAAGCTCTGCTTTGCCAGGGGTCTCCCTACCAGCCCCGATCTCTGTGACTTTCCCCTGACCCATCCCCTCCAGGACCCTGGGTCCCAGCTAGAACACAGTTCTGCAACCGTGCAGAAAATTCTGGACACAAACACCTCCTGCCCCTGGCTGGTTGGGGTGAGGATGGGACATCAAAAACGGATGCAGCCAACGATTAAGTCTGAACTGGGACAAACGCCTTCACCACTCAGCGTCATTCTCGGGAAGCCGAGGTACATTTCCATTATTTATTAGGCAGACTTTCTCCATCAAAGGGCCTGAAGTTCTGGAAAACTTTTCCCTCTGTTGCCTGCTGGGACAGTCACAGGGTCTGACCAATTTAGTGAGCCTGGGAGAGAACTAGAGTCTGCTGCTTCCTAGGGAAGCCAGGCTGGGTTGATCTAAAATAGAAGGGGAGTGAGGCTGACCTGGTTCAGGGCTGGGATATTTGCAGCTGGTCTTCCCCAGCTGCTCCTGAGGGTGCTGAGGGAAGCTCTGGGTGCTGCTGGCATTTCTGGGTGGCAGAGCTGAGTGGATAGGCTGCTAGGAGGAGGGTGGGAGCCCCTGTCATTGGCTGTCCATCTGTGGGAGGCCCCACGTGAGGGAGCCTTGGTTACTGAGGTTTAGGCTTTGGCCCAGCTAGAGGGGCTTTGTTGCCTCTAGTGTTTTAGAGATGGAAAGTGAAAGTGAAGTCGCTCGGTCATGTCTGACTCTTTGCGACCCCATGGACTGTAGCCTACCAGGCTCCTCAGTCCATGGAATTTTCCAGGCAAGAGTACTGGAGTGGGGTGCCATTTCCTTCTCCAGGGGGATCTTCCCGACCCAGGGATTGAACCTGGGTCTCCTGCATTGTAGGCAGACGCTTTAGAGCTGGAAGAGGCCTTAGAAGTTGCAGGACCTTACATCTTTGACGACTGTGACTTGCTTTCTGTTTAAATGGTGGATCTCCTAGCCTTTAGGTCTTCTCTGGTGGCTCAGCGGTAAAGAATCCACCTGCCACGCAGGGGACGCAGGTTCTATCCCTGGGTTGGGAAGGTACCCTGGAGCAGAAAATGGCAACTTATTCCAACATTCTTGTCTATGAAATCCAAAGGACAGATTAGCCTAGTGAGCTATAGTCCATGGGGTTGCAAAAGAGTTGGACATGACTTAGCAAATTATAACAACTCTTTGCCTTTGAACAATCTTATCCCCTTCACTCTGCTCTCTCCATTGGAACCCTCCACCAGGACACTGGAGGTTGGTTGTTGTGACATGATGTGCTTGCCTGGGTCCCAGTCTCTCTGTCTATCTCATTTGGAAAGCCTTCACTTTCCCCATCTGGTGAAGTGTTCAGCAGTGAAGAGCTTGCTGTCACCTGGCTGAAGTCTCCTCAAGTTCCATCAGGTGGGGTTACCTGCTTCATCATCTATACCATAGAGGCTAAGTTACCCCTGGAAGCCTTGACCCAGGATCATCTGGAGGGTCATCTGCTCTGATATGTATATCAGAGGCTATTTATTCTTCATCCCTCAGGTCTCAGCTCAAAGATCCCCTTCTC
Organism: Ovis aries; assembly: GCF_016772045.2. Classification (NCBI taxonomy): domain Eukaryota; kingdom Metazoa; phylum Chordata; class Mammalia; order Artiodactyla; family Bovidae; genus Ovis; species Ovis aries. The sequence goes on from NC_056055.1 coordinate 237,098,726, forward strand.
AGAGAGGTCTTCCTTGTCCCCGCATGACACTGCCCATCCCCAGCCTAGAATGAGATGCTGGAACGTCACCCTGTCCACTTTCTTCCAGCACCTCTCCCACCCGGGATGCTCTTGGGATGATGGTTTACCTGCTCCTTCCTGCCTCCCCACTCCAGCTCCTGGGGGCAGGGACTCAACCTGTTTACTGCTGCACCTCCACCCCCAGGAGGGCCAGCACACAGTAGGGCCTCAACAAGCCTGGTGGCAGGAGAGGTCCTGATGCTGGGCCTTTATCCGCATCCCAGGTTCTCTCCTTGAGGGCTGACCGTGTCCTGAAGTGTCCGCAGCTCCCCTCCGGTTCTCCCGTGCAGGACGAGGGGCTCGGGGCCCAGGGCTGACTTCACCAGCCCCGCCGCGTCATGTTTCATGGCTTCTCTCCGGGCTCCTAATAATGGCCACACTTTGAGGGTTTGGAGAAGCAGTGTTAAGGCCAGTCAAGCGGATAAATCACATCTTTTCAAGTGGGCCAAACATGGGTTTACACAATAGCTTGTGACAAACGCACTTTCAGGGGACGATCTGGCAGGAAAGATCCCTTTTTCCAAAGGGCGCCTCAGCCCTGGGAGAAATAATGAGGCTTTTTTTAGGATTCTAATTATTCCTGGTGCTGACAGGCTGCAGGGCCGTAGCTGCTGCTGTCACCACCGCCACCCAACCATTATGTAGGTACCCAGCATGTCTATTTCTGGGTCTCCAGGTGAGCGCCCTGCTCCCAGGGATGCCTGGGGGTCCAGGGTCCATCCCCATGGTTTCTGCTCCCTCCGTCCTGCTGACGGGCACATAACCTCAGCAGGAAGAGGGCCTCGCTGTGAGCCCAGGACCCAGACACAGAGTGGGTCCTTACTCAGTGGGGAGGGACGTCTCTTCTCCAGTCTGCAGCTGTAGGGGCTCAGCAGGGAGGTTTCAGGGTTTCAGGTTTAAGCCCTGACAGGCTCCTGAGTCCAAGGGGTGCAGGGGTTAGTGTTCAGGCTGTGAGGCTCTTGCTTGGTAAAGAAATAAGGGGCCCCCTCATGGCCCAAGCTGTAAAGGGCCTTGGTGACCATCCACCCAAGGCCCTGACCTTTGAGATGGGGAATGAGAGCGATGTGGGTGTGTTGGAGGCGGAATGGCATGGTGGCTGCGTTCTAGGAGAAGCCTTAGTGCCAGACTCTCAGTGGGGCAGTAGGGAGGTGGTGGGAAGAGCTCACCCACCTGAGCGCCTGCTGAGGACACACTGCACCTGGGTCACCTTCCTCAGGGTTCACAGCAGCCCTGTGATGCAGGTGTTAGCCCATTTCCCAGATAAGGTAAGTAAGGTTCATGCAGATTAAGCAAATTGCCCAGAGCCCCAAAGCTGATCCCTCCTAAACCAAAAAATACCAATTGTGTAAAGACACCCCAAACTTCCAGGCTTTCACACCAGGAAACACTCCCAACTCCATCCGTCTCTGTCTCCAGGGCTAGAGGGAGGGGCACACAGGTCAGGGCCAGGGGCTTCAGCTGGCCTGCTCAGTAGGAAGTGGGTATCACTGCCCTGCCCCCCGACCCTCCCCAGACCACTGGAGTGTGTCGGTGCCCAAACAACTGGATGGGGAGAAAGGTGAGGGTTATGGCTGGTGTTTTAGTGCCTTGTAGGGATGCAGGGTGCTCAGAATGGCAGGACTTTACTGGTTTTCTGATGGCCCAGCTCAAGGCAGCTCTTGTCCAAGATTTGGAGTGGCTCTTGGCTCCCACGCATGCCTCCTCTCCATTCCTCTCATTGGATTCAAGGAAAACCCAAACTCTTCTATTGGACTATTGGTTAATTTCTCAGCAGGCCACAGATATGAGAGTAGGTAACTGAAGGGTTTAATGGAGGGACAAGCAACAAAGCATGGGCAGAGTATAGGAAACCAACAGGGGATGGTGATGCACTGGGGGGTGAATGACAGCTGTGCGCATCCCTGTGCTGAAGGGGCCAAAGGAGGGGGTGTTAACCAGACCCCAGAGAGAGCTTACAGCCAAAGGGGTGACCTGGTAGAGCTGGGCCACAGGAGAGAAACGCAGCCACTGCCAACCCCAGCTCAGACCAAGGGGCTGAGGAATGAGCACCTGACCTCCCTCCTCCCGTCCCTGGTCTCCTTGGCTGCCTCCAGGACCCAACAGAAAATGGGTGCCAGTGTCAGCCCTGCAGGTGTGTCTCCAGGGCGCAGAGCAGTGGAGACTGGCGGGGTGCGCCTAGGAGCACACAGGGATGGCAGCACATTGAATCCTTCCCTGATGCCGCGCCGAAGAACCGATGCCTCTAAACTGTGGTTTTGAAGAAGACTCTTGAGAGTCCCCGGAACTGCAAGCAGATCCAACCAGTCCACCCTAATGGAAATCAGCCCTGAATATTCATTGGAAGGACTGATGCTGAAGCTGAAACTCCAATACTTTGGCCACTGGATGCGAAGAACTGACTCACTGGAAAAGCCCCTGATGCTGGGAAAGATTGAAGGTGGGAGGAGAAGGGGATGACAGAGGATGAGCTGGTTGGATGGCATCACCAACTCAATGGACATGAGTTTGAGTAAACTCCAGGAGTTGGTGATGACAGGGAGGCCTGGCGTGCTACAGTCCATGGGGTTGCAAAAAGTCGGACATGACTGAGCGACTGAACTGAACTGAATGCTGTGGGCAGGGGTCTCTTAGCTACATTTTACAGATGGGGAGAGTGTGGCTTTGGGAAACTAGAGCTCACCGTGGCGCAGTGGGGCTGAGCTGTCCTGGTCTGCTCCAGAGCCTTCATGCTTCCACATCCCATAAAACCACAGACATTTCTGATCATCAGCAACAGTGAGTGGCCCAATAACATCGCTGACTTACAGCACCACCGCTGCTCAAATGGCAAACGGTTTGTATGTTTTCAATGGAAAAAGAACTGGCAGGAGCCAGGAGCTCTGAGTGCATGGATGACTCAGGGCCTGACCTGGAAGTTGAGCCTCCTTCTGCTTCTCTGGCAGTTTAGCGCAGGGAGCGGGTCGGGAGGACAGACCCCCGGTTCCTCAAGCCTGGCAGGCAGGTGGAGGCCACTGCAACTTCTGGGAAACACAGTGGCAGGCCCACCTCACAGAGCCCCGTGGTGCTGGATGCTTGGTGCCCCTGTTCCAGGGGATGGCCGAGCAGCTGCCCCCGGGCCCCATGGACCACAGGGGCCCTGCTTGGGGCTGATGTTGTTCAAAATGACCACATGCTAGTTTTCATCCATGGGTCTCCCTGAGGGCCCATGGAGGGTCCATGGATGGAGGACCGAGCTGGGGCTGGAGAGCACTGAGCTGGCCGAGCCCGGGCACAGGGCTTCTGCCCAGCCCACTGCTGGGCACGCTGGGGGCCACTGCTCCTCTCCATGAGCCCTGAGAATCCCCCACCAGGTCCCCCTTTGGAGCCAGGCTCATGCTAGGCTCAAGGGAGGACAGTGGAGCGAGCAGGTTGGTCCCCACCTGGGAGGACTGAGCAGAGATTTCACAACACTGCTGAGGGTTGGGGGTTAATTTGGTTCTAGACTTATTGACCCTCCTCCCTTGCCTGCAAAAGCTGCCCCTCAGCTGCTCTTGGGCCTGGGTGTCTTCATGCTCTGGGGTGAGGATCACTCTACTGGTCACCTCAGACCTAGGGGAGGGGGGCAGACAGGCTCCTGGAGGTGGGCTCAGGGCTATTTGGACAGAGAATTTCGGGATTCCAGAGTGAGGTGAGAGGCGGCCCACGGTCCCTATTCCTTGGGCCCTGCAGAGTCCTCACCTGGTGGGAGCTTAGTGAAGGATGGGGGATGGTCCTCGAAAGCACAGGGGCTTCTCCTGACCTGGGTTAAGGGCGGTTCTGCCCTAAATGTTTGTCACCCACTTTCCCGACCCCTGCCCTAAGCTTGCAGACCTAAAGAAGCCCAGCCTGTGGGTGCCCCGCACTGGCCGCCAGCATTGCCTGTCTCCATCCTCACCTCATTCAACATCCTTCAGCTCAGCCCCTCCCGAGGGCATCCGTCTCCACCACCAAGTCAGGGCCTGCCAATCCCAACCCACTGCCCACCAGGCTTTGCTCAGCCAGTGCCCAGCTGATGGAACTTGATCGAATCCTCTAAAAATGAATTTCCCAGCGTGTCAACCCTTCATCTCTCACTGCACTGCTCCCTGCATTTTACAGCAGAGAAAAGAGAAGGGGGAGAAAAAAAGACAGAAAGAAAAACACTTACATTTCCTGAGATAAATAGCGAGTGTCTGAGAGGCTGACATGTTAAAAGCACTTCTTTGTCTGCTGTCTACGGCTTGAAGCTGCCTGACGGGTCACACTTCCCTCCTCTGCCGTGAAGCGTCTCCGCGCAGAGACGGGCCTCCTCTCCTGACTCATTCTCCCTAACTGGTGTACAGGTACAGGCTGTGGGACGAGACCAGTCCCTCCAACCCAGGTTGCAAGGACTCTGACTGGACCAATCTCAAAATGCCTTCTAGGTTCTCCTCCATCCAGGGTCGACTGATTTTGCAAAGCTGTTCTTTCTGATTACAGAAGGAGCTGAAACAGGGACTCAAAGAGCGGGAAACAAGGGACAGTCTCACCAGGCCAGCTGCACCCCAGGGCAGCCCCTTGGCCACCAGCTGACAGGCTTTCTTGGAGACACCTCGTCCTTGCCCTGAGCATCTTTCTAGCATCACAGGGCAGGGTCACCTGGCTCACTCCAGCTCACCAAGCCAAGGGCCTCTGTGAGCCCAGGGGACCTGAGGTGCTGGGAGCTCCTGGGATCTGGGGTGCTTGACCTAATGCAAGCCCCGCTACATGATCTGGGCAGGCTACCTCCTATCCTGAAGGGCACAGAAGCAGAACTTGGGTCAGTCATGCCGGTCCCTGTGGAAGGAGTGCAACAGAGATGGAGTGGTTAAGGGCCAGGCTCTTTGTTCAAATTCTGGCTGAACCATTTCCTAGGCAAGGCACTTCACTCCGCTGGGCCTCAGTTTCCCTGTCACAGACAAAGATGATAAAGTGGGGAGGAGATGAAAGTGCTTAGAAAATGGGTAACACAGTCCCTAAGGTGTCATAGGTGCTTGACACATTTCAGTCCCCACTTGTTAGGATTTGTATCAGTATTGATCCAGCTGGAGACACAAAGGGCCCTTGGGTCTTGATTATGAGACTCCAGGGAGCATGGAACCCTCACCCCAACTCCATGCTGTATAGCCCATTGTTGGCCCAGCCAGAGTGGCAGACTCGAGCTGGGCACCTCACTGGGCACCTCTTGTGGGCAGTGGGGGTGTGTAGGATGAATGCAGATGAGCTGGAGCCTGGCTCACAGGAGGCCGCAGTGACTGGGTGCAAGTCAGGGACAGCCCACGCGACTGTCACTGCAGAGTCAGCACGAGCTGGACAGGGTGTTAGGTCGGGCCATGTCTCCTGCCAGGGGCCCTGGGGGACTTCTCTCATTCTCCGTGGTGCTTAGAGGAAGAGATGGAAACAGGATGGAACTGGGAGTCTGTTCTTACCGGCCTGGATTCCCTGAGTGACCAGTTCTCAAACTCATCTTGCAATTTGCAGGTGGGGACCTTGGGAGTCAGAGGAGTCAGGGTAGCCTCTGCTCAGAGTGACCCGGCCACAGGACTGTGGGTCCCAACTCCCAGGCTCCTGTGTTGGCCTCCCTCTGCAGGGAATGACCCAAAGCTGACTTCCTCCAGTGCTGCCCAGGGAAGAAATCTCCTGGGGCATCCATGTGACTGTCCCCTTGAGGCCTTGTTGTTTTCCTGGCTTTCCAGGCCCTTTCACTAAATACCTTTCCTTCGACCTACCTCAGGCCCTATGCCTGTGTCAAGTCCTTCTCTGGAGGTGGCTTTGTGGGCATTTTGATACCTCTTTTGCTTAAAAAAAAAAAAAAAAAAAAAAAAACACGACTGGGGAAAGGGAAAACCTGCTAGCATCTGCTTCCTAAACTCCTCCCACCTGACTCAGTCGCGGTATATTTATCTGCTTTTGCCCAAGACACCACCCACCCCCACCCATGCAAATGACAGGAGTGTCCCTGTCAGTGGTGATCTGCATTTAGATTATCCGCAAATCTCCTCCCTATTGTAAGCTGGTGGAGCTTACAGTGAATTGTGGCTGATGGAGAAAAAGGTCTGGTTTATGTTTGAGTAGTTCTTCCCAGTTTTATATTTTCCTGTTCCTTGTGGGGTTTTAGATGAACTTTATGGATCCTCTGTTTCAGCAGCTCACACAAGGTTGCAATCAAGTTGTTGGCTAAGGCTGATATATTATGCGAGGGCTCAGCGGTGAGGAAGCTGCTCCCGAGCTCATGTGTCTGTTGGCAGGTCTGTTCCTTGAAGGTTGCTGGACTGAGGGCCTGAGGTCCAGCAGCTGGTGGCTATTGGCTCAAATACTGTCAGTTCCTTGCTATGAGGACATCTCCCATACAACTTACTCCACTGAAGCAGGTAAACCAAGAAGTCAACAGAAAAAGTTGGCTAGAAAGAAGAAAGCCATCTTAGCTGGATGACAGAAGCGACATCCTATCACCTTGTGTGTGTTTGTCTGTGTGTGAGTTGCTCGGTAGTGTCTGACTGTTTGCAACCCCATGGACTGTAGCCCTCCAGGTTCCTCTGTCTATGGAATTCTCCAGGCAAAAATGCTGGAGTGTTTAGCCATTCCCTTCTCCAGGGGATCTTCCTGACCCAGGGATCAAACCTGGGTCTTCTGCACTGCAGGCAGATTCTTTACTGTCTAAGCCCCCAGGGAAGACCTTGACTACGTTCTACTGTTAGAAGCAACTTGAGGGTCCTGCCCAGCCGTTGTCCCAGGAAGCAGAGATGATGAAGCCATCCTATATGGGTCCCTACCACAGGGCAATGCATTAAAGCTCTTAACACAGCAGTCGCTTGGCTTCCTATTACATCCCACTTGACCTCTCCGCATCTCTGCCCTTCACCACTGTTTATTCATTTACTCAGTCATTCATTTAGCAGGTGTTTGCTGACACCTGCTCTGTGCCAAGCCCTGGGCTAGGCATTGGGAATGGGCTGGCTCAGCCCTAAGCAGCTCCCATTCTAGTGGAGAGAGGTAGGAAGTCATAGGAATGTCATCCCCCAGGCCACTGGGCCCTCTCTGCCCACCATGCACCCCACACAGCACCCTCAACAGGGTGAGGATATACATGACATCCCAGTCCCTTCAATGTTCCTCTTACCTCGGCTTGGCAGCACCTCCTGTTCAGAAACAAGACATTTGGAAGCCTCCCTCCTCTTGTTCTCCCCACCCCCTGCTGAAACTTTCTTTAAGAACTACAGAAGACAACTTGTTTATCCGAGGGCTTTGGTGCTGGGAACACAGGCAGATGGCACCAGAATTAGCAGCTCAGCAGACACAGAAGGTTCCAAACACAATCAGCTCAAAACAGCCAGAACTTTCCCCCCTCCCAACCAAGCATGGGGAGCAGCGCTCTGAGCCCTTTCCTGGGTCATTGCAGCCAGAGGCTCAGAGAGAGGGCCCAGGGCCCAGGGGTCTCAGGAAGAGGAGAAAAATGGCAGGAGTCATCCGTTGCCACTGCAGAAGGGCAGAGATGGCTGTTGACCATCTCTGTGAAGATATCTGCTCACCCTCTCCTTTCACAGTGCAAGGCTGGTGCTGGGGGCGGCTGCCCAGCCTGGAGTGACATTTCCCAGCCCCCATGCATCCAAGTGGGGCAGGAGGCACATTCATTCTAGCCAGTGATGTGTGGGTAAAAACGATGTGGACCCCTCTGGACTGAGCTGGTTAATCACTCGGTGACGCTTGCCTCACTCGGTCCCCTTCCCTGGTGATCCCAGAGGCCATGTGTGGAGATGACATCATCATAGATGGAAGGAGCCTGCATCCCTGCATCACTGCTCAGAGAAGGTATCTCCCTGCAGGAGATCCTCAGACCAGCAATCTTCATGTGGAGAGAAACCAGCTCTTCCTGGGCTAAGTCACTGGGATGTGAGGGCTACTTGTTACAGCATCTCACCTGTACTGATGGATACAACCCGTCCCACTCTTCATCCAAGCCTTCATGCAAGTACTTATCAGACTCCTCTGGGTGCTGGGCTCTGTGTTGAGAACAACCATAAATAAGAGCCATAGGCCCTGCCCTCAGGGAGCTCCTAAGTGTGCTCGGAGAAATCGCCAAACAAAAGGAGTAGATGATAGCAACAATATAATGGAAGCTTGGGTGGTAAAAGATCAAGTGACAGGTTTGGGGAAGTTGTGGGGATGAGGCGACCTTGAGAAGGTTGTTGTGAAGTACCCTAGAGAAAGGGAAAGGCTGGGTGGGCGGAGCTTCCTGCAGAGAAGATAGGTTGCTGGCCATATGCCCCCACCTCTTTGCAAATTACTTCATTCCATCCTCCCAGCTACTTCAGGGGGCTGGGGTTTTTATTTCCCTTTTTACAGGGGTGGACTATGGCCTCAGAGGTGGATTGAAGGAGCCAAGTCACACAGTCAGGATGCAGGTTGTTTGTGATTTTTATTCTTTCTTATTAGGAGATGTGTCTGTGAAAGTCAAAGATACCCAGGGAAATGCAGGCCTCCTGTTGGGCTCTGACACTTGTCTCTCCCTCACCTGCAGGGCCAGGGCATCTCACCTTGTATGTGCCCACACACCACTTTGGACATTGGTTCAAGTGCAGAATCAGGCTCATTACAGGTCTGCAGTGGGGCCCAAATTTTCACCAACTCCCTACTGATGCCACCACTGCTGGTGGCCACTGTGAACAATAAGAGTCTAGAACAGAGAGCAGCCTGTATTTTGACCTAGCTGATTTGACCTCACAGTCCAGCATTCATCAAACAGGCCAAGAACTTGAGCTACTCAAGTCCAGAGAGGAGTTTTTGGAAGAGGTGGGGCTGACCCTAGAGCTGAGCCCATGGTCATGGGTGTTGTCGGAGAAGCAGAAAAAAAGGGAGGGTGAGACTCTGGTCATTCAGGCCCTTTTGGTGTGGCAGGCTGACAGTCAGAGGAATCTGTTTGAGGACGTGCCGCTGGGTAGACCAGATACCCAAACCAGGCTCAGGTCAGGTCCTCTACTCTCTTCCAAGAGGTGAAGGGGATAGGATTTTCTCTGACCCGTGGAATCTGGGTGTATGTGGCTCAGCACGAAGCATGCCTCTGGAGAAATGGTTTACTCCAGAAAGCTCTTCTGAGGGCAAAGTCTGAAGAGGTCTCTGATCTACAGGGTTGAGTAATTTGTTCCTAATTAAATGAAATATCATAGGACAGAGAGGGATCATTTTTAATGTTCAAGGCTCTCTGCCTTCCACTGCTCTCCCCCGACCCCGACCCCAGTCTATGAGTTTCCAATTTCTCCTCTGCCTGTTGCCCTCACTTTTGCCTTTGCAGAAGACTGCCTTTTTCTCTTCCTCCTTCTCTCCCTTTCTTACTCTCCTTCTCCTCATTCCCTTCTTTCTTTCATACTCTGTGCCCCACAGCATTGTAAGCTCCAAGGAAACAACAGTGGATGAAGTGGACACAGCCCAGCTTCTTCCCAGAACCCCCAGCTGGTCAGAGGAGATGGCAGAGGAAATGATTAAGGGGAACCCTGTCTGCCCTCTGGAGGCTTGCCCTTTCACAGGACCCTGGGGGTGGAGAGGGACACATACGTCCGAAGTGGCAATCCAGAGACACTGCGGGTGCAGCAAAAGCACAAAGTGGGAGGGGATGACTAATCCTATCCTATCCTATCACGGAGAGCTTCCTGGAGGAGGACACACTTGATCTAACTGGTAGGCTGAACGAGTGTGACCAGCAGAAGGCAGTGCCAGGGCAGACCATGGCATGGAGACCTTCTTCCAAGTTGTGGTTATTGACTGGATGAATGAGTGCAATCAAGGCCCTCTTTCCGGCCGCAGAATTGGGTGTGGCATCTCCAGGCACTGTCAGAGCTGGGTGAGCTCTGGTAGTCGTGCAGGTAGGAGAGGGACATGGGCTTGGTGACTCTCAGTCCTGTAAGGTCCAGCTCTACCCTCTGTCCTCTCCTCCAAGCCCTGTAATTGACTTGGAGTGATTGTGTTTCTCTTGTTTTTATCCAAATGGCCCCAGCAGGTCTTTAGTTTCTCTCCTGATGAGAGATCCAGCTGATCGTCACAATTGCCCAGGCATTCTGAAAGGAGCCGCCCTCCCTGAAACTTTAGGGACTCATCTGACCTCTCCCTGGTAAGAGGCTTGAGGGCAGTGACTTAGTTGCTCTTGTTCATCCTAGTACCCCTTCTCCAAATTCAGGCATGGATGTGATGCTCAATAAATGTGTCAAGTGACGGAGGGACGTCCCAGGTGGTTCAGTGGTAAAGAATCTGCCTGCCAATGCAGGAGAGGCAGGAAGCCGAGGATCAATCCCCGGGTCTGGAAGTTCTCAGAGGAGGAATTGGCAACCCTTTCCAGTATTCTTGCCTGAGAAACCCCATGGGCAGAAGGGCCTGGCAGGCAACAGTCCCTGGGGTCGCAGAGTCGGACGTGACTCAGTGACTAAGAACGCACACAAACGACTGAGGGAACGTCCTGCTGGTGTGGGTGCTCCTGGTTGCTCTTTCCTCCTCCTCTGCAAGCCCTGCTCCTCCCTCTCAGCATGGTGAGTGCTCCACCTTTAGATCAGACTGTAATGACACCTCTCTCCCTCCCAAAGCACCTTCCTGTGGTCTGAAGGCTGATTTGGAAACAAATCTAATCACACCAAGCCTGCTTCCTGTCCTTTGTCCTCCATTTGCAACTGATCCCCTGCTCACGAGAGGAAGACCCAAATCAGGAGAGTGGCATTTGAGACCACTTTTGCTCCTGTCCCCTCTCCAGGCTCCTACCCACTTCCTGCCCTCCAGTCACACAGGCCTCGGAGGTCTTCTTGGCCACCAAGAGTCCTCTAGATACTGGACACTCGCACAAAGTGTTGTCTGGTCTGAACATGCTTCCGCAGCCCCAACCTCACTTGATAACTGGTTTATTCTTCAGATCATAGATGGAAGTTCATCCTTGCGTAGTCATGTCTGACTCTTCTGTGACCCTGTGGATTGTAGCCCCCCGGCTCCTCTATCCATGGAATTCTCCAGGCAAGAATACTGGAGTGGGTTGCCATGCCCTCCTCCAGGGGGTCTTCCTAATCCAGGGATCAAACCTGAATCTTCCATGTCTCCCACATTGGCAGGTGGGTTCTTTACCACTAGGGCCACCTGGGAAGCCCCCATCTCCTCTGGGAAAACTTGAAATTCTCCATTACATACTCTCATAGCACCATGAGACTTTCTTTTAAAACAATTGTAATTTTACGCCTTTTTTTGTGTGCAATTCTAGATTAGTCTTCATCTCCCTTTCTACATCGCGCTCTGTGGGGCAGCATTCATGATGATTTTGCTTACCTTTGATTCTCCTAGCATGGTGGGTGTCACACAAGTGTGTTAAAAAAAAATAAATGAACATTGTCACTTCAGGTCTTAGAAATCCCCAAGGGCGGAGAATATATCTCCATCACAGGGCTAGTACAAAGGTCAGGCAGGAGAGGTATTTAGGGTATTTATTAATATGTATTTAAGGAGGTGTTCTTTTATCCTCAAATGCCTCATAACAACCAGAGGGGGTAGACAAGAGGAAAAACGGATTTGAGATCTAAAAGAATCATTGACTCAGCTCCCAGTCCCATGTCTGGAAAGCTCACCTGTGCGGAGAATGGCTGCATCTCCCACGAATGTAGGCATCTGGCTCCCAAAATAGTCCTAAGAATACCCTGTGGCAGCTGAACTGATGTATGTTTCTATGCCTGTGTAATGTTTTACTACCACAGGCTCATTATAGGGAAATAGGCTTCAGAGGCAAAACAGGGAGGGGAATGGACTGTGGGAAAAATGGGGGATTCTTACCTTTGTAGGGTGTGCTCAGTGGGGAATTTGCAAGGGAAATCATAAGGACTGCAGGCAGTGCTGTGCTTGGGCTGGTGAGGCATTTTGCAGGGATAGCATCTGGTGGGGCCGATTGACTGACGGAATATGGTCTAATGGGCTCATTGGACACTCGTGAGACCACCGTCCTCTTAGAGAAGATGGACAAGGTCACTGCCATTCTCGCTCCCATTCAGAATCACCTGGAACAGGAAAAACCTAGTGAACAGAGAGTTCCCAGGAGCTCCTGCTCTGCCCCACCCACCACCCTTACCTGGGAGGCCCCTCCAACCTTGCCAAGGACACAGCTGCACCTGCTGTGTGAAGAGGTTCCCAGGTTCCTGCTCAAGGAGAATTCCAGACTCAGAGATCTAAAGATCTGGGAACAGCAAACTATGGGGTGCTCCTCCCTTCCCGCATGCTCTTCTCTTCCAGTTTGTCCTCAGGGTCAAGCTTGGTTTCCCTCTCCTCCAGGAAGCCCTCCCAGATGTCTCCAGCCTACACTGGTCTCTTCCTTTCCTAACGCCTCTCCTGTGTTCTGCGGGACATGGTGGGGTAGAGGAAGGAGCAAGGGTCTTAGTGGCAGAAAGCTGGGGTTTTGACCTGCTCTGCCATCCTGAGCTCTATGACCTTGTGAAAGTTATTTGACTTCTCTGAGGCTCCATCTCCTTCATGTAAAATGATGCATTTTCATTCACTCATTCATTCATTCATGTGATGAAAATTAAGGTGCAATTTCTGCTAAAGCTCAGGGTTTGCTAGGAATATGAGGGAATGAATGACACTCTGGCACCCAGCTTCCATCCCAGACCTGTCCTCAGTGTTCTCTGCAGGGCACTCAGCTTCTGGGCATCCTGGGGAGAGAGGATGACAGGTTAGACAGCTTCTCGCTGAAGGAATGTAGGGTCCCCATGCCCCTACTCTTCGAGGAGATGCCTGACAATACTGTCACCCTCCTTCTCAGTGTCCAGGATGCAGTGTGTGGCAAGCTGGCCTGGGAGTCTGAAAGCCCTGACCCCAGACCCCACTCTTCCTAACTTTCTGTGACTCTCTGGGCAGGTCACATCACCTCACATCAGCTCCATAATAGCCCAGTGAGCAGACATGGCTGCAGTGGGGAAAGCAGCTGACTGTTAACCCTCTTCAGTCTTTGGAGGGATGATCCAGTTAGGTAGTCTACAGCTGGGGGTGAAAGGAAGGGGTGAGGCTGTGGGATGCAGAGCAGGAGAGATGAGCAGGCTCATTCAATTTTTGCTTTCATTTACAAATGTTTACTTAGCATCTTTGATGCACCAGGCATTGCATTTCCTGATGGTGGCCCCAGAAGAGGATTAAGTCTCACTGGCTTGAGGGTGCTACAAGTATATCACAGACTGGTAGAGATGACAGAGACAGAAGAAGAGGTGTGTTGGCTCCTGAAACTGGAATATCTGGGGAGCGGGGTGGCTGCTAGCTTCAGGTTTGCCTTGATCCAGGGGTTCCTGGATCTGTGCAGGCAACATTCTGGCACTGGGTAAAGAGTAGGGACTTGGGTGGGGGGAGGGGGCTCATGTTTTCTCCGCCTTGACTGTCCCTCTTTCTCTCCTTCTTTCAGAGATTTGTTCCTCTGTGCTGGCTTCCTTTCAGAGATTTGTTCCTCTGTGCTGGCTTCATTTGTAGATAAGCACCTCTTATGACAGCCACCAGCAACTGTGGTCCTCCATCTGACTAGCTCAACAACATAAAGGGAAAGGAAAAGCCTATTTATGCTACTTTCATTCAAAGTCCAAGGGAAAATTCTGATTGGATTAACCAGGGTCATGTGCCCATTTCTGAGCCAATCACTAAGCCCAGAGGAATGGAAGTCACTGATTGGTCAGTGCTGAGTCAGGCGGTCACCCCTAAAGCCAAGGTGGGCCCAGTTCAGTTCAGTTCAGTTGCTCAGTTGTGTCCGACCCCATAAATCACAGCAGGCCAGGCCTCCCTGTCCATCACCAACTCCTGGAGTTAACTCAAACTCATGTCCATCGAGTCGGTGATGCCATCCAGCCATCTCATCCTCTGTCATTCCCTTCTCCTCCTGCCCCCAATCCCTCCCAGCATCAGGGTCTTTTCCAATGAGTCAACTCTTTGCATGAGGTGGCCAAAGTATTGGAGTTTGAGTTTCAGCATCATTCCTTCCAAAGAACACCCAGCGGTGATCTCCTTTAGAATGGACTGGTTGGATCTCCTTGCAGTCCAAGGGACTCTTAAGAGTCTTCTCCAACACCACAGTTCAAAAGCATCAATTCTTCGGCACTCAGCCTTCTTCACAGTCCAACTCTCACATGGCCACTGGAAAAACCATAGTCTTGACTAGATGGACCTTTGTTGGCAAAGTAATGTCTCTGCTTTTCAATATGCTATCTAGGTTGGTCATAACTTTCCTTCCAAGGAGTAAGCGTCTTTTAATTTCATGGCTGCAATCACCATCTGCAGTGATTTTGGAGCTCCCCAAAATAAAGTGTGACACTGTTTCCACTGTTTCTCCATCTATTTCCCATGAAGTGATGGGACCAGATGCCATGATCTTCGTTTTCTGAATGTTGAGCTTTAAGCCAACTTTTTCACTCTCCTCTTTCACTTTCATCAAGAGGCTCTTTAGTTCCTCTTCACTTTCTGCCATAAGGGTGATGTCATCTGCATATCTGAGGTTATTGATATTTCTCCGGCGATCTTGATTCCAGCTTGTGCTTCTTCCAGTCCAGCGTTTCTCATGATGTACTCTGCATAGAAGTTAAATAAGCGGGGTGACAATATACAGCCTTGACATACTCCTTTTCCTATTTGGAACCAGTCTGTTGTTCCATGTCCAGTTCTAACTGTTGCTTCCTTACCTGCATATAGATTTCTCAAGAGGCAGGTCAGGTGGCCTGGTATTCCCATCTCTTTCAGAATTTTCCAGTTTATTGTGATCCACACAGTCAAAGGCTGGTGGGCTCAGTGCTGGGCAAAGCACCCAGACTGTGTGGATGGTGGGTGAGGAGCACAGCTGCTAAAGCAAAAGGAGAACACTGGTGGGAGGTGAGGGGGCATAGAGGTGGGTTCTGAGCACTGCAAACAATCTCAACGTACAGTCTGAAACTAAATCCTGCCTGACTACTGGGCTGGAACGACCAAACTCACCTGGGCTCATGTGGGTCACCTTAGGGACCTTCATAATCAGGAGCCGGTGCATCTGCAATCTAGCAACCCCTTCTGGATCCGGACCACCTGGAGCAGGTGATTGCATCGGCCTTTGGTCCACCCCAGCTGACCTGGCCTTGTCCTGGCCACCCACAAGGGGCATGGGTGGGCAGAGCTGCAATGAAGCTGGCTGTGCACAGAGCACCTGCTGATTCAACCTGCCTCTCTGCCTGCGTGACTCAAGCGAGTTCCTCAATCTCTCTGAGCCTATGTCCTCATTTCTAAAATGGGGAAGATTATCGTTGTTGTGAGGATTGGTGATGACACCTGTGAATCGCCTGGTCTCCAGCACGTAGTAGGCATTAGTGATAAGAAGTGGATACAGGAGGTGCTCCTGGAATGACAGCCACTGTTATGCCTCTAGTCTGGCACTTTGTAGGTGTGTGTTGCTGGCGGGTCAGCCTCGCCCATCTGACCATGACCTCTTCAAGCATAGAACATTGCTGAGCTTTGTTTCTGTATCCAGAGCCCTGCGCACAGCCCGGTACTCTGGGTTGACATCTGCTGAGTCACTGGAAACTGACATCCCAAAGGAGGGAAGGAAGCGGAGGGCATTTCCACTTTGTGCTCATTGTCCAACAGCTGCCAAGCCTTGAAACCCTCTCAAAGGTCTGTTTTCAGCCACACACATCTCTGAAGGGCATACATTTTTTGGCAGCAGAGGGGTTATTTAAAGTCTCCATTAAAACAGCTGGACCTTGTTGGAAACAGAGCTGTTGTCACTGCTGGGGCCTGAGAAGTGCCTGAGAAGGGCAGGGACGCACAGGCAGGATTAATTCTAGACCTTTCAGAGACGCCTGCTTTATAGCTGTGTTTAGGGCATAAAAATGCCAACTGGCCTCAGTGGCATGAAAGGACAGCCTGGTGCTCACAAGCAGGAGCCTTGCTGAATGATACTTCTGTCTTAGGGATATGGGCAGACCTGTCCGCTTTTTCTTTTAATCTCCCTCTTAGAAGTTTGCCAAGAGCTGGGTTGTGAGCTGCAGGGAGATGCTGTTTCAGCAAGAACAAAAATAGACATCACCAGCAATCACGGATTCATCAGCCCAGCCTCATGGACATCTACTGTGCACTGGGCCCTGGGCTTGCTGCTTACAGAGCACTGAGAAGAAGGCAGGCACATAGTAGGCTCATGACAATTCTTAGCTGTTACTCTGATGATGTTTAGGATGACGATGACAATGATGATGATAGTGGTGGTGGTGACATCCTGCCCCCCACCATTCCAACCTCCTCTCTCATCCTCAAGTGTCAGCCCCACTCTGGCTGATCTACCCCTCGCCAAGGCTCTGTCATCCACAGAGGGCTTCTCTCCTTCTCACTGGCTTAGTTAATCCTAAAACCCGCATCTCCAAGGAGGGCACCTGCGTGCAGCTCTGGGCTGCCTCCTGCTGCACTTAAAGTGGGAACCAGCCAGGCCAGTGCTGACTGGCACAGGGCTGTGTCTTTTGGATTGTGGTCCTTATGTCCACAGTTCATAATCAGGCCAGTGTCTGTTCTTTCTCATCTCGTACAGAGATATTGCCATGCCAGAATGTGTGCCATTTCCCCATGAAGGTCTGATCTAGGCCTCCCTGCCCAGAACCATCCAATGTTAGGTCAGCAGAGCGGGGAGGAAGCAGGCGATCATTCCATCTAACCTTTCCTGGGACAGTTGGGGAAACTGAGGCCCAGGATGGCGATGTGACCCACGCAGGGTCACTGATAGAACAGAGACCAGGACCGGCTCTCCTCACCTGTGGCTGATTCTCTTTCAACTCCACCTTCGCCATGTGGATGGATCCCAGGCCTGGGGCTGGCGGGGCTGGAATCCCAAGCCTGGCACAGATAGGGGAGGAGATCTGGGCAGGAGGTGTGGACCTGTGTGGATGGGGTGATATTAAACCTACGGAGTAAATGCCTCATGCTGGGTCCCCCCAGGCTCTGGAGAGAACAGTGACTGAAGGCACCCCAGTCCTGACTGAACCCCAGTGTGAACCCCAGTGCACAGCCTTGAACCTGGTGTCAGGGAAGCCTATGCTGAAATTGTCATAGACTCTCAGTGAAACGAGAAGAATCGGGTCAAGGTAGTCTGATGGCAATGAAATGAGAAGAATCGGGTTGAGGTAGTCTGATGGTTTAATTCCAATTATTCTTTTTGGAAAGGCCTGTGTTTTAAATGATGAAATGGACAGAGGAGCCTGGTAGGCTATAGCCCATGGGGTCACAAAGAGTCGGACACTATTGAACACACAGCCATTTTTACTTTTCGTTGGACTTTTCTTGTTTTACGAAAGGTCTGTGAGAATAGATCTTAGTTGCTGCTTTGGAACTTTCTTTGCAACTGTGAGACAATTTCCGTAACTGTCGGACTCTCCTAGCATTTTGTTCCTCAAACTAGTAAGTGTTTGTTCTTGAAATTAGTTAGTACCATCCAGAACTTGTGTTTTCTTGACCCCATTTTGGGAAAGCTGGCATTTCAAAATCAGCATGAGTTGTCAGTGAACTCTCCCAGGACTGGCTGGGCTTTCCTGGAAGTCTGTGCTCGGTGTTGGGGTGTGAACACGTGTCTGTTCTATTCCGCTGCCGTATGGGGTCATAAATCATCCAGTGAGAGGCCCAGGAGAGAGGGCACCCCACGCTCCTAATCCAGCTCCGATACTGAAATCTCAGGGATATTCCAACTGCAGCAGGGAAAACATGGTGCCCAGAGAGCCTTGGGCTGACCACAGCGCTCTTTGTGATTTAGACTTCATCGGTCTCTTCTGAATGTTTCCTGTGTGTGACTACAGGGCAGATCACGGGGACAGGATCTAGCTGCTGGAGTTTTTGAAAGGTGTGTCTCACTGGCATGTCTGGAGTCCCCATCTGTGTGGAGACAGCCTCTGAAAGTGAAAGTGTTAGTCACTCAGTTGTGTCCAACTCTTTTGCGACTCCGTGGACTGTAGCCTGCCAGGGTCCTCTGTCCATGGAGTTCTCCAGGCAAGAATACTAGACTGGGTTGCCATTCCCTTCTCCAGGGGATCTTCCCAACTCAGGGATCGAACCCGTGTCTCTTGCATTGCAGGCATATTCTTCACTGTCTGAGCCACCAGGAAAGCATGAGCGGCCTCTGAGGTTGGGGTTTTGTGGCGGGTTTACTGATTACGTCATTGCCAGAGAGGGCGGGCCTGAGCGGGGCCTTCAAGGCCCTGCGTGGGCCCTTTCTGACTGCATCTTGGGTCTCATCCCCCTTGGTCGCCGCCCTCCGGTCACCCAGGTCTCCAGTCGCCCTCCAGCCAGGCCCCATGTCCTCTCCAGGCCTCTGCACCCGTTGGATCCTCTGCCTCATATTTTTCTCTCTGTCTCTCCTGATGATTTATCCAGGTAACTCTTGTCTTTGTGTCTCCACCGAAAAACCTCTTCATCCTTGGTCTTCTGCCCCCCGTACAGGACTCAAGCTCTTCCATTAAACTGTCCAGTGTCTAGTTCTCTGCTGTCTGTCTTCTTCTCAGAACCTAGACTATACGTTTCCTGAAGACAGAAACTGTTTCTGGCTTGTTTATCAAAATATTCTCTGTGGAAACCTGGCACATAGTATGTGGTCAATGGAACTGATGTTGAATAAACAAAGAACAGACTGAGTTGAGTGTATGGGTTACCTTTATTCATGCTGGCATTCGTTTCCACAGCTGCATACTCCTGCACAGATTCAACCTCCAACGGATGCATCCCCAGCCATGGGACTCTCTGCCTGACCGCCCGTGTGCCCTCTGCCCCCTCATGCCTCCATGGACAACGCTTCGGCCCATTTTTTCCCTGTCTCAGCACTCACAGCCTCACAAAGTGCTTCCTGAGTTCTCTAGTGTGTGCACAAGGCCAGCTCCCTCCTCCCTGGCCCTCTGAGGCTTCCTCAGCTGGGGACACAGATGTTCATCTTTTGCTCCCCTCCCCCCTTCCAGCCCATCAACAGAGAAAGCAGCCCAGCCTTGGATGCACCTAGAGCAAGTCTTTTGTGGGAACAGGAAGGCGGTAGTATGTGCGTTCACCTTAGTTGAGCATTTGGTGTATGTCAGGCACTATTCTAAATCCATTAAAGGTGTTAAATCATTAATCCTCTCAAAAACTCTATGTCCTATAGGCTATGATTCTACCTTCATAAATGGGCAAACTGAGGCACAGCATGTTTAAGGAGCTCATTTAAGGCCCCTGGTAGTCATTGGCACAGTTGGGATTTGGACCTGGGTTTCAAGTGTGCTGCTTTGAGTCTGGGGCAGATTATTCTTCTCTTGGGGAAAAGAAAGTTGTTTCCAGGCTTCCAGGAATGTGCAGAGGCACATTCGGTAGCTAGAACTTAGCACTGGTTCCTAGCAGCATCCTGAAATCGGGGTGAGGCCCAGACAGCCTGAGATGGGTGGGTCTGGGGAATATGGCATTTGGGCGGCAGAGAGGGATTCTGAGTTAGGGGTTTAACACAAGAGCAACATGCTGGGGGTCAAAGAAGTGAGTGGCTGGCCAGGGAGATTCCTGGAAGCCCGGGGCAGGGAGGTCTGTTTCCTTCTGGTGCTGTGATTCCCTACACTGCACTCTAAGCTTCTGCAGCGTCAGTGCAGGTAACAGCCTCCTCTTAGTGATCCTGTGGGAAAGGGAGGAGGCTGGCAGGCTTCCCAGGCTTGGGTGACATGGCCAGAGGAAAGCAGGTGGCTGCAGGAGGCCAGGCAGGCAGAAGAGACTGTGGAGGACCAAGGACTCGATCTGGATCTCAGGACAAGTGGATCTAGGCGGGCACTTCCCAACACCAAGACTCCTTGTGGTCACGATAACAGGGCTGGACATCCCCATCTCAGGGGTCCTGGCTGAGGGCAAGTTATTTGCATATACAAGGCAAAGGTGCCCTCAGGAAGCGCAGGCCCAGGACAGAACATGGATCGTGGGAATTACGCCCTGTGTGTGCAAAGCCTTCTCCTTCCTCCCCTCTCCCCATCATCCCTCCCTCATGACTTCATTTGGAGGAACAGAAACTGACTCTCCTCAGTCACAGCTCTCCTCCCATCCATCTCCACTGAGATATTTGCCTGGTGAATGAAAACACTTGTTTTCATCAGAAACTTGGGAGTTGAAACTGATGCTTCCATTTGTCTCATCTAGAGCCTCACAGAGCTCCAGGGGGGCTGAGCTGAGCAGTGAGGTGGATGAGCCTGGCCCATTAGGGGGCGATCTTGGATCAAGAAAATGATGCTGGGTAGCGTATCTAATCTTCCTCTCACCTGCCATGCCTGCCCCCAACTGTGACCAGATTTGTAAAATGGCATTCCCAGAGTCAGGGTAATCTGGGGCAGGAAGACGGATCTGATAAGACTTCCCTTGTTAATTTTTGGCACTCACTTTATTTTTATGGAGGGGATGGATCAGCTGCTGCCATGTTCTATTAACACTGGCTTTCTTGGCCAAGCTGTTACCAATTATGATTGTGGGGGCAAAAGAAGATTAGTGTGTAAGAGTGTCACCCAATCAAGCCACAGACGATGAGAAAATAATTTGCCAAATACATATCTGGTAAAGGTCTGTATTCAGAACAGAGAACTTCCAAAAGTCAGTACTAACAAAACAAAGTACCTGGTTAAAAAGATCACTTTTGAGCAGACACTGCAGCAAAGAAGAGATAGGGATAGCTGATGAGCACATGAAAAGATGCTTAACATTGTTAGTTATTAAGGAAATGCAAAATGAAGCCGCAGTGAGACACCATTTTACCCACACTGCTGCTGCTGCTAAGTCACTAGTTTGGAAAAATAAAGCCAACAATACCAAGCATCAGAGAGGATAAGGAGCAACTGGAACTTGCCCGTACCGCTGGTAGGGATGCAGACAAGTATAGATACTTTGGAGAATAGTTTGGCAGTTTCTTAAAAAGCTGAAAATATGCCACCGCATGATCTGGTTATTTCACTCCAAAGTATTTCCCCAAGAGGGAAGAAAGCATGGTGGTGGTGGTTTAGTAGCTAAGTCATGTCCAACTCTTGTGACCCCATGGACAGTAGCCCGCCAGGCTCCTCTGTCCATGGGATTCTCCAGGCAAGAAGGCTGGAGTGGGTTGCTGTTTTCTTCCCCTGGGGATCTTCCCAACACAGGGATTGAACCCAGGTCTCCTGCATTGCAGGCAGTTTCTTTACCAACTGAGCTACAAGGGAAGCCCAGAAGAAAACATTCATCTGTACAAATGCTTGGGCACAAAAGTTCATAGAAGTTTTATTTGTAACAACTATGAACAAGGAGAAAAAAAGCATGCAAGTGTTCATCAGAAGGTGAATGAATAAACAAATTGTGGTCTACCCATACAATGAAACACTCTTCAGCAATAAAAAAGAATTAAATGTTGATATATACAACATCAGAGCTTCCCTGGTGGCTCAGACGGTAAAGAATCCGTCTACAACGCAGGAAACCTGGGTTCGATCTCTGGGTCAGAAGGATCCCCTGGAGAAGGAAATGGCTACCCACTCCAGTATTCTTGCCTGGAGAGTTCCATAGACAGAAGAGTCTGTTGGGCTACAGTCTACGGGGTCAGATAGAGTTGGACACGACCGAGAGACTAAGGATGCACACACATACAAATACGACACAGATGAGTCTCAATATAACCATACGGACCAAAAGAAGCCAGACAAATAAGAAAATATCCCATATGATTGCACTAGGCAAAATTCTAGAAAATTAGAACCAACTGATAGAAATGGAAAGCAGATTGATGGCTGCCTAGAGTGGATGTGGAGATGAGAGATGTGAAGGAGAGATTCCAGAAGAGCAGGTCATGTGAGGGTGATGTGTGTTGCTATGGGCTGAAGTTTGCCACACAAATTTCTATGTTGAAACCCTAGCCACCAATGTAATGGTATTAGAAGGTGAGAGCCTTTGATAGTTGATTAGGTCATGATGGTGGAACCCTCATGAGTGGTTAGTGCCTCAATGAAACAGGCCCCAGGTAGACAAGATGGTGAAGTAGGAAGACCCTGAGCTCACCTCTTTCCTTGGGCACACCAAAATTTACAACTATTACAGACAGATTACTGATGAAAAAGACCATAACACTAGCGGAAAAGATCTACACTAAAGATATAAAGACGGAACCACAATGAGCTGGAGGGGCAAAGACAGGGCATAAACAAGACTTATATCAAGACCCACAGTGGGGGGATAATTACAACTGCCTTACAATTGCCCCAAGGAGCGAGTGGCTCAAGTCCCACATTGGACTCCAAAGCTTGAAGATCTGCCCTGGGAAGATAAGCCCACAGAATACTTGGCTTTAAGGTCAGCAGGTCTTCCCTCATGATGAGTCAGAGACTCCACACAAAATCCACACACCCCAGAACCCAGAGTGGAGGAGTAATTTGAAAGGAGTCTGGGTTAGACTTGCCTGCTGGTCTTGGATAGACTCCCAGAAAGTCAGGAGACAACTGAAGTTCACTCAAGGGACATAGATGGCAATGGCAGCTATTTTAGGGAGTTTATTCTTGCCACACTGGTGCTGGCAAGTGCCATTTTGGAATTGTCCATCTAGCTTATTAATGCTGGGAACTGGCCCCACCCACCAGCCTGTTGGCACTAGTACTGAAATACCTCAGGTCAAGCAACTAGCTGGCTAGAGACATAGCTTCACCCACCTGCAGGCCTGATGTCTTAAGACCCCATGAGCCCACAGCTAAGTAGGACCTGGCCCTGTCCCACAGAGGGTCTACGACCCACCCCTACATGCCCACTGCACTGGTATTAGCCCCAGAACCCCAGGGCCCTGTGTCAAGGACCTCTGGACCCAGCTGAACTCTCCTATGGACCTGCACTAGCTGTGGGGCAAGCCACACCCACCGGTGCACAGGCATCAGCCCAAGGACACCCTGGAACCCAGTCCTGCACACCAGTGGGCCAACACACCAACCTTAGGACACCCAGGGTGTCCTACTAGTGAACTAGTGAACCAGTGCTAGCCCTAGGACTCACCTTCACCCACCAGAGGGTGACCGCCAGCCCCAGGATATACCTGAGCCCAGGCCACACCCACCAGCAGGCGGCCACCAGATGCAGGACTACAGCCATCCCACAACCAGCCATGTCAAGACACCAGCAGCCTGGCATCAGCTCCAGGACTCCCTGAACTCCTTAGCCAGGAGCCCCAGAATGCAGCCCTACTCACCAGGGGGCTAACACCAGCTTAGGGATACCCTGGACCCCTATTCCCACAGCCAGCCAGGTCCAGAAATGACTCAACCAAGCAGTTGGCCAAAACCAGCTCCAGGACCCCTGGGAGTCCTGTAGCCAAGAATCCTGGGACCTGGTTTCATCCATCAGTGAGCCAGCAATAGCCCTGTGAACCCCTGGACCCAAGCCCTACCCACCAACAGGCTGACATTAGCCCTGGACCCTCTGGGCCCTGGTCTCACCCAGGAACAGGTGAACACCAGCTCTGTGATACCTTTGACCTCTCAAGCATACATACCAAGATCTAGCCCCACTCACCAGCCATCACCAGTTTTTAAATATTCCAGACCCCACAGCCAGCTATGTCAGAAACTAGACTGATCATCAGCAGGCTGACACTAGATCTGGGAACCCTAGCCCAACTACTCACTCCAGAACCTAGCTCTGCCTACTAGCAGGCCAGCAATAGCCTCAGGACATCCTGTGGTTCCATGACCAGGCGCCCCATGACCTGGACCAGCTGACAGCCTTCATGCAAGTCAGAGCCTGGCAACCAACTGGTTCATGGACCAGCCACACATATTATACCACCCACAGTCATTCTTCTATAACAAAAGACCCTACTCAGTCCATATAGGCGTAGCCTTGGAACATATACCTCTGGTGACCAAAGGGGAGTGCACTGCTGACATGCACAGGACATCCCCTACAAAAGGCTACTTCTCCATGGTTGGGAAACATAACCAACCAATGGACTGCATAGAAATAAAAACAGAAAATTAGGCAAAATGAGGCAACAGAAAAATATATTCCAAATGAAGGAACAAGATAAAACATGAGAAGAACTAAACATTCTTTCCCAGGCAAGAATACTGGAGTGGGTAGCCAGTCCCTTCTCCCAGGGATCTTCCTGACCCAGGGATCGAACCTAGGTCTCCTGCACTGCAGGCAGATTCTTTACCATCTGAACCACCAGCAAAGCCCTAAGTGAAGCAGAGATAAGCAACTTAAAAAGGAGTTCAAGGCAATGATTGTGAAGATGTTTAAAGAACTAAGGAGAAGATTGAATGAACAGAGTGAGAAGTTAGACGTTTTTAACAGAGAATTAAGAAATATAAATAAGAACAGAATAGAGATGAAGGGTGCAATAACTGAAATGAATAACACCTTAAAAGGATTCAACAGTAAGGTCGATGATATAGCAGGATGAATCAGTGAGCTCGAATACAGAGAAGTGGAAGTCACTAAAGCTTAACAGAATAGAGAAAGGAGACGAGGACAATACAAGACACATCAAGCACATTAGCATTATAGGGGTCCCAGAAGAAGAGAAGTGAGAGAAAGAGGCAGAGAGTATATTTGAAGATATAATAGCTGAAAATTTCTCTAACCCAAGAAAGGAAAAAGACATCCAGGTCTAGGAAGCACAGAGGGTCCCAAACAGGATCAACCCAAAGAGGACCATACCAAGACAGTGTAATTAAAATAAAAAAAAATTAATATAAAGACAGAATATTAAAAGTAGAAAGGTAAAAATAGTCAGTTACAGTCAAAAGAACTCCTATATGATATCAGCTGGTCTGGAAATTCTACAGACCAGAAAGGCGTGGCATGATATAAAGTAGTGAAAGGGGGGGTGGGAAACCCTACAACCAAGAATACTCTACCCTGTAAGGCTTTCATTCAGATTTGATGGAAGTTTGACAGGTAAGCAAAAGTTTGACAGATAAGCAAAAGCTAAAAGAATTCAGCACAACCAAACTAGCTTTATAAGAAATGTTAAAGGAACTCCTCTAAGAGAAAAAGAAAAGGCTACAAAAAGAAAAATGCAAAAGGAAAAATCTCATTGGTAAAGGCAAATACGCGATAAAGGGAGTGAATCATCCATGTACAAAGCAGTAGGCAAGTTGAGAGACAAAAGGAGAGGACTTCCCTGGTGGTCCAGTGGTTGAGAATCTGCCTTGGGAAGTAAAGACACAGGTTTGGTCCCTGGCCAGGGAACAAAGATTCCCACATGTTGCAGAGCAACCAAGGCCACGTGCTAAAGCTAGAGAGCATTCATGCTGCAACTGCTGAACCCAAGCACCACAACTGGAGAGTCCACGCGCCACAGTGAAAGACCCTGCATGACACAGCTGAGATCCTGCACGCCCAGCTAAGACCCCATGCAGCTGGACAAATATTTTTTTTAAAAAAACGGAAGTAGTCTTACATTTAGCTCTTTCATTCATTTTGAGTTTATTTTTGTGTATGGTGTTAGAAAGTGATCTAGTTTCATTCTTTTACAACTGGTTGACCAGTTTTCCCCGCACCGCTTGTTAAAGAGATTGTCTTTAATCCATTGTATACCCTAAATGCGAGACAGCAAAAGAGACACAGATGTAGCAAACAGTCTTTTGGACTCTGTGGGACAGGGAGAGGGTGGGATGATTTGGGAGGATGGCATTGAAACATGTATAATATCATATATGAAATGAATTGCCAGTCTAGGTTCGATACAGGACACAGGATGCTTGGGGCTGGTGCACTGGGATGACCCAGAAGGATGGTACGGAAAGGGAGGTGGGAGGGGGCTTCAGGATTGGGAACACATGTATACCCGTGGCGGATTCATGTTGATGTATGGCAAAACCAATACAGTATTGTAAAGTAAAATAAAGTAAAAAAAAAAACAACACCAGAAATAGTAAAATCATTCGCATCCACAATAAGTAGTTAAGGGATACACAAAACAAAGAGATGTAAACTATAATGTCAGAAACAGGAACTGTGTGGGAGTGGTGAGTAAAAATGAAGGGTGTTAAAATGCATTTGACAAACAGAAGCCTAGAATAGGTACACGAAAGGAGAATGGAATCCAAGCACAACACTAAAGACAGCTGTTAAATCAACTAAAGCAGAGAACGAAAGAGAACTACAATAACAAGCTAAAACAATTAACAAAATGGCAATAAAAAGATAGCTATTAATAATTAATTTAAATGCAAATGGGCTAAAAACTCAAGTTAACAATAATTCTAAAATGTGCATGGAAACACAAAAGACCCTGAACAGTCAAACCACCTTCAGAAAAAAGAATAAAGCTGGAAGTATCTCACTCCCTGATATCAAACTGTACTACAAAGCTAACTCACTAAAACAGCATGCTACTGGCCCCAAAACAGACACCCAGATCAACAGAATAGAATAAAGAGCCCAGAAATGAACACATATTTACATGGGCAATTAGTTTTAACAAGAATATAAAATGGGGAAAACATAAGTTCAACAAGCTGTCTTTGGAAAACTGAATAGCCACAGCAAAGGAATCGAATTGGACTATTCTCTCATATCATGTACAAAAATAAATTTAAAATGGATTACTGGATTAAACATAAGACCTAAAACCATTAAACTTCTAGAAGAAAACATTAGGCAGTGAGCTATTTGACATTTGTCTTAGTAATATATTTTCTCAAATTTGTCCTTGGGCAAACAAAAGCAAAAATAATCAAATGGGACTATATTAAACTAAAAAAACTTCTGCATTCAGTGAAGGAGACTATCAACAAAAGGAAAAGTCCACTTACTTTATAAGTGAAGAATTAAGAATAAGAGAAGAATTTGCAAACAGTGTATCCAATAAAGGGTTAATGTCCACAATATACAAAGAACTCACATAGCTCAAGATTAAAAAAGAAGAATAATCTAGTTAAAAATAGGCAGAGAAATAGACATTTTTTCCAAAGAAGATGTACAGCTGTTCAATAGGCACATGAAAAATATGCTCAACATCACTAATCATTACTATCTATAAATTTTGATACAAATCAAAATCACAATGAGATATCACTTCACATTTGTTAGAATGTCTGTTATCAAGAAGATAACAGATAACAAGTGTTGGCAAGGATGTGGATAAAAAGGAACCCTCATGCACCATTGACAGGAATGTAAATTGATGCAGCCAGTATGGAATCAAGCTGGAATCAAGATTGCCAGGAGAAATATCAATAACCTCAGATATGCAGAGGACACCACCCTAATGGCAGAAAGTGAAGAGGAACTAAAGAGCCTCTGCTGCTGCTACTGCTAAGTCACTTCAGTCGTGTCCGACTCTGCGCGACCCCATAGACAGCAGCCCACCAGGCTCCCCTGTCCCTGGGATTCTCCAGGCAAGAGCGCTGGAGTGCGTTGCCATTTCCTTCTTGATGAAGGTGAAAGAGGAGAGTGACAAAGCAGGTTTAAAACTCAACATTCAAAAAACTAAGACCATGGCATCTGGTCCCATCACTTCAGGGCAAATAGGTAGGGAAAAATTAGAAACAGTAATAGACTTTATTTTCTTGGGCTCCAAAATCACTGCAGATGGTGACTGCAGCCATGAAATTAAAAGATGCTTGCTCTTTGGAAGAAAAGCTTTGACCAACCTAGACGGCATATTAAAAAACAGAAACATCACTTGCCAGCAAAGGTCCATCTAGTCAAAGCAATGGTTTGTCCAGTAGTCACGTATGAAAGTGAGAGCTGGACCATAAAGAAGGCTGAGCACCGAAGAATTGATGCTTTTGAACTGTGGTGTTGGAGAAGACTCTTGAGTCCCTTGGACAGCAAGGAGAACAAACTGGTCAATCATAAAGGAAATCAGTCCTGAATATTCATTGGAAGGACTGATGCTGAAACTAAAGCTCCAATACTTTGGCCACCTGATACGAAGAGCTGATTCATTGGAAAAGACCCTGATGCTGGGAAAGATTGAGGGCAGGAGGAGAAGGGGACGACAGATGGTTGGATGGCATTATTGACTCAATGGACATGAGTTTAAGCAAACGCTGGGAGATAGTGAAGGACAGGGAAGACTGGTGTGCTGCAGTCCATGTGGTCACAAAAAATTGGACACAACTGAGGAACTGAACAACAACAACAATTATGGGAAACAGTACGGAGAGTCTTCAAAAAATTAAAAACTGAGCTACTGTATGGTCCAGCAATCCCACTCCTGGATATTTATCTGAAGACAGTGAGTGAAGTTCGCTCAGTCATGTCCGAATCTTTGTGACCCCATGGACTATAGAGTCCATGGAAGTCTCCAGGCCAAAACACTGGAGTGGATAGCCATTCCCTTCTCCAGGGGATCTCCTCAACCCAGAGAACAAACCCAGGTCTCCCGCATTGCAGGCAGATTCTTTACCAGCTGAGCCACAAGGGAAGAAAACAAAAACATTAAATTGAAAAGATATACACACAACCAAGTTCATTGCAGCATTATTTACAATAGCCAGGATATAAAAGCAACCTAAGTGCCTATTTGGAGAAGGGAATGGCAGCCCACACCAGTGTTCTTGCTTGGAGAATCCCATGGACGGAGGAGCCTGGCGGGCTACAGTCTGTGGGGTTGCAGAGTCAGATGCTACTGAGTGACTGACACTATACTGCCACTAAGCACCTGTCAGCCTATGAACGGACAAAAAAGATGTGTATATATACAGCATGGAATATCACTCAGTCACAACAAGGATGAAATGTTGCCACTTGCAACAGCACTGGTGGATCTATATTGAAATCTAAAATACAAAACAAATGAACAAAGATAATAGAAGCGGTTTAGAAACAGATAGCCAACAGGTGATGGCTGGAGGAGAAAGGGGTTGGGGAGGAAATAATTAGGGGAGGGAGATTGAGAGGTACAGACTTCCAGTTGCAAAATAAACACCATGGATATGAAATATACAGTGTGGGGAATATATTTAATAACTGTTCTGCATCTTTGTGTGGTGATGCGTAACTAGACTTACGGTGATCAGTTTCAAATGTATAGAATTACAAATGAGTATGTTGCTTAACAGGAACAAGCATATTATTGTAGGTCAATTAAACCTCAAAAAGAAACAAAGCAAGCAAACTCAACTCATTGAAAAAGAGATCAGACTTATGGTTTCCAGAGGCAGAGGATGAGAACTGGAAGGTATCAGTCAAAAGGTACAAACCTCCAGTTGTAAGATAAATAAATACTAGAGATGTAAGGTACAACATGATAAAGATAATTAATATTGCTGGATGTTATACGTGAAAGTTGTACAAAGAGAGTAGAACCCAAAAGTTACTGACTACAAGGAAAAATTTTTTTTTTCTATTTCTTTAATTTTGTATCTATGAGATGATGGATGTTCACTAAGCTTATTGTAATAATCATTTCACGATGTATGTAAATCATACCATTATGCTGTATATCTTAAACTTATACAGTGCTATAAGTCAATTACATCTCAATAAAATTGGAAGGAAAAAAAATAGAGTTGCCAGAGAGCTCCGTCTCTCTTCTGCCAAGTGAGGAAATAGCAGTGAAAGGATGGCATTTATGAACCAGGAGGTGGGGCCTCATGAGACACCAATCTGGCGGCATCTTCATATTGGTCTTTCCAGTCTCCAGAAGGTGAGAAATAATTGTTGTTTAAACCACCTGTCTATAGTATTTTTGTTACAGCAGCCTCGAAAGGATTAAGACAGGCTGTTTATTATCTTGATTGTGGTGGTGTTTTCATGGGTATATACATATGTCAAATTCATCAAAATTGATACGTGAAATATGCGCAGTTTATTGCATGTCAACTCTACCGCAATGAAGCTGTTTTAAAAAAATTAAAATGTCACTACCTTGCAGTGTCTTGAGGGCTTTGAAAGATGAATGCACAATGCTCAGTGGAACAATGTGTTGTTGGCCCCAATTCCTCATTCCCTCTCTGCATCGGCACCCTTGCCTTGTAACTTTGCAGCGCCCTTCCAGTGTGGATGGGCACCTGTCCCATCCCTTGACAGAAAGCATATGGCTCCCCCATATGGCTAGCTTCTGGCAGGGGCATGTCGGCAGATGCGAAACTACCATGCTAGGCTGTGCACTGAGGCTGCCTCTTGCGTCTCTACCGTTGCTGTGGGAACATGCCCAGATTGACCTTCTAGAGGATGAGAGACTAAGGGAGCAGAGCCAAGTTTCTCTGGTCACCCTAGTCAAGGTCAGCCTGCACTGATCGGCCAACAACCATGGACCCACCCCATCCCCAGGCTTTTTTTGTGAATCATCCAAGATCAGCAGAGCTAATCTAGCCAACCCATAGCTGATCCCAGAGAAGTGAGTAAAAATGTAGCAATAACCAATGAGATTCCATGACTGAAGTTAAGCAGTCTCACTTTGTCAACAGATAACTGATTCAGGTCCTAAAAGAGGGAAGGGTCTGGGGTTATCTGGGAAGGCTTCCTGGAGGAGGTAAAGTAAGTTGGGTTTAATGAACATGAACTGGCCAGGGAAATGATAAGGGGAGTGCAAAAGAGGAGAAACAAACAAAAAGCCTGTAGGTCTGGCAGAACTCGGTACAGGAAATTGGGACAATAACTCGGTGGGGCCAGAGCCAAGGGCGGTCTGAGAAGAAAACGGGATAGAGGGAGAGGTCAGCCCACGTTGTAAAGAGCTTGAATGCCAGGGAAATGCATCCTTAGGAAATATGGAGTCAAGGCAGGTCTTCAGTGAGGTTATGATTTTAAAACAATCTCGTGGCTAGAGCTGGGGGCAGACTGGAGCCAGCAAGATGGGAAGCTGGGGCCACAATGTAGATGAGCTGTTGAGCAAGGGTGGCCTGGATTCTGTCTGGGACAGAGATCCTATGAGAGGCATTCAAGGGATGATGATCCCAGAGGGCGTCTGTGTAGCTGGTGTTTCCTTTACAGTTTTTGCCTGTTTCAGGCTCACCTAAACTTCACCACAGAACCCTTGACTTGGGTCAAACTCACCTCTCACTGTAGGCAACTACGTGAAATTTTCCATCAATTTTGAATGGTTTGCAGATTAATAAGAACTGGGCAGTAGCTTTTAAGGCTTCAATGAAGAGTCTCACGTGATGCTTGCAAGGTTACTATATTCATGAGATCCCGTACTTGCCTTCTGTGTTATTGTGAGTTAATTACATGGTGCCTAAATGCATCCCTTGATAATCAACCTATGTTTAATTAACATTGCGCATTGATTAAATGGGGATGCTGTGCTTGTGTGACATAAGGAAGCGTATTTGCAGGAAGGTGTAATTGACACTGATGAGGGGTGTGGGCAGTTTCACAGCTTCAGCTTCTGAACGGTCTCTCTTTAACTCCCTCAAGATGAGCTTTATAGCCTGGAGCGGAGTTAGAAGTTACTGAACTGCTATCTTCTAGCTGTGTTTGTGGCTCCAGGCAATTTGCAAAACCTGCCTGGGTGGTGGTTTTCCCTTCTTTAAAATGGGGTAGTCATATCTCCAGCACAAGCTAGTTCTTTGCTCTCAAAATGTACCACTCTGACCTGAAGGAAATTGCCCTCCTGGTCTGTCCCCACAGTAGCATGTAGCCTCTGCAGACGAAGGGCCCCGCTCAGTCCCTTGGGGAAAAAACATGGACCCTTGTTCCTCTTCTGGGCTTGCTGTAGTGTAACACCAGTCTGCCTCACAGTGAGTGCAAGAACAGAGCCTGGTGTCAAAATCCCTTCCCCGAAGACTTAAGTCCTCTACACACAGAAAATCTGCAAAGATTCATCATCTTCTAATATTTATGCAGGAGATCAGAATATTAGACAAGGTGAGCATATGGTGCTAAAAATGCAGAATAGATTTACTGCGTATAAGACACAAAAAGCTACATTCCCATGGTGCCTTTCGGGGCTGAGTGGGAGACCCAGACAGAGGGAAAACCCACTCTCAGCCGATGGGAAATTCCGATGGGTTTTTCTCCAGTGGCAAAGGTTCACTCATGAGAATCTCAGCATTTTAGAACCTGGAAATCATCAAAACCTGGACTCTTAGGTTACTGCATTTTAGAGCTTATAATAAAATCTTAAACTGTAAAACCTAAAGTCAGATGTCAGAATCACAGGATTTTAGGATTTCGTCATCTTGCCCAGATACCCAACCAACAACCAAGTCATTCATATAAGTGAGGGTAAAGACTTCCAGACAGAGGGAGCAGCATGTGCAAAGGGCCTGAGGCAGACATGTGCTTGGTGTGTCTGAGGAATGGGAAGATTCCGTAAGACTCTGAAACTGGGCACCTCAGGAATAAGGGGGAGGGTGTTTCCTCAGGGGTAGGTGATTCAAGGGTAGGTGCTGTGCATACAGTGGGGGCTTAGTAAAGGTCTGAATGTGCTCAGTTCAGGGCCCCACACGGCCAGAGCCTGACAATGGGCACAGAGGGACAGAGGGATGTGGTGTAAGGGGGTTGATGGGAAGTCAGACTGGGACGAGGGGGCAGGTAAAGGTCCTGGGTGCCCTCCTTGAAGAAGAGAAGGGAAGGGGGTGAACTATACGTGGAGACCTCCGGGTGTGGCTTCAGACCACGAGGAGGTGGCTGTGGCCAGACGGATGGGAGTAGGTTACACAGGCAAGAACTTAAGTCCAGGCTCTATCAGGGACCCCCGTGTGAGTCTGGGCCACAGGGTCACCAAGAGAGTGAAGAACTTGGCCGGATGTGAGGGCCTCTGCAGTGCTCAGGACTCATTCTTGCAACTTGCAAACAAACCCCAGAGTGCTGGTCAGTGTCCTGTGGCTGCTTATAAATGCCCCCCTGGATGGGGCCGGGGACATGCTGAGGGTGAGGGGGAAACAGGATGGGGAGAGAGGCCGAGAGAGGCAAGCGGATCACCCAGCGGTGTATACAGGTCACTGCAGGATTCAGAGAATACAGACCGATGTCCACTAACGGCTGGGCATCCACGGTGTGCCAGGGGGTCTATACCTCCACTCATTCATTCAAAACTTTTCACTGAGCACCTACTATGGGCCTGGCCTCAGGCTAAGTCCTGGGAAGACGAGTGAATCAACAGATGTGGTCCCCCTTCATGGGCTTCATGTTCAAGTGAAGAAGATGGGGTCAAAACCCCCCAAACAGACAACTAAGTGAAATAGAGACACAGTGAGGTAGATGCCGTGAACAAAACCCAACAAGGGCTGAGACAGGACTTTGCCTCCTTACTCAGCCTAACAAAGCATCCTGGATTTACAAGAAGGTCCTCTTATGAGCCCATTTTAGAGCCGGGAAAGGCCCAAGGAGGCAGGTAACGTGCTTGGGCCACATGCCTGAAAAGTGGCAGGGCCAGGATCTAAGCCCCCTGATGGCAGACACAAGCAGCTGTGGCTTGTCCTCCCCACCTGCCCCATCCCTGGATGAGGGGCTCTCAGTAAGTGAAGGGATACACTGCCGCCCTGGAGACCACAGAACAGGTACCTCCCCGGGCAGAATGGGCTGTGAGGTCAGAAGGACCTGTGTCCCGATTCTGCCTCCTTCACTTGCTTGCTCTATGGTTCTGAGTGTGTTCACTGATTTCCTTGCATCTCAGTTTCCTCCTCTGTAAAATGGGGAGGATAACCTATACTTCAAATGACTCTTGTGAGGATCAAATGAGAATAAGACAAAGTACCCAGCATAGGCCTGTGCACATGTGTTATAATGCTTCCAGGCAGACAGTAGGTATTAAAAAATGTGCCCCATTTATTTAGAGAGAGGCTTGTTTCCCCCTCTTTCACTGACTGCAGAAGTCTTTTTCTTAAACACGCATGCAGGTGGTGGAAAGGACACAATGACCAAGTGCCAGAGGAGGCTGAGGCTCTAAGCCCCTGCTGAGTGGGTTCACTGGGTTACCGAGTTTCCTCATCTGTAAAACTGGAGCCTGATGCCCCGCTGAAGGCTGACTTGAGGGTTGGAAGTGCTGATGAAGGTTCAAGGCCTGGTGTGGAGCCAGTATGGAGTGGGCACTAAATACACCAGGTTGCATTATTTGGAGAAAGGACTCCTGCCTCTCTCTGAGCTCGGACTCTTCTGGCTTCTAAGGGTGTGGTTGGACAGGAAGAGTCATGAGGCCAGAAGCTGGAAGAGCCAGGGACCGGAGTCCCTCCTCTGCCTACTTGCTGCACACCTGGTGTGCGTCGCTGCACCTCCCTGACCCTCTGTCTCCTTGTCAGTGAGACAGGGGAAATTGTGTTACTCCTAAATGAGAACCAGAGCTTCCCTGGTGGCTCGGTGGTAAAGAATCTGCCTGCCAATGCAGGAGACGTGGGTTTGAGCCCTGGGTTGGGAAGATCCCCTAGAAAAGGAAATGGCAACCCACTCCAATCTTCTTGCCTGGAGAATACCATGGACAGAGGAGCCTGGTGGGCTACAGTTCATGGGGGTTGCAAAGAGTCAGACACGACTTAGTGGTGAAAAAACAACAGCAAAGGAGAACCATCAGCAGGACCAGGTGATCACATGAGACATCCCAGAGAAAGAGGCAGAGCGAGGAATCCTCTGTCAGGCTGTGTGAGTGGCCAGATGGACATGCGGAGGAATAGCAGACACCCTTTAAGGATGCACTGAAGGCTGGAACGCTTCATTCCTAACGTGTTTATGTAAATTAATTGGATCACCTGTTCTCGGCATCTTTTAATTGCAAAACCAATTAAGTTTCAAATGCTCAGCTTGTGGCCCAAGAAGCAAAGGCAGAGCCCAGGTTGGCAGAAAGCCACAAAGATTGCCTGTGTGATAGCCATGGCGGCCTCTTGGCAGTTCCAGGAGCCTCCACCTCCTGGCCAAGACCCCATGGAAGGAGCCTGGGAGGTGGCCGAGACTCTTGGAGAAGGCAGGCCTGTGGGAATCCGAGGGTAGTGGCTTCCTAATTAGTGAGCTGAGTGGCACGGGTCAGATAAAGGTGTGGACGTTCCCGGGTGGTGGCCAGGGTGGTCCAGCGTCAGTGTCCCTCCACCCTAGCACCAGTCACTGCCTGACCTTTCTCCCCCTTGACAACATGTCTACTGAGTTTGCTGCTCTGGGTCTGGGGCTGAGAAGACTGCCTGGCACACAGTAGGTGCTCAATATGAACAAGTGAATGAATGAATGAACAAATGAATTTTAGCACAGTGAAAGGAGGGATTTTCACAGGGGCAAAGCAGTCCGTGGTGGGCTGGGCAGCCTCAGGAGGTAGGGTGTGTTGGGGCTCTTAGAGGGAGGAGATGAAGGCATTGGTTGGGGGCAGATTTATTCTGCAAACCTTAGCCCAGCCCCACGTGCGCACCTCTCCCTGTCTGCTCCTCCCAGAGATTCTGGGTTCCTCCTTCAGGCCAATGTGGTGATTTGGGGTCATCACACATGAGCTCAGCGTGCTGCACACTGTCCATGAGACTGCAGAGTCAGACACGACTGAGTGACTGAACAAGAACAAAACGTGAACTCAGGCTCAGTTTCCATAACTAATTCAGGAAAGGCTTACTTCTCATTCATAAGTGGCCCTTCAGTGGCCCTTCAGTACCCAAGGGGGATTGGTTGCAGGATTCCCCCATCCCCAGCAGACATCGGATGATCAAGTCTTTACATAAAATTATATATTATTTGCATATAATCTACACATATCCTCCTGTACACTTTAAATCATCTTTAGATTACTTATAATACCTAATACAATGTAAATGCTATGTAAATCATTGTAAATACAGTGTGTATCCTACATACACGGTTGCTGGTGCACAGCAAATTCAACGCTTGCGTTTTGGAAGTTTCCAGAATTAAGTTTTTTTTTTTTTTCAATTAGTGCATGGTTGGTTGAATCCATGGAGGCGGAACCTGCGGATATGGACGGTTGACTGTAACTCCTGAGGTACTAGGGGCTTGTGGAGAATGGGGGGCGGGGCGGAAATACATTCTGTAAAGGAAAAACACGCACAGAGTAAATTGACGTTCCCACTGCTTCCAGATTCTGTGAATGCACATAGTCTGGGCTGACAGCCACGAGAGGTGGGGGTCTGGATGCACCAGATCCTGCTGGAAAAGAGGTCCAGGCAGCTAGTCTCGAGCAAAACATCCGCACAGCCTGAATGCAAGCTTCCAGGTCTGAGCAGCCTCAGGAGGGAGGTGTGGGCCACGGGGGCGGGGGTGGGGTGGGGAGGGCGGCAGTGAGCGGCTGGGGAGGGAAGAATGCTCGATTCCCTCTACCTCCTTCCGGGCAGCCTCACTCCTCTGCCCTGCTCCAGTTGCTGCATCACATTTGGGAGAACATCCTGATCCATCGACACGAGCAGCCGGGATGTTCGCATGCTCCTGTGCACGCTCCGTCATTCAGTCGCGTCTGCTTCTTTGCGACCCCATGGACTGTAGCCCCGCCCCGCCCCCCGCCCCCCAGGCTCCTTTGTCCATGGGGTTTTCCCAGGCAAGAATTTACAGTGGGTTGCCATTTCATCCTCCAGGGGATCTTCATGACCCAGCAATCAAACCGGTGTCTCTGGGGTCTCCTGCATTGGCAGGAGGGTTCTTTACTGTTGAGCTATCAGGAAGCCCCTGGTACACTCATTGTGGGGAGGATAATTCAGGTGGCCTCCTGAGACTCTTCACCGGTTGTGTGAATGTGGACATGGCCTGGGGAGAGAGCCCACCTGCTTTTGAGTTCCCACGAGGCCTGGGTTTGGCACAAGAGATGCAGGGAGCTTGAGGTGATGTGAAGATGGTGCGCATGTATGGCGGAAATTAGTGCTCAAGAAAATTATTTGATAAATCATCTTGAATCAAGAAAAGAACTGTGTCTTCTGCATCCAAAGAGCTGTTGAGTGATGGTTCCTAGATCCTCCTGCCCTAGTATTTGCCTTTCTCTGAAGGTGATGGATGCAAAAGCAGCTCCAACCAGCCTGGTGCGGGTTACCAGGCAACCACCAGCTTCTGTCTCTACCTCACTCCAACTGTGATGGCCTGGAATGGAGACACCTGGATAAACTCAAGGACTCTACAGGGATTCACTCAGCCAGGAGGAGTCATGGGGGCTGCTCACAGGAGGACCTGGGCACACGGGGTCACAGCAGAGCTCTGTGCCCCAGAGCAACCTGCAAGTGCTGAGGCCTTGGGGCATGGTGCTGCAAGCCTGAGGCTGCCCTGCCCCCAGAACCAACAGACTGGAGGGAGAAGCTTGGGAGTCTATGGAGTCTAAAGTCTATGGAGCTGGTCCACGCCCCTTCACCACTTCTCTTGATCAGGGGCTTGAGTCACTGTGCGATAACAACATCAGCTTTTGAAAGGAGGAGTGATCTTTAATTGCTATTGCCTCCCTCCATGAAGTTCCTGGGACTTCTTTCAGTGTCCTCACACCCTGCCTCCAGCCTGGTACATATAGGCAGTAGTAGAGAGTATAGAGGAGAGTTTGGAGGCTGCCAGATCTGGGCTCAAGCTCTGCCTCAGCTGTGTGACCTTTGGCTAGTTACTTAACCATTCTGTGCCTCAGTTTCCTCATCTGTAAAATAAGGACTGTAAGGGTTCTTACCACACAGGATGGTTATGAGCTAATGGAAGTAAAACCAAGGACTCAGTAAAGAGCAGTCTTCATCCCCACCACCACCACCACCGCCACCACCACCATCATCATCATTGCCTTCTCTCTGCACACACTGAAATATTATGTGATTGGGACATCTCCATAGTCAATTCTTTTTCTTACCATTCTATCATCAGCATTTTCCCACATCACTGAAAATTCCTCAAAAGCATGATGTTAACAGCTTCGCAATTGTACCTCATTTGGATGCACCATAAGTTACCCCACCATCCTCGCCTGCCAGGCACTTGGAGGATTTCAGGCGTTTCTCTCATGCACAATCATGCTGCGACGAACGTTCTGGGCCCCGTGTACCGAGTCCCTGACCACATCCTCAGGACAGATTCCTGCTGTGGAATCATGGTGTCCATAGCAGCCGTGTTTCTCAGGCCCAGGGTTTTTATCACACAATCACCTTCTGAAAGTTGTCCTGATGGACGCCCCACCCCTCACCCCCCAGCGGCCCACGAGGGTGCACATCCCGACACCCACAGCCCTGGCCTGTGCCTCCTACTTCCCAGCTATACCATCATTGCATCACATTCCCAGGTGTCCTGAAGCCTCACAGTAGCCTGGGGTGGGGCAGCTTAGGTAGGAAGTCAGAGGAGCTGGTCCGGCCCCACCTGCCCTCACCTGCCAGGTGCATGGTCAGGTTTCTCTCCTCTGGGTCTCCACTTACCCACCTATTGCAGTAGCCCCCCAGCTGTCTCCCTCCCTCCAGCGTGTCCAGTGCATAGAATAGCCTGACTCCTTAGCAGGTGTCCAGTGACTATTGATTGAAGCCTAAAAGACCAAAGTGCACTTTACAAAGAACAATGTGAACATCATACTCACATTTCTAGACTTTGCCAGAGTTCACTTCAATGAAAAGTGAGAAGGAGGTCAGAGAAGGGAGCACAGGTCCCTGAGGGGCAGAGCAGGCTTGTGGGTGGGCCCAGCAACTTGTGAGTGAGTGGCAGCCTGGAGCAGAGAATTATCTGTTTTAGAAGCAGGAAATGGGATCACAGCATCCTTTCAGGCACACTGATGGGACTGCTGTGACCTGGGAACCCAAGCCTCCCTCTGCAGAGAAGCACCCCCAGCTCTCCACACCTCAGGGGTCCCTGCACCCCCGTCCCCTCTGCCCAGGATTTCCTCTCCTTTTCCTGCGTGCAGCTCCAGGTCCCAAGCACAGCCTTCAGCACAGCTGTATTTCATCATCTGTGCATTCACCTGCTCCTGTCCCTGGTGTTACTTTGCCAACAAAGGTCATCTAGTCAAAGCTGTGGTTTTTCCAGTAGTCATGTACAGATGTGAGAGTTGTACCATAAAGAAAGCTGAGCCTGAAGAATTGATGCTTTTGAGCTGTGATGTTGGAGAAGACTCTTGAGAGTCCCTTGTACTGCAAGGAGATCAAACCAGTCAATCCTAAAGGAAATCAATCCTGAATACTCATTGGAGGGACTGATGCTGAAGCTGAAACTCCAATACTTTGGCTACCTGATGAGAAGAACTGACTCACTGGAAAAGACCCTGATGCTGGGAAAGATAGAAGGCAGAAGAAGGGGATGACAGAGGATGAGATGGTTGGAGGGCATCACTGACTTGATGGACATGAGTTTGAGCAGGCTCTGGGAGTTGCCAGTAGACAGGGAAGCCTGGTGTGCTGCAGTCCATGGGGTTGCAAAGAGTCGGACATGACTGAGCGACTGAACTGAACTGTCCCTGGTGGTATATCACAACCTCGAAGTGACAGGACAGGGACAGGGCTACGGCAGTCATGACTATGTCTCAGGTACAGAGTGGGCACACAGTGGACCTTGGTATGCTTTGTGAATTAATAGGGACGAGAGTGACTTAATTCAACTTTGAGGCAGTGGTGAAGGAGAGGGAGCTACTTAGGGTTTCCAAGGGTTTTTCTGGGATAGAAACTCCACGGAGGAGCAGGCTGGGGTCGAGGGGGCAGGCAGTGAGCTCTGAGATCCCTGGCCAGGTCAGCAGGAACAAGGCCTGCTGCAGCTTCCCCTTATCTCTCCACCTTGATGGCCTTTGGCTATGGCCTCACACCTTGCCTTGCCCTGTGGTCTGGGGAATGGAGCAGATCTTCTTCAGTTCAGTTCAGTCACTCAGTCGTGTCTGACTCTTTGCAACCCCATGAACCGCAGCATGCCAGGCCTCCCTGTCCATCAGCAACTCCCAGAGTTTACCCGAACTATGTCCATTGAGTCGGTGATGCCATCCAACCATCTCATCCTCTGTCATCCCCTTCTCCTCCCACCTTCAATCTTTCCCAGCACCAGGGTCTTTTCCAAGGTCAGTTCTTTGCATCAGGTGGCCAAAGTATTGGAGTTTCAGCTTCAGCATCAGTCCTTCCAATGAATATTCAGGACTAATTTCCTTTAGGATGGACTGGTTGGATCTCCTCACAGTCCAAGGGACTCTCAAGAGTCTTCTCCAAAACCACAGTTCAGTTCAGTCTCTCAGTCATGTCCGACTCTTTGCGACCCCATGAACCGCAGCATGCCAGGCCTCCCTGTCCATCACCAACTCCCAGAGTTCACTCAAACTCACGTCCATCGAGTCAGTGATGCCATCTAGCCATCTCATCCTTGGTCGTCCCCTTCTCCTCCTGCCCCCAATCCCTCCTAGCATCAAGGTCTTTTCCAATGAGTCAACTCTTCGCATGAGGTGGCCAAAGTACTGGAGTTTCAGCTTTAGCATCATTCCTTCCAAAGAAATCCCAGGGCTGATCTCCTTCAGAATGGACTGGCTGGATCTCCTTGCAGTCCAAGGAACTCTGAAGAGTCTTCTCCAACATCACAGTTCAAAATCATCAATTCTTCAGTGCTCAGCCTTCTTCACAGTCCAACTCTCACATCCATACATGACCACTGGAAAACCATAGCCTTGACTAGACGGACCTTAGTCGGCAAAGTAATGTCTCTGCTTTTGAATATGCTGTCTAGGTTGATCATAACTTTTCTTCCAAGGAGTAAGCGTCTTTTAATTTCACCATCTGCAGTGATTTTGGAGCCCCCCAAAATAAAGTCTGACACTGTTTCCACATCTATTTCCCATGAAGTGATGGGACCGGATGCCATGATCTTCGTTTTCTGAATGTTGAGTTTTAAGTCAACTTTTTCACTCTCCTCTTTCACTTTCATCAAGAGGCTTTTTAGTTCCTCTTCACTTTCTGCCATAAGGGTGGTATCATCTACATATCTGAGGTTATTGATATTTCTCCTGGCAGTCTTGATTCCAGCTTGTGTTTCTTCCAGTCCAGCATTTCTCATGATGTACTCTTATGAAGGCACTAATACCATTCATAAGGGTTCCACCCTACTGACCTAATTACCTCCCAACAGCCCCACCTCCAATCATCACAATGGAGGTCTGAACATATAAATGTTATTGTTGTTCAGTTGCTAAGTCATGTCCAGGTCTTTGCAACCCCATAGACTGCAGTAAGCCGGGTTTCCCTATCCTTCACTGTCTCCTGGAGTTTGCTCAAACTGATGTCCATTGAGTTGGTGATGCCATCCAACCATCTCATCCTCTGTTGTTCCCGTCTCCTCCTGCCTTCAATCTTTCCCAGCATCAGGGTCTTTAGCACCGAGTCAGCTCTTCACATCAGGTGGCCAAAGTATTGGAACTTCAGCTTCAGCATCAGTCCTTCCAGTGAATATTCAGGGCTGATTTCCTTTAGGATGGACTGGTTGAGAGGACAGAAACATTGAGGCCACGGCAGTGACCATCCTCACTTGACAGATGAGAAGGTCAGAGAGAGCTGCAGGTAAAAGACAAAGCCACTGTCTGCGAGTGTAAGACGCCTGCCATTTTTCAGCTCTGTTTATTGGTTGAGATGCTCCGAGCCCCCTCACTTGATGTAATATTTTTTCTTTGAAGCTTGGAAGGATACTCTTCAGGGTCTAGAGTTGGGCAGCCTTGAGAGGAAGCTTTCTGCTGTGACATCCCTGGCTCAGAGTCCCTTGCCCCAGGCACTCCTTTCTTCTCATCCACAGTCATTCCCTGAGCCAATGGTGTAGACACCAGGCTGGAACAGCTGGCATCAGGCAATGGAGAAGCCATCTGCAGCCAGGGACAGAGGTGATCCATCACAGCTCCTCGATGCCTGACTTGGATGGGGGCAGGCTGCACAGAGGAAGGAGGAGGAGACAAAGAGGCCTCCGGATGTGGAGGTGGAAACAGAATCGATCACAGATCCTGTGCTCCCTTGGATACGGGGTAACAACCAAGCCCATCTCCTCATCATCTCCAGTGATCCACTCCATGATACTTCTCTTGAAGATTCACTGGAAAATGGGTTTGGGTTCTAGACCCTCTGACCTGCAGTGTGACCGTGTACAAGTGCGGCTCCTCAAGAGTGTTGGTGGTGGTGGTGGTGGGGTCTTTATTTCTCCATCTGCACAGTGAAGAATTTGGGGCAGCTCAGGGATTCCTAACCTTGGCTGTGCACTTAAATGCCCTGGGGTGGGATGGAACTTTAAAAAAGACAGAAACTTAGACTTCTTACCCAGGGATTCAGACTCTGTCGGGCTATATGATAGCATGACTATAAGCCAAGACTGGAGTCAGACAGGCCTGGGCTTGAATCTGCCTCTCACTTGCTGTGTGACTGTGGGCAAGTATCTGCACTTCTGTGGGCCTCTCATCTGTGCAATGAGGATGGTCATTTTTATGGACTGAATGTTTG
Organism: Ovis aries; assembly: GCF_016772045.2. Lineage (NCBI taxonomy): Eukaryota > Metazoa > Chordata > Mammalia > Artiodactyla > Bovidae > Ovis > Ovis aries. Next base: position 237,140,974 of record NC_056055.1, read on the forward strand.
TATCCTTCCAAAATTTATATGTTGAAATCTAACCTCCAATGTGATGATATTTGGAGGTGGGGCCATTGGGAGGTAATTAGGCCCTGAGGGTGGGGCCCTCGTGAATGGGATTAGTGTCCTCATAAGAAGACCAGAGAGCTAGCTCACTCTCTCTTCTCCATGTGAAGATACCACACAAAGGCAGCTGTCTGCAGCCCAGAAGAGGGCTCTCAACAGAGCATGGCCATGCTGGCACCCAGCCATGCTTGGACTTCCAGCCTCCAGAATGTCTGTTGTCTATAAGCCACCCCGTCAGTGATACTTTATATGCAGCCTGAAGAGACTAAGAGAGTTATGGGACTCGGTGCACAGGCTGTGTGTGGAGATAATGGGGCCACGAGCCCAGGGTGCTCACCCAGAGCTGGGCACACAACGGGCCCCGACACTGCCAGTGATGGCCTTTGGGTCTCTGGCCATGGGACTCCCCTGAGCCTGAAGCCCCGCCTCCCTGCCCCTGCCCTTGGACTCCCTGTTCCTGAGCATCTCCTCCCCTGGGGCTGCAGTGCCACTCCCTGTCCTTCCCTCTTGATCAATCTCCCTTTTCCTTTTCTCACTTAACAAACCGCTTCTCTTAAAAAGCCATCTGGGAGGATGGATGGCACCAGGTACACTCTGCAGAATAGGTTTTCAGAGAGAAAAGCAGAGAAAATAAAGGCAGAGCACACGACTCCAATCTCACTAGGCCCTTGGAGGAGAACTGCATTTCTGTGTTGGGCACCTCCTGCTCTGCACCCCCTCTGCTCCTGCAACCACGCAGCCTTCCCAGCACACTGGGCTCCATCTTCATTTGTCTTTCAGAAGTCCTGCCCCCAATGTCTCCAGCTGATTCCCTCCCTCTGGATAAACTCCCCTCTCTTTCATGAAGGTGGGAGAGAGGCCACAGCGGAAGCTTTCCTAACCTGAGACTCTCCCCTTCTGTGTGAGCACCATCCCACCTCTCCCTCCCCACAGGAGTCCCATGTGAAGCTTATCTTCATCTCAGTGCAGATTTGGGGCCAAGGGGTGGATGCCCTGAGAAGCAGAGATGTGTCCACAGCTGGGATGGATGGGTGGCCCTGGGAAGGGTAATGAGCTTCCAATCACTGGAGGTATGCACAGAGGATGGGTGAGCACTTAGCCGAGAGGGTTTAAAAGAGGTGAACTAACAAGAAGCTTGGGGTGTGGGCTTTAGAAGCCAAGAGATCTAGGCTGAGTCTTGAGTTGATTGCAAGGTGTCTGACCTTCAGCCATAACCTATACTCACCAAGCCTGGGTTTCTTCAGCTGGAAAATCAGGCAAATTTTCACATCCCAGGGTTGTTATGGAGACAAAAGGACATAATGTGTGCAAAGCACTGAGCACAGAGTGCAGAGTATCATTACCAGGAGGGGGAATTGGCCAGGATTTTGACACTTGAGCAATTTAAGATTCAAAGCTAATGTGATATAAAAAACCGAAATCTCTGAGATTCTATAACTCAATTGCCCTAAGAGGATAAAACTCCATAAGATCCTAAGGCTTCAAGCCAGTGTGGTGGGGTTATTCTTCTCATCTAATGCTTGTAGGAACCTGAGGCTGTATGGTTCCCCAGTTCTCTCTGTATCCCCCAGTAGCACAGCCTGTCTCAGTACCAGGCAGAAGGTTTGAGGTCTGAGCCATCTCCAGGGGCCTCTTCCCTCTCTTCTCCCTTCTTCCCTCTTCCAGCCTTGTGTCTTGATTACCACCAGCCCCATGACTTCTATTCCAGCCCCTTTGCCCAAATCCACTAACTTTATCTCAGATACACCAGGCCCCTCAGTTTCAGCCCCATGTTCTGTGTTTCCCATCTCCATACCTATTCCTCACCCCACTTCATCTTCTAGGCCAATACTGAAAGTTGAACTTGATGAGTCTTGTTTGAGGCTCCCTCTACTCCCAGCGGAAATCAGCATCCTGCTTCTGAGTGTTTCCAGAGCACCTGGTCTAAACAAGGATCACAGCAGTTCTCTGACTTCCTACCGTGGGGAGGAGACTTGTCCCCTGAGCCTGTGCTCAACCCACCTCTGGGGTCCCTCTAAGAGCCCTCCACAATCTCCCAGAGCACCTCCCACCTCTGTGACCCTCCTCACTCTCTCCTGGTTCTTACATACTGGGGCCTGCTCTGGAATGAATCGTGCCCTCTACCAAGCTCATATATCGAAGCCCTAACTCCCAGTGGGATGCTGTCAGGAGGTGGGACCTTTCAGGGATGATTAGATTTCATGAGGAGGAGCCCCCCCGATGGAATTGATGTCCGTTAAAGAAGATGCCGGAGAGCTAGCTCCATCTCTCCTCTAAGCGAGGACACAGTGAGAAGTCACTGTCTGCTGCCCGGAAGCGGGCTGTCACCAGAACCCTGCCATACTGGCACCCCGCTCTCAGACTTCCAGCTTCCAGAACCATGAGGAGATTCATTTCTGTTGGTTAAGCTCCCCAGTAGTCTGTAGCATTTTGTTCTGGCAGTCTGAACTGATGGAGATGGATTTTCGTACTGAGAAAAGATACTTCATAATAAATACCTAAAGCTGCGGTAGCAGCTTTGGACCTGGGTAACAGGGAGAGGCTAGAAGGGTATTGAGTGTGTGCTAGAAATATGGACATTAACAGGAATGCCGGTGAGGTCTTAGGAAGAAAGAGGAACGTGTTACTAGAAATTGGAGCAGAGGCAACATGGCAAAGAACTTGGCTGAACTGTGTTCTGGTGTTTTGTGGAAGACAGAAGCCGCAAGTGATGAAATCATGTATTCAGCTGAGGAAATTTCTAAGCAAAGTGTTGAAGGAGCAGCTTGGTGTCTCCTGATTACTTTGAGTGAAATGAGAAAGGGGAGAGATGAATTGAAGAGGGGATTGTTCAGCCAAAAGGAGCCAGAACTTAAAGATTTGGAGTATTCTCAGCCTCTCCATATTGCGGAAGAAAAGAGAGCGAGAAACTTATTCTGCAGAGAACACCAAATGTGTGGCTGAACAGTCATTCGATAAAGAGCTCATGGGTGTGACTCAGGGACTTAAACAGCCATCTCTGCAGAAGCCTGGCGTGGAGGTGGGACCACACCAGTGGAGACACTACCAGCTGCAATAAAGAGACAGAGAAGGTGAGATGGGATGAAGGAAGACTGTCAGATTTCTTGGATTCTATGGGACTGGCCCATAGAGCTATTCAGCTGTGAACAGGCACTACCTTTCAAGGAGGACCCCCCAAAGGCAATTCAAGGATCATCAAGGCTGCCGCTCCGGGTGCAGCCAGGGTGCACAGGCTCAAGAGGCAGGGTTATTGCTCCTGCCTGGGTTTGAGAAGTGGGACGGGACCCATGTGGAGAGCTGTGCCTGGTGCCCTGTCCAGCAAAGGAATGCGGCTGCCCTACTGAGCCGGCGAGTGACACTGCTACCCCAGTGAACCTGGAGGGCGGATCGTTGAACCAAAGAGCTTTTGACCTCTGTCTTGCTGGGTTTTGGACTCTTGGGACCTGTCACTCTTTCCTTCTTTCCTAGTTCTGCCCTGTGGAACGGGAATGTCAAGTCTAGGCCTGCCTCATCACTGTATTTTGGAAGCACTTATCTCTTCTTAATCCTAAAGGAAAGCAACCCTGAATATGCATTGAAAGGACTGATGCTAAAGCTGAAGCTCCAATACTTTGGCCACCTGATGCGAAGAACTGACTCACTGGAAAAGATCCTGATGCTGGGAAAGATTGAAGGCAAAAGGAGAAGGGGACGACAGAGGATGAGATGGTTGGATGGCATCACCAACACAATGGACATGAATTTTAACAAGCTCCTGGAGATAGTGAAAGACAGGGAACCCTGGCATGCTGCAATCCATGGGGGTCACAAGGCGTCGGACGCAACTTAGCGACAGAACACCACCACCAAATCTCTTCTCACAGGTTCACAGCTGGAGAGGAATGTTGCCTCAGGATGAATCATACCTCGAATCCCATCCATGTGTGATTTAGGCAATATTTAGATTAGGCTTCAGACTTTAGAGTTGTTGCTGAAAGGAGTTAAGAGGTTGGGAGCTGTTGGGATAGAATTAATGTGGTTTACATTCAAAGTGAAAGTGAAGTCACTCCTCTGACTCTTTGTGACCCTGTGGACTATAGCCTACCAGGCCTCCATTCATGGGGTTTTCCAGGCAAGAGTACTGGAGTGGGTTGCCATTTCCTTTCTCCAGGGGATTTTCCCCACCCAGGAATTGAACCTGGGTCTCCGGCATTGCAGGCAGATGCTTTGCTGTCTGAGCCATCAGGGAAGTCAAGAGTGGAAAGCTCTGGGCTGAATTGTGCCCCCTCCACTTATAAGCTGATGTGATGTGATATATGATATGTAATGACATTTGGAGATGGGATCTTTGGGCGGTAATTCAGGTTAGATGAGATCATGAGGGTGGGGCCTTTACAATGGGATCAGTGCCTTTTTCAGAAACACCAGACACCAGAATGAGCTTTCTCTCCCTCTGCCTCATGACCACACAGCAAGCAGACAGAAGAGAGCTCTGCAAGCCAAGAGGGCTCTCATTAGAACCCCACCATACTGGCATCCTGACCTCAGACATCCCAGCCTCCGGGTCAGGAGAAAATTGATTGCTGCTGTTCAAGCCCCCCAACTGTGGCGTTTTGCTGTGGCAGCCTGAGCTAAGACGGTGCCCGGCTCCCTGCATCACGCTCCTCTCTCCTCGCTCTCCCTCAGTGAGCTCAGCCCTGCCCGCGGGCCATCTGCGGCGCATGTGCTAACAGCCCCCCTCTACGTGCTGTCACCGCCCCGCCCCTCAGCTGCCATCCGTGTCAAGAGTCTCTGATGTCCTGTGTGTCCTCATGCTGGACACATGGTGCTGAGTTAGATGGGGTGTCCCACTTGCTGGACCTTCTCCTCTGGGGTCTCCTGTGGCCTCTGTCCTCTGAGTGGCCCACAACCTCCCACCCCTTGACATGTTCAAAGTCTCAGCCTTCATCTTCTCCTCAAACCTGGTCCTCCCCACTGTTCCCATCTCAGGGGTGCCCCTGCAGCCCCCACAGACCCACATCAGAAACAAGGGGGGCATTTCTGACTCCTGACATCTCAGGGACCATTGAGTCCTGCCAAGTTTAACTCCTGTAACTTCTAGAGTCCTCAGTCCTTCACATCCACTGTCCCTGCCCCATCTCAGGCCCTGGGCATCTCTGACCAGACCTCTCCCTGACCACACCACTGCCCACCTGGTCCCACATCCCCTCCACTACTCCATCCTGTGACCCTGAGACGTGAGTAGGGGGCCCATCCTGGAGTCCCATTCTCTTGTGGGGGGGGACCCTGTTCCTGTCTCCTCCAGCTCTGCCTCTCCCCTCAGGGATGAGGCGGGACAAGGGACAAGCTCCAGTCCCCCAACCCCAGAACTCCCTTCCTGATTGACTTGAACCTGCTTCCAGGGCCTGCGTGGCATTTGAGCCCTCTTCCTGGGTTTGCTCCCTGGATGGTGACCTGCAAGGCCAGCATGCACCCCCTAAACCCCAGAGTGCAACTGTGGGTGGGGAGGTGCAGACAGAGGCTGCAGGTTGGAGCGTTGTACATTGTGTGTGAGACCGTGGGCCAGCTGAGCCGAGGGAGGGAAGGTAAGGGCTGGCCCAGGTTGGGTCAGGTGTCAGGAGTCAGGGGCCAGCTGTCTCTGCTCTCTATGTGCCAGGACTTAGAAATCTGTGGAGGTAAAAGGAAAAAATTTATTTGGTTTGACAGTGTGATAGTTGCTTTCTAACTTAGATATTTAGCCCAGTGGTCTGTGGGCCTCACCTGTTCTCATGCCCCCGGCTACATATGTTGGGGGTGACCTGCACCCACACCCTGGCTGCCAGACAGTGATGGTCCTAAACCCAGCACAGGCACACTGATCCTCAGCCTAGTGTCCTCACGGCCTTCACAGGCCTAGGGACGGGAAGAGGTTCCATGAACTGGGACCGAGCCTTGTGTGCCATGAAGACCAGCAGGACAAGTGCGCAGTGCCCGCATGACGTGTCTAATCCAGGATCCACCTGCTGGGGGAGGCAGAGGATGGCAGCGGCACCAGAGGCCTGGCCACTGTCGGGGGCTGTGACCGTCAGGAAGAAGCATCCTCAGGGAGCCGGTGCTGATGTTGGGGGACTCTGTGTGCCCTGCACCCTCAAGACCTCAGCTCGCCCATCCAGAAAAGGGGCAGGCTGAGCCCAAGGCCTCTGGGGACCTTTGTAAGCCCAGAGTCCTGGGTGTGCCCTGCTCCCATGCCACCCGGCAGCCTGTGTCCCGTCCTGGCAGCCGTGGTCTCTGATCCCAATGACTCAGGCTCAGCCTTTGCTCCTCTCACCTCTGCTGGCAGGACCTGGGGGCAGATGCAGCTGTCTCAAGAGCTTGGATGACCTGCTCCAGAGTCCCGAAATGGGGAGGGGGCAACTCCACCTGTGTAGTGGGAATGGTGGTGGAACGCCACTTGGGCTCAGTGGACCCGACTCTAGAGGCTGGAGCCTGGCTGAAGGTCTCTGCTTCAGGGCCTATCTTTCCCAGCCACCTGTTTCCATGGCAACCAGAGCCCTTTGGATGCAGCTGGGCCCCATCATCACTCCACCCTATCCCTGGGGAGAGAAGGTGCCTTTATCCTAGGTGAGCAGCTGGGAGGCCATCACAGCTAGGCCCCAGTGGGTGTCATGGGCTGTGAAATCCACGACCAGGTGAGGGGGTGGCTAGAATCCAGGCATCCTTCACCCCCACTTATTTTTGAAACAAATCAGGGATGCTGACGTTTCTGCTTTTCCTCAGCCTGTGAAGCTGAATGCACTGTCCTCCGCTGAGATGTCAGAGCAGGACTCCCAGGCAGGGCCCAGGTTTAAGCCTGTGCACCGGGGTCCCGGGAGGCTGGAGGGGTGGATGGGGCCTAGGAGGAAACCTCCTGGCAGAAGTTCTGACACCTGAGGTGGCAGCTGGCAAAGGCCTGGTCTTCCCGGGGCTCAGACCACTTCCATTCTGGCTGACCCTGCCGTGGTTCCTGCCCACTGGTTTGTACTGATCCCTCCAAGGGGGTGGTGGATCCTGACACAGTCCTGGTGAGGCTCCAGCTTTGAGGGCAGCAGACAGGGGTTTGAATCCAGTTTCCTTCCTTCCAGCCTCAGTTTTGTCATCTGTAAAGTGGGGATGATGAAGCCAGCTAGCAGGGCAGTCATGGTCTCAACAGGGTACCCAGGGACCCTGATCTGAGATCAGTTCTTTTGCAGAAACAAACTCTGCCCTTGGGCACCAGACCTGGGAGATGAGGTGCTTCGGTGACTAAGAGGGAGAGTCAGTGCATCTCAGGAGCGGCTGCCATGGACAGGGCTCCCACGATGCACCAGGCCCTGTGCTAAGAGCTGCCCAGCCTCACCCTCAGCACTCCCAGCATCCTTGTGTGCATGTGAGGATCCGGTGCTCAGAGAGGGCCAGCGCCTGTCTCCAAGATGCACAGGACAGGAAGAGGCAGGAACCAGCTCACGCCCACCTCAATGTCAGCCTCTCCAGAAGCGCCTGTGTGCACTGCTCCCAGCGCCGCCCTGGCTTAGCCTCTATCATCCTCAGACCCCCAGGCTGACTGATGCTGGCTTTGGACTCAGAACGTGCCCCTTCCTCTGGACTGTCCATTTCCCTGTGGGTTGGTTCGCAGGCCGGGTCTCAGACCAGCGATGTCAGGACATCTGTATTGAGGGCTGTTGACATAGACAATTTTTAGACGCAGTGAAGAGCTGCTCTGAGAGCCAAGAGAACACCTGATGGAAAACAAGAGTGACTGCAGCTTTGGGAGCTGAAAAGGCAGCAGCAGGAGCGGCTGCGTCTTGCACTTGGAGGATGGGGCAGGGTCGGGGGGAGGGAACAGGGCCAGCCTTTCATGGATGAAGAGGGGCCTCCCCAGGCAGGTGGGATCTGAGAGCCATCTGGGAGGTCCTTCCTGGCCTTGAAGGATGGTGAATGATGGGGCAAGGCCACCCGCGGGCTGTGGGACTCTCACACTTTTAGCAGCAGGCCTCTCCTGTTCCCACCTTTTACCCACAACCAGTGACACTGCTGATGCTACCACCCCTCTGCAGAGCTGTCCACAGCTATGCCCTTCATTGTTCCTGCCTCCCCTGCCTCCTCTTGCCCGCGTTCAGCCCGTGTCCTGCTCTATCACCGGGACCTGCCGTGTGAGCCTGAATGTCAGCAGGCCGCCCGCCGGCACAGCCTGTCTCACTCTGCAACCCACTGTCCCCTCCAGCCTGCTCTGTCCTCCCAATCTGCCCAACATCAGTGATGGAGCCAACTGTCCTCGATGCTCCCAGCTCAGCACCCCCATGATAAGCAGGCACCGAGCCCTCCTGGGGTCTCCATGTCCCAGCCCCTCTGGCCTCTCCACTCCCAGCCGCTCTGGCTTCTCCATGGACAGTCCAGACCTGTCAGCTCACACTCCAGGGGCAGCACGGCCTCCTTTCTCCTCCCAGCCCTGGTCTTCTTCTATGCGGACGGAAGATCTTCCTAATTCAGACCCATTACTTCCCTCCTTCAATGCCCTGGGTGATTCCTTGCCACTGTTAGGATCATACCAGTCTTACACCCATAATACCAATGCCCCTTGACACGAATTCTAAGGCCGTTCAGTCAGTCATTCAACAAATACTTATTGTATCATTATGGGCGGCACACCTCTAGGGATGCTGCGTTGATAACATAGCCACAGATTGCTGTCCTCATGAAGCTCACATTTCTAGGAGATGGAGACAGACGAGAATCAGTTGGGATATGCACAGTATGTAACGTGGAGGTAGGCAGGAATTAAGGAGAGCAATAAAGTAGGGCAGGAGGAAGTTAGGGGCTAGGGCTCGGAGACACAGTGCTGGGTAGGGAGGCCTCAGTAAGAAGGTACATTTGAATAGCAGCCTAGAAGGATATGAAGTGATTAGGCTTGTGGAGATCTGGGGAAGAGCATTCAGAAACAGCAAGTTGCAAAGGCCCTGGGCTAAGAACAAACCTGGCATGTTCAAGAACCAGCCGGGAAGCACTTTCCCTTTCAGCCTGGTGGGGCCTCTGTGATGGTTAACTTCATGTGTCAACTGATCTGGGCTAAGGGCTGCCCAAATAGGAGGTAAAACATTATTTCTGGGTGTCTATGAGGGTGGTCTCTGGAGGAGACGAACATTTGAATCAGTAGACTCAGTAAATCGCCCTCAGCAATGAGGGTGGGTATCACCTAATAATCCATTAAGGCTCAACTAGAGTAACAAGTCAGAGGAAGGAAAAATTCCACCTCTGCTAGAGCTGAGGAATCTGTCAGTGCGACTGGTTCTCTGGCCTTCAGACTGAGACTGGGACACCATCAACCTTTGATTCTCAGCTCAAGTTTGGACTGGAACTACACCACCGGCTTTCCTGGGCCTCCAGCTTGCAGATGGCACATCTTGGGGCTTAGGTTCCATAATTGCATGAGGCAATCCCTCTCTATTTCTATGTCCTATTGATTCTGCTTTTCTGGAGGACCCTGACTATGCAGCCTGCTTGTCCTGGCTGCAACCCTCCTGACACCATCCTCACCCTACACTCACCTCCCACTGTGACCAAAACAGGCCACCGCCACTCAGCCTGTGGCTGGCGCTGCCCCTTCTGCAGAGATGCTTTTCCACACACTCCCTCACACTCTTCATCCTACAAGTCCTCCCTGAAACTCCTCCACCCTCACCCACACAAGGCCACAGCTTTCTCTGTGTTCTCAGGTCTCCCTCTGTCGGGCAGGCCTCGGAACCTGCAAGTCATGGCTGTTCCCCAAGCGTGCCGGGCACAACCTCACCCCAGGGCCTTTGCACATGCTGTGTCTTCTCCAAGCATTTGCACGACTCGTGTCCCCACTTCCTCCAGGTCCTCACTCGGATGTCACCTCCTGAGAGAGGTCCCCGAGTCCTCCACCCTTCTCCACCTCTTTCCGTTGCTCTCTTTTCCTTCACAGTGTATCTCAGGACCTGGCAGAGATGACAGACTCTCTCGCTGGTTATCCTTGGTCTCCCCAGCAGGCTGTGGCTCCAGGGGGCAGTGATTTATCTAGCCTGTGATATTCACAATTGTATACCTAGTGGCTAGAACAGTGCCTCAAAGAAGGCAATGGCACCCCACTCCAGTACTTTTGCCTGGAAAATCCCATGGACAGAGGAGCCTGGTAGGCTGCAGTCCATGGGGTCGCTAGAGTCAGACACGACTGAGCGGCTTCCTTTCACTTTTCACTTTCATGCATTGGTGAAGGAAATGGCAACTCACTCCAGTGTTCTTGCCTGGAGAATCCCAGGGACGGGGGAGCCTGGTGGGCTGCCGTCTGTGGGGTTGCACAGAGTCGGACACGACTGAAGCGACTTAGCAGCAGCAGCAGCAAAAGAGTGCCTGCCCTCAGAGACTGATCTATTTGGGGAATGAAAAAATGAATGAACAGAGGGTGTTGATCACATGGGGCCAGAAAAGCATATTTCTGCCCAGGACCCTTCTCCCCGTGTCCAGCCACTAAGTTGGGCCAAGATCCCAACTCTGTACCTCAGCACCAGCATGGTGCCAAGCACATTAACACATCAGCGAGTGTTTCTGCCCGAGTGAGGGAGCTGATGGATGGATAGACAGGGTGTCGCTGAGAGCCCAGGGTTTAAAAATAAACCGGCTCTCAGCTCTCCCATGTGTCATTTCTAACTTCCCATAAAAGCCCTTGGCAGAGCGGATTTCAGTCACTCGAGGGGGATATTCAGGTTCAAGAAATAGAAAGCTTATACGTAAATACTTGTAAATAAAAAAGCTTATAAACACGTTAAATGAACCCAATGGACAGAGCCCCTTTCCTGCCCTGGGAAGGCGGACGCAGTGCGAGGAAAGAGGATGGAGATTTGGGAGGTTTGTGTTTCCACTGAGTGGTACCCGGGCAAGCTGAGGGCAGGGGCCTGGGAAGATCTAGGGTCTTCTGTTGGGGCACCCCAGAGCAGGTGGCCCCGTCCACAAGAGCTCTGGGCCGCCCCCCACCCCTACCCGCGGGGAGGGTGTGAGAAGTCCGCGGCCAGTGCCCCGGCCTTGTCCTGGCACCATGGGAGAGGGAGAACAAGGGGAAGCCTCCCACGACCTCCCTCCAGCTGGGGCCTCACCTCGCACGGCCTCCCACCCCCCATCAGCCTCTTGGGGTGGGCAGGGGCTCTTCCTGCCATGCAGCCCTAGCCCTCAGCTGGGGTGCTCCTGGTGCAGAGGGGTGAGGACGCTCTCCTGGTTGCTTCTTCCACCATGGTCCTCTCTCCCCAGGAGGCACGCACTGCTGTCCCCGATGGAGGGGTGTCTCTGGCGGGGCTGTGCCCTGCTCTTCTCCGGACACCCCTTTCTCCACGAGGCCACGCACACCACACGCCTAACTGGGCTCACCCACAAGCCTGCTCCTCATCTGAGTTATCACTCAGGAAATGGCAGCTCCATTTCCCAGCTCCTCAGCCAGAAACCTGGGTGTCTTTGTGACGAATCTCTTGCCTCCACCCCCACCACCCCCAAGGTAGGCTGGTTCACCCTCCGAAACACCTCCCAGAGCTGGCCCTGTGTCCATCCCCTCCTCACTGCTCTAGTCCAAGCCATCATTGACCCCTGCCTGGACCTTCACCTCCTCCGTGGGCCCCCTGTTCCAGCTCCAGCCTCCACGAGGAGCCAGAAGAGCTTCTTAAATCTCCAAACTGATCAGGCCCCTCCCTTGCTTCAAACCCTTGTGATGCTCAGGGAAACTTGAGTTACTCCCACCCTGCCGTCAAGGCAGGTGAGCCCTGCAGGGTCTGGCTGCTTCCTCCTCCCCCATCATGCTACCTCCTCCTCACACTCTGCCCCAGTGCCCTTTCTTCTCCCCTCTGACACCCTCCTTCCCACCCCAGGGCCTTTGCACATGCTGGGCCTCTGCGCTCTGTAGATTACTCTGTCCCCACCTCCACTCTTTAGGTAACCAGCTCCTTCAGGTCTCAACTGGGACTCCCATCTGAATTAGTCTCCTGCATGGTCCTCCCACATTGCCCCGTGTACATAGCGTGCTTGACCTTGTCCCAAGGTGCAGCTGTCTGTGTGACTTTTCCTGGAAGGGCATGTCCCCCTCCTAACGGTGAGCCCCAGGAGTTGAGGCACCCTGACTGGTGTGTCTCTTTGTCATTACTGCAGCCAATATGAACTCCTATCACTTGGCAGGTGCTCAGCAAATGACCTGGATAATGGGACGCTAAGAAAGGAAAGGGCATAAGAAATGAGTAGCCTGTGTTCCTTACAAGAACAGAAATAACTAAGTGCTGTTAATTGTTGTATGGAGGGAGGTGGACTTTTTACTTTTTTTTTTTTTTTTTTGTAACTCACACTGCTTAATCAGAGCTGGTAATTACAACTCTTGTTTCTGGTTTGTGCCTCCTCGACTTGGGCCCTGAGGGCAGGAACCATTTCATATTTAAGCAGAGTTAGTTCTGCGATGCTTTCATGGGAGCTGGAGCGTGCTGGAGTGTGGAGTGTAATTCTCAGTGATGCTAATTAGATCACGGAAACAGCCTGGCCTCGGGGAAGGGCTTCTGAGGGTGGAGAGGAAGGGTCTCCCTCTAACAAGCCTGAGAAGCCAGCCTCACCAGCTGTACGAATCCCCTCACAAGTCCCCAGGCCCTGGCTCCCAGGGGAAATGAGCTCATAGTCCTTTCCAAGATGCCTCTCAGACCTGCCCTAGGGGGCAGGACAGCAGGACCCAGGGCAAAGGGGCCTCCTGCCACCCTCCTCCCACATCCATCTCAGGGGCTTCCTGGAACCTCTGTTAGGTGTCTGGTGGGACTGTGATGGTCAGGCTGGGCTGCTTCTAAACACACAACTTCCTCCTCATTCTGCTAAGGATGGGATGGGATCTTCCCAGGACACAACTGCTAAGTCGGGAGGTCAGTGCCACCATGAGGCCCTGCCGGCCACTCTCAACCACTCGCTTCCCACCTTCCTGCCAGTCTCTCTTCACGGCCCTCTCTTTTCCATAGCTCTCCTGCTGCCTCTGTGGCTCATCCATCTCAGTCCACCTGGCTGAGTTTTGCTCCATCTCACCCCACACTGGACCAGCTAATCCACTGTGACTGGTGCTCCTCAAAGACTGGTTCTCACTCTCACCACTGTCTACATTCTTGGGACAGTCTTAGCCATGATGGGGCATCAGCCACCACCTCCAGCGCTAAGGATCCCAGACCTCCGCCTCCAGGGTGGTGGACAAAGATACGGGACTAGCTCTGCCTCTGGTGGCTCAGATGATAAAAGCGTCTGCCTGCAACACGGGAGACCTAGGTTCGATCCCTGGGCCCATAAGATCCCCTGGAGAAGGAAATGGCAACCAACTCCTGTATTCTTGCCTGGAAAATCCCATGGACGGAGGAGCCTGGTGTAGGCTACAGTCCATGGGGTTGCAAAGAGTCGGACACGAAAGAGCGACGTCGCTTTTGCTTTCTGTCACTCACACACAGCAGGTTGCTTCACCTCCTTGAGCCTGGGTTTTCTCACCTATTGAAGGGGGAAGATGACATCTTCCTCACTTAAAGGTCTTCTGTGATCAAATAGGCCAGGACTGACCAGTCAAAGGCCCAGGTCACAGTAGGTGCCCCCCCACCCCACACACACACACTATCTATCTCTTTTCTGCCTTTGGTATTTCCCTGAACCAGTACTCCTTCATGGAACCTTCAGCTGATCCTTCTGTGGGTCCCCCAGAGGAAGGAAGGGCAGGGGCTCCTTCAGGTGGGGAGGGCAGGGGAGACCTTTCCAAGGAGGTAACACTTGATCAGAGACATGGCGAAGTCAGGGAGTGAAGCCCAGGAATGTCTGTGCAAAGAGCCTTAACAGCTGGTGCAAAGGCCCTGTGGTGGGCATGTATTTGGAATGTCCCAGGAGTGTCCAGTAGCCGGTGTGTCTTGAGTGGAGTAAGTGATGAGGAGCATGGTGGGAAATGGGGGTGGAGAGGTGGGTGGGTCCAGGCCCAGAAGGATCTGGTGGACACTCGCAGGTGGGGATGTGACGGTGGGAAATGTCATTCCCTCGGGGGTCAGCAGGGATCCTATGTGACCATAATGTGACATCGGGACTTCCAAATCCAAGTCTAACCAGCCAAGCTGCTGCTGGAATGTCCATCTCCCTGCAGAGGGTGTGGAGACTGCCCAGAGTTGCCCTCTCTGCCGTCCACACGCTTTCCTCCCCACCATCCCGACTGGCTGGGAGAGAGGACGAAGGACACTGTTGCTGGGAGAGGAGCATCAGAGGACCCCTCTGTGCCAGCCCCACCCCCAGGCCTCTGGTGGCGATGTGATGTGTGGAGACCAGAGCGAGGGTGACAGGCTGATGCTCACCCCACACCTATCTCACAATAGGGTCTCAGGAACATTGCACTCTGGTAACATCTTGTGGGAAGAAAAAGCTTGGTGCTCTGTGGAAGAGTCCCTGAGATGCAGCGTGGGAAATGTCCAGGGGAAGAGGGGACCAGGGAGAGCCCATCACAACCTACAGACTATCCTGCCCGCTCTTTCTGCTTGTTGGCTCTGCTGAAACCACCATCCTTCCCTCCCTCCTTGGTCTCTTCCTCTTCCTCTGGCTTCTCTCTCCTTTCCTCCTTCTCTTTATCCTTTCTTACAACAAAGAGTAACTGATTTTTCTCTGTGTGTGACCTTGGGGTGTGACATCCAGTCTCAGTGGGATCCCAGACAGATGATAATTCTAGCATCCTCTCACTGGCGATGTGATGCTGCAGAGGGGCCAAGGGGATGCAGGTTCTGCCTGGGTGGGGAGGGGACAGGAGAGGGGAGCATTTTCTCCACGAGCCTCTCTGTTCTGGGCAAAGTGCCAGGGCCTAAGAGCCCTTAAGGGCTGGTGAGAATGTTTAAGGCCCAGGAAAACAATTTATTTGGTTTCAAAATATAAAGGGAAGGCAGCAAAGTTGAAACTGATAAATGCTTAATCAAATGTCTACAAAGCATAATATTTTCAACTGCTCACCTTTTCCTCCAACTTAGTTTCTGCATAGTTACATATAATTTGTATTTAGTAGGGGATGTGGGGACATTTTGAGATGTTTGATCTGATAGAGGAAGGAGTTTCTAAAAAGGAGTATCTGGGTTTGGGAGAGTCTTATAAAATCCGTGTGTGTGTGTGTGGGGGGGGCTGGGAAGCAGGGACATGGGTGGTGGAGAGTGGAGACTTTGCAGAAGAGGAAGCATGTGGCTGGAAGGGTGAGGGTCTTTTAACCAGCATTCTTGGGCAGGGGAACAGCATGCACACAGGAGCAGGCCTGGCAGAGCCTGGGAAGTCTGAGAAACAGGGACCATTCAGTTCCTGCTGTATGAGGTGGGGTGGGGGCACAGATGGGACAGCCGGGGCACAGCTGTTATTTTACTCCTGAAGCCTCTCTGCATCCTCACACCTGCTTTCTCATCATTAAAGACCAGCTCTGCCTTCATCCTCACAGAGGCCAGAACAGTATGGAAGTTCAAAGCCTGGCTTGGTCTTTCCACCAACTGCTCTGACCTGGTCCTATGGACCCCACCTCTGCTCATGGGGTGTTCTCCTTGGTTGAGTTGTGTGTGTGTGTGTTCTCAGTGGTGTCCAATTCTCTGTGATCCCGTGGACTGTAGCCCACCAGGCTCCTCTGTCCACGGGGTTTCCCAGGCAAGAATACTGGAGTGGGTTGCCATGCCCTCCTCCAGGGGATCTTCCTGACCCGGGGACTGAACCCTTGTCTCTTGTATCTTCTGCATTGGCAGGTGGGTTCTTTACCATTGCGCCACGTGGGCAGCTTAGTTTAGTCACGAGGAAGCAAAATGTGGAGGACAGGGACAGAAAAAAATAACACAGAGACACAAAGCAAACTCCCTTCTTGGGTCACTTCTGGAAACAAGTCCATTTGCTCTTCTTTCTCCCTGGCCTTGTAGCCCAGGCGGTAAAGAATCCACCTGCAATGTGGGAGACTTGGGTTCGATCCCTAGGTTGGGAAGATCCCCTGGAGGGGGGCATGGCAACCCACTTCAGCATTCTTGCCTGGAGAATCCCCGTGTCTGGAGGAACATGGCAGACTGCAGTGCATGGGGTTGCAGAGAGTCGGACATGACGGAGCGACTAAGTACACAGCACAATCCCCAGCTCAGTGTTTCAGTGGAGTCTTCCCTCGTGTCCATTTAGGGGAAAGTCGTGCTGCCGCAAGCCCATTTGAGGATGACACCCAATCTCTGTCCAGCCAGAGAAAACCTCTAGCTGTTGAAGGGAGCCTGAAGACACCTGTCTTCCTGGGCCCTCAGATGGAAACTTGGGGTTTCCTGGGGCTGGAACTTTCTGGCAGTGGATCCCACCTTCAGTATAAACCTGCCAGTGCCACCACCAGCCACTAGGGGCAGCAGTGGGCTGTGGTTCCGCTTCTCCAGAAATGCTGAAGCTTGCTGCGGTCAAGAGGGGCAACTACCTTGGTGGAGGGTGGCGGGTGGGGATGGGTCGCCTCAAACTTGCCCCTCCAGCCAGCTTGCTCCCAGATGATGAAGCAAGAACCCGTCATTAACAAATCGGGGCTTTAGGTTAAATGCTGTCTTCTCCTGGCTCCGTGGGTTTTCTTCCAAAATGTGAATTCTCTCTGACCTCAGGGGAAGTGAGTGACTGCTTTCTTTTTGGGAGGCAGAATCTCAGAACCTTTACGTTGGAAGCTGGAGGGTGGGCTGGGCAGGGTTGCTGTGAAAATAGAGAAAGTGGATACTGGAGGCAGGGTGCGCCACCACTTCAGGGCTGAGCAACATTGGACAGGTGAATTCTGGGCCACTTTCTAACCTCGTCTATCTCATGGGTTGCATAAAAATGAGCTCAGTCACTACATGTAAAGTGTTGGAGATAGTGCCTGGCAGACAGAAAGCTCACAATAGGACTTAGCGACTATAATAATAACCATGTTAGTTGTTCGGTCATGTCTGACTCTTTATGATGCCATGGACTGTAGCCCGCCAGGCTCCTCTGGCTATGGAATTCCCCAGGCAAGAATGCTGGATTGGGTTGCCATTTCCTTTTCCAGGGGATCTTCCCGACCCAGGGATTAAACCTGGGTCTCCCGCATTGCAGGCTGTTTCTTCACCATCTGAGCCACCAGGGAAGCCCCTATCATAATAATAGTAATTATGATAATTGTTTGTGTTATTAGTTTATATTACATCAGTAGTGCCTGCAGGGGCAGGGCGAGCAGGAAACCCTCAAAGCCCTTTCTGGTGTGGTCACTCCCTCCAACCCAATACCCCCTGCACCCCGCTGCTCCCCTAAGTATTTTCAATTACACCCCATATTTTCTGACCTCTATTCCTTTGGACATGCCATTCCCCCTGCCTGAAAGACTCTTCAATCATCTTTTCCAGGCCAACTCTTACTCCACCTGGATGAATCAGCTCAGATGCCACCTCCTCTGTGAAGCCAGCTTAGAGCTCCCCTCTCCCACCCTTCCTGGAAGACCCCTGGGTTGCCAGCACCCTCTCTAGGCTCCTGCAGTAACTGACACATTCCAGGTCCTACCTCCAGGCACCCAGCACCAGCACGTTCCTTACATTCACCAACACAGGGATTTCCTCCGCTGTCTTTCCATCTCTGTGTCTCTGGTCCCAGAACTCCACTTGGCAGAGCTTGGGTGTCCATGGGCAATTATTGAACAAATAAAGAAGCGCACAGTGCCAGGGTCTCCTGGGTCCCCAGTGACTCACCCCCACTCACCCTGTGCAAGCCTCGAGTTCCCCATCTGCCAACAAAGGTCCATCTTAGTCAAAGCTTTGGTTTTTCCAGTAGTCTTGTATGGATGTGAGAGTTGGACTATAAAGAAAGCTGAGCACCCAAGAATTGATGCTTTTGGACTATGGTGTTGGAGAAGACTCTTGAGAGTCCCTTGGACAACAAGGAGATCCAACCAGTCCATCCTAGAGGAGATCAGTCCTGAATATTCATTGGAAGGACTGATGCTGAAGCTGAAGCTCCAATACTTTGGCCACCTGATGGGAAAAGCTGACCCATTTGAAAAGACCCTGACGCTGGGAAAGATTGAAGGCAGGAGGAGAAGGGGATGATAGAGGATGAGACTGTTGGATGGCATCACTGACTCAATGGGCCTGAGTTTGAGTAAGCTCCAGGAGTTGGTGATGGATATGGAAGCCTGGTGTGTTGCAGTCCGTGGGGTCGCCAGGAGTCGGACACAACTGTGTGACTGAACTTAGCTGAGCCCCTGTGGGGCCCTCCCTCCCAGGAGAGCAGAGAACATTGGTATCCTCAAGCGGGCTGTGAAAGGGGAAGGAATTCTGCTTCCAGAATTAGTTCTGGCGTCTGGTCTTTGGGGAGAAGAGCTTGCCTGGTAATTAGGGTTGTTAGGGGAGACAGAGGCGGCGCTGGTATTGATGCCAGGGTCTACCCAGAGCAGCCAGACCCAAGGCTGCGGGCGGCAGAAGGGGGCACTGGGACCGGGCCAGGTGGGCGGGCACCTCCGTGACTTCTCCAGGAGGCAGAGAAGGACCCGCGTCTTCCTGGTGTGGGAGACCCCGCGGCGGTCCCGGCTCTAACCTGAAGGTGGCGCTGCCGATCCTCGCAAGGGGAGCTCAGCCGGGATGTAGCCCTGTGCCTGGAGGTGGGGAGGGTCTGGAGAGAATGGAGCGCGCGGATGGGGAAAGCGGGGCGGAGGAAGGAGGAAAGGACAAGAGATGGGAGAAGCGGGGACAGAAAGGGGACCGGAGGAGAGATAGAGAGAAGCAGAGGGATCAGAGAAGGGAGGAGGAAAAAAGCTAGGGCGGGAAGGGGAGGAGGAGCCCCATCCAGGGCTTGGAGAAGCCCTATCCTCTTGGAATCCTCCCCCCACCCCAGTGCCTACAGAGCGGTCCCTTCCTCCCTGACCCCCTCCCCCATCCCTGCGTGGCTCCCAGGGCCCTCAGGGTGAAGCCCAGCCTGCACAGCCCAGCCCCATCCTCTGAGATCTGATCCCAGAGGAGTCCTGTCCGGTCTTTCCCCACCTTCCCACCCCTCATTCCATGCTCACACCCAGCCCCAGCCACCGTGCACTGCCTGCCGCTCGCAAGGCTCCCGGCTCCCTCTCTGCCAGACCTCTGCAGGTGCTAAGTTGCGGCAGCCAGTGATAACCTTCTCCCCCATCTACCCCACCCCCAACCCCATCCCCTTGCTGGCTCCTTGCTTCTTCTCTAGGTCTCAGCATGGGCACCACCTCCTCCCAGAAGTCCTCCCTGACTTTGGTCCAGGGTCAGGGTCCTCCCCGGGGCTCCCCGTCACATGCAACCTCTCCCCCCATCTCAGCACTGATCACTCTGGGTCATGATGGATTCATCTGTTTCTTAGCCAGACCAGGAGCTTCCCCAAGGGCAGGGGCATGGCCTCAGCCCCCTCAGTGTCCCCTTTGTGGCCAGCCTGGAGGCTGAACACGCACAGGTGGGCCACAGACTATGCCAGTGGGATGAGTGAATAATCAGATGAAGGGGTGAGTGCGGGAGAAAAGGCAGAGAGAGACATGGAGGGAGAAAACAAAGCGGGGAAGAGATGGGCTAGGAGAGAGAGCGCTGAGCAGGGCACCCTGGCCCCCAGACGTGAAGGGGGCTCTCTTCCCTGAAGGCAGCCGGCTGCCTGGCTCTGGACCCCCCTGAGCATCCAGCAGTTCTTCCTTATTTGGGGTACAGGTAACAGAACCCGCTCAGCTGCAGGGAAAGGGTCTCTCAGGTGCTCAAGGCAAAGCAAACAGCCAGAACTACTGCGGTACCTGGACCCAGACCAGGGATGGGCACCATCGAGAAGGCACCTCACTCTCCATCTCTCTCCATGGGACTCCATCCTCCACCCTTCTCCATGTCCTGGACTTTGTTCATCATCAGCTCAAACAACCAGCAGACCCAACTAGCTCCCTTTAGTCTCAGTCTTACATTTATGGAAGAGATACTGCCCAGCTGGGGCATGATCCTGTCCCTGTGAGGTTGCATGGAACAGGCTGGTGTCAGAGGGCACAAACAGGGCTGCTGCGGGCAGTGCAAAGCACACAAGGACATGGGGGCAGGGAATGCCAGGGGCAGCCTCACCAAGGTTCATGCGTGCAGGATCTGCTCCTTGTCAGGCACTCTGAGGGGTCATTTCAAGTCTTGGTCAAACACCACCTGACCAGCCCTTGCATTCCCATTTTACAGATGGGCGGCTCACTGCCCGTGTTCTTTCCATTCCCTGAGCTTCCAGGCTCTGCTCCTTCCTCTGCCACCATCCTATTGGGTTTCTTTGGTCCAGCCTCTTTCTTCTTGGGACCTCAGTTTTCTCTGATAAACCAGGGAGACAGAGCCACAAGGTCCCTTTCAGCCCTGACGGTTGGGGGGGGGGCAGTCCCTTTGCTTCACTTGGAGGCAGCCAGTGACCTCAGCTATGCTGGTGATCCATGCCCTTCTCTCCCAATGATTCGTTTGTTGTTCGGGGCCCTTGGAGAAACCCCTGGGTAAATATTAATAATGCAGTTCTGCCTTCATGTCTGAGAGAGAGGATGAATCATTTCCTGCTTGCCTCCTGGGCTCAGGATTGTAGCTGAAAATATGCTGGCTCTTTGGAGCAGCTGTAAAGAGATCTGGGCTGATGGGGTCTTGTAGCTGAGGCAGAGCCATGAAATAGCTGCCCCTGCTGTCTGCCTCGAGGCCTGACCCCTACTGTCCCAAAGGCATGTCTGCACGGGAAGGCTTAGCACCCAGGCTGGATCTGGCGGCATCCTTGCTGTGCGGCTCGCTCCGCCTCCTCTGCGTGTGTCTACATAGCAGGGCTGGGGAGGCAGGCTTACAGAGAGCGTGGTTCTCACCCCACTGAACCCTCCACGTGCTCATCTTCCCTGGACCTGTGCTGGCCACATGTAGATGCAGCTGTGTGTCCCTGTCCCGAGTATATTCTTCAAGGGCAGGGCCCCTCAGGTTACAGTCAGTACCCCCCAGAATTGGCAAAAGCCTCATCCTCTGAGGGCATCTGTCCAGCTCACGGTGACCCCCCTGCTCTGCCCTCTTCACCTACAAGGTTTTTTTCCAGGTTATTTACAGCTGCTGATTGACCTGCCTCCTCTAGTGAGACCCGAACAAACAGGCAGAAAACCCATCCAAGGTGGACCAGGTAGATTCTCTCTGAAAAATCTGAGGTGGGGACTGAGGAAATATGTCTCCGTCTGGGATGTTCTCACAAATGGAGGTGTTTGCACTCGGGAGCTGCGATGACCAGCTTCCATCTGGAAGGGGCAGCAAGAGAGAGTGCTGGCCCCTCCTTGGAGCTTTCTCCTCCCAAGGTTGTGCTGCCTCATCCTTGGGTTCTAGGAGATGTCATAGTGTCACTGTTAGAGCCATCCCCCTTGCCTGGTTAAGCCAGTATGAGCTGATCCTTCTACACACTACCAGAATCCTGCCGATCCAGGCACACCCTACGTGTGCCAGGCAGTGCTTAGCTGTTTGACCTCATTATGTCACTTAGCCCTCTTATTACATCTGCCAGGTGGGCATCTCTGGCCTCCCATTTTGCAGGAAAATGACATGGAGGGAGCTCAGACCACAGGTCTAGTCACCAGTCTGATTTTCCCACAGCCCTGGGTGCCTCTTCTCTTACCAGACCTTGTATGATACAAAGGGATTGTGAGCCAGGGGTCCAGAGGGACTTACTGGGGCCACTCCTTCCAGAACCCACTAACTCAGGGCCTGGGAGAGTGCTCACCAGGGAGCTCAATGCTGGACAGGACAGCCCTGCACTGACCCGTCCTGAATCTAGGAGGCAGGCGAGCTGAGGGGGGCCCTCTGCCCATAGCTCTCCGAACAGGCCAGGGCTCCTGCAGTTGACTCTCTGCTCTGAGTCATTTGACTGGTAGGGGGTAATTGACAACTCAGAGTCATCCATGAGTCTCAGGCCTGCAGATGATTGCTGGGTGACTGCAGCCCCTGCCCAGAGCAGGGACCCAAGTGACCTCTCATTTTGGTCTTATAGCTGGGCTAGTGGGTTATTTACAGGGCCAGGGCACCCACTCAGATCTGACATCCCCTCCCTGTTGATTCTCCAGCTCCTGAGAGTAATTGGCCACCTACTGCTGCCCTCAGGGGAGGGTGACCCCAGCACTTGGAGAGAAAGTTGTTTATAGTGAGGGGCACAGGGGCCAGGGGGTCCCTGCAGCCTGTCCTGCTGACATCATTAGACCACGAGCAGCATTGATCTCCACATGTCCAAAAACTGCCTTCAAAGTCAAGGGCAGAAGCAAACGAGGACCCTGGAGACCATCATCCCAGACCCTTCATTAAGCTGCTGAGGGAATGACATTCCAGGGAGGGTAGGGATGAGGTGGAGTCACACGCTGAGGCTGAGACCCAGACAGCGTGTTATTCAGTGGATAGAAGATTCCATAGAAATCACAGGCCAGACAAGATCCGGCGCCCTGGGATTCAAGGCTAATCAGGCAGACATAGTCCGCTCCCCGGGGAAATTTACGGTGTATGATGGGAGCCCGTACTGCATGCATGCTCGGTCATGTCTGACTCTTTGTGACTCCATGGACTGTAGAGCCCACCAGGCTCCTCTGTTCATGGGATTTTCCGGGCAAGAATACTGGAGTCGGTAGCCATTTCCTCCTCCAGGGGATCTTCCTGACTCAGGGATCAAACTTGTGTCTCTTGCATTGACAGGCAGATTCTTTATGGCTGAGCCACCTGGGAAGCCCCCTCTCGTGGAAGAGAAGCTGCTAATTCTCTGTGAACCTTGGAGTGTGTACCACCGGGGCTGAAGATCTCGGAGTCAGGGAGGACTTCCCAGGAGAAGGAGGGGGAGACAGGGACAGAGAGAGGAGAATGAGCAAAAGGGGTGAGCTAGGCTGTGCAGGCGTCTGCACACACCCAGGGTAGGGGGAAGGGAGCGTGTGCAGGGTGAGCACAGCAGAGCTGCAGGGGTTTGGTGAGGAGGGACAGAGGGTGGAGGCAGCCAGAGCACTCGGGGTGGAGGGGGGCGTGGGAAGAGCCTGACTCACTCTGCTTGGAATTGTCAGACTGCAGCTCTGCAACCCTTCTGGGTGTGGCTCTTTCTGCAAGTGGATCCTTCTGACACCAAAGAAAGCAGCCACAGGTTAGGGTGGTTTGCCATTTGTCCAGCTCTCTTCACCTGTGTTCTTTCATCTAGCCTTGAGCACTGTCCCCCTGTGCGGGTGAGGAAACTGGGTCTCAGTTCAGGGGGCCAGTCTAAGGCCTCCTCACTGGTGAGGGGAGAAAACAGAATTGAGTCTAACCTGTCTAATTCCCAAATTGTATTACCCCATCTTTCACTAGACTGCCAAGCAGGATATTAAGTAGGGGGAACTAGGGAGGGTTTCTCCCAGGACATGAGTTCTAATCTAGTTTTGGAAAGAAGAAAGCAATAAGAATCAGATAACAGTAAGGAGGTTGGGAGGGGAGGAGAGTCCAGATGTGGGACCTGGGCTGGGAGAGGTTCTAGGACCTGGGCTGGGAGAGGTACAGTCAGCTCGTCAGTAAGAACAAGAGTGGCTGTGTTTACTTGAGCATGTACTATGTGCCTGGACATTGCAAGCACCTGAGATGTGTCTTGGAAGAAAGTTATGACCAACCTAGAGAGCATATTAAAAAGCAGAGACATTACTTTGCCAGCAAAGGTCCATCTAGTCAAGGCTATGGTTTTTCCAGTGGTCATGTGTGGATGTGAGAGTTGGACCATAAAGAAAGCTGAGTGCCGAAGAATTGATGCTTTTGAACTGTGGTATTGGAGAAGACTCTCGAGAGTCCCTTGGACTGCAGGGTGATCCAACCAGTCCATCCTAAAGGAAATTAGTTCTGAACATTCATTGGGAGGACTGATGCTGAAGCTGAAACTCCAATACTCTGGCCACCTGATTCAAAGAACTAACTCACTGGAAAAGACCCCAGAAGCTGGGAAATATTGAAGGCAGGAGGAGAAGCGGACGACAGAGGATGAGATGTTTGGATGGCATCACCGACTCAATGGACATGAATTTGGGTTAACTGCGGGAGTTGGTGATGGACAGAGAGGCCTGGCGTGCTGCAGTCCATGGGGTCGCAAGCAGTCGGACACGACTGAGCGATTGAACTGAACTGAAATGAGACGTGTCAGTTCATTTACCATAGATAGCCTGTGATGTGGGCACTATGACAGCTGGTTAGTGGTTGAGCCATGATCAGACCAGGGCTCTCTGGATAGAAACCAAGGGTCTACCTGCCACAACCCAGATGGAGCTTCTGCTGCCAGAATGTCTCCCAGGCTCTGTGACCCTGACAAGTTGCTTACCTTCTCTGTGCCTCTGTTTCTTCATCTGTAAAACAGGGATGCTAATATGCATGAAACACGAAGACATTTTTGTTCATCAGAATGCTTCTTAGGAAGAGTACAAAAGAGTCTGAAAAGAGAATTCTATGTTATGACAAAAGCAAGTATCCTGAGGGTATGGAGCCAGCTGGTATCAAGACTTTCTAGAAGGAGAGGGTAAAAGCTATCTACAAGAGATGGGGAGGCCTGTTTCTTCTGGAGAAGGGAATGTGGGCACGAGGGGAGAGCAGCCAGGGAGGCAGTGACTCTGTGCCTACAAATTTGCAGTAAAGGCTAATAAATTGAGAAATGCTTGGAGTAGGTGGATATTTTAGAAACCACTGATGGAGTTGAGCTTTGCACTTTGAAATAACCTCAAATGAAATACAGCCAGTGAAGCAGATGGAAGAGCCCAGTTGCAGGAGGAGGGGTTCTGGGGTCAAGGTCCCCGGGGGCTCATAGGCTGCCAAAGGCTCAAGCCAGTTACACTAGATTCTTCCAAGGGACAAGGGCACCCTAGCTGGCACCTGGCTTCCCTGACCTTGATAGTCATATCCCCCTGCTTGTTGTCTTCCTGACCCCCCCCCAAAGTCATGTTCTGCTTTGACAAAGGTCGAGCCTCCCCTGGATTCCAACCTCTGCTGCCTGGAATCTCCAGTCTCACTCCCTCCATGCTGTCATCAGGTTTGCAAAGTAAATTCTCACCTCCATGTGAAAGCAAAGCAGGGCAGGTCAAACAAAATCAAGAGAAAGCAAGAAGACCTCTCCTAACCTCAGCTCCTTCCACACCACCAGCTCTCTGCTGGCCCCTGCTCCCTCCCCTCCACCTTGAGCAGGTGGACCACAGGATGCTCTTCACCTCCTGCCCTGGCTCCTTTCACGCCTCATCTACTGCTTCCTGATTTGTCAAGGTCACACTTATGACTGCTTCTCTGCTGGAGGTGTATGACATGAGGAGCCATGCCCCTCTCCTTCTGGAAACGCTCTGACTCCGTGGAACTGCCTGCCTCCCTCCCATCTGCCTGGCTGTCTGTCTCAGTCTCCTGTGCAAAACGCTCAGGGTTCAGGCCTGGCTTTCCCTGGATGGAAGACATGCTCTTTCCTGTGCAAAGCTCATCAATTGCAGTGGATATTTTTAACAACTTCATTGAAATATAATTGACATATGATAAATTAAACATATTAACAGTGATATATTTAAAGACATAATTAAAGGGAAAGTTTGATAAGTTTTGACATATGTATGCATTCATGAAACCATCACTGTAATCAAAATAATGAAAATATCCATCATTCCCCCAAATTTCCTTCAGCTCCTTAGTCATCTCCCCAGAAAGCCCCATCCATTTCCCCAGGCAATCACTGATCTGCTTTCTATCACTATGGGTTAATTTATATTTTCTAGAATAAATCAATGAAATCAAACAAGATGCATTCTTTATTTGCCTGGTTTCTTTCACTTAGCATAATTCTTTTTATTTTATTTTGCTTGGCTTACAATATTATGTTAGTTTCAGGTATGCAGCAAAGAAATTCTGTTATATATATATGAAATATATATATAAATTTATATAAACATAAATATAAATTTATATATATTTATTCATATGTATAATTCGGATGTTTATATAATAATAAATTTATATTATATTTATATATATATTCATATATATAGATATATATCTGAATATCCAATACAGGTTATTACAAGATATTGAGTATAAATATAAATATGAAATTATATATAAATATATATATAATTTCATATATATTTATATATTCATATTATATATAAATTTATATTATATATAAATATATGTGTTTATTATGTATTATAAATATATAATATATAAATAATTTATTATATATTTATATAATATAAATTTGTATATTTCACATATATATTTATATATTCAATTATATATAAATTCATATTATATATAAATGTATACTATATATAAATTTATATATAGTAAATGTTGTTGTTTATATATAAATTTATATATATGAATATATATATTCATATATATATAAATTTCAAATTATTTTCCAATACAGGTTACTATAAGATATTGAGTATAAATATAAATATAAATTTATATATAAAAAATATATATTTCATATGTAGATATGTATATATGCATATATACATATATACATATGTATACACACATATGTATATACATATACACATACATATATATACATGTGTGTATACACACACATATATGTATATATGTATATATGTATACATGTATATATATACATTTACATATGTGTGTATATATATATTTTTCAGATTATTTTCCAATACAGGTTATTATAAGATATTGAGTATAAATATAAATATATATATTAAAAATATACATACATATACACATACATATACACACATATGTGTATATATGTATGCATGTATATATATACATTTACATATGTGCATATATATATATATTTTTTTTCAGATTATTTTCCAATACAGGTTTTTACAAGATATTGAGTATAGTTTCCTAAATTCGTGTGTGTATCCAGAATTTATTCATTTTTGTAATGGACTACTATTCTACCACACAAATATACAATTTGTCCATTTTCCTGTTGATGGATATTTGGGTTGTTCCTACTTTTGTGATATCACAAATAAAACTGCTAAGAACATTCTTAAACATGTCTTTACATGGACATGTTTCACTTCTCTGGGGTAAATATCTAGAAGAGGAATTACTTATAGTATATGCAAGTGTTACTTTTTAACAAACTAACTTGTTCCCAAAGTGACCATAACATTTTACATTTCCAACAGCAGTTTATGAGCATTCTAGTTCCTCCACACCCTCACCAACACTTGGTAGCATCAATTTTTAAATTTTTATGTGAGCAGTATAAGGATCTCACTGTGGTTCTAAAATGCATTTCTCTAATTACTAATTATATTGAATATTTTTATGTGCTTACTTGCTGCCTGTTTATGTTGTTTGGTTAAATGTCTATTCAAACCTTTTGCCCATGTCTTTGAGTTGTTTATTTTCTTGTTTTTGAGTTACCAAAGTTCTTTAACTATTCTGCACACAACCCCTTTATCATATTTGCAAATATGTTCTCCAGTCCATGGCCTGTCTTTTCATTCTCTTGACAGCATTTTTTGAAAAGCAGAAGTTTTAAATTTTTACAAAGTTCAGTTTATCAGTTTGTTCTTTTATATGTTTTGTGTTTTGGTGTCCAATCTAAGAAATCTTTGCTTAACCCCCGATTACAAAGGTTTTTCCTATAATTTTCCCTAAAAGTGTAGAGTTTTAGGTTTTACATTTATGTTTATAATTCATGTGAAATAAATTTTAAATATGAATCAAATTTCAAAAATCAACCTATAGACTTCCAATTATTCTAGCACCATTTGTTGAAAATATTGTCTTTTCTCTACTGAATTGCCTTTCTACTTTTGTCAAAAATCAGATGTCCATATATGTGTGAATTTCCTTCTGGATTCTATTGTCTTCCATTGACCTATTCATCCATCTTGATATCCATACCACACTGTCTTTATTATCATAGCTTTATAATAAGTCCTGAAATCAGGCGGTATTAGTTTTCCTTTGTCCTTTTCCTTTAAACTTGCTTTGGCTAGTCTAGCTCTTCTGAATTTCCATATTAATTTGAGTATCAGATTGTAAACTTTCACACACAAAAATGATGCTGTTGACTGGGATTGCCTTAAATCTAGAGGCCAACATGGAGAGAATTAATATCTTAACAGTATTGAGTCTTCTGAGCCATGAACATAGTTTATCTCTATATTTATTTAGTCTTCTTTAATTTTTCTCAACAGTGTTTTGCAGTTTTCAGGATACACTTCTGCCAGATCTATTTCTAAGCACTTTTTATTTTTGATGCTGTTATAGATGGTATCTTTTCTCCTTTTTCTCCTTAGCTGTGCTGTGTCTTCATCACTGCATGAACTCTCTCTAGTTGCTGCAAGTGGGAGCTATATTCTTGCTGTGGATCACAAATTCTAGGGCACACAGGCTTCAGCAGTTGAGGCTCTTGGGCTCTAGAGCACAGGCTCAATAGTTGTGGCTTAGTGACCCTGTGGCATGAGGGATCTTCCCAGATCAGGGATTGAACCCGTGTCTCCTGCACTGGCAGGCAGATTCTTTATCAAGAACCACCAGGGAAGCCCATAAATGGTATCCTTTCATTAATTTTCAGTTTTGATCATTACTAGTATACAGAAATTCAATTGATTTTTGTATATCCTGTAACCTTACTAAACATAGTTACTATTTTAAATGGATTCCATTGCAGGTTTTCTATGTAGATGATCATGTCACTTTCAAGAAAAAGCAATTTTACTTCCTTATTATCAATCGGGGTGCTTTTTATTTATTTTTCTTATGTTATTGCACTGGCTGGAACTTCCAGCGCAATTAGAATATGAATGGTAAGAATGGATATCCCTATCTTGTGTCTTGACCTTTGTAGGAAAACTTTCAGTCTTTTCCTATAATGTATGATGTTAAATTCTAGACACCCTTCATCAGAATGAGAAAGTTCTCTTTTATTCCTAATTTGCTGAGACTTTTCATGACAAATTTATATTGTATCTTGTCAAATTTTTTTTTTTTTTTCATCTGCTGAACTGGGCGTATGGTCTTTCCTTTTAAATTTGTTAATATAATGAGTTTCTTTGATTGATTTTTGAATTCCAATCTTGCGTTTGTGGGATAACCCTCCTGCTGGAACATGATGTATTAACTTTTTAATATACCATTGGATTTTATTTGCTAAACAAATATTTAGAATTTTTGCATCTATGTTCTCGAGGGTTATAGGTCTATAGCTTTCCATTCTTTTAATGTCTTTGTCAGGTTTTGGTATCAGGATGATTCTAGTTTCGTAAAATGAGTTGGGAGTTATTATTTCTGTCAAATTCGTGTTATATTTTCCTTAAATGTTTGATAGAATTTACCAGGGAAACTATCTGGTTTTGGAGTTTTCTTTATGGTAGTGTTGTAACTACACATTCAATTTATTGAAGAGATATAGGAATATTCAAGTTATCTATATCTTTTTGAGTGAAATTTGGTAGTTTTAGTGTTTCAAACTAATTTGTCCATTTCATCTAAGTTGCCAACTATATTGTCATAAGGTTGTTATGAAAATTCCCTTACTATCCTTTTAATGTCTGTAGAATATATAGTGATGTTACCTCTTTTGTTATTAACAATTTGTATTTTTTTTTAATTTTTAACTGATTGCTCTGGGTATATAGTTATTATTTTTTTTTTTTAAAATTTATGGGGTGTAGTTGGTTTACAACACTGTGTTAGTTTCAGGTATATGCAAAATGAATTATATATATATATATCTCCACTTTTTCTTTTTTAAGATTCTTTTCCCACATAGGCCATTACAGACTACTGAGTAGAGTTCCCTGTACTATACACTAGGTCCTTATTTGTTATGTTTTATGTATAGTAGTGTGTGTTCAGTTCAGTTCAGTCGCTCAGTCGTGTCCGACTCTTTGTGACCCCATGAACTGCAGCACTCCAGGCCTCCCTGTCCATCACCAACTCCTGGAGTCCACCCAAACCCACGTCCATCGAGTCAGTGATGCCATCCAACCATCTCATCCTCTGTTGTCTCCTTCTCCTCCTGCCCTCAATCTTAGCATCAGGGGCTTTTCCAGTGAGTCAGCTCTTCTCATCAGGTGGCCACACTATTGGAGTTTCAGCTTCAGCATCAGTTCTTCTGATGAACACCCAGGACTGATCTCCTTTAGAATGGACTGGTTGGATCTCCTTGCAGTCCAAGGGACTCTCAAGAGTCTTCTCCAACACCACAGTTCAAAAGCATCAATTCTTCAGTGCTCAGCCTTGCATGACCACAGGAAAAACCATAGCCTTGACTAGACAGACCTTTGTTGGCAAAGTAATGTCTCTGCTTTTCAATATGCTATCTAGGTTGGTCATAACTTTCCTTCCAAGGAGTAAGTGTCTTTTAATTTCATGGCTGCAATCACCATCTGCAGTGATTTTGGAGCCCAGAAAAATAAAGTCAGCCACTGTGTCCACTGTTTCCCCATCTATTTGCCGTGAAGTGATGGGACCAGATGCCATGATCTTCGTTTTCTGAATGTTGAGCTTTAAGCCAGCTTTTCCACTTTCCTGTTTCACTTTCATTAAGAAGCTCTTTAGTTCTTCACTTTTTGCCATAAGGGTGGTGTCATCTGCATATCTGAGGTTATTGATATTTCTCCCGGCAATCTTGATTCCAGCTTGTGCTTCTTCCAGCCCAGCGTTTCTCATGATGTACTCTGCATAAAAGTTAAATAAGCAGGGTGATAATATACAGCCTTGAGTAGTGTGTGTAGACGGGGGTAAATTGGGGGATTGGACTGATATATATATTATTTTATTAACCTCAAAGCATCAGCCTTCAGTTTTATGTTTTTTCTTTTTCTATTTTCAATTCACTAATACCAGCTCTCACTTTTCTTATTTCCTCTTGTCTGCTTACTTTTGGTTTAAATTTCTATTTTTTTTTTCTGTATCTTAAGGGGGGATCTAACATAACTTATTTGAAACCTCTTTTCTAATGTAGGCATTTAGTGCTACGCATTTCCCCCTAATAACTGCTTTAGTCACATCCCACAAATACTGATATGTTTTCATTTTCATTTAGGTCAAAATGACCTTCTTGGGGTCCTTTCAGCTCCCATAGTCCCTGAGTCACTGTGGGATGTGGGTGGAGCTGAGAGTAACTGGCCATGACACCGTGACCCATCAGTTACTTTCTAGTGAGTTGAGTCTGAGGATCTCAGTTTTTACCACCCATCACGTGAATAGCTCCCAATAGCCTTTCCAGCTTCACTATCCTTTGATTAGACTCAATTTAAACACTTTATTTCTTGAGTGAAAGGCCAGATTCCATACCCCCACCCCCCACCAGAGCTAGGTGCATCACTTGTGGTCAGGGCCAAGGTGGACCTGGAACCCCTGCTCATGGTGCCCAGTGGAGAGCCCTTCAGTATCCAAATTACAGCTCACCCAGTGCAGCCATTGATCAGTTCCCTCGTGCAGGCACCATGTTAATCTCATGCATATTATCTCAGTTAATCTTTTAACAGCCCCGTGGAGTAGGCGTGGGTTTCGTGGGTCTCGTGGCCATTACAGAGATGTTTCAATCAAGTCTCTGGCTCCAGGTTGCACCTGGAGAAAGTGAAAAACTGTGGGCTCAAGTCTGGGTCTGTCTGACCCAAGGTCATCACCCCCTCTGGCCCTAGGCAGTTCATCTCTCACTTCACCTGACTCAGGATGTATAGGCACATCCTTGGGGATTTTAGGGGCAGAGAAGCAGAAGAGAAAGACCAGGAGGAGAAGGGGCAAGGCTGGCTGGAGCAGGGAGAGAGCAGGAGGGAGATGCTCTCTAATTATGAAGAAGTCTTTTGACCTTTTCATGTTCATTCAGCTAAGTAAAAATGGGTTGAACTTTGCTGCACTGCCTTGAAGCATAAATGCAGATTAATGAGGAAAATCTGCTTTGCTAAGCTTGGAGATCAAATTGCTAAACATGGAGATCAAATTGAGCATGGTATTAAGTCTGATAATGCCAACTCTCAGGGCCAGAGCCAGAACCACAGCACGAGGCTGTGTGTGCTCACAAATGTGTCTTCAGATCCTGCTGAGAGCAGAGGTCTTGCTGTGTTAGAGGTGAACCCCAGGGAAGAGGCAGGGGGACTCAGATGGGAGTGTCTGTAGCCCACCCTCCTTTCTCTGGCTTAAGACCAGACAACTCCGTGATCTTGTAAGTGTGTAAGTGTTCATCGCTCTTTGTGACCCCGTGGACTCTTTGGGACCCCATGGACTGTATAGGCTGCCTGGAGCCTCTGTCCATGGAATTCTCCAGGCAAGAATACTTGTGGGTAGCCATTCCCTTCTCCATATTACCTCGTAAGTTTCAGCAAAGCTTATGATAGAGGTTTCCAGGGACTGGTCCTGTTGGGTGCTCCAGGACCCTCAGAGACACTACAGAGTAGATCTCAGGCATCTAATATGAGCATGGGTAGAGAGGCAACTGAGATGCTAAAAGGGAGAGTGGGAAACAAGAGAAGGTGACTTCCTGTTCAAATTCCATGAGTTCAGAAATCTTGGGCAAGATATTTCCTGTCTCTGAGCCTCAGTTTCCACACCTGTATAATGGGGCTTACCTCTCCTGCTATGAAGAGAGATGGTGAGGATTAAGTGACATAATACATATAAAGGGCTTGGCATCTGGTTCATCTCCTCAGTTATTCAATAAATACTAATGGATGGGCCCTAGGCAAACATCAGACAGGAAGCAAACATGAGCTGCCACTGGTCATGGACTCACTAACATCCATGAAGGAGGCTAAAGCCAGGGAAAGTCGCCTAGGAGCTAGTGGGTCAGTGGCCCGAAAATTGGACGGCCTCTACCCCTGACTTGCTGTGCAGCTTTAGGCAGTTCATTCGGCCTCTCTGAGCTTCAGATTTCTAATCTGTGTAAAGGATGAGGGTCACAGCCTGAGAGCGCTGAGTGTCTGAGAGTATGCTTAGCCGGGATGTCATGTCCTTCAGAGCCTATGGTTCTAGAAGCTTCAGGACCATGGATCTACCAACAGAGTTGGAAATTATCAGAGGACAGGAACTGTGATGAGAATTCTGCCCAGCATGGAACCCCAGGTGACTCCCTCCACTGGAGGGCCCCCTGCGAGGAAGGCACTGGGCTCCACGCGACAGGAAACACGGTGCTTGCTCTGCTCGGGCAGCCTTACAGAACTGGGAAGACCACTTCAAATCAAATCTGGGCTGCGTGACTTCGGGCATGTCACTTTCCCTCTCTGAGCCTCAGTTTCCTCATTTGTAACATGGAAATAGACTAGAAAGCATATTAAAAAGCAGAGACATTACTTTGCCAACAAAGGTCCATCTAGTCAAAGCTATGGTTTTTCCAGTAGTGTGAGAGTAATGTGAGAACTGGACTATAAAGAATTGATGCTTTTGAACTGTGGTGTTGGAGAAGGCTCTTGAGAGTCCCTTGGACTGTGAGGAGATCCAACCAGTCCATCCTAAAGGAAATTAGTCCTGAACATTCATTGGAAGGACTGATGCTGAAGCTGAAACTCCAATACTCTGGCCACCTGATGTGAAGACCTGACTCATTGGAAAAGACCCAGATGCTGGGAAAGATTGAAGGCAGGAGGAGGAGGGGATGACAGAGAATGAGATGGTTGGATGGCATCACGGACTCAATGGACATGAGTCTGAGTAAACTCCGGGAGTTAGTGATGGACAGGGAGGCCTGGCGTGCTGCAGTCCCTGGGGTCTCAAAGAATTGGACACAGCTGAGTGACTGAGCTGAGCTGAACTGAATAGTTATACTTCACTCAAGTATGTGAATACTCAGAGTCTGGTCTGCCTGAGGCCTTGGTTATGCATTTGTATCCTTTCTGGGAGGGCCAGAAGTTTCTCCATCCTTCAAGACCCCATCCTCAGGGACCCAGGACAGCTTGGGGTTCTAGAGACATTCTCAGGAACCTTTCTGATGTCATCTTGCTCTTTCAGTGTGAAGAAGCCATCTCTCTGTTATCACCCCTCTGCTGATAATTGTCACACCCCTCACAGCCTAAGGGGCTCTGCCTGACACCAGGCCCTCCTGCAGCGCTCACGTGGATACCTGCTCTGAGCTTCAGGTGCTTTGCTAGTTTGTCAGTGATGCCCCCAGAAGTTTGCAAGGTGGGCCTGACCCCCGCTTATAGATGGGAGGGGGCCCAGAGAGGCTTCCAGAGTCAGGGTTGAGGCCACTCCTGTCTGGGCTCAGAGATGGCCCCCACCCTGTGTCCACTGTCTTCCCACCTGCTGTCTGTGGGCTCTGTCCCCCAGGGACTGCTAGTGTCACCACTGACTCCGGGGACCCCTGGAAGTGTGCTCCAGGCGCTAAATCCTTCTGTCCTCACTGCGCCCATTGGGGTGGAGCCATCAGAACCTAAAGATGAGGTCAGTGGCCACACTGGCCACCAGCGCCACTGCGGCTGCCTCACTCGGACACCTGTGCTCCTAACCCTGAGCTTCAGTGCTACACCTGCCATGTCCCCTGCCCAGGGCAGACTTCACCCGCCCTATGCCATTTCCAGTGGGAAAAACACACTCTGGGTTCAGGGACCCAGTCAAGTGCCATCTGGTCTAGGGAAACTTTCCTGGTCTCCCAGCCCAGGAGCCCCCACCTGTCTTAACCCAACTGTTTTTGGCTGAATCCCTTGACTCTGTGAAGGGGCTATGTAAACCCCAAGCTGCCTCAATGTCAGGTGGCATGGGGACAACTCATCTCCCAAGATCCTGCCTAATGAAAAATGTGTGAGTGTCCCTTCTGTAAAGACACTGTAGTGACCTGACCCCCTACCACACTGTCACCTCTCCCTGCTTTATTTTCTTCACCACCTTCATCAACAGGTGCCATATATTCAGATGTTTATTTGCTTATTTTCTTTACCCTTCATGAGAATGCCAGGTCCCCTGGGGCAGGGAATTAGACCTGTCCTGTCCACACGGGCTCTCTTGCCTAGCAGAGTGCCTGCACACACTAGATGCTCAGATGTGCTTGTTGACTGAAGGAATTAACAATGAATGGGGGTCATTAATACCAGGGTATCTGGAGTCAGAGACCCGGGTTAAACCTCTGCTCTTCTCCCAAGCTCCCAAGTGTCCTGAGCAGGTTGGGTCTCCTCTGTGAGCTTTTGTCTTCTCATCTCTGTCATGGAGGTATCAACAAGAGCTCCTGCCTCTTGAGATGTGGTTGCGCTAGCGTGAGACGAGGCCTCCGAAGCCTGAGTACCGTGCCTGAAGCAGAGTGAGCTCCCAAGAGACACTGTTCTCTCTGCAGCCTCACACAAGCTTCCTCACAGGATTTGGGCTGCAGGACTTGGGGCAGGTAGCTCCACTCAGAGCATCTGTTTCCTTATATGTCAAATGGAAATCCTAACAGCTGTCCTGGCAGGTTGCTGGCTCAGGAAGTGATAATGATGGTTGCTATACTGATGAACATCTCCCTTTGTGCTTTGGCTTAGCTTTATACAAATTAGTATATTTCATCTTCATTTCACCCCTAGGAGATAGGTGCTAACCTTGTCCCCATTTTGCTCTTGAGAAGCTGAGGCACATGTCAGGGAAGTGACTGGCCCTGGGTCATCAGAGAGGAAGTGGTGTGCCCAGCACTCTATGGGCACACAGTATGGCCCTTGGGTGTGTGAGTGTCTGTCCTCTGCCCCGCTCAGCCTTCAATCTGCAGCTGCGCCAGGCTAATCTCTTCTTAGCTGCCTTGAGCCTCGCCACCCCCCTACCCCCGACTTGAGGCAGGTGGTCTTTTCTCCAGTGTTAACTATTCATTGGTTCCATTGGTCTTGAAAAGAAGTGACCATGTTGGTCAAGGAGGGGGTGCAGAAGAAGGAGACAGATGAAAGGGGCGTGAAATGATGGGAAAGGGGGAATCATGTTTGAATCAATAACAGAGACGAGCAGGAGGAAAACAAGCCATGGTTCTTGTATGCATTTATTTATTGGAACTCTAATGGATTTTCGGGTCTTTGCTGGACTTGTGGTGGAGTGCAGTCAGGATGCGGCTTTGTGGACATGACTGCCAGTGGAGAAGGAGATGAGGAAGAGTCGCGGTGGACGCTCAGCCCACACTGGCTCCACTCAGAGCCTGGTGGCCCGGGAGGTGAGACCAAGGGCTCTATAGGAAATGGACACCTCCTGGGCAGCTGACGAATGCCAGGAAGTGGGCGGAAAACGGAGAGCAAGAAGGGCCAGACCCTGTCTTATGAACACACATAGGAGGCGGTAGAAGGGGCTATACCAGAAGCACCTTGGAATGGGCTCACTGGCCAGTCACTCCACTCATGCCATCACGCTAATGTTCCTGGGGTCACTGGTCTTCTGGGGTAACTTGTTTCACTGTCACTAATAGGAGGGCGTCACAAAGCAGGGAGGTCTGTGCATGCCTTCAGCACCAGGATCTGTGCGCCTAGGTAGCAAAGAGCTTCTTCCAAGTTAGTGTCTTTCTGGGTGGGAAGTCAGGCAGCTCCAGGACCCGGCGTGCCCAGTGTTCAGGTGAGCCTTCCAAGAGCATGGCCATGTTCACCTGCAGGGAGAGGAGAGAGCAGGGGGCAGTGAGCAGATGGGGACAGCAGAGGGTGGGAGTGAGGCTGAGAAGAAACCCAGGAAGACACCGATCTTACTCCATGAGCCAATCAGGACAGGCTGTGTCTGTGAGGCAAGAGACAGAGACAGGGAATGCTTCCCTGACCTCCCAGACAACTCACAGACACACACATATGTATACACACGTGCATACATGCACACAATTGCACAATACACACATATGCACATGCGCATGTGCACCCACGTGGACACATAGGCATACATTCACTCACTGGTGTGCACGCACACTGAGACGCACACATTCACTCAGTGGTGTGCACACATACTGAGACGCACACATTCACTCAGCGGTGTGCATGCACACTGAGACACACACATCCACTCAGCAGTGTGCACACAAACTGAGACGCACACATCCACTCAGCGGTGTGCACACAAACTGAGACGCACACATCCACTCAGCGGTGTGCACACATACTGAGACGCACACATCCACTCACCGGTGTGCACGCACACTGAGACGCACACATCCACTCACTGGTGTGCACGCACACTGAGACGCACACATTCACTCAGCGGTGTGCATGCACACCGAGATGCACACATCCACTCACCAGTGTGCATGCACACTGAGATGCACACATCCACTCACTGGTGTGCACGCACACCGAGATGCACACATCCACTCGCTGGTGTGCATGCACACCGAGGCACACACATTCACTCACTGGTGTGCATGCAGACCGAGGCGCACACATCCACTCACTGGATGAAACAAACACAGCGCCTTTCTCCACGGAACGCATCACATCCCAATTCCACATTTGTCGGCGAGACTATTAGATCATCGCGTTCCCTCCGCTAGACAGTGCACAGCTTTGGGAAAGCTGGAGTGCCTTCCCAACATCAGGCCCAGGACCCAGCACACAGCAGTTGCTCACAAACAAGCATTTGTTGACTGAATGAATGAAAGAAGAAGGGAGCAAACCAAGTGACAAGCGGCAAGGAGGGGGCTTGGTTTGGGCGGCTGACACAACGCTGACAGCTGGTGAGACAGGGCTGTGTACGTGGCTGAGGAATTTCTGGGCGACTTCTCAGAGAAGCCCTTCATCTCACTGTTGAGATCTAAGACCCTACTTGACCCTGAAGCATCTTGTTTGTTCTACTTTTTAAACAAAAATCAGCATGGGCTTTGGGACCTGGAACTCGGAGAGTGAAGGCTGGGAAGAGCCGTCCCCATGAGGATGGATACAAGCATGGGCTCCAGTTTTTTAAGCAGCTCTCCTCATGATCACCCCTCCAGCTTAGATGAGGAGTTTCCAGAGAGCCTAAAGGGAACAGGCATTTATTGAGCACTTGCTGCTGCTGCTGCTAAGTAGCTTCAGTCACGTCTGACTCTGTGCGACCCCATAGACGGAAGCCACCAGGCTCCCCTGTCTCTGGGATTCTCCAGGCAAGAGTATTAGAGTGGGTTGCCACTGCCTTCTTCATATTGAATGCTTGCTGCTAAGTCACTTCAGTTGTGTCTGACTCTATGAAACCCCATAGAAGGCAGCCCACCAGGCTCCCCCGTCCCTGGGATTCTCCAGGCAAGAACACTGGAGTGGGTTGCCACTTCCTTCTCCAATGCATGAAAGTGAAAAGTGAAAGTGAAGTCACTCAGTCATGTCCGACTCTTCACAACCCCATGGACTGCAGCCCACCAGGCTCCTCCATCCATGGGATTTTCCAGGCAAGAGTACTGGAGTGGGGTGCTATTGCCTTCTCCATACTGTATGTCAAATCCAGCCCCGCAGATAGACTAACCTGTTTAACCTTTACATTAACCCTTCCAGGGAAGCCCTCGCCCTGTTCCCGATGGGAGCCTGAGGCACAGAGAGGTATGGCCACTTTCCCAAAGCCTCACAGCTGCTGAGTGGAGATGATGAGTCCTGGGCTCCAGAATATCTCCAGCCGGCTTAACATCTTTCTGTTTGAGTGACACAGGCTATCTCTTCAAGCCTGAGATCCCTCATCTGGAAAGTAGGGACACAGGAGAATCCCCAGAAGGACTGACTGCTGTGAGCAATGAGGGAGACAATGAAGGCATTCAGCAGGTGCTCAATAAATGGTCCTCTTCTACACACAGGGCTCCTGGTGAACCACAAGGATGGCTGAGACCAGCCCAAGCCAGAGAGAACCTGAATATAGTACTGGAAGGGGTTTAGGGCATTGACTCCTAAAGCCCCATTCTACAGATGAGGAAACTGAGGCCTTGGAGGGAAGTGAGTGGTCCAGGTTGCTGGCCTTGGAGGTGTCACATCTTCTCATTCATGGGGACAGGGCTTCTTCCTCACCCACAGCTGTGGTTCAGACATTGCTTCTGAGTCTATTTATCTATTTTTTATTTATTTATTTTTCCTTTCTTTTTTTAAATTTATTTTAATAAATATATTTTTTTATTTTAAAATCTCTAATTCTTACATGCGTTCCCAAACATGAACCCCCCCCGCCACCTCCCTCCCCATAACATCTCTCTGGGTCATCCCCATGCACCAGCCCCAAGCATGCTGTATCCTGCGTCAGACATAGACTGGCAATTCAATTCTTACATGAGAGTATACATGTTAGAATGCCATTCTCCCAAATCATCCCACCCTCTCCCTCTCCCTCTGAGTCCAAAAGTCCATTATACACATCTGTGTCTTTTTGCTGTCTTGCATACAGGGTCGTCATTGCCATCTTTGTGAATTCCATATATATGTGTTAGTATACTGTATTGGTGTTTTTCTTTCTGGCTTACTTCACTCTGTATAATCGGCTCCAGTTT
This sequence comes from Ovis aries, assembly GCF_016772045.2. Taxonomy (NCBI): domain Eukaryota; kingdom Metazoa; phylum Chordata; class Mammalia; order Artiodactyla; family Bovidae; genus Ovis; species Ovis aries. The sequence continues at coordinate 237,180,280 of NC_056055.1, forward strand.
CATCCATCTCATCAGAACTGATTCAAATGAATTCTTTTTAACAGCTGAGTAATACTCCATTGTGTATATGTACCACAGCTTTCTTACCCATTCATCTGCTGATGGACATCTAGGTTGTGTCCATGTCCTGGCTATTATAAACAGTGCTGCGATGAACATTGGGGTACATGTGTCTCTTTCAATTCTGGTTTCATCGGTGTGTATGCCCAGCAGTGGGATTGCTGGGCCATAAGGTAGTTCTATTTGCAATTTTTTAAGGAATCGCCACACTGTTCTCCATAGTGGCTGTACTAGTTTGCATTCCCACCAACAGTGTAGGAGGGTTCCCTTTTCTCCACACCCTCTCCAGCATTTATTGCTTGCAGATTTTTGGATCGCAGCCATTCTGACTGGTGTGAAGTGGTACCTCATTGTGGTTTTGATTTGCATTTCTCTAATAATGAGTGATGTTGAGCATCTTTTCATGTGTTTGTTAGCCATCCGTATGTCTTCTTTGGAGAAATGTCTATTTAGTTCTTTGGCCCATTTTTTGATTGGGTCATTTATTTTTCTGGAATTGAGCTGCATAAGTTGCTTGTATATTTTCGAGATTAGTTGTTTGTCAGTTGCTTCATTTGCTATTATTTTCTCCCATTCAGAAGGCTGTCTTTTCACCTTGCTTATATTTTCCTTTGTTGTACGGAAGCTTTTAATTTTAAATAGATCCCATTTGTTTATTTTTGCTTTTATTTCCAGAATTCTGGGAGGTGGATCATAGAGGATCCTGCTGTGATTTACGTCGGAGAGTGTTTTGCCTATGTTCTCCTCTAGGAGTTTTATAGTTTCTGGTCTTACATTTAGATCTTTAATCCATTTTGAGTTTATTTTTGTGTGCGGTGTTAGAAAGTGATCTAGTTTCATTCTTTTACAAGTGGTTAACCAGTTTTCCCAGCACCACTTGTTAAAGAGATTGTCTTTACTCCATTGTATATTCTTGCCTCCTTTGTCAAAGATAAGGTGTCCATATGTGTGTGGATTTATCTCTGGGCTTTCTATTTTGTTCCATTGATCTATATGTCTGTCTTTGTGCCAGTACCATACTGTTTTGATGACTGTGGCTTTGTAGTAGAGCCTGAAGTCAGGCAAGTTGATTCCTCCAGTTCCATTCTTCTTTCTCAAGATTGCTTTGGCAATTCGAGGTTTTTGTATTTCCATACAAATCTTGAAATTATTTGTTCTAGTTCTGTGAAAAATATGGCTGGTAGCTTGATAGGGATTGCATTGAATTTGTAAATTGCTTTGGGTAGTATATTCATTTTCACTATATTGATTCTTCCAATCCATGAACATGGTATATTTCTCCATCTATTAGTGTCCTCTTTGATTTCTTTCATCAGTGTTTTATAGTTTTCTATATATAGGTTTTTAGTTTCTTTAGGTAGATATATTCCTAAGTATTTTATTCTTTTCATTGCAATGGTGAATGGAATTGTTTCCTTAATTTCTTTTTCTACTTTCTCATTATTAGTGTATAGGAATGCAAGGGATTTCTGTGTGTTGATTTTATATCCTGCAAGTTTACTATATTCATTGATTAGCTCTAGTAATTTTCTGGTGGAGTCTTTAGGGTTTTCTATGTAGAGGATCATGTCATCTGCAAACAGTGAAAGTTTTACTTCTTCTTTTCCAATTTGGATTCCTTTTATTTCTTTTTCTGCTCTGATTTCTGTGGCCAAAACTTCCAGAACTATGTTGAATAGTAGCGGTGAAAGTGGGCACCCTTGTCTTGTTCCTGACTTTAGGGGAAATGCTTTCAAATTTTCACCATTGAGGATAATGTTTGCTGTGGGTTTGTCATATATAGCTTTTATTATGTTGAGGTATGTTCCTTCTATTCCTGCTTTCTGGAGAGTTTTTATCATAAATGGATGTTGAATTTTGTCAAAGGCCTTCTCTGCATCTATTGAGATAATCATATGGTTTTTATTTTTCAATTTGTTAATGTGGTGAATTACATTGATTGATTTGCGGATATTGAAGAATCCTTGCATCCCTGGGATAAAGCCCACTTGGTTATGGTGTATGATCTTTTTAATGTGTTGTTGGATTCTGATTGCTAGAATTTTGTTGAGGATTTTGCATCTATGTTCATCAGTGATATTGGCCTGTAGTTTTCTTTTTTTGTGACATCTTTGTCAGGTTTTGGTATTAGGGTGATGGTGGCCTCATAGAATGAGTTTGGAAGTTTACCTTCCTCTGCAATTTTCTGGAAAAGTTTGAGTAGGATAGGTGTTAGCTCTTCTCGAAATTTTTGGTAGAATTCAGCTGTGAAGCCATCTGGACCTGGGCTTTTGTTTGCTGGAAGATTTCTGATTACAGTTTCAATTTCCGTGCTTGTGATGGGTCTGTTAAGATTTTCTATTTCTTCCTGGTTCAGTTTTGGAAAATTGTACTTTCTAAGAATTTGTCCATTTCTTCCACGTTGTCCATTTTATTGGCATACAACTGCTGATAGTAGTCTCTTATGATCCTTTGTATTTCTGTGTTGTCTGTTGTGATCTCTCCATTATCATTTCTAATTTTATTGATTTGATTTTTCTCTCTTTGCTTTTTGATGAGTCTGGCTAATGGTTTGTCAATTTTATTTATCCTTTCAAAGAACCAGCTTTTGGCTTTGTTGATTTTTGCTATGGTCTCTTTTGTTTCTTTTGCATTTATTTCTGCCCTAATTTTTTAAGATTTCTTTCCTTCTACTAACTCTGGGGTTCTCCAATTCTTCCTTTTCTAGTTGCTTTAGTTGTAGAGTTAGGTTATTTATTTGACTTTTTTTCTTGTTTCTTGAGGTATGCCTGTATTGCTATGAACTTTCCTCTTAGCACTGCTTTTATAGTGTCCCACAGGTTTTGGGTTGTTGTGTTTTCATTTTCATTCATTTCTATGCATATTTTGATTTCTTTTTGATTTCTTCTGTGATTTGTTGGTTATTCAGAAGTGTGTTGTTCAACCTCCATATGTTGGAATTTTTAATAGTTTTTCTCCTGTAATTGAGATCTAATCTTAATGCATTATGGTCAGAAAAGATGCTTGGAATGATTTCGATTTTTTTGAATTTATCACGTTTAGATTTATGGCCCAGGATGTGATCTATCCTGGAGAAGGTTCCGTGAGCACTTGAAAAAAAGGTGAAATTCATTGTTTTGGGGTGAAATGTCCTATAGATATCAATTAGGTCTAACTGATCTATTGTATCATTTAAAGTTTGCATTTCTTTGTTAATTTTCTGTTTAGTTGATCTGTCCATAGGTGTGAGTGGGGTATTAAAGTCTCCCACTATTATTGTGTTATTGTTGATTTCCTCTTTCATACTTGTTAGCATTTGTCTTACATATGGCCGTGCTCCTATATTGGGTGCATATATATTTATAATTGTTATATCTTCTTCTTGGATTGATCCTTTGATCATTATGTAGTGGCCTTCTTTGTCTCTTTTCACAGCCTTTGTTTTAAAGTCTATTTTATCGGATATGAGTATTGCCACTCCTGCTTTCTTTTGGTCTCTATTTGCGTGGTATATCTTTTTCCAGCCCTTCACTTTCAGTCTGTATGTGTCCCTTGTTTTGAGGTGGGTCTCTTGTAAGCAGCATATAGAGGGGTCTTGTTTTTGTATCCATTCGGCCAGTCTTTGCCTTTTGGTTGGGGCGTTCAACCCATTTACGTTTAAGGTAATTATTGATAAGTATGATCCCGTTACCATTTACTTTATTGTTTTGGGTTCGGGTTTATACACCCTTTTCGTGTTTCCTGTCTAGAGGATATCCTTTAGAATTTGTTGGAGAGCTGGTTTGGTGGTGCTGAATTCTCTCAGCTTTTGCTTGTCTGTGAAGCTTTTGATTTTTCCTTCGTATTTGAATGAGATCCTTGCTGGGTACAGTAATCTGGGCTGTAGGTTATTGTCTTTCATCACTTTAAGTATCTCTTGCCATTCCCTCCTGGCCTGAAGAGTTTCTATTGAAAGATCAGCTGTTATCCTTATGGGAATCCCCTTGTGTGTTATTTGTTGTTTTTCCCTTGCTGCTTTTAATATTTGTTCTTTGTGTTTGATATTTGTTAATTTGATTAATATGTGTCTTGGGGTGTTTCGCCTTGGGTTTATCCTGCTTCTGAGTTTAAAAATAGTTCAATTCAGTTCAGTCACTCAGCCGTGTCCGACTCTTTGCGACCCCATGAACCGCGGCACACCAGGCCTCCCTGTCCATCACCATCTCCCAGAGTTAACCCAGACTCACGTCCATCGAGTCTGTGATGCCATCCAGCCATCTCATCCTCGGTCGTCCTCTTCTCCTCCTGCCCCTGATCCCTCCTAGCATCAGAGTCTTTTCCAATGAGTCAACTCTTCACATGAGGTGGCCAAAGTACTGGAGTTTCAGCTTTAGCATCATTCCTTCCAAGGTAATTCCAGGGTTGATCTCCTTCAGAATGGACTGGTTGGATCTCCTTGCAGTCCAAGGGACCCTCAAGAGTCTTCTCCAACACCACAGTTCAAATGCATCAGTTCTTTGGCGCTCAGCCTTCTTCACAGTCCAACTCTCACATCCATACATGACCACAGGAAAAACCATAGCCTTGACTAGACGGACCTTAGTCGGCAAAGTAATGTCCCTGCTTTTGAATATACTATCTAGGTTGGTCATAACTTTTCTTCCAAGGAGTAAGTGTCTTTTAATTTCATGGCTGCAGTCACCATCTGCAGTGATTTTGGAGCCCTCCAAATAAAGTCAGCCACTGTTTCCACTGTTTCCCTATCTATTTCCCATGAAGTGATGGGACCAGATGCCATGATCTTTGTTTTCTGAATGTTGAGCTTTAAGCCAACTTTTTCACTCTCCACTTTCACCTTCATCAAGAGGCTTTTTAGTTCCTCTTCACTTTCTGCCATAAGGGTGGTGTCATCTGCATATCTGAGGTTATTGATATTTCTCCCAGCAATCTTGATTCCAGCTTGTGCTTCTTCCAGTCCAGCGTTTCTCATGATGTACCTTGCATAGAAGTTAAATAAGCAGGGTGACAATACATAGCCCTGACGTACTCCTTTTCCTATTTGGAACCAGTCTGTTGTTCCATGTCCAGTTCTAACTGTTGCTTCCTGACCTGCATACAGATTTCTCAAGAGGCAGGTCAGGTGGTCTGGTATTCCCATCTCTTTCAGAATTTTCCACAGTTTCTTGTGATCCACACAGTCAAAGGCTTTGGCATAGTCAATAAAGCAGAAATAGATGTTTTTCTGGAACTCTCTTGCATTTTTCATGATCCAGCGGATGTTGGCAATTTGATCTCTGGTTCCTCTGCCTTTTCTAAAACCAGCTTGAACATCAGGGAGTTCTAATAGTCAAAATAAAGGGATGAGCAAGAAACTCACTCCCAGCTGACCTCTGGGGCCAGGGCTGGGGCTCACCTGCTTGTCCTGAGAGCAAGGAGAGGAGAAAGGCTTTTCTGTAAGGGGATGAAGCCTGAGGGCAGGGCCTGGGGGTGGCCTGAGGGTGGTCTTTCTAGAGCAGAGCTGTGGGTGTGGCTTCCCACTCAGCGCCCCTCACCACCAAGCACGTGCCTCTCCTGGGACTGATCCAGCCCAGATCACACCCTTCTCCTAGTCGACTTCACTCTCCATCAGGGTTAGGGCACTTCACTGAAAATGCATTTCTAGAGCCCAGCCACCCGGAGGACTAATTCTACAAAAACTTATCTACAGAAAGACTAACGTACCGATTAATAATTTACCAAAAACTATTAGTGCCTATATTTTTGATGCCTGTATCCACACTATGTATTCATTTATCTACTCAGTAGCTATTTACTGAGAACCTACTGTGTGCTAGGGCTGTGTAGTAGGCTTGAAGGTTCTGAAAGTTAAGGGTTAGAAAATTCAGAGTCTCTGTTAAGTTGTGGATGGTGGCAAATGGCAGCAAAATCAGCCAAGGGAGAGAAGGGAAGCTGGGATTGCTGGCCGATCTCTTGTGACCTGGGCTGGCCTGGCAGAGCTGTTGGCTGCCCCATGGTCCCTCCACCTACATGCTGTCAGAGCATCGTGCTGGCCTTGGACACGGCCCTGCATTCACCGCTAGAACCCTCTGCCTCTGCTCACCAGACCCAGACTCAGGGATCCTCACACAACCAGAAAGGCACAAGCCCTCCTTTGGGCTCTTCCAGCTTAGTGGTTGTGGCCAGAGAGATGCGGAGCTCTGTCCCTGGCCCTCCTCACAAGATGATAGGCCATTAATATGATCTTCAGATCATAGGATTTTGCGTCCTGCTTCTCCCACCAAAAAGAGTCTATTACTTTCAACAAACAAAAATAGACATAGCTAAAGCAAACTGGAAAAATCAATAAGTAATAAAAGTTAACTTACAAGCAAATACATTGCTTCCATCACAGATCCCATAAGAGGGTGTCCAGAAATCAGCCCAGCTCTGCACCTGGAGAGTCATGAATCCTGGTGGGGTGGATGGGGGTGGCCTTGAGTGGGGGTGGGGTGGGGCAAGCTCAGGGGCTCCCCCCACATCATCCCTGACCCGGCATTCCCCTGAAATCTGAGATAGCAGCAGGGGGGGCTGGAGTAAGATGCCACGTGTCCTCGAGCAAGCTGTGCTGTGTGTTCATTCCTCTACCAAACAACTGTTTCTTGTGCCAGGGCAGTGCAGCATGGTGGAACCTATCTGGTTTACAGCCCACCTCTGCGACAGCTGTGCATCCTAGGGAAAGTTGCTTAACCTCTCTGTGCCTGAGTTTTCTCATCCGGCATGTGATAACAACGTTAAATATCACACAGTGTTTTGGTGAGGATTATGGTAGATAGTCCATGCAAAGTGACTTCATCGATTCCTGGCACATGAAGTTCTTGATAAATGTTAGCAGTTGTTAGCATTGTATTGGTCACTGTCTGAACCAGATACTACCCCTGCCTTGTGGAATGTACCTACCAGCTAGGGTCTGTTAACTCCATTGAATGGATGAAGAAACCATGCTTCACAAGTTAAGGGACTTGCCCAAGGCAACCCAGCTGGTCACTGACAGAACAAGGATCTGTCTGGATCCGTTACTACTGGGTTCGGCTGCATGTAACAGAGATTCTGGCCAATAGTAGCTTAGTTTCCTGCCCAAAGTGAGGTCCGGGGGGTTAATTGCCAGCTCTGGGTGCCATGAGAGCACAGGGGAGGCCCTGCTCAGAGTAGGCAGGCAGGGCCTCCCTGGGAGGGGACGTTCCTCTGGAAATCAGGAGGCCCAGGGTGAGGTGGTCAGTGAAGGGGGAGGGAAGGGTTTGTGCAAAGTCCAGGAGAGAGCAAGTGACCAAGACGTGTTAACAGGATGGAAAGCGGGTCTGTGTGGTCCAGGCAGCTCGGGGGTGGGGTGGGGGGACCAAAGACAGAAGAGGGGGAAGTAGTGGGGGCTGCGTCCTGATGGAGCCTCACATGGACAGGCGTGGCCTTGACCCTGAGTGCAGTGGCAGCCCTCAGGGACTGGAGGCAGTGGCAGCCCTCAGGCAGCCCTAGAAAGATCCTGCAGGATGTGCATTTTAGAACGATCTTACTGCTGTTTAGGGAGTGGAGGGGGGAAAGGTGTAAGAGAGAAACGAGCAGGGGAGGTGGAGGGGAGAGTAGGGTATGAGAGGGGTCGTGAGAGAAGTGGGGGGGAAGGGTGATGGGGAGGGTGGGGTAGAGGTGAGGGGTGATGGGGAGGGATGATGGGAAGGGTGGGGTGTTGGAAGGGTGATGGGGAGGGATGACGGGGAGGGTGGGGTATGGGAGGGGTGATGAGGATGGTGGGGGGAAGGGTGGTGGGGAGTGTGGGGTGGGGGTGAGGGGTGATGGGGAGGGTGGGGTAGGGGAGAGGGGTGATGAGGATTGAAGGGAGCTGATGAAGAGGGTGGGGTGCAGGGGAGGGGAACTGGTAGAGAGGGTGGGCTGCAGGCAAATGGAGCCTGAACCAGTTAGGGGGCCACTGTGCTCCACAATTTCCTAGATGAAGGTCACTGGGATTAAAGGAAGGCCTTCGCTGGGAGAAGGACTTCCCTGATGGCTCAGACGGTAAAGCGTCTGCCTACAATGCAGGAGAGCCAGGTTCGATCTCTGGGTCAGGAAGATCCCCTGGAGAAGGAAATGGCACCCCACTCCAGTACTCTTGCCTGGAAAATCCCATGGACGGTTGAGCCTGGTAGGCTACAATCCATGGGGTTGCAAAGAGTCAGATATGACTGAGCAACTTTACTTCACTTCCCTGGGAGAACCCTGGGAGGAGGCAGAGGAGAGAGGACTTAGTGATCACAGAGATGGGGCAGAAGGGGTGGTGGGTCTTGATGACCAGATCTGCAGCCCGTGTGGCACCCTGTGACCGGGATAAACATGGGATAAACACAGGAGAAGCACATAGAGACCAGTTCCCCTAAGGCCTCTCATCTCCTCGAATGGCCTGTCTGCTTCTCACTGGTCTCAGTGTGACTTGCACACAGGCTCCTAGACCTGTCAGTGGGGCCCACTGGAGAGCTCCCAAGCTCACCCCCCAGCCCTCCCAGGGGCCTCGGGCATCCCCAGGTGACAGCACTGCCCGCACCTCAGGCCTCATCTCTAGGCTCCAGTTGGAGCCAGGTCACAAGGGGGCCAAGGAAGGCCCTTTAGCTTCCCGCCCTCCAGCCAGAGTAAGCAGAGTCTTTTCAGGCCTACTGCCGGGCTGTTTCCTGGGAGCTTCCTGCAGATGCGGTCCTCTGGGAGGGGTGGGGACACAGGCCTGACTCCCAGGGAGGTTCTGGGTATTTGGGTGCCAAGACTCCACTCTCCCCTCCCATCCCTGATGACCGTCTGTCTCAGACCTCGGCTTTCTGCCCAGAGTTGGAGGTGGGGGCTTTCCTGGGGCCGTGATCCTCTCCAGATGTGTGCTTCCTCTTCCTGGGTACTCAGAGAAACTGCCGCTCCTAGCCTGGGACTTTGGGCTGTCCAAAGTGCGAACAGATGGCATGTCCTGAACCCGAGAGGGAGGGGAAGGGCATGAGCCCCAGAGAGAGGCACAGTCACTGACTGCTTGTGGTTTAGCCCTCCAGGTCCTCTGGCTTTCGTTATCACTTCCTCCAGATCTTTTTATCAGAGTCTGATAACCATTCTAGAAGCTACCAGAGATGGACCCGTGGGAGAATGACAACAGCTGACGCTGACAGGGCTGTAAACTGAGCGCATCACACTCATCACCTTGTCCCGGGCTCATCACGCCGTGCCAGCTGGGTGCTGCCACTGTCCCCAGTGTACGGAAGGCGAAGATGAGATACGAGATACAAAGAGGCTAAGTTGCTTGCCCACGGTCACACTGCTCTTAGGTTCTGGACCAACCTCTCCAGCTCCCCTATCCCTCACAGCTCCCTCCCCGCAGCTGCTGCAAAGGCCCTTCCTTATTATGCAAGAGGCCCAGAGAGGGCAAGCAACTCTTCCAGGACCACACAGTGCATTAGTGGTTGAGCCCATCAAGGGTTCCTCCAACCTTCAGGACACTCTGGCCACCTTCTCCTTGGGCACCAGGAGGGAGGTGACCCAGAGGAGGGAGGAGGCCGAATACAGGGAGGCCCAGGCAACTCTGGAGGTGCCATAAAGATGGGCAGTGCCCACGGCGGCCAGCAAGCTGCCCAGGAACCCTGGGCTCCCTTCTTCTTCCCACCCACACACTGCAGAGAAATATAGGCTTTAAAAATGAAAGCTCACTTCAAGTAAACAGATTAGCAGTGGTCTAGCGCTAGCACCTTATTAATTAAGTGTCCTAAATACATTGAAACCTGGGCATTTAATTTAGATTTATAGGGATAATTTAAATTTATAAGACCAGCCATTATGCATTAAGTACAGAAAATGCCAATTGATTTTCACAGGCGATATTTATTGAAGTGTTAAAAAAGAAAAACTATGTAAAATTTAATTACCCTGGTGTTGAGCGTAAGTGCTGGCAGGGAGTTTAGGGTGATGGTGGGGGGAGGTGTGTCTTACTTCAGGAGCTGTCCTCTTATTTTCTGGATGGCAATTTCATCTTCCCCTTGCTAGTTATTGAAATAGAAGTAGGCATCACACCACAAATAAGAAATGCGTATTATGTGTCACGATGCAAGATGCTGCCTGGCTGCTTCTACACCAGCTCCAGGATGGAGTCCAGAGCTTGAGGTCTTGTCCCAGCAGGCACAGCCTGACCTGTGACCTTAGGCACTCACCTCACCTCGGTGTGCTTGTCTCCAGAGCTCAGAACCAGGAGGGGCAGGAGCTGGTGGTCTGGTTGCCCCTGCTGGCTCTGACATTGGATGACCTTAGCGATTTGGTCCCCGACCCGGAGGAGGCATTGGTGGTCATGTCCTAACACTCTCATCTTTCTCTCTGTCTCTCTCCTTATACACCCTGCAGTCTTGGAAGCTCTACTTTGATGATTCTGAAGTGTCAGGGTTAGGGTCAGGTTGAAAATATCAACAGGTAAAAATTTGTGCCTTTTTATTTTTATTTTTTATTTTTTTTAGTTTGTGCCTTTTAAAAAAATCACTGTGGGTCTGCTAGGTGGCAGGTGGTCAGGGTGGTGGGCCAGCCTCCTCCCAGGAGAAGTCAGGCCAAGCCACAGGGCGCTGCGCTGAAGTGAGGCAGGTGGGCCCATGGGAATCAGGGGCTGGCTGCAGACCCTGAAGGCAGGGCTGGGGTTGGTCGTGCAGAAGCCATACCAGCTGTTTCAAATGGAGGGATTTAATAAAAGGAACCAGTTGTGAGCAGGTGGGAAGAGCAGAAGGAACCAAAGAGAAGTAGAGATAACCTAGAGGTTAGTTCTCACAGGTGGGATAGCCAGAGCCAGGAGCACTGGCTGTGATTCTGGTGGAGACATAGCCACTGCCCACCCTTGACCTCCACTGCCAGACCCACCAAGGTCCACTAGAGCCCACACCCACTCACTGCTCTGGCTGACAGAGCCCATGACTGCTGCTGGGACCACCAAGAGCCACTTCTGTGCAGTGGGTGCTCCTGAGTGAGCGTCTGTTGGGTCCCAATATCCTCACATTACACACTGTCCTTGGACAGAAAGGAGATCCAGCCAGTCCATCCTAAAGGAAATCAGTCCTGAATGTTCATTGGAAGGACCGATGCTGAAGCTGAAGCTCCAATCCTTTGGCCACCTGATCCAAAGAGCTGACTCAGTGGCAAAGACCCTGATGCTGGGAAAGATTGAAGGCAGGAGGAGAAGGGTATGACAGAGGATGAGATGGTTGGATGGCATCACCAACTCAATGGACATGAGTTTGAGTAAGCTCCGGGAGTTGGTGATGGACAGGGAAGGCTGGTGTGCTGTAGTCCACGCGGTTGCAAAGAGTCGGACACAACCGAGGGACTGAACGGAACTGAACTGGTACGCTGTTCTGGGAGGTCCATCGACACACATCTTCCCCCAAACCCCCTGGCACCCATCCTTTCATCTGGTTCTCTGCAAGACCCTGATCATTTAGCCAAACTGTTAGCCATTTCCTGTGAACTGGTTAGATATTTGCCCCTGACCATTTCCCCATCCCAGTTCAATACATGGAGATACGCTGCTTGATGAGCTTCAGGAGCTGTCCCCTGAGAGGTCTCCTCCAGCTTTCTGTCCTCAGGGTCATCAGTATGACTGCAAGAGGCCACTTGGGCCGCTGCCGGTATATTTGGTGCAATGGGGTGAATTGTTCCATCTCCACTGGGAACCTTAGAACATGACCTTATTTGGTAAAAGGGTCTTTGCAGATGTAATTAAGGTAGGGCTCTTGAGATGAGATCTTAGGATGGGCCTGAAATCCAATGATGAATGTCCTTTTAAGAGACCGAAAAGGAAATACAGGGACCCACAGGGTGTAGAAGGCCATGTGGAGATGGAGGCAGCTGGGAGAGGCCAGGAAGTTTCTCCCCCAGAGGGAGTATGGCTACCAAGTGTCTGGTAATTTGTTACAATAGCCACAGGAAATGAACATGGCCAGCAATGGAGAATGTTGCATGAAGCCAGTGGGGTGGGTTGAGAGAAGGTGGCCATACAGCTGGAGAGGGTGCTGTGAGTCCTTTCCAAACCTGTCTTCAGGAAGAGCTTAAGCCCAAGTTGCACAGGCCACTCTCACCAGATGCTGGATGGATGCTGAGGCCAACTCTATAAGCCAGTGCTCGGTGATGGCGCTAGTTGTTAAGAACCTGCCTCCCAGGGCAAGAGATGTAAGAGATGTGGGTTCGATCCCTGGGTTGGGAAGATCTCCTGGAAGAGGGCATGGCAACCCACTCCAGTATTCTTGTCTGGAAAACTCTATGGACAGAGGAGCCTGGCAAGCTGCAGTTTATAGTGTCACAAAGAGTCGGACGGACGCTACTGAAGTGGCTTGGCACAACACACAGCACGGTAACACTCAAGGGCAAGAGGGGCCCCTGGCTTTCATGGTCACTTGGCAGCCCAGTGCCCAGCAGTCATTCCGTCTCTACCAGGGCCCAGGAAAAACCCAAGAGCTATTTTCAAGTGGGGGACAGTTACCTGCAGGAGAAGATATGGCTTTGTACTGAACACCTGGACAGTTGTGCTGAGTGGCCTAGCGGGGCCTGCTGCTGAGCATTGTGGCTTGCAGAGTGGAGGACCACTTGTGACTCTGGGTCCTGAGGCCTGGGTATCAGGGCAGCTGGTCCTGGAGACTGGAAGGGGTGCAGGTCAAGAAGGGGCCCGCCACTGGTATGACAAAGGCCACTTTCAGGTAGGCATGTCATCCCAGGCCACCACAGGGGATGATTCCAGTGACTGGATGCCCCGCCTGCCAGGAAGAACCATGAGCATCTTTGCCCCAGTGGTGAGGTCTCCTTCACTGAGCTCAAGCCTCACCAGACAGACAGCCCAGCCCCAAACCCAGCAGCGAGGCTTGTTTCTTGCTGTCACTGCTGATATCAAATGCTGCCTCACTCCAGGCTCATTTAGGGGAAAAAACAACAACAAAAAGACAGAGACTCCACTAGGAATTGCAAACAGATAGGATTCAGTGCAGGGAGCTGATTATAAAGTGTTGAAAGGGCTGAAAGAGTGAAACAGAAAGATGAGGGTGTCTAAGGCTGGAGGAAACAGAGGGGGTGGGAGGTGCTTCCCAGCTGGGGACTGCAGTGCCCGCTGACTCCGGGGCATGCTGCCGCCACTGCTGTTGCCACTGCTGACCCCACAGATGCCAGAGCGCCCCCAAGCCCTCTGCAGCTGCCACTGACCACTGTTGCTGCTGCCAGTGCAGGGAGGGGGTTCAAACAGCTTCTCCCCTACCCCTTTCCTTCCTCCTCTAGCACCTTCCAGGGTCTGAGGCTAACCAGAGGCCAGCAGGCAAGGAGGTCTGGGGAAAAGACTTAGGCAAACTCCAGCATCACACGACCTGGTTAATGAAGCAGAGTACACAGCGAATGGATCAAGGACCAAGTGACCTGCACAGCAGGGTCCAGAGCTCGGACTTTGGTGCTGGTCAAATTTGACAGTGTGCCCCTGAGCACGTCGCTTCATTTCTGTTGGGAGCCAGTGTGAGGAACTCCGCCCATGGCAAAGGTCATGAGGAAGGAAGCTTGGCATACGCAAAGGCGTGATCAAGCCTCATGAAACCCCCTGTTCCCGAGCATCTACCCTCAAAACCAGAGTACTTTACGGAGAGCTCTCCCCCATAACCATTTCTCTCAGAGAAGGAGTTAACTTGCAGCTCCAGTTAATAAAAATTCCTGGGCGTGACAAGAGTGTTTCAACTTACGAACTCTGAAGGTTCTCTGGCCTGCCTGATCAGGCTCGTCCGGCCGCATGTGATTGTTTACAGCCTCCCAACTGTGAGAGGCACAGGATGTTTTAAAACTTTCTAAATACAGACTCTTTTGAGAAGTTAGAAGATCATTAGTATAGTATTAGTGGGTCGATTAGGAACTATATTGTTGAAGGGTTTTTTCTTCATTTGTCGTGCCAATAATTACTGCTAATTCCCTGCCCTGGGTGTGACAAGGATGTCTCAGGTCAAACCTCTCTGCTGGCAGACTAGCTCGTGTGACAACCTCTCACGCATAAACAGCACAGAGAGTTTGGAGTATTAGCATAGGGCTTTTTTCATTGATGAGTCAATGATTGCCATCAGGCCTCCATATCCTTAGGCACCTGGGAATATATTAATCAATGTATTTGGAATATAGAAAAGGAAATATAGTAGTTTTTTGATGTTAGCAATACTAGACTTTTTGAATTAATAGATTTTCTCTTTTGTTATAGATCACTGTACTTTGTTATAAATCACTGTGTCCTTGCTATGCAAAAATGTAACTTTATCACTATCTCAAGACAAAATAGATCTTAAGGGGAAACACTGGTGAAGGGTTTACATTTGTTGAGCAAATATTTGCTGCTAAATCTCCATATTCCTGCCCTTATAATGAATATAACTAGCATATAGGAGAAATAAGTATTAACCTTTAAGATTAATCATGTTAAACCTTAGGTTAAGTAAATTCCTTTCTTGATTGTAACTCACTACACCCTCACCCTATAGGAATACAACTTTATTTGGAGGGTGGCGCCTGATTTAAGAAAAAATCACCCCTGGAAAAAAAAGTTTTCTGGTTAACTGACCAGTATCAGAAAGGGCCATAAAATGTCAGCAGACCTCATGGCCAGAAGATGATGAAACTCATAAGACCTTTGTATAATTTTATATGAAGCACCTGATTGTGACAAGGGTCAGGTCTGCTGACCCCCGCGTGACTCTGTATTCATCCCTATGTATAACAAAAAGGTATATAAACAAACCTGAAAAATAAAGAAATCGGATCCGTTTCTGGAAAGACTGATTCCCCGTGTCGTTTCTTTCTCGCTCTCCGTTTTCCTGGCTGAATTTCCATCTGAAATGTGGGTACTCACCAAGCCTGCTAATTCTGCCTGGGCTTCTGAGATCGGACCGGGGAGGCCTCAGTACCTCCTCTCCTTCGGGAGAATGGAAAGACGCCTGTGGCCTATGTAGGTGGTGATTAGTATTCCACGTAAACCAGTTATTCAGCCTCTTTTCTCCATTAATTCTCCTACTACACTATCTGTTTCTAATCTCCCTCTATATCTGTAATTAAATAAGTTTTTTCCAGGACGCCGACTCCATCCCCACCTTTGAATTACCCTGTATCCACCGGGGCTGGATCCCGGCACATTTCTCAGAGCATTAATTTACCCGCAGGTAAATGGGGATAATGCCCCCTCCCCCCACTACACACAGGGTCCTTGTATAAGGATTAAATAAATTGTGCAGGTGTCCAGAAGAGGGCGTGGCACAGAGATGCCCACCCTCTGTGGGGCCTGATGTCATCTGGCCTCACCCTTAACTTACTCTTTCACCTTAAGCAAGTCCATTTTCTCTTCTGTTATGTGAGTGGGGTTGGGCTCAGGTTCCCTCCAGCCTCCTGAGCTATACAGCTGTGAGTCACTCCTTAAATGACATGGACAGGCTGGGACCAGCAGGAGGGATGGAGTGAAGGGGAGACTTGGGGAGGCTCTGGTTGCGTCAGAATGTTTGGAGCTGCGTGCTTCGCTGGAGAATACGTTCACTCATGAAACGGCTCACACTTCAGCCTCCTTAACGCTTCCCCTATCTCCCTGCTAATGTCGCCCCCGGCGATGCCGACCTGTTCCTTGTTCTCTTTGATGAGCCACCTCTCAGCACTGCTTAATCGACAAGAAATTGCCAGGAGCAGCATTTTTCTGCACCCTGTGGTCTGGAAGGAAAGGGAGCCTCCAATTAAATCCTTCATGAAGATTAGATTTGTAAGCTCCGGGGCCTGAATGTCTGAGCTTTGAGGATCTTCCTGTTTGGGCAGGAGTTAGGAGTTTAAACCTGTTGGAACTCAGGTTCAGGAGTGCTGGAGATGCTGCAGGAGCCAGGGTCTTTGGGAAGCACTGTAGCTTTGTTGTTAAAGCATTTACATCCAACAGAGAGGGGTCTGAGATCCTGCGCTGCCATCTGCTAATTTACGCCAGTTACTGAAGTTTTTGGAGCCTCGGTTTCTTTATTGATAGAAGGGAAACAGAAACATCTTCTGTAACTGGCAGATGTGCTGTTTTGGCCCACGCAGCATCCCTCTCCCCCTCTAATTTCAGCAACCATCGCTCCCACCACTTTCCTTCAGGAAACTAAGCCTCTGCTCTCCCCAGGCCCTGAGTTTCTGGCAGATTTATCCATCAGTGACTCTATCCCACTCTCCTACTTAGAAATAGATGCAAACCTAGACTGAATGAATCACAGCCCTCCGTTCCCCCAGGATGTAGTGATTGGTCCAAAGAAACACGTGACCAAAATCACGCCTATCAGAAGCCTCAACCAGGGCTTTATATATGGCTATCCCTCTGGAGTCACTGCAATTGGTTATGACTCTACTTTGCCTTCCTCCTGCTTCATGTCCATCATCCTGCTCAGGCTCCTTCTCCTTGATGCCTCCTTAAACATTTCTGTATCCATGGTTACTTGAGCATTTCTATCTCTCCTCCAATATCATCCTCTGGACTGGGAGCTCTGCATTTATTCATATTTCATGCTTACTTATTTGTATACTTTGGCCACCTGATGCAAAAGAACTGACTCATTTGAAAAGACCCTGATGCTGGGAATGACTGAAGGCGGGAGGAGAAGGGGGTGACAGAGGATGAGATGGTTGGATGGCATCACTGACTCAATGGACATGAGTTTGAGCAAACTCCAGGAGTTGGTGATGGACAGGGAGGCCTGGCGTGCTGCAGTTCATGGGGTCACAAAGAGTCAGACATGACTGAATGACTGAACTAAACTGGTGTCATTAAACTTAACTCAGCCTCAGTTTCCTCATCTGCAAAATGAGTTTGAGCAAAATCCAGGAGTTGATGATGGACAGGGAGACCTGGTGTGCTGCAGTCCATGGGATTTCAAAGAATCAGACACAACTGAGCGACTGAACTGAACTGAATATATCATAACACAGATATTTATTGAGCACTTCTTATTAAGCATCTGCAGTCACTGTTCTGGGCACCAGGAATACAAAAATGAGCAAGATAGACTCAATTCTGCCCTTGTGGCATTTATAATCCAGTGAGGGAAACTGATGAAAAACAGAGGTGTGCTCCATAATGCAAGGTCCTGGGAAACATCCTGCAGGGGAGGGGAAGGAAGGTGGCGTATCAGAGAGGAGCTGGTCAGTAACGGCATCTTCATCTGTGTCACCACCTGTTCCCCACCGTGACTACCTGGTCCTTGCAAAGTCCTGGGGATGAATGATGTTGGGAGGATAAGTGAAGTCAGGAGTGAAGTATAGGCAGGTTGGTCAGTTGCTTTCTGAGGCTTGGCCATGGGAAGCAGAGCCCTAGGGAAGTGGAGCTGAGGACGCAGGAACTGGAGAGACAGCAGAAGCCTAGAGCAGCTACCCAGGTGGGTCAGGGCCCCGGTACTGAGTGAGGAAGCAGGAGGCCAGTCTGTGTTGCAGGCAGAGCCCAGGAAATATGGTAACTGGCAGTCCGAGTTGGCTTAGAATCTTGGGGACCCCTCTCTCAGGAACTGGCTTGGTCCCTGCCCATATCCCTGGAGACCCAAGAGTTGCAGACACAAAGTCAGATCCAAGAGGGAGCAGGGAGAAATACCCCAACCTTTCTGGCCTCCCACCCCTCATCTGTTGGCAGTGCTTCCCAAAGGCTGAACCCAACAGAAGCCAGATGGTCCACACGGGTCAGCCTCACTGGTACAGAGCTGAACAGAGGGCATTGGAGGATGACTGGGGTGTGGATAAAAGCCAGCCAGAGAGGCTTAGAAGAATATTCTTTTAAAACTGATGGTGTTACTTCAGAGAACTCTCAAGAGTATTTTTCTTTTGGTATCAATGGCATTTTTCACAAAGATTGTGAATCATCTGTTTTATTAAGCTGTTTTAAAGGGAAATCAGTTGACTTTATGCTCAGGGGCAGAAACAAGGTAACCTGGACCTCACGGACCACCTCCTCCCTTGGAAATTGGGTCTTCTGGTCACAGTTGACACTCAGCAGGTACAAACGGGCTGCAGTGAAAGAGCAAGGTCCAGGAGCCTAGAGAGCCAAATTCAAGTTCAACCTCAGCTCTTATCTGCAGTGTGAGCTCAGACAAGTTCCTCCTGCTCTGGGTGTCAGTTTCCCCAGTCTCCACCAGTGATCATTAGTGGGTGGCTCAGCTCATATGGGCCAGGAGCGCTCTGAGAACGAAGTCAACCACGCCTGAAGCTTAGGGTTTGTCGATTATGGGAGATGGATGACTGAACCAATTTATATGGAGGAAAATAATGCAGACAAATGTCTCCTGCAAAACACCTGGGAACATTTCCAAGATGATGAAAGTGCAATGATGAGGGCTTATAATTAACGTCTCTTGGGATGGGAGAGAAAATCAAGGGCCAGGTGTTGGCACAGCAGTTTGGGAGGCGGAGGAAAGGCTCTGGGAGGAGGGACGAGGAGCCTGGCGGCTGGAAGTGGGGAAGGGCCAGGCCAGGTTTCTGGGTCACACTCACATATGTGTGTTCCTACTTCAGAGCATGACCTTGAACAAGCCCCTTTGCCTCTCGGGGCCACAGTGTCCCCAGCTATAAAATGAAGGTGTTGAACAGATCATCTCTGTGGCCCCAGGCGCCTCTGTCTCCACATCAATCAGGGATTCTATCAGGAAGTGAAAAGCTGAAGAATAAAAGTTTCCAGGGACTTTAGGCCTGGGGACACATTCCTTGTGAGGTTGGGAGAACAGGTCTGCAGACTTAATTAAAGGCTTGCCCGATTCCTTGCTGGCTCTGTAACTCCTAGCTCCTTCTCTGTGCCTTGGTTTACTTCCCTGGAGAGAGGTGATCATAGCAGTGATGCTTTGGGGCTGAAACCCACCTTATTCCTATTTGTTTTCTGTTCTTCTCCCTTTTCTTTGCCTTCTTTCAGGTTGACTATCGTTTATGATTCTGCTCTGTCTTCTGTGTTGTCTTCTTAGCTGTTTAACTCTTTGTTTTGTTATTTTAGTGATTGCTATTTGCTATTTTAGTGATTGCTGAACCTAACACAGTCTATCTACAGGACATTATACCATTTTATACACAGTTTAAGAACCTTATAGAAGTCAGGCTCTTCTACAGTCGTGCCATCATTGTCAGGCATTTTACTTATACATATATTCCCCACACTAAATTTTTCTTTTTGTTTAAAGGGTCAGTATTCTCATGTACATGTGTATATGAGAATACAATAGCTGGTTTATGAGTTGTACGTGAGTACAATAGCTGGTTCATCTACGTAGCTGAGTAGTATTCCATAGAATGGATGTACTACCATTTGTCTATCCATTCACTTGTTCAAAGACATCTTGGTACTTTCCAGTTGGAGCAGTTATGAATAGAGCATCACCAGCTCAACGGACATGAGTTTGAGCAAGCTCCTGGAGACGACGAAGGACAGGGAAGCCTGGTGTGCTGCAGTAGGTGGGGTGGCAAAGAGCCAGACACGACAGAGTGACTGAAGCACAATGAATAGAGCAGATATAAATATTTGTGTACAGATTTCTGTGTGAACACACATTTTCAAGTCACTTGTGTGCATATCTAGACAGGTGATTTCTAGAAAATATGGAAAATGTATGTTTTACAAGCAACTCAAAGCCCTTTTTGTATATAATTTTTATGTGATGTTTTATTTATATTTGTTCTGTGGTAACTTTCATAAGAGTTGGCCAATTTTGCTAGAATTAAAAAACACTAAGATCATGGCATCTGATCCTATCACCTCATGGCAAATAGATGGGGAAAAAGTAGAAAGAGAGGCAGATGTTATCTTCTTGGGCTCCAAAATCACTGTGGATGGTGACTGCAGCCACTAAATTAATAGGCGTTTGATCCTTGAAAGAAAAGCTATGACAAACCTAGACAGCATATTAAAAAGCAGAGACATCATTTTGCTGATAAAGGTTCATCTAGTCAAAGCTATGGTTTTTCCAGTAATCATGTACGCATGTGAGACTTGGACCATAAAGACTGCTGCGTGTCAAAGAACTGATATTTTTAAACTGTGGTGCTGGAGAAGACTCTTGAGAACCCCTTGGACAGCAAGCAGATCAAACCAGTCAATCCTAAAGGAAATCAATCCTCAGTATGCATTGGAAGGACTAATGCTGAAGCTAGAGCTCCAATACTTTGGTCACCTGACAGCCGACTTATTAGAAAAGACCCTGATTCTGGGAAAGATTGAGGATAGGAGGATGAGGGGAAGACAGGATGAGATGGCTGGATGGCATCATCTACTCAATGGACATGATTTTGAGCAAACTGCGGGAGAGAGAAAAAGACAGGGAAGTGTGGCATGCTGCAGTCCATGGGGTGAACAAGAGTCAGACGCTGCTTAGTGGCTGAGAAACAGCAACAATAATATAGAATGAAAGATAGCAAGTGTTCAGTTCAGCTCAGTTCAGTTCAGTCGCTCAGTTGTGTCCGACTCTTTGCGACCCCATGAATCGCAGCACGCCAGGCCTCACTGTCCATCACCATCTCCCAGAGTTAACCCAGACTCACGTCCATCGAGTCTGTGATGCCATCCAGCCATCTCATCCTCAGTCGTCCCCTTCTCCTCCTGCCCCCAATCCCTCCCAGCATCAGAGTCTTTTCCAATGAGTCAACTCTTCGCATGAGGTGGCCAAAGTACTGGAGCTTCAGCTTTATCATCATTCCTTCCAAAGTAATCCCAGGGTTGATCTCCTTCAGAATGGACTGGTTGGATCTCCTTGCAGTCCAAGGGACTCTCAAGAGTCTTCTCCAACACCACAGTTCAAAAGCATCAATTCTTCGGCGCTCAGCCTTCTTCACAGTCCAACTCTCACATCCATACATGACCACAGGAAAAACCATAGCCTTGACTAGATGGAAACCTTAGTCGGCAAAGTAATGTCTTTGCTTTTGAATATACTATCTAGGTTGGTCATAACTTTTCTTCCAAGGAGTAAGCGTCTTTTAATTTCATGGCTGCACTCACCATCTGCAGTGATTTTGGAGCCCCCCAAAAATAAAGTC
Source organism: Ovis aries (assembly GCF_016772045.2). Classification (NCBI taxonomy): domain Eukaryota; kingdom Metazoa; phylum Chordata; class Mammalia; order Artiodactyla; family Bovidae; genus Ovis; species Ovis aries. Next base: position 237,201,322 of record NC_056055.1, read on the forward strand.
TGACACTGTTTCCACTGTTTCCCCATCTATTTCCCATGAAGTGATGCACCCAGATGCCATGATCTTCGTTTTCTGAATGTTGAACTTTAAGCCAACTTTTTCGCTCTCCTCTTTCACTTTCATCAAGAGGCTTTTTAGTTCCTCTTCACTTTCTGCCATAAGGGTGGTGTCATCTGCATATCTGAGGTTATTGATGTTTCTCCCGGCAATCTTGATTCCAGCTTGTGTTTCTTCCAGTTCAGCGTTTCTCATGACATACTCTGCGTATAAGTTATTAAAATGTAACATTAAATTTGATTTGAGATTTCACCGTGGCTCTATGAGATGAAATGTTAACTGTTGCAAATTTGAATCTTATTTTACATCTCCCATGTTTCTATTTGTCCTGCTAAATCTTTCTTGTGGCTTTTTGAAAATAGGGAATAGTTTTTTGTTAATTATTGTTTTTTGGCTGTGCCTGGTCCTCATTGTACAGGTTTTACATGTGGCTTTAGTTGCCCTGCGTCATGTGTACCTTAGTCCCCCCAGCAAGGACTGAGCCCATGCCCACTGTGTGGGGAGGTGGATTCTCAACTGCTGGACCACCAGGGACTTCCCTGGAGTAAACTTACAATTGTTCTGATGTTGTGTGAAAGTTGCTTAGTTGTTGCTCAGTCCATGGAATTTTCCAGGCCAGCATACTGGAGTATTCTGGAGTAAACTGGAGTATTTCCCCTTTCCCTTCTCCAGAGGATCTTCCTCAACCCAGGAGTCAAACCAGGTCTCCTGCATTGCTGGTGGATTCTTTACCAACTGAGCTATCAGGGGGTTCTTGTCTGCTAATTCTGAAGCCCGTCACTTCTGGGTTGGTTGATTTTTTTTTTTTTTCCTCACTACAGGTCATGTTGTCTTATCTCTTTGCATTCCTGATAATTTTGGAGAGTATCAGACACTGTGAATTTTACTTTGTTGCATGCTGGATATTTTTGTTTTTTTTTTTATGAATATTCATGAGCTTTGTTCTGGAATGTAGTTAAATTATTTAAAAATCATTTTATCCTTTTGGTTGTTGCTTTTAAGATTTGTTAGGCAGATCAGAGCATCATTTAATTTAGGGCTAGTTTTTCCCAATGCTGAGGCAAGAGCCTTCTGAGTATTCTACTCAGTCCCTTGTGAATTATGAAGTTTTCCAAGCTGACTGGTTGGAGCAGGTAACATTCCCAGTCCTGTGTGAGTACCAGGGATTATTTCCTAGTCCAGTCTTCTTAGACGGTTCTTTCCCCACACACATGTCCTAATCACTACTTGGCTGAAGGATCCTCTCAGATATCTGGGGCTCTCTGTGTGCAGCTCTCCCCTCTTCTTCACTCTGTCTTGGGAGCTCTCCGCAGACTCTCAGCTCCATCTTCTCAACCCAGAGAGTCCTCCAGGCTCCGTCTGGATTCCCCTGTCCTGCACCAAGTCTTGGAAACCCTCTCAAGACTTAAGCTGGGCAACACAGGGCTCACTTTATTTGTTTTCTGTTTCCCAGGGATCGCTATATTTCACTGCTGCTGCTGCTAAGTCGCTTCAGTCATGTCCAACCCTGTGCGACCCCATAGACAGCAGCCCACCAGGCTCCCCCATCCCTGGGATTCTCCAGGCAAGAACACTGGAGTGGGTTGCCATTTCCTTCTCCAATGCATCAAAGTGAAAAGTGAAAGTGAAGTCGCTCAGTCATGTCCGACTCTGTGCAACCCCATAGACAGCAGCCTACCAGGCTCCTCTATCCATGGGATTTTCCAGGCAAGAGTACTGGAGTGGGTTCCCATTGCCTGCATAATGTCAAATGTCTTACAAACCATTGTTTCATATTTTGTGTGTGTGTGTGTGTGTGTGTGTGTGTGTGTGTGTGTGTGTGTGTGTGTGTGTGTATTTTAGTTGTTTCAGGCAGGAGAGTAATTCAGTTCCTATTACTCCATCTTGCATATATATAGAGAAATGTGCATTTTTCTCCTGTACTGCAGTTCTGAATCTAGGAAGATACCATTATAATGCCCATTTTGAAGCTGAGGAACCTGAGGCTGAGTTAAGTTTAAGTGACATCAGTTTAGTTCAGTCACTCAGCATGTCTGACTCTGCAACCCCTTGGATTGTAGCACACCAGGCTTCCCTGTCCATCACCAACTCCTGGAGCTTGCTCAAACTCATGTCTATTGTGTCGGTGATGCCATTCAACTATCTCATCCTCTGTCATTCCCTTCTCCTCCTGCCTTCAATCTTTCCCAGCATTAGGGTCTTTTCCAATGATTCACTTCTTTAAGTGACATACTCCAAGTCAAACAGCCTGAATGTTAAGTGTGAGTTACAAACCCAAGACTATCTAAGTCCTGAATCTTTCCTAGCTGTAAACTTCCCTTCTGCCATCACTCAGATCTCTATTCAAGGACAACACATTGGAAGAGACAGAGTAAAGGGGCAAAGTAGGTGATTAAACAGTTAATCCCACAGCCGCTAAGTCACTTCAGTCATGTCCGACTCTGTGCAACCCCATAGACAGCAGCCCACCAGGCTCCCCCGTCCCTGGGATTCTCCAAGCAAGAACACTGGAGTGGGTTGTCATTTCCTTCTCCAATGCATGAAAGTGAAAAGTTAAAGTGAAGTCACTCAGTCGTGTCCAACTCTTAGCGACCCCATGGACTACAGCCTACCAGGGTCCTCTGTCCATGGGATTTTCCAGGCAAGAGTACTGGAGTGGGGTGCCATTGCCTTCTCCTAATCCCACTAGGGGATTGTAAGTAGAAAAAATATGTGAGATCCCTGTAAGTTAATGATTACTCAAGAAAGCAGATTTGCTTAACCACAAAAGCAAGCAGGCTTGCTTAGTGACAAACCATGCAATAGAAACACAAGATATGCCCCAGAATAAACAAACAAAAAAAGGAGGCATAAGCCCCACACCCTGCCAGTAAGCTCAGTAAGTTAGGGTGTGCCCTCTGAACACATAAAAAACAATAATATGCGGACCTAACTTGACCATGTAGGGACAAAAAAACCCCCTGCCTAACCTGGAGGAGGAGCTGAGAATAGAAACATGACGTCTACGCAAAAATGACAAAGAAGGTCTTCTCCCTCTCGCCGCTTTTCCTTTGATTATAAAACTATAGCCCAGTAAGTTCTCAGGGCATAGAGCTCTCTCACTCACCCACTTGTAAACCTCACAAGAACTTATTAGAAGAACGTCCTAGTCTAATAAATCACTTCTTATCGTTTTGCCCCTTACTGAATTCTTTTCTATGCTGAGCTCTTCAGAATCCCCTCCTCCCAGAAATGGCACCTCACAGTTTCAACATGACCAGTTATTTAAGGAATTTTGTTTTTGATGGAGCGCTCTGCAGAGTTTTTGGAGACACACTGAACAGGCCAGGCTTTTATGACTGCCTTTTCCGAGCACATAGACTGGAGGGTCAGCGTGACCTGCTCACTTGTGCTGAAGTATTGCTTCACAGTCCTTCTGCGAGGGGACATTGCCCTGACACGTCCCGGTGAGAGAGGCGAAGCGGGCCTGAGAGTGAGAAGTGGGTTGGCACATACGGCCAATTCAGGGGCAAGACGAATGTGAAAGGAGATTTCTGTGAAAACAAAGTGTGTGTTAACTGAATCCTTGTTCTCACCCCAGCAGAGACCAGAGGGTGCACACAGGGGTGGGGCTTGCAGAGCACAGGGGTTCCTGCAGAAAGTAAGGGCAGGCAGGGGGCCACGTGCGGGCAGCAGGAATGAAGGAGTCCAGGTGACATGTGTAAGCAGAGAAGAAACACCTGCTCCTGGGACCTCGCAGTTCTCACCTGGGGGCAGCTCTGGAGACCCCAGGGGCCATGGGTCCACCGCCAAGTGACCCGTGTGAATAAGCCCAGCACAGATGCTGGACTTGGGCAGCAGTCAGGCAATGTCCTCACCCTCCTCTTCCACCAGGGGGCGTCATCATGAACCTTCCATGATGTGGGAACCAGTTCTATTTGTTGGGCACTGGGTGGTGCCTTTCTGCCTTTTAGGTGTAAGGGATGGGTGGTGGTGGTGGGCGTGGGTCTGCGACCACCCCTCTGCCTTCAGAAACCCTCTCTGGACCATAATATGCTTGCACCCCAACTCCTTTTTCATGGGTCCATTTATTAAACGTTGGTTATCCCGACTCCTCACAGGGCGCATATGTGAGTCAGTCCAGTCGTTGCCCTTTAGAACTCCCAGAGGGGGGCAGGAGCAGTCAGGGAAACAGAAAACTGGCCCCAGCATGAGGAGGACATTCCAGAACCAGCCGACATCATGGGGCACATGCTGTGTGCCAGCAGGGGCTATGAGCTTTCCACGCAGCACTTCCTGTCGCCCTTCCAGCGACTCAGGTGTGGTAGAGGACACCCTTATTCTGGTCTGTAACATAAGACTGTTACCTTTATCTAAATGGTTAGCCTTTTAACCATGTACACACATGAGAATGCAGCCCACACATGGGAACGTGTTCATGCGTGACTTGGCCAATACAAATGCGAAGAAGCGGAGTGCATTGCGCTAATGGATATTGAAAGTCCCTTCCGGCCCTGATTGTCTCAGGATCTTTGATTCTGGACTTCCTAGGAGTGGACAATGTGATGCTGAGAAGTGAGGCTATTGGGGAAGACCGTGAGGGATGCCCATTGTCAGAGTGAAACGCTGTGAGAGTACATTGTCTTTAGACCCCACCCTGGTCCTTACCCTCTGCTCAACTTCTGATAAGGCTTCCTGGCCCCTCAGATTGTGCTTGATACAAAGACACTCCTCTTGCCTCCTTCATCACACTTCAGGCCCACAGGCGTTATTTGGGGTCTTTGAATAGACTGTGATTCTTTATCCTCAGGCACTTTCCATATGCGGTTCCCTTTGCCAACAACGTGTTTTGTCTTTCAAGACACTTTCAGTTCCAGAAACAGAAATCCGACTCCAATAGGTTTAAACAAAACAGCACAAAATGAGGCATCTCCTGGCTCGTTCGTCTCAAATGTCCAAGGGTTGATATCTTTAAGCTCAGCTGAGTCCAGTAGCTCAAGTGATATCATTTTATAATCTCATTTTGTCATCTCTGCCCTCCTCCCGCATGCTCCCTCATCCTCTCGCCCCTCCCACACACAACTTCTGTCCCTCTGCTTCTCTCTAATGTCATCTCTTTCTCCCTATCCCCCCTCATCCCCAGCTAATTGAATGACACCGCGCTCTGCGTTTCATTTGCATTTGACTCAGGGGCCATGGAGGGCCTGAAGCTGCCTGTTCATTAAACGGCTCTGTGTAGGATGTAATGAAGCGGTTTTATTATGACCATCATCTCGGCCCATCCTGGGAGGTGATTATGTATTCACTGGAAAGGAAGAGAGCCGCAGAGCTCAGCTGCCACTGCTGGAGGTTGGAGGGGTGAAGGAGGATTGCGGCGGGGGAGGACTTCTGTCTCTCAGGATCAGGAAACAGTCTGAACTGTGCGGGGCCGAGTTCTGGTCTGAAGGGGTGGGGTAGGAAGGGAGATGAGGCCGGGTGCCAGAGGCCTCTGGCACTTCACTGCCACCATCACTGGGAATGGCGGGAATCCTCAATGGCTTTGGCTAGAGCTGTCTTTGAGATTCCTAACCTCAGCCCCCAAACTCCTGGGGGTACTTATCAGGAAAGGCCCCTGAATTTACCCGATACCAAGACTGTCTCGATGGAATAACCTGCAGGTAACACAGCTGCGTTGTGTTACACGAATGCCATTGGGATTAGAGTGGCAGGGAAAGTTATCTGGAAGCATTTCCACATTCCTAGTACCCTCGATCCGTAGTGCACGTCCTCTGTCTCTGGGATCTAGTAGTGGTAGTTGGGAGCAGAAATAGAGCAATAGCAGCCACCATCTCCTGAGCACCTACTGTGTGCTGGGCACTGAGCTTAGTAATGTCCCTGGATTCAGTTCAGTTCAGTTCAGTTCATTTCAGTCGCTCAGTTGTGTCCAACCCTTTGTGACCACATGGACTGCAGCACACCAGGCCTTCCTGTCCATCACCAACTCCCAGAGCTTACTCAAATTCATGTCCATCGAGTTGGCGATGCCATGCAACCATCTCATCCTCTGTCATCCCCCTCTCCTCCCACTTTCAATCTTTCCAGGCATCAGGGTCTTTTCTAATGAGTCATCGGTTCTTCATATCAGGTGGCCAAAGCATTGGAGTTTCAGCTTTAATATCAGTCCTCCCAATGAATATTCAGGACTGATTTCCTTTAGGATGGACTGGTTGGATCTCCTTGAAGTCCAAGGGACGCTCAAGAGTCTTCTGCAACACCTCAGTTCAAAAACATCAATTCTTCAGTGCTCAGCTTTCTTTATAGTCCAACTCTCACATCCATACACGACTACTGGAAAAACCATAGCTTTGACTAGACAGACCTTAGTTGGTAAAGTAATGCCTCTGCTTCTTAATATGCTGTCTAGGATGGTCATAGCTTTTCTTCTAAGGAGCAAGTATCTTTGAATTTCATGGCTCCAATCACCATCTGCAGTGATTTTGGAGACTAAAAAAAAAAAAAAATTATCTCACTGTTTCCCTGTCTATTTGCCCTGAAGTGATGGAACTGGATGCCATGATTTTAGCTTTCTGAATCTTGAGGTTTAAGCCAACTTTTTCACTCTCCTCTTTCACTTTCATCAAGAGGCTTTTTAGTCCCTGGATTATTTTGTTTAATACTTACAACACCTCCTGGAGGTCGGTGCTGTGTTATCCCCATTTTATGGGTGAGGAAACAGGCTCAGAGAATTCAGTGCTGCATCCAAAGAACCGGAATGTGGTGCATTGAGGATTTGATCTCAGGTCTGCCGAACAACAACTGAGCGACTTCCCTTTCACTTTTCATGTTCATGCATTGGAGAAGGAAGTGGCAGCCACTCCAGTGTTCCTGCCTGGGGAATCCCAGGGATGGGGGAGCCTGGTGGGCTGCTGTCTATGTCCGCACAGAGTCGGACACAACTGAAGCGACTTAGCAGCAGCAGCAGCTGCCCAACACCATGGCCTCACCACTGCTTTCCACCCCGCCCACTCAAATGGACAGCTCGTAGCTTGCGCATGTCCCACACTTTTTAAAATGTTAAACAGTCTTGTACTCAACAAAGTGGCCACAGGACTGGAAAAGGTCAGTTTTCATTCCAATCCCAAAGAAAGGCAACACCAAAGAATGCTCAAACTACCACACAATTGCACTCATCTCACACGCTAGTAAAGTAATGCTTAAAATTCTCCAAGCCAGGCTTCAGCAATACATGAACTGTGAACTTCCAGATGTTCAAGCTGGTTTTAGAAAAGGCAGGGGAACCAGAGATAAAATTGGCAACATCTGCTGGATCATCGAAAAAGCAAGAGTGTTCCAGAAAAACATCTATTTTTGCTTTATTGACTATGCCAAAGCCTTTGACTGTGTGGATCACAATAAACTGTGGAAAATTCTGAAAGAGATGGGAATACAGACCACCTGACCTGCCTCTTGAGAAACCTATATGCAGGTCAGGAAGCAACAGTTAGAACTGGACATGGAACAACAGACTGGTTCCAAATAGGAAAAGGAATACATCAAGACTGTATATTGTCACTCTGCTTATTTAACTTCTATGCAGAGTACATCATGAGAAATGTTGGGCTGGATGAAGCACAAGCTGGAATCAAGATTGCCAGGAGAAATATCAACAACCTCAGATATGCAAATGACACCACCCTTATGGGAGAAAGTGAAGAAGAACTAAAGAGCCTCTTGATGAAAGTGAAAGAGGGGAGTGAAAAAGCTGGCTTAAAGCTCAACATTCACACAACTAAGATCATGGCATCTGGTCCCATCACTTCATGGCAAATAGATGGGGAAACAGTGGAAACAGTGGCTGACTTTATAGTTCTGGTCTCCAAAATCACTGCAGATGGTGATTGCAGCCATGAAATTAAAAGATGCTTACTCCTTGGAAGGAAAGTTATGACCAACCTAGATAGCATATTGAAAAGCAGAGACATTACCTTGTCAACAAAGTCCATCTAGTCAAGGCTATGGTTTTTGCAGTAGTCATGTATGGATGTGAGAGTTGGAGTATAAAGAAAGCTGAGTGCCAAAGAATTGATGCTTTTGAACTGTGGTGTTGGAGAAGACTCTTGAGAGTCCCTTGGACTGCAAGGAGATCCAGCCAGTCCATCCTAAAGGAAATCAGTCTTAAATATTCATTGCAAGGACTGATGCTGAAGCTGAAACTCCAATACTTTGGCCACCTGATGCCAAGAGCTGACCCATTGGAAAAGACCCTGATGCTGGGAAAGATTGAAGGCAGGAGGAGAAGGGGACGACAGAGGATAAAATGGTTGGATGGCATCACCAACTCAATGGACATGGGTTTGGGTAGACTCTGGGAGTTGGTGATGGACAGGGAGGCCTGGCATGCTGCAGTTCATGGGGTTGCAAAGAATCGAACATGACTGAGAAACTGAATTGAACTGAACTCAAAAAAGATGATGATAAGTGATGGCTTCTGGAGACACCTTCCTGCCCAGGGCTAACTTAGAATAGGCTATAAATCATCTGAGTGGACCGAGACAAAGGCTGAGTATGTATCTATGATCGAGAGTAGGGGCATTTGAGGGCTGAAACCCTCTTGTCACGTCTGGTCATCATGGGATAAACCACCGGGGCTGAGGAGGCTCCTGGCTGGGGAACAAGAGATGTGGGTCTGACCCATGGCTCTGCCTGATTCACTGAGTCAACAAACCCAACAAATGTTAACTCAGCACCTATTATGTGTAAGGCACTGTTTCTGGCGCTGGGGATACAGCAGTGGACTCAGCTGTCCTTGCCATCAAGCATGTGGGGAATCCAGGGTCGGGTGGACAGGTGGGGTGCTGTTTACCCATCTGTATAGAGCAGTATGGGGTGGAGAAGTCCAGGATAGGAGCACAGCCCCTTGTCTTCAGGGGCAAGCAGGCATTGCAAGTGGCTCACATAGGCTGGAGGAACCATGGGCACCAAGGCCGTGTCTTGGTTCCTGCTGTCGGTTACTGGGACAATGTCTGCCTTCTGATTTTAAAAAACACAGGACTCTAGATTTTTTTTATTTTTTAAAGAAATCTTCAGATTTTACATATTAGCAGATCAATGAAAGGACAAAAATGTTATGTTACTAAAACCCCACCTGTTTGTGTGGGTCTGGTCGGCAGCCCTTCATTTTTCAGAGATGGTTTCCCCATGACAGATAAGAAGGTCCACAGAAAATCAGTTCCTAGTGAGAGGAACCAGCTTTGAGCCCTCTCCACCTGCACAGGGGCTCTCACTTGGCAGTCAGAGTCCAAGTTTCCGAGAAGACATGGGTCAGCCTGGGAACAGGAGGCCCCAGGAGCCCCTTCGCGATGTCCACATAGCTGTGAGGATGGGACCCTCCCTGGGCAGAGAGAGGTCTCCTTGAACTTGTCAGCAGGAGAGAACTGAGATGGTCCTGGGTCCCCCTGTCATGGATTTGGGGGACAAGTGCTTGCATATGTGCATGTGTAAAAGAGGGACAGAGAAGAAGAGATGGTCAGGATTTGGCAAGGAAGGAGGGCAGGGCAGATCCCAGTGGAAACCATACGACTTTGAACAGACCAGAAGGGACACGAAGACAGCCCGTGCAGGTCTGGAGGGGCCACTGAAAGAAAAGACTGGACAGTGACCACTGTAACAGGAACAAGAAATAACCACAAAGAAGCTACTTGCACTAAGGCTTTCTGTGAGCCCAGCTCGGTTCTAAGTGCTTTAGGTATATTATCTCATTTAATCCTCACAACAGCTTTGTGATGGGGGCAATATTATTCCTCATTTTCCAGATGGAAATCCAGATGCTTTGAGGCTAATATGTCACGGCCACAGAGTGGTATGTGGGCAAGGAGAGCTCTGAACTCTTGTGGTCTGGCTTCCAAACACACACTTTACTAAAACTTGGTTCATGGAACTCTGATAGAGTCACATGTCTTTGTTGAGGACCTACTGTGTGTCAGGCACTGTGCAAGGCCTTTCCTCATTGTAGTTAATACATACCACCAATAGAGAGAAAGCTCCACTCCCACTTCACAGGTGAGAAGCCCAAGATCTGGGAGACAGAAGGGCTGCTGGGTTGCCAGGGCCAGCCCAGGTCTTGGTGGTCCCTCTGGGTCCACATGGGCCTGGCTCTAGAGCCCCCTCCTCCAGACCCTGTACCCTGCTGGCTGACTTCCTGCAGGGGCTGTTCTTAGACTCAGACTCTCACTCTGATAGTTTTAAGAGGCCTGGACACATCTTCAGGAGTCTGTGAATTCAGGCTGAGATCTCTGGGTCCAGAGTAGAAGATCCCCACTCCCTTTCCCCATGGGAGTCTAGGTAGACCCAGGTCACCTGAGCTAAGTAGGCCGGCCTCTTGGCCAGTCCCTCCTTGCTTTATTAGAATTCAGGCAGGTAAAGAGTTCTGTTGTCTCCTTGGATCAGAGCACAACTTTGGCCCCAGAGGTCCCTTCCTCTGCCAGGGGCCCTTTGTAGACAAGAGGTGTTAACTCACCAGCAGGAAAGCAGCCGCACTGCTAACCATCCCTGGGCATGTGAGCCATCTGTGCCCGATGTCTTGGCATGCAGCTGGCCCTGTCCTGCCCACGGGACCTCATCCTTCTACTTCCTGAGCCACAGGGACCTGGAACATGTGAGGCTGAGAGGGTCTGCTCTCCCAAAGGACAGAGATGAGTGCAGAAGGGCACTTAGAGGAATGCTGCTAAGTCGCTTCAGTCGTGTCTGACTCTGTGTGACCCCATAGACGGCAGCCCACCAGGCTCCTCTGTCCCTGGGATTCTCCAGGCAAGAATACTGGAGTGGGTTGCCATTTCCTTCTCCAACTTAGAGGAATTCTAGTGGGGAAACACAGAGGAGGTGATCTGGTGAGGAAAGGGAAACCTCAAATAGGCTAGATGCAGAATTCAACTTTCCTGAGCACCTACTATGTGCTCGGTATTTATACAACATCCTTGTCTAAGCCTCATCATCTTGGAGAGCAGATTAAGCTCCATAATCACCAGCTCTGTTTTGTGATTATGCCCATTTTACAGATGAGGAAATTGAGGTCTGCTGAAGGTCACATAGTTTGGCAGTGGTGAGGCAGGGACTCAGACCCAGGCTCTTGGTGACCCTTCTTCCAACCACACTGTCTAGGTTTGCCCCCCACTGCATGGGAGGCCCTGTGGTTACTCCACCTCTGTTTCCTCCACCCCGAAGCTACCAGGAGGGGCCTTGGGAAAGAGAAGCCTCAATAAATCTCAGCCTTCAACCAGGAGGGGCTGAGACCATCCCTCGGGAGGAGCCAGCATTTCCCAGCAGAGTAAATCACCGACCTCTTAGTTACTGCAGGTGCAGATACCACCCTTCTTCCCCAGGAAGTTGGTAAATCAAACCTTAGGCCTAGATTTGCAGTCTGCTGTGGGTTGAGTGAGGCAGGAAGCAGAGGGAGGCATGCTGGGAGAAGAACAGCACCCCAAACTGGACCCTGGGGGGCTTCATGGGGGGGCACAGCATGGTACTGAGGGACCACTGCTCCCGCCTGGGCCCCCAGGGGTGGGCCAGATGATCCTGGGACCCCTGCCAGCCCTGACCTTCTGTGGGTCCCTGACCCAGTGTCTGGGTATCTGGGGGCAGCTGGAGCAAAGGGTCTGGGGCTCAGGGATGGAGGCTGGAGAGGGGGCTTGGGAAGGGGCAGCAGCTCTGAGCTGAGCTCTGGGTAGGGTGTGATTGATGGGAAGAAGAGGCTGATGGTCATAGTGGACAGGCCAAGGGTGGGGGAGTCCAGCAGGGCCCTGGGCCAGAGCAGCCCAGAGGAAACCAGAGGGGCAGGACTCAGCACCCTGGGCTGGGAATCAGGGCCTGGCTCAGTTCTGGTGCTGCTGACTGGCTGTGTGACCTTGGGCAAGTCACTTGGCCTTTCTGGGCCTCAGCTACCTCACCTGCAAAGTGAAGGTGATTATTCCTGCCCTGGATGTGGGGCTGTTGGGAGAACTCAAGGAGCAAAAAACCGGTCAGTAGGGACTGTCTTGAACACAGGGCATGGGGTGGGGCCTGGGTCTGTTTCACTTTCCTCTGCTCCCAGCCTCCTGGTGATCCCCTTGGAGGCGGCCACTCTAGACCCCTCCATCCTGGGAGGTGGGAGGCCTGGATCCCAGCTTCACCTGCCAGAGGCTTTCGGTGTCATCGGGGACCAGCCCCTGTCCCTCTCTGGGCTCGTCTCACCACTGGCTGGGGCTGGATGGCAGGCTCTGTTCCCTCCACGCTGGCCTCTGCCCCTTTTCTTCCTGCCCTGTCCCTTACTCAGTGTTGCACTGGTAGATGTCTCCCCATTGGCTCTCCAAGAGTCAAAGCCCTGATCTGTGCCGTTGGCCAGTCTCTGTGGCGTGAACACTCCCCCCACGGTCAGGGTCAAGTTACTGATGAGCCGTCACTCAGTGGGAGGTTTGGAAGGGACGCAGAACAGCGCACGGATGCATAGCGTTTCTGTTCCACAGATGGAGCTAGCCCTAAGTGTATGCAGCCGTACAATACTGTGCAGTAATTAGGCATCAAGGGCCTTTGAGTGTTTATCAACTTTAGTTTTAACAGAATCCATTTCATTGTGAGTTAATACAATGTAACTGTTCATTGTGGCTGTATTTAACAACTGGCTGACAAAATTCCTGAAATTCTAACTGTTGGTTCTGTGAGCCGCTTTGGGTTGGTTCTGACACACCTCGGCCCCATTTCCTCTCATCCCATCATCCTTGCTTCTTGATCCTACAGTCACGGAAATAAAACTGCCTAATTTCAAGGACCTGTAAAAGAGCCCACAGCAGCCTTCTTGGAGACTGGTTGGTCAGCCCCTACATTACTTGATCACCTCTCCAAATGTAGTACCTGACACATTCAATCTGTTTTTCCATATCTTTATCATCAGAAATGATGATTATATCACTTTATTCAACTGAATTAATCATGGGGTAGGGGAGTAGGGAGAATCCCTAGGGCTTTATCTGAGTACCAGGAGCAGTAAACCCTTTAGCCCTCACTGAAGCCGCCAGAGGGGTTACATCAGGCTCCGGGGGTGTCTCCTTGGAAGACCCTGTTCAGAACTTCTTTGGAGGTCACTGACCCAGGCCCCTTGGACCTCCTGCAGCCTCACTCTTGCTGTGGGGAGTCTGAGAGGAGCGAACTCATTTCATGGATAAAGCTTGAAGCTGGAAAGGACTTTCTCATTTTGCTAATGGAGAAACTGAGGCTCAGAGATGGGCAGGGTCTTACTCAAGATGACTCACCCCATCAGGAAGGATTCAGAGGGAGAGCCCTGGCTCTTCAGCTCCTCCTGGGACATCCCCCCCACCATGCCCCAGCTGTATCACAGGTAACATTTCTCAGCTGAGGGAAAGCATGGATATTATCCAAAGTTTGGAAACAGAGCTCTTTAAAGCATGATGTTAAGGAACTCTGACCACCACAGAGCCTGGGCCACCAGCTCCTATGTTCTAAGGGACAGTCCCCCAGACCCATTTCCATCAGCCCCAAGAGGCTGCTCAATCCTCCCAAGCTGGTCTCTGAGGCTGCCTCTTTCAGGAAGCCCCCATGGTTCACCCCTGAGCCTGTATCTCAGTAGTCTTCTCTCCAGTGCTCATGGGCCAGGCGCCTAGTCCTGCCTCTACCAATCCTGTAGAGGCTCCAGACAAGTCTCTTCCCTTCCCCAGGCCTCAGTTTATACATCTGACAAGTGGGCACGATCATCTCTGCCTGACGCACCTCATGGGGTTTGGTGAAGAACAGATGAATGGGTGGTTGGGCGGGAACCGCTCTGAGATGCTGGGAATTATCTGAGGACTCTGGTTCCTGTAAGCTCTAGTGTGACTGAAAGTCTTGCTCTGGCCGCTGGTCCTGGGGGAAGACGTGGCTTGAGACTGTGTGGGTCAAGCCTCAGGCAGGTCTGATATGCATCCTGGCTCTGGCACGAGAGCTGTGAGACCTTGGGGGCATATGTCCACACCTCTGGGAGTCCAGTCTTCACCTGTGCGGTGGGAAGCCCTTTGCCCACTGCTCAGGGCAGGTGAGGGGGAATGGGAGGAACGTGGAAGGGGTGGGAGGGTCAGGGTCCAGGGTGAGCATGGTGGCCCTCATCTATCATAGTGTTGACAGAGGTGGGGGTGGCATAATGTCTGTCCAGAGAGTGCCAGGTCATCCCTGCCCCCACAGTCATCTTTCCCCAGCCCACCCCACCCCATCTGGGCATCCATGCCCACCCAGGCTGCCTCTCAGCTCCTCTCCCCGAGCCCCTGACATCCTCCTGTGTTTTACAGCGCTCTCCTCCAGTCTCCTCCACATTTTGTCAAAACACCAGCTTTGATTTCTGACAGGCAGGAAACAATTTGGAGGATGACTGACAGCCACCAAATGCTGTCAGGATGCAGTGGAGGCAGGAGGGAGGGCGTGAGGATGCTGGAGGGGCAGGAGTGCATGCAGGCCCAGGACAAGGCTCGATGGTGCCATGTCTTCCAATGCACTGGGGATTGGCCCCTGGCGGAGGTAGAGGCGCAAGTCCCGGGGGCAGAGGAGAGGTGACCGCCTTGCAGTCTGATAGCACCTCAGTCCCCAGAGCTGCCACGGCCCTGATAACAGTCCTGGGGGGCCTGTGTACTGAGCACTTACTTTGTCCCTTTACGTGCACCTCCTCTATTCATCCTGTACCAACGCTTTGAGGGAGGCTCTCTTTTCATTCTATGTTACAAGTATGGAGGGGCTTTCCTGGTAGCTCAGCTGGTAAAGAACCCTCCTGCAATGCAGGAGACCTGGGTTTGATCCCTGGGTTGGGAAGATTCCTGGGAGGACGGCACAGAAACCCACTCCAGTATTCTTGCCTGGAGAATCCCCATGGACAGAGGAGCCTGGTGGGCTACAGTCCACTGGGCCGCAAAGAGTCGGACACAACAGAGCGACTAAGCACAGCACAGCCCCACAGGGATGGAAATGAAGACCCAGAGACATCGAGAAACGTGTCTAAAGACACAGAGCTAGAGAAGGATGGAAGTAACCACATTGCTGAACTCCTAAGCAAGCCTCCAGGGGACCAAGATTCTAAACAGTGAAGAATCTCTTAAATAGGAAGGAGGTTCTGGAAGTGCAGAGGAGGCCACAGTACCAAAGCCCAGGGCTATATCCTGTGTATATTTATGGAGATATGCCTGGGGCACTAGGGAGGAATTCCAGTGAGCATGAGGAATAAATACCCCAGCTTCTGTGCAAAGTTGTGGCTCGAATGGGTCCTTCAAAGGGTTCCTAGTAGGCCAAGCCCCAGTTACTCACATCCTTCCTGTCTCATCCCCTTCTCATCACCTGTGATCCCTAGGAACCCTTCCTAAACTCTTGTCTGGGGATCTGCTTTCTGATGAACCCAGTCAGGGACACATGGTCAAACCCCTTCAAAAAACGTGGGATCCAAGCTTGCTTCTTATACACATCAATGGAAACCCAGGTTGTGGGCTCTGTGAGCCTGGGAAAGGGCAGGAGAAGCTTGTGGGCAGCAAAGCCTGAGCTCAGGGGCAGTGCAGCAGAGAGTGTCCCAGGCAGCAGCTGGAGGAAAGGCTGCCCTGCAGGTTGATCTGAAGGGACCTACTGGAAGTTGAAATGGGCTGAATAGCCAAGGCAGCTGAGTGTGCAGTGACGTGGAGCAGAAGGGCCTGGGGCTGCAAGGACTCTAATGACTGGGATCAGCCTGGAGGATTTGTCAGTGAGAAACCACAGCCTCTCCTCAGGCTAACAAGGGACGTCAAGGGGCGGAGAGAGCCTGCCTGGGAAGTGGACACAGAGGACTATATAAAAGAACATTTTCTTTCTTTGCTTTGGCCACTAGGAAACTCAAGGTCAGGTCTACAGCTGGCCTCTGTGAAGGGCCAGGAATGAATGGCATGTACGTCCATGTGCCTAATTTCCATAATGATCTTCCTCTCCTTCTACTCCTCTTCTTCCATCTCCCCTTCCTCCCCCTCCCCTCCTCTTCTCCCCCCTCTCCCCTGCCCTCTAGTCCTCTCCCCCTTTCCTGCTTTTCCTCCCCTCCTCTCTCTCCTTCCTCTGCTTTCTGTCTACATCTCTCCTTCAACTTCCAGTTGCCTATAGTAGAGCTTTGCATTTGTTTACTTTTAAGAAGTTGCTTCAATTCTTAGACAAATAGGCATTGAGGTTGCTCAGTTGCTAAGTCTTGTCTGACTCTTTGTGACCCCATGGACTGCAGCATACCAAGCTTCCTTATCCTTTACCAACTCCCAGATCTTGCTCAAACTCATGTCCATTGAGTCAGTGATGCCATCCAGCCATCTCATCCTCTGTTGCCCCCTTCTCCTCCTGCCCTCAATCTTTCCCAGCATCAGGGTCTTTTCCAATGAGTCAGGTCTTCACATCATGTGGCCAAAGTATTAGAGCTTCAGCTTCAGCATCAATCCTTCTAATGAATATTCAGGGTGGATTTCCTTTAAGATGGACTGGTTTGATCTCTCTGCTGTCCAAGGGACTCTCAAGTGGGACACAAATAAACACAAAACATAAACCTCATAGGTATGCAACTGTTAACACTTTGCTTTCTATCTTAATAAAGAATAAAGATTTTTCTTGTAAAAAAGGCAAATATGCACTGCAAAAAATAATTCAAGAAATACTAGACAAAACAAAAAAGAATGTAAAATAAACATTTCTGTTACTCAGAAACGTCTGTGATAAACTTTTGATGGACTATTTCTAGGCGTATCTCCCTGAACCTACACAGGATGACAGAAGAGACAGACAGGAGGAAAAATAGGATCATAATGGCATCATTACGTTTCCTTGAATTTAAAGGAAGAAATAGAAATTGTGGTAAAATCGAAGGGATTTCGTACTTCAGATACATTTTGATTTATAAAAGATGTATCCTCCTACAGTTAAAAAGAAAAAAATTAAAAATATTGAGATGTTGCTATGATTTTAAAATAACTGCTGATTGAATTTTATGCCATATGTGATACCTCCCTAGTAAAGAGAGATTAGGAAGTCAGCGCTTTCATCCCACCACCTCCTGACTTTGTCACACTGTGTCAAGGCTTTGCTCTATCGTGTTTTTTGGAAACAACTGCTGTAGGAGACTTGGGCTTTGTTCTGTGTCTGTATAGATTCAGTACTCAGCATCTGTTTACTCTCCTCCTCTCCTAAGACCCCACCACACACACTCCTGGTCTTGCCTTTCGTGAGTTCAGATTAGTTCAGTTCAGTTCAGTTCAGTTGCTCAGTCATGTCCGACTCTTTGTGACCCCATGGACTGCAGCACACCAGGCTTCCCTGTCCATCACCAGCTCTCAGGGGTGCCCAAACTCATGTCCATCGAGTCAGTGATGCCATCCAACCATCTCATCCTCTGTCGTCCCCTTCTCCTTCCACCTTCAATCTTTCCCAGCATCAGGGTTTTTTCCAATGAGTAAGTTCTTCACATCAGGTGGCCAAAGTATTGACGTTTCAGCTTCAGCATCAGTCCTTCCAATGAATATTTAGGACTGATCTCCTTTAGAATGGACTGGTTGGGTCTCCTTGCAGTCCAAGGGACTCTCAAGAGTCTTCTCCAACACCACAGTTCAAAAGCATCAATTCTTTGGCCCTCAGCTTTTCTTTCATGAGTTCTTCATTTTTCAAATATGTTTGTTAATGGTATTTTTTTTCAAGAAAGGCTCATGAAGTTTGTCCCCTGAGTTCCTACATCCTTGAGACAGAGTTTCATTGCCTTGGGACCTGGAAAATCAACTGAACTGGGTATGAAACTCTGTGGTCTGTTTTCTTGCCCTCAGGCCTTGCTAGATGGCCCACGGTCTTCTCGTGCTGCCTTGGAGAAGTTTGTGCCACCCTGATTTCTCCCCACCATTGTGAACCGGCCAACAGATTCTACTTTTGAATCTCAGTTGTGTCTTTCAGATATGTTTTTATGTTGACATATTTTTATCAAGTTGTTTTTTTTCTGAAAGGTGCTGCATGTTTTTGATCTACAAATTTAGATTTTTTTTTTAACTTCAGAATTGTTTGCTGGCATTATTTCTTAGATTATGTTGTTGCCTCATTGATTGCCTCTATATTTGACAGTCTTTGTCTTGAGAATAGTATTTTCTTCCTAATCTTTGAAAAAAGTTTTCTAATTAATTCTAGCTTTTTCACAATGTTCCTTAAACTATTTTCATCATGCTTCTTCTATTTTTTGCTGTTTCTAAGGTGAGTTCCGTCTCTCCTGTTTCTTTTCGTTTATTCGATTTCATTCCCATGAAAGACAGCTTGGTTTAATTTTGTGCTGTTGTTTTATATGCCTTTACTTGAATCCATCTGAAAAAAAAAATGCCATGTTGTCTGCAATTTCCTGGTACTCCATAAAACCAGTTTTTCTGATGTCTTCCCTCTTTCTTTGGGCAATTACTTTTGTGGTATATTTTCTTCATCTGCCTTTGTTGTGTTCCTTTTTCCTCCTTTTATGTGGCTCTGGGCACAGGTCCTGTGTTAGTTTCCTCCTAACTCATTTTTAGGTGGATCCAGCCATTTGAGAAAGTGAAGGTCTCTCAGTCGTGTCCGACTCTTTGCAACCCCATGGGCTAGTCCATGGAATCCTCCAGGCCAGAATACTGGAGTGGGCAGCCTTTCTCTTCTTGGGGAATCTTCCCAACCCAGGAATCAAACCCAGGTCTCCTGCATCACAGAAGGATTCTTTACCAGCTGAGCCACGAGGGAAGCCCATAGCTCAGTTGGTAAAGGATCCACCTGCTATGCAGGAGACCCCAGTTCGATTCCTGGGTTGGGAAGATCCACTGGAGAAGGGGTAGGCTGCCCACTCCAGTATTCTTGGGCTTCTCCTGTGGCTCAGCTGGTAAAGAATCCACCTGCAATGCGGGAGACGTGGGTTCGATCTCTGGGTTGGGAAGATGCCCTTGAGAAGGGAAAGGCTACCCACTCCAGTATTCTGGCCTGGAGAATTCCATGGACTATACAGTCTATGGGGTCGCAAAGAGTTGGACATGACTGAGCGACTTTCACTTTCATAGCCCTTTGTGGGGAGGATAGTGAGGAAGGGGTAGGTAGTGTGGGAAATGCCTTCCATTTTGATTTATTGTCTTAGCGTCTCTGTTCACATCAGTTATTTCTTTGCTGTAGGAGTGCAGCTCAGTATTTGCCATCTCAGTGATCAGTGTGGCCCAATCATAGCTGTTCGTGTAGGTTATCAGTTTCATATAGGTTCATGTAGGTTATCTGAGGATGTTCATGTATCGTCATCAGTTTCTACATTAGTCCTGATAGATTTTATAAAACTTGGCAGGCATGTTTCAGATTTTGTAATTGAACTTATAAACAATTTATGGCATAACTCACATTGAAAAAAGATCCCCCTTCTATTTTTTCTTTCTTTCTTTCTTTCTTTTTTTTTGTGATTGTTGCTTTAGGTTGGTTTTGAGAAAAGGAAGTGAAATATATATCTACTCCACTATTTTTACTTGGGCATCAAATGCTTTCTCATCCACTATCTTTCAGTCGCATTGGAAACCCAAGGAAATGGTGAGGCGGTTTCCTCTTGGAGAGGAGCAGAGAATTGGAGAACCTGGAGCTTGAAATGAGAGCAAGACTGCAGGGCCATCATAGGCCAGAGTAGGCAGCACTCACATGTATGCTGTCCTACCTCAGGAACAAACACTGACATGTGACCCCAACTCTCTCACACATGCTTCTGGCATGTACAAGGGCTCTGCACTCCTGAGGCAGACATCACTAATCCATCACAGCACTCTTTCTCCCTGAACCTGAAAGTGAAATGTGTCACTCAGTCATGCCCAATTCTTTGCAACCCCATGGACTGTAGCCCACCAGGCTCCTCTTCCCATGGGATTTCCGAGGCAAGAATACTGGAGTGTTTTGCCATTTCTTTCTCCAGGGGATCTTCCCGATCCAGAGACTGAACCCAGGTCTCCTGCACTGCAGGCAGATTTTTTACCACCTGAGCCATCAGGGAAGCCCTCCTGAACCTGAACTCAGCCCCAAATCCCTTTTCAAGACAACAGATCAGGAAAATAAGACCAACCAACCGGCATGGGCTTGTGAAATGAAATTTGTCTGCCTACCCCATATTTGAGATTTTTCAGGTACACTGAATAGTTGTGGAGTTAGGAAACCCTGGGCTTCCCTTGTGGCTCAGCTGGTAAAGCCTCTGCCTACAATGCAAGAGACCTGGGTTCAATCCCTGGGCTGGGAAGGTCCCCTGGAGAAGGGACATGCTACTCACTTCAGTATTCTGGCCTGGAGAATTCTGTGGACTGTATAGTCCATAGGGTCTCAAAGAGTCAGACATAACTGAGTGAGTTTCACTTCACTAGGAAGCCCTGTGTTTGGATTCCAGCTCTGTGAATGCCTCACAGAGCAGACTTGGACAGATATCTTCTCAGCTCTGAATCTCAGCTTTCCTGTGTGTTAAATAAAGATCACTTACCTTGGTTGGAGGATTACATGAGGTTATGTTGGTAAAGTTCCTAACCAAGCACAAGGCACGTTTAGATGTTTAGTAGTACTTTTAGACAGAAATGAAAAAAGTATTGTTCTTCTCCTGATGCAGCTTTAAAATGAGGGAAGAGAGAGAGATTTCATTCCATGTGTGAACTCTAGTACTGAATACAATCGTGAGGTCTGGTCCAGACTCAGCAGGGCAGTTGCTATCATTGATTAGCAATGTCTGTACAATTTGTGTGCTTGGAAGTAGGGAGTGAAAGAGAGGTTGGGAGGTTCAGGCCCTTCTCCATCACCCATGACCTTCTGTTTCTTGTGGACCACACAGGTGTATGAAGAGAAGGCTCTGCTTTTACCGCCATGGTGTTCCCTGCTACTCTGAGGACTATCCGGTAAATTACATTATCAAAGCTGAGGGGAAGCCAGACTGAGCAATGCCATGAGAAGGTCACTGGGAGGTGTCAGAAAGTCCATGTTCTAGTTCCAGGTTCCCATAAACCGGCTGCTTGTACCTGAGCAAGTCTCTTCTTCCTGAGAGCGGGGAGTAGGAGGGAATAGGCCGCGGTAGCGGATAAATGTTACATAACCTGGAAGAAGTAATCGGTCTAAGTCGCTTCAGTCATGTCCAGCTCTTTGCGACCCCATGGGCTGTAGCCCGCTAGGCTTCTCTGTCCAAGGGGATTCTCCAGGAAAGAATACTGGAGTGGGTCGCCATTTTCTTCTCCAAGAATTCTTCCAGCATTCACAGTTAATAAATCTGGGATTCTCTATTTTGTATTTGTTAAAATGTAAGCTTCTGTATGTATTCTACATTTTAATTGTGGTAAAATATAAATAACATAGGATTTACCATTTTAATCATTTTAGATTGTAATTGAAGGCATTAAATATATTCATATCACCACCATCCACTGCCAGAATTTCATCATTCCACACTGAAACTCTGTACCCGTTAAACATTAACTCTTCATTCCCCAACCCCTGTCCCTAGTACCTGGTAACCACTATTCTAGTTTCTGTCTCTAAGAAGTTAGCTATTCCAGGTACTTCATATAGGTGGAATCATACAATATTTGTCCTTCTGTGTCTGGTTTATTTTACAGAGCATAATGTCTTCAAGGCTCATCCACATCGTAGCACACTTCAGGATTTCACTGCTTTTTTAGGCTGAGTAGTACTTCATTGTGTATGTACACTACATTTTGTTGATCCATTCATCTGTCAATGGATGGATCGACAGAATGAATGGTCTCCATCTTTTGGCTATTGTGAATAAAGCTGTTAGGAATCTTGATACAAAAATATCTTTTGAGTCTCGACTTCTAGTTTTTGAGGCATCTATCCAGAAGTAGAATTGCTGGATTATATTCTGCATTTTCTTAAAGGACTGTCATGTCGTTTTCCACAGTGGCTGCACAATTTTATATTCCCATCAGCAGTGTCCAAGGGTTCCAGCCTCGCCAATACTTGTTATTTTCTATTGTTTAGATTATAACCATCCTAATGAGTATAAAGTGGGTTTGATTTGCACTTTTCTTTTTTTTTTTAATTTTTGTTTTTACTTTATTTTGCTTTACAATACTGTATTGGTTTTGCCATCCATTGACATGAGTCAGCCACGGATGTACATGAGTTCCCAATCCTGAACCCCCTCCCACCTCCCACCCCATATCATCTCTCCGGATCATCCCCGTGCACCAGCTCCAAGCATCCTGTATCCTGTATCGAACACAGACTGGTGATTTGTTTCTTACATGATAGTATACATGTTTCAATGCCATTCTCCCAAATCATCCCACCTTCTCCCTCTCCCACATAGTCCAAAAATCCATTCTAAACATCTGTGTCTCTTTTGCTGTCTCTCATACAGGGTTATCATTACCCTCTTTCTAAATTCCATATATATGCATTAGTATACTGTATTGGTGTTTTTGTTTCTGGCTTACTTCACTCTGTATAATAGGCTCCAGTTTTATCCACCTCATTAGAACTGATTCAAATGTATTCTTTTTAACGGCTGAGAAATACTCCATTGTGTATATGTACCACAGCTTTCTTATCCATTCATCTGCTGATGGACATCTAGGTTGCATTTTTCTATCAGATATATGATTTGAAAATATTTTCTTCCATCCTATGGGTTGCCTTATTAGTCAGTTAATCATGTCATTTGATGTACAGAAGATTTTACAAAATTTTTGATGGACTCGAGTTTATCTATTTTTTTTTTCTCTTTTGTTGTCTGTTTTTGGTGTCCATATCAAAGCAATCATTGCTGAATCCAATGTCTTGAAGTTTTCACCTATGTTTGCTTCTAAAAGTTTTAGTTTTAACTCTTACATTTAGGTTCTTAATGTAATTCAGGGTAATCTTTGTATATGTTGCAAATAAGGGTCCACCTTCATTCTTTTGCATATAGATATTCAGTTTTCTGAATACCATTAGTTAAAAAGTTGGCTCTTTCCCCATTGAATGTTCTTGGGACTTGTTGAAAATCACTGGACCACACATGCAGGCTTTATCTTTGGGTTCTGTACCCTATTTGAAAGTGTTAGCTGCTCAGTCGTGTCTGACTCCTTGCAATCCCATGGACTTTAGCCCGCCAGGCTCCTCTGTCTAGGGGATTCTCCAGGCAAGAATACTGGACTGGGTTGCAGTTTCCTTCTCCAGGGCATCTTCCTGATCCAGGGATCAAATCTGGATCTCCTGAATTGCAAGCAGATTATTTAATTGGTGTATATTTTCTGTCTTTGTGCCAGTGCAACACTTTTTTGAGGACTGTAGTCTGTAATATGTTTTGAAATCAGAAAGTGTAAGACCTCCAACTTGGTTCTTTTTCAAGATATTTTTGGCTACTCAGGATCTCTTGCAATTCCGTAATAATTCCAGAATGGATTTTTCTATTTCTGCAAAAAAATCAAGATTGAATTGAATCTGTAGATTGCTTTGACTAGCATTAATGCATTAATATTAAGTTTATAATAAAAGTCTTCAAATCCATGAGCATAAAATATATTTTCATTTATTTACATCTTCCTACATTTCTTTCAGCAGTGTTTTGTAGTTTTTAGTGTACAGGTCTTTCACTTCATTTGCTAACCCAACTTCTCATTATTTTATTCTTTGTGATGCTATTGTGAATGGGATTGTTCTCTTACTTTCCTTTTCAGATTGTTCATTTTTACAAACAATCTAATTGCCCCAACTAGAATTTTCAGTACTCTGTTGAATAGAAGTGGTAAAAGTAGGCATATTTTTCGTTTCCCAGATTTTAGAGGAAAAGTTTTTTCAGAGTGTCACCACTGAGTATGTTGTTAATAATATATTTATCTTTTAAAGAAAGACCTAAAATCTCCCTGTTTTTTGAGTTTCCTAAACAAATCCCAGAAGGTCATTGGTGGTTCTCATGGAATTAATGGACTTGGACCTATCTCCCAACTTAATGCAAATTCTAGCTGGCCTTCTTGTGCAGGAATTTCAGTTTATTTGTACTTTCTTGGCGATACAATCCACCAACATTTCCAGTCAAGTCTCTAATCCTTGCAATTTTCATGGTTTTAGAGATTATGAGAAAAATCCAAACATTTGCATCCTGTCTATGAGATTATATACCTTAGTGGAGTTTATTAAATCTACTTTGCAGTTTCTGAGAAAACCAGACTCATTTTGTGTGGCTCCAGAGGACAAAATGAGAACCAGTTGCTAGAATCTTCCAGGAGGCAGATAAGAATTCAAAGAGGAGCACTTTCTGACTCTCAGGGCAGGTCTGCACCAAGTGAGCCACCCCAAGAGGTCTGGGACAAGAAGGTCCAGTGTGTGGTATGGTCATTAAAGGGGGCAGTTGAGGCAAGGGCTATGAGTCATTCCTGAATTCGCTTTCTACCCTCTCCCTTCCCAGGGATTCGAGCAAATGAACCGACTTTTCTAAGCCTCTGGAGACAACCATGCAAAGCACAGGGCAATGCTGTTGGTGGTGTCGGTGCTTAGTTGCTGAGTTGTTTCCAACTCTTGCAACCCTATGGACTGGAGCCTGCCAGGCTCCTCTGCCCATGGGATTTCCCAGACGAGAATGCTGGAGTGGGTGCCGTTTCCCTCTCCAAGGGCTCTTCCCTGGAGATGGAACCTGGGTCTCCTTCACTGCAGGTCGGTTGACTGAGCCACCAGGGAAGCTGGATGGGCATGCTGTTATTTCATTAGATAGAGCTGGGGAGTGGCTCCCTCCCACTCCTAATTTCCTGTTTGCGCTACATGTCCGTCAGTGGCCAGCTGTGGCCCTGTTCTATGTTTTTCACTCAGGAAACCATACTTTTGAAGTAGCCACCATCTGGAAAATTTCCTCTCACTGTATAAGAGGGGAAAAAATACTTCTGGGGTTTGGGAGAAGAAAGAGGAGAGTATCTTATGTTGGTTTAAGCATCCTGACCAGAACTGAAACATACTGCTTCTACTCAACAATGAGTGGGTCAGACCTATTTACCCAACAAGTCCTGCCTAAACAGGAGGACTAGAAAAGAACCAAGGACACCTACACTGAGCTCTTTTGTCTTCTAACTCCACTCTATATCCACTTCTAGTCAGTATTGTTCTAGAGGTTCCAGCCAGGATAATTAGGCCAAAAAAAAAAAAAAAAAAGGCAACTATATTAGAAAGGGAGAAGTTAAAATATTTTTAATTGCAGATAACATGATTTTGTGTACAGAAAGCCCTAAGTCATCCACCAAATTTACTAGAACTAATAAAAAACTTAAATCCACTAAAAACCTGTTAGGAGACTGAATTCAGCAGTGCTATAGGATTCAAGATTAATATCCCAAAACAATTACATTTCTATACACTGGCTTCCCTGGTGGCTCAACTGGTAAAGAATCTGCCTGCAATGCAGGAGACCTGGATTCGACCTCTGGGTTGGGAAGATACCCTGGAGAAGGGAACGGCTACCCACTCTAGTATTCTGGCCTGGAGAATTCCATGGACTATTCCATGGGATCGCAAAGAGTCAGACATGACTGAATAACTTTCACTCCCACTGGCAATGAACAAACCAAAAATGAAATAAAGAAAACATGTACAATAGTGTCAAATAAATAAATTACTAAGGAATAGATTTAGCCAAAAAAGTGCAAAAATTATACTCTGAAAACTTTTGTTGTTATTTAGTCACTAACTCGTGTCTGACTCTTTTGTGACCCCATGAATTGTAGGCCTCGGGGCTCCTCTGCCCATGGATTTCCCAGGCAAGACTACTGAACTGGGTAGCCATTTCCTTCTCCAGGGGATGTTCGCAACCCAGGGATCAAACACAGGTCTCCTGCATTGCAGGTGGATTCTTTTAATTAAAGATGATGTAAATAAATGGACAAATATTCCATGTTCATGGATTGGAAGACCCAGTATTGCTAAGATGGAAATACTCCCAAAATTGACCTACAGAATCCAATATAATCCCTATTAATATCTCAGATAAGTTGGTTTAGAAGTTGACAAACTGATACTAAAATACAGGAGGCATAAGTGACCCAGAACAGCCAAAACAATTTTGGAAAAAAGAAACAAAGTAGGATAATTCACATTTTTTTTACTTCAAAACTTATGAGAATGCAGTAGTAATGAAGACAACAGGCAACCAGCATAAAGACAGACATATAATCAATGAGATATAATTGAGAGTTCAAAAATGAACCCATAGTTCTGTGGTCAATTGATTTTCAACAAAAGTGCCAAGGAAAGTCAATGGAAAAAAACCAATTTTTTTAACCAATGGTACTGCAACAACTGGATTGCCACATGCAAAAGAATTAAGTTGTATTTTCCCTTAAATTATATGCAAAAATAACTCAAAATGGTTCAGACATAAATGTAAGATATGAATCTCCAAAACTCTTAGAAGAAACCATGGGAATATAACTGCATGGTCTTGGGCTTGGCAACAATACCTAAAGCCCAAGTAACCAAAAAAAAAAAAGAAGAAGAGTGGTAAATGGAATTCAACAAATTTTAAAAAACTTTTGTTGTTCAAAGACCACTATCAAAAAAGTGGAAAGGCAAGCCAAAGATTGGGGGAAAAAATGTATTTGAAACTCCTGTGTCTAATAATCATAGACTATATTTTAAAAACTCCTAAAACTCAGCAACCAAGAGAAAAATAATACAATTAAAGTGGACAGATTATTTAGATGTACTTTTTTCAAGAGATGATATATGAATGGCAAATAAGCACAGTAAAAGATGCTCCATATCATTGGTTATCAAGGGAATACAAATCAAAACCACTTCATACCCACCGAAATAAAGAAGAAATTGGAACCCTTACACATTGCTGGTGGGAATGTAGAAGTGTAGCCATTTGGAAAACAGTCTGGCATTTACTCAGATGTTAAACATAGAGTTATCATGCGGTGGTGGTGGTGATTTAGCCACAAAATTGTGCCAGACTCTTGCGACCTCAGGGACTGTAGCCACCAGGCTTCTCTGTCCTTGGGATTTCCCAGGCAAGAATACTGGAGTGGGTTGCCGTTTTCTTCTCTAGGAGATATTCCCAACCGAGGGATCGAACCCGGGTCTCCTGCATTGCAGGCAGATTCTTTACCAACTGAGCCACCAGGGAAGCCCAGAATTATCATATGACCTACCAATTCTACTCCTCAGTATATACCCAAAAGAAATAAAGGCATATGTTCACACAAAAACTTGTACAAAATGTTTATAACAGTATTATTCATAATAGCCAAAAAGTTGAAAAAAAAAAAAAAACAACCAAGTATCCATCAATTGATAAATGGATAAACCAAATGTAGTTTATCCAAATAACAGGATATTATTAAAGAACAGGATCATAAAAAATAATAAAAACTAATATATGTTATCACATGGGCTTCCCTCATAGCTCAGTCAGTAAAGAATCTGCCTGCAATGCAGGAGACCCCGGTTCAATTCCTAGGTCGAGAAGATCTACTGGGTCGGGAGAAGGGATAGGTTAACCCACTCCAGTATTCTTGGACTTCCCTTGTGGCTCAGCTGGTAAAAAATCTGCTTGCAGTACGGGAGACCTGGGTTTGATCCCTGGTTGGGAAGATCTCCTGGAGAAGGCAAAGGTTACCCACTCCAGTATTCGGGCCTGGGGTTGCAAAGAGTCAGACAAGAGCAAGCAACTTTCACTTTCACGTGTTATAACACAAATGAACTTTGAAAATATGCTAAGTGAAAGAAGCCAGTCACAAAAGACTGTGATTCTATTAAATAAAATGACAAGAAGATTAAAATCTATAGTGGTTGCTGAAGGCTTAATTGACTATGCCAAAGCCTTTAACTATGTGGATCACAATAAGCTGTGGAAAATACTTAAATAGATGGGCATTCCAGACCACCTGACCTGCCCCTTAAGAAATCTGCATGCAAGTCAGGAAGCAACAGTTAGAACTGGACATGGAACAACAGACTGGTTCCAAATAGGAAAAGGAGTGTGTCAAGGCTGTATATTGTCACCCTGCTTATTTAACTTCTATGCAGAGTACATCATGAGAAATGCTGGGCTGGAGGAAGCACAAGCTGGAATCAAGATTGCCAGGAGAAATATCAATAACCTCACATATGCAGATGACACCACCCTTACGGCAAAAAGTGAAGAAGAACTAAAGAGCTTTTTAGTGAAAGTGAAAGAGGAGAGTGAAAAAGCTGGCTTAAAGCTCAAGATTCAGAAAACTAAGATCATGGCCTCTGGTCCCATCACTTCATGGCAAATAGATTGGGGAGACAGTGGAGACAGTGAGAGACTTTGTTTTGTTGTGCTCCAAAGTCACTGCAGAAGGTGACTGCAGCCATGAAATTAAAAGATGCTTGCTCCATGGAAGAAAAGCTATGACCAAACTAGATAGCATATTAAAAAGTAGAGACATGACATTGCCAACAAAGGTCCATCTAGTTAAAGCTATGCTTTTTCCAGTAGTCATGTATAGATGTGAGAGCTGGACTATAAAGAAAGCTGAGTGCCAAAGAATTGATGCTTTTGAACTGTGGTGTTGGAGAAGACTCTTGAGAGTCCCTTGGACTGCAAGGAGATCCAACCAGTCCATCTTAAAGGAAATCAGTCCTAAATATTCACTGGAAGAACTGATGTTGAAGCTGAAACTCCAATACTTTGGCCACCTGATGCAAAGAACTGACTCATTTGAAAAGACCCTGATGCTGGGAAAGATTGAAGATGGGAGCAGAAGAGGACGACAGCAGATAAGATGGTTGGATGGCATCACTGACTCAATGAACATGAGTTTGAGTACGCTCTGGGAGTTGGTGATGGACAGGGAATCCTGGGGTTCTGCAATCCATGGGGTTACAATGAGTCAGACATGACTGAGCGACTGAAATGAACTGAACTGAACTGAAATGATCAAGCAGAGACTTCAGCGACCACATATAACAGGAGATACAGAGTTTATTGAATTAGTTCAGTAAATTCACTAAACAAGGAAGGAGCAGCAGGAATTAATAAAAACAACAGCAATAACAAAACCACTGACAACATCAAACTCAAAGGAGGGCAGGGGGAATCTAATTTGTTAAGTTGTCCCATTAGATATTTTAATGTCTAATTTTTTACAAAAACATTACAAGACTTGCAGAAAACAGAAAAGTGTGGCCCATACACAGGGGAGAAGAAAAGAAGTCAGTAAAGCTACTGTTTTACTGTTTAACTACTGTTCTTGAGGGAGAATTAGCTAGACTTAGTAGACAAAGACTTTACATTAGCTCTTATAAACATACTAAGTAACTGAAGGAAATCGTGACTGAAAAAGTAAAGGAGAGTACCTGCAGATTATGTCTCAGCAAATAGTGAATAGCAATGGAAGTGGAAACATTTAAAAAGAATCAAACAAAAAACTCTGAATTTTAGAACTATAATAACTATTGAAATAAAAATTTCAATAATGACAAAAAAGATATGAATTTGCAGAAAAAATCAATGAAATTTAAGATAGATCAATTGGGATTGTCTAGTCTAAGGAAAGGAGAGGGCAATGGGCAATGGCACCCCACTCCAGCACTCTTGCCTGGAAAATCCCATGGACGGAGAAGCCTCGTGGGTGGGCTGCAGTCCATGGGGTCCCACAGAGTCGGACATGACTGAGTGACTTCACTTTCACTTTTCACTTTCATGCATTGGAGAAGGAAATGGCAACCCACTCCAGTGTTCTTTCCTGGAGAATCCCAGGGATGGGGGAGCCTGGTGGGCTGCACTCTGTGGGGTCGCACAGAGTCGGACATGACTGAAGCGACTTAGCAGCAGCAGCAGCAGTCTACCGAACAGCTAGAAAAAAGAATGAAGAAGAAGCCTCAGAGACTTACAGGACACTATCAAGTATATCAACGTATACAAGATGGACTTCTAGAAGGAGAGGAAAGAGAAGGGGCAGAAAGAGTATTTGAAGAAGCAATGCCTGAACAATTTCCAAATTTGATAGAAAACATTAATCTACACATTCAGGAAGCACAACAACCTCCAAGTAAGACAAATGCAAAGAGATACACACAAGACACACACACAAGCCACACACAAGACATAGAATAGCCAAACTATCAAAAAGCCAAAGACAAAGGGTATCTTGAAAGCATCAAGAGAAAAGTGACTCATGACAGCTGAGGAAATATCAGTAATAGTAACAGCTGACTCCTCATCAGCCACCATGGAAACCCAAGGGCAGTGGGATGACATATTCAAAGGGAAGGTCTCAAATAAAAATCGTCAACCAAGGAATTCATACGGATGCAGAATATTCTTCAAAACTGAAGGAGCAATTAAAATATTATCAGATATGCAAAAGAAAAAAACCCAAACCAAATATCTATTACTGGCAGAGCTGCCCTACAGGTTGAGATAAAAAAGACATTGGATGACAGCTTTAACCCAAATGAAGAAATGAAGAGCAGTGTCAAGGTATCTAAACAGGCAAATAGTAGAAAGCAGCATAAATGCAATTTTTGTAACCATTTTCTTCTCATATCTGATTCAAAGACAACAGCACAAGGGAATTATAAATATGTGCTGATGAACTTAGAACATATGAAGGTAATTTGCATAACAATAATAGCACAGAGAAGGGGAGGTAATAGAACTTTATTGGAACAAAGTTTTTTTATACTTTTGAAATTAAATTGGCATTATTTTGAATAATAGATTGTTTTAAATTAACATTAATGGTAATCCCTGGGGCAACCACTTAGAAAATAATTTTAAAATATAGTGAAGGAAATAATAAGGAAAACAACAAGAAAATTAGAGATACCAAGGGAAAATTTTATGCAAAGATGGGCTCAATAAAGGACAGAAATGGTAGTGACCTAACAGGAGCAGAAGATATTAAGAAGAGGTGGCAAGAATACATGGAAGAACTATACAAAAAAGATCTTCACGACCCAGATAATCACGATAGTGTGACCACTCACCTAGAGCCAGACACCCTGGAATGTGAAGTCAAGTGGGCCTTAGGAAACATGACTACGAACAAAACTAGTGGAAGTGATGGAATTCCAGTTGAGCTATTTCAAATCCTGAAAGATGATGCTGTGAAAGTGCTGCACTCAATATGCCAGCAAATTTGGAAAACTCAGCAGTGGCCACAGGACTGGCAAAGTTCAGTTCTCATTCCAATCCCAAAGAAAGGCAATGCCAAAGAATGCTCAAACTACCGCACAATTGCACTCATTTCACACACCAGTAAAGTAGTGCTTAAAATTCTGCAAGCCAGGCTTCAAGAATATGTGAACCGTGAACTTCCTGATGTTCAACCTGGATTTAGAAAAGGCAGAGGAGCCAGAGATCAAATTGCCAACATCCGCTGGATCATCGAAAAGCAAGAGAGTTCCAGAAAAACATCTATTTCTGTGTTATTAACTATGCCAAAGCCTTTGACTGTGTGGATCACAATAAACTGTGGAAAATTCTGAAAGAGATGGGAATACCAGACCACCTGACCTGCCTCTTGAGAAATCTATATGCAAGTCAGGAAGCAACAGTTAGAACTGGACATGGAACAACAGACTGGTTCCAAATAGGAAAAGGAGGACGTCAAGGCTGTATATTGTCACCCTGCTTATTTAACTTCTATGCAGAGTACATCATGAGAAATGTTGGGCTGGATGAAGCAAAAGCTGGAATCAAGATTGCCAGGAGAAATATCAATAACCTCAGATATGCAGATGACACCACCCTTATGGCAGAAAGTGAAGAAGAACTAAAAGCCTCTTGATGAAAGTGAAAGAGGAGAGTGAAAGCTGGCTTAAAGCTCAACATTGAGAAAACAAAGATGATGGCATCTGGTCCCATCACTTCACGGCAAATAGATGGGGAAACAGTGGAAACAGTGGCTGACTTTATTTTGGGGGGCTCCAAAATCACTGCAGATGGTGACTGCAGCCATGAAATTAAAAGATGCTTAATCCTTGGAAGGAAAATTATGACCAACCTAGACGGCATATTAAAAAGCAGAGACATTACTTTACCAACAAAGGTCTGTCTAGTCAAGGCTATGATTTTTCCAGTGGTCATGTATGGATGTGAGAGTTGGACTATAAAGAAGGCTGAGCACTGAAGAATTGATGCTTTTGAACTGTGGTGCTGGAGAAGACTCTTGAGAGCCCCTTGGACTGCAAGGAGATCCAACCAGTCCATCTTAAAGGAGATCAGTCCTGGGTGTTCATTGAAAGGACTGATGTTGAAGCTGAAACTCCAATACTTTGGCCACCTGATGTGAAGAGCTGACTCATTGGAAAAGACCCTGATGCTGGGGAAGATTGAGGGTGGGAGGAGAAGGGGATGACAGAGTATAAGATGGTTGGATGGCATCACCGACTCAATGGACATGGGTTTGGGTGAACTCCGGGAGCTGGTGATGGAGAGGGAGGCCTCGAGTGCTGCAGTTCATGGGGTTGCAAAGAGTTGGATATGACTGAGCGACTCAATTGAACTGAACTGAACTGAAGGAAATTAAAATGACATCACTGGCAGAGCTAGGAGTTGCTCTTGGGGCAGGAAGTATGACTCTGGACCTGCCTGCTTTACTACAAGCAGTCTCTGCAGTCACCATCCCTTCATGCTCACACGGGTCACCTGAGGTGGGCAGCATGGGGTCAAGGATATCAGTTAGACATATGGGGAACCTGAGACAAGAAATTGACTCATCTGAGGTACAGTGGCTTGTCTATGCCAGGGCTTTTGCTCTAGAATATAGGGCTTTAGATTTTTAGTCTTAAAACTTGTGAAATAAATTCATAGCTGCTTTAATGGCACATTTTATCTCTGATGCTAATTCTTTATGGGGCCTAAGAATTACCTAGTTAGGAGCAGAGGTATCTGTTCAAAATGCTCATCCCAGGCCCCAGTGATTCTGACTCAGTAAGTATCAGATAAGGCTAGAGAATCTGTAACTCAAACATGTACCCTCACTTACTCCTGCTCTCCTCTTCCCAGCCCAAGGTGATCCTGATGCCAGTCTGCATGCAAAGCAAACCAGGAGAAATCCTGGTTTTAGGAATTTCCAGGTCTTGTTCTAAGAACTTGTTCTAAGGACTTCACATTCATTTTCACCCAGCTTTTCAGAGCATAGATTCTGGATCCAACCTACCTGCATTGCAACCCAAACTTGAGCACTTTGGGTTAAAGCATTCAGAATAGTGTCTGGTACAAAGTACATATTTTATAATATTAGCTCTGTTTGTTATTATTTTCTTATAATAGTCAAAACAGTCTTAAAACCTAGCTATCCTCAGTCCCATTTCAGTTCAGTTCAGTTGCTCAGTCGTGTCCGACTCTTTGCACCCCTATGGATGGCAGCATGCCAGGCCTCCCTGTTCATCACCAACTCCTGGAGTTTACTCAAACTCATGTCCATTGAGTCAGTGATGTCTGTTGTCCCCTTCTCCTCCCACCTTCAATCTTTCCCAGCATCAGGGTCTTTTCAAATGAGTCAGCTCTTCACATGAGGTGGCCAAAGTATTGGAGTTTCAGCTTCAACATCAGTCCTTCCAATGAATATTCAGGACTGATTTCCTTTAAGATGGACTGGTTGGATCTTCTTGCAGTCCGAGGGACTCTCAAGAGTCTTCTCCAACACCACATTTCAAAAGTATCAATTCTTTGGTGCTCAGCTTTCTTTATAGTCCAACTCTCACATCCATACATGACTACTGGAAAAACCATAGCCTTAACTAGACGCACATTTGTTGGCAAAGTAATGTCTCTGCTTTTTAATATGCTATCTAGGTTGGTCACACTTTTCTTCCAAGGAGTAAGCATCTTTTAATTTCATGGCTGCAGTCACCATCTGCAGTGATTTTGGAGCCCAAGAAAATAAAGTCTCTCACTGTTTCCACTATCTCCCCATGTCACAGGTGAACAAAGGTGGGCACAGAGAGGTAATTTGTTTAAGGACACACAGCTAGTGAGCTGCAGAGCTGGGGCTTAAACTCCACTCCATGTGACCCTAATGTCAGTGGTTCTAACTGCTATGCTACCTGGCACTAGTGGAATATGCTCTAGACCCTGCCTGTCACACTAGCACCTGCCTGATAGGGGCACACAGGGCTGCCGGCAGAGGCCACCTCAGGTGTTGGGCTCAGCTCCTGCCCCTTAAAGATGGAAGTAGAGCTTCTGGGGGCTGGGGGAAGGTATAAGGAAGGGGAGGATCCCTGACCTCTTCATCCCTTTGGCCCATCTCAGATCATTGTCAAGACTTAGACAATCCTCACCAGAAGACAAGTGTCCTCCAAGGGGATTCTAGGTTCAATTGGCTGGTCCTCACCCTGAGAGATCTCAGCTTGGCATTTCCCTTATTGGATGAGAAGGTGACAGAGCAGCTTCAGGTGACACACCTGGGCTTCAGTCCCAGCTTTCATGTATCTGAGACCTGAGGCAGCCTCAGGTTCCTCATCTATTGCTCTGTGCTGAAGTCACTCAGTCATGTCTGACTCTTTGCGACCCCATAGACTATAGCCACCAGACTCCTCTGTCCATGGGATTCTCCGGGCAAGAATACTGGAGTCGGTTGCCATGCCCTCCTCCAGGAGATCTTCCCCACCCAGGGACTGAACCCAGGTCTCCTGCATTACAGGCGGATTTTTTACCATCTGAGCCACCAGGGAAGCCCCCTCATCTGTTAAATGAGTATAAAGGTAGAGCCCACCGCAGTGAGCTGTCACAGCAGAACGACAGAGGCTGAGTATTCAGCAGAGCAGCTGGCATACAGAGCACCGGCTTTACAGAAGTTAGCACCTGGTGATGGCATCATTCTCGACACACAGGCAGAGTCATGTTGGTTCTCCCTGGCGTGGTTTCTTTCTGGCCTTTGCACTGCAAAGATATCTGGAGCCTAGAGTGACCCTACTTATTTGTGTCCCAAAACCCTGTCCTCTGGAATCATGTTAAGGTTCAAGGACAGATGTTAGAGACAGGCCAGGGCCAGGTCTCAACTTGGAGTCCTTGGAGGCTTCTCAAGCCACCTGGACACCCTGGGCCTCTTCCAAGCCCAGCTTCCTCCTGGCTTGCAGCAGGTTCACCTGGTCTGATGGGGCCAGGCCCTGACTATAAGTTTCCCTTGCTGATGTGTGACTTCAGGGATATTTGTCAAATGCCACAGGAGAAGAAAATGCTGAAAACTACTGAGAGATAGCAAGCTTTCTCAGCATGGGGGGAAAACTGGCAATTCTGAGTGGGATGGTGTCAGCCTGAGGCTGAAATCTCTGTCTGCTGCCATGTTGTTGTGTGTGGCCTCGGGCAACTTCATTCTCCTCTCCAAGAAGCCTGGGTTCCTCATTTATCAGCTGGGGCATTGCCATCTACTCACAGAGTTGTTGAGATTATCATGGAAGAGGAATCTGGGTCAGGAGTAGAGCTGTGAGGCTATTTACAGCAAAGATGAACATTTATTAAGTGCTAGATGAAACACTAGTCCAGTCATTGTCTCATTACATCTGGACAACAGCCCATTGGAGTAGGCACCATCATGATTTCCTCTACCAGATGAAGCAACAGGCTCAGAGAGGTTGAGTATCTTAACTGAAGTCACAGAGCTGGTCAAAGGAGAAGTTGGCCTTGAACCTGGAGCAATGGAAGCTCACCCAGGACCCTCACCCTGAGCCTCTGCCCTCACAGCAGGGCCTGTCAGGGAGTGAAGGATTTTGCCTTTCTCCACACAGCCTATGTATCCCCACTCTAAGACCCTCCCTATCCTTCCCCTGCCATGCCTCAAAGAAGAAATCTGCATGGGGGTCTAGTGGGTGTTGGGCCCATCCATAAGTATAGAAGTGAGTTTTGCACCACATGGGGCTGGACCAGAGGCATCTGGAGGACTCCATGACCTTGAGAAGGAAAGTCACTGAACCTCTAAATGCAGGCAGCATGAGTTGTTGAAAGGGATGTTAGAAGCTGAAGTTTTACCACTGCAGGGCTTGGTGAGCCTTTGCCCAAGATTCTCTGTTATTACTTTACTGACCCTCCCCAGTCAGTGACAGGGAAGCTCAGAGATTTAGTGCTTTTAATAATGAAGCAAGTGGCCAGTATAAGAGAAACTTTCAGTTGGGTCATTCTCCCAGAGGATGGAGACAGCTCTGGCTGAGCCCAGGGAAGTCAGAGGTCAGCTCCTCACCTTGTTTTTCATCCTTGGTGGGGGTGGTATAATCAACCCCAGCACTGGCCACCACAGAATCCACAAGCAGGAACTGGCCTCCTTCCTCTTGCCTGGCCAGTGCCCCGGGGACCTTCCTAACTTCATTCATGGGCAACCTCTGGAGTGGAGGGTCTTCAAACCAGAGGGCTATGAGATGTCTGGCCTCTCCAGCTGACCTGCTGTCCTCTGTCTACACTGTCCTCCATCCTGCCAGGTTGGGAAATCACCTATATCCTAGCATCGTGTGTGAGGGCAGTCCTTATTCATATTCAAGACTCATTCCAGTTTTAGCCGACTTCACGGGTGCAGCAGTGGAGACAGAATGCACGAGTAGCTGGGAGACCACTACTGGACTATGCACTGTAGACTCTTCTCCTCTTTGGGGATAAGAGCTACTGCCTCCAGCTCCAGTACCCCAAACCACGTCCCCAGAGGGTGTACTTCTCTGGCATTTTTCAGTGTCGGGGAATGTTAAGACTCTGGAAGCAGGGTCCAAAAGTGTTCTAAACACCCCCATTATGGCCAGTTTTCTTTTTGCCTCTGCTGTTTAATTCTGCCAGGAGAATAGGATTGGAAAACCAGCGCTGACTTAATTTGCCAGAATGAATTAGACAGATACGATAGCAACTTAGAGCAATGAAGCTCCAGAAGGACATCATTCACATCCTCTGAAACCTGGGGCTCCTTCCATCATGATAGCCTTCCCTGTGTTGGGAGTTGATTTCTGTTGCTGGAGTGAGGCTGGATCCTCTAGGCGGGTAGCAGACAGGACTGGCTTGGACTGGTTCATAAGAGTCCATTGAGAACTGAATGTTAAATAGTCAGGAATTTTGTGAGCTGTTGTTAAACCATCAGTAACTTGAAATTGCTCATGGTGGGAATATTTGCACCACAGAAATTAGTGGGTCAGGGCTTTCTTTTTCTTCCTTTTCTTTTTTGTGTGTGGGAGTTGTGGGGCTAGGACCTCTCTCTATTATGGTCTTTGTAAATGGGCAAATCAGATTAAAAGGAAGAAAAGGCAAAACTCATGTCTTGCTGGTTCCTACAGAACCCCACTGTTGGTGGTGGTGGGGGAGACCTGAAAAATATATTTATGAGTGAGCATTTCACCAAAAGCACTTCTGGGCATGGAACAGGGTCTCTCAGAAGAGGGTTCACAGGTTTTCTGAATGAGTTCGCCACTGAGCTGGCAACAAGCAGCCCAGTGAGGCTAGATCCAGAACACGTGGGAGTCAGGGGCCACTGTGTGGGAGGAGGGCGTCAGTGGTGTCCACAGGGGTATACACATCCATGCACACGTGAAGGTCTATTGCCAGTGCACAAGGAACGTGTGTTTATTAATGAAATGAAGACTGTGTTTGTAGTGTCCACAGGGGATCCTCTTTGGTGCAGGAGCATCTGTGTGACCCCCACTGATGTGATTAAGAGGACTGGAAGGTGTTCCAAATTGGTTCCACAGGTAAAGAGCTTCGGAGTCCTGAACTGATCCCAACAATAAGTTGAAAACTGAACAGACTGAAAAATCAATGATTTTCCTTAAGAGAGAGGAGGACCCAGGGGAGACAAGTGTTTGCTACCCTATGATTAGATATGGTAGCTACCTCTCTAAGCCAAAATTAGAGACGTGTAAACACAGAGAGTATGGCTTATCAGAGCAGAGACTCACAGGTGGACACTATATTATAACCAGTGCCAGATTAAGAAGACTTGAACCATAATTGAAGAATTCCTGGAGGCTCAGTGTTGATAAATCTGAGTTAAAAAACATAGAGGGCCCAGTCATATGGCATCCCTGCTATTTTCTAAGATTTGCCTTCAGGAGCTTGATTAGGTTCTCACAGTAAATATTGGAGAAAAATCCCCTCTTTCCTCCAGTAAGGAGAAGGGAAAAGGAATTATTCTGAAATATCCAGAGCACTCTATTCTATTCTACTTAACAAGGTTTTCCCTCTGGGGAAACTAGTTAACAGGTCTCTAACCTTCTAGTGTGGAGAAGGCAATGGCACCCCACTCCAGTACTCTTGCCTGGAGAATCCCATGGACAGAGGAGCCTGGTGGGCTGCAGTCCATTGGGTCGCGAAGAGTCGGACACAACTGAAGCAACTTAGCAGCAGCAGCAGCAGCAGCAGCAGCAACCTTCTAGTGTATTATCAGAGACTAACTGACCTGGGAA
Organism: Ovis aries; assembly: GCF_016772045.2. Classification (NCBI taxonomy): domain Eukaryota; kingdom Metazoa; phylum Chordata; class Mammalia; order Artiodactyla; family Bovidae; genus Ovis; species Ovis aries. Next base: position 237,239,653 of record NC_056055.1, read on the forward strand.
AGGGAAATGCAGTCTAGCCATCCTGTCCCACTTAAGAGTGGAGAAAAAGTACTTAGAAACACTTGTGAAGTTGATAGTCCAGAGGCATAGGCTTACAAAAAGACTGACATCTAATTGTAGGTCTATGGAACAATCCCTTCCCCATAACACTCTCATCCCACCATCACAATACTAAAGGCCTATATCAGTAGTTTCTTTTATCCATACATCATGACTGACCACCAAAAAAAACTTACGAGGTGTACTAAAAGGCAAAAAAAAAAAAAGAAAGAAAGAAAAGAAAGAAAGAAAGAAAAGAAATCCTACAATGTGAAGAGACAGAGGAAGTATCAAAAATATGCATGGCAAATTTGTTGAAATTATCAAACTGGGAATTGAATTATGATTAATATACTAAAAGCTCCAAAGGATAAAGTAGACAGCATATAAGCACACAGGACAATGAAGCAGAGAATTGGAAATCCTAAGAAAGAACCACAAAGAAATGCCAGAGATAGAAAACAATGTAGCCAAAATGATGGGCTAATTAGTAGGTGGACACAGATTGAGAAAGAATCTCTGAGCTAGATGATCTATTAATGGAATCCTCAAAAAACAAAAAGGAAGGAGAACAAAGACTCAAAAAAAAAAAAAAAAGAAAGAAATAGAAGAGAGACCCAAGGACTGAGAGGCAGTTACAAAAGGTGTAACATATACATGATGGGAATAACAGAAGGAGAAGGAGGAGAGAAAGGAACAGAGGGAATATTCGAAATATTAATGACTAAGAGTTTTTCTAAATTAATGTCAGACACCAAACTGCAGATATAGGAAGCTCACAGAAACACCATATATTGAATGTAAAGGCCAAAACAAAAACAAAAAACTACGCCTCTACATGTCATATTCAAATTACGGGAAATGAAAGATAAAAATTCTCAAAAGGAACCAGAGGGAAGAAAAATCACTTTATCTATAGAGGAACCAAGGCAAGAATTAAATACAACTTCTCAGAAACCAGGCAAGCAAGAGAGAACAGAGCCAAATAGAAAGTGTTGAGAATAAAAAGCACCAAACTAGAATTCTATACCTTGCAAAGAGACACAATTTTTCAGATGAACAAAAATTGAAGGAATTTGTCACTGGACTTACCTTGCAAGAAGTGTTAAAAAGAAGTTCTTTACAGAGAGGGAAAATAATATAGGTCAGAAAGGGACCTACATAAAGAAAGGAAAAGCATCAAGAAATAAGTGAAAGCAAGATAAAAACTTTATTATTTCCATTTTCATTGATCTAAAGTTGAAACTCCAATACTTTGGCCACCTCATGCGAAGAGCAGACTCATTGGAAAAGACTCTGATGCTGGGAGGGATTGGGGGCAGGAGGAAAAGGGGACGACAGAGGATGAGATGGCTGGATGGCTTCACCGGCTTGATGGACAAGAGTTTGGGTGAACTTCGGGAGCTGGTGTTGGACAGGGAGGCTTGGTGTGCTGCAATTCATGGGGCTGAAAAAAGTTGGACACGACTGAGCAACTGAACTGAATTGTGAAGAGACAGAGGAAGTATCAAAAATATGCATGGCAAATTTGTTGAAATTATCAAACTGGGAATTGAATTATGATTAATATACTAAGAGCTCCAAAGGATAAAGTAGACAGCATATAAGCACACAGGACAATGAAGCAGAGAATTGGAAATCCTAAGAAAGAATCAAAAAGAAATGCCAGAGATAGAAAACAATGTAGCCAAAATGATGGGCTAATTAGTACGTGGACACAGAATAATAGCAAGAAAGTATTAGATCATGCTCGTTTATGTATATATCTCATGTGTACACTCCTCCTTCAGTATCCGAGGGTGATTTGTTTCGGGACCCACAATAGATACCCAAATCCACGGATGCTCAAGTCTCACAGTCAGCCCTCTATAGCCTTCTTACTTTGGCATCTGCAAATTCAACCAACTGTGAATCACGTAGTACTACATTTATTGCCCTTGCTTCTGGGCTGTTGTGAACCTGCCCCGGTGCCCCTTGAGGTGGCGAGGGGCCACCCAACCTGCACTGCCAGTTCTGTGCCACAGCCGCGTCTTCTGCAACGTTGGCCTCATGCGGCCACACCCCACTGGTGCCCTTCTTCATCCATCCTTCCAACTCATCTTTTCCCCTTCTGCTGATCCCTGGGGCTGTGCCCTGGTGTTTCTCTCTTCCGGTGCCCCCTGCAGACCCGCTCTGTTGTCCATCGCTGCTGAGTATCCCCTGATGTCATTGCTTGCTGGACAAGGGGGAGTACCCGTGGCCCCCTTCCCATTGCACCCAGTTCCGGTGCCCTTGCCTGAGCACAGAGTCTGGTCCCCAGCCGACCGCCGTGGACTAGCTGCAGTGCCCACCCCACCTGTCACCTGGCCAGGTGGATGGATGCAAGGGTATGTCAGCTGTCCCTGACATAGCCCATCTGGTGTCCCGGGCCCAATTGCTGGGGCTGCCAAGGCGGTGGGCCTGCGACAGGGGTGGGGGTGGGGGTGGGGGGAAGGTTGTTTCATCACCTCCCCCCCCACTCCCATTCTTCCCCTCTGCCACGGTAGCATGCTGCACCCCTCCCCTCATGGACTGAGCCTGCAAGGTCAGGCATCCTCACCATGGGCAGGGTGGGTCTATCAGACAACCAGTAAGTGCTTTCTTGCCCACTTCCTCACCTCCTGGGTTTTGGGCTTGCCATCTCGTGTCCACATGTTGCCCCTGGCCTGGCTCCCAGAACGCCAGGCTCCTTGTGCTCCTTTACCTACCTGGCTGATCCTGCCAGTAGCATATGCTTCTCTCAAAGATTCAGCCATGCATGTTTAAGTACCCATGGCTGGCTGGTGCACACGGCTCAATGAAATTATGAGCCAAGCCATGTAGGGCCACCTAAGACGGATGGGTCATGGTAGAGTTCTGACAAAATGTGGTCCCCTGGAAGGAAATGGCAAATCACTCCAGTATTCTTGCCTGGAGAACCCCATGAACAGAATGAAAAGAAAAAAGGTAGGACACTGAAAGAGGAACTCCCCAGGTCGGTAGGTGCCCAATATGCTGCTGGAGATCAGTGGAGAAATAACTCCAGAAAGAATGAAGAGATGGAGTCAGAGCAAAAACAACACCCAGTTGTGGATGTGACTGGTGATGGAAGTAAAGTCCAATGCTGTAAAGAGCAATATTGCATAGGAACCTGAAATATTAGGTCCATGAATCAAGGCAAATTAGAAGTGGTCAAACAGGAGATGGCAGAGTGAACATCAACATTTTAGGAATCAGTGACCTAAAATGGACTGGAATAGGTGAATTTAACTCAGATGACCATTATATCTACTACTGTGGGCAAGAATCCCTTAGAAGAAATGGGTTCGCCATCATAGTCAACAAAAGAGTCCAAAATGCAGTACTTGGATGCAATCTCAAAAAAAACCTGAATGATCTCTGTCCATTTCCAAGGCAAACCATTCAATATCACAGTAATCCAAGTCTATGCCCCAACCACTAATGCCAAAGAAGCTGAAGCTGAATGGTTCTATGAAGATCTACAAGACCTTCTAGAACTAACACCCCCAAAAGATGTCCTTTTCATTACAGGGGACTAGAATGCAAAAGTAGGATTTCAAGAGCTACCTGGAGTAACAGGCAGATTTGACCTTGGAGTACAAAATGAAGCAGATCAAAGGCTAACAGAGTTTTGCCAAGAATGCACTGGTCATAGCAAATAACCTCTTCCAACCACACAAGAGAAGACTCTACACATGGACATCACCAGATGGTCAATACTGAAATCAGACTGATTATATCTTTATAGCCAAAGATGGAGAAGCTCTATACAGTCAGCAAAAACAAGACTGGGAGCTGACTGTGGCTCAGATCATGAACTCCTTATTGCCAAATTCAGACTTAAACTGAGGAAAAGTGAGGAAAACCACTAGACCTTTCAGGTATGACCTGAGTCAAATCCCTTATGATTATACAGTGGAAGTGACAAATAGATTCATGGGATTAGATATGATAAACAGACTGCCTGGTGAACTATGGACAGAGGTTTGTGACATTGTACAAGAGGCAGTGACCAAGACCATCCCCAAGAAAAAGAAATGCAGAAGGGCAAAATGGTTGCCTCAGGAAGCCTTACAAATAGCTGAGAAGAGACGTGAAAGGCAAAAGAGAAAAGGAAATATACACCCATTTGAATTCAGAGTTCCAAAGAATAGCAAGGAGAGATAAGAAAGCCTTCCTCATGATAATGCAAAGAAATAGAGGGAAACAACAGAATGGGAAAGACTAGAGATCTCTTCAAGAAAATTATAGATACCAAGGGAACATTTCATGCAAAGATGGGCTCAATAAAAGACAGAAATGGTATGAGCCTAACAGAATCAGAAGATATTAAAAAGAGGTGGCATGAATACACAAAAGAACTATATAAAAAAAATCTTCATGACCCAGATAACCAAGGTAGTGTGATCACTCACTTAGAACCAGACATCCTGGAATGTGAAGTCAAGGGGGCCTTAAGAAGCATCACTACAAACAAAGTTAGTGAAAGTGGTGGATTTCTAATTGAGCTGTTTCAAATCCTAAATGATGATGTTGTGAAAGTGCTGCACTAAATATGCCAGCAAATTTGGAAAACTTAGCAGTGGCCACAGGACTGGAAAAGGTCAGTTTTCATTCCAGTCCCAAAGAAAGGTAATGCCAAAGAATGCTCAAACTACCGCACAATTTCACTCATCTCACACACTAGCAAAGGAATGCTCAAAGTTCTCTAAGCCAAGCTTCAATGTACATGAACCATGATGTTCAAGCTGGTTTTAAAAAGGTAGAGGAACCAGAGGTCAAATTTCCAACATCTGTTGGATCATCAAAAAAGCAAGAGAGTTCCAAAGAAAATCTGCTTCTGCTTTATTGACTATGCCAAAGCCTTTGCCTGTGTGTATCACAACAAACTGTGGAAAATTCTGAAAGAGACGGGAATACCAGACCACCTGACCTGCCTCCTGAGAAATCTGTATGCAGGTCAAGAAGCAACAGCTACAACTGGACATGGAACAACAGACTGGTTCCAAATCTGGAAAGGATTATGTCAAGGCTGTATATTGTCACTCTGCTTATTTAACATATGCAGAGTACATCCTGAGAAATGCTGGGCTGGATGAAGCACAAGTGGGAATCAAAATTGTTTGGAGAAATATCAATAACCTCAGATATGCAGATGACACCGCCCTTACGGCAGAAAGTGAAGAGGAATTAAAGAGCTTCTTAATGAAAGTGAAAGAGGAGAGTGAGAAAGCTGGCTTCAAGCACACCATTCAGCAAACTAAGATCATGGCATCTGGTCCCATCCCTTCATGGCAAATAGATGGGGGAACGATGGAGACAGTGAGAGACTTTGTTTTTTTGGGGGGGCTCCAAAGTCACTGCAGATGGCGACTGCAGCCATGAAATTAAAAGATGCTTGCTCTATGGAAGAAAAGCTATAACCAACCTAGATAGCATATTAAAAAGCAGAGACATTACTTTGCCAACACTGGTCCATCTAGTCAAAGGTATGGTTTTTCCAGTGGTCATGTATGGATGTGAGAGTTGGACTGTAAAGAAAGCTGAATGCCAAAAAATTGATGCATTTGAACTGTGGTGTTGGAGAAGACTCTTGAGAGTCCCTTGGACTGCAAGGAGATCCAACCAGTCCATCCTGAAGGAGATCAGTCCCGAATATTCATTGGAAGGACTGATGCTGAAGCTGAAACTCTAATAGTTTGGCCACCAGATGTGAAGAACTGACTCAATGGAAAAGACCCTGATACTGGGCAAGATTGAAGGCAGGAGAAGGGGATGACAGAGGATGAGATGGTTGGATGGCATTACCAACTCTATGGACATGAGTTTGAGTAAGCTATGGGAGTTGGTGATGGACAGGGAATCCTGGCATGCTACAGTCCATGGGGTTGCAAAGAGTTGGACACAGCTGAGTGACTGAACTGAACTGAACTGAATAGTATTTATTGAAAAAATCCACATATAAGTGGACCTGCATGGTTCAAACAAACCAGTGTTTTTCAAGGGTCAACTGTACATACATGTAAATATATCTGTTTATGTATGCTTGTATGTAAGTGAAATGAATCACAGCACTGATTCAAGGAACAAGAGGAAGGAATTAGGGTTATTTTATTATTATAGGTACTCACACTATCCAAAGAGTGATACAGTGTTATTTAAAAGTAGGCATGGACTAGCTGTAAATATAAATTGTAAACTCTAGGAAAGCCCTTTTCAAAAGTACAAAGAGAAGTATAACTGATAAGTAAAAAAAGGAAATGGAATTACATAAACTGTTCAATTAAAAGTACAAACAGCAGAAATGGCCCTTACTGATTTTTTTCAGCTACATGACATTCTAGAAAAGATAATACTACAGGCAATGAAAACAATCAGTAGCTGAAAGTGACTGGGTGGAGAACTGGTAGAGATGAAAAGGCAGAGCACAGAGCATTCTTAGGGCAACGAATGATACTGTGTATGATATTTCAATGATGGGTATGATTTGTCCAAATCCATAGAATGTACACCACCAAGGGTGAACCCTAAAGTAAACTCTGGACTTTGAGTGACTATCATGTCCGCTTAGGTCCAAAATTTGGTAACAAATGTACCATTCTCCTAAATGATGCTGATAACGGTGGAGTAGGGGAATGTGTAGGAGTAGGGGACAAATCTTTATTCCTCCCTCCAAATTTTTTGTAGGCCTAAAACTGCTCTTAAAAAATAAAGTCTTTTAAAAAACCAACAAATTTATTATTTTAATGTTCTGGAGATCAGAAGTCCAAAATAGGTGAATAGAGTTCCTAGAGGGCCTAGAACTTGGAATATTTCCTGCCATATCTGTAAACAAGGATGCCATAGTCTTCAGTGATTCTGGCCCTCCAAATGTGAATTCCTGAGCCCTAAGGGCACTCAAGAAGGAGAAAAGTGTCTGCACAATCTGGCAGCCATTAGGCTGCAGCCACTCCCTATGATGAACATTGAGGAACTTAGGATGAGAAAAATGCAGGATACTGGCCCCAGATAGCTGAGATGCATATGAAACTAATGATTTCAGTGAGCCTGGACTTTTGCATCTTCCCATACATAGAAAAGCACTAAATTCCTTAACATGAGATATTTGGTTTCTTTAATTAACAATACCTTTTGATGAGCAGGTTACCTGCTCTTTGCTATAAAGCTTCTATATAACCTGGCTCCTCCCTTGGCTTCCTCAGAGGAGTTCTCTCAGGGCTACTTGAGATGCTGCCTCCCATGCTTAAGTCCTAAAATTTTCTGCCAAATAGAGTGTAGCTTTCAGCTTTTAGGTTTTGACTATTTTTAAGTCGGCCTTTCCTTGCCTTTTCCATCTTCTACAAGCTTCTCACATGTCTTGACTCATGGCCCTGCATCATTCAATCTAATTCTGTCATCCCATCTCCTCTGACTCACTTGCCTCTCTCTCTCTCACACCTGTAAAGACCTGTGATTACTTTGGGCCAATCTTGAAAATCCTGGATAGTCTCTCCATCCCAAGATCCCGAGTTTAATAACATCTGCAAAGTCCTTTTAGGCACATAAGGTAACATATTTATGGGTTCCAGGCATTTGAATGGGGGTATCTTTGGCCAGCTCTTATTCTGCCTACTGCAGTCTGTCCCCTGACCCCCAAAGATTCACATCTACTCTACATGCTAAAGCCATTCACTCCCTTCCAACATCCCCAAAAGTCTCAATCAATTTATAGTATCAACAGAGAGTGACAAATCTCATCTAAATCTCATCAACTCCAAAGCCCCAAATATCAGGATCAAAATAATTGAAACCAGATATCTGGTGAGATTCTGAGTATGATACACTTTGGGACAAAATTCCTCTCCACTTATGGACCTGTGAAACTAGAATTAAATGCCTCAGTGTCACCATCTGTAGAACAGGGATATTAATAGCTACCACTGAGAAATGGAATATTTCCTGCCATATCAATCAACAAGGATGTTATAGTCATCAGTGATTGTACCCCTCTGGTGTGAGCCAGTGAGCCCTAAGGGAACTCAGGAAGGAGAAGAATATTTGCTATCTAGCAGCCATCAGACTATAGCCACTCCCTAGGGTGAGCCCTGTGAAACTCAGGAAATTGGCCCCAGATAGCTGAGGAGCCTATCAAAGGAATGATTTCAGAAATCCCAGACTCTTGCATCTTACCACACATAGAAAAGCACTATATACCTGCTCTTGGTTGCAAAACTACTATATAACATGGCTCCTCCCTGGCCTCCTCAGAGCAGTTCTCTGGGGGTTATTTGTGATGCCATCTTGAAGTCCTAAAAATTCCCACCTAATAAAACATAACTCTCAACTTTTAGGTTGTGAATATTTTTTAAGACAATACCACTTTGTATCAGAGTTTACCCAGAGAGTCAGTGTATGTGAGTCGCTCCAGTAGAGTCCAGTTCTTTGCAGCCCCAAGGACTGCAGCCCACTAGGCTCCTCTATCCATGGAATTCTCCAGGCAAGAATACTGGAGTGGATTGCCATTTCCTTCTCCAGAGTATGTTCCCAACCTAGTGATTGAACCCAGGTTTCTCGCATTGCAGGCAGAGAGGCAGAACCAGTAGCCAATCACATATGTAGTGTTTATGTGTGTGTGTGTACGTGTATGTGTGTACTAAGAAATTTATCAGAGGGAAGCGACTTCTGCAGTAACAGTGAAGCTGGCTAAGAAAGGCTATCTGCACGTCTCATTCTGGAGCTCAGGGTCCACAAGCAGGCAGTCGGGAAGGGAAATCACAAGCAGGATGGAAGCCTGTGAGGATGGGCTGAAACCATGTCTATTTTTGTTGACTCTGATCTTGGTGACAAGCCTATCTACAGAAACTGGGACCCTTTGTCATGGAGCTGAATACACACATACACCTGACCCACGAGTCAGAGAACTGAAGGAAGATCTGAGGAGAATAGAAATCACAGCTCAACTTGCTTCCCGCTGACAATCAGCAAATTGGCAGCAACGTGTGAGGTGCTACAGTGTGGCTCCTGTCCCTGCTCTGCCAGCTTTCATGAGGGAACCTCCTTTGTACCCATCCTAATAGGAAATGCAGGTGGAAGGGAATTCTGGAAGCAAAGCTGTGCCCAGGTTGGCACACTAGAAAGTCATCACACACCTCCTAGAGCTGTTGGAAGAAACAGACAGTGTCTGAACAGAAGTCAGCCCAGGGGCCAGACCCAGTGATGTTAGTACTCATCACTGTTACTATAATGGTTAACATGCAACCTCACCCACCAGTCCACATGAAGAGCATGTTTATGGCAAGTGGGCCCCTGTTGTTGATCAAAATCTTCTGCCCACCGAAGCCAAATAAAAAATATGGAAACAGAGTTTGAAGGAAATAGAAAGGTTGCTTTAATTCTCAGCCAGCAGAGAGGGGAACACAGTAGGCTAATGCTGAAAGAACCCTCCCCCACACCCACACACCTGGCCTCAATGAGGGGTCTGCTGCTGCTGCTAAGTCACTTCAGTCGTGTCCGACTCTGCGACCTCATAGACAGCAGCCCACCAAGCCCCCCCGTCCCTGGGATTCTCCAGGCAAGAACACAGGAGTGGGTTGCCATCTCCTTCTCCAATGCATGAAAGTGAAAAGTGAAAGTGAAGTGGCTCAGTCATGTCCGACTCCTAGCAACCCCATGGACTGCAGCCTACCAGGCCCCTCCGTCCGTGGGATTTTCCAGGCAAGGAGGGGGTCTAGGGGCATATATAAGATGAGGGCTTGCAGTCAGGGGTCTGTGATGAGGAAGAACGGTATAAGAATCTTGCATTCTTCTTCTTCTTGCACTGTTTCAAAAGTAGTCATAGGCTGGTGTCAGCAGCCCAGTAATTGAGTCTGGCAGCCTGGTGGCCCTGCCCCTTCTTTCTGATATATAAAAAGAAAAAAAAAAGCTACAAGAGATGATTCGCAGAGAGAGTGCTGTAAAGTAAGCACCAGATACAGGATGTAATTAGCACAGAGTCAAAGGATAATGGGTGCAAGATGTAGCTCATGCGGAATTTGGGGACAGAAAAGCATTTTTTAGTTATAGATTACAGATTAGGAACAGTTACAGTAAAAACCAGGAATGTTCAGGCTTATTCACTGTTCTCTTTATCTTCTTTGTTCTCAGGAAAAGAAAAGGAAAACCCATTCCTCTTTTTTTTTCTTTTTCATTGCAACACCCCTTTTCATGGAGAACCACGCTGATGATGAAAAATGGAATGTTTCTTGCCATATTAATAAACAAGAATGTGACAGTCACCAGCAACTGCAGCTACCACAGAGGGTGAGATTGTGAACAGAGAGGAAATTCAGGATGCAAAAACACAGGATTCAGGCCCCAGATAGCTGAGGCACATATGAAAGGAGTGGTGTCAGTGAGCCCACACTCTTGTATCTCCCCGTACATAGAACAGGGTTTCCCTGATGGCTCAGCAGACGAAGAATCCGCCTGCAGTGCAGGAGACACGGGAGACATGGGCTGGATTTCTGGGTCAGGAAGATCCTCTGGAGGAAGACATGGCAACCCATTCCGGCATTCTTGCTTGGAGAATCCCATGAACAGAGGAGCCTGACAGGCTACAATCCAAAGGGCCTCAAAGAACCAGGCATGGAACAATGGACAGGTCCAATATTGGGAAAGGAGGACATCAAGGCTGTACACTGTCACCCTGTTTATTTAACTTATATGCAAGGTGCATGATGTGAAATCCCAGGCTGGGTGAACCACAAGCTGGAATCAAGATTGCCTGGTGAAATATCAGCAACCTCAGACATGCAGATGATACCACTCTAATGGAAGAAAATGAAGAGGAACTAAAGAGGCGCTTGATGAAGGTGAAAGAGGAAAGTGAAAAAACTGGCTTAAAACTCAACATGCAAAAATCTAAGACTATGATATCCAGTACCATCACTTCGTGGCAAACAGACGGGGAAAAGTGGAAACAGTGACAGATTTGGGCAGAGCAGAAGAGAGCAATAGAGGATGAGATGGTTGGGTAGTGTCACTGACTCAATGGACATGAGTTTGCGCAAGCTCCTGGAGACAGTGAGAGACAAGGAAGCTTGGCATGCTGTAGTTCATAGTGTCACAAAGAGTCGGACATGACTTAGTGACTGAACCAAAAAAAAATGCATAGAACACAGCTAAATTGTTTAACTTGGGCTATCTGTTTTCTTTAATAAACAATAATCTTGTCATGTTCCGACTACCTGTCTTTTGTTGCAAAACTTCTATATAACCTGGCTCTTTTCATTGCCTCTTTGGAGTAGTTTCTCAGAGCTACCTGAAATGCTGTCTCCTGGGCTGCAGTCCTTTTGTCCCACATAAAACTTTACTCGCAATTCTCACACTGAGCAATTTTTTTTTCAACAATGATCACAGAGGAAGAAATTTCTCTGCCAAAAAAAGTGTTATGCTATCTTCTCTTAGAGTTTAGAAAAATGGGGAATTAGTCTCAGGCTGGAAGAAGCTGAAGGAGGGAATAGAGACAATCTACTTTGCTGGAATGAAAGCAATGTGCAGAAATACAAGGGATGCAAAGAAAGAGAGAACTCATAGGCCAAAGTAGTGGGAGGCTGGAAGCTGGAAAAGAGATAGATGAAAATGTGTGGGGAGGATCCATTGAGATGTAACTACATCAGGAACACATCTGGGTTTCTATTCATGTGAAATGAGTGATCCCTGGTCAAGATGTGTTGCTGGCCCACGGAGAAGAAAAGAGTAATGTCCCACAGTTGCTGACAGCCTGAGAACTGAACCTTACAGTGTGGGGTCTGGTTTTAAATTTCCTTTGTTATTGAGTCTAAACTGAACATAATGTGATCTTTATGTGAGGCCTGGTGTTGGAGCTGAATTTGGGTTGGAGGGAGGCATGTCCTGGGGTTCAGGTTGGACAAAGAGAGGTAGTTTTCTTAGAATGAAGGAGAAGGTGGATCTGAGTCAGCACCAAAGGTAGGAAGGACTAGAGCTGCAAAAAGTTGAACAGGTAAGGCAGCAGTGAGTGGGTGGGTGAGTCAGAACTAGTGGGAAGTGCAGATGGGTCCATCAGGGCAGGGGGCTTTGGAGGATAAAACTGTAAGTGGGGAGGGGCAAGTATGAGATGCTCCCTGTGTAAGCAGATGAGGGGGTGGCAGTGCTGGCACCTCAAAGGCACAGGATCCTGGATTGGTTGGTTCCCTGACCCCCAAGTTCTGCTGCTATAACGAGTTATCATAGACTGGATAACTTATAAACAGCATTTATTTCTCACAGTTGTGGAGATTGGGAAGTTCAAGGTCAAGGCACCAGGAGACCCAGTGTCTGGTTCATAGAGTTTCCTTCTTGCTATAACCTTACATGATGGAGGGAGTGAGGGAGGTCTTGGTTCCCTTTTATAAGGACGCTAACCCCATGAATAGGGCCCCACCCTCATGATCTAAGCACCTCCCAAAGGCCCCATCTCCTAATACCACCACAGGGGATGCTAGGTTTCAGCATATGAATTTTGGGGGAACATTTAGTCTCTAGCAGGGGTAATAGTATCCACCTAAGACTGCAGTGGGGAGTAATATAATCTGAGATAGGCAACAGATCAAGCCCAGAGTCTGGCAGGTGGAAGATCCCTGACAGAGCTCCTTCTCCACTCACTCTGGACTAGGACAACACCATCACTCAGGACATGTGTCCTGCTCCACTGGCTCCCGGCTCTGACCTTGGACAAGCCCTCCTGAGCCTCAGCTTCTTCAGCTGCAAAATGTGCATAATAATAGCCCCTTCCTTCAAGTTGAGATGAGGACTCAGTGAGATAGTCCTTGTAATGTGCCTGGCTCAGGGCCTGCACAGAAGACATCCTCGATTAAAGGCAGTTGGTGTCACCCTGAGCTGGGGGCTCTGCAGGGGCCTCTTAGTGAAGCCCTGAACCCATAGGAGAGCTGTTGCTCCTACAATGATCATTTGCTCCAGGTGTTCTTTCTAGAACCCTCATGGGACCCATGGATGTCCTTCTTCTGCCCCTTGGTTATGTGCTGTCTAGGTGTGGCAGGGCCAGTCTAGCCTGAACTTCATCTCTGGTGATGGGTGGTTACAAAGCCATCCATTTTCCCTAAGTATCCCGCTGAGACTGCAAGTCTTTTCCACCTGGCTAATGGCCAGAGTACAGTGTTGCTGGGGGCAACTATGAACCATTCAGACTGTACACACTCTCTGCCACTCCCTCCTTACCAGCAATTTGGGGAAATGCAGCCAATTCTTTATGTACACCCATGCTGGATTCATATCAATGTATGGCAAAACCAATACAGTATTGTAAAGTAAAATAAAGTAAAAATAAAAATTAAAAAAAAAAGACACTTCATGTAAAAAGCAGAATTTATACCGTATGAACTATTTCTTTTTTTCCTTCCTTTTGTTTTCCATTAAATGAGTCTCTCCTGCTCATTATTCTGTCTCATGGAAGATCTCAAAAGAGTGGCAATTCTAGGAAATTCATGAACTCCTGGGAAGTTGAGGCTCCTAAAAACATACTCATTTAAAGCATGAAATATGGCTCTGCATGTGTGTAAACCCAGGCAATTTCACGAGGCCAGGAAGGTGGGGGCTTGAATTGTTTTGCTGTAGAGCTATCTATAATTACCTGCCTCTTACCTGCCATTGCCCATGGCCTCAGTTTCAAATGGAGAAATCAGAGAAAGCGATGCAGCAAATGTGATCGTCCCACTCTGCCACAGCCCCATGATGCAGCCAGGTAGGGCCCCACCTGCACCTGTCACCTGTACAGCCCCCTTGAGCCCAGACCCCTTCTCCAGCCAACTCCACTTTGGGGTTCCAGATCCTAACTCTGGACCTTTGTCTGTGACCTTGGCACGAGGTCTGTGTGTGTCGCTCTCCCTAATGTCTAACTCCAGCCTCTTGGATCCTTCCCACTGCAGAACTAAACAGATGACCTGGCAGATGAAACAGAGTTGGGCTTTATACCATCCTCAGGCCTGGGCAAGAGTTTGTGCCATGGGTCCCACACTGTAGAGGACCCTGCTCCCTATGGCATCAGGAATCACTGGAACCAAAAGGGTGATGGGCCTATCTGGACGTTGCCTGACACGTCACCAGTCTAGACCACTTTCTGGTGTCTGGGACCCCAGAATTCCCTGCCTACGTGGCCTGAAGCCCATTCCCCGACCCAGATCAACCATCAGAGATAGAATTACAGTGAAGAGGAAGCAGGATCCACATCCCTCATAAGAGGGCTCATTGGCTGAGACCCTTCTGTTTCAGGCGGGTTTCTGCCATGCCAGGGGTGAAAGTGTCTGGAGGCCGCTGGAACCATTAGGGAACTGAGAGTTACCAGGAGGATACTGTCCCTGATCCCTCAAAGTCAGACCAGTATCAAGTTCTAAATTTCAGAGTTCATTGACTCACAGTATCTCAGAGCTGCAGAGACATTGGTCTAGGCATTGATTGAGAATCTGCTGTGATAAGAATGAGGTTTGTCATCATGCCTGTGTTCTCAGCCACCCCCTCCACTCTGCTTCCAAGAATAGTCTCTGCCCACTCAGCAGGAATCTGGGACCTTGGCCCACAAAAGCTATGTTTAAGGACAATTTGCTTATTCTGGATCCTAGGGCCTCTGTGTCCTCCACACAGAATGATTTTGGCTACCATTCCTTCAGAAATGCTCGGGCCTGGCCAATCCCAGCCAGGGAAAGCAGAAAGGCCTTCCCAAGGCTGGCCAAACTCCTGCAGTTTATGGAGGTGCCAAGAAAATTCCAGAGCTTCTCCAAGTGTGGGCTCTGTATTAGGATCAGCCAGCATAGCACCAAATCTACTGAACCCAGTTTCCCCCTGAGGGGTCAGCCTGGAGCCAACCTTCAGGGCCTCCCTTGGAGCAGGTGGACCCAGTTCTGAGGACCTGGCTCTGGGCACACTGTCCACACTTGTGTCAGTGTGAGAGAGCTCCGCAGGACTCAAGGGTCACACTCAGCATCTCTGGGAGGGGGAGTGTTTTGGCAGCCACCACCCGCCAGACCCCTGGGTCTCCACCGTGAGCATGGGGGAGTCATGGAGGAAGCATCGCTCTTGTCAGAGAACTCTTCTGAAATGCATATTCCCCATGAAAGGAAGCGCATCACACTCTCAGTGTTCTCCAGCTTCCCTCCCAACAACCAGGGTGCTGAGCCCTGGAGTCACGGGGATCAGGACCTGATGCCACTGGCAGACTCTGGATTCAGCTGGGCCTGAGTTCCAGTCCTATCTCTGCCTCTCTCACCCTGAGCAGCCCTTGATCACTCTGAACCTCAGCCTCCTGTCTGATCTTAGGGCAAAAGATGCGAGCAAAAAGATGCAGCAAAAAGTAGTCACCTGGGAGACTTCCCTGCTGGTACAGTGGATGCGTCTGCCTACCAATGCAGGGGACACAGGTTTGATCCCTGGTCTGGGAAGATTCCATATGCTGTGGAGCAACTAAGCCTGTGTGCCACAACTACTGAGCCTGTGCTCTAGACCCTGGGAGCCAAAACTGCTGAAGCCTGCACGCTCTTGGGCCTTCGAGTCATAACCGATGAGCCTCTGTGCAGCAACTACTGAAGTCTTCACACCTGAGAGCCAGTAAGTTGCAACTACTGAGCCCGCTTGCTACAGCCACTGAAGCCCGCATGCCTAGAGCCTGTGCTCCACAAGAGAAGCGTGCACGCAGCAGTGAAGACCCAGAACAGCCAAAAATAAATAAAAACAAATATAGCAGTTTGTACATGTAAAAAAAACTTTTTTGGAAAGAGTAGTCAGCTAGGAGTGTGGAGGAGAAGATCTGATGAGATCAGGCCTGTAAGCGCTTGGCCTCACCCACCCCTCCGTGTAGGAGGAGCTCACCATGTGTTAGCTGTTGTCACTATCGCAGGAGCAGCAGGGTGGGGGCAGTGACAGGTTTGGAGCCTGGAGTTAGCCTGGCTGGGCGTGAATTTGGGGTCCACCCCTCCCCTATATATGACCAGGCAAGCTTCTTAACTATGCTGGACCTCAGTTTCTGCATCTGTAATATGGGGAGGATGGTGGCGCCTTCCTCGCAGGATTGTTTTGAAGATTTAGTGAGTTCATGTGCGTAGAACAACCTGCCCCAAATCACCCAGGAGGAAGTCAGAGCCAAGAATGAACCCAGGACCTCCTGATCCCTTTCCTGGACACACTATCAATCCCAGCAGCCCTAGGGGCTGGTTTCCCAGGCTCTGCTCCACCCCTTCACAGCAGTGTGCTCACCACCTCCTGCATCAGCCAGCACATCTCAGGGTGGTTCTGTGTTGAAAGAAACAGACCTACACACCAAGTTCTCCAGGCCCCAGGACAGGACCTGCCCATCTTCTGAGCCACTGCCTGCAGGTGGGAAGGATGGGTCACTGGGCAGAGACCTGGTCCTGCATCCCTACCCTACCCGCCACTCCCCCCACCCCACCCCCATCATCCTGTCACTACATCCTGGAGCTTCTTCCCCCTCTGGCCTCACTCTTATTGTACAATGGGATTGTTGCCCCTATGTCTTGGGCTTGTTGGGGGACATATACACATCAAAGATGCCTGCAACCCCCTGCACTGTGCCCCCTGCCATATTCTGTGACTGCTGTCAGCCTTGTTAACTTCTACCCCACCGTCTCCGCTGTAGGTTCTCCTGGAGCCGGGAGTTCATCCTCTGGAAGTAGGTCCCTGTTCTCATGATGCTCCCGTCTGGACTCTTGAGTCCCCCTCAAGAAAGTTTTGTCCTTCTCTGATTGAGGTTCATTCTTTTCTATTTGTTAAGAGTTGGAACATGAGCAGCTCAGTGTTGTGTCCCATCAAGGGAGAGATTAAGGGCAGAAGCATGAAGCCTCTGACCACCCTCCAAATCTCCTTCATATCAGAGCTGGGGGTAGGGGTGCAGCAAAGCCCAGTGGAAGCCAGTGTGAGCCTGAGCTTCCCACCTGGACTCTGCCTATGACCTCCTGTGCAACCTCAGGCAGGTCACTGACTCTGTCTGAGCCATGGATTTTTCTTATCAGTGAAGAGGGACAGAATTTTATCTTTGGTTGCCTTCTAGGGAGGGTTGTAAGAAACAAATGGAAGGAAAGAGGACAGGCGGGCTCTGCTGCTTAGTGTGACTGGCATATTAACTCTGGCCATAACTGTGATGTGGCTGGGCCAAGGGTCAGCATTTCACTCCTGGCTGTATGTGCCTCTCTTCTAGGTTCACTGCGGTTTGTTCCTCTGTTTCTCCTTTCCTGTCTTCTTTTGAATCAGTTAAATCTATCTTTAAGAGTTTCATTTTTATTTATCTATTGACATTTTCGGGCTTCCCAGGCAGCATTGCAATGCAGGAGACCTGAGTTCGATCTCTGGGTCAGGAAGATCCCCTGGAGGAGAGCATGGAAACCCACTCCAGTATTCTTTGCCTAGAGAATCCCCTGGACAGAGGAGCCTGAGAGGCTACAGTCCATAGGGTCGCAAAGAGTCAGACATGACTGCAATGATTTGACATGCACACACATTGATATTTTTTACATGCACACGTAGTGACATTTTAGCTATACCTATTTGTATTTTTTTAAGTGATTGATCTAAAGATTACAAAACACATCGGTAACTGCTAGCCTTGCATCCGTGTAAGTCCATTTTCTGTCCTTCCTCATCCTTTGTGAAATACTTGCCTTATGTATTACATCTACATACATTATAAATTCCACAATGCAGTATGATGTATTTTTGCTTTAAATAATCTAATGTATTTTAAGAAAATAAAATTTAAAAAATAGTCTTTTATACTCACACATTTTGCATTTCTGCTGTTCTTCAATATTTTCTTGAATATTTAAATTTCCATCTGGCACCACTTTCCTTCAGCTTAAATAACTTTATTTAGTATTTCTCATAGTTCAGTTCTGCTGGTAACAAATCCCCTTAGTTTTCTTTTATCTGAGAATGTCCTTATTTCACTTTTGTTCGTGAGTGATATTTGTGCTGGATATACAATTCTGGATTGACCATGCTTTGAAGATGTGGTTGGATTGTCATATGACCTCCATTGCTTCTCACTAGAAATCAGCAGCCAGTAAAATTGTTTTTCTCTATGTAATGTGTCCTTTTTCTCTAACTGCCTTCAAGATCTTCTCAACTTTGACTTCCATAAGTTTGACTATGATACACTTAGATGTAATTACCTTTGAGTTCATTCTGCTTGGGGTTTGTTAAGCTTTATAAACCTGTAAATATTTGTCTTTCACCAAACGTGAGGCGATTCCAGCCAACATTTATTCAGATAGCTTCTTCTGCCTCTCAAACACGTGCATATGTGTGCATACACACACATCTTGCTAGGGCTGAAGTTCCATGTACATTATGTTTTTCTTTCAGTATTATTCCATAGATTCCTGAGTCTTAAAAAAAAATCCTCTTTCTGTATCTTTTATATTAGAAATTTCTATTGATGCATTTTCAATTTCTTGGTTCTTTCTTCTGTCTTCACTTTTCTGTTAATCCGTCTACTGATTTTTTTAATATGCATATTTTAGTTCTATAATTTCCACTTAGTTCATTTTTATAGTTTTATGTCCCTGCTGGAGTTTAAAAAATCTTCTTATTCATTATTCTGAACAGTTTTTTTTTTTTTTTAACCATCATGAGTTTAATTATAGCACTTGTTTATAGTTCTAACATCTGGATCATCCTGAGATTATTCTCCACTACCTGCCCTTTCCCTGATTTTAGTTTGCATTGCTATATTTCTAGTAATTGTGAATTTTATCTTGGAAAATATTTTATTTTTTATTTTGGGCTGTACTACGCAAATGACTTGTGGGTTCTTAATTCTCTAACCAGGGGCTGAACCTGGGTCCTCAACAGTGAGAGTGTGGAGTCCTAACCTCTGGATCGCCAGGAAATTTCCTATATCTTGGGCAATATTAAAAGTTCTTTTATAGACATTTTGAATTCTTCCAAACAATAGTGATTTGTGTCTGCTGGCTCCGGGGGCAAATGCAGCCAGTGCAGACAGGAGTTTCTTACTTACCTTGGGCCCCCAGGTTCCATTACTTCCCTACTGCAATGTTTTCCCAACATGGTAGGAGAGGAATGTTCTCAGAACACATAGCTGGTCATTTTCTTTCCTTCCTCTGGCCCTCCCTGCCCTGCTCCATGGCTCCCCTTCTTTTAGGAAAAGGAACAGACCCACTCTGTTGCCTGAGAGACACCGATCAGCCAGACCCCTCCCTTCCTGGGATGCTATCTTGGGGGCATCTTCATCCCCTATGAGTGACACTCTTCTTCCTGCTACAGACCTTTTCACAGGCTGATCCTTGTGCTTGCAGCACTCTCTTGATCCCCCTTTCCACAACATACCCTTCATCCTTTAACTCCAGCTCACCCATCAGCCCCTCAGGGATGCCCTCTCTGACTTTCTGTGACAAAGTCAAACTCCCTATCTATATGCCTTCATAGCACTCCATCTCTCCACCCATCACTCATATAGTATCTATTATAGTTGTGGATACACATTAATTTATGACATAATTAGTATCTGTTTGCCAAACTAGACTATGAGCTCCATAAGGTCAGAGACTGTGGTAACCTTGGATTGCACTGTAGTCCCTGGGTCCTGGGACAAAGTAACAGCTTGATAGGAAAGTGTCACAAGGTTGTGTGCTTAGGAGGTTGGCCTTGGAAATCACACTGTGTATCTCAGTTCTAGGGCTCACTTCCCATTAGGATTATGGTTTTGACTCTTGGGTGTGACTTATTTCAGGGAGAAATTTTCTTAAAAAAAAAAAATTGGAGTATAGTTGATTTATGTTTCCCCAGTGGCTCAGTGGTTAAAAAAAAAAAAAAATTCACCTGCAATGCAGGAGATGCAGGTTTGATCCCTGGGTCAGGATGATCCCCTGGAGCAGAGCATGGCAACACCCTCCAGTATTCTCACCAGGAAAATTACATGGACAGAGCAGTCCAGTGGGCTATGGTCCATGGGGTCAACAAGGGTCAGACATGTCTGAAGTGACTGAACACATAATTGGTTTATGGCCTCTGGTCCCATCACTTCATGGCAAATAGAAGAGGATAAAGTGGAAGCAGTGACAGATTTTCTTTTCTTGGGCTCCAAAATCACTGCAGATGGTGACTTCAGCCGTGAAATTAAAAGATGGTTGCTGTTTGCAAGAAAGGCTATGACAAACCTAGACAGCATGTTAAAAAGCAGAGAACTCAATTTTCAGACAAAGGCCCATATAGTCAAAGCTATGGTTTTTCCAGTGGTCATGATCAGATGTGCCAAAGAAGTGATGCTTTCCAATTGCGGTGCTAGAAAAGACTCTTGAGAGTTCCTTGGACTGCAGAGATCAAACCAGTCAAACCTAAAGGAAATCAACCTTGAATATTCATTGGAAGGACTGATACTGAAGCTCCAATACTTTGGCCACCTGATGTGAACAGCAAATCATTGGAAAAGACTTTGATGTTAGAAAAGACTGAAGGCAAAAGGAGAAGAGGGCAGCAGAGGATGAGATGGTTAGATAGCATCATGGACTCAATGGACGTGAATTTGAAAAAACTCTGGGAGATAGTGGAGGACAGGGGGGCCTGGCATGCTATTGTCCATGGGGGTCACAAAGAATTTGACATAACTTAGTGACTGAACAGCAATAATAATTGGTGTACAATGTTGTGTTTAGGCAGCACATTTCATTGTAAAGGCCAAATGGCTTAAGCCATTTCCCCCACAGGTTGCAGAAAGCCTGCTTGAGAATGAGGTCAGCACAAAGGACATAGAGATAGGAGACTGAAGGCAGGAGATAGAGCCCCAGATCCAGCCACCAATGAAATGAGCTCTTCCTCTATATTTTCTGGTTCTGCAGGCCAATAAATATTAATGACTTTACCTTAAAACTTATAGCATTATTTTTACAGAAAGAAATGTATGAGATCATTACTTAAAGTTTCCAAGGTAACCAAAATAAGAACTAAAAATATAGTAATGTTGGCAGAAGGGGAGACCGGCTGGTAGAATGAGCTAAAGCCCCACTCATCATAGCAGGAAGCCAGAAGATGGTGGTACAAACATATCATTTAGCTTTATGAGGAAACCGGTAAGAGAAACAGCTAAACAAGTTAAAATTGGTTTACCTCTGACAAGCAGAACTCAGGGTGAGAAGTTCAAGAGGCCACTACTTTTCATTATCAACCTCTCGATACTATTTTTTTCAACCATATGCATGAAACATTCTCCAAAATGAAATATACAAAAATAAGTTTGGCACATTACATAATCGCAGTTCCTTAAAGCTGATTCGGCTGAAAGAGCCCATTCACTTTTTGTTTTATAAAAATAAACTCTCACACTTATAGCTAAGACAGTAAACATGAAAACCCGCATCATTTATTTTGCTGAAGGGATTGTGTAATTAAGTTTTAAAAATAGAACCTGGGATAACTTTCTCTCTAATGTTTAAAGAAAAGATGGCTTGGACAGGGGTGGACTCAGTCGTCTTCCTGGAGAAAACAGGATGGGCAGTAGGGGCTGCACTTGGCCCCCATGAGGATCATCCAAGACATCCACTGCCTGGAGTCTCCTTCCATGACTCACACAGAGACCCATCAGTGCCCAAACCTGGGTGACTTGAACTCACAGGTGAGTGTCCCAGAGGTGGAGGAGGCAGCAGTGGTGAGTAGGGCAGTGGCTAGACCCCTCACTGCCTGGGGAAGTCTGTTCCCAGCATCAATGTTAGGGTTCATCCTACTGCCTCCTCTCTCCTTCTTCCAAAGTGGCCTTTGGGTATCAACTCATACTGGGGCAGATGCTTGAGGCAAAGGCAGATAGTGAGAAGGATATGGGGACCACAGTCTTGCAGTGGCGGGATGGACCATGCTCTCTCCTGTGCCGCAATTTCTTCCCAGAATCAAAACAATCTACTAAGTTCACCTACCTTCTAACTTCTCCCAGACCAGTCCCTCCATAACCCTGAACTTTCTTTCCTCCTCTGAGAAGTTAAAAAGATGAAGCCAAGAAATTCCAGTGAGTCCCTTTAACTCTGAGTTTCTGCAGTTCCAGAATGGACCATCCATGAAGGTAGAAATCATACATGCCTTGTTCAGCCCTGTATTTCCAGTACCCAGCTCAGTGCCCAGCACAGAGATGACATTAGGGAAATATTTACTGGATGAAGTGATGAATTCTAAAATCCTATAATTCTAAGTGTCTATGATTCTAGGATTGAATGTCTCTATGATTCGAGAATTCTGAATTGCTATTACATTTTACCACGGATCTCCCACAACAAATGCCAACAGGGGCTGGTCAGGGAACCTGTATAAGAGAAATAGCTGGATTAGCCAGATGCAGGCGCAAATGCTCAGTTCCTCAGGCTCAGTGGGGAAGGGCTCATGCAAGCCTCATAGACTGGCCCAGCCGGGGTCTTGCATCTGGCCACACTGAGAGCCATCAGCCCCCACTGGTGATACTGTTATGGCATTTCAGCTTTGAGGCTTCTCCAACCCAGTCCTTGCTTCCTATCTGGAGGCTGGTTCTTCTCCTTTGTTGCAGCTTGTTTTAAGCAGAAACTTTCCTTGCAAGGAGCAGAGCACGAAAGACTCCGAGCAAAAGATGTAATGATCTGTTGACCCACAGAACTGGAAAATATAGGGAGGGGACCTGGCATCAGGGACTGGTGAAGACAGGGGCTCAAACCATCTACTTGGGGCTCTATGTTCCTTCCCCTTTTATTTTTTTTAAAGAAAATTATTTGTTTATTTGCTTTCTAAGTGTTTGGGCTGCACTAGGTCTCTGTTGCTGCGTATAGGCTTTCTCTAGTTGTGGAGACTGAGGGCCATTCTCTACTTGTAGAAGGAAGGCTTCTAATTGCAGTGGCTTCTCTTGTTGCCAAGCATGGGCTCTAGGGCACATGGACTTCAGTAGTTGTGGTGCACAGACTTAGCTGCCCAGCGGCATGTGGCATCTTCCTGGAGTAGGGATTGAACCCATGTCCCCTGCACTGGCAGGCAGATTCCTAACCACTGGATCACCAGGGAAGTCCATTTCTCTTTTCTTCACGCTGCCTCCTTCTGTATTGACCCTCTTCTCAGGCAGGCTTCCACCTCATTGCAAGGAAGATGCAGTCACCCCATTTCTCCACAGTCCTTACAGCTTAGGATCCTAGGGAAAGAACAACCCTCTCTCTCTCTCTAAGCGTCCACATGTCCAATCTCAGGGAACACTCTGATTGGCTGAAGCTAGGTCATGTGACCTATGTGGGCAGGGCCAGCTCCATCAGCAGAATTGTTTCCCCTTCACAAAGAGAATTCTGCCCCAGGGCTGCAGGTGGGGGTAGTAGAAAGTCAAACACTCAGATGTCCTCTACATGATATGGAGGAAACAAAGATCTCCCTGGTGTGACTGCAGTCCCTCCCAGTCACAGAGGGTGACAGTGAGATCCCTGAGTTGGTAGATCAGCTCTCCTCTGTCCAAGCACCTTTGGCAAAGATGGAGAAGCCCTTAAAGGGCTGGAAGACAGGCCTTTCAGAAAAGCCTGAATCTGCCTCATCAGCTTCTTGGGCTCTCTGTGTGGTGGTGGGAAGAGAAGGAGGGACAAGTGGCCAGGGCCAGACTGGGTCAGATCACTCAGGGTCCGATCGCCCACCACAGTTGCCAGGCCTCCTGAAAGAGGTAACACCGCAGGCATTGTCTAAGCCTCTGTGTCTCTACTAGGCTGCCTCGTGGGCTGCAGACACGATGAATAAACAATAAGATGGTGGATGCCGTCGAATAACCTAGATTTGGAAATGAAGGTGTTTGTCAGGTCAGTCAGGCAGCTGTCTGTAGTTGCAGCAGGTAAATCATAGGAGGAGCCAATCAGCATCTACCTCCAGTGAGCTGGACCAATCAGATGAATTTGTTCAGCCAATCACACACTGAAAAGCAATAAATACACCTGTTAAGAGTTGGGGTGGGCAGAATTGGTGGTGGTCCAGATTCTCCATTACCTCCAGGGATCTCCTCACCTTTCTACGTGGGGAAGAGCTTCTCCAACAGTCTCAGGACAAAATGGCTTCCCATAATACCCCCAGCTCAAGGCACACAGGTGGGATCCTGCTGGCATCTCTGTGTCACTTTGATATATACTTGAGTCATCAAGCTCGTCAGAGGTGTCAAAATGTTATGATTAGAAAGAGAAGGGATGAGTGGAATCAGGTGGGGTTAAATATTTGTCAGGTTCCTGAGTGACATACTCAGGAGACATCCCCACCCTTTCCACAGGGTCATCAATGGGTGAAACGTGGGTTGGGGAAAAGGAGCCTGTCCTGAACTGTCAGGCTCTTTCAGGGCCTCTAGGGGAACTCAACTGTTTTTTAACAGCTTTATTGCACTAAAATTGCTGTACAAAAATCTGGACATATTGAAAATTTACAGTCTGGAGAGTTTGGGCCAATGTCTACACTCATGAAATCATCACCACAATCAATGTATGTATCCCTCTTCAGGCTTTGTCAGGCCCCCATCCCACCCTCCAGCAGCCACCAAACTGCTTTCTGTCATGACAGGCTAGCGTGCCTTTTCTAGAATCATATATAGAGTCCTAGAGTCACTCAGCATAATAATTTGGAAGTTTGTCCGTGTTGGTGTGCATGTGTGTTGATAGCTTGCTCCTGTTTATGGCTGAGTAATATTCCACAGTATAGACACACCTCATTTTTCTTTTATCCATTCACCTGTTGATGGACATGTGGGGCTATCACAAATAAAGATGTATTGAACATTTTTGTAAGCAACTTTGCAAAAGCAAATGCTTCCTTTTATCTCAGGGAAACACCTAGGAGAGGAATGATTAGGTCAAATGGCAGGTATATGTCTGACTTTCAAGGTAACTGTCCAAATGTTCTCCAAAGTGATTGTATAGTTTTACATCCCACCTGAGGTATACGAGAGATCTTGTTCTCCACATCCTTGCCAGAACTTGGCATTGTCAGACTCAGGCTTCAGCCATTTAATGGGTGTTCAACTATAATTTCTATTTCCCTAATGATTACTGATGTGGAGAAGTATTTCATGAACTTATTTGCTACTCATACATCTTTTAAAATAAAATATTCAAATCTTGTGACCATTTTTTAAACTGAAATATTTTACTCTATATTATCAAGTTTTAGGAGTTCTTGATGTGTTCTATATAATAATCTTTTACCAGATATATGTTTTGGACATATTTTCTCAGTTCATACTCCACCTTTCCATTTAGGAAAGTATCTTTTGTGTGATAACATTTTTAATTTTGATGAAGTCTAATTTATTGATTTGTTTCTATTATAATTTGCATCATAACAAAAACTTTCAATTTTGTCCATCCATTTTTTTTTTCAGAGGAAAATTCTTTTCAGGATAACAGGTCAACATTTTTTGACCTGTATAATGCTAATACATAAAACACAATTTATTCCCCTAAATAGTCTGTAGAAAACTTGGCAGCCAGGGTAGAATGTCTGGAATTAAGATGTTCAGCGATTCTTTCACTCATTCATCAGATATTATTTGCTTAGTGCCTGCTATGTTCTAGACACAAAAATTAAAGCAGCATGCTCCCACCCTCCTCTGATGTCCAGGGGAGTGGTAGGCATAAACAGATAACCAAACAAATGAATATATCTTTTTATTTTATTAATGTTTTAATTTTGTTTTTCAATTTTAAAATTTTTTTAAACTTAATTTTAAATAATTTTTATTGGGGTATAATTCTTTTACAGTATTATGTTAGTTTCTGCTATACAACGAAGTGAATCAGCTATATGTGTACAGATAAATGAATATATTCTGAAAACTGGAATACTTGTTAGACAGGGAGAGAATGAGACAACATCAGGAAAAAAAAAACTAGAGCCTTATCTGGATGGGAACCCAGGGGAGGTCTCACTAAAGAAACGCAGTTTAAACTGATTCCAGAAGAGTTTGTAAAAGGAAAGGGAAGAGCTCTCCTGGTGACAGGAACTGCCTATGAAAAGGCCCTGAGGCAGGAAGGGGTTTTCTGGGAACAGAGCCACCAGCATGACTGGAACGGGACTGGAAGCCAACAAGGACTGGGTCGAGCAGGACCGCATGGGCCATGCCAAGGTCTAATGGCTCATCCCAGGGCAGTAGGGGCCACGGGAGACCTTTAGGCTGGGTTGTGATGCCACCAGGCTGGTGGTTTTACAGTTCTTTCACCTGCTTTGTGGAGAGTGGACTAGGGAAGGAGAGGCAGTAGAGAAGAACGTTCCAGGAAGAGAGAGCAGGACTCGTTCCAGGACCAGCCAGGATGGGGGCTGGGAAGGGGGCGCATGGAGGGAGAGGGAGGTGCTTGAGATGAGGGAGGGGATTTGTGTTGTTAGGGCCCTGTTCTTGTCAGCTGTGTGCCCTTGAGCAGCTTCCTGAGCCTCTCTGAGCCTCTTCTCCCTCCTCGTGAAAGAGGGTTGAGACCCTCACTCCATAGCATTTACCTTGGAGTCCTGCCAAGTGCTGCGTGCAGCTGAGGCCTCAGTGCTGTTGCCAGGTCAGCGTGAACCCATCTCCCCACTACTGATGAGGCACCACAGCATCCCTGAGAGGTGGGCGTGTTTATTTCATTTTGCAGATGCGAAAATGGAGGTCCCAGGAGAGGAAGTGATTTGACCAAGGGTGGCGAGTGGCAGAGAGTGACCAGGAGACTGAGGATGGTGGGTGGTGAGTGTTGGCTTTCTCTGGAGCACTGTGGCATGGGTTCACATCTCTTCCCCCACTCGCTGGCTGAATGTCTTTTTTTTTTTTTTTAATTCAGTTCAGTCTCTCAATTGTGTCTGACTCTTTGCAATTCCATGGATGGCAGCACACCAGGTTTCCCTGTCCATCACCAGCTCCCAGAGCTTGCTGAAAGTCATGTCCATCGAGTCGGTGATGCCATCCAGCCATTTCATCCTCTGTCATCCCCCTTCTCTCCTGCCTTCAGTCTTGCCCAGCATCAGGGTCCTTTCCAATGAGTCAGTTCTTCTCATCAGGTGGCCAGAGTATTGGAGCTTCAGCTTCAGCAACAGTCCTTCCAATGAATATTCAAGACTGATTTCCTTTAGGATGGACTGGTTGGATTTCCTTGCAGTCCAAGGGACTCTCAAGAGTCTTCTCCAAAACCACAGTTCAAAAGCACCAATTCTTCAGCGCTCAACTTTCTTTATAGTGCAAATCTCACATCCATACACGACCACTGGAAAAACCATAGCCTTGACAAGACGGACCTTTGATAGCAAAGTAATGTCTCTGCTTTTTAATATGCTATCTAGGTTGGTCATAACTTTTCTTCCAAGGAGCAGGAGTCTTTTAATTTCATGGCTGAAGTCAACATCTGCAGTGATTTTGAAGCCCAACAAAATCTGTCAATGTTTCCGTTGTTTCCCCATCTATTTGCAATGAAATGATGGGACCAGATGCCATGATCTTAGTTTTCTGAATCTTGAGTGTTAAGCCAGCTTTTTCACTCTCCTGCTTCACTTTCATCAAGAGGCTCTTTAGTTCCTCTTCACTTTCTGCCATAAGGATGGTGTCATCTGCATATCTGAGGTTATTGATGTTTCTCCTGGGCATCTTGATTCCAGCTTGCGCTTCATCCAGCCCCGCATTTTGCATGCTGTACTCTATGTATTAGTTAAATAAACAGGATGACAATATACAGCCTTGATGTACTCCTTTCCTAATTTTGAACCAGCCTGTTGTTCCATGTCCAGTCCTAACTGTTGCTTTTTGACCTGCAAACAGGTTTCTCAGGAGGTGGGTAAGGTAGTCTGGTATTCCCGTCTATTTAAGAATTTTCCACAGTTCGTTGTGATCCACATAGTCAGAGGATTTAGCATTGTCAATGAAGTGGAAGTAGATGTTTTTCTGGAATTCTCTTGCTTTTTCTATGATCCAAGGGATGTTGGCAATTTGTTCTCTGGTTCCTCTGCCTTTTCTAAATCCAGCTTGAACATCTGAAAGCATTTGGTTCACGTACTATTGAAGCCTGGCTTGGAAAATTTTGAGCATTACTTTGCTAGTATGTGAGATGAATACAATTTTGTGGTAGTTTGAGCATTCTTTGGCATTGCCTTTCTTTGGGGATGGAATGAAAACTCACCTTTTCTAGTCCTGTGGCCACTGCTGAGTTTTCCAAATTTGCTGGCATGTTGAATGCAGCACTCTCACAGCATCATCTTTTAGGATTTGAAATAGCTCAACTGGAATTTCATCACCTCCACTAGCTTTGTTCATAGTGACTCTTCCTAAGGCCCACTTGACTTTGCACTCCAGAGTGTCTGGCTCTAGGTGAGTTATCACACTATTGTGATTATCTGGGTCATGATGATCTTTTTTGTGTAGTTCTTCTGTGCATTCTTGCCATCTCTTCTTAATATCTTCTGCTTCTGTGAGGTCCATGCCATTTCTGTCCTTTATTGAGCCCATCTTTGCATGAAATATTCCCTTGGTATCTCTATTTTTCTTGAAGAGATCTCTAGTCTTTCCCATTCTATTGTTTTCCTCTATTTCTTTGCACTGATCACTGAGGAAGGCTTTCTTATCTCTCCTTGCTATTCTTTGGAACTCTGCATTCAAATGGGTATATCTTTCCTCTTCTCCTTTGCCTTTTACATCTCTTCTTTTCACAGCTATTTGTGAGCCCTCCTCAGACAACCATTCTGCTTTTTTGTATTTCTTTTTCTTGGGGATGATCTTGATCCCTGTCTCCTGTACAATGTCAGGAACCTCTGTCCATAGTTCATCAGGCACTCTGTCTATCAGATCTAATCCCTTAAATCTATTTGTCAGTTTCACTGTATAATCATAAGGGACTTGATTTAGGTCATACCTGGTCTAGTGGTTTTCCCCACTTTCTTCAGTTTAAGTCTGAATTTGGCAATAAGGAGTTCATGATCTGAGCCACAGTCAACTCCCGGTCTTGTGTTTGCTGACTGCATAGAGTTTCTCCATCTTTAGCTGCAAAGAATATAGTCAATCTGATTTCAGTGTTGGCCATCTGGTGATGTCCATGTGTAGAGTCTTCTTTTGTGTTGTTGGAAGAGGGTGTTTGCTACGATCAGTGCGTTCTGTTGGCAAAACTCTGTTAGCTTTTGCCCTGCTTCATTCCATATTCCAAGGCTAAATTTGCCTGTTACTCCAGGTGTTT
This sequence comes from Ovis aries, assembly GCF_016772045.2. Lineage (NCBI taxonomy): Eukaryota > Metazoa > Chordata > Mammalia > Artiodactyla > Bovidae > Ovis > Ovis aries. The sequence continues at coordinate 237,268,836 of NC_056055.1, forward strand.
CTTGACTTCCTACTTTTGCATTCCAGTCCCCTATAATGAAAAGGACATCTTTTTTGGGTGTTAGTTCTAAAAGGTCTTGTAGGTCTTCATAGAACCATTCAGCTTCAGCTTCTTCAGCGTTAGTGGTTGGGGCATAGACTTGGATTACTGTGATACTGAATGGTTTGCCTTGGAAATGAACAGAGATCATTCTGTCGTTTCTGAGACTGCATCCAAGTACTGCATTTTGGACTCTTTTGTTGACTATGATGGCTAACCCATTTCTTCTAAAGGATTCCTGTGCACAGTAATAGATATAATGGTCACCTGAGTTAAATTCACCCATTCCAGTTCATTCTAGTTCACTGATTCCTAAAATGCTGACTTTCACTCTTGCATCTCCTGTTTGACCACTTCCAATTTGGCTTGATTTATGGACCTAACATTCCAGGTTCCTATGCAATATTGCTCTTTACAGCATCAGACCTTGCTTCCATCACCAGTCACATCCACAGTTGGATGTTGTTTTTACTTTGGCTCCATCCCTTCATTCTTTCTGATAACTCTAAATCAGCATCAACTGCCTGTGGGGCCTCTGGCCCTCCGCCAAGATGGGGGGATCCCAAAGGAGGAATCTGAAAGCAGTGCCTCCTGTTCCTCTTTGTGACATTGGCATGGTCTTCCCTGTCCTGGGCCTCAGCTTCCCCACTGGCAAAATGTGAGTGTTAAACCTGATGCTTAGAGGGATGGAAAGTGTTAGTCACTTTAAGCCCTTAACCTTGCTGGAATGTTCAGGGACTGAGGAAAAATGGGGAGGGGAGGATGAGCAGAGTGGGGTCATTGTTGAACCACAGCTCACAGATGGTCACAGGGAGATAGGCATCATCCTAAGTGGTCCATGCAGATCCAGTCAGACAGTCCCCACACCAGCAACCTGAGATGGACACTATCCCCATTTCCTGAGATGGAAACTGAGGCATAGGGAGGTATGTTGTGGCCAGAACACTGTCCTAGGAGATAGTGACAGATCTGGACCCTTGATTTCTTGGATGACCTTGTGTTAGTGGTTCAGTTGTGTCTGACTGTTTGCTACCCCCATGGACTGTAGCCCATCAGGCTCCTCTGCCCATGAAATCTGCTCAAGAATACTGGAGTGGGTTGCCACTCCCTTCTCTAGGGGATCTTCCTGACCCAAGGACCAAACCCAGGATCTCCAGCCTTGCAGGCAGCTTCTTTACCGTCCAAGCCACCAGGGAAGCCCGGATGACCTTAGGGGTGGTCAAGGAAGGAAGTGGGGAAAATGGAAATAGAAATGATTGAGGCTTTCTGTGGCCAGGAGCTGCTGGTGTCCTAACATGTGGTCTTGCATCCTCAGGATATTCCCCTGGAGCTTGTTATCGCCTTGTTACAGGCAAAGAAACTGCTGCCCTGAGAGGTTTAGACACTTGCTTAATATCACACAGCAAGTCTGTCGCAAAAACAGGATTCAAGCCCAGGTCCTTCTGATTTTTTTTTTTTTTTTTTTTACCCTTCATAGGCTGCTTTGGGGGTTTAGTTCATTCCCACCTGCTGGAGGAAGGCTGAGCTGATGGTGGGGTACATCTAGTGGCCAACCACAAAGTGTTCTTAGGCCAAGAGCCAGAGAAGGATACCCGGGAAGAGGGGGTGTTGCCCCCCTCACAGTTAGGCCCCCTGTGACTTGTGGCCAGAGGGTTCAACTCAAGATTGGTCAGTGACAGCGGGAGTTTGATATATGATGCAGGGAACCCAAAGCTGGTGCTCTGTGACAACCTAGAGCAATGGAGTGGAGATGGATGTGGGAGGGGGATAGAGAGGGAGGGGACACATGTTGATGTATGGCAAAAACCATCACAATATTGTAAAGTAATTATCCTCCACTCAAAGAAAACACAGACTGGGTAGTGAGAAGGCAGGGGCGGCTTGGAGACTCAGGGGGTCGAGCAACTCAGGGAAAGGGTGGACACAGAGTTTGCCTGCAGGATCAGCTCAAGGATGTGGGGCATGCTGGGAGGTGAGGCAGCAGGACCAGGGAGAAAGCTGGTGGGGCTGGCAGGCAAACAGTCCTAGAAACTGTAGTTTCTAGGTCTTCCCAACCAGTCTCCGGCTTCCCCTTGGTCTTGCCCACTTTGACAATGGTACTCCCAGAGGCTAGAGGTGGCCTTTAAACTCCCTCAGCTCTCAGCCCTCCAGGGCCCCCCTTTACACTCAGAGGAAAAGCTGGAGGCTCTCCAGGCATAGTGCACATGCCACTCATCATGTGCCCAACTACCCCCCTGACCATCCTGTGACCTTGTCCCCCTGCTTCCTGCCTCACTCACCAAGCTCCAGACACACTGAGCTCCTGCTGTTGCTCATACAAGCTAAGTCCAATCTGGCTTCAGGGCCTTTGCCCTTGGCTGTCCCATCTGCCCGGAACAGGGCTTCCCAAGTGGCTCAGTGGATAAAGAATCCACCTGCAGTGCAAAGGAGATGCAGGAGATGCTGGTTTGATCCCTGGGTCGGGAAGATCCCCTGGAGGAGGGCATGGCGACCCACTCCAGTGTTTTTGCCTGGATGACTGAAGCGACCGAACCAGCATGCACCGCCAGGAACATGCTTCCCTCTGCTATAACCAGGGCTTGTCCCTTCACTTCATTCAGGCCTCTGCTCAGATGTCCCCTAAAATGTCACCCACCCCAGCCTGTCACTCTCTGCCCCACCCTGTTTCATTTTTCTGCAGAGCACTTGTCAGCCCTGACATTATTTAGAAATGTATTTGTTTACCATTTGTCCCCTCCCCACCTTACACACTACAACAGGAGCTCCACAAGGGGAGGGACACAGACTGTTCTGTCCCCTGCTGTGTCCTCAGACAGGACAGTGAGCAAGTAACTTCTTCAGTAAATGAAGAAGTTGGAGCCAGACCTCCCTGAGTTCGAATCCTGGCCGCTGCACTCTCTTGCGGTGTGCCTGGATCGTTGTCCTCTGTAAGCTCACTGCGCTTCATGTGTAAAAGCGACCGAATAACCATGCCAGCTCACATGGGGGTTGTGAAGTTACCAGAGTGGATGCAGCAAGGGGCCAACTATGGGGCCTGGCACGTAGGATACACTCCAGAGATGAGAGTTACTGCTCCTGTTGTTATAACAGTAGCAAGGAAGGGGTCTGCATGCAGTGATAGTGTCTATTCATTCATTGGTCCATGGTCCCCATCCATGTCCATAAACCCATACTGACACATCTGCTTTCAGATGCTTAGAACACAGTCAGGCCTGGAAAGGGTCACAGGAAAGTAGAGGGAAGACTGGGGAGATAAAGAATAAGGGGCCATGTGTGGAGACAGAGATGGGCTCATTGGGAGAGACATAAGGTTACGAAGGATCAGTTTCACAGAGAAGAGTGTTTTGATGGCTGGGTCTTGAGGAGCGAGTAAGAGGCTGACAGGGAGGGAAGGCACTGCAAAAATGGGGAGGGGGGTTTTCTTGCATGGCGTGTTCTTGGCCCATGTCCGTTACTCTGCATGGCTAGTGAAGGGCCAAGGGGTTTGGATCATGATCCAGGAACAGCACGGAGCCTGGGAAGGATTTCCAGCAGGAGGGACCCGGTCAATTTTATGCTGTGGAGGATCACTCCAGGGCAGAGTGGAGGGCAGGCTGGAGAGGAGGTGCTTGAGGGCAGAGAGACTGTCAGTGCACAGAGCTGGGGCATGAGGGGGTGGCGGTCAGCCAGAGGACCAGGGAAGAGCCCAGAGGTGAGGATGAGGCCCAGGTTCAGCTCAGGAGAAGCAGCCAGGCCAGTGGGCTTCACGTGGAAGTGTCTGAGCTGCAGAATTCTGCTCCTTCAACTCCTGCATAATATCAGATCCTCCCACGTGGCCAGAGCTGGGATGACAGTGACTGTGAGGTCAGAGAGCGAAGATAACCCTACAGTCAGCTGAATGCTGCTGCTACTGCTGCTAAGTTGCTTCAGTCATGGCCGACTCTGTGCGACGCCATAGACAGCAGCCCACTAGGCTCCCCCGTCCCTGGGATTCTCCACGCAAGAATTCTGGAGTGGGTTGCCATTTCCTTCTCCAATGCATCAAAGTGAAAAGGGAAAGTGAAGTCGCCCAGTTGTATCTGACTCTTAGCGACCCCATGGACTGCAGCCTACCAGGCTCCTCCATCCATGGGATTTTTCCAGACAAGAGTACTGGAGTGGGGTGCCACTGCCTTGTCCGACAGTCAGCTGAATATCCCCCCTCATAGGCCACAGGAATGTCAGGAAGCAGTGTTCTGTTGAGTGCAACCTCTGCAGAGAAACCTGACAGGACTAGAGGAGTTTGCTCTTCCAGAAAGCCGAAGGGAGACACATTTGTTTCCATGACACATTCATACTTTTCAAGACACAATGTGATTGTTTTCCTAATTTTGCTCTGGAAAGCAATGAATGGAAGATTTCACCTGCTGTGACAGCCTCTCCCTCCCTCAGGCACTAAACAATAGAAGAAGCTTCCAGGCCCAGCTCACTGGTGCCTGAAATTCCATCACTGGAGCGTCATTTCTTTGGCTTGCAGTTTTGTCCTTTGTAAAAATGCAAATGCCTGCACAGCAAGAGGTATTCAACATAAATAACTTCTGTTCATTCACTCCACAAATATTTACCGAGTCCCTTCTCTAAACCAGGCAGGGGCTAGAGGCTGCAAACAGAGAAATTAATTAAGACTCAGTCCATACTTTCAAGGAACTCACAAGCTGTGTGTGTGTGTGTGTGTGTCTATATTTGGGCAGGGCAGACGTGGCAATCTAACTATAACAGTCTTCAAGTGATATGATGGTAGTGGGTAAAAGATTCCAGGGAATCCACAGTACGCATGACCCAATTATGTGCTGCTCAGGGTTATGTGCTATCTGCTGAGCGGCTTCAGTTGAGTTCAGTTCAGTCGCTCAGTCGTGTCCGACTTTGCGACCCCATGAATCGCAGCACGCCAGGCTTCCCTGTTCATCACCAACTCCCGGAGTTCACTCAGACTCACGTCCATCGTGTCGGCGATGCCATCCAGCCATCTCATCCTCTGTCGTCCCCTTCTCCTCCTGCCCCCAATCCCTCCCAGCATCAGAGTCTTTTCCAATGAGTCAACTCTTCGCATGAGGTGGCCAAAGTACTGGCGTTTCAGCTTTAGCATCATTCCTTCCAAAGAACACCCAGGGCTGATCTTTAGAATGGAGTCATGTCCAACTCTTTGCGCTTCTATGGACTGTAGCCCATCAGGCTTCTCTGTTCATGGGATTCTCCAGGTAAGAATACAGGAGTGGGTTGCAGTGCCCTCCTCCAGAGGATCATTCTGACTCAGGGATGAAACGTGCGTCTCTTAAGTCTCCTGCATTGGCAGGTGGGTTCTTTACGACTAGTGCCACCTGGGAAGCCCACTCAGGGTTATACTAGGAATCTAACATGTCGTGGAAGAAAAGAATTCCAGCCGAGGCGGAGGGGGGCACAACCAAAGCAAATGGATGGAGTCATGAACCAGGGTGGTGGGGTACTGGGGATTCCAACCTTCTTCGCAGCCTGGGACACCAGATAGAACGTGGCAGATGGGACAGGCGCAGCAGGGAGGGCTCCTCACTGATGGAGGAAATTACTCATCTCAGGTGGCACGGCGTCTGTCAGAGTTCTCTGCTGCCGCCCCAGCTTCCACCTCACCTCCTCCCCCCACGGCCGCCACATTGTCCTCTGGGAAACTGCCACACTCAGCTCCGGAGGTGGGAACTGATTGGCTTAAGCCATCGGCCCTTCATCCTGACAGTACGTGATTGGCTCAGGGCGGGTCACAAGACCCAGCTCAGGCCAATGAGATGTAAAGTGTTTGCCGAGGAGTTGAGGGGGTGGGTCTGGAGGAAGGATCTTCCTGTCTCCTCTGAGAGAGCGCCCATAAGGCACTCATACTTGTATTTTGGCTCCAGGGAGTGAGGGTGTGAGGGACCAGGGTTGAAGGCAAAAGTGGAGGAGAAAATGTCAGCGAAATGGAACGTGGCAGGACCAACATTTGAGGGTCTCAGTTTCCTGAGTCAACAAATTTCCGCAGTTGTTTAACTGGTTTTTTGGGTTTCCCCTCATAGCTGCGTTCGTAAAGAATCTTCCTGCAATGCGGAAGACCTCGGTTTGATCCCTGGGTTGAGAAGATCCCCTCGAGAAGGGAAAGGCGACCCATTCCAATATTCTGGCCTGGAGAATTCCATGGACTATACAGTCCATGGGGTCGCAAAGAGTCGAACACTCTTTGAAAGTCAGACTGAGGGACTTTTAAATCAAATCAATGAGATCTTTCCAAATGTTTGCTGTTGTAAACAACACAGTGATTCACATGTAGATACATATGCATATCACCTTTGCTTTTCTGGAGAAGGAAATGACAACCCACTCAAGTATTCTTGCCTGGAGAATCCCATGGAGAGAGGAGCCTGGCAGGCTACAGCCCATGGGGTCGCAAAGAGCTGGACATGACTGAGCGACTAACACTTTCGCTTAACTGGTTTATTGTTACTTTCAAATGAAAATTTCCTAGCTGGGGCAGGGCATTTCTGGAGGACAGAATTGAGTAGGAGCAGCCAGGGTGCCCTGACCTGGGGTGGGATGCAGTGGTCAAGTCCCTTCGCTTTTGGTTTCATCTCCATGCAAAGTTCTTATGAGTTGAGATCTTTCTTCAGAAAACACCCTCTGACCCTTACACTTGCCCTGGCTCCTGCATGGTAAGTCCTGGTGAAATGACTGGGTTCTATTCCAGCCCAGCCCCCTACCTGACTGTGGATCCCAGGGCAGTTGCATCCTTTCTCTGGGCTTCTGTTTGACTCATCTACCGGCTCCCAGACTGAGCTCCCCAAGAGCAGACATGGTGGGCAAGCCAGCCCTATAGTTCCAGAGCCCAGGACAAGCCTAGCCTAGAACAGGTGTCTATGGGGCTATTGACCAATCAGTGTGGGAGGTGCACTTCCTGTTCTAACCTCCCCAGGTCAGGGCAATGTGTGATGCTGATGTGAACAGTTCTTTTGTCAATTCCAAAAGCCTGGTGGAGACCTTAGCCCCATGTTAGGGCAGTGGAGACCTTAGCCCCATGTTAAGGCAGGAGAAAGAGACTGAGCATCCAGACAGTATGTTGGAGGTGTCAGCCTATGCGGAACTTCTAGTACAACCACAGTTAGACTGGAGTCTAACTGGGGTCTCTTGCATTGCAGGCAGATTCTTGACCAACTGAGCTATCAAAGTCACCCCAAAGCTCAGCCATTTACTTTCCAGCTGCAGTTGACATGGGTAGTTAAGCTCTGGGGCTTTCTCCTCAACCTGTGTATTGGGGTGTGTGTGTGTGTGTGTGTGTGTGTGTGTGTGTGTGTGTGTGTGTGTGTTGAGGCCAGGAGAGAGGACAGTGGTCAAATGGGCCCCTGCCAGAGGACAGACTCAAAGGATGGAGTGAACCAATGGGGGCTACCTCAGAGCTGCTGCTCAGCTTTGGTGGTGTGGACCGCACCTTAGAGTCCTTGGAGGGAGAGGACCCATGTCTATATTCATGGCAGGAGCAGAGAAGGCAGGTTGGAGGAGACCCCCTGGAGGTGGGTCAGGTGCCCGAGGACTGGACTTGCAATCTCATGCCTGTGTCCAGCCTTCCTAGGACTGGGGCTTCTCTCTTGAGGGCGGATAGGAAGAAGAGGAATACAGAGAGTGAGAGCCTGGGATGGGGCGCATTGATCTTGAGAGAGTTATGTTAAAGAAGAGTCATCACAAGACATCACTTACTCATTCATTCATTCATTCATTAGTGTTTTTAATCCTGGGATTTGTAGTTACTAGTCAGGGAAGTGGATAACATGGAATTACACAAATGTAATAGATTACATCGAATTATATTATTTTATATTATATATTATAATAAGGGTTACAAAGAAGGTGTGATGAGTCAATTGTAAATGATTAAAAGAAGTGTAACAGAGGTGGCTGAAGAGGTGGGGTTGGAGAAAGTGTTAACTGACACTCATCTTTGCCAGTATCCTAATCCTCACAATAACCCAGCAGGTCAGCAATTTAAACATGTCAATTAAGAAGCAGAGATTGTCAGGTTGGATCAAAATGGACACAACTACATGCCATCTATACAAGAAAAGCACTTCAAATACAAAGACATATAGGTTAAAAGTAAAAGGTTGGAAAAAGATGTACTATGTTAGCATCAATCAAAAGAAAGCTAAAGTGGCTATATATTAGCATCAAAGTATGTTTCAGAGAAAATGCTATGACTAGAGATAAAGAAGGTAATTCTGTGATGACAAAGAAGCCACTGCACTAGGAAGACATCCAATCCTAAACGTTTATGAGACTAACAGAACTTCAAAATACGTGAAACAAAAACTGATGGAACTACAAGGGAGATAAATTCAAATTATAGTAAGAGATTTCAATATTCCTCTTTCAAAATTAATAGAAAAGTACACAAAAAGCAGTAAGAATTCAGGTTTGAACAACACAATCAACTTAACAGCAGAATACATATCCTTTCAAATGCATGTGGATCATTTACCTAGATCATAGTTGAGACCATAAAAATGTCTCAGTGAGTTTAAAAGGATTCAAGCAATAGAAGTACACTCTCTGACTACAATATAGAATTGAATTAGAAATTAATAACTGTGAAAAATCTCTAGAAAATCGCTATTTGGAAATGAAATAAAACATTTTAAAGTAGCTTATAGGTCAAATAAGAAATCAAAAGAGGAATTAGAAAGTACTTTGAGCTGAATGGGAATTAAACACAACGCAATGAAATCTGTGCCTGTGTGCTCAGTTGCTCCGGTTATGTCCAACTCTTCGCGTCCTTATGGACTATAGCCCGGTCTGACTCTTTGCAACTTTATGGACTATACGTAGTCTGCCAGACTCCTCTGTCCACGGAATTCTCCAGGCAAGAATACTGGAGTGGGTAGCCATTCCCTTCTCCAGCGGGTCTTCCTGACCCAGGGATCCAACAGGACCATTCCACATTGCAGGCAGATTCTTTACCATCTGAGCTACTAGGGAAGCCCCCTTTAGGCTCTTTATCATAACACTAATGATAGAAAAGAGGAAAGGTCTCAAATCAATGGTCTCAGATTCAATCTTAAGAATTAGGAAAAAAAGATTAAATGAAATCCAGAGTAAACAAAAGAAAGAAAATGATTAAGATCAGAGTGGAAATCAGTGAAATAAATAACTGAAAAATAAAAGCAAAACCCAATAAAACAAGAACCAGTTCTTTGGGGCAATCAGAAAAACTGATAAACCTCTAGCCAGTCTGTATAAGGAATTAAAAAGACACAAAGATCAGAAATGAGAGAGGTGACAACAGTGCAGATTCTACAGATATTGAAAGGATAATAAAAGGATATTGAGAACAACTTTATGACAATAATTTTACAGCTTGGAAGGAATGGATGAATTGCTTAAAAGATATGAACCACCAAAGCTCACTCAAGAGGAGATATGTAGCATGAATAGCTGTACCTCTATTAAGTACATGTTGTAGTTAAAAATATTTCCCAAAAGATAAATCCAGTTTCAGATGACTTCACTGGTCAAATCTATTGATCATTTAAGGAAGAATGATACAAATTCTATGCAAAGTTTTCCCCCAAAATGAAGGTAAGTGATTATTTCTCAATTCATTCCTTCTGGTCAACAATTCTTTTGTACCAAAACATGATAAAGACATAACAAAAAACCTACAACCTGTATTTATTATGAAATTAAGTGTAAAATTTCTAAGTAAAATTTTAATAAATAAAATCCAGTAATATGAAGAGGATAATATATTATGGCTAAATGGGACTTATGTCAGCAGTGAAAAGTTGGTTTAACATTTGAAAGTCAATGTAATTCATCATATTAAGATGATAATTTATAATGAAAATTCACAAAAAGAAAAATTATACTATTATCTTAAATGATACAGAGAAAGCATTTGACAAAATCCAACATTAATTCCTGATAAAGAGTCTCTGTAAGGTAGGAATAGGAGTGAACTTCCTCAGTCTAATAATAAGTATCTACCAAAACCCTATAGAACTGTCTTTTGAGAGAAAGATACCACTTTACTCCTAAAATCAGGAAGAAGGCAGATGTCTGCTCTTACCACTTCTATTCAACACTGAACTAGAAGTTCTGCTCAGTGGAATCACACACACAAAAGTTAAGTCACCCAGTACGGAGAAAAACAAACTTTGTTTATTCACATGTACTGTGATCATTTATGTAGAAAACCTGATGGAATTTATAATACAAAAAGAATATTAGAGTGAATAAATGAGCTCAGGATGGTTAGGGGGTATAAGATCAATATGAAAGTACCGAGTATATTTCTATATACTAGCAACAAATAATCAGAAATAAAAATTATAAAAACAATACTACTTATAATAGCATGAAAATATGAGATCCTTAGGAATGGGTCTGATAAAATATTTGCAAGTCCTATGCATGGAAAACTACAAAACACCAACACTCTCCCTCCAATTGTTCTATAGATTCAATGCAATTCCAATCAGAAACCGAGTGCCCTTTTTTTCCCAAATATTGACAGTCTTATTCTAATATCTATGTAAATAACGTAGAATACTGAAAACAATTCTTAAAGAGAACAGCAAAGTTGGAGAACTAGCAATGCCTGATTTCATGGCCTATTATAAAGCTATAATAATTAAGACACTCTGATACTGACATCAAGAATGACATATAGAACAGTGGAGCAGAAGAGAGTCCAGGAATAGACCCATACGTACACAGACACTGATTGTTGACAACTTCATTGAAAAACAATAGTTATTTAAACAAATATTCTAGGACAATTGGATATCTATATGCAAAAAAAGTTAATCCATATTAAATGTAAAATCTAAAACTATTAAGTTTCAGAAGAAAGCATAGAAAATCATGTTGCTTAGGCAAAGATTTCTTCGATATAACATCAAAAACACAACTTTAAAAGGGACAAACTGATAAATCAGACTTCATCAAAACAAACAAAACAGCCTCCTCTTTGAAAGACACCTTTAAAGAGAACAAAAAGATAAGCCACAGATTGAAACAAAATATTTGCAATTCATATGTATGCTAAAAGATATATATCCATAATGTATAAAGATGCTCAAACCTCAAGGTAAGAAAACAAACAGTTTTAAGAAGGTCAAAAAATTTTTTTTAAAATACCTCATCCAAGCAGATGGCAAATAAGCACATGAAAGTAGGTTCAACAATAGTAGTCATTAGGAAAATGCATATTAAAACCACAGTGAGATATTAAAATTTACCTGTTAGAGTGGTTAAGATGAGAAGGACTGATCATATCTTGCCCTAAGAATTTTACACGATATCCTCTAGCAACTTACCAAGGAAGATTCTATTATTATTTTTTTTTGACAAGTGAGAAAGTCCTAATCCTTACATTTTGAGACCTGGGAAATTCTTAGGGAATCAACCAATCCAATGCCTAACCTGGCGCACTTCCACTGCCACTTCTGTTTTATAGGTAAGGTAAGGGGCCCTCAATCAGTGGCTGTGCTGTGCGCGCTCAGCTGTGTCTTTTTGGACCCTTTGGACTGTAGTCCACCAGGCTCCTCTGTCAGTGGGATTTTCCCAGTAAAAATGCTGGAGTGAGTTGCCATTTCCTCCTCCAGGGGAGCTTCCTGACCCAGGGATCAAACCTGCATCTTCTGTGTCTCCTACATTGCAGGCAGATTCTTTACCACTGAGCCATCAGGGAATCCCAACAGTGGCTGCCCAAACTCAAAATTGGCGACTTTATTGAGTTCTTATGGTTTATTTCTACATGGAAGTTTATGGGTTTGAAAGAGCTGGAGCTCATTATGAAATGCTCCACCTGTTTATCCACTTGGTGTGAAATGAAAGTTGTACATATGTACATCTGTGTGTGTGGCCATTTATGAATGTGGGAATATGTTGTACTGTATGGGTAATCTTGTCAGTGTGTTCCTATATGTATGTTCTGGTGTATACATATTTGTACTTATGTATCTACCACCCTTCTAAATTTCTCAGAAGCCACTCTGTGTCTTTTTCCAAAAGACTTCCTAGGATCTATAGTGGCAACTGTTAATTTCTCAACTTTTCAGCAGACCAATTTAATCCTGTTTCCCCAGGTGGAGGGTAGATGGAGTTGCTTTTGTCCTTTTTCTCACTGATATAGCCACTCAAAAAGAAAATCATGGTCCTTGGAAAGAAGAGATTATTGTTATTCTCATGGACAAAGCTGTGGGCTTGGATGGCTTGAAGATAATATCATCTCAGTGAGATGTAATTCTAGAGCAATGTTCTCCTCCAAAGCCACAAAGCTAAAAATAGTTAGACACACAAGTGATGTCAACTTAAAATACAGACCTGAAGTTCTCTTCTCCACCACTTTTTTACTTGACTAACACCTGGTCACATTGGGTTAAAGCTTATTTTCTCCAAGAAGACTTCTCTGATCCTCATATCCCCTTCCCGGTTTCAAAAACTTTTGGTGAGAACTCATCAGGCTTCCCTGGTGGTTCAGATGGTAAAGTATCTGCCTGCAGTATGGGAGACCAGAGTTCGATCCCTGGGTTGGGGATAACCCCTCGGAGAAGGGAACAACTACGCACTCCAGTATTCTTGCCTGGAGAATTCCATGGATAGAGGAGCCTGGTGGGTAAAGTCCATGGGGTCATAGAGTTGGACACAACTGAACAACTAACACTTTGACACTTTTCACTTACTTTCATCTATTGAAATGTTAATCCTGTTACAGTACCATAGACAGAGGCTACCCCAGTGAAGAAGGGCTGAGGGGTGTCTGCATTGTACAGGACCAGGAAGGGTAGCCTGATATCTTCTGGCTAATGGTGTGAAGACGTGGGAAATGGGAATCCAGGTCATGGCAGGTCATCTGGTCCAACTCATTGCATCTACTCAGTATGTTATCTGAACCACATGCACATTTACAAACATCCAGAGAATGTCATCAAACCATGATGGGGAAAGCGATGGGGGAAGTCTAGAAAACCCTGTCTAGTCTCTGCCCTTACTGTGCCATGATGCTTGCTCATACCATGACCTTTGGCCAATCATCTTCCCCATCTGGGCATCCTCAGTGTTTAAAGTGAGGGGCTGCACTTTACTATTTGTAAGGGCCCTTCTAGTAATGACTCCCATAATAAGGACTTTACAACTTCATTGTGACAATATATGTGGGTTTCCCCCGCTATTGTACAGATAATCCTGCCTTCTAGCTTTGTAAGCCACTTGTAGTTGTTGTTTAGCCACTAAGTCACGTCTGACACTTCTTGCAACCCCAAGGACTGTGGCCCACTAGGCTTTCTCTGTCCCTGGGGTTTCCCAGGCAAGAATACTGTAGTAGGTTGCCAGTTTCATCTCCAGGGGATCTTCCCAACACAGAGACTGAACCCACATCCCCTGCGTTGGCAGGTGTATTCTTTACCCCTGAGCCACCAGGGAAGCCCTTGCAAACCCTAGTTCCTGGTTATACAGCATATACAGCCCCTCAGCACTACAGGCAACCTCCCCTCTCATCCTTGATGTTCACATCCCTCTGTCCTGAACCATTCTGGCACCCAGTCCCACTGGGCAAGGCAAGTCAGAAACAGTCATGGATAAAGACTCAGATATGGTCCACTTTGACTGATGGCTGAAATTTTGACGTCAGACCAAACTGAATTGGGGTCTGGACTGCACTACTCACCCTCTGTGGAATTTGAGAAACATCATTTCATTTTCTGAGCCTCACATGATAGAATATTTGTCTGACTGAGTAGTCATTCACAGTCAGGCTGAGCCAGTAAATTCATCTTTCTCATTGCTCTAACATTTGTACCCATTGTTTTGCAATTGTTCATGGGATAATGATTCACTCATAATTCTCCATTTAAGTCTTTTCTTGATTGATCTACTAGATGAAATTTGCCTTCAGCTTCTTATTACAATACTCATTACAGCCACCATTAGAACATGGATTCATAGCTGTTCTTCCAACTAATATAATTGCTGTTAGACTGATATGAATAATTTCTCCTATCATTACCATAATCAGAAGTTGTTCACTGCCTTCCTTCGCTTGCATGGTCTGGATCTCTGTGCTTGACCGGATTTTGCTCAGCTTAGGCCAATCCATCTGCTCCTCTCCAAAAAGCACAGCCTTTTCTCTCCCAATTGCCGCAGTCAGTTCTGTGTCTACTCCTTAGAGAACCCATCTCTGTAGATTTGCAGCAACTACTGCTGCTGCTATTGATGCTACTGCTAGAAATGACGTAGGCTAGGTGTGGTGCTAAGGAATTTGCCGGCATCATCCTACGAGACAGTTGCCATCCTCACTGCCCATTTTGTGGATGTGGAAACTAAGGTTTAGAAAGGTTGAGCCAATTTCCTTCAAACATTTGATGAATGAGGGATGGATTGAGTGTTTGATTTCAGGAGTTTCTGATCCTTGAGCCCAAACTTTTGGAATCGCTTACTACAGAAATGGGGCTTCCAAGGTGGTGCTAGTGGTAAAGAACTCGCCTCAAATGCAGGAGATGCAAGACACATGGGTTCTATCCCTGGGTCAGGAAGATCCCCCTGGAGGAGGGCATGGCAACTCACTCCAGTATTGTTGCCTGGAGAATCCTATGGATGGAGGAGCCTGATGGGCTACAGTCCTAGGGTCGCCCAGTCGGACATGACTGAAGTGATTTAGCATGCACGCACTGCAAAAGGAGCCTGTCCTGTGCCTGTCCTGTCCTCTCCTACTTCCTCCGTATTCCTTTCCCACTGTTATCTTTGCTCATGAGCTTCCTTTAGATAGAGAGCCTGAAATCTGTGATTCCTTCTAACCTTCTGTGACAGAGAAAACATCCCTTTACATAGGGAGAGTTCCAGGGATTGTAAACCCTATAGCCCAGCCTGAGACCCCTCCTCTGAATCTAGACCTTCTTAATCTTGGAACTAACATGTTCCTTTCCCCTTTGCCCCTGCCAACAGCTCGGATGCATCACTTTGCTGCAGATGTGTGAGGTATGGCATTCTGGCAGGATTTATTTCACACAACTGTGCTAAAGAGTTTCTTGATTTCAGACAATCCTCAAGCATTTTGGGAAGGAGAATATTATGCCCAGTTGAAAGACAGAAAATTGAGGCCAGAGTGGCATATTTTTGAAAGTGAAAGAAACCTTGGAAATCGTCAACTTCCTTGTGCAGGTGAGGAAATAGATTAAGAAGGAAAGTGACTTGGCAAGGTAGCCAGCGCCAGATCTTAGGGCCCTGGATGGTCGGTCTCCATCAGTAAAACAGCCTGTGAACAGGTCCAGGGTTTTGTTTGTCCATTTGTTTACCTTTCAGCATAATTTCTCACTTAGCCTGCTCTTCAGAGAAACCGTGAGTGGGATAGGAGTTCTGTGGATTCAGACTCAGAGTCCTGGGTCTGTCATCAATTCACTATGCGTGGCACCTCAGTTTTCTCATCTGGAGAATGTTCTTCCCTGGACCAGGGTGCTAAGTTTGAGTCCCCAGGGTATTCTGGATGTGCTTACGATATCTCACCACATCCTGCCATCAAAGGACATCAGAGCCAGATGTGGCCTTTGCAGCTTAGCTGATCTCAGCTTGGCAGCTGCCATTTTAGTTCCCCAACACCAATTTAATTCCTCCTGTCCCATGCGTGTGGTCTCAACAAATTGATGCGCCAGAATTGCGCTTCCTTAGGGCTGTTCTCGACAGCTATGAATGGGCAGTTGCCTGGGTGCTTTTGAATGAGCCCTGGAGTCCAGCTGAGACAAGCCTACCATGGCATTGTATTATAAGAGCACTTCACTCTGTTCTTTAACCTTGATTTAATGGGGTTGGAACTTTCAGCTGCGTCTGAGGACTTCCCCCAGCGGGAGGATGTCCGGGTCACATGGACCTGACTGTGTTACAGAGGGTGGCGCGGGAGGGACTGGGACAGCACATGAAGGTCTCAGGGGGTGGTGGGCCATGCAGTGGACAGGCCTTTGCCTGTGGTGGGAGAAGGCTGACTTTGGCATGGCCGTGCACATTGGCATAGATCGCTGGGGGGACACCCAGCTCAGATGCCTAGAGATGTTATGATTTGTTCATCCACTCATTTATTTCCTTCTGCTCTCACTCACTCAAGAAACGTATATTGACCATCTCTTTGGCGATGACAGGGGCACACCCTCCGTCTTGCACAGGAGAGAGGCTCTGTCATGCTACATATCTTGTCTTTATAGACATCAGGGCACTTAATGCCCTTGGGGAGGGGAAGGGAAGGAGGACACCTGCCTTAGAGTGGGTGCCCCAAACCAGACCTAGGACAGGCATTTGGGCTCCGGTGGTTGATTTGGGAGTGATTTCAGGGCACACAAGTGAGAGTATAGAGAATGAAGCAGGGAAGGGAGTGAAACCAGCAACAAGGAGCATCACTGAGCGGGCACCTCTGTGAGCCACCAGGGCCCAGTCCCTCTGGGGCCCTCTGAGGAACCACACGGAGACCCCTGAGAACATCCTCATGGTGGCTGGCGACTCTGGGGTCATTATCCACTGACCCTCATCCTCAGTGTGCAGGGTGCTCCCAGGATGTGTTAAGTCCCCTTCACTTGGACGTCGTGATGTTGGAGAAAGCCCACAAGCAGAGAGGAAGTGAAGAGGGGCAGCCATTCGAGGGAGGAGGCTGTTAGTGTTCTGGGAGCTGCCCATGGCTGCAGAATGACTCGGGATGGGCCAGGGGACATGAACCGAGGGGACAACAGCCTCTGCTGCAACGTTTTAGGAGAGGAGACCCACCCAGCCTTACGGGGTTCTCATAGGTCCTAGGCAGTATTGGATACTGACAGATGGAGGAATCTTTGGAAGGTGAATAGAGAAGCTCAGATGTTAGAGACTGTTTATCATGATTTCTCCTCCTCAATCTCTTCATCTGCAAATAAGGAGGCCTAGAACCCAGACTCATTTGGGCTCCTGCCAAGCCGTCTTTGCAAATCACCCTGAGAGGAGTGAATTGAATCAACGGCTGGGGTTTTCAGTGCCTTTTTTTGGCAAGTTCTCAGAAAAATCTTTGTCTTTGCACAGCAACCAGATGGTTCTCAACATAGATCTGAAAGAGGAGGAGGTGAGGAGAGAGGCCAGGATGAGAGGAGCCAGAGGAAGCTCAGAGGGTGGGGATGGGGAGGGGGAGCTACAGAGGAGACTGTGCAACAGACAGATGCTGTGGGAAAGAGGCTGGAGCAGCAGGGATCTCTGAGCTCTGGGGATCAGGCACGGAACCCTGCTTCCAGATCTCTTCAAAAGCAAATGCATTCAGAGAACACATAATCACAGCCCCAGAAAGTGCAGGGATCACTCTGAAATGAGCAGAAAGGGCCATTCCCCAGCAGCCTCCCTGTTTCACCCAAGAAGAGAGCTGCTTGGAGCGTAGTGTGCTTCCCTGACCTTAAAACGGCCTCTGGGCTCCTGCTGGCTCGGCTCCCCCGCCACACCCCCACCCACCCAACACCACGTGAGAACTCAACAGACAAGGAAGCACCCAGCAGTGCCTTCTGCAGGCCTACTGTGCATGCTGGCCCTGTGCCGGGGGACGGAACTGATGGTAGGGCTCAGGGAAACAGAGCCTGAGCTAGTGTGGGTGTGCAGACGGCAGCCTGGTTCAGGTCCAGAGGGCGTTCAAGCAGCTGATGTGGTCCACCCACAATGCTGGTGCATGTGTGAATGGTAAGTCACCTCAGCTATGTCCAGCTCTTTGCAACCCTATGGACTGTAGCCTGCCAGGCTCCTCTGTCCAAGAGATTCTCCAGGTAAAAATACTGGAGTGGGTTGCCATGCCCTTCTCCGGGGGACCTTCCTAACCCAGGAATTGAACCTGCATCTTCTGAACCTCCTGCATTGTAGGCAGATTCTTTACTGCTGAGCCAGGGAAGAAGCTCCAGGTTGGCTGGTACTACAGTGGAGTTTCCATGAGCCCTGCCTTAGCAACACTGTGAGAGTCCTATGCCCAGTATATAGCAAGGAGGTAAACATAGCCAGACCTGCATCCTGAACCATATCCACCCAGGCAAGCTGACCTCTAGCCAGACTGTAAGAAATGAATGAGAGTTCATTGTTGTTTAAACACTCTGTGGGGATAGCTTGTTACACAGCAATGGCTGACTGATAAAAGTGCCTAGCATATATTAGGCACTGGGCTTAGCACAGGTATCCTGGAGGTGACAGGATTCACATATTTCCTACCCTTTTGGAGCTCATAGTCTGGTTGGGACACAGGCAGTGAACAAACCTCCAGTGGATTAGTCATAAAACCTAAAATGAGGGAAATATCCTGGGAAATGTCCCAGAGAGGGAGGAGGAGGCCAACTTTGGTGGTCAGGGAGAGTCGCTGGAGGAGAGGACCTGTGTGCTGAGACTTGCATGATGAGAAGAGACTGAGGGGAAGAGCTGAGGCGAGTGCTTGCGGTAGAAGCAGCAGCAGGTGCAAAGGTCCTGTGTCACAGGGACTCACCAACCAGAGGCGGAAGAGGCATACGGATGACTGTAGGAACAGCAATGAAAGCCAGCGCTTCCCAAGCATGTGCTAGGAGCTGTTTTTAACCTCTTGCTGAAATGATCAGTTCTATCTTGACACACCAAAGAGGAAGTAGGTGCGTTAGGGGGAATTCTTTGGGTTGAAAATTACAGAAACCCAACTCAAACTGGCTTCACAAAAGGGGAAGCTGAGTGACTCGTAGAGGTAGGAAAAGAGCACAGTAGCTTTAGGCAGAGCCCTATTCAGGAGCTATACTCAGGCCAGTAGGGTCCCCCTCTCTCTCTGCCACTGCTCATTTGACTTCTTTTTCTGTGGGGCCCTCTCTCCCTTTGTGGCTGAACTTTCTCAAGAGAGAGCAGAGGAAGGAGATGTGAGGATCACAACTGTCAGCAGCTCCAAGCTCCCGTCATCCCACTTGGGTGCTCAGGAGGGAAGAGAGAGTGCTCCCTCAGCATCCACATATATAATCCTAAATCTCCTGCTCATTCTCCTAGCCTATCATGGATCGGTCCAGTCTGGGCCTTTCACTCTCCCTGCATACATAGGTTGAGGACTGTGACAGATAGTCCTATCAGAATTGTGTGCTCTAGGATCTAGAATGTAGGTAGCAGTGATGAAAATGTCCCTAAAAATAGAGTAGAGGGGGTTCAGTTATCAGAAAAAAAAGGAGGAGATACTGAGTAGACACAAACAGTAGTTTTAAAATTATTTTTATTAAATATGAGTGTGTATATATATATGTTTTTTATTATTATTATGCCAGCTTAACAAGTAAGAAAGATGAGTCTCAGAGAATAAATGATATTCGTTAGCAAGTGGTGAAAGTGAAGTCGCTCAGTTGTGTCCGACTCTTTGCGACCCTATGGACTGTAGCCCGCCAGGCTCCTCTGTCCATGGGATTTTCCAGGCAAGAATATTGGAGTGGGTTGCCATTTCCTTCTCCAGGGGATCTTTCCAACCCAGGGATCAAACTTAGGTCTCCCACATTGCAGGCAGACTCTTTACCGTCTGAGCCAGTGGCAAAACAAAACGTCAACTCCATCTCTGCCTGACTCAAAAGCGCCACACTCCTAAATATCAGGCGATAAACCATTCAACCAGCCCCTAACCCTGAGTCCCAACAGACTTCAACTCATGATTCCAACCCAAACAGGAAGACTTTCAAAGCTCAGCTGCACAGGCGCCCGCAAGACTCCAGAGTTTGCAAACCTAGTCTTCACGATGGCTTTAATGTGGAGTTGCTTTGCTTCCCTTTCCACGGGGTGTGAACACACGGCAGCAACAGACTGTCTCTTGTTGTCTAAGCAGTGCTGAGAGTGAGTGTATCAAAGGGAATAGAGACCACGGTTGTTATTGCCAGAGGCGACATTAGCCAAGAGCTGGAAAATACATGAAGGGCACTGGAGCGTGATCTGTTTGTCATTTGAACATGCTTTTGAAACAGCAAAGCACACAGCCCCCAACAGTCAGACACAATTGCAGTCTCTCTTCCTGCTCTTGGTTGTCCCCTGGGCTCCTTCCCAGCAGCGACATCCTCTTTTTACCTCTTCTGCCAGGCTCAATCTGGTAAATTTCATTTAAGGGGTGATTCATAGCCATACAGCTCATCAAATCTGGAAGGACCTTAGGGAGCCTCCAGTCCAACCTTGCTCATTTAACAGATGAGAAAACAGAGCCCTGGAGAGGCTGGGCACTGGTTCAAGTCAATAAGTAAACAATGGGGTATATTATATGCCAGGCTCTATGGTAAGCACGTCCATGGAGCTTATCACATTTAATCCTTCCATAATAACCTGTGAAGTGTTACTGTCTCCCAGCTTTCTTCTGGGGAAACTGATTCTCAGAGAGGTTAGGTACCTGCTCAAGCTCACATAACTTGTGAAGTGACAGAGTTGATTTTTAAACTTATTTATTGTTGTTACATGGCTCAGATGATAAATCTTCTGCCTGCAATGCAGGAGACCTGGGTTCGATTCCTGGGTCGGGAAGACCCCCTAGGGGTGGAAATGATAACCCACTCCAGCATTCTTCCCTGGAGAATCCCATGGACAGAGGAGCCTGACAGGCACAGTCCGTGGGATTGCAAGAGTCGGACAAAACTTGGCGACTAAAACACAAGCACATAGGACACATCAAAGTTCAAGCCATGAGCCACTGTGCACACCATTTGTAAATTTGCAGTCTCTCTTCTCCCCAGCCCTGTCCTTCCGTGTCCATTTTGACCTCTACAGACCCCTTGTCACCTGGCTTGCACTGCCTGCCATCCTCAAAGGGAGGCTCCAGAGGAAAGTTGGCGGGTGCAAGGAGGGGTGCGGTTGGGTGTTCTTTCTTTCTTTTTCCCTGGCATATCCAAAAGGAAGACTTTCCTGCCTCTTTGGTGCTTCTTTCCGTGTGCACTGGCTTCTTTCCACGTTAAGTGGCTCTGGCAGCTGTGGGGTCAGTGATCGCGGCAGTAGCAGCAGCATCACTGGCACCTCCAGAGCCAGCCAGAAGTGTGGCCCCCGGCTCTGCTAACAGTACCTTGTTCCTAGCGGTGGTAGCAACTTCCTGAAATTACTGACTTCTTGATTATCTCACCTTCAGTGTTTATTCATGCCGCTCTCTTAATACAGCGATAGGCAGTTCCCCAAATCAAATCTCTAAATTTGAAAATTTTCTGTGGCTTCCCTAAGTGAACCCTGGAAGTTACAGCACTTGCCCCCAGGAGTGACCGCAGGAAACAAGCCATCAAGAATGGAACTTGGGGGTAAATTAGAAGGCTGGGATTAACATATACACACTGCTGTGTGTGAAATAGATAACCAACAAGGACCTACTGTATAGCACAGGAAATTATACTCAATATTTTAAATAACTTCTATCAGGGAAGAACACTGGATTGGGTAGACATTCCGTTCTCCAGGAGACCTTCCTGACCCTGGATCAAACCCAGGTCTCCAGAACTGCAGGCAGATTCTATATTCTCAGAGCCACCATGGAAATCACCAAAGGAAAAGAGACTGAAAAAAAAATGTATATATATATATGTATAAACTGAATCACTGTTCTGTACACCTGAAACTAATACGACATTGTAAATCAGCTACACTTCAAAAAAAGAATGGGACTTGGGTTTTGGCTGTCTAGTAAGTGGGGGTGACCTCATTATCAGTGAACAGTGGAGTCCTGGGACTCCCTAGATACAATGACGTCATACTAATGATAATCATAAATAACGATGAAAAAAAAAAGATCACAGCTGCTTAAATGATGTGGTTGTGAGCAATACAGTGCCAACTGAAGGCAAAATTTTGCCAGCCCCATGGCTGCTAATTTGACCGTCATGGTAATATCGATGACTGTTTACAAGGGTCATGGGATGTGATGATTACTTACGACTGATGTCTGTTTCAGATAGTTTACAGAAAGAAATTCAGGAGCTCAGAGCTTTAAACCATCAGCCCAACGCACGATTACAGAACTGTGCCATGACTCGAAGGATCCCTTATCTTTGGTAGCCACGGGACAGATGTGGCTGAAAATCTGATGCCAAACTCACTCACACGAGTTCCAGAATTACCATCGAAGCTGAACCCAGGGCTGTATGTGAAAGCTTTATGTCAGTTCTCACATGTGAAAGTTAAGGCATTTGCTCGGTTAGTAGAGGGACCCTGAGAATGGGCATGAGAGCTCAGATGAATGAAAATGTCTTTTTCTTCGGCATTTCTCTGAGACTCCCTTTGTCATCAGAAACAGTTGTCCTTCCCTGGTCTAAAGAAACTAACATTCATTTCTTGAAGATATTATAATAATAAAAACTCAGGGGTGGTAATTCCAATTACAACCCCATCTGACTTGCCTTATTGGCCTGTGTAGAAAGCAGTCATATCTTAGAAAATGATTGTGGATTATCATAAAATGAATCAGGGAGTGAAGCCAGTTGCAGCTGCTATTGAGATCAACACCACCCCTGGCACGGTGGAAAATAAACATCGTTTCAGGCACTGTTTACAGTTATTGAGCTGGCAAATGCTTTCCTTCTCTATAGTAATTTGCAATGACCACCAGAAGCAGTTAACTTTATCCTGGAAGGCATGCCAATACACCTTAGCTTGAAGTAAGGCTCTCTTGGCTCTCCTGATCTGCCATAATCTAGTCTAAGGCACCTTGGTCATTTTACTGTCTCATGAAGCATCACCCTGATTCATCAGTTTGATGACAGCATGCTGACTGGAAGTGTTAATCAGGAGATAGAAGTATGATAAGTGCCTTCCTATAGCGCGTGCATGTCAGATGGGTGGGAAATGGAAATAAACCCCATGAGTAATCAGTGGCTTGTTACTTTGGTCAATGAGTTCAGCAGTATAGACAACTGGGGGATATATCATCCATAATGAAAAAAGTGCCTTGCACCACCTACCTCCAATCAAAATTACCAGATAGCATGTAAAGCTGCCAGTTTAGAGTAGAGCGAGCCCAGAGCAAGAAAAGCATCCGCAGCAGGTCCAGGCTGCAGTGGGAAATGCTTTGCCACCGGACCTTTCGACCCAGGGGATCTGATGGTCACCAGAGTTTATGTGACAAACACGGATGCTTTAACAAGTCTGGCTAGTGCCAGTAGGGATTCAGAGTGAAGAGCCTTACTTATCTGAAGTATAAACATTCCCTCTTCTGCAGAGTGTCCCCTATTTGACAAGTATTCTCTTGGCTTGCTTTAGGGCCCCAGTGGAGACTGGACACCTAACTGTGGAAAAAGTGATCGCATCTGAATGCTCATGACAAACAGGTCAGCAGGATGGCCTTATACGAAACAGATCCATCATCAGATGAAAGGAGTCTGTGCAAGTTTAAGTTCAAGAGAGAGTCAAGGACACAAATAAGTTATGCAAGCAAGTGATTCATCCCACGGCATGTACTCCTAATGATTTCTTAGTTTTCCCTCAACTCACATGGGTGGTCTCAGGAGAGGTTCCCCAAGATAGGGTAGAAATAGCAGAGAACACTTGAGCTTGGCTTACGCATGGTTCTTCATGCTGTGCTGGCACCAGTGGATATGGAAATGAAATGCAGTAGCACTAGTCCTTCTTGGGAGTAGTAGGGGACACTCTGCAGGAGAGGGCATCCCTGAAGGGCAGAGATGAAGGAAAAGTCTGTCAGGGAACAGAACATCAAGTAACACCTCTGTCTGCTCACTTGGCTTGAGGGGAGAGATGGCCAGAGACAAATATTTCCTAGTTCATGGGCTGGGTCCAAAACATGACATGGTGATTAGGAAAATCATAAGATGGGAGGGCTGGCGACAAGAGATTTGGGGAAAAGATAGGCTTTGAGGCCTCTTGGGATGGCAGAGTGTACCAAGAGAAGCACTGCAGAAAGCACCGTAAATAACCAGTTGAAAAGAGATCCATCCTGTGCATGTGAGCTGGCCTGTGTCCCTGGACACTCAAGTGCTTGTGATGCTCCCGGGCATCATTGCCATGGTGACACGAATAGATACTATGCATGGTCTTAACAACATGAGCTTTCTGTTACCCAAGCCTAATCTAGACATAGCCACTAATGAGTGCCCAATATTTCAACATCAGAGCCTTTAATATGGCAACATTTCATGGGATGACCAAGTAGCCACTTGGTGACAGGTTGGTTACTTTATATCCCTTCCATCAGGAGGGGGAAGGCATTATCTTTGAGGAATACACCCTCATATTTCTATCAGTTCCTCTAACTATGGATCTACAGAATATCTCACTACTATCATGATGCCTCATGTAACATTGCTTCTATCTAAAGAACAGATTTTCTAGAACAAGTTATGGGCAAGGGGCTCATGCCTGTGAAATTCACAGTATGCCTCACGTCTATGTGAAGGGCCTACAGTGATTGAATGGGAGAATGGCCCACTGATGACTCAATATAGGGTCACCCAGGAAAGAGTATCCTGCAAAATCTGTGTGGGTCCTACAGGATGGGGTACCCATATGTGGCCTGTCCTTCTCTTAGCTGGGACTCATGGCTCCAGGAACCAAGGATTAGAAGCAGGAATGTTTGTTTGTTCCCACTGTCATACCTAAGAACTCACAAAAAAATTGATTTCTGTGCTCTGATGATTAAAATATAGTAGTTCCCAAGGAGAGACGGTCTCACCAGGGAATGCCACAATGGCTCCTTTGAACCAGGAGCTGAGAAGGCCACTCGGTCAGCCTGGGTTCTTCATTTTCCTGAAACACCAGGAAAAGAAGAGGGTTCTGAACTGGTTGGGGGATTGGTCCTGATTATCAAGATTAAACTGGTAGCAGCCAACAAAAGGGGGCAGAAACCCAGGGGTTTCTCTGGCTGTGCCTAATAGTGAAATGTAGTAGAAGACTACAGATCAACCCTATAAAGGCAGACCCACCAGAAACTTAAACCTTTTATGAGAAAAGGTTTAAATTACCCATGCATTAAATAGAACTGACCAAGCAGGGCACCATTTGAGGGCCAAAGGATCAGGAAAAGGGTAGGAGGAGAAAAGAGTTGTAAATATTAACTACAGCCTGTTGAACAGTTATGATGGTAGCAGTTATGAATATTTTATTTCCTGATATTTATTTATATTAGCAATTTACTATAGATGGAATGCTTGTGTTTCCTCAAGATTCACATGCTGAAACCTGATCCCCAGTGTGATGGTATTAGGGGGTTGGACTTTGGGGGGGGTGACTTAGGTCATGAGGATGGAACCCTCATAAATGAGATTAGTGTCCTTATAAAAAGGACCCCCCAAGAGCTCCATGCCCTTTATACCATATGAGGACACAGAGAAGACAATCTTGTATGAATTAGGAAGTGGTCTTCACTAGATACGGAATCTGCTGGTGCCTTGATTCTTGGACTTCTCTGCTTCTAGAATTGTGATGAATAAACTTCTTTTGTTTTTAAGACACCCCGTCTAGGGTAATTTTGTTACAGCAAGTCAAAAGGATTAAGATATCATTTGTTTTTTGCCGTTCTTTTTTTCTGCTATTTTATATTAAAGAGTCCCTTGGTCTTCAAGATCAAACCAGTCAATCCTAAAGGAAATTAACCCTGAATATTCATTGGAAAGATTGATGCTGAAGCTGAAGCTCCAATCCTTTGGCTATCTGATGCAAAGAGCTGGCTCACTGGAAAAGACCCTGATGCTGGGAAAGATTCAAGACAGGAGAAGGAGGAAACAGAGGACAAGATGGTTGGATGGCATCAATGACTCGATGGACATGAGTTTGAGCAAAGTCCTAGAGATGGTGAAGGACAGGAAAGCTTGGCGTGCTGCAGTTCACGGGGTCACAAAGAGTTAGACATGACTGAGCAACTGAACAACAACAACAACAAGGATTTAGATAATTGTAGTTTTTCCATAAAGTGAATATCCAGGTGAGACTGTGATAAAGTTGGAAGAATTCTCATTACCCAGAGTTGAAGAAAGCTGCTGATGGAGCTTAGTGTCTTCCTTCTCCAGGAAAGAACAGAGGATACGTTCTCTTATAGGAGAGTTAACCATACTGGGTGGAAGCATGAAGCTGCAGTAGCTATTCATGGATGTGGGTGGAAGGGTGAGCGTGTATGTTGAGTGGTCAAGGACTGACAAACAGAATATCTTCATGTTTACCATCAACTCTATTCCCATTCTTTCCTCTCTCCAGATTGGAGGGATGGACTTTGGAAACTACATTGCCCACCATCCTTTGCTAGCAGCCTTCCTGTTATATCATTCAGTGGGAGGTGTCAATGGAGAGGGGCAGGTGGAAGGAGGAGGGAGGCCATTGCTCTTCCATTCTCTTTCTGGAGGTTTCTCTGCAGTGGAGGGTGACTATGGACTCAACAGATGTGTTCCAGCAGACTTACGGTAAATTAATTCGTTCACTCAACACGTACTCACTGAGATACAGCACTGAATGGAACACGCTTTCCGCCTGTAAGGAGCTCTCAGTTTAGAGAAAGATTAGAAAACTATAGTCCATCAGCCAAGTCAGGCCTGCCCACGTTACGCATGGGCTGCAAGCTGAGAGTCATTTTTAAAGTTGTAAATTATTGACCAAAAAAAAGTCAACAGAAGAATATTTTGTAACACATGAGAACTACATGAAGTTTATATTTTAGTGTCTATAAATAAAGTTTTGGGTTGTTTTTTTTTTTTTTTTTTTGGAGCACAACCAGGCTAGCAGAGCTGAGAAATTGCAAGCAAGATAAGACTATTTAAAGCCTAAGTTATTTGCTGTCTGGTCTGCTATCAAAAAAGTTTGCCTATCCCTGACACAGAGGGTAAGACAGAGTGAGGCAGGGAGTGAGGTGAGAGCCCCTGGAGCATGTACTGAGCCCTGCTGGAGGGTAGAGGAAGGGAAGACCATTTCCGGTGGGAAGGAACAGCTTCCAGGCAGAGGAAACAGCTCCACAAAGGCCTAGAGCCATGAACCCCACGGCTAGTCTGAGATGGTTTGTTTAGTGTGGAGTGAGAGGTGAGGAAGAGCTGAAAGAAGCCAGACTGGAAAGGGACTTCAGCACCCAAAGGTAGGGGTGAGACTCATGCTGGGGTAGCAGAGAGACACTGCTCTAGGGAATAGAGGATATTTAGGGAAGGGGACTTTGGCTACCGAATGAAGGAATTGCCAGGGGATGTGACAAAGAGCAGGAGAGCAGTTAGAAAGGCAGTCAGGGGCAGGAGGAAGAGCTTCACTTGTCCATTCCTGGTCTGCTTCTTTATAGCTGTGTGACCTTGGACAGGCGCTTAACCTCTTTGAGCCTTCCTCATCAGTCTCCCAGGGATCACAATACCCTCCTCTGAGAGCTGTTGGGAGGATTAGAAGAGCTAATCTACATCATGTATTACGGTGTTTGGTTCTCAGTGGTTGTGGAGAACGAGGCCATTACTATTAATGCAATGAGAACAGTTCAGCAGGGGCAGACCTCCCACCCCAGCTGTGTGCTCCTTGTGGGTCGACATGCTGGACTGGTCAATTTATGAATCCTGAAAAATGGACAGAGCAGGAGAGTTGGTTCCTGAAGACCAAAGAAGGAAAGATCAAAGGCTGATTTGCATGACTGTCCTGGACCCCAGGAGAGACCCCAGGGACAGAAGTTGCTGAGAGAAGGACTTAAACCTTCAAGGGACTTGTCATATTACCTTCAGGCAGTAGGGCTGACAAGGGACCCCAGTCTTCTCCACCTGTCACTGCTGGCTCTGGGACCTTGTGAAAATGTCCTCTGGAACATCAGGGGGTTGGAGTGGAGGACTGCTCTTTTACTAGAAGCTTCTTAGGCATCCCTCACAGGGCACCGATCCAACTCCTAGGAGCCAGGAGTCCTGTCTCACCACTGGGACCATGAACACCCCTGTCCTGGCCTTCACAGCTCTCACTCCTATGCCTCCACACTGCCTAGTGGCCTGGATCTAACCCCACTTGGAGGGAAGCCTGCCAGACAGTGCCCACTGGGCCACCTGGCCATGTGGTGTGACCCTGCAGGTTCATAAAAGCCATGGTTCTAGAACTGGGGGTGTGGTGGAGAGATGCTGGGGAAGCCAGAGCCACGGCAGCCAGCAGCTGGCAGGAATGAGTGACCATCCCCCATCTGGAGGTGAGACCACATTTTCAAACTTCAGAGCTGGAAAGGACAGCAGGGCCCCAGCCCCAGGCAACCACTTTATGCAGGTACCCAAAGAAGTCAGTGTCGGAGCCAGGACTAGAGCCCAGGGCTCAGGACCCCCATCCGGGGCTCTTTCCTCTGGACTCCCCATCCTGGACTCCTCCCCTGTACTCTCCATCCATCTGGGGCTCCTTCTCAGACTTCCCATCCATCCAGGGCTCCTCCCCTGGACTCCCCATCCATCTGGGATTCCTCCCTTGGACTCTCCATCCAACTGGGGCTCCTCCCCTGGACTCCCCATCCAGCTGGGGCTCCCCTAGACTCCCCATCCATCTGGGGCTCCTCTCCTGGACTTCCCATCCATCAGGGGCTCCTCCCCTGGGCTCCTCATCCATCAGGGGCTCCTCCCCTGGACTTCCCATCCATCTGGGGCTCCTCCTCTGGATTCCCCATCCATCCAGGACTCCCCTAGACTCCCCATCCATCTGGGGCTCCTCCCCTGGACTTCCCATCCATCAGAGCTCCTCCCCGTGGACTCCCCATCCATCCAGGGCTCTTTCCCTGGACTTCCCATCCACCTGGGGCTCCTCCCCTGGACTTCCCATCCATTTGGGTCTCCTCCCCCAGACTCCCCATCCATCCAGGGCTCCTCCCCCAGACTCCCTATCCATCCGAGGTTCCTCCCCCAGACTCCTCATCCATGACTCCTCCCCTTGGACTCCCCATCGGCCTGGGGCTCCTCCCCTGGACTCCCCATCCATCTGGGGCTCCTCCCCCAGACTCCTCATCCAGGACTCCTCCCCTTGGACTCCCCATCCACCCGGGGCTCCTCCTCTGGACTTCCCTTCCATCCAGGGCTCCTCCCCTGGACTTCCCATCCATCCAGGCCTCCTCCCATGGACTTCCCATCCATCCAGGCCTCCTCCCCTGGACTCCCCATTCAGCCTCCTCTCCTGGACTCCCCATCCAGGACTCCTCCCCTGGGCTCTGCATCCGCCTGGGCTCCTCCCCTGGACTCCCCACCCAGGGCTCCTCCTCTGGCTCCCCATCTGAGACACCTTCCCTGGACTCCCCATCCATCTGGGGCTCCTCCCCTGGACTCTCCATCCAGGACTCCTCCCCTGGACTCCTCATCCAGCTTCCTTTCCTTGACTCTGCATCCGGGACTCCTCTCCTGGACCCATCCAGCCTCCTCTCCTGTACTTTCCATCCATCTGGGGTTCCTCCCAAAGACTCCCCATCCATCCAGGTCTCCTGCCCCTGGACTCCCCATCCAGAACTCCTCCCCTGGACTCCCCATCCAGAACTCCTCTCCTGGACTCCCCATGCAGCCTCCTCCCCTGGACTCCACATCCAGGGCTCCTCCCCTGGACTCCCCATCCATCCGGGGCTCCTCCTCCAGACTCCCCATCCATCCGGGGCTCCTCCTCTGGACTCCCCATCCAGCCTCCTCCCCTGGATTCCCCATCCATCCAGAGCTCCTCCCCTGGACTCCCCATCCAACCTCCTCTCCTGGACTCCACATCCAGCCTCCTCTCCTGTACTCCTCATCCATCCAGGGCTCCTCCCCCGGACTCCCCATCCATCCAGGGCTCCTCCCCTGGACTCCCCATCCAGGGCTCCTCCCCCAGACTCCCCATCCAGCCT
Organism: Ovis aries; assembly: GCF_016772045.2. NCBI lineage: Eukaryota > Metazoa > Chordata > Mammalia > Artiodactyla > Bovidae > Ovis > Ovis aries. The sequence goes on from NC_056055.1 coordinate 237,298,582, forward strand.
CCTCTCCTGGACTCCACATCTGGGGCTCCACCCCTGGACTCCCCATCCAGCCTCCTCCCCTGGACTCCCCATCCAGGGTTCCTCCCACCATGCCTCCCTTTTTCCCCATCTGTCACTGCTCTCAGGCAGGTGTAGGCGCAGCCCCAGATGGCATCTTCCATCTTGGGCAGGTATATGTCTCAGTCATGGTGTGATGTCTGGTTCTTATTTAAATGAACAGCGTGGGGAGGACAGAATTATGACCCAGGAGAGATGAGAATGCCTTGTGAGCTGGGGTGTATCCACCCCACCCCTAGACTCCCCTGTCAGTTCTGAAGCCAAACTCAAGGGCAATTAGATTTTACATATTTTCACTTTTCTACTTCAATAAATATTGCCTGTGAAAACCAATTGGCATTTTCTCTACTTAATGCATAATAACTAGTCTTATAAATCTAAATTATCCCTATAAATCTAAATTAAAGGCCTAGGTTTAAATGAATTGAGGACATGTAATTAATACAGTGCTAGCATTATCACCATTACTAATCTGTTTACTTCAAGCCAAACTTTCATTTTCAAAGGAATTTTTCTTTGCTCTGTGGGGGTGGGAGGAAGGAGGGAGCCACGGGGGACCTGGACAATTTCCAGGCTTCTGCGGTGGCCATTGTCTGCCTCATTTGTCAGGATGGCCTGCCGGGGTCATCTTGGGATGAGAATCACTTGGACTGTACTGTGGCTCCTGGTCCCCAGACTGGACCGCTGTAAGAGACGAATGGTGCTCTAGTTAAGGGGCCTCCGGGTGGCCTCACTGTCCCCGCTCCAAGACTGGTGATTGGCCATCGCATCCTCACCCCCACATCCAGTGATAAGTAAACCGTACCTCTTCAGGCTGCCCCCAGCGTCTCCTCCAAGCACAGCCCCTCCCTTCATCCCAGCTGTGCCCATCACAGTCCAGGGAACCATTTGTCTAGTCCGAATTAATGCAAGAGCCCTTGCCTTTCTCTGTTCCTGGCTCCATCCTCCCAGATGCACCCGCACGCCATGCAGCAGCACTGAGGTCCTTCTAAATGCACAACCCACCAAGTCTTCCCACGGCTTCCTGCCTTCCAGAGTTCCTCACTGCATTCAATGTCAAGGCCAAACGCCTCCACAAAGCTCCCAAGGTCCCTTGGGGCCCAGCCCCTGCTGCCTCCCCCCCTTCTCCTTTCATGGTCGCTCCCGACTCCCACCGCCTCCCTGGACCACACTCACCCACCTGCCTCCCCCCAGCTCTGCCTTTCACCTGACCTGTCTCAGCCTCCAGCCCACCCTCCAGAGAGAGGCCCCCTGCTCCTTTCCTCCCTGGAAGAACAAGCAGGTGAGCTCCATGACCCAAATCCCCAGGAGTCATTTGGGGCCCTGGTTTCTGCTCTTTTTTAAAAAATAACTTAAAAATTATTACTAAAAGGAAGCATTTGACCCTCCATGGGATGGGAAAAGATCCTTGGTCCACAAATGAGAAGAGGTTTCAGTCTCCATTCCACAGCAAGTTCTCATGTTCCCCATCTGGGGCTTCTGCTTTCTCTTCTGCAATGGGGACTTTGAGCTTGGCACTGTAGGGGGTCCACCTCACTCTAAGTCTCCCACGTGGTGCCAGGGAGACCTCGTCATCTCTAGACCACCACAAAGCCTGTGCTTGAAAGATGGTAGCCCCCACCAGCTACTGAGCACCTGCTGTTTGCTAGGACCAGAGCTAAATGTTTACCAACCACTGTTCCCATCAGCCTCCAGAAAGTCCTGCCCACACGTGTCCCTACTACCCCATTTCCAGATGAGCGATGTGAGGCTTAGACAGAGACCCAGAGTCACCAGCCGGATGTTTAAACCAGGATATTTAAACTCTGGAGCCCAAGCCTCTCCCACATTCACCAAATGTGAGAGTTTGGGCAAGGGGCCACACCTCCGGGCTTCAGCCTCCCCATCTGTGAAATGGGGTTGCTACAGTAGCATTTCTTCCCTCAAAGGGCTGATACGAAGCTTAAAACAGGTTAAGTGTGAGATCCAGAGCCTAGCACTGGGCACACAGCAAGTGCTCAATAGATGCTACCTATTATCATGCTCAGCTTTTCTGAGAAGCCCTGATTCATGTAGCAGAGATGGAAGCTGGAAGAATGGGTTCTCCTGGCTCCTCCCAGCTCTCACATGACACGTTCCATATCCCAAACCCTGTGTCATTTGCTTTCACTAACGTGGAATGCACTTGGCAAGCTTAAGCCTGGACTAGTGTCTGATTCAGCAAGTGAGATGAGGACCCTTCTCCCAGAAGCTACTTTGAGAAATGTCTCATCTGATGAGTTTGTACAACTCTGAATATTCATTGGAAGGACTGGTGCTGAAGCTGAAGCTCCAACACCTTGGCCACCTGATGCCAAGAACCGACTCATGGGAAAAGACCCGATGCTGGGAAAGATTGAGGGCAGGAGGAGAAGGGGGGCCTGCAGTAAGTGGGGGCGGCAGAGAATGAGATGGTTAGATAGTGACTCAATGGACATGAATTTGAGCAAACTAAGGGAGATAGTGGAGGACAGAAGAGTCTGGTGTGCTATAGTCCACGGGGTTGCAAAGAGTCAGACATGATATAGCAATTGAATAACAACAACCCCTTAACCTGCTGTGTACACTGGTGTTGATCTGATCCAAGGAAGTCCTCCCCATTTCCTGACATTTGCTCTGCTCTCTGGTTATTCATTGACACACACCTGCTCTGCACTGGGCGCTGTACAAGGCAGGGAAGGACGAAGTAGAGCCTGAATTCTGAGCTTAGTCTCTAGCCTTGCAAACAAATGTGCATTGAGAACATGGCATTCCACAAAGGATGGACCGTGATATTCCAAAGGGGGAAATGTGTGTGACTGAATCAGGCCAGCAGGTCGGGTCCTTTCCCACCCCTGCTCTCCCCTGCAAGAGGAGCCAAACAGGTAGGCAGGTGAGAACAGACAGAGCAAGATGCTGGTTGATTAAGGAAAGATCATGTCCCTGCTGACTGTCTAGAAATGCCCTGAATCTGTCACTACAGTCTCTCCTGCTCCTCTCTCCACCTGGATTCTTCCGGAAAGACCTGCAGGTGAAAGTGGCTGATTCCTCCCAGGGCATCTGTAGCATCTTGCCTCCTGGGGCCAGTTTGGCAAAGGCCTGAAGACCAGGAAGGGACAGCTGGTGTTTAGGCCAACAGGGATGGGAGATGCGCAGAGTGTAGGTTTAGCCACACTGCTCTGGGATGTGGCCAGCAGGGTGTGGCCCCTCCTTCTCATCGCTGTGGGGTCCAGATTGTTAGATGTTCTAATTAACAGCACTGAGAATTAAACTTTATCCCCTGACACGAGCTCACTCCCCTGAGAGCGTTCCGGCTCAAATATTGATTAAATATGAAACGGTTCCATCTTCTGAGCAGAAGTCAGGGAAGCACAAGCCAGAGATGGAAGCTGTAATTAGTAGCTGATTATGCTGTGTGAGTTATTAAAAGATAAAATAAAATGAAAGCCAACATCCTTCAAATAAAAACAATTAACAACGCCCACAGTTATTTCTGCCCTATTTAAAGGGACATGGACTTGTTATTCCTCACCACCTTCCTGTTTTTTATAGATCCAGTATTCATCCAGGTTATTTCCTAAGCACCTGCTATATGCGATGGATACTGGGGGCGGGGTGAGAAATAAACGAGTCAGGCAAGGTGCTGGCCTCTTGGAGGTCACAGTCCATAGTAGGGCATCAGCTTTCAAGGAGAAGTCCTAACAGACGTGTGGCCATACCTGGAGATGCAGCCATGTGCATGAGGCAATGTGGGAGGATCGTGCAGGGGGCTAACTCAGATGGGCGTGGGGGTTTAGGAGCTGACAGCTGAGATGAGACCTGAAGGAGCTGCTTACCTGAACAGTGGGGGTGGGGGAAGTAACCTACAGAGAGGGAGCAGCATGTGCTAAGGCCCTGGAGCGGGAAAGAGGGTGTCAGAGGGAAGAAGGAAGGGCACTGGGGCAGAGTGTGAGGAGGAGGAGGAGGAGGAGGAGGAGGAGGAGGAGGAGGAGGAGGGAGCAGCCAGACCCTGCGGGGCTCACTGCCTTAGCTGGCAGGGCAGAGATAACTCAAGTTTCTCTAAGCAGCACCGAGGGATCTGTAGTAAGGGAGGGGCCTGATCAGTTTGAGCATTTAAGAAGCTGCTCCTCCAGTTCCTCCTTGGAGGCTGGAGGGGGAGCAGGGGCTCAGGGAGGAGGTGAAGGGAGTCGTCCAGCAGGAGTCAATGGTGGTTTGGACCAGAGTAGTGAGGAGGGGATGCAAAGCGGAGGGCAGGGGTCCAGGGGGTGGTTTGGAGGGTGAATTGCCCCATCTTGGGGGTGATGGGTGTGGAGGTGAGAGAGTTGTCATTAGGGCACACAGGTTTCTGACCTGCGTGAGAGGCCAGGGGATGGAGCTGCCATTGGCTGAGTGAGAAGGTGGACAAGGAGCAGCCTGGAGGGTGGGGATGAGGCCAGGGTGGCACGTGGTGTGTGTGGCTCCTGAGCGTTGCAGAGAAAGAGGTGAGAGGTGGCGGCTGGGTGTCTGGAGAGCTCCACCAGAGACACCCCTCCATCAAGGGATCGCAGTGTGTGCCTCCTGGGGAGAGAGGACAGATGGGGGTTGGGGAGAAAGGACCAGGACTGAGAGACCATCCTCATCCTTCCCAGGTCCAGCCCAAGGCCTCGGGGTGGGCAGGAAGGGCACCTGGCTGTTTCCAGAGCCCCCCCGGGGAGGTTGAGGCGGGGACCCGGCTGCAGGTAGGTCCTAGAGAGGCTGGGGTTTGTGTTTCAGGACCTTCCCATCCTCCCACTTTGAGGACCTCTCCCACTTTGTGGCTCTGACCTCCCCCTCACCACCACCCCCCTTACCCACCACCGGCTCTTGCTCCCAGCTTATTACATTCTCCCAGGCAGGGGCACGGAGGCCCAGAGCTAAGATGGAGAGGCTGTCAGCTCCCTGCCACTGCAGGCTGCAGTTCTCTGCAGTCATCACTGCCTTCCCCCAGGAGCTAAGCCACCCCCACACCTCCCTCCTGCCCACTCCCCAAGATGCTCCTTGGGCAAGAAGGGCCCTGTCTATTGGCTCAATACGATCCGTTACACTTGTTTATAAGCTTTCTAGTTTTTGAACCTGAACATTCCCATCAAATCACTGGTCTCTGCTCTTCCTAGAGCTTTTCAAAGCAAAAAAAAAAAAAGAAAGAAAGAAAGAAAGAAAAGACACACAGAAAGGCTTGTTTTTACTGTTGTGCCATCAGAGTCCCATTTTCCATCTGTCTATCAGCCCCCTCACTCAGGCAGCAAGCTCTTGTCCATGCATGTCCTGTGCTGAGACTTGCACTGGGAGATGGGCTGACCCATAGCCTGGCCTGGGCCTGCTCCCATCAGCTCTCAGCCATGCTTGAGTGGGTGAGTCTGTGTGTCTGAGGGAGGGGGCTGGATGGCAGCAGGCATGGAAAGTGATGATCACAGCTCAGTGTGATCAGCACAGTTTAATCACCATTCATTCCTGATGCAGCAGACATTTTGATCACCTGCGATGCCCAGGCACTGTTTAGGCACTGGGAGTACTGCTGTAAACAAAAAGATTAAAAGCATCGCTGCCCCCATGGAATCTCTGGTCTGCTGGGGAGACAGATGATAAACCAACATGGAGTCTCTCAGGCTGTGGCATGTGCTATGAAGGGAAGGAGAACAGCAAAAGGGGTGGAGAGGGGTAGGAAGCCTAGGGAACCTTGCTGAGGAGGTGACATTTGAGCAGAGGCATGAAGGACGTGAGAGCGTGACTCGTGTGACTGCCTGAGGCTTACGAGCAGGGGGAACAGCAAGTGCAAAGGCCCTGGGGTGGAAAGACACTTGGGATAATCCGAGTCACAGCAGGCTCTGCCTGACAGAGGAGACGCAGGGAGACTGGGCAGGACAGAGAAAGCCCCATCCCCGTGTGGGAGAGGGTGCTGGAGTGTTCAGGGAGGGCTCCCTGGAGGATCCACTCTCCTGAGACTTGAAGAATGAGCAGAGGTGGCCGCCTGGTACATCCCACCTCTTTACTGTTTGGAGTCCCAGTTAGAGATTGAGTTCCATGAGGACAGAGATTTCTGTCTGTTGTGTTCGCTGCTTTATCAACAGCACCTAGCGTGAAGTCCTAGACATAGGAGTGACTCAATAAATATTTGTTGAATGAATGAGTGAATGAATGAATGAGTGAACAGCTGTAACAGGAGACCACGGGGCAGACTTTATCCTCAGGGAAGGGCTTCTGAGGGGGGAGTGACTTCGAGGGGTTTGATTTAGAAAGATCTTCTGTCCACTTTGAAGGAGACTAGAGGCTGAGAGGCAGAGGAGGGTGAGCTGTCCCTGGAGTGTGACCTGATGGGTCTGGACCAGGGCAGAGCATTGGGGAGGCCAGATGGGCTGGGACGTGGAGACCCCAGGAGGTTTTCGTGCTTGCTTAGCTGTGGGGAGAAGGAGCTGCGGGCAAATACTCGACTGCTGATGTTGGGGGCAGATAGAGAAGACAGAGCAGGCTGAAGGGACCTGCAGTTATCCAGGTTCCACAGTGTAACAGTCACACAGCAGGGACTAACAGGAGGAGAGTGAACTAGAAAAGGGAGCTGGGGGTGAATGGTGGGTAGCGGTACTGTGGAATTTTCTGCAGAGGAATGCTAGATGTAGACATGATGCTGGTCCAGGAACACAAGCCAGGGCAAGAGGTCTGATTGCTGATGTGCTGAGGGGTGAATCCTGGGGCCAGGTCACACAGGCGCAGGGTAAGGTGGATCTGGGAGAGCCACCAAATAAGAACGGAAGTCCCCCCGTATGGGGGACATGGCACTGGATTCACATGCGGGGTCCATAACTGAGCCCAAAGGCTGTGGCCAGACCAGACCACTTCCCTTCCCTCCCTGGCACTGTGCCCACTGTCACATATGAGAGACCTGGGGGGCAAGGAGGGCTTCTCAGATGGCTCCCAAATCCCAGGCTGGGGCCCCACTGTCCTCAGCGGGATGGCCTTGCTCTCCCTGCCCCCCAGGGTCTGAGGAGGGAGTGGGCCAAAGCCAGCTCCTTGCCTTCCTTTCTGGTACCTTCAGTCTCCAAGAGTGGCAGCATGTTTTACTGTCTACAGCGCTCCTCCTCAGCTTGCAGAGAGACCCTGCTCTGATGGTAAAAGGCATCAAAGGTAAAACTTCTGCCCTTGTTGCCTTGAGAGCAGGGCTGCTGTCTGCAAAAGCTGATCCCCACAGCCTCGACTCTGACCCAGAAGAGAGCAAAGGAGCAGCCGCCGGGCTTCCCTAAGAGAAATAGGGGCTGAGCCCAGGGCGGCGCTGGGAGCAGTGCATACAGGCGCTTCTGGAGGGATTGACTTTGGGGTGGGTGTGAGCTGGTTCCTGCCTCTTCCCATCCTGTGCATCTTGGAGACAGGCACTGGCCCTCTCTGAGCACCGGATCCTCACATGCACACAAGGATGCTGGGAGTGCTGAGGGTGAGGCTGGGGCAGCTCTTAGCACAGGGCCTGGTGCATTGTGGGAGCCCTGTCCATGGCAGCCGCTCCTGAGATGCACTGACTCTCCCTCTTAGTCACCGAAGCACCTCGTCTCCCAGGTCTGGTGCCCACAGGCGGAGTTTCTTTGTGCAAAAGAACCGATCACATGTCAGGGCCCCAGGTATCCTGTTGATACTATGACCGCTTTGCTAGTTGGCTTCATCATCCCCACGCTACAGATGACAAAACTGAGGCTGGAGAAAAGGGGAAGAGGTTTGTGAGGTTTGTAAGGCCTGCGGCTGGAAACTGGATTCGAACCCCTGTCTGCTGCTTTCAAAGCTGGAGCCTCACCAGGAATGTGTCAGGATCCACCACCCCCTTGGAGGGATCAGTACAAACCAGTGGGCAGGAACCACGGCAGGGTCAGCCAGAATGGAAGTGGTCTGAGCCCAGGGAAGACCAGGCCTCTGCCAGCTGCCACCTCAGGTGTCAGAACTTCTGCCAGGAGGTTTCCTCCTAGGCCCCATCCACCCCTCCAGCCTCCTGGGACCCCAGTGCACAGGCTTAAACCTGGGCCCTGCCTGGGAGTCCGGCTCTGACATCTCAGCGGAGGACAGTGCATTCAGCTTCACAGGCTGAGAAAAAGCAGAAACGTCAGCATCCCTGATTTGCTTCAGAAACAAGTGGGGGTGAAGGATGCCTGGATTCTAGCCACCCCCTCACCTGGTCGTGGATTTCACAGCCCATGACACCCACTGGGGCCTAGCTGTAATGGCCTCCCAGCTGCTCACCTAGGATAAAGGCACCTTCTCTCCCCAGCGGTGGGGTGGGGAGAGGATGGGACCCAGCTGCATCCAAAGGGCTCTGGTTGCCACGGAAACAGATGGCTGGGGAAGATTGGCCCTGAAGCAGAGGCCCTCAGCCAGGCTCCAGCCTCTAGAGTTGGGTCCACTGGGCCCAGGTCAGGTTCCACCACCGTTCCCACTACACAGGGATAGTTGCCCCCTCCCCACTTCAGGACCCCAAGGTAGGTCACCCAGGCTCCTGAAACAGCTGCATCTGCCCCCAGGTCCTGCCAGCAGAGATGAGAGGAGCAAAGGCTGAGTCTGAGCCTTTGGGGTCAGAGAACATGGCTGCCAGAACTGGACACAGGCTGCCTGGGGGCGTGGGATCAGGGGACACCCAGGACTCTGGGCTTACAAAGGTCCCCAGAAGCCTTGGGCTCAGCCTGCTCCTTTTCTGGATGGGCAAGCTGAGGTCTTGAGGGTGCAGGGCACTCACAGACCCCCGGCTTTCTGAGGATGCGTCTTCCCGACAGGCACAGCCCTCGACACTGGCCAGGCCTCTGGTGCTGCTGCCATCCTCTGCCTCCCCCAGCAGGTGGATCCTGGATTAGACACGTCATGTGAGCGCTGAGCAGCAGCTGAGCAGAGACCCAACTGTCCTGCAGGCCCACTGGGCACAGAACGCAAGTCTGGAACCTCCCCTGATGACTGAGGCTGGTCCTGGATCCTCTGGCTGCCGGTCTGCTCCGTCCAAGTTGATCATCCGGAACCACGGCTCCCAGCCCCCTTCCTGGGCCCCGGCTGGGGTCTGCAACCACTGACTACCTTGGCCACCTTGGATGTCCTTCTGCCCACAACACACACTCCATTATGTTAGATCCCCGTTTTTCCTTGGGGCTGTCTCTCTCAAACCTATTTAGTTCATCAGTTCACATGATTTTTGTGGGGTGGTCTAGGCACAGCCAAGCAGGGCCTCCCATTTTCCAGATGCAGTAATTGGATCAGCAGTGCAACCTCTGACCCCAGCTGGTTCAGTTGGTTACTTCTGAGATTATTACTACAATGGTGAGGAGAGAGTCCCTCTAGGTCTTTGCAGGGAGATAGATCGGCTAGGGAAGGAGCCTAGAGGATCACAATGGAGAGATGCTGGGCATCTGATCCCCTGTGGCATCAGGTGAGCCCTGGATCCAGCTGCAACTTCTAGAATCTTCCATTATAAGCCAGTAAGACAAGAATGGCTCTCTCTCTCTCTCCCTCTTGGAGACACACACATACACACACACACGGACACACACACACCCTTTAAAGAGGCACTTAGCACATAATAGGGTGCTCAGCAAACACTTTCTAAGAACGTGAATGGCACATCCCAGTGGGACCAGCAGGACACGTAAGTGAATTCCTAACAGCATCCGCTGAGTCACTGTGCAGGGGGACACTGGTGACCCCTCACACTTGTCTCACACATTATGCAGCACAAACTATGGCGTTAGAGCAGTGACCCAACGGGCTGCACATTAGAATCACATGGGAAATTTTAGAGGGCACCAACGGGGGCCAAGCTCATGCCCCTGACCTGGAGGCAGGGCCCATTTGTGGGGTGCAGTGGGCACGCAGGGTAGCAGAGGCTGTGAACCCAGCGTTCCCCCTTCAACTCTACTGCCTTGGCCACCGGATAGGACAGACCTGGAGCCCTCTGGTGGGGCCAGCTGTGGTGTCATGGACAGCTGCGGGGTCATGTGTCTGCCCTGCGTACCACCATGGAGGTCTGTTTATGGGCCACTGAGGGCCACCTAGGATCTCTAAACCTCCCATGACCCCATAGATGGCCTCCTGCTGCACCCCACCGTCTCACCCAGCACCCACAGGCTTCTCAAGATGCTCTCCTCCCGCTCCCGTCCTCAGAGCTGTGCCCCCCATCCTCCAAGTCTGTCACAGCACAGGCAGGTCTAACTTCTCAGTGGCGCATCTCCCATCACAGCAAAATACACGTAGGAGGTTTGGAGACGTGTGTTTACTTTTGCCTTCTTAGAACACATTTGCAGTCTATAAACACACCATGCCTGACCTTTTCTCATGTCCCAGCATGAGCGAATCCCAGACTCCCCAATAAACTAGAAACCATCAGGGGGCCTGGATGAGATTTGGGTGCCCTTAGAACACGTGTTCCCACCATGAATGCACCCTTAAGTCACGTGAGGGGATCCTAGAACTGCTGTTGTCTGCCCTGCCCCCACCAGGCTGTGATTAGTCCTGAGTGACACCAGGCTCCTCTTCAGATGACTCAAATGCTGAGCCACAACTAGGAACTGTAAGTTTCCGTGGTACCAGAGCCCATCTCTGGAAAGCCTGGATCAGACTTCATAACTCAAACTCCATCCCTCTTCTCTCTAGGGTCCTCAGGGGAGCAGCAGAGCCCAAAGGAGCAGCTACAGATGAAAATCAAAGAGCAGTCCTGCAGTGGCTTTACGCTGTGTCAACTGAGTAATTAGGGATCAGGCTTCCCCAGTTCTCTTCCCCACAGAATTCCAAGTTAGCACTGGCCACAGGAGACTCTAGTGTTTTGGAGGCAGGAGAAATGCCGCAGTCATGTTTTATGTTTGTTGGCTCATGGCATGGATGAGGACACCTCCTGCATGTGCAATTCCGCCAGCTCCCCTCGGTCCCCCCACATCCCTTCCTGCATCTTCCTGAGTCCTGGACTAGGCTCCCGTAGCCTTGAGGTGGGAGATGCCAGCTTTTTCTGCACGTTTTACTGCAGCAGCGAGGTTGGAACAGAGGGACGTCCAAGGCATCCGGTGTGTGGGTTCTATTCCATCCTTGGGATGTCTGTTTGCTCTCACTCCCATCCATGGTCGGCTTCCCTCCCTGACTTCCCTTCCAACTGACCTACAGCAGCTTCAGGCTCAGCACAAGGTGGAGAGGCAGCAAACAGCCTTCAAAGGTGATTGCATGAGGTCCAGCCCTCTTAAAACAAAAATGAACCCCAATTAAATAAAACACATCTTTTCCCCTAACAGAGCATTTCTGCTTCTGCTTGAACCTCGTTGGATAAACATCTTACTCATAGCTGCATAAATACTTGATGTACCTGCCTCCACTTTGGGAGCCCCTGGGGGAGAGGGGAGATTGAGACCCATCCATGGCCTCAGTTCAATTCAGTCGCTCAGTCCTGTCCGATTCTTTGTGACCCCATGGACTGCAGCACACCAGGCCTCCCTGTCCATCACCAACTCCCAGAGGTTACTCAAACTCATGTCCATTGAGTCGGTGATGCCATCCAACCATCTTATCCTCTACCGTCCCCTTCTCCTCCCGCCTTCAATCTTTCCCAGCATCAGGGTCTTTTCAAATGAGTCAGTTTTTCGCATCAGGTGGCCAAAGTATTGGGGTTTCAGCTTCAACATCAGTCCTTCCAATATTCAGGACTGATTTCCTTAAGGATGGACTGGTTGGATCTCCTTGCAGTCGAAGGGACTCTCAAAAGTCTTCTCCAACACCGCTGAAAGGCTAAGGATGTCAGCACAGTCGTGTCTGGCCTTTTGTGGCCCCATGGACTGTAACCTACCAGGCTCCTGCGTCCATGGGACTTTCCAGGCAAGAGTACTGGAGTAGGTTGCCATTTCCTTCTCCAGGGGATCTTCCCAACTCAGGGATTGAACCTGGGTTTTCCTACATTGCAGGCAGACACTCCCATCTGGGCCACCAGGGAAGACGCCATGGCCTGCTTGCTCTCAAATCCAGCTCTTCTCCCTTTCCCTGCTCTGCGTCACAGGGAGCGACCCTTCCCAGGGGCCGTGGCCCTCTGGTCTCCTGATGGATGACGCTGAAGGAGATATGGGTGGAAGAGTGGAGGTGGGGAGGCCAGGGCATTCTGTTCCCTTTCTCTCTGCTCCAGGAGCCATGCTCCAGGAGCACCTGCCTTTCCCCTGGGATCCAGCTCTCACTGGACAGCTCCTCCCCCTGTAGTTCCAGAATTCCCTGAATAGCCCCACTAAGGCTCCGACCCCAGCACGGACCTGGCAACCTCAGATTCTGGGCTCTGGTACCCAGATTCTTCTCAGTCCCAGGGTACTGCCTGCTCCCAGGCATACACCTTACATCAGTTCCGCTTCATCCTCTCCTGCCCGGTGCCTCGGCTCTTCCAGCACCTGTGCCACCAGTTCCCAGCTTTGAATTCTTTATCTGCATCCCTATAGTGGACCCTCTTCTGCTGAATGCACCGTGACAGGCACAGGTTGTTTTTGCTGTTCAGTTGCTAAGTCGTGTGTGACTCTGTGACCCCATGGACTGCAGCATGCTAGGCTTCCCTGTCCTTCCCTTTCTCCCAGAGTTTGCTCATGTCTGTTGAGTTGGTGATGCCATCCAACCATCCTATCCTCTGTTGCCCTCTTCTCCTGCCTTCAGTCTTTCCCCAGGGCCTTTTCCATTGAGTTGTCTCTTCACATCAGGTGGCCAAGTTAGTGGAGCTTCAGCTTCAGCATCAGTCTTTCCGATGAATATTCAAGGTTGATTTCCTTGAAGATTGACTGGTTGTATCTCCTTGCTGTCCAAGGGACTCTTAAGAGTCTTCTCCAGCACCACAATTTGAAAGCATCAGTTCTTTGGTGCTCAGGCTTCTCTATGGTCCAATTCTCATATCCATACATGACTACTGGAAAAACCATAGCTTTGACTAGACAGATCTTTGTTGACAAAGTGATGTCTCTGCTTTTTAATATGTTGTCTAGGTTGGTCATAGTTCTTCTGCCAAGGAGCAAGTGGCTTTTCATTTCATGGCTGCAGTCACCATCTGCAGTGATTTTGGAACCCAAGAAAATGAAATCTGACACTGTTTCCGCATTTTCCCCATCTATTTGCCATGAAGTGACAGGACTGGATGCCATGATCTTCATTTTTTGAATGTTGAGTTTTAAGCCAGCTTTTTCACTCTCCTCTTTCACCTTCATCAAGAGGCTCTTTAGTTCCTGTTCACTTTCTGCCATTCAGGCCTGGAGATCAAAGGGAAGCTTGCATGAGGCCGGCCCTGGCCTCACCGTGGCTGGGTTTACAGAGCTGACTGTCTCCTGGCTGCAGGCAGGGGCAGACAAGGGGTGGAAGGAGAGAGATTCCAAGGGCATCACCTTTCATGCACTGACCCTGCCCACTAGTGAGCGTGGCCCAATCAGCGTCCTGCCTCTGACCAATCAGAGTCACACTTTCTTCCTAGGGGAGCACCAATGAGTATCAGAAGGACACCAGAGGTGGGTCTGCCAGAGGACAAAGGTCAAAAGTTTTCTCCCAACAATGATCATGAGTCAGACGGTGATAACTGCTATATTAGTAATTTAAACAAAGGGCACAGGAAACACCAAGCAGGTCATTGTTTATTGATTCCAGTTGGAAGGTGAACTAAACCTTAGGCAAGCTCTGCTTGCAACCTGGAAGATGAGACTTCAATGGGAAGACGTGGGGTTCAGTGGAGGCTGAGAGGAAGAGCAGAGGTGCAGAGGGTTCAGGAGCTTGGCCGGGTCTCATAGGTCTAGAACCAAAGACCCAAGGCTGGATTTAATCTAAGTGGGCCCCAGGATAGAAAGGCTGGTGGAAATAGAGACAGGCCATTTAAAGCTAAGTGAGGAACAGAGAAAACATCCCTCGCCCATCACACAGTGTGGGGCTGGGACCTGCACCACTGATGGTACGTGGGTTCAGAGCATGATTCTTTGAAGTGCACAGCCTCAGATTACTAATAAGCTTCGGCAAGTGGAATAATGCAATCGTAATTCTCAAAGCCAGAGAATCTTAAGGAATCTTATCATCTTAGGATAATTGAATTATTGGATCTCACAATCTTGGGTTTGTATAATTACAGCAGCTGTGAATCTTAGCTCTCCCAGGATGTCATAACCCAGCCTCTCCGCAGCCTGCACCACTGCTGGTAATGATAATACGCGTTCTGTGCTCAGTGCTTTGCTTACATTATTTCATTTAGTCTCGACAACAACTCTGGGAAGTGGAAATCTATTTGCCTAAATTTTCAGATGAAGAAAACAAGGCTCCATGAGCATAAATCATTGCTGAGGGTTGGACACCTTGTAATCAACACACTCAAGACTCTGGCCAGATCTCTTGGCTCAAAGCCCATGCCCCCAGACTCTACTCGTTTGCCTCCCTTGAGGCCTCTCTGCTGAGTGCCCGCACTTCCTCTGTGCATGCCTCTAGTGATGGGGAACTCATTACCCCTCCCTAGGGCTGCCCATCCATCCTGACGGTGGACACATCTCTCCTGTTGTTCCTAAATCTGCCCTGGGGTCTCCTGTAGGGAGAGGGAGCAGGTGCCCAAGGTGGGATGGCACTCACACAGGAGCAGGGGGTCTCGGGTAAGAGGAGCCCCAGCTGCAGCCCCTCCCTGTGATAGAGAGGAGGGGGGTTCATCCTGAGGGAATCAGCCTAGACGTTGGCAGCGGGAGCTCTCAAAGACGAGCCCAGAACACTGGGCGCTGCGGTGGGGGATGGACTGTGATACAGAACACAGCTCCCCAGCAGTCAGAGCATGGGGCCTAATAAGACTGGAATCCTAAGTGCTGTGCCTTTAATTTCTTGGCTTTTCTCCCTAAAAACCTAGTCTGCAAAACCTGTCTTTGAGCCATTCATCCTCCCAAATGCCTTTTTAAAAAAATCTTTTTATCTTTTTTATTTTTTTTCAGATTTTATTTTATTTTATTTTACTTTACAATCCTGTATTGGTTTTGCCATACATCAACATGAATCCGCCACGGGTGTACACGTGTTCCCAATCCTGAACCCCCTCCCACCTCCCTCCCCATACCATCTCTTTGGGTCATCTCAGTGCACCAGATGGCTTTTTAACTGGAGTTGTTTGCTAACTAGGAGATGAGAATGGAGGGATGGAAGAGTGGGTGAAGCCACTGCGGCTTCCAAGCCTCGGGGGAGGAGATGCGATGGGAACTGAGCATTGTCTGCTGAGGAGTGGGCTTTTCCGGATAGAGAGCCCCACCCCCAGGTTCAGCCAGGCCCACAATGGGCCAGAGTCCCAGTTATGACTGCTGACGCTTTTTGAGTCTCATTGTCCTGGCCTGGGAACTTTAGATGTGCATGCTAAGTCAGTTCAGTCGTGTCTGACTCTTTGCAGTCCTGCGCCCCCTGCCCTTGGATTTAGCCCTCCAGGTTCCTCTGTTCATGGGATTCTCCAGGCAAGAATATCGGATTGGGTTGCCATTTCCTCCTCCAGGGGATCTTCCCTGCCTAGGGATCGAACCCGCCTGTCGTCTGTTTCCTCCCTTGGCAGGCAGGTTCTTTATCACTAGAGCCACCTGGGAAGCTACATTCCCCCAATAAATCCATGCAACAAACTTAAGGCCAACCAGTCTTATTGATGGAAAAACAGAGGCCCTGAAGGGGCAGGCATTTGGACAAGGTCACAGAACAAGCCACTGGATGAAAAAGCAGCCCTTGCTACCCGCGGGCCTGAGATGGATTCCATTTCCACCTCTGCATCGTGTGGCCACTTGGTTTCCCCTCCCCTTCTCTTTCTCCTTCACAGAGACCACCCAGCCCCTTCTGTCCAGCTGGGCTTCAGTGACTCAGGAGTCATTTTCTCCCCCAAGTGGGGCATCAGACGGCAGCAGATGGGCCCTTGGCCACTGATGCTCCTGCAGCTGGAGATCCTAGAGACCCCTCTTCCTGGTCACAGCAGTCCACCCAGTCAGCCTTGCGCTTCTATGGCCTTCCACGGAGGTCTGGAAAACAGCACCTCTGTGGTCCCCTGGGGCCTTCCTTCCTGCTGGGAGACTCAGGTTTGCAGCACAAAGCACAGCTCCAGTTCCTTTACTTGATCTCGGAGTGTAGCTGACGTTCACTGCCCTCCTCCGCTAAACTTTCTGAAGCCCCTTCACTCTCAGCTGTCACCCTATGCCTAGTATGGTAGTAAACGTTATTCCTGGGACAGAGCAGGGGGATCACTGAACCCTTGCTAATTATTCTCAAGCCAGGAGGACAACACGTGTCCATTCACAGTGGCAGTGGGGTTACCAAGGGTCAGTTGGGCTCCACATGTCCACACCTGCCCCACCTCCCCTGCTCCACTCCTCTTTTCGTCTGCAGGCTCCGGCTTCGTCTGCTCTGGAACCTGCAGTTCATGGAACCCTTGCTGTGTGTTTCCTCTTTGAGGACCAGGGCCTGAAATCTGCAGAGTCTAGAGAAGCAGCTCCGTAAGCAAATACTGGTGTCTGTCCTATGGATGTGAGCTATTCGCTATCCTCTTTTTTAACAGGAATGGAAAGCAACACATGCCCTCAACCTGGGTCACTACTCCAGATCTCACTGGCTTCACACAAGGGCCCCATAGGTCCCTTCCCTGCTGGCTTAGGTGGTAAAGAATCTGCCTGCAATGCAGGAGACCTGGGTTCAATCTCTGGGTAGGGAGGATCCCCTGGAGAAGGGTATGGCAGCCCACTCCAGTATTCTTGCCTGGAAAATTCCATGGACAGAGGACCCTGGTGGGCTATAGTCCATGGGGTCGCAAAGAATCAGACATGACTGAGCTACTAACCCACTGTAGGTCCAGCTGGCTCTCACAGGCAGCTGGCTTCCACACAGAGATCTGGTGATGCAGGCTGCCACCGTGGCTCCGTGGTTGAAACACAGACTTGATCTGTGATGTCTGGGGCAGGGAGGGACAGTCCTGGAGCATCTCGACTGGAAATGAAGTGCTCTGACCCAGGGGTGCCGAATGTCACCTACTTCCAAGCCACTCAAGAGATCTGGTCACACAAGCCTGAATGACTTCAAGGGGCAGAGGGGTGGGCCCTTTCTTCCCAGGAGGAGAGAAAACCATGTCTGGGTGAGTGAGGTCCGTTCCCCCTGCCTGTAGGCTTTAGGGCTGTTGCCAGTAGGTGGGAGGCAGCACCTCTCACTCCTGGTGCTTCTATCTGCAGGTGCCGTTCTAACACTGACCTGCGGCACTTCAGCTCACCCTTACAGTAACCCATCAGGTGGGCGTGGCTATTCCAGCTTCATAGGTGGGAAACTGAGGCATTGTGAGATTCAGTAACTGCGAAACTCAGTGAGCTGGCGCCAGAGTCTGTATTCCTCATCACTTTTGTGTATTATCCTTGCTGGAATGCTGGCATATCACCAGCAACCCCATTCTACAGGAGAGAAGGTTGAGGCAGTTTCTTGGTGATAAAAGCAACGAGGAGAAAGAAATGTACACCATGGGGAGCCTGGAGTAAAGGAGAAGGAGGAAGTGTGTGTGTGTGAGTGTGTGTGTATTTAAACAATATGCGGGTAGTCTAGGCTTCAACGCATATTTGCCAAACATCTACCTGGTGTCAGGCACTGAACGGGCTGGAGGGAGGGATACAGCTATGGGACTATTGCCACAGGTGGGTAAGTGGAGACCTAGAAAAGAGAGAGGCTGGGCCATGAACCCAGTCAGTGAGGCAGGAGGACCAGCTCACTTCCTGTCCAAGCTGCCCTTCCAGGCTGTTTCTGTCCTTGTTGAAAGGCTTCAGGGATACCTGGGAATGTGATGCCACGATCATGTAGCTGGGAAGCAGGCGGCACAGGCCAGGACTGTGGGTGCCAGGAAGGGCACTCTCGTAGGCTGCCCGGGGGGCATCCATCAGGACAGCTTTTCAGGAAGGTGATTGGGTAATCAAGACCCTGCGCCAGAGAAATATGGCTGCTCTGGATGCCTTGATTCCGCAGCAGGAATCTGTCTTGAGGATGTGGTCAGGGACTCAGCGCACGGGGCCCAGAATGTTCATCATAGCCTGATGTGCATAAGAGAAAAGCCTGAAATCCTCCAAGCGCCTGGCAGGCGAGGATGGTGGGATAAATTACGGTGCATCCAAATGAGGTGCAATTGCGAAGCTATTAACATCATGCTTTTGAGGAATTTTCAGTGATGTGGGAAAATGCTGATGATGTATGGTGCGTTTATAAAAAAAAAAAACCTGAATAGCTGAATAAATTCTATGATCCCAATTACATAAAATTCAATATGTACAGAATGAAAGATAAGAAGGATGGGGAGGAGGAGGGTGGGAAGGGGGAGCAGAGAGAAGAGAAGGAGGGGGAGGAAGAGGAGCAAAGGGGAAGAGGAAGGAGAAGATGATGAAGAAAGTGGGGGGGGGGGGCTGCCCTCTGTGGTCAAGCATTAGCTGGGTACCACATGTACACTTTGCTTCCCAGCATCACTGCTGGGTGGTGCTATCTATTTCACTTTACAGAGAGGAGAGTGAGGGCAGAGAGGCTAAGTGATACGGCCAATGTCACGAACCTAAGGCTTGAAGTCTGGCTGACCTGGCCTTCCCCAGTGGCTCAGTGGTAAAGAACCTGTCTGCCACACAGGAGACACCAGGGTTCGATCCCTGGGTCAGGAAGATCCCCTGGAGGAGAAAATGGCAACCCACTCCAGTATTCCTGCCTGGAGAATCCCATGGGCAGAGAAGCCTGGCGGGCTCCAGTCCAGGGGGTGGCAAAGAGGCAAAATAGGACTGAAGTGACTGAGCACGCCTGCTGTGGCTGACTCAAGCCCTGAATATCTGCTAAGCTGGGGGAGCTGAGGCAGGGCTGAGGCTGGGGTATTTAGTCTGAGGGTTCAGGGTTACCAGATGGTTGTGAAAGGAGAACCAAGCTTAATAGGGTGTGGTGGTTGCAGATCCTGTGTCCTCTCTGAGGTTGGTACCATCATCAACTGCATTTTACAGATAAGAAGGTTGAGGCAGTGTCTCGGTGTTCGAGGCAAATTGTGAAGGTGGTGTTTGGAGCCAGGTCTGTAACTTCTGGACCCTGTGCTCCTGTCTCTAGTTCGAGCCGCCAGGATCCCACACATCTCCTTCTGGGGCAGGGAGAAGACTCCTCGCCCCTGCTGGTGGCCTCATGAAGTGCTCCCCTCCTTCAGGAAGCCCCGATGACTCCATTTGCCTGGATCTGCCTCATTAAGAGTCCTTAGCATTCATTCCTGTGTCTCCCTAAAGTGGAGCTGCTTTGTCAGGGACGGATGGCTGGGAGACTGCCTGGAAACCCAGCCTGCAGCTCATCAGAGTGCTTCTGCACTGGACATCTCACCCAATATCCAATACCCAAGAATGGCGAACAGAAGGCACCTTCATTCAAGGACTCCTCAAATGCAGGGTCTTCCCCAGTTCACTCCACTTCCCCTCTTCCTGCCCAGCCAGAGGCTTCTGGGGAAACTAGCCCTCTGTCTGCTCACTGGCTCACAAGTGAGGACCCGCGATGAGCCCCCCGTGTCCGTAGGTGCTTCCTGGGCTTTATCCGCTCTGCCTCCTCTCATCCACTGCTTGTGCTGATGGATCAGGGTGTTTTGATCTGAAATCTGTTGCAGTTTGAGCAGGCGAGTGAGGCTCCTGGGAAGCAGGAGAGCTCATCCCTGAGCTCTCCCCTCTCTGTCTCCTCCTCTCTGCTCCTGAGTGACTCAGGCAGGAGGCTTTGTTCGGGGCCATGATGCACTTAGGCCATTGGACTCCCAGCCGATTCTGGTGCAGTCCATACTGTGTGCATTCACGGGGGGCATGTCGAGGACGCCGGAAAATTTAGCTAACTCTGTGCATGTATCATGTGTAATCTTTTACAGCAGGGGTCCCCAACCTCCGGGATTTAATGCCTAATGATCTGAGGTGGAGCTGATGTAATAATCATGGAAATAAAGTGCACAATAAATGTGAGGCCCTTGAACCATCCTGAAACCATCCCCCTCCCTGATCTGTGGGGAAAATCGTCTTCCACAAAATCAGTTCCTGGTGCCAAAAAAAATAGGCTGGGGAACCGCTGCTTTACAAAGCACTTTTTTTCCCTCCTATCCCTTCTCTGCCCACAAAAGCAGAAGGAATTATCAGTCCTGCTTTACAGATGACAGGTGGGACAGAGAGGCAAGCTGTTTGTGTCAGAATTTCCAACTAGTTGGTACTGGCAGGTAGCCTTGAGCTCAGGATTGACTGATAGGAAATCACCATCCCCTCAGAGTGGAGTCCCGAATCATGGGAGCTGGAGAAGGAGCGAGGCCACAGGTGGGGATGCCAGAGGCCCCAGTATAATCACGATCCCCCCAGATCAATGCTTGAGTCTCCTCCATCCCAGTCTCCTTCAGAGGGGCTCCCAGCTTCCTTCCAAACACCCCAAATCACAGAGCAAAGGCCCCCTCCTCACAAGGCTGCCAACCAGGTGCAGCTTTTCTACTGAAATTCTTTTTTCCAATGAGCTGAAATTCACCTCTTCATTCATTGGTCAAGCATATTGATGCAGACTATCTGCCAGGGTCCAGGCCCAGGGAGACTGCAGAGAGCAGGCAGACATGCCTCCATGGACCTGAATTTGCTCCAAGAAATATACACAGATGAGGAAAGAACCAGGGGTCCTGGGGGAGAAGGCATTGGTATTGGGCCACTTCTTGCCACCACTGGGGACCGTGCACTCCTTTGGCTGATCCACGGCTGTGCAGGAGGAGGCACCGCCTAGGTTTCCCTGGGCTGCTCTGAGGTGTCTGCTCAACCTCAGGCTCCCTGAGTGTCGGAGCATCTCTGCCCTTGGATGGCGAGGTCTCTCCCAGCTCCCTCCACGGCCATGTGTTTGGCTTCCTGCTGCGGCCACTATAAAAGGCAGAGTCTGCAAAGCCAATCTGATCTCTGTCTTCCCTCCCCTTCACCAAAAAGTTAATTGATTTTGCAATTAAAAAATGCAGAGAATGGGCAGTGCAATCAATTTTACGAAAACTTGCTCAGTAATGAGGTGTTTACTTCCAAATGGCGCACTTTCTCTGCATATCAATCTGGGCCTCTCACACGGCGTGAACACAAAACTCTCCTGCCTTACTTCTCAGGCTCTCATGCATTTCCCACACTGGGTCCTGGAAGAACTTTGAGGCATCATTTAATTCTGGCTCCCTAGCTCTCTTTTAAGGGCAAATATAATTTTCTCTGTCTTACAGAAGAAGAGACTGAGGGTCAGGGAGGTCCAGGTGCACAGTGAGGCGGGGTAGAGGAGAGTCCAATCACAGGCTTCTCCAGCTTCTGGCTTCACTGCGTTGCCTGTCCCCCTGCACAGTAGAAACCAGAGAAGTGTGAGCTCAGAAAGCAGGAGCCCTTTCTCCAAACAAAGCAGCCTGACATATTTAGTGCCCACCCATATCAGTTCCGCCCTGGGTCCTCAACTTACATCACCACGTGCATCCCTCACGACAGCCTTCCAAGGGGGTGTCATGTTCCAGTTTTACAGATGAGGAAACTGAGGGTCAGAGAAGTTCAGTAGCCTGCCTGAGCCTGCACAGCACAGACCTCCTGGCCAATCTTTGGGGCAGGGATGTTAAAATGGAGGTGAGAGGTCAGTTCTATGTGTACTTGTGGGAAGAGCACAGGCTTTGGCAGGCATCCATCTGTTCATCCATCCATTAAAACCATTCATTAATTTGGTCATGCAGTAGACAGGTATTGATCGAGCGTCTATGTGACAAGGTGCATTCCCAGGTGGCACAGTGGTAAAGAATCTGCCTGCTAACGCAGGAGATGCAAGAGACACGGGTTTGATCCCTGGGTTGGGAAGATTCCCCCGGAGGAGGAAATGGCAGCACACTCTTGCCAGGACAGTTTCCTAGACAGAGGGGCCTGGCGGGCTGCAGCCCGTGGGGTTGCAAAGAATCAGACATGACTGAGTACACACACACGTGTGTGGGTGTGATGTAAGAAGATCTGTGCTACGATTCAGCGTTGAGCAAAGCAGACCAGACCCACCCCCATGGGGCTCACAGGCTGGGAAATGGGGAGAGACAAACTCAATGAACAAGCATGAAAGTAAATGTAAAGTATGGCAGGACTGACAAGACGCCGCCGATGGAGCCATGAGGGCCTGTGGTAGGAGCTCTGATCTGGTCACGGAGGGCTTCCTGGAGGATGTGACCCTGGAGTAAGATCAGAGGCTTGGACGCCACTTGTTGGAACCTCATGGAGTGAGCTTGCCTGTGCACTGGGTATCTGGGCAAGCTGATGATTGCAATCCTGGAAATCCTAAGACTCTGTAATCTAACATGAGGTTCAAATTCTGTGATTCTGACCCAATATTTTCAAAGTCTATTAAAGAAAAAAGTTAAAGACTTGAGACTCTAAGGTCCTGGGATTCTGACTCAAGTTTTGACATTTGGAGTCTATTAAGTAAAGTCCTGGGAAGTGAAGACTCTGGGACCTGAGAGACTGTCAGTCAGATCCTTGGAGGCTGAGATTCCTGCATGGAGGCCTTTGCTGCTGGAGAAGCACCTGCCAAGATCTTCTATCGATCGGACATGAGCTTTCTCTGGCTCACAGAGTTGATGCCTATGCAGCTCTTTGTGGCAGGGAGAATGCAAATTTATTCTGCAGTCCTGGCATCAGCTGGTTGCTTTATCTGCACGTTCTGGTCTCCAGAATAAATATTAGAAGACAAGTCTGCAGAGATTTTCTGTGTGTACATGAGTTAATTCCTCCAGCCAGGGGCTCGTCCAGACACGGATTTTAACACAGGGCACTGTTCTCACACTCACTGCTGGTGACTGTGCGGCAGCGAGCCCAGCAGGGGGATGGGGCCTCTGTGTGCTGAGGCTTCAGACCCAGGGGGGACGAGGCAGGAGGGAGGGCAGCCCCAGTGGGTCTGGGCCGTGTGCATGGATGGGGCTGTTCTCCACGAGCATCTGGGGGTCTTGCATGAATCCCTGGGTCTGGGTTCACCCAGGGCTGGTATCAGAAGATGCTCCCCAGCGGGGTGGGAGGGAGGGGGAAGCACCTACCACGGGTCAGACACTGCATTGACGCCAGGTGGGCTCAGAAGTGAGAGAGGGCAGAGCTCACCAGCTCAATCCTGTGACCTCTTCCCAATCCTCTTGGATTCAGTTTCTTCGGGGACCAAGGGTCTGCCCGGTGGTTCAGAGGGTAAGAGGAAATTCCCAGGAGTAAGCCAGATAACAAGCATCAATCCCACAATCCTGCTCTCATCACATCGGTGGGGGCGGGCGCTGCTCCTGCGCTTCACACAGGCTCCCTGCACCTTCAGCCCCGGGGGCAGGCGGGGGGAGGCGCTGTCATCACCCCACTTCACAGATGAGGAAACCAAGGCACAGGGAGGTAAGTGACCTGCCTGATATCAGACCGCTGCTCTAAGAACCTGTGAACAGATGTAGAAACGTTTAAGTTTTTCTAGCAACACTCCTAGCCAGGTACCCAGGGAGCAGCCACACTTCAGCCTGTCTCAAAGGCCTGCCCGTTGTCCTGCTGTGAGGATGCTCGAGTTGTAGCCGGAAGACAGTGAGATGCAGGTGATGCCCCCAGGCCTTTGCTCCTGCTGCGCCCTCTCCCTGAAACATGGCCCCCCACCCCCATTTATCTGGGAAACTCCCACCCACGAGGTTTTGTCATTCCCTGAGGTCACAGGCCCAGCAGCAGGGAGCAGGCCGGAGCCTCTGAGCCAGCTCCAGGCTGCAGGGAACCCCCCCTGGGGTGAATGGAGGAGCGGCTCCCTCTGGGGGCTGTAAGGTGCCCCTCCCCTCATCCACGTGAGTCCCTCCTTCCTTCCTGCAGCCCCAAGACGCCTCCTCTCTCACAAACCCCAGCACGGCCGCTTAGTCGTGTCAGTTAACTCTGAACGGATCACAGAGCCTTACCTGACTGAGATTTACGAGGACACACTTAGACACCAGGTGATTAACTCAAACCAACAGGCGATGCACGTGGAACATGTTAACCCACGAGCCTGGCCGGCGGCCTTTCAATCCCTGTACGTCCCCTCGGAGACTCGGCAGTGGCCAGCGGCCCAGCTCTTATCGATTAGCAAACTGTTAAAAATTTATGACAAGTCGGAATTAATGGGCCGCAGTGAGGGGTGAGTTTGACTTGGTCTGAGGTTCCGTGGCCCCGACAAGGCGAGCCTGGAAGGGGGAAACTCTGTAAAGGAAGCACCAGCCACTTGGACTCCGGAGCCGCCGTCCCTCCGGGCTCTCCCGGGGTCTGTCCTGGCCGGGTTCAGGCTGCCATCCTCACTCACTCGCACCCTGGCCCCAGCTTCTGGTCTCACAGGCTCTGACCCTCCATCCTGCCCCAGTAGCAGACTGTCCCCTGTCTTTACTCACAGAGACTCAGAGATCAGGAGAGGCTTGGCCTGACCTGGGAGACAGTCAGACAGAAGAGCCAGGCAGGGTTGAGGAGAAAGAGATGGAAATGAGCGAGGTGGGAGTATGGGGGGCAGGGAGGAATGGACCCCAGAGACGGGTGGGCCTCATCCACCCGCTTTGGGACTGTGTGCTCCTCGGTGTGTTCAGAGGCCTGGCGGCGAGATGCAACGTGATGGGAACAGGGAACAGGAAACAGCACATGGACCAGAGGGGCTACAGGGGGATGACCAGCGGGGACGAGTCCTGGATGAAGCCCGAGAGACAGGCTCCAGCCACGCAGGGTCTTGAAGGCCCCAGTCGGGTGCCCACTCTGCATCTCCAGACACACCAGAATCGCATGTCTCAGAAGTTTTGGGAACAAGCCTCTGCTCTCAGGACCTGCCAAGCCATATATCCATGAGAAGCAGTCTTCAAGAAATAGACAGTCTGAATTACGTGGGGCAAACCCACAAACTCTGACGTCCTGGGGTGTGGCTTTGCTGCTGGCATTGGTAAGTGCCTCGGGCGTTCTCTTATCATGACTATGGAGCCATGGAGAGATCAAGAAAGCAGGACCCCAGTAGCATGGGCACCAGCAGCATGCTCTATTATCCAGCGGGCAGGGGAAGAGAGCAAACAAGCTTGTGCCTCCCAACACAGAGCCAGGGCAGTGTGTGGGTGGCCAGCCACACTGCCTCGCAGACGCCTGAAGATTTAAACGGTTCCCAAATGGGGTTCAGGGGAACGCTAGTTCAGCAATGCTCCAAGAACAAAGGTTGATTACATGGTCGAAGAAGTTGGAAGAACATTATAATCACACACATTTGTGGGCTGAAGTCTAGATGTCCTGCAGATAGTGAAGACACTTCAAAAGAAGCAACCAAGATGTACTCTCAATCCTTTCATGAAAGAAGTTTGCTCCCTCTCTCAAAAAAAGTAAGAATGACAGTTTCATGGTGAAAGACAGGCCTTTTCCAAAAGAATAATTGGTAATCTTATACCGATGGACTACCTTGACCTGATTTTTTTCATCTCACTGAGTTCAGTTCAGTTCAGTCGTGTCTGACTCTTTGCAACCCCATGAACCACAGCACGCCAGGCCTCCCTGTCCATCACCAACTCCTGCAGTTCACTTAACCTCATGTCCATTGAGTCAGTGATGCCATCCAACCGTCTCATCCTCTGTCGTTCCCTTCTCCTCCTGCCCTCAATCTTTCCCAGCATCAGGGTCTTTTCAAATGAGTCAGCTCTTCTCATCAGGTGGCCAAAGTATCAGAGTTTCAGCTTCAAAATCAGTCCTTCCAATGAACACCCAGGACTGATCTCCCAGAGGCTGTGACAACTTCAGCCCAGGCTGCCCTGACCAGGTTCAAGTTGGTGCACTGGCTCCGTCAGAACTGGGGGACCCTCTGCCATTGTTCCCTCCAGGGTCCAAGGGGACCCAGCGTGAGACAGTCACTCCATGGGTTTAATGTCACCCTCTCCACACAGGTCCACCCAGACCTGCCCAGACCTGCCCCTCCACCCCATGTGCTGGGCTTGGAGTTCCGGACCCTCCAGCCCCAAGCCTTGGATCCATGTGGCAAAGGCAGACTGAAACAGCATCAACTATGGGTCAAGAGAGCAAGTCCTGGTACTTGTTTTATCAGTGACCCTGGGCAGGTCTCATCCTCACCTTGGGCCTCAGTTTCCCCAACTGTCCCAGGAAAGGTTGGCCTGAATGGTCTCCTGGTTCCTGCCTCCTCTGCTGGCTCAGCGGTCGATAGTTCTGGGCAGTGAGGCCTTGCTTAGATCTGCGCAGGAAAACAACATGCATCCTAACATAATGGTCTCTCCTTGGAAGATGAGAAAGAACAGACTCTGGGCTGATTATGAACTGTGAACTCCAGCACCAGAATCCGAAAGACACAGCTTCATGCCAGTCAGCGCTCGCCTGGTACAGAGACCGCTGTTTCCCAGTGTGAGTGGAGCAGGCTGAAGCCCCAGGCCAAACACAGGTGCCCTCCTCAGAGATGCAGGTTTTAGGATTAACTAAGGCAGCGAGGAGAGAAGCCCCTCCTGGAGGACATAGCCCTGGGGGAGATGGACTAGCCAGAAGGGGACTGACATCTGATGGCAAGAGAGAGGACGTGAGAATGAGCAGCGTGTCTTCACCACCACCATCATCAGAATAACAGCTAAGAATTGTCATGAGCCAGCTACGTGCCCACCCGCTCCTCAGAGCTCTGTAAGCAGCAAGCCCAGGGCCCAGCACACAGTGAGTGTCCACGAGGCTGGGCTGATTCATCCAGCGGCCACCAGTGAGGTTGATTTTTGGTCTGTTTGAAACCATATCTCATGCTTCTGGTATCTGAGACCAATTGATGGGATACTACTAACAGTGAGATTGGAAGAGAAAGTGATTTACCAGGAGGGGAGACTGGGGATCAGGGATAGCTTGGGAGTTTGGGATCGGCATGTATACACTGTTATACTGAAAATGAATAACCCACAGGGACCTACTGTATAGCGCAGGGAAGTCTGCTCAATATTATGTACAGCCTAAATGGGATAGTCATTGGAAGGACTGATGCTGAAACTCCAATACTTTGGCCACCTGATGCGAAGAACTGACTCATTTGAAAAGACCCTGATGCTGGGAAAGACTGAGGGCAGAAGGAGAAGGGGACGACAGAGGATGAGATGGTTGGATGGTATCACTGACTCGATAGACATGAGTTTGAGCAAGCTCTGGGAATTGGTGATGGACAGAGAAGCCTGGCATGCTGCAGTCCATGGGGTGGCAAAGAGTCAGACGCGACTGAGCGACTGAACTGCACTGAAATGGGAAAATAATTTGAAAAAGAATAGATACAGGTGCATATATGACTGAATCACTTTGTTATTCACTTGCAACTAATATAACATTGTTAATCAACTATACTCCAGTGTAAAATAAAAAAGCATTAGAAAAAAAAAGAAGGAAAAGTGGACAGCTCTCTGGAATTAGAAAGCACTAGTTTGATTCAGGGAATACAGTTGGCATCCTTTAAAAGCTCATCACTCCTTGAAGGAGGCTTCCCTAGAAACGAGGAACAGCACGCAATCACCCCTGTTCTTGCTGCTCCCGTTCTTCATGGAGGAGACGGAGCCCCAGAGTAGGCAAGTAATTTGCCCAAGGTCACATAGCAAGTCCAAATCCCAGAATTCTGCCACTGAGGTCCTTCCTCCACCCCACTCGGCCCCTCAGAGCATGGGGGAGGAGTTAGGGAATGAGGCCAGAGTGGACTGGAGGCCTCCAGGAAGGCTTCCTGAAGGAGGGGGAGCCCAAGCTGAGCCCTGAAGGACAAAGTGGAGAAGAGCATGCAGGGAGAGAGGAGCAGCCTGCAGCTTGCTGCTCTCAGCTCTCCAGGCCTCTGGGCCTGGGATTCTCCATGAGAAAATTTGAGCTCTTTCTTGAGCAGGTGCTCCAGAACCTCTCCCCAGAGCAGGTGGTGCTGTGCGCTGGGCTGTGTTGGAGGCTGCCCCCAGGTAAGGGTGGTGGGCAGGGCGGAGCAGGAACTCCTGGGAACATTTGCTAGGTGTCTGTCCCAGGTGATTGTGAACAGGAGTGAGGGTGGCAGTGACCTTGCCCATTTCCTCGGAGAGGACAGTGGTCTCACTAGTGTCTGATGAGGCCATTAGACCACAGTCCATCAGCCAAGCAGGCCCACCAGACCCGATTCCCCAAAAGTGTCTTGTAAGCCTGAGCACTTCACTGCCTGCAGGCTTTGTGAAGGTGAGAGTCTCCCCAATACATCTACAATCACTTCCCTTCCTGTTGCTGCCCAGAGCCCGTGCTGTTAGCCCAGCTCCCCATTATAATGCTTCAGAAGCAAAACACCTCACATGGGGCATGAAAACACGCATCAGCTCAGCTGCTCTGCAGGCTATCCTCCATGGGCGAGTGGAGAAGCCACATGTCTGCGTGCTGCGGGGAGACACGTCAGTTCTCTGCAGGCCAGCTTTCCAGACCAGCCCCTGGATGCTGAGTCAGCAAGTCTTTTAAATCTCAGGTCCCTTCTCCCTCCTGCCCACCCTCCCTCCCTTCCTCTGACAGATGTTTATTGATACCAATTAATGTGCAGATTCTGAAGTAGACGCCAGGCTATGGGGACGAGTGAGAGATTCCATTCTTTGGTGGATGGCTTGTCTTGGTACAAGCACCAAGAAGGAGGCCCGGTCGTGACAATAGATTTTCACTTCTGCAGCACATTTGTTGAGCACCCGCTTGGTGACAGCCAGTGTATTAGAAGAATTGACAAATAAGTAAAACCACCTGGTCCTTGCCTCCTGGAACTCCTAGTCTAGAGGAGGAGAGAGACATTGATCTAGAATCACACAATTAAATGTATAGGGATATGGAATACAAAGAAGAGGCTCTTGGGGGACTTTGAGAGCATGCAGCTATGCTGGAGGGTCAGGGGAGACTGAAGAAGGCTTTCCTGAGGATGAGAAGCTTGAGCTGGGGTCTGAGCAATGAACAGCAATTATCTGTCACAGGAAGGGCGCCTGCAAAGGTACTGTGGCTAGAGGGCTCTTGTGACCAGAAAGAGTTTCTAAGACCACATGGTTGAAGACAGGGAGTGTGGGGGGGTGGGGCGGCGAGGAGGGGCAGGGAGCCTGGAGAGGGGCGCAGACCAGACCCTGTAAGACATCAAATTCCACATTAAGAATCTGAGTCTTCATCTTAACAACAGTAGAGGATTTTGCAGGGCTTTAAGTGGTAGTTCTATAAAGGAGAGTTTGTTGTTGTTGTTTAGTTGCTAAGTCGTGTCTGACTTTTCGAGATCCCATGGACTGTGGCCCTCCAGGCTCCTCTGTCCGTGGGGTTTCCCAGGCAAGAATACTGGAGGGGGTTGCCGGTTTCCTTCTCCAGGGGATCTTCCTGACTCAGGGATGGAACCTGCGTCTCCCGCATTGGCAGGTGGATTCTTTACCACTGAGCCACCTGAGAAACCCAAGGGAGAGTTTGGGTTAGATTTGTCCATCCGTTCACTCAGCCATTTAACCAATACAATGTTGAACTGAGTCCCTGGACACACTCTACCTTAGTATTTGTCTACTTTCTTCCCACGGTTACACTGATCTGGTTCAACCCTTAAAAACACTCAGATCAGGTATGTTTTCCTCCAGGAAGTCCCCTCCTGGTCCCCCAAATGAGGCACCCCTCCTTTGTCCTTCTACGGCACCCTAGGGGGATCCCTGGTCTGTCATTACTGATTTATGAGCCAGGCTCTCAGCACCCTTTCCGAGGAAGAGAGACTCAGCAGAGGAACAGGGGAGGCATGTCAAATCTTAACTTCTTTCCTATCAGTCTTTCTCCTTTCAGACTGGAAGTTCGAGGAGGGCAGGGCACCATTCTGTCCACCGTCTAACCTGCTGTGAAGACTGGACACTGCAGGACACACAGCAGGATGGCAATACTGGAAGGGAGAGGGGAGGGGAGGAGGGAGGGGGAGAGGGGGAGGGGAAAAGGGGAAGTGAGGGGGGAGGGAGAGAGGGAGAAAGGGGGAGCGGAGGGAGGGGGAGGGAAAAGGGAAGGGAGGGGGAAGGGAGAGAGGGAGAAAGGGGGAGAGGAGGGAGGGGGAGGGAAAGAGGGGGGGAGGGAAAGAGGGAGGGGGAGAGGGGGAGGCGGGGAGGGGAGAGGGGGAGAGGGCGAGGGGAGGGAGGGAAATGCCAAGGGTCTTGCTTCCTAAGCACAGAGTGAGGACGGGAGGCAGAGGAGAAAATTGGAAATTAATAGGTTGTGAGAAGTGAGGAAAGCAGAAAAGATGAAATATTTAAAATGGTCACGCTGTGACCTGTAACATTTTGCTTAATCAAGTACAAATTGCTCTGTGCCTCCGGTGGATGTGAGAACCAGTGGAGCTGGCGTCTCAGAAGTGCTTTCTGCACTGAAACATTTTTTTACGAGGGTCATTTCACAATAAGCTGGGTATAAACTGCTGTCAGGGGCAGAAGAAATCCCAGGCCCTGGGCTTGGAAGAGAGCAGACGCCCTGACACAGGCCAGGCTGGGGTGTCTGATCCCACCCCACTGAGGCGGTGGGTTTGGGCTGAGGCTCGGGGAAGCATAGGGACCCTGCCGTACCCTCCTCACAGCTGGGTGCCCAGAGCCCTGATCTCTGGGACCCCCGTCCCTCCCATCCAAGGGTGAGGGCTGGCCAGAAAGTCCCAGGATCTCCTCCCGGCTGGTTCCCCAGCATGTCACATCCAAGGCCAACCCAAGGGTCCCTTTGCTGAGGCTCTTGGTGGACTTGGGGCCCTCCATACTTGCATCACTCTTGGCTACCCTGACTGCCAGCTGTCGGCTTCCTCATTTATAAAGCAGGAATGCTTCATTCATTCACCAAAGACTATCTGGGTGTCTGGCAATGTCCTAGGCCTGGAGACAGAGTACTGGGGACAGATAGGGTCCCTGCTTCTGTGGCATTCATCTAGTGGGCAATCCTTCTGTGTCCTGGACTTGGGAGCATCAGGGTGTTGGACCATGTGGCCCAGAACACAGGGTCTGTGCACTGTCAGAGCTCGGAACTGTCTGTGGGGTGAAGGTCAACAGCAGAGAGACACGCCCGGGCTCTGACTTACCTCCTCTCCCTCATTCCTCACACCAGCCCTGTTGCTCCTCCACAGACATAGGAAATGGAGGCTCAGAGAGGCCACGTGCATTGTCCAATGACACACAGCTAACGAGAGTATCCAGGTTTCCTGGTCACATGCTGTTCCCATAACCCTCAGTTATGTTTGTGAGCCATCTGCAGCCCTTGGGGTCATATCCTTGGGGATCAGAGAGGCTTCCATTCCACAGGATCTTGGGACTCATCCAAGCTCTTTCTCCTCCCTGGTCCTGACCCCTCCATGCTCCATGAGGGTGGGTTGATCCTGGATGGGACCCTCCTGGCTCTGTGACTTGGCCCTTTCCATCTACCTCCCTGGGGCCACAGTCCCTTTCCTATAAAATAGGCAATGAAAGTCCCCAGCACCTGAGGTTGCTATGAGGATAGAGTGAAGTAATTGGCATAAAGCTGGGGACTCTTGCCAGCAAGCTGTTCTCTCCCAGGAAACTCCTCCCACCCAGGCACTTTCCAAACCCTTCCCCCCATGACCTTTCTAAATCTGGCTTTTGATGTCTTATCACCTTGTTGATTTCCTTCACAACAATATTCAGGCAAGGTAACAATTTTATTTATTTAATTTTGTTTTTTTTGGCTGCTTTCCCTACTGCTTCTGGTACCTCCTGCCAATCTCACTCACAGCAGTGTCCCAGTCCTCAGCACAGACCCTGGTACGCAGAGGAGCCTGCTAAGTCGAGCTGCATGGAGGGCCGGGTGAGGAATCAGACTGATTATATCCATCAGAACGGATGAAGCAACACATAGCCCCAACTCCTGGATGTTGCTGTTTATTTGCTAAGTCTTGTTAGACTTTTTGTGACCCTGTGGACTACAGCATGTCAGGCTTCTCTGTCTTACACTGTCTCCTGGAGTTTGCTCAGATTCATGTCCATTGAGTCGGTGATGCTATCTAACCATCTCTTCCTCTGGCGCCCTCTTCTCCTTTGGCCTTCTCCAGCATCTTTGGGGTATCTTTCCCAGCATCAGGGCCTTCTCCAATGAGTTGGCTCTTCACATCAGGTGGTGGTTTCACTCAATAAGAGCTGGTGTCTCTTTTGTACAAAGTCTGAAGAAGGGTTCCTGGTTGGGGTACTCTCTGGATAGACGCATCTCCCAGCAAAGGTGAGGGATTCAGCCTCCTCCCATCTTGGAGCCTGCCACCTGGCCACCCACTGTTTCTCTGGGCTTGTGTTCCAGTCTCCTCACTTTGCCACAAAGGCTGACCTGTCCACAGCTGGCTCTGCCGAGGGTTCTACACTTAAAACATCTCTGCCTGTGTTAGGATCCTGGCTTGGCCCTTCTGTGGCCTTAGAAAGTCCACGTAATCTGGCTTCTGTCCCCTGAACCATCGTGATTTCTCTTGTTGTTCCCTCTGCCTGGAGTACCCTTTGCTGCTCTCTTTGCCCAGCCTCAATCCCCCTCTTCCTTTGCTCTCAGCATAGAACTTCTTCTGGGAAAACTTCTCAGACTCTCCCCCAACCCCAGCTGATGTTAGTTTCCCCTGGTCCCTGAGCCCCGCTAACAGGAATTGTCCTGTATCATTCCCATTCATGGCCATGTCTGCCCCCTGCCCTTGGCTTCCTTAGTGCAGGGCTGACTCTATCTGAGTCCCAACCACACCCCCAGTGCCGCTCTGATGCCCCATCAGGAGAGAAGGAGAGGAAGAATGAAGCAAGGAAATTCCCCCAGTCTCAGTGTCCTCCTTTGAAAAATGGGTTTACCAACTCCTTCCTCACAGGGCGGCTTCAAGGATCTGATGCTCTCAGGGGAACATGATAGGTTGTTTGCAAAGATGCCTGCGCCATTCCGCATGCCGCCTCTGGATCCTGGCCCCCTGCAGTGTGACATTCCATGTGAGTTGACATCTCCTCCCACTGGGATGTTGAGTCCTTTTTCCCCCATCCCTTAAATTCAGTATGATCTTATGACTCACTCTGGCCAAAAGCATGTAAAAACAGCTCTGTGCCACTTCAGCACATAGACCTCAAAGTACCGTGTACTTCTCCCTGTGGACCCCGTGACCTTCACGAGAGGAAGGCCAGGCCTGGCCACGTGGACCAGAGCCACATCGGTCCATGAGCAACAGCTCAAGGGCTCCAGCCTCAGGAGGCAGCTCCCCAACAAAACTAGCAACTCATTCCCATGCTGATCACCCCCTGATGGCGCACACATGAGCAAGCTAGGTGGTCCTGGACCAGCCAGGCTCAGCTGATCCCCAGACTCATGGGCAGAACCAGTGTTCCTGTCTGAAGCCTCAACACACTGGAGAGGTGTTTCTCATAACAGCTCAGTGATCAAACAGGCACAATGCCTCAACGTGGTTGCCTTTCAGTGAGTGTCACTCTCTTCACTTTTTCCCACAAGAGGCAACAAGAAAAAAAAAAAAAAAAAATCAATCACAAGTGCTCCAGTGCCCTGCCCGTAATAGAATGGGAATGGAGCTGTGAGCTTGATCTGGGTGGAACTGCTGTCATCTCAGGATGGATGAGGGGTGGGAGAGTGCCCTGTACTCCCAGTACCAGGGAGTCGGAGGAGGTGGGGCTGAAGCCCCTTCTCTGTGTAGAGACACTTGGAGAAGATAAAGGAAACCTGACTTATCAGTTGCATCCACAATGTTGGCAGCAGGCGAAGATGCATTTTTAACAATCCAGGCTTGCAGACTCTCACGATTTATCTCAATAAACGCCAGCGTGGCTCTTTTTCTCGCCCTGTTCTCTGACTACGAAATGTTCCGGGAGTGGTGCAGTGAGAAGATGAAGGGTCGACTGGCAGGGAAAACTCATATTTAGATGTTTTGATAAAGTAGCATCAGCCGTGCTTCATGCTGAGCTGAGCAGACTGACGGGGCTGAGATGGGCCAGGGTGAGCTGAGAGAGGCTGAGGTGGGTGGGAATGGCGGCTTGCAAAGCTCTGGGGGTGTGGAAGATGGGGGAGGGTATGGGACCAACATTTAAGGCCCCCCACCCTTGGCCCTGGTATATTGGAGAGCCCTGCTCCACTCATGCCCTGGCTAGGGACAACCCCACAAGTCCACAACCACACAGGGATTCTGCAGGGCTCAGAAGAGGTGCCTACACAGAGCCTGTACCTCCCCTCCTGTGCCTGCTCTGTC
Organism: Ovis aries; assembly: GCF_016772045.2. Classification (NCBI taxonomy): domain Eukaryota; kingdom Metazoa; phylum Chordata; class Mammalia; order Artiodactyla; family Bovidae; genus Ovis; species Ovis aries. The sequence continues at coordinate 237,332,740 of NC_056055.1, forward strand.
TGCCCACGCTCCCAGAGTTTGCATCCCACATGCCCCAGGCCATCTTTCATCCTGTGCAGGGCTCTCCCTGGACCCCTCCCCAGCCCACCATGCCTCTGTGAGCACCGTTGGTCCATGAGGGGCCAAGGGGTAGCTGTTGGGAGAGGGTGGGAGGGATGGATGATTCTTAGACTTGCAGGCCACAACATCCCATGCAAGTCAGGCCCCCTTGAGGGCAGAGCAGGGGGGCAGGGATGCAGTCTCCATACCTACTCTCACAGTAAGTGAGAGGGTGGAGTCCTTTCCCACCCACCCTCCCTGACTGTGACCTTCTGCACTCTGGGGGGGGGGCGGCATGACACCTGCCCTGTAGATTGAGAACATGGGGCTCAACGGGCAAAGCACCAGACTGAACTCACACTCAGCTGGCGACAGGGCAGTCAGGATCAGAACCCCCTCTGTCTATACCTGGACCTAGCGGGTGGCAGGGGGCAGTTCGACACAAGGGGTTGGAACAGGACTGCTTGAGTGCACCCCGCCTCCTCCCCTGGTTGCGGGGGGCCTCACACTGTTACTCATCCTCTTGGTGCCTCGGTCTCCTCCCCTGCACCTTGCACAGTGGTTCAGATTCACGTTCACTGTCTGCCTCAGTCAACTCGGCGGTTATAACAAAATGCACAGGCTGGGTGGCTTAGATCCCAGACATCTGTTTCTCGCAGATCCAGGTGTTAGGAAGTCCAAGATCAAGATGCCAGCAGGCTTGCTTCTTGGTGGCTTGCAGACGGCCACCATCTGGCTGTGTCTGCACATGACCTCTTCATTGTGTGAACAAGGAGAGCTCTGGTCACTCTTGCTCTTCTTATAAGGTGATCTCATTCTGGGGGTTCCATCCTCACGACCTCTCCTGAACCTAATTCCCTCCCCAAGGCCCCCACCTCCTAATACCATCCCATCTGGGGTTAGGTCCTCAATGTACGAATTTGGGGGAGACAGAAATATTCAGGTCATAACATGATCCCTTACCCCCAAATTCCCAAATCCCCAACATTCCCAAAAGAGGGTTTTTCTGTTAACTAGGCCACCTGGAACTTCCTAGGGTACTTTTCCTTTTTTAAAAGCTCCAAATGTTGATTTTCATCAGTGGGTCTCTCACAACTCCTAAAGCCGCTAGGTTTCTTGATGGTTAAGCCCCCTCTGGCCAGAGGGCGCTGAGCTGGCAGAGTCCTGGTGACCAGATCCCAGACCCCAGTATCCCGTTGTGTGGAGCATCAGACTAGGTGTCAAAACTAATATGATGGCAAAACTTGACTGAAACTGACATGAGGTTATTTACAATCTACATTTAAGCCACTGGGCTTCGCTTGTGGCTCAGCTGGTAAAGAATCTGCCTGCAATGCGGGAGACCTGGGTTTGATCCTTGGGTTGGGAAGATCCCCTGGAGAAGGGAAAGGCTACCTGCTCCAGCATTCTGGCCTAGAGAATTCCATGGACTGTGTAGTCCATGGGGTTGCAAAGAGTCGGACACAACTGAGCAACTTTCACATTCACTTTTCACTTTCACTTTAAGCCACCAGACACCGGGGACAAATCTGCAGGTCTGATCTCTGTGGTCTACCCTGGGTCAGGTAAGGATTACAAGCCCCACAGTTGCTGCCTCAGAGGTTGCTCTGAGCCTTACAAGATGAATGCTGCAGCTTCTGCAACAAATGAATTGGGAGGAAAAAATGAAGAGCACGTGAAGGAGGAACTGTTGATTAAAAGAGACATAAAGGGCTTATCAACCAGTCATACTGGGTCACCTTGATTTGAATCCAGAGTCAAACAAACAAGCAAACTGTGAAGCAAAGATGAAAAGGAAAAGAGTGAAACGTTTGGAAAAATTGAATATTGTCTGGACATTTGACAGAATTAAGGATTTATAGCTCATTTGGATGCTTATAATAATAGCATACTGGTTATATTTTAAAAATTAAAATAAGCGCTGAAAGTGAAAGTGAAGCGAAAGGGGCTCAGTCATGTCCAGCTCTCTGGGACCCCATGGACTGACTATACAGTCCATGGAATTCTCTAGGCCGGAATACTGGAGTGGGTAGCTTTTCCCTTCTTTAGGAGATCTTCCCAACCCAGGGATCGAACCCAGGTCTCCTGCCCTGCAGGCGGATTCTTTACCAACTGAGCCACAAGGGAAGTCCAGGAATTCTGGAGGGGGCCGCCTATCCCTTCTCCAGCAGATCTTCCCAACCCAGGAACTGAATAAGTACTAGGATGGCAAAACAGCTCTGTGTCCTGAAGACGGCAAATGAATTGAAACCACCAACGTGTGTGTCAGTCTTCAGCTGGCAGGGAACATGACTTTATTTCTCCTTCTGTCTGCGGCAATCCAGCTGCCTGGCGCTGAGCAAGAACTCAATGAGTGTCTGCTCAGTGGTGACTCATTGAGAACCAGTGACTCCCTCAGGGGACACTGCACCGGGGTCCACGCCACACAATGGCAGGTTGGGGCCCAGGATCTGGTGAACAGGACTCTGTCAGCTCAGTGCCTCCAGCCAGAGGTGGCTCCACCACCAAAGAAACTTGTGGCTTCAGGAGTTGCAAGTGTGCCACTGACGAGACTTGACATGTGATGCTTTTTTAAAAGGCACACTAAGGAGTTCCCTGATGGGCTAGTGATTAGGATTCCAGGCCTTCACTGCCTGGTTCAAAGAACTGAGATCCCCCAAGCAGCATGGTGTGGCAAGAAAAAAAAAAAAATTAAAAAAGTACACCAAACATTGTTGCCTAAGGACTCCTTGGATGTAAAGAGGGTGAAGCTGGCCACAATAGTTAGCAACTCCTTCCATCAGCAAGTGGAGTCTATACCCTAGAACCTGGCCTGGGTGTTTGCCTTGACCCACAGGATGCGGCAAGTTCGTATGGGAGGTGGAAAAGACGGAGAGGAAATGGCTGCAGCAGGTTTGAACCACGACCACCCTTGTTCTGCAGTCACAGAACGACGAACAGTCACTTAGGAGATGGCACGTGTTCCTGACGAACCCTCAGACCTCAGTGAAATGATTTCCAGGCTGAAGGGTGAAAGCATCCATTGGTGTCTCATCTGTGACAAACTCAAGGAGGCAGAGATGGGCTGAAGTGAGACTGTTCATTTTCAGGCTAAAGTTTGCGAAAATACAGAGCTACCAGGCCTCACTGGATTGGAAAATAATACAGTTTCTTATCTCCAGTCTCTCCAACCTGTAAATGATTTCCAGTGAAACAAGTCTTGTTGCCAAAGACTGAATCTAGGCTGAGGATATAAGGTCTTTTAAGAACAAAGATTGTAGGCAATAACTCACATGCCCTCTCAGCTAAAGAAGAGATTTTCTAAGAAGCTCAAGGATACAATCTCAAAGCAAGAGCAGCCTTTGTACAGAAAAGCATGTCTTGAAAACATTCTTGCATGGGCCTCTTGTTGGATGTCACAATGTTCAATTGCAAGGGCACTCAAATGCCTGGAAAACCCCAAAAGTTACAGAACATGCTGTACCGCAAAAGGGATTTCAATTTGGACCAAAGAGGCTGGGACTCTGATACTCCAGGTGGGAAGCAAGCTGAGAAATACACTTGGTTGCAAACACAAGTTGCTTCTTACTGAAGAGGAGGATCCAGAGGCTGGAGGCAGGAGCATGATGGCAATTCAAGACCCTGGACAATAGCATCCTAGAAAACCACCCCCCAGGGTAGACAGGGACCAGTAAAGGACCATCCCTGATTTTGCAGAACTGGACAGTATTTCACTTCAGTTCAGTCCAGTCGCTCCATCGTGTCCGACTCTTTGCAGTTGCATGCACTGCAGCACACTAGTCTTCCCTGTCCATCACCAACTCCCAGAACTTACTCAAACTCATGTCCACCGAGTCGGGGATGCCATCCAACCATCTCACCCTCTGTCATCCCATTCTCCTTCTGCTTTCAACCTTTCCCGTCATCGGGGTCTTTCCAAATGAATCAGCTCTTCTCATCAGGTGGCCAAAGTGTTGGAGCTTCAGCTTCAGCATCAGTCCTTCCAATGAATATTCAGGACTGATTTCCTTTAGGATTGACTGGTTGTATCTCCTTGCAGTCCAAGGGACTCTCAAGAGGCTACTCCACCACCACAGTTCAAAAGCATCAATTCTTCGGCATTCAGCTTTCTTTATAGTCCATTTCTCACATCCATACATGTCTATTGGAAAAACCATAGCATTGACTAGATAGACCTTTGTCAGCAAAGTAATGTTTCTGCTTTTTAATGTGCTGTCTAGGTTTGTCATAGTTTTTCTTCCAAGGAGCAAGTGGCTTTTCATTTCATGGCTGCAGTCACCATCTGCAGTGATTCTGGAGCCTAAGAAAATAAAGTCTCTCACTTTTTCAGTTCCCCCATCTATTTGTTATGAAGTGAGGGGACTGGATGCCTTGATCTTAGTTTTTTGAATGTCGAGTTTTTAAGCCAACTTTTTCACTCTCCTCTTTCACTTTCAACAAGAGGCTCTTTAGTTCCTCTTCACGTTCTACCGTAAGGGTGGTGTCATCTGCATATCTGATGTTATTGATATTTCTCCCGGCAATCTTGATTCCAGCTTGTGCTTCATCCAGCCTGGCATTCCACATGATGTATCCTGCATATCAGTTAAATAAGCAGAGTGACAATATACAGCCTTGATGTACTCCCTTTCCGATTTGGAACCAGTCTGTTGTCCCATGTCTGGGTCTAACTGTGGCTTCTTGACTTGCATACAGATTTCTCAGGAGACAGGTAAGGTGATCTGGTATTCTCATCTCTTTAAGAATTCTCCTGAAAATTTCCTGAAAAAGAATTTCCCTGTTGGGACAATATTTACTTGCCAGGATGTTAGGGTTGCATGGACCAGTGCCTGCCACTCTGTTCTTCCCCTCTTTTGATGGGATAGTTCATTACATTTACCCCATCTCTGCCTCACAGTTTTACTGACATGATCAGTGCGTGGCGAGGGGAGAAGGTAAAATAAATTGTCATTTTTGCCTCTGGGTCTTTTGATCAAGAGAGCCATCCTCAGAGAGCCTCAGCCACATACAGCCTGATTTGATTACGAGATCCAGGGCATCCTGACTTATGCTATAATTAGATGAGATTTGGGAGTGCCCGGGGGGAGACTATTTCACATGTGGGAGTTATGTAATTAATTATGGCCAGAGGGATGATGGTGCCAAATAGCAAAAAATAGCCCCAGTGCTTTGTGGTTCTTCGCATGCCATCTCCCAGCATGAATGAGCTTGCCACATCACGTTCCTTCCCAGCCTCTTCTCTGAAGGTGTGACTGTGTCAGCTCACTTTATCCTCATAGCATCCCATGGGTGTGAGTGTGTGCATGCTCAGTCCCTCAGTCGTGTCCGACTCTTTGCGACCCTGTGGACTGTAGCCCCCCAGCTCCTCTGTCCGTGGGATTCTCCAGGCAAGAATCCTGGACTGGGTTGCCGTGCTCTCCTCCAGGAGAGCTTCTGGACCCAGAGATCGAACCTGCATCTCTTAAGTCTCTTGCATTGCTAAGTGGGTTCTTTATCATTGGCGCCACTGACGGTGAGGATCATCTTTGGTCCCATTTCACAGATGAGGAAGCTGAAGGACAAGAGATGGAATGTTCCCCCAGATCACACACTTGGTAAATAATTGTCAGGCCAAGACTCACACCCAGCCAGGCTGCCCCACAGCCTGCACACCTCCCACCCGACCCAGCACTTCCCAACCCTGCTGCCCTGAATGGCTCCCACGCCAGCAGATATATCGCTCCTCTGGGCCTGGGGCCGGAGGCAGCCAGACACCTGAGCTCACAATTCTGCGCAGGGTGGTGTTGTCCCCTCCCCTAGGGTGGTGGGCCAAGACTGCCGTTATCCAGGCTGGCCCTGAGGGTGGATTGTAAGACTTTGGGTGTGGCTCTGCTCTGTGCTGTGTGTCCTTTCTGGCATTTAAGGAAGGCAGTCATTGGTCATTGCTGTTAGTGTGACTGGAGTTCTTATTGTGATTGTTGCCATGGGCTGTGAGCCTCTCAGGACATCAGCACGATTCCAGGAAAACACTCGTCTTCTGGGAGGACTCAGGACTCAGTCACATGCCCCTGCTGGACCTCTCATCTAGAGAAGGGGCCTGGGCCCTGTCTGAGCCTTTCAGTCCAGTCCAGAGGGGGGCCTTGCAGCCTGCTTTGTGCCCAAGGCTCCCCTGAACCTTAAAGGGATGATGTCCTTCTTGTCACAACAGGTCTAGCTCTGACCCCATTGGGTACAAATACATGAGAGAATGGGGTACAGGTTACCAAGACTTGATAAAATGAGGTCATAACACCCCCTGATCCTGCATCCTTCTCCTGGGCTCCTAGGGACACTGACTCCCTCCACATCCTCCAGGGGAGGCCACACTCAGGCCCACATCCCTAGGAGCCTGTGCTCTGAGCTGGGAGTGGAAGGGGGCAAAGAGAAAGGGTCTCCACGCCCCGACTCAGAGCAGAGCAGGAAGCCCCTGCCGTGGAGTGGACCCTGTGCTTTAGGAAAACTTCCTATAAAGCCAAACAGCCTGTCATAGAAACAACAGCTTGATTTCAAATTTCTCTGATGCTCGATTTAAATGCAGCCATTGTCCAATGGCCTTCAGTGTTCAGAGAAACAATGAAGCAATATGGCTTCTTCCTTGTATGCATATGGAATTATGCTCCCTCTGGGACCCTGGGAGGGTAGTCCATGTTTATTTGCAAACCAGAGGAGTCTCAACTGTTATGAGAGGGAGGAGGCTGCCATCCGAGGACAGCTGGATGGGCCTGGGCTGCTGAGGGGTCAGGACCAGGAAGGTCTTTAGACCATGGGATTGTCTAGCAGGTAAGATGACCAACCGTCCCAGGTTACCTAGTACTATAGAGGGGTCACTCATCTAGAGCCAAACATCCTATAGTGTGAGGCCAAGTGGGCCTGAGGAAGTGTTACTATGAACAAAGCTAGTGGAGGTGATGGAATTCCAGCTGAGCTATTTCAAATCCTAAAAGATGAAAGTGCTGCACTCAACATGCCAGCAAATTTGGAAAACTCAGCAGTGGCCACAGGACTGGAAAAGGTCAGTTTTCATTCCAATCCCCCAAAATGGCAACGCCAAAGAATGTTCAAACTACTGTATAATTGCACTCATTTCACATGCTAGCAAAGTAATGCTCAACTAATCCTCAAGTAATTCTTCAAGATAAGCTTCAACACTATATAAACTGAGAACTTCCAGATTTCCAGTTGTACAAGCTGGATTTAGAAAAGGCAAAGGAACCAGAGATCAAATTGCCAACATCCATTGGATCATAGGAAAAACAAGGGAATTAAAAAAAAAACAAAAACCTGCTTCTGCTTCACTAACTACTCTAAATTCTTTGACTGTGGATCACAACAAACTGTGGAAAATTCTTAAAGAGATGGGAATGCTAGACCACCTTACCTGCCTCCTGAGAAACCTATATGCAGTTCAAGAAGCAATAGTTAGAACCAGACATGGAACAATGAACTGGTTCCAAATTGGGAAAAGACTAATGTCAAGGCTGCATATTGTCACCCTGTTTATTTAATTTGTATGCAGAGTACATCATGCGGAATGCCGGGCTGGATGACTCGCAAATTGGAATCAAGATTGCTGGGAAAAATATCACCAACCTCAGATATGAAGATGACACCATCCTAATGGCAGAAAGCAAAGAGGAACTGAAGAGCCTCTTGGTGAGGATGAAAGAGAAGAGTGAAAAAGCTGGCTTAAAACTCAGTACTCAAAAAACTAAGATCATGGCATCTGGTCCCATCACTTCATGGCAAATAGATGAGGAGAAAGTGGAAATAATGACAGATTTTATTTTCTTGGGCTCCCAAATCACTGCAGATGGTGATTATAGCCATGAATTAAGAGATACTTGCTCCTTGGAAGAAAAACTATGACAAACCTAGACAGCATACTGAAAAGCAGTGACATCACTTTGACCATATAGTCAAAGCTATGGTTTTTCCAGTAGTCATTTATAGATGTGAGAACTGGACCATAAAGAAGGCTGAGTGCCAAAGAATTGATGCTTTCAAATTGTGGTGGAGAAGACTCTTGAGAATCCCGTGGACAGCAAGGAGATCAAACCAGTAAATCCTAAAGGAAATCAGTCCTGAATATTCAGTGGATGAACTGATGCTTAAGCTGAAGCTCCAACACTTTGGCCACCTGATGCAAAGAGCTGACATTGGAAAAAACTTTGATGCTGGGAAAGACTGACGGTGAAGAGGGCAGCAGAGGATGAGATGATTGGATGGCATCATCAACTCAGTGGACATGAGTCTGAGCAAACTCTGGGAGATAGTAAAGGGCAGGGAAGTCTGGTGTGCTGTAGGTAATGGGGTCTCAAATAGTCAGATACAACTTAGTAACTGAATAACAAAAATAGAAGGGTTTCCTGGGACATGGGGCTCTGCTAAAATCAGAACCATCTGGGCACACAGGATGGCTGACCACCCTAAAAGCAGAGACAAAAGCTCACGTCAGGGTTACCCTAGTGAAGACTGGGAGGCTGAGTGGGCTGATGTGGCTTGAGCTCTAGGATGGAAAATCAGAGGACAAGCTTCATGATAAGAAACCAGTGTTTCCTGGTTCTCTCCACCAAGTTTTAAACATGGGCCGGATTTAATTTTTGAGTCAGCATTTTGCAATAATCTCCCCGCCTGCGGCAGGGTAGGATGGAAAGTGGGATTGGAATGAATGGGGGACTCTCTGGGGGTGACTAAAGGGTCCGGGAGAGTCCGGTCCAAAGTGGAGGTAGTGGACACAGGACCCAAGTCAGGTAGGATGATAGTGCCAGGCCCTGAAGTCCCAGAAAAGGGCAAGTAGAGGCTGAGGCAAGGACGGGATGACAAGAGCCCAGCTATGGAGGGAGGGCTGCGCCTGGCAGTCACCCCAGGCGCAGGAAGGAAGGACAGGGAGGGGACACAAGGGGGAGACAGGAGCCACTCCCAGTTGCCTGTAGCTGGGACATTAGGGAGTTGCAGTCTCTCTATGATGACCACTGCAGCACCAAAGGAGCCCATAATTGCCACCCTTTCCACCCTTCCGAGTGTGTTGCTGCTCACCCCACGGTGTGGGGGCAGACACAGGGCATCCAGGCCTGTCTCTCTCAGCTCCTGCTCCCGCCTGCCAGCCGCATCAGGCCTGTGCTGGGCCACCTGGGGTGGCTGAAAGGTGAAGACCCACAGCTGACTCAGTGACCTTGGTCCTTGGGAAGGTGCATGTCTGCAGAAGGGAGCAGGAACCACAGGAATGAACCCTGGACACCCAGACGCCCTTGGGAGCCGGGCGCTCACCTGGAGACCCAGGAATAGACATGCTAGATCCCCGGGTGAGTGCTGGGTAGACAGCAGCTCCAGCTCTGCAGCCTGTCAACACCAGGAATAATTAGAATCCTAAAAAGCCTCATTATTTCTCCCAGGGCCAAAGCGCCCTTTGGAAAAAGGGATGCTTCCTGCCAGATCGTCCCCTGAATGTGCGTTTGTCACAGGCTATTGTGTAAACCATGGTTGGCCCATTTGAAAAGATGTGACTTGTCCGCTTGACTGGCCTTAACTCCAAACCCTCAAAGTGTGGCCGTAATTAGCAGCCCAGAGAGAAGCCATGAAACATGACGCGGCGGGGCTGGTGAAGTCAGCCCCTGGGCCCTGAGCCCCTCGTCCTGCACGGGAGAACCGGAGGGGAGGAGCTGCGGACACTTCAGGACACGGTCAGTCCTCAAGGAGAGAACCTGGGATGCAGATAAAGGCCCAGCATCAGGACCTCTCCTGCCACCAGGCTTGTTGAGGCCCTACTGTGTGCCTGCCCGCACAAGGGTGGAGGTGCAGCAGTAAACAGATGGAGTCCCTGCCTCCAGGAGCTGATGTCTAGAGGTGGGGTGCAGGAAGGAGCAGGTACCAGCCACAGGAGTATCCCAGGTGGGAGAGGTGCTGGAAGAAAGTGGACAGGGTGACATTAGAGAGTCTGAGAGTCTGGCTCTGGGCCAGGGGATGGAGAGTGACAACCTTGGGCCATAGGGACAAGGAAGGCCTTTGTGAGGTGGGGACCTTTGAGCTGAGAAAGATATGGGGAGTACAGCAGGAAGGGGTGGGGAGGGGCCCATCCCCAAGGCCTTCTCTGTAATGCTTTTCTGCCCTCCTCTTCCCCTGACTCCCCTCCTCATTCCTCAGGGCTCAGCTGATTTGTCCCCTCCCCCAGGAAGACCTCCTTGACTTGTTTGGCTGAGTTGAGTGGTGGGGGATGTCATTCGCCATCTTGATTCAGCCTTTTCTGTGACATTCAAGGTCAGGGTCCAGTTCAACTTTGTAACCTGCTGGACACTGACAGTCATGAGGGGAGACTGAGTCTATCTCTGTCACGGCAGCCGCCCCAGCGCCCAGCACAGCCCTGGTCCACATGGCGGCGGATGGTGGTTTAGTCACTAAGTCGTGTCTGGCTTTTGTGACCCCAAGGACTGCAGCCCACCCGGCTCCTCTGTCCATAGGATTTTCCAGGCAAGGATACTGAAGTGGGTTGCCACCTCCTTCTGCAGAGGATCTTTCCAACCCAGGGGTCAAAGCTGGGTCCCCTCTACTGCAGGCAGATTCTTTACCAACTGAGTTACCAAGGTCCTCGTGAACACTTGGTAAAAGTTTGTTGAATGAACACATGAATCCATACAATCCAATACAATTTTCTTCTGCCCACTCTTAAATCCTCTTTTATTAGTTATTGACCTTTTGAGGGCACGGGCTGATATAAGGCCATCACTCTGAGGTGTTGCACTGTTGGGAAGTCCTTGCAGTAGGCAGATTTTTAGAGAGTCCTGGTGATCCCCACCTCCTTATGGACACACTTTTGAATAATTCACTCCCTTGAATGTGGGCTGGACTCATTGCTTCACTGCTGTCAGGTAGAACATGCCAGAAAAGACGGAATTCGCTTCTAATTTTCTATTTGGAGGGCTCTTTCTCACATTCTCTTGTACTAGTCCCAGGGGTAGCCAGCCACCATGCTGTAAGGCCGCTCAGCAGAGGGATGCAAGTGCGTGAGCCTTGATCAAATCTACCAAGGCCTGCCAAAAGCCACAGGGCTGAGCTGTGAGCAGACCCTGCTCACCTCAGCTGTGAGATGCCTGCAGCCCTGGCCAACACCTTGATAGCAGCCATGTGAAAGAACTTGAGCTAGAGGCCTCCAGCTTGGCTGGGCCCAGACTCCTGCCCCAAAAATCTACAAGGCAGTAAAGAACCACTAAGTTTTAAGATCTCTTACTACACAGCAATCAGTTCAGTTCAGTTCAGTCGCTCAGTTGTGTCCGACTCTTTGTGACTCCCACGTAGCACGCCAGGCCTCCCTGTTCATCACCAACTGCCGGCGTCCACCAAAACTCATGTCCACTGAGTCAGTGATGCCATCCAACCATCTCATCCTCTGTCGTCCCCTTCTCCTCCTGCCTTCAATCTTTCCCAGCATCAGGGTCTTTTTAAATGAGTCAGCGCTTCACATCAGGTGGCCAAAGTATTGGAGTTTTCAGCTTCAATATCAGTCCTTCCAATGAATACCCAGGACTGATCTCCTTTAGGATGAACTGATTGGATCTCCTTGCAGTCCAAGGGACTCTCAAGAGTCTTCTCCAACACCACAGTTCAAAAGCATCAATTCTTCGGCCGTCAGCTTTCTTTGTAGTCCAACTCTCACTCCATACATGACTACTGGAAAAACCATAGCTTCGACTAGATGGACCTTTGTTGGCAAAGTAACGTCTCTGCTTTTTAATATGCTCTCTAGGTTGGTCATAGCTTTCCTTTCAAGGAGTAAGCATCTTTTAATTTCATGGCTGCAACTACACAGCAACAACTAGTTAATATACAGTTATTCGTCCACTTAAAATTCCCTTCTGGCACCTCATTGCCTTTAAGATGGTTTTCAAAATCTCCTTACATAGGATTGTCAGCAGCTTGAGGTCGTAATCTTGTCCTAGTCATATAGGTCTCTTTAACACATGGCACAGAATCTACAATAGCTGTCTATTACTTTTTGTGTGTGTGGATGGAAGGAAAAATGAAATTTATGCTTTAAAAAATCCCATTAATTATAGCCTTGTAGTCTGGGTGGTGCTAACTTTCCTGAGAAACTGTGGAGGGGCATGATTGGTGTAAGCCACACAAGAATCACATTCACCTTGCCGCAGCAATTGTATTTAAATCAGCACAAATGTTAAAAATTTTGCCAAGAATTAAGGGACATGGTTATTCTCTGTCTTTTCGAACAGTTGGTTTCAAGATATCAAAGTGAAATCTGATGTAGCCACATTGTCACCATGAATGAAGCTGGCATGAGGGCAAAGTTAACATTTGAAGACAGTCACAGTAGGGAACTCTGTAAAAATAAATAAACTGTCACTATGATGAAACCCTTCCTGTAGCCCATATCTGGTGCCTCTCAGTTCTGTGAGCCAGTTAAACTCCCCCTATTTTAGGAAGTCTGAGTTATGTTTTAGGAAGTCTGTGTTATGTTTTCTGTTATCATAAAATGAAAGGATCCCACTTGATACACGTTTCTGCTTTCCAAATCTTCTTCCTCCCATTCCCTATTCAGCTCAATTGCCCAGTGAATCAGTTTACTCAATGCTTCTAGGTGCTGCTAAGTTGCTTCAGTCTTGTCCGACTCTGTGCGACCCCATAGATGGCAGCCCACCAGCCTCCACCGTCCCTGGGATTCTCCAGGCAAGAACACTGGAGTGGGTTGCCATTTCCTCCTCCAATGCATGAAAGTGAAAAGTGAAAGTGAAGTCGCTCAGTCGTATCTGACTCTTAGCGACCCCATGGACTGCAGCCTACCAGGCTCCTCCATCCATGGGATTTTCCAGGCAAGAGTACTGGAGTGGGGTGCCATCGCCTTCTCCATCTACGTGCTAGGCCTTTCTATACTTGTCCTCCAATAGACACATGAAAATCAAAAACAGAGAGACTTCACCTTAAAAGAGGTCTATGAGACCCCTCTATGAGGAGTGGCAAACCATTGACAGACGTATGGAGCCTTAACATAGACATTAAGGCTCCATATTTTCTGATAGAAGTATTTAGAGTATGAAAGAGCAGTTAGCTCTTCCTGGTGAGATCAGGAAAGGCTTCCATGAGGAGGTGACACTTCACCTAGACTTTGATAAAGGCTGATAATTTCACCAGGTGGGAGGGAAGACAGGGATGGCAGACATGGGAGACGTAGGTGCAAAGGCCTGGCACTGGAGAGGTGCTTCAAGCACTGGGACAATTTATACACAGTTAGCACTGAGGGTCCATGCAGGACAGAAGCCAGAGGCAAGGCTGGGAAGTGCCCTGAGGGTTGGGGCTTAGTGTGTGACCTCGAATGTGTGCTAAGGGGATCAGGACCTATCAAATAGAAGAGGGGTCCATCAGACATGTCTGAGCAATTGGCTACTCATGGTCTCTGAAAACTGCTGTTGCTGTCATTGTTCAGTCACTAAGTCATGTCTGACTCTTTGTAACCCCATGGACTGTAGCTCACCAGGCTCCTCTGTCCATGGAATTCTCCAGGCAAGAATACTAGAATAGATTGCCATTCCCTTCTCCAGGAGATCTTCCTGACCCAGGGATTGAACTCAGGTCTCCTGCATTGCAGGCAGATTCTTTACCACTGAGCCACCAGGGCAGCCCCTTTGAGAGATTAAACCTCATAAAGTCAAAAATCCGTCATAAAGTCAAAAATCCTCCTGGCTCTAAAGTGCTCTGAGCCAGTGAAGCCAGTAATGGCTGTTGACTTTAACTTGGGAAAGTTAACAGACTTGTTTGAATTGAAGTTCCACAAATAGGTTCATAAAGTCCTGTGGCGGGATGAGGGGACCTGGGAGCAGGTTGTAGAGACCAGAGCTGGTGGGGAAGACCCAAGCCTTCATCACCAAGCCTCTCTCATGAGGGACCCCACACAGAAGGCATGGGATTATCCTCCTGGGGACATTTCCCTGTCAGCTCTCCTCACCCACAAAAGGCAGCAGCAGGGCCCAGACCTCCCACTGCTCCTGCTGGGAGTTCCCACAAAGAACCACCAGAGGCAGCCCCCCCAAGACCAGCTCCCCAAAACTAGTCCCAAATGAAATCAAACCTTCTTCCTTCTCTTTAAGATGACGCTTACTCCTTGGAAGGAAAGTTATGACCAACCTAGATAGCATATTCAAAAGCAGAGACATTACTTTGCCAACTAAGTCCATCTAGTCAAGGCTATGGTTTTTCCAGTGGTCATGTATGGATGTGAGAGTTAGACTGTGAAGAAAGCTGAGTGCCGAAGAATTGTTGCTTTTGAACTGTGGTGTTGGAGAAGATTCTTGAGAGTCCCTTGGACTGCAAAGAGATCCAACCAGTCCATTCTAAAGGAGATCAGTTCTGGGTGTTCTTTGGAAGGACTGATGCTAAAGCTGAAATTCCAGTACTTTGGCCACCTCATGCGAAGAGCTGACTCATTGGAAAAGACTCTGATGCTGCGAGGGATTGGGGGCAGGAGGAGAAGGGGACGACAGAGGATGAGATGGCTGGATGGCATCACCGACTCGATGGACGTGAGTTTGAGTGAACTCCAGGAGTTGGTGATGGACAGGGAGGCCTGGCGTGCTGCAATTCATGGGGTCGCAAAGAGTTGGACACAACTGAGCGACTGAACTGAACTGAACTGAACTGAACTGAAGCCAACTTTCCCCTTTGGGAGGTAGCGGATTCTCATCTCATCAAATGGGTAGAAATCAACATGGTAGTTATTAAGGACCCTTTGAAGAAAAAAGTCAGGCCAGTGTAACATCAAGGGAAGCTTGGCTTCCTAGACAACAGTGAACCATGGCAATGGTGCCACAATTCCCCCAGCAAAGCACAGCTCTGAATGTCTCCGGTGAAGAAATAAAGAAGAAAATGCTTCTCTTGAGTATGATTAGGAAAAGCATCTTCAAAGAGCCCCTTGTGGTGGATTCTTTCACTGCTGCCCCATTGGCCAGTCAAGAAAACTGAGGTGCCAGTAAGTCAACTCCCTTCTTCCCTTCTCCCATTTAGATGAAGAAAGAGAGCCCTGAATATTACTGAAGACAGAATCAGCGGCCCTAAAAACAAAGCTCTAATGTAGAATGGTCCAACATGATAAAAGTTGATTTCCCCCAGGTAAAGTTGAGAATAGGTCTCACTAACAGGTGGAGGACCCCCTCAGGGGATAATCCTGGGCCCAGGTCCCTTTCATCCTGTGACTCTGTATCTCCCACATCTGGCTGCTGAGGGTGATCTCCCTGCTCGTCCACACCAAGCTGGCAGAAAGGGGAGGAGCTCACGGGAATTGAACAGCAACAAAAGAATAGGAAACTCTGTCCTTCTGTGCCTGAAGCCTTAATAACAAAGAGTGTTGGAAAGAAGCCAAGATTACTGAGGATATGGTCAAGGATCTTTTGCTTTGAAGAGAATTGGTAACTGTATTTGAATTTTTTTAAGTGTTCTTGATTTTAGCTTTCTGACTTGAAATTCTGGTCAAGCTTTGCCTTTCTGATTAGTTTTGAGTACATGTAAAACAGTTCAGTAACACTGTATTAGTCAGCTAGAGCCTTGTAACAAACAATCACACAATCTGTGTGATATCCTACAACAAATATGTCTTCCTAACAAGTCTTCAGACTGACAATCCTAACCTGAAGATTGGATGCAGCTCTGCTTTATGTGTTTCTCACCCTCTTGGGAATCAGTGAGCTGGTGGTGGTGGTTTAGTCCCTAAGTCATGTCCAACTCTTGAGACCCCATGGACTGTAGCCTCCTCTGTCCATGGGATTCTGCAGACAAGAATACTGGAGTAGCTTGCTGTTTCCTTCTCCAGGGGATCTTCCCAACCCAGGAGAGTTATGGATATAAAGGACATCTTCTTTCCATGGAAATGGCAGAGGTGCAAGCTTGCGATGCCCGTTAAGGCTTAGACTCAGAACTGACGATTCCCCCCACACTCTTCTGACCCACAAAAGGCACAGACTGAGCCCAAGCACAGACTGGGGTCAAGGCTCATTCAGCCTTCAGGGGAAGGAGCCAGGGCCGTAAGGCCAAGTGTACAGGTACAGGAAAGATGAAGATGTTGGCAGCCAGATCTTTAATCCAGCACTGCATACCCACACATGTTTGCTGAGGTCAGGTCATGGCATGCTTTGCTGAACTTTAAAAATAACAGTATTATTCCACTGACTGTAAAAATAACATGGACTTATAGTGAAAAACAAGCAAGGGAAAGTTAAGATCACTATAATTCCATTTCCTTGAATGTTCCCTAGGTAGGATTTTGCTGCCTTCCCTTATACTATACCCATCAAAATACATACTCAAATAAAAGCAAGCATATTTTTATATATATAACAAAAGTAGGAGCATACTTTATTTGGTTTGCACTATCTTTTTCACTTAATCTCATTTTGTGAGCTTTTTCTTGCATGATTAAATATTATTTTTAAAACCGGTCTTTCCACGGCTACACCATACTTTAAATTTGGATGGCAAATTATCCAGACACACATTCTCCAATGTGGCAGCCCCAGCCACAGGTGGCTACTGAATATTTGAAACATGGCTGGTCTAAGTTAAAATAGGTGTAAGTGGAAAACACCAGATTATGAGGAGTTGGTACCAAATAAAGAATGTTAAAACAGCTCACTGATCATTTTGGTTCCATGTTGAAATAATACATTGGATAGATTGGATCAAACAAAATATGTTATTGAAATGAATTTCACCAGTTTCTTCTTACCTTTTTTTAACATGCCTACTAGAAACTTTAGAACGAAATGTGTGCTGACATGTGTGGTTTGCATTGCATTACACTTCGGTTGGATGGCACTGATCTGGGCAGTCCCCCACAGTTAAGATAGCTGATCACTTTCAAATTTTATAACATCCCAAACACCAGTGTAATGAGTATCATGGCCAACAGTCATAGCCAACATGTATTGAGTGCTTTTCTGCATGCCTGGCTCTGCACTGAGCGTCTTCCATACACAGCGACATATGAACCTCCTGCTTCCTCTCCAGGAGGTACTACAACTGTCCCCATCCACAGATGAGGAAACCAAGGTTCAGAGAAGATAAGAATTTGCTCAAAGTCATAAACGTCTAAGTAAGTAAGTATTAGTTGATCAGGTGTGTCTGATTCTTTGTGATCTCATGGACTGTAGCCACCAGGCTCTTCTGTCCAAGGAATTCTCCAGGCAAGAATACTGGAGTTTAGTTGGGTGCCATTCCCTTCTCCAGGGAATCTTCCTGACCCAGGGATCGAACAGGGGTCTCTCACATCACGGGCAGATTCTTTGCCATTTGAGCCACCAGGGAAGCCCAGGTTCATACCGAAGCTAATTAATTGGTGTAACAAAGACAAAAACCCAGGTTTGATTGATTTTCATGGTTGTTTTTTTTTTTTCTTACCAGTACTCCATTTCTGTCTTTGTGTGTCTGCCTGATAATTGCCTTGAGATTAATTTCTAGGAATGTGAATCACAGGTTTGCACATTAAGGCCCCTGAGGCATGGTACCTTCCTGAGTGAGGTTGTCAACTCAAAATTCCAACAGCAGTCTATTAATTCTGCAAATAGCCAAGGAGTGTTTACTGTAAATTGGGCCCTGCTCTGTGTGCCTGAGGCCACAATTGCCAGGACAGACATGTCCTGGCCCTCCTGGGGGTCACATGGCCCTGCTCCTGGGGTGGAGGAAGGGGTTAGGTACTGAAAAGGGAGATGGTATCAATGTGCATTGTGAGGTGAACAAAGGAGGACAGAGCAGTGACTGAGGCAAGAAAAGACAGGCCGGGGTCTCCACTTAAAGAAGGATTATCCCCAAGGGCTTCTCAGAGGAGGTGGCCTCGAGGTGATCCCTGGATAACCAGAAGGGGGGAAATTGGGAGATGAGGTTCCAGGCAGGAGATGTAGCAAGTGTAAAGTCATGACCAGTGAAACCCAAGCTAGGCAGCGGGAAGAACAGGGAGAAGGCAGGGGAGTCTGCAGTCTGGTGAGTGCAGGGGAGAAGCTGCGAGGGGGACAGGATGCGCCTGATCAGGATGCCTTGCAGACCTGGCAGAGGAGACTCAGTTTTCTTCCCAGTGCCGCTGGAAGGCCTAGAGGGCAGCCGACCCACAGTTTGTGACACCTGAAGCATACAATTTGGGGCTTTCTTGTTAAAGGAGCCCAGAATTAGGAATCAGACTTAGCTATATAATTTAACATTTATTTTGAAGGTAAAAAGAGATTATAATAAATCACAGATTTTAAAAAAACGCTGAAAATGACCACCTAAATGACAGAATCAAGAGAAATAACAGGGTATTTTGAATTTGCATCTTGACACACCCCCCAAAGTACTTCTTCCCCTTACGTTTTTGGCCTTCGTCTCCTCAGAGTACAACTTTTACGGTGATCATTTGTGATATCATTTTCCGGAGAGCAGATAGAAAGATAATTTAGCCTTTCCTCTAGCAGAGTTTGATGGAAATGGTTGTTGTTGTTATTATTGATGATTTCTGAATGTTTGATTTTCATCATCACAATTCATTATTGATGTGTCATCCTGTACATTTTTAAGGTCGTTGTGAAACGTCTGTCAAGTTGTTTTGCACAGAAGCTGTGAGATTTCAGGAACTTTCAAAGCTTCTTGGACAGCTATGAAGCCCAGTTAACCCTCAGATTAGGATGCTCCTTAACTGCACTGCTGCCTCCGCCCCAGGACCTAGGATGGAGCCCAGAGCATAGAAGACCATGAAGCTAAATCCACAGGTGAACCCACCTGGGACTGGCTGGGGCTGGGCAAAGGAGGGAAGAGAAGGGTCTAATCACCCAGATGCCAAATAGCGGATGGGCTCCAGGGAACAGGGGAGGCATCTGGACCACAGCTGGTTTGTCCAAGAGAGAAACGGTGTTGCATGGACCAGGCTGATGGCCACGCAGATAGACGAAATAGATTCCAGGAATGTCTCGTATGCGCTGACCTAGGGAAGAGGCCTCGGGGATAATCTAAGTGTATCAAAGTGTCTGCCACATACTAGACTGATTGCTTGTCTTTCTTCCTTGAATTTTGGGCTCCAGGACTGTGCCTGTCCCCTCCCCATCTTCCCTTTTCTATGAGAGCCCATCACCAGCCACAGACTGGCAGCTGGACATCCAACTCTCTTGGAAATGGGTCTGTTGGTGGCAGACTAACTCCATCTCCTGCTGTACCAATAAATAAGGCAGGTTCATTCAACTGATTAGGCTTCCCTGGTGAATCAGATGGTAAAGAATCCCCCTGCATTGTAGGAGACCTGGGTTCGATCCCTGGGTTGGGAAGATCTCTTGAAGGAGGGAACAGATACCCAATCCAGTATTCTTGCCTGGAGAATTCCTTGGACAGAGAAGCCTGGCAGGCTATGGTCCATGGGGTCTGAAAGAGTTGGACACTACTGAGCAACTTTCCTATCTTTGGCTGATTGGTCCCATTATTTGCAGGAGGAACCAGAAGTTGGCAAAGTTGACCAGTGGATGTGCTGACATCTCAGAGGTGGGACTAAAGTCAGAGGAGGCATCTACTGACTGGGGCCTCCATCAGCTTTCCTGTGCTGTCCTGCCTCCCCGGGGCCCTCAGTCAGGAGCACGTGGGACCAGTGCTCAGTTTCAGGGTCCTTATTAGCAGGCCCAGGCCCTGTGACGACAGGGGCTCTGGGCTGGGGCAACTGTTCAGAGCTATCGGGACAATGAAGTTCAGTGTGGTTAATGATGAACGGTGGAAACTCATTGCAAAGCAATAAAGGATGAGAAAAGTGGAGAAGGTGGTCCCCGTCTCCCATCAGGCAAGGAAAGGCTACAGCACTGACATCTTCACTCCGCAGAGTCTGAAACACTGTGAACGAGCCAGGACCGCAGACTCTGAGGATGCGCTCTGACCTTGATCAGGAGCTGGATTCGTGCATTCACTCATTCCCTCATTCATCCCACAAATATTTTCTGAAGACCTACTGAGTGTTGGGCCTGGTTCTAGACCTTACTGGTCTTGCAGAAGGCAAAATCATTTTCCCATCTTTAAGGAGTTTTTGTTCTAAGAGAGAGGGACAGATCACCAACCAACAGAAGGAAGAAATAAATTGCATGTAGGCACCACGGAAAAAGAAAAAGGAAAGCCAAGTCAAAGGGTTGAGAATGCACAGGGCGAGGGCAAATGAAGTGTGAAATAAGGCAGCCAAGGGTGTATTTAGACAGTGTTTTAAGGAAAGATTTTTAAAGGTAAGGAAGTTAGCCATGCAGATGGGGCCATGCCTTCTCGGCAGAGGGGATAGCTGGTGCTGAGGCCACAGTGGAGGGTTCCTGGAGCATCAGGGAAGAGTAAGGAGGCCACATGGATGAAGTGGAGGGAGCCACAGGTTGGGGGAGCAGGAGAGGAGGGCAGAGATGCACTGGTGGTCAGAGTGGATGGGGTGTCATGGGTCTGAGAGAGGTGGGAGCCCTCATAAGACCATGTGAGGTCACAGGGCTTTGGTGCAGAGGATGACATAGGTTGTTACACTTAGCAGGACTACCCTGCTCACTGCGTCGAGTGAGGGAAGCAATGCAGGAGGGAGGGAGGCCAGTTTGAAGGCTCTGACACTTATCTAGGCACAGGATGCCGGGCATGGACCAAGGTGCTCTAAAGATAAGAAGGGAAAGAATTCTGGACTCGTGTTGAAAGGGAGCCGACAAGGTATGTTAACGGGTTCATGGTGGAATAAGAGAGAAAACAGGAGTCAGGCATGGCTTCCAAGAACCTGAAGGATGAAATTATCATTCAATGAGAGGTGATGGCTAAATTCTGCATGTAAATGTCTTCCTTGAAAGGTAGGGCAGTTACCTTTAGATCAGGTGAGTTGGGGTGAAGGTGTGGACAATCTAACCAGGGCCCAGATTCAGCATGGCAGGGGGTGATGCAGAGATGGGCTGAGGAGAATTCAGGCCAATAAGCCATTGCCAGGGTCCTCCCTGGTCTCCTGGACACAGCCAAGATGAAGACAGCAAGGCAGCCTCAGGTCACAGCACACAGAAAGCCTGTGACTAACTGGTTTTCCAGGAGCCATGCTAAATTCCTAACCCCTGAAAACTGACCCCTTGCTTTTGACAAAGGAAATAACCCATTTAGGGTAAGGATGTTTGAGATAACAAACCCAAACTGAACCTAAGGACCTTCCTGCCTCCAGTGCGATTGACCAGCTCTATTCAGAAGCAGATAATAACCGGCAAGATTGGTAATAATAATCACACAGAAGCAGCTCCTCCCAAAAGAAAAAGAAATGAGTATAAAGGAATATTAAAAAAAAAGGCAGATGAAGAATTTACTTCATAAAAATAATTACCTTAGATCCAGAGGAAAATTCTGATAACCTAACAGGATGACCAAACACACAACAAGAAACTCAAAGAACCAAGGGCTCAAAGAAAAGCTATTGATGAGAATTATAGAGAGCTGAATATGAGCCGGTGTATCTTAAGAGAGAATATGAAGAAATGAATGAGAATGTTCCAGAAATGATTGCCATGAAAATCAATAAAAATGAGTAAGCATGAATGGAGATTCCACGAGGAAGGCAGAAAAATCAATTTCAGGAAATTATTCAAATCAAGATGGAAAAGAACAAAGCTGGAGAAGAGATCATGGGCATTTCTCACCTCGCCATGCGGTGTCTGAGCCCAGTGTGACTTCCAACATGTCTGCACAGCTGGCCAAGACAGGCTGAAGTGGCCTGTGGACCAAGCACGGGACCCTGACCTCAACCTCATTAGCCTGTCCTCTTCCAAACACTTTCTACTGAGTCCCTTGCCCACTGGCTGGAGTATTGCATCACTACAAAGGCGCTGGGTGGAGGGTTTACAGGTCACAGGGTAAGTTAAACTGTCTGTTAAACTGTCTTTTAAACTGTCTCAGCAGCCAGGAAGCACAAGCACTTCACAGCCTTTTTCTGTTGTTCTGGAATTTCGATGCCTTGGTATGGCTGCTAAAAGAATGGGATTGTTTGAGGACATTTCAAAAGGAATGAACGATTTTTTTTATTGATCTCTTTGTAAGAGCATCCTGTCAAGCTGCGGTCAACAGGTAACAGCAACTGGGATAACAGGCCGATGAAGACTGCCACAGAATCCCGCTCAGCCTGCAGGGAGGACATCGCCTTGTGAGGACAGCAGTTTCCAGGGACACAGAGAAGAAACCCCTCACACCACTGCCTCATCCCAGGAGGCCTGAAGCTACTGAGTTACAGGGCAGTGGCTCTCAGGCAGATGCTTGAGATAGTTCACGGACAGTATTATTTCCTTTAGACAAGCCTTGGAGTTTCATTAGGAAAAAAGCAATCCTTAGGTTTTAAAGATTTCAAGAATATACAGGTTATAAAGTCATTCTCATTGTTTCCAATTGACAATAGGAATTGACTAGGGTATCTACTCAAGCTGTGTGCTACCATAAAATGCAATCAGAAAGGCAGCAAGATCAAAAAATATTGCACTATCATGGTTTGTGAAAGTGAAAGTTAAGTGTTAGTTTCTCAGTCATGTTCTACTCTGCGAATCCATGAACTGTAGCCCCCCAGGCTTCTCTGATAATGGAATTCCTGTGTGTGTTAGATACCCAGTCGTGTCTGACTCTCTGCAACCCCATCTACTGTGGCCCACCAGGTTCCTCTGTCCATGGAATTCTTCAGGCAATAATACTGGAGTGGATTGCCATTTCCTTCTCCAGGGAATCTTCCCAACCCAGGGACTGAACCCGGGTCTCCTGCATTGCAGATGGATTCTTTACCATCTGAGCCACCAGAGAAGCTCATGGAATTCATAGTATTACATAAGAAAAGGGGCGTGTATCACACATATTCACGTGTATGCTATGTATACTATATACTACTACATACGCTAGGCTGTATATATACTATCTTGCTGATTGTGTGCTCAGTTGTATCTGACTCTGCGGCCCCATGGACTGCAGCCCGCCAGGCTCCTCTGTCCATGGAATTTTCCAGGCAAGAATACTAGAGTGGGTATCCATTTCCTTCTGCAGGGGATCTTCCTGACCCAAGGATCGAACTCACCTCTCTTGTGTCTCCTGCCTTGACAGGTATATTCTTTACCACTATACCACCTGGGAAGTCCATATGAATACTCTATTATAACTCATTTATACTGTATACTATCTATATTCACAATGTAGATACTATATACACAAGTTTTTCATTGAACTATTAATTGAAGCTTTAAAGTCATATATGAAACATATCAGTCTTAGATGTTTAATAAAACACATCTTGGACTCTAAAGAAAAAATGAATATAGAGACTGTATATGGACATGGAGGACAGATGGGGAAGTTGGATACTGCACAGTCCTGATGGAGATGAGAACACAGCAGTTGGAGCAAAGCAACATTCAGAGACACCTCCCCCCTGCAACAGCGTCCACTAAATCTGCTGTGCGCACAGGCACGTGCTGAGGGGTGCTAAGAGTTATCAGTCAGACATGACTCCTGCCCTCAAAGAGTTCTCCAGCCTGTGAAGACTATAGGCAAATAACAAGTGATTAAAATACAGTGGAAGGGCTTCCCTGGTGGCTCAGTGGTAAGAATCCACCTGCTGATGCAGGAGACGCAGGGCCGATCCCCGATCTGGGAAGGCGTTACGTGCCACAGAGTAACCGAGCTTGCGCACCACAACTATTAAGCCTGTGCCCTAGAGCCCGGGAGCCACAGCTGCTGGAGCCTGCGTGCCCGAGAGCCTGTGCTCTGCAGTGGAAGAGGCCACCGTAATGAAAAACCCACACACCGCAGCAAAGAGTAACCCTCACTAGATGCCACTGGAGAGAGGCCTGCACAGCTGTGAGGACCCAGCAGAACCATAAATCAATGAATAAATAAATAAAGCTACTAAAATTTTTTAAAATATAATGGGAGAAATTCTAGAAAAGAGGTTTGTTCTGGGAACTATTGGGGGCCAGGATGGACCAGGGTATATGACATGTGTCTGGCCCCGAGCTTGGCCGTGAAGTCACCTTGTCAGGTCGCTGCTATGGAAAAGCCTGGGATCAGAGGGTGGGGAGTGACTTGCTAAAGGTCACATAAGCTGCAAATGGTAAAACTGGGCTCTAAAACCAGGTGTGTCTGCTTCCCAATCCATCCTCCTCCTTGAATGTGCTGCCTCTGGTCTTGCATCAGCTGGAAGCCATCCATAATGTCTGTAAGGAAAGCACCAGCAACGATAAATCCTGGGTGTCTTGTCATTAGGGTTTATTACGAGGACTCTGGTCTCCCTGAGGCTGGGGAAGACGACTGCTACCCATGGAAAGAGCACAGGTGTGTCAAGACTTTGTCTAGGGATGGTTTCCATACCCAGGCAGGAGGGGCATGGGAGAACAGCAAGCACACTCATCAAGCAAAATCACAATCCAAGGCTAAAGACCCTTTGCAAGATACACAGTGGAGCATCCATCAAACCGCAGCTGGGGTCCAGGGTGAGCTAAGAATTCAGGAGCACAGGACAGTGGAGAGGCCAGCCACGAGAGGGGACACGTACCAGAGGAAAAGGGGGGGCAGGTCTACTGAAGAAAGAGCATTTGAAGACCATGCTGGCTGAGCAGAGGAGACAGGCAGGCTGCCTCCCTCTGCTTTAAGGTGGCCTCAAGGGTTTGGCCACCCTGCTCAGACCATCTATTATTGCCACAAGCAAAGAATATACCACACAGGAATGATCGCATCAGAACTGTGAGTGGATATGGAACTGTAACATGTACTAGTTCTTTGAGTCCAGCACTGGGTCCCTGCGAGCTTGCCTAAGATCCCTAAGGCTCCGTATTTCAAAAAGGCCAAAAAAGAGAGAGAGAGCACCATCTACTGCCATTATCATGGCCTTGCTTCCTTAGTGGGCCCACCGCCCATGATCCTGACCTACAGGTTCCTGTGTCTCCTTGCCAAAGTCCCTCCAGACATGTTAGCAGGTCAAGGAGAAGGGACCATGGGACAGAGCTTGGGGGCATCTTCAGAGAAGAAGCAGTGAATGGCATGTGAAGGGGCAGAAACAGGACAAAAGCAAGGGAAAGGGAGGAGGGGGATGGGGGAGCGCAAGGTCATGGGCAACCAGCAAGAGGCTGGGAGTAGGCTGAGGTCAGGAGCCGAGGGCCCAGGTAAGCGCTTGTTGATGAGGCCTTGTCATGGAGAGTTTCAACAGCAAGGTGGCCCAGGAGCCAGTTTGCAGAGTTAGGAAGTTAAAAAGTTAGTTAAGAGGGATTGTTCGGTTGCTAATTCATGTTGAACTCTGTGACCCCATGGACTGCAGCACACCAGGCCTCCCTGTCCTTCACTATCTCCCTGAGTTCGCTCAAACTCAAATCCATTGAGTCGGTGATGTCATCCAACCATCTCATCTTCTGTCGCCCCCTTCTCCTCTTGCCCTCAATCTTTCCTAGCATTAGGATCTTTCCCACTGAGCATGCTCTACGCATCAGGTGGCCAGAATATTAGACTTTCAGCTTCAGCATCAGTCCTTCCAAGGAATATGCAGGGTTGATTTCCTATGGGACTGGCTGGTTTGATCTCCTCACTGTTCCAAGGACTCTCAAGAGTCTTAACAACACCATAGTTTGAAAGCATTAATTCTTCAGAGCTCAGCCTTCTTTATGGTCCAACTCTTACATCCATACATGACAGCTGGAAAAAAAACATAGCTTTGACTATATGGACCTTTGTCAACAAGAGTGATGTCTCTATTTTTAAATATGTTGCATTTACAGAGTAGATTCCTGGGGATCCCAGACTCCAGAGTTCTTGCATTAGCCTCCCAAACCTGCCCTCTCTTCATGTCTCAGATCCCCATTCCAGCAGGACCCTCTGCCCCAAGCCATTTCCCTACCAGCCTCCTTTCTACCTCAAGGCTGGACTTTCCTCCTGGACTACTTGGTTATGGCTTTATTTTTCAAGCATGAAAGAGGTTTAACTCTGAGTTCATTAAAGTTTCTCCATCCTCAGTTTATACTGGATATTGTATAGCTCATCTTTTCCAGATTTCTTTTCTTCTAAAATGTTAAGGTGCTCTGTTTTTAGAAGCACTGCATGGAGATAAAAGGGATTATAGTGTAATTTTATCCTCTTTAAAGGTAGCTTGGAGCAAATGGGAGTAAAATGACCCACTTGGAGTTCATCATTTCACCTCCCTTCTCCCTTCCCATCCCCTCAAATGTGTCCCTCTGAGTTCTTGGGGTGGAGGGACTCAGTTGGCAGGATCTGCTTCCCAGAATCCCTGTGAGCAAGTCTAGGATGGCAGGGGAGGTGGGTGTGGCCTGGAAGGCTTGCACTGAGGTGGATAGAGCCCTCCAGAAACCAGGCAGTGTTGGGGGCTGGGAACAGGGAGCCTGCCTCTCCCCTCATCTCAGCAGGATGGAGTCTCTGCTTCCAAGCTCTTTGCTCAGGATCCTGAGAGAAGGTGCAGGTCCCCTGGAGAGGCCAGATGCAGTGGCCTCTTTCCCACATGTGGCAAGAAGCCCCACCCCCATGAGCCTTCACCTTTGCAGCGGATGTGGCAGAGGAATCCCTCCTCTGCCACCAGACCTAGAGGTAGACCGGGGGGACCATCTAAGGCCACCTGATCATTGTCCAGGCAAGAAACCAAGGCCAGAGAGGGACTTGCTGAGGTCTCCCTCCAGCTGGCAGCAGAGCAGAGCTCCGGTCTGTTCACCCGCACAGTGCGCTGCTCTTCCTCCCCCTTCCTTCCGCAGCTCCTGGGAGCATTTCCAGGAATCCAAAATCTAGAAATCGCCTTTTGATATTCATTTTGTATGTCTTCAATTCTGGGGCATCTATTTTAAGCTGTCCAGAACAAGATGCTTCTTTCCATTGATCCAGACATTTAATTTCATCTTTCCTCTTGTTTTCTTCCCCCTTCAAAAGCTGTTATTAAATCGACGGTGTTCTGATAGATGGCATCGTAAAGTAAACCAAATAGGTTAATGGTGAAAAATTGTTCTAATGTTTAAAATCCTTAGTTTAGTTGGTTTCCGTGTTTCCAGTACTGTGCTAAATGCTGGACTTGCTTTCTCTCAGTAGATCCTACCAACTTCTCTAGGAGGTGGGTACCAATGTCGCCCCATCTCACAGCTGAGGAAACTAAGCCTCAGGGAGGTCCAGTTACTTGCCCAGGGCCACACAGTAGGCAGTGGAGCTGCCAGTGTAGTTAAACCCAGGCCATGTGGTTCCAGAGCTCGTACTGGATACATTACATCAATGTGTATGTTAACATGATGTTTATCACCAAGGTGGCTCAGTGGTAAAGATTCCACTTGCCAGTGCAGGAGACACAGGAGATGCAGGTTTGATCCCAGAGTTGGGAAGATCCCCTGGAGGAGGAAATGACAACACACTCAAGTACTCTTGGCTGAAAAATCCTATGGCCAGAGGAGCCTGGCTGGCTACAATCCATGGGGTCACAAAGAGTTGGACACGGCTGAGTGACCGAGCACGCGTTATTCACTAATCTTTGCTGGACACTCGTGTTGCCAAGCTGATTGTCTAGTGAGGGACATCAGGGTCCACTTTCTGTCGTCAACTTGCTATGTGACCTTAGAACAAGTCACCTTTCCCCTTTGGGGGTCAGGGCTTATCTGTAGAATGAGGGGCTGGACCCTCAGGGGCTTCCCCACTCAGAGGTGATGTCCAGCTGGCTGGAGGGGTACCAGGTACTCCCCTGCCCCCTGGTTTCCTGGAAAGCGCCCTTTCTGGGGCAGAGGCTGTGGACGACACACTTTGCTCTTTCAGCCCGCTGGGTTGAAGCATGGAGGCTGTTGCTATCCAAGGACAGAGCTGGCATTCTCTGAGACCCCTGATTCTCCCTGTAACCTCCTCAGACACTTACACTGATGCTGGGCTGAGCTCCCTGGGTCAAGAACACTGAATCACCCCTCCACGAACTCCCCCTCCTGCAAATAAATAAAGGCCAAGAGTCCTCATCACAGGGAGCTTGCACCTAACTGGAAATATTTTTTCACACGCTATGAATGGTTCTTCCCCTCATTGCTCCATGACAAAATTGAGACAGGAAAAGGCATTAGTTTTCTGGGCCTGAGCTGTGAGGCCAGGATCAATGCAGCAAAAAGGGTGGGGGTCATCGTGTTAGACAGTGGCTCTGCAATGAAATTATGGTTATCATTATCCTGGTGGTGTTTCTTCTGTGCCGCCATGACAGAAGGCTCCCTGGGTAACCGCAGATTTGTATTTCATTAGGACACTTTAGTCAAAAAAATCAATGGTGCTCTGGGAATTGCTCTGCCAGTCCACGGGGGTGGAGGAGCCTGGTGAGCAGCCTGCAAAGATCCTGCTAAAATTAGGCAGCTGCAGACAGAAGCTGGATTCACAATCATAGCGCATCGATTTCCAAAGTGATGCTGAATCCAAGTGACTTTAATTGGTCTCCTTGTTTTGTCTCTTTGAAGATGGGCCTTTTGTAATGAAGTGGTTCTTCTTTTGTGATAAAGTGGTTCCCTCTCTGGGGAAATGGAGTTATTAGTTGAAAGCAGGCTCAGAATTTGCCCAAGTACAAGGTGGGAGTGGGTGGTCCTACAGAGCGGGGAGAGCCTGCTTTGCAGTTAATGATCTGTGTGACCTTGGGCATGTTATTTCACCTCTGGGAACCTCAGTTTCCTCACCTGGGAGCAATAACAGAAGTAGGATTATTTCTGTTTTATATGTGTGTGTATATATATAACTAAAAGACATAAAGCTAAGTGCTTATGGGAAGCCTGGCACATAGTAATCAATATCGTTTTGATTTTTTTCTTATTTTTAAGAATCCACAGAACCATAGAGTGAAAGGGAGCATAAAGTCAGCCTTTCTCTTAACTGAGGAGGAAACTGAGAGGTTAAGTGGCTTGACCAAGGTCAAAGCAAGGAGGAATGATAAGCCTGCAACATGGTGGACAGCATCTCAGCATCCATCACTCATCCTTGGACATCAGAACTGACGGAGGAAACAGCACAGGGCAAGGCAATCTCAGCCATCCCTAAGTACACATGCCGCATCCACCAACACAGAGACAGACACACACATACATCCACGCTGCCTTGTCCCACCCTCCTCCAGGTTTCAGTGGACTTGATGGGTAGGAGCTGAGATGCACATTTGGACGGAAACTCATAGTCTCCTCTTTCTGCCCCAACAAGCAGTTCTCCAGATGTCCTCTATCATCCCTTCCTCCTTACCTTCCCGCTCTTCAACCTTGTCACCCACAATTATGGCCATTGCCCCATCTGGAGTGTTTTTTCCATTATTGGTGAAATTCTTTTCTATGCCTGGAGAATTCCCCATCATGGGACATAAAGCCCAAAATGTCAGACATGTTTTTTTCCCAACCTCCTTTGCAGCTTGGCTCAGGTCATGTGGTAAGGCTCCTCCAGTCAGATCCCCCCACTTCACAGGCTACACTTTGGGCAAAAAGCCCAGTAGGAAGTGGTTCTCCTTGCTGTGTCTGTTCTGGTGACAATGGGGACAGAGGTTGGAATACACCTCCTCTCGTCCGTTGGAAACAAGACAGCAGTGATCCAGCCGTAGCCTGGAGGTGGGGGTGGTGAGGGTGGGGCAAGCAGTGGGTCCAGGGCTTCCTGGAGGAGGCTGAAATGCTATCGCCAGTGGGATGCTTTGGGGCATTGCTCCTAGGGTCACAACCCCTAAGCCTGACTCTCCAACTCTCTCAGTGATTCTGCAAATCACCCCCATCTATGTAATAAATTCCTTTTCAGCTTAGATCAGCCACTCATTCTGTTGCTTATAATAACCACCCTGACTGCTATGTTACCACTCTGCTGTTCAAATACTCCCTACTCCTAAACACCAAGGTAAAATGCTGCCTCCTCCTGGAAGCCTTCTCTGATCCCTACAGCTGGAAGTGATTGCCCACTACCTGATTTGCTGGCAGTCTTATCCTGTGTCACGATAGCTCTTTCCAGGCCGCGGCCCAGCATGGTTATCTTCTCCAGCCCACAGAGAATGGTGGTTAAGAGCACCGACTCGGGAATCAATGACAGTCTGGGTTCAAGTGCCTGCTTTGCCACTAATTAGCTGTGTGACCTTGGGCCAGTTACTGAGTCTCTCTGTGTCTCATCTGTAAAATGTAAAATCTGTAAAATCACAGCACACAGCTCACAGAACTGTTGTGATGATTATCACACATGTCCATGTAGAGCGCTGAGGACAGATCCTGGTGTAAACACTGCATGTTCATTCCTATCACTTCCAGTCACCTCCCCACCACCATCCCCTGCGGGCCCCAGGTGGGCGAGATGCTCCTTACATCATGTGACCCATCCCCTGCAGAGTGGCCCTTCAGGGGCCTGCCTGTCATCCCTGCTGGTGGCCCCCTGAGCACTCCGTCAGCACTGCCAGACTTTCTGCAGCTCCTGAGCCCTCTGACTGTAATCAGCGCCATGTCCTTCATGGGCCCCAAGCCCTCTCTGCTCCCTTGAGGCCACTGGCACCCACTCACTTCCTGACATCCTACTGTGGCTACCTTGCTCTCATCTGCACCTGAAGCCTCGCAGAGGCCTCCAAAATGATGTCTTCCCTGCCAGAGTCCCTCTCCCTGTTTCATCTGCACCCCAGTACCTTCCCCAAGTGCGCGGCCCTGTTGAAACAAGAAAAGACACTGAGGTCCTGTGGTCCACATGTTGAAATGAAAACTCTGTCCCCAGCATTCCAGGCCCCCCTACTCTGAATCCTGCCCACTCCTGGCCTCCCGTGCTGCCAAGGCTGAGCACCCCAAGGGCTCCCAATTCCCTGACCTCATGGCTCTCCGTGCACCTGGCCCTACCTGTCTGTCAGTGAATCTATATCACCTCTCAGACTCAGCCCAGAGGCGACCCCTGCAGAGCCAACCCCGACCACCTTCCTGCACCCCCATCAATTTCTGTGCCCCCAAAGACCTCCACCCATGATGGTCCTTGGACTCCCAATGTGAGCCCTTTGAGGACAGAACTGGTCTTTCTCCTCTGGATCTCTCAGGACTTCTCAGCCCAGGGTTGGCAGAACAAGACCCCCAAGGCCCCCATCTCTGCATCATGTAAGGAGCCTCAGCATCATCACAACTCAACATATCCAAGTCCAAGCTCATGAACTCCCTGCCCCGGAAACCTGGCCCCTCCCCAGTCCTCACCCCCATGAGTGGCACCTTTGTCCATCCATCCAGCTACCCAGCCAGGAGCCTATCTTTGACACCTCCTTTTCCTCAAGCACCCAGCTTGACATCCAGCCCTGTCATTTACGCTGAGAGACTCAGCATCTATGCTCACCTTTCCATCTCCTGGGAAGGACCCTCTTTACAGACCCCCTAGGACTTCACTCTCCCCTTCAGTGCTGATCTGTTTATGATTTGAATTCAGCTGTGATTAAGATCCCTGTGAACAGGGACTGCATCTGGCTTTTCTTCACCACTGATTCTTAGGCCAGGACCAGGCACACAGCAGGTACTCAACTGACACCTGCTCACTGGATGCATAAATAAGAGCTACTGTCTAATCACCTACTGGGTGCAGGGCATTGTGCCAAGCACTTAATTCAGTCCTCCCAAAATCCCAACAAGATTCCATTGTAGAGTTGAGAAAACAGAGATCCAGGGAGATAAGTAACAGGTCCAGGGTCCCATAGCCAGTCAGTGGCAGGGCCAGAACTCAAGCACACATGCCTCTGACCCGGCTTCAGTGTCCCTAAGATACAGACCCACTTTCACCCCCATCGTGACCTGAACCAGTCTGCTCTGTGCTTGTCCTCTTAGGCACCTGCCTCCCCCATCGGACTATGAGCCTCTGAGGGTAGACACCCTATTTCCATTCCTGTACCCTCCCAGCTCATGGCCTAACAGCCTGAGTAACTGAATAAAGGAGACGAGAAGAGGGCTACAATCCAGAGTCCTGGCTCAATGATACTTGTCAAAAGCAGGATCCCAGCAGCACCCAGAGATGTTGCTATATGATGGGCTGAAGGGGGAACCAGGGAAACCAGGGAGCCCCCATGTGCCCACAGCCCCTGTGATCGACACAGGCCACTCCTGGTGACTCTCTACGGGTGATACCAGCTTGACTGTCCTCAGATGCTGATGCTCAGCCCCACCTGTGTGCCTGTATCTAGATGCTTCTCCTTGCTAAGACCAGCAGAGACACACCAGCTACACTGTCCTTGGAGCCCCTGAAACCAGCCACTTTAGCTCTTTAATGAGGTGCCCAGGGAGCATCCACATGGGCCTCAGGCTGGACCCAAACCATGTGATTATGAGTCACTCATTCCCTTCAAAGGCTTCTGTGTCCTCGGCAAACACTGCCCACACAGATCAGAGCCTCCAACTCCTCCTGCGGGCTTCTGTCTACACAGACAGATGTGGGAAGTTGGGGGAAGGAAATCAGTGTGAGTCTGAGTGCGAGGAGGGTCCAGGGCAGGAAGGAAATGGAGTTCGAGTCACTGAGCACCCTGGGACAGGAAGTGCGTGACTGTGAAATACAGACTCCAGGAGGAAGCATCTTTGCCAGCTGCGAAAAGGCTCGGGGAGCAGGGGAATATGAACATCCTGGAGGCAGGGTTTCTGGGAGGTCGGTAGGGCCAGTGGAGCCCAGGGACTGCTCCCAAGAGGCCTGTGTTTGAATCTGGCTCTGCTGTCTCCAGGCTCAGTGGCCTTGGGGAGTCTCATTATCTCTCTGAGCCTGTTTCCACATCCAGGTTTGTGTGGGTGGAGCTGGAGGGGGCTGAACAGGAACTGGTCTCATGGGGTCTTAAAAGCCAAGCTCAAAGATGGGTCTTTGCTTTAGGAGCAGCAGGGCCTCTGCAGTGCTTTAACCAGCTGGGTGACCGAGGGTTTACA
Organism: Ovis aries; assembly: GCF_016772045.2. NCBI lineage: Eukaryota > Metazoa > Chordata > Mammalia > Artiodactyla > Bovidae > Ovis > Ovis aries. The sequence goes on from NC_056055.1 coordinate 237,365,610, forward strand.
TTTCAAATCTTTATCTCAGCCCCACTATGAGTTGTGAGGACAAAATGGTAAAATACCATTGAAGAGCTTAGTGATGGCTCAGCAGCATCCCAGGAAATGGCAGCAAATGTCCTGGGGTGGAGGCAGGTGGGTGAACACCCTGGCCTCCCCACCGATCAGGGCAGCAGCCCCTCTTGGGCACAGGGGCTGCACCCGGCACCTCACCCACATCTCCTCACTGCATTCTCACAGCCCCAGAGAGCTGGGGGGGGGGAGTGTTACCACCCCATCTCACAGAAGGAGAGACTGAGGCCAGACAAGGGCAGAGGCTTACTCACAGGGAATTGTCCAGTGGGGTCCATTTCAAAACAAAGCAAGGGACAAACCATTGTGAACATTAACGAGGTCTGCAGATGCAAAAATGAGTCAGACATGCCCCCCTGCCCTGAGGAAGTGCCTGGTTGTGGGGAGGGGCTCTAATGTAAAGGATATTTTGATACATGAAGTGAGAAAGAAGGGAAGCGTGTGGAAGGTGCCGACAGTGCGGAAGAGGAAGGAGTGAGCTCCACGCGGATTCAGGTGCTCGGGGAAGGCTTCTAAGAAGAGAGGGTGGTGCCAGGACAAACCACCTCTCAGCTGGCAGGCGATGGTGCTGGTCAGCTCGTGGTGCGTTCTCCTGAGTGCAGGCGTTGGGTTGGCCTGGCAGGGCTGAGGGACAGAGAAACAACCTGTCCCTGTCCTCATCCTCTGTCAGGCATACAGTCATCCCCCTGGCTTGCCCATAGCCTTTCATTCATTCACTCACTCCACGTGTACGTATTGAGTCAGGGACCACGATGGACACAGCACAGAGCAGGAAGGAAAGACTCAACTTTGCTTACAATTGGCTGAGGGGGTCCCACAGAGCTGCCCTAACATACGTGCAATTGCAGCTACGGCCCAGAAAGCTAAGGAAGCTCCATGGAGCCATGAGACACCCTCTCCACAGCTGGGAGCTGAGCCAGGGAAGTCACAGAGTGCATCCCTGAGGATGAGGCAATGGGGAGAAGGACGAGCAGGCAGCAGTTAGGTGAGGGGAGCACTGGGGGAAGAGAGGGAGCATGGGCAAAGTCCTGGGGAAGCAGAACCAGGGCAAGGAAGCGAGCAGGAAAACACCCAGGCGGCTGGAGCCCAGAGTGCTCCGGAAAGCATGGGGGCTGGGGAGGGACAGGGCTTTGTGACCACAGTCAGCCTGGCTGCATTTATTCCGCGAGTAATCAGGAGCCATGGGAGGGCTTCAGGTAGGGCCTGGTATGATCAGACCTGCCCCTCAAGTGCACTATGTGGAAACTGAATCTTCCCAAATCTGTCTCCTGCTTCCAGGCTGGGTGCCCCTCTCATATTTGGAAGCACAGCAGAGAACAAGGCTGCCAAGGTATGGACATTCTGGAGTGTTCATGGGAGTTACTATGCGTCAATAAACAGATATGAGCTCTGACAAGGAAAAGAGGGTCCTGGGCTGCTGTGCTAGATGTGGGAGTCAGGAAAGGCCCCCAGTAAGGTGCTGAAGCTGAAACTCCAGTACTTTGGCCACCTCATGCGAAGAGTTGACTCATTGGAGAAGACTCTGATGCTGGGAGGGATTGGGGGCAGGAGGAGAAGGGGACGACAGAGGATGAGATGGCTGCATGGCATCACTGACTCGATGGATGCGAGTCTGAGTGAACTCCGGGAGTTGGTGATGGACAGGGAGGCCTGGCTTGCTGCGATTCATGGGGTCGCAAAGAGTCGGACACGACTGAGCAACTGAACTGAACTGAACTGAAGGTAGCATCTGAGCAGAAATCCAGATTAAGTCTGCAGCTAGCCTAGTGACTTAGGATGAAGGAACTCAGAGCAGAGAAGACTCAAGGTGGGAGCAGGAGCCAAGAAGGAACTTCACGGATCTGCCATCCACCAGCCCAGGGGCTGGGACAGAACCACACGGAGGACTCTGATTGGAAACCTGCGGTTTTGCAGGGTTTCTGACCACCTACCCACTCCCACCCCAGATGGCATCCTCAGCTTTGTTGGGTTCACGCATCAAGGTTTGATGAGAGATTTGAAGAAGATGACTGGTCATCCCTGCATTGTTCCCAGTGACATTAAAGTCCCCTGACTAGGAACGGGTCCTCTGACCACCCCCAGTACTCCCAGAATGCCCACAGGTTTCAGATTGCCTAAACTCCCTCCCCAGGGTCTCGAGGAGGCACCTTGGGTTACAGTCCCACCCCCATCTCACACTCTGCCTCTCCCAGGCTTGGTATCTCATCTCTGCCTCTCACCCTGGTCCTCCACCTCCTTCCCCTCCTCTCTCTCCCTTCTCCCCTCCTCCTCTCCTCCTTCCCTTCTGTGCCAGGGGTTTATTTTCAGAAACAGAATCCTTCCCGAGCCTCTGACATTTACTCTTTGGAATTAGAATATTTTCTATTTCTCTTTCTCAAAGCAAGTCTGTTGGCTGAGATTTCCCAGGGATCATGCCTGCCCTTCTGGAGGTGAAGTGCCGGGGCAGAACTGGCTTATGTCAGCTCAGCACCCATCATGTCAACTAGCAATTATTAGGCACCCACTGTGCACCAAGTCCTTTTCATGAACTATCACTTTCAATCCATTTAAGAAGCCTGTGGGGTTGGGGTTACCCTCTGCATACGCAGGACGAATGAACGAAAGATTAGAGGAGTTAAATAACAAGTCTAAGGTCACATGGCAAGTGAGGGGTGGGGTGGTGATGAAACCACACGTCTCTGGCCCCAGAGTCCATTTCTGTCTTCTGTGCTCTGCCTTCAAGGCCCAGGGGTGCTGGTACATTGACGCATGGGCAGCATTTGGGTGGACCAAGGGTCTAGGGGACGTAGCATCCAGGCAGAGGGAGGCAACAACAAGAATAAAAGCACAGAGACAGGAATATGCTGGGCATGTGTTAGGGGCCAGTTGATGAGGTCGGGGCTAGGGATTCAGGTCCGGGAGTTGGAGGTACAAAGAGAGTTGCGGAGGCAGACCTGGCCTGTGTGGTTACCAGTGACAGAAAATTCAGCTCCTGCTGGCTGAGCTTAGAAGGAAATGCATTAGCTTGTCTGAGTGGTCAGCCCAAGGGTCACCTTTGTGAACAAGAGTGAGAAGAGGGCCTGATCTCAAAGTAAAAATGCTGACCAGACCAAAAGAAAAAAATATATATATTCACAAGAGTCAGCACAGACGGCGAGCTGTCATGCATCTGACACTGCTGTAAGCCATCTACAAGAACTATCTCATTTATCTTCTTAATAACACTCTGTGTGGATATTATGATGTCCAGTTTATAGATGAGGAAACTAAGGCTCAGAGAGATTAAGTAGCATGCCCAGGGTCACACAGCTGGTAGTAGGTGGCAGACACCTCATTTGGATCTTGACTCTGGAGTTTAGGTCTTAATCACTGCCCTGCCAACACCTTCCTGTGTGGCTGTCACAGGTGTGTTCCTGGTGGCCTGGCCTGGGAAGCTAAGCTGCTTCCTTTAGCAGGAAATGAGGAACTGTGGAGTATTAGCAGGGAGCGATGTAGTCAAAGCTGTGCTTTAAAAACCCACTCAGAGGTAGTGTGGGACCAGGTCTGGGGGACAGGGACAGTACCCAACAGAAGCCAGAGTGGGCCTGCCCAGTCACGTGGTGGAGAAAGAGAAAGGGGATGAAATGAGACGCTCTCTTAAATTCCCTTGGCCACTTGACCTGTGCTGGTGGAATGCATGTCAGGTTTGCGGATGACTGACAACCCTGCTCTGAACATGCCTCCGGATTTGCATCATTTTCTGGTCTGTCCTCCTCACTTCTGGCAGGAGGAGACAGCCAGGGTCTGGCCCTGCACACGCTGCTCACCATCAGCTCCTGGGTCCCAGCCAAGATGTGCAGAGGGCATCCCAGTGGGGACTCACACCCATGGATTCAGAGCAGCTGAAGTCCAGCAACCCAGCCCTACAGGCCCAGCTGACCTGTGTCCTTCCTCCAAAGAGGAATAAGGGAGGGTGTAGATGAGGCTTGGGATCCTTTGTGTTTCTGATAGGTGTCAGGGACAAAACTACCTCCTCTGGGCTCAGGGGCCAGCTGGTCCCTGGACCTTCTGGGTGAACATATCCTCCCTGAAGCCAGGCCCTGCTCCTCCCCAACAAGCAGGAGGAGATGGCTGCCTTGCATGCCTGTCTTCCCTCTCTGGCAAGGTCCATATCCCACTCTGGACACCCGGTAAAGAACAGGCTTGCTGTCTTGATGGCAGGAGCTGTAAAGAATACAGCCACAAAGAAGAGGGAGAAGCTGGGGCCACTTTTTGTTATCAGTCTGGAGGAGATCAATGTCTAAGTCCAGCATTTAGGGCCCTGAAAGCATAGGGGCTCAGAAATGTTTGCTTAGGAAATGGTCTCATGGCTCATTTCTATTGCCACTCTGGCCTTCCGCAGAAAATGTCAAAGACTGTGAAGAGGAAGGTAAAGTCAGTTGTGATGAGAAGGCTTTGCCAGCCACTGGCCTACTTCCCCTCTCTCTGAGCACAGAATTCCAGAACCCCAGGCTTGGAAAGAACATCAGAGGTTGTCAGCCCCTCCCCAGACTCCACTAAGATCTTTAGATACCCACACAACTTCCTGCCAGCACATGGCCTGCCCTCTGCTTGGCTCCTCCCTTTATGAGAAACTCTCTCCTCTGAGGCAGCTCTGCACAAGGCATCATCCTTGGTATTCCTGAGCCTGACTCCCTAGAGGCAGGTTTTGGTGGTACCAGCTCTGCCACTCACTGGCTGAGTGACCCTCTGACAGTTACTTCACCTCTCAGAGTCTCAGGCCTCTTGTTTGGTAAAATGAGGATAATACTAGCATCTCTCATATGAACTCAACATTTCAGGGAACCTCTGAGCAGCCCAGAAAATACAGACAGGTTCTCATGGCCCACATTCTAGGTATCAGACCTTTATTATTCCTGTCTGTTGAGAGTTTGTTATGGGTGCATCATACTGTTGGCTTGTGCTCAAATTGCATCCACCAGGACCAGGTGACATTAGTGGTAAAGAACCTGCCTGCCAATGCAGGGGACAGGGGTTCAGTCCTGGTCAGGAAGGTCCCCTGGAGAAGAGCATGGCTACCTGCTCCAATATTCTTGTCTGGAGAATCCCATGGACAGAAGAACCTGGCAGACTACAGACCGTAGTGTTGCAGAGTTGTTGCACAACTGCAGCAACTTAGCTCATACACACAGGACCTCTTAGCCTGGTTAATCATGACTCATTCTTCAGATCTCAACCGAGATATCACCTCCTGTGAGAGACCTTCCATGATCTAATCTAATCCCCTGTCAAATATTCTCAAAGCACCCCAGACAGTTCTTCTCATGACACCCTTACATTTTGTCGCCATTGCTTCTTCAGTGTGGTCTTCCTCACTGACCCCATGAGCATAGAGTCCCCGGTCTTCCCCAGGGACTTGCCCAGAGCTGAATTTCTAAGAGGCACTCAGTATAAACTTGTGAATGGAAGGAAGGAAGGAAGGAAGGGATGGAGAGGGTATGTGGGGGTGGGGGTGGGGAGAAAGAAAGAGAAAGGGAAGGAAGGGATCCTCCTTGCAAATGGGCTCAGGGGCCAGATTTTCCTTACTTCAAGGCATACTCTGACCCCAGGCTTAGTAAAGTCATCAAATAAATCCAACATTTAGAAAAGGGTGGGAGGAGGTAGGAGTGAGAGATTCAGCAGACACTTTCCTGAAATTCAGTGGTAATAAAGGAGAAAAATGGACTGGCTCCCTCCAGATAGCCATCGTGAGAGAAGTAATTACACAGCTCCTGTCCTGAGCATGGATGCTGGTGGAAGCTGCCCAGGTAATCCATCAGCCCCAGATTAATGAACCCCTCAAGAGTGTCCGCACATGTCTCCATCCAGGTTTCTCAGGACACCTTTGTTTAGATTTCATCAGGACTGTTTTTCTCTGTCATCCCTTAGTCGGGAGTGGGCTACCATACTAGGTGACACAATTGAATATTGATTTGCAGGCACTTACCCAGCAGAAAAGCAGTCCATTCAAGTGAGCCACTTGTTTCCAGTTGCTTGAGACCTCCCCAGGGCCTTTGCAACTCACTGAGTTGCTGGTATCACATCAGGTGAGCAGAGAACCTAGCTGTGTGTCATTGAGACTAAGGCTTGGCCGTGTAGAAAATGCTGTAAACCTTGGTTGCCTCATCTGTAAAGTGAGAATAAGTGGAGCAGGATGATGGAACTGTCACTTTCTGGTATTTGCATTTTTCTAATACTTGAATTCTTTAAAACAGGCATATGTGTTCCCTTTATGATGAGAAAATCAAATGCAATGGAATTATAAATACATGAAATTTAAAAATATGAATAATTAAAACTAGGCAGGTCGTTGGGTTGCAGTGAGGGTTAAAGGAGATGGTTCAATGCCCACAGCATAGGTTCAGGCACATGGTGAGTAATGCCTGTAGCTGCCAGGTTCCTCCAGTTATTATGGCTGATAATAGTCGTGCCCGCTGGAGATCAAGGTTTTTGTCATGAGTATCAGGCAAGTGTGTCAACCTCTTTGGCCTTGGTGAATTCATCTCTAAAATTAGAATGTCAGACTACTTCCTAAATGAAATGGCAACCCACTCCAGTATTCCTGCCTGGAGAATCCCATGACTGAGGAGCCTAGGGGGCTACAGTCCACGGGGTCTCAAGAGTCAGACCTGACTCAGCGGCTAAACCACCACTTTCATGCAAGTGTGTCAGCCTCTCTGTCCTTGGTGAATCCATCTCTAAAATTAGAATGGAGGAAGCTTCCTACACCTAATAAAGGGAACAACAATGGGAATACCTACTAGCATCCTAATTAATGATAAACATTGAATGCTTCTTTCCTTAATGTCAAGAACAAGACGAGGATATCCACACTGACCACTTCTATTTAACATGGCCCTGGGGGTTTTAGCCAGGGCAGCTAAGCACGAGAAAATATAAATAAATAAAGACGTCTATATTGAAAAGTAAAATCATTTCCTTTCACAGATAGCATGATCATGAACACAGTAAGATCCTAAAGAAGCCCCAGAAGAGACTATTAAAACTCACAGATGAATTCAGCAAGATTGCAGAATATGAATTAAATAAACCAAAATCAATTCTATTTGGCTGGCAAAAAATTCATTCTAGGGTTTCCACAAGTAACTAAAGAAAAACCCAAACAAATTTTTTGGCCAGCCCAGTATTTCTATGCACTAGCAATGAACGATAAAATTAAGTAAACAGTTGAAAATAAAATTAAGTAAACAACTCCATTTACAAAGGCCCCTAATACAATAAAATATCTTCAAATAGAGTACGGTGTGTGTGGTCAGTTGGTTTCAACAAGGGTGACGGATGCCAAGAAAATTCAATGGAGAAAGAATAATCATTTCAACAAATGATACCAGTACAACTGGATAAATGCACGTGTGAAGTTGGATATCACTTCATCATGCATCAAAATGAGTCACTTCACAAAGTTTATCTCAAAATGGACCTTAGACCAAATGTAAGAGTCAAAATTGTAAAACTGTTAGAAGAAAATATAGAAGTAAATCTTTGTGACCTTGGGTTAGTGAATGAGTGCTTAATTATGACACCAAAAGCACAAATAAGAATAGAAAAAAATAGAGAAGTTGACTTGATCAAAATTTTAAAAATTTGTGCTTCAAAGGGCACTACCAAGAAAGTAGGAAGACAACCTACACAGTGGGAGAAAATACCTGCACATCATATACCTGATAAGAAACTGGCTTCAGAATATGAAAGCAACACTTATGACTCAACTATAAAAAGACAAGCTGATTATTTTTTTAAGGCAGAGGACTGAATAGACATTTTCCCAAAGAAGATCTATAAATTGCCAATAATATGCTCAGCATCATCAGTCATTTAAGAAATGAAAATCAAAGCTAAGATGTCATACCTCATCACAGCCAATACAATGGATATAATAAAAAAATGAATAATAATGAGTGTTGGCAAGGATGTAGATAAACTGGAATCTTCACGCATTGTTAGTGGGAATGTAAAAGGGTGCAGTTGTTTTGAAAAGCAGTGTGACAGTTTCTTGAAGAGTTAAACACAGAGTAACATATGACCCTGCAATTCTACTCCTCAGAGTATGCCCAGGAGAAATGGAAACATATGTCCACAGAAAAACATGTACACACATGTTCACAGAAGCATTATTAAAAATAGCAAAAGTCTGGAAACAACCTGAGCATCCCTTAACTGATGAGTGGGTAAACAAAATACCATGTATGTGAACAGTGGAATAGTATTCTGCAGTAAAAAGAAGCAAAGCACCCACACATGCTACAGTATAAGTCAACGTTGAAAATTATGTAAAATAAGTCAGTCGCAAAAGACCGCATATTGTATGGTTCCTCCCATAGGCTGAATATTTTCCCCCACAGATTCATATGCTTAAGCTTAACCCCTAATATGGTTGTATTTGGAGGTGAAGACTCTGGGTGGCAATTAGGTCATGAGGGTGGGGCCCTCATGAATGAGATTAGCGCCCTGATAAGACGAGACATGAGGGAAATGATTTTTCTTTTCTCTCTGCTGTGTGGGGACAAAGCACGAAGTTAACTATCTGGAAAACCAGGACCCAACCATATGAGCACTCTGATCGTGGGCTTCCCAGCCTCCAGGACTAGGAGAAATAAATTTTTATTGTTCAAGCCAGTACTTGGACTATGGTATTTGTTATATCAGCCTGAGCTAAGACAGTTCCTCTTACATAAAGTGTGTAGAGTAGGGAAATCCAGAAAGACATAAAGTAGATCAGTGGTTTCAGGGGATGAGGCAGGGTATGGGGAGTGACTGCTAAGGGGTACACAGTTTCTTTGGGGGTAATGGAAATACTCTAAAATTAAATAGTGATGGTGGTTGTACAGTTCTATGAATATACTAAAGCCCACTGATGGATATCCATCAGAAAAGTGAATTTTATTGTATGTAACTAACTTACACCTCAATAAAGCTATTTTGGAAAGGATCAAAATAACACTACCTTTTTGTCTAGACTGCAGACCTTAACATGACATTTCCAGTCTTCAAAATCCCTGTCTGTGAGTCACAGCAGGGTTTATGACCTTTGATGTAAACCCTTCAGGAGGACAGGGATACCTGCAGAGGTCCCTCCACCTCTCCATGGCTGGATGTCTTCACTCACTCACTCACCTGCTCACTCATTCATTCATTCAGGCACCCAACAGTACTAAGCCTGGTGAGTGAGGAGCACACAGGAGCAGGTGAGTCTGGTGCAGTGGGTGGTGCTGGCTGCAGGGACGTGCAGAAACTGGGGAGCTCCAGGCAGGGTTTGTGTGAAACTGCCTGGGGAGGTCAGGAAGGCATCACGAAAGAGGCAACATTGAGGGAGGAGGGGGAGTTTGTCAGGTGGACACAGTGGAAGGGCAGGCCAGCAAGGGGGATCAGCATCTGCAGGGGCGCAGAGACTTGGAAGCATTTGATGTGTTCAGGAAGAGCACGTGGCCTGGAATGGCTGGAGAGTGGGGTGTGTGAGATGAGGGTGGAGAGGCTGGCATCTGGGGTCCCTTTTCCCTGTTATCCCATCAGTACTGTCTATGGGATGTCTTTGCATGTGTGAATTACAATGTGGAATTAAATAATGTGCTTGCTCTTCCCTCTGCCAGCATCCCAGTTCCCTGCTCCATACGGGAAATTCTACTGATCTTCCAAGGCCCTGCCCTTACGAACCCCTGACCCCCTTCTCCTACCAACCACCAGGTAAGGTGAGCCCACCCTCTTCAGGGTTCCCGTAACCCAGATACACATCTCTGATTGATTCCCCAAAGGTAAGCACTGTGTCTTATCCTTTTTAAAATTTATTTCCACAATCGACCACAGTGCTTAGCATATCACTGACATTCATACATTTGAGTCTTTTTTTTTTTTTTTGAATTTGTCATTTCTACCTGAAACATGTGAAGCGATGGGCTGAATACAGCTCAAGGTCATGAGCACTGGTTAGGGAGACAGACAGACCCAAGATCAGTTCCAATCTCTGACATAACCTCTCTGTACCCAAGTTTCTGTAAAATGGGGATAATGACCTTGGAAGGAAAGTTATGACCAACCTAGACAGCACATTAAAAAGCAGAGACATTACTTTGCCAACAAAGGTCCGTCTAGTCAAGGCTATGGTTTTTCCAGTAGTCATGTATGGATGTGAGAGTTGGACTATAAAGAAAGCTGGGCACAGAAGAATTGATGCTTTTGAACTGTGGTGTTGGTGACGACTCTTGAGAGTTCCTTGGACTGCAAGGAGATCCAACCAGTCTATCCTAAAGGAAATCAGTCTTGGGTGTTCATTGGAAGGACTGATGTTGAAACTGAAGCTCCAATACTTTGGCCACCTGATGAGCAGAGCTGTCTCATTGGAAAAGACCCTGATGCTGGGAGGGATTGGGGGCAGGAGGAGAAGGGGATGACCGAGGATGAGATGGCTGGATGGCATCACCGACTCAATGGACATGAATTTGAGTAAACTCCATGAGTTTGTGATGTACAAGGAGGTCTGGCGTGCTGCAGTCCATGGGGTTGCAAAGAGTCAGACACGACTGAGCGACTGAACTGAATGGCCCATTTATTCATTCAGCAACTGTTTATTGAATAGCTACCACACACCAAGCTCTGTGCTAGACACAGGCCCCAGCAAAGAAGAGCATAGCCCCAGCCCTCTCCTCAGGTAACCAACAGTCCAGCTGGGTCATGACTCACAGATGTTAAAGAGCTGCTAATTAATATATGATTATGGGGGTTGATGAATTATGTAACATAATGATACAGTGATCAGTGGGAGTCAGGGACCTCATTCGGGAGGGGTGGCGGGGAGGCTGGTCTGAGGAAGTGGCAAGTTGCTGGGGCCAAGCCAGGCAGAGCGTCTGGGTCGGGGGAGTTGGGTGCTAAGCGGAGGGACCAGTGCACTTTGGGGAGTTTGGGTGCTCGTAAAGCAAGATGCACTCATGGACTGGCCTAGGCTAGCGGGACCAGAGAGGGTCAGTGAGAGACAAGACAAGAGGTGAACTCAGGAAGGGAGCTGGGGCAGATGATGGGGTGTGGATAGGGCAGGGAGAGACATGTCCTAAAGCTAAGGAGACCATCTGTGAGCTGAGCCTGTCACTGGTGCATTTACTCTGAGCCTTCAATTATCCATGGCTGATGTGGCCTTGCTGTTGCAGTGTGGCTGCCGTGGTGACTGTAATGTGACCCCTGGATGGCCATGCTGGCCTGGCTGCTGGGCAAGGAGACAGCTGCTCAGGAAGGAGCCCAGATGTCTGCTCTAGCAAGAAGCACACAACCCGGCCCCCACCCTGTCCCTCTCCCTTTCTGCCTCTTGGGGCCGCTCTTACTCCCCATCACCAAGGAGGCACAGGGTAGTAGTTCAGACTTTGAATTCTGGAGCCAAACATACCAGCGTTCAAATCCCAGCTCTCACTGCTACGTGCTTTGTGACTCTGGGCAAGGAGTCTTTATGAGGTTAAATGGGATGAAAGACGTGAGAGCCTAGTACCATGCCCGGTATACAGAAGTCACTCAGCAGCTGTGCACTATTGTTAGTGACCAGGATTCATTGCAGGCCCAGTCCCTGGGGCCTGGTGGCGTTAGATGCATGGGGGTGGCTGATGTCAGCTGAGCCACACCCTCTCTCCTTCTGGCCGGTGCCGACTTGGGCCTCAGCCTCCAGCCTCTTCCATGCTCATCCCTCCCTGCTGGGGCTCCCAGGGTTCTGCTCATGGTTCCACCACTGAGCTCCAGCCTCACCTTTGGGTACTGCTGGGTCCCACAGAGTTCCTTGTGAAAAGCAGATTCTTCATCGGCACACTCACATCCCTCCTGAATCTCACCTCCCTGGAGCCTCCTAACTAACCACGGAGCTTCCACAGGCTGGTGTCTGGGCCTTGGCCCTGCCCTTAGCTTCTCCTCCTAGTTCATCCCCACCCTCCTCCATGCCCCTGATGGTCTGAATGCAGGCCTGTCCCCCACCCACCCTGCTAGCAGAGATAGGAGAATGACATGGAGAAGGGAGACAGGTCCCCAGGGTAAGATGTGCCAGCCTTGGGGCCTTTCTGATCCTCGGCTCTGTAGTATCTCAGAACAAAGATGTTTCCAGGAAGAAATCACTGAAAAATGGAAGTCGGCAGGCCTCTGTGTTGGCTCCAGACTTCAGAAAGTTGGAGTAAAACATCACCATATGGGTGTGCTTCACGCAGATGGCTAAATGAGAAGACAAGAACCGATGGGAAAGTTCTGCACCTCCCCCAGCTCTTGGCTCCCCCAGCTCACACAGAGCACCTTCAGTGATAGCCCATGACTCGGAGGATGCGAGGCAACTCCAACCCCACCAGGCCCCTCCTCTCTCCAGCCTCAACTGCCTCACCATCGCTGCCTCCACATCTTTCCACCCGAGTCACACAGGCCTTCTCAGAGAATCTCAAATTGCCTGTGCTCCCTCCCTCCTCAGGGCCTTTGCACATGCTGTTCCGGTCACCAGGAACACACTCCTCTTCCTGCCCACTTAAGACAACTAGTTAGGTTCCAAAGTAGGTGTTGACCCTGAAAGTGGGGTGAACTACAGGGTCCATAAGTGGTCAGTGGGGAACCAAGACTCTGAAAGGGTGCAGGTAACTCCCGGTCAGACTTCCCTTGGTTTAGCTAGAGCTTGTTTTCATAAGCTTCTGGAAGTATTTGTTTATCATAGTTTCAGAGACGATATTGTTACAGTATAAATTAAAAAGTTTGTTCCTAATATGTCCCTTTTTTGTAATATGCAAGTGATAGTGAAAGAAGCAAGCTGTTCCCTCCAGCTCCCCCTCCAGCTGCTTGAACCCCGCTGGACACCCCATGAGTCTTTGAGACCCATCAGGCCTCTACCATCTTGTTCTGGGCGGATTTGGGAACAGGGAGCGGGATCTTGCTAAAGTGCCCCCGGACTCAGCTTCTGAGAAGTTCTTTCAAAGCCTCTTCTGTGGGAGCTTGGAGGGTGCCAGTTTCCTCCGGAACACAGACCTTCTCTCACTCAGGTGTGTCCCCCTCACGGCCAAGCCCAAGGCCGGCGCTTAGTGGAAACTTGGAAAATCTCTGGTTCAATTGGACAGGACTTGAAACAGGAAGTGAACAAGCTTTCAAAAGGTGCATCAGAGCATGGAAAGAAACTGTAAATCAAAATCCTTTTCTTGGCTCCTGGAGAACACAGAGCTTTCAAGGAGGCCTTTGACAAATCCTTGGGTAAAGTGCAGAATTTCTTTCAACTGTAAATAGTCCTGACTCAGGAAGCTGTATCCCCCCAACACACACACACACACACACACACACACACACACACACACACACACCTTTCATAATATACTTATATACAAATACACACTATATACACACACCTCTAACTGTATACATATAATAATTGAATAATGAGTCAATCATTATTCATGGATTCCATATTTGAAATTTTACCTGCTTGCTAAACTTTTTTGTGACCCCGAATCAATACCTAAGGTACTTTTGCTGTCATTCATGGACACACACAAAGCAGGGAAAAATTGGAGTCACCCAATGCCAGTTAAGTCAAACAAGGCAATTCTCTGTCATCTTATTTTGTCTCACATTCTGCAAACTAGTATCTTTTCCCCTATTTAGTGCCATTTTTTGTGCATTTTTGTGCATTTTTGTCAGTGATTTTGCTATTTCAAATGGCCTCCACGCCCAGTACTGAAGTGCAAGAAGGCTGTGATGTTCCTTAGGGTGAAAATATGCGTGTTAGATGAGTTTCACTGAGACAGGGATTATGGTGCTGCTGGCTGTGAAATCAATGTTAATGAATCAACAACGTATATTAAATAAGTT